>NC_133685.1:4966328-6270257 GCF_048934315.1 Petromyzon marinus
CTCTGCACCAAGTAAGAAAGAAAACACAGATTTAACGGGGTCTGCACGTCACACGCCATCGAGGACATCCATGCCACGTGTCCATGCATTGAAGAAGTGGAGTAAAAGTCAAGGCAAGCAAGTCCTTCGATGGGTAGATGGAGAAGAGTCAAGCAAGCAAGGTTTACGATTCACGCACGAGGATGACGTTGCTTATTAATATCGTTGCGGAAGTAATTTGTTAATCGTATGTGTTTAAAATGCAGTGGCTCAATCGTATCATCGTATGTGTGTAAAAGTTGTAATTCAAAGCAAGACCAGAGAGTTGTTTTAAAGACAACAGTAGCATTCAAAGCAAAATAAAGTCTGCAAGATTTAGATGCAAAAATCTTCGCAGCGTTTTTTTTTCTCTCTCAAAGATCAATGCGACGTGATTATAGCAGCACATGCCAATACAATCACTTGAGCGCTACCTGAGATTGATGTTGCATGCAAAACATTTTCCAAGCAAGACCAGCGGAATGCCAGAATCGTGGGTGTCAGTTTTAAACGCGGATGCACCGTTCTGGCTCTTGATCTCACACACAAGGGAGCCCTACTGACCAATGACTTTAAGGTCCGCTGTGCTGGCTTCACTTCCAGAAACGTTGGTCGCCTTGCAAGTGTAGCTGAACGCGTCCGACGCGACCACCTTCTGGATCTCCAGCGTCGCGACGTTTTCAACGAAGGTCATCTTGTACCTCTCTCCCTGAGCGATCTCTTCGCTGCCCTTGAACCAGACGACGGATATCGGCACAGAGCCGGACAACTTGCACTCCAAGTGAGCGGTGGATGAGAGGGCTGCGTCTGTTGTCTTGAGTTTCCTCACAAATGATGGAGCAACGGGACGATCTAAATACAATAAACCGGGGAGAACGGTGGGGGGGGGCATCATTGATTTGCGTCAGTCGTATGTCCTCGAGTTCTTTTCTTCCGTTCACATGTTTTGAATTGGATACATCATCCAATGAGCTATGATGTGTACGATATTTGCCAATACAAAAAGTATTTCCTGGTTAATGATGCCATTATTAAGTCATTTATTATGAAAACGCGATGCAATTTGCAAATCATTATTTCAAAGGGGCTACGCGTGAGAGCGGGGAGGGTACGCATTTTTTCGGGCGAGCGGCATCTAAAATTCGCGTGCTATGGGATGTGTGTGTGTGTGTGTGCAGTTTAATGTTACCTTTCACAGACAAATCAGCTGTGCAGGCGGCTGAGCCAGCAGCGTTCGCTGCTTTGCACGTGTATGTCCCAATGTCCCCCTTGTCGGCTTTCAAAATCGTCAGGTGCGCCGTGTTGTCCAGGAACGTAAACTTGTAGTTTCCCCCAGACCTGATGTCCCGATTGTCTTTGGTCCATGTGACTCTGAAAGGTGCCGAGCCTGTGACGTGGCACTCAAAGTCTGCTGAGAGGCCAGCTGTGACTTCTAGGGACTCCAGCTTCTCATCAAAGTCCGGTGGAATTGTACGTTCTACAGAGGGAAGTCAAAAAAATATTTTTTACTAAACTTACTTTCCGTGTGTGGCCAATGAGTACATGGGGAAAGAGTTTGAATAATAAAAGTATCGGCATACTTTGCATGTTCAAGACTGAACAATACGAGCAAAATACCTTTTCAAAATATATTTGACTATTTTCAACCTTGTGCTGCCATTGCCACACGTAACTTTATTGTCTATATATATATCAACTAATTATCGTAATCATTTTAGACAGTGACTTTGTTTACAGGATTCTGAAGTGAGTGTCCCGCAAAATTAAACGGACCTTTAACTTGAAGCCTGGAACTGCATGAGATACTGCCCACTTCATTCGTGGCTGTGCAGGTGTATTCGAGAGCATCGGACAACTGGACGTTGCTGAGCTCTAGCACCATGACATTTTCCTCCACGTAGATGTTGTACTTCTCCCCGGAGGCCACCTCAGTGCCATTGCAGCGCCACACAGTTTCAAACGGCGGCGATCCGGCCACTTTGCAGTCAAGCCGAGCGCCGTCTCCTTCAGTTGCCTGGAGGTCCTTCGTCTTCCTGATGAATGACGGCGGGACCTTACGATCTATGGGGGATAGCAGTGTTTTGTTAACTTTGGCGGGCACGTTCTAGATTTGTGCTTGCGATACCACCGCTGCATTGGACATAACGTGGATATTTCGATAGGAAATCCAATTTTCAAGATTTATGTTTGCCTTGGCATTTCTATAATTTAGTTAATTCGTTTGTAAAGAAATGTCAGAAAACTACTGGTGCTATATTGAGCATTTCCGTTATGAAAAAAGAGATGGATAGTTTTTTGTATAGGTTTTAGTGACAAAAAAATGGATGCACTTGTTTTGCCGGTTACTAATTTAGAACATAAGACTTCATGATGTAAAGATTTTGTTATTAACGAAGCAGCGCTCGATTAAATTATTGTTTAAACTTGTCATTTCAAACACATTACCTTTCACTTCCAGTTGAGTGCTGCAGTGATCACTGCCTGTCTCATTCGTGGCCTTGCAAGTATAAACACCACCCTCGGACCGGTCTGTCTTCATGACGATGAGACGCGGCGTGTTATCAAGGAAAGTGATTCTGTAATTTCCGCCCGATCTGATCTCTTTGTTGTTCTTGGACCACGTGATTTTGATGGGCAAGGAGCCTGTCACGTGGCATTCAAACTCCGATGGGTCCCCGGCCGTGACTTCCACGGGCTGCAACTTCTGGTCGAAAGTTGGGGCCACTTTACGTTCTGAATGTTTTTGAAGAGGGGAAAAACGGAGGTTAGTTGGTTTGTAAACTGGCTGCTGCCCATAAAACGCAGCACTATTGGGAAAAGGATGTGCAGGGTTATTATTAAATAACATATAAAAGGGTGATGTTGAATTTCTTTTTTTTACGACTGACTATGCGCTGAACTAACCTTTCACGATAAGATTGGCATTGCAAGAGGATGTGCCAGCTTCGTTCGCTGCGGTGCACACGTACTCCCCTGCGTCCGATTGCTTGAGTGTTGCTATCTCTAGCACGGCAACGTTGTCGTCGAAGGAAATCACGTGGTTCTCGTCGCCGGTCAGCTCAACGCCATTGCGAGACCAAGAAATCTCGAATTGCGGAGTGCCGGCGACGCGGCAGTCGAACTTAACAGCTCCGTCTTCCGTCTCTTGCAGGTTCTTCAGTTTCCTCGTGAAGGAAGGTGGGATTTTACGCTCTGAAAAATGGAACATTTAAAAAAGAATCCTAAATTACAATACAGGTGGTTTCAAGCCCAGGACCCCCCAAAATGTAGAAAGTAAAATGTTAAGAAGGTTAAGAAGAAGCAAAGGCAATCTACAGTGCAAGCAAAACAAGATAATATATATTGACTCTTAAAAAAAAGTAGTCAGATATATTTATCTTGTTTGCCTCCATTCGCTTGAGATCACCTTTAACGGCAATTGAAGCAACTGATGTGGCACTGCCAAAGCTGTTCTCGGCCTTGCAGCTGTATTCGCCGGAATCAGCTTTGGTAATGCCTTTCATTTCGAGCACGGCGATGTTGTGCTTCATCGTAATCTTGCAGTTGGCGCTTGGCCTCAGCTTGGCGTCGCCCCGGTACCAGGACACCGTGATCTCAGGCGTCCCGGTCACCTCGCAGTCTAACCGCGCCGAGCCACCCACTACAACATCCGTGGGCTCCAGCACCTTGATGAAAGAAGGTGGTTCTACGGAGGAGAATATTTCAGTCGACAGGTTCAAGAGCAACATTTACGAGGCACATCGAAAACGTTACAGTCGCGTGTATGCTGACTCGCGGTTTTCAGTTAAACTTATAACGAATGCTGCCAGCGCAACGCACGTGAACATCTGCAATAAATTACGCCACGACACGACGCAGTATTATTTATTCGTTATGAAACAGCACATCGAATGCTGCTGCATCATGGCCATTGCCCCGTAACTCCAGGACGGCGCTTACCCTGAACCGAGAGGGAGTTTATGCACGAATCCTCCCCGGCCTCATTGCTGATCCGGCAGGAGTAGGGCTTCACGTCGTCACTCGTGATGTTGAGCACCTCCAGTGAGGAGCTCGTGGCAGTGGTGACGATCTTGAACTTGTCGCTGTCCTGGAGCTCCTCGTCCTTCCGGAACCAGCGCACCGTGATCTCCGGCGTGCCCGTGAACGTGCAGTTGAAGGAGGCCGTGTCGCCCAGGTTGACGTTGGTGCTCTGGAGCTTAGTCTCGAATTTGGCCGGTTCTACAAAAAAATGATAATCAGCCGGCGGGAATAAGGGCCTGAAAAATGTATACAGCATCTATGGGCAAATAGCATGGCAGGTGCCCCCATCTTGTCCATTCTCAGAAGATAAGGAGTGCTGAGCCTGGGTCGTGCTCAGAAGGGCAACCGCCATGTATAAAACACTTGTAGGCTACTGTGGGGCCACAATTTCAGTGGAAGGCAGCGGAGCAATATCAGTTTGTTGTGCTGCACTATGCTCCAAAGTCCATGCTTCCAGCCTCTACCAACCAGCACTGACGAGCATGGTGAAGTATGGTCAAATAACCTCCATGACCAGCATGATGTGGGGATGCCCTCCTCCGGCGGCAGTTTGTAAAAAAAGGTATTTTCAAGTAAAAACAATATAAGGTGTATGCGATGGAAAATCGTGTTGCTGTTAATAAGTAACATTTTCCTTTGTGAGATATCCGCAAAATTCGTTGCTTTTACTGTCATAAAAATAACCACGTGACATGAAGATATGCGATGTAAAGAAATACTCCTGCAAAAGCTGATTGCAAAAAAGTGACACTGCCTCTGAATCTGCCTCCGACGTGCTCCTGCCACAAATAAAATGCCTGTCTTCGTACGGACGTTCACACACTGACCCTTAACGGCACAATGCTGCAGGACAATTACAAACTTGGGCATTTCGTTTGTGCGTTGAGCATAATAGAATCACACAAGCAGGTCTTAAGAAGCATAGCAAAGTGTCTCGTCATGCAAGACGTAAACCCCCGCCCCTGTTTATAAAGAAAGTAGCAAGTTGGAATACAGTAGGTACATATTGGGTATGATGGGAACATCAAACGTAGGAATGTACTCTCATCGCGGCGATGCACCGTTGTTCGGTGTCACAAAGATAAACTTGTGAAAAAAAAGCAAGACATTCGCTGTAATAGCTTAGACATCTCGTGCGCATCGCAGATGGTGACGCACCTTTGACAAACAAGGTAGCACTGCAGGTCTCAGTTCCGACGGCGTTGGACACCTGGCAAGAGTACTCTCCCGCCGCTGTGGAATCGACTTTGTCCAGCTCGATGACTGCGCTGAGATTCTTGAAGCTGATTCTGGAGTTCCTGCTTGGCAACAGCTCCGTGCCGTCTTTGAACCACTTGACGCTCAGGGGATCGGTGCCCGAGACAACGCTCGTGAAAGAGACTACGGCCCCAGGTAGGGCCTCCTGCGGTTTTATGACCTCCTTAAAGGATGGCGGTTCTGAATAAACCAAAAATATGAGGAAAATGTCAACAGACAATGTGAGGAGGATTCCGAGACCTTGAAATCATTTTTAAGATGACTCTTAAAAGGACGCCGATGAATACGGAAAAATCCGAAGGACTGCACGTGAGTGTTTTTTTTGTCGTTACATAAATCTGCCATGAAAGAAATTAAGGTGATACAGCACTGTAGCGGTGTGAATGCGAAGGCTAAGCTCGTGCGCTTGTCACACACACATACGGTAATGCAGCCTTTTAATAAAAAAAATTCACAAGACACTTCAAAAGCAATCAGTAAGAGGCTGCATTTGATAGTGTTTCGAGTAAGATTGTGTCATCTTAAAAATACTATGTCGATCAAAGTCACAATTAACTTATAGACAAGTTAAGACTTAAGTTGACAACCACAAATCTGTATAATGGTAATGTTGAAGGTTTTTTTTGTTATCAAATGGCAAAAGTTTTAAGAACATGACCTTTCAGGAATCAATATATGCACACTAATTGATGTTAAGTCACCCTTGTTTGGCTTCAAATAAAGGGAAAGTTAGGCCACGGTGATGTTTTTCACATCACTTTTTGAAAACAAAACATTATTGTTGGTAATCATCCGTTCATAAGCAAGCCATGTACTGACCCATGACTTTAACTTTGGCCCAACAGGAATCTGTCCCGGCGGCGTTATCAGCCTTGCAGGTGTAGGTCCCTTCGTCGACTTGGCTTGCGTTCAAGATCTCCACCTTCGCCGTGTTGTCCTCGAAGCTTATTTTGAACTTGTCGCTATCAGAGATCTCCTCGACCCCTTTGAACCAGGAGACCGTCAATGGCGAGCTGCCGGCCAGCTTGCACTCTAGCACGGCCTTGGCGTGCAGCACACAGTCGCCATTCTTCAATTTCCTCACGAACGTCGGTGGAACGATGCGATCTGTACGAGCCGTAGTAGTAAGAACAAAAAGAAGGGGTGATTCTAAATGACGCCGAGTCAACCGACCGTGTAATGGATCAAAATTAAAACAATTGAAGGTGAGATGTGCGTGCAAATGATAGCTTAAACGTAGGATACTGCAATCGAGTTAAAATGCCTTATAGGTGTGCATCAAATGATTATCATATTTCATCGATTTGCAGTTTGAAGATTTAGTAACATTTTGTTTTGAGCAGTCACACAACTAATATAACCAATGTGCAGACACTGACCAAGGATCGTTAAAGTAGCATTGCAGATGCTGCTTCCACCGTCGTTTTGCACTTCACAGTAGTATTCCCCGGTGTCGAACTTATCCGTGCTCATCAGCTTGAGGGATGCGACGTTGTTCGTGAAGGTCATCTTGAACTTCTTGCTCGACTTGAGCAGCTCGTGATCCTTCCGCCACCTCACCGTGATCGGCACCGAACCAGCCACGCGGCATTCGAAGAAAGCCACTTCCCCGACCGTTACGTTTACCGATTCCATTTTATCCACGAACGTGGCCGGCTCTGCGACAACAACAATAGAACCGCGGTCAGGCGGCCACTTGCGACCATGTTTTTCAAGGCATAAGCGAAACTGGACGTGAAAGCTATTTTGCCTCTCGTGGGAATGCACTCGTATTTTTCAGCCAGACCAAAAAACGTTGCCGCGTTATGCAACGTGCATCAACTGGAGACTGGGTGGGGGAAAATGCTATCAGGTTTCTTCATGCATTTTGTGTGTATTTATTGAGTTTTCCATTTTATCAGTCGTAAGTTCTCTTGCAGGTAACGTACACATATATTTTAATGCGCTCTGGAACTTCAGACTGAGTGACTCAAATATCAATTTGTAATATATTCCAGCGTAATGACGGTGGAAATAATACAACGCAAGCAATGCAGTCTCACCCCCTCCCCTTCCCCTGCGGGTTAATTAAAACACACTCAAATGTGTTTCAGACTTTAATGTTCAATTAAATATCTCATTGTACGAAGATGAACACGAAATGAAAACCGATAACAAATTGCCCATTAAATTCAGTGAGGAGAAACCTTTGACGGCGATAACTGAATGTGCTAAGCTCTCCAGGAACTGACCTTTCACTGACAGAACTGCAGAGCAGCTCTGGGCTCCGGCTTCGTTCTTGGCGTCACACGTGTACTCGCCTGCGTGGCTCTTCTCAGCCTTCACTATGGTGAGGATAGCGTGATTGTCTTTGTAGGATATGCTGTGATTCTCATCCTCGGCAATCTTCAGCTTGTCCTTGGACCAAGCTATTGTCATTGGCTGCGAGCCAATGAGCGTGGCATTGAGTGTGGCAGAGCTGCCCTCCGAGACTTCACTGTTGATGAACTTTTTGGTGAATTTCGGGGGCTCTTTGAAATTGAAAGCAACAGGAAAATGTATTAGCTTCGTTTTTTATGGAACGATGTTTTACATAATTTGTATGAATTAAAAATATATATACGCACTGTATAAGGTAAACACGTTTACATATGTTTAACAAATTATATTCAGCAATTCTAATTAATTATACCACACCTTTCAGTTTGATGTTAGCATGCGATTCATCTTTTCCAACGTTGTTTTTGACCTTGCAAGAGTACTGGCCGACGTCGGCCGCGCTAAAGTTCCCAATGCGCAGCGTTGCGGTCGTGTTCTCCAACTTGGCTCGATACTTGTCGATCTTGGGCAATTCCCTGGCGTTTTTGACCCACTTGACATCAAACGGAGGGGAGCCATCGAGCTCGACCTCCAGCGTCACATCAGAGTTACCGCGAACCTCCATGGACTCGAGGGGCTTCTTGAACGAAGGGATTTCTAAACAAGATGTGCGTTCACGTTCATGTCAACATTATGAGAACAGCAATAATGACGATGGCATACCTGTCAACCCATACGGTTTACCCGTATTCTTGTACAGGGAGATTGTCTTTTCAGGTCCAGACGGCATACAGCCGTTTCAATACGGGAAAAAAACATTTTTTGTCTATTTGGTTGTGTTTCTCCCTTGTGATGGCAAGGATGAACGTTGAGATTTATAAGGGCACGGGGGTGACCATTAAGGTCTGTAATAAGGTAGGCACTGATAAGGGGTTGACAGGTATGTGATGGTAGCATAATTACGAAGTCAGCTTGCGCGTATGAAGAGAAGAGCGGCGTGTCGGTGACAAAATTAACATTCGCTGAATGCAAACTGCAGACGTGTTGAAGAAGAAAGCAAGGTTTGAGCATTGTATGCATTGAAGGAAAAAAAGCAAGGCTGCTACCGTGTATGCATGAAAGATTAAACAAAGTGTTTGCAATGAAGATTTAAAGAAGGTTGGCATAACGTATGCATTCACAATTAAAGGAACATTTGCATATAGTGTGCATTGAAAGTTCAATGAAAGTTTGCACATTCATGTAAGTGTGCATTCATGTAGTCTGCACGAAGGAGACATCTGTGAAAAAGAGCTTCACAGCTCAACGTATTTCTCCAGGATAAATAAAGATTTAGATTCGAAACAATCTTCCGTGAAGACAACACGCATTATTTGTGCATCGCAGTGGCCTTTGGCAGGAATGGAACCGCGAACGGGGGAAAAAGGGGGGGATGGGACGTGCGATGCACATCGAACCTTTCACGGAAACGGCGCACGTGCAGCTCACGGTGCCAACTTCGTTCTGCGCCTCGCAAGTGTAATCCGCGCTGTCCTCGGTCTCCGAGTCCCTGATTTCCAGGACCGCGACATTGTTGACGAAGGAGAGCTGCACTCTCCCGTCGGCTTTGACTTCGTTGTCATTTTTAAACCACGTGACCTTTATGACCGGAGAGCCCTTGAGGGAGCAATCCAAGTGCACCAACCCCTTCGCCTTCACCAGCAGTGTGGGATTAAATTTCTTCGTAAATGATGGCGGTTCTGGGGGGGGGGAGGCGGCGGGGGGGGAAATGGGTAAAATAAAAAAAATGGGACGAGAGTTTGTTTTGCACAGAACAACCGGAGTGAGTGCAACTCTCCCTTGTCCCCCTCCCCCTGGGTACAACTCAAGGAAGTAAAATAAGGCAAGGTTCTTAGGCTTTAGAGCCCTTTAACACGATTGACGTATACGCAAAGTTTACTATTCTTCACGCGTGCAGCGAGAAGAAGAAGAACGAAAACGTGAACAGGTGATATTTTAAACTTTCACAGAGACCGCAAAGGCAGGTGCATTGTTTTGGTCGAAAACAATGGCGGTTCAGTGGGCTGCCTACACGACCCTAAGGAGCGTTGTCTTCTCACCAAGACAGTCAATAACATTTGTAACCTATGCCACAGTGTTGCCAATTTAAGAAAGGAGGCTGCGTTTCTCCGTAAGAAAGCAAAGCAAGACACTACAACCACCAAACCACGTGGCTTGAGTTCTTCTGTAGCTTTAACATCTTTGCAAGGTGCATGCCGGGGATGTCCAGAATTGTCTCATTGAGGACAGTGGGTCACGAAAATAAAAAAAGCTATGAGAGGTATGTATTGTTAAAAGCTGAAGAAATATCAGAGTGATCTAGAGATATATTCGGAAGAACTATAGGTGAGATATGAGAGATAGCAGAGAGGTGTATTCGGAAGAGCTATAGGACAGATGAGATTGGGCAAAATATATGACAGATCTAATCAGCTTTTATCAGACTTGGTATGCTATGAGAGGGGAGGGAGATATACATTATCAGACATACTGATACAGCATTCATGCCATACCAAAGTCCTCATTCCCTTGGCCCACAGCCCTATTGAACCCCAAGCCTGTGTCACTCCACGACAGAGCCATGTGGTGACCACGATGTTCACCGAATTATTTCACAAACGAAGTTAATTGTTTCACACAAACACACACATGAACGTGTGTGTTTGTGTGAAACAATTAACTTCGTTAATTTAACTTCAAAGCTGTGGCGGGCCACGTTTGCTCGTAATGGTCCGCAGAAGGAAGCTTGGACAGCCCTTGACGTCGGGCCAGGACTTACCTTTGACCTCCACGCTAGAAGCGGTCGATTCGCTTCCGGCCTCACTGGAAGCCGTGCACACGTAGTCGCCCGTGTCGGCAAGCTCGGACTTTAATATCTCCAGCACGGCCAGCTTGTTCTTGAAGGTGAAGCTGAGTTTCCGGCTGGGACGAATCTCCTTGCCGCTCTTGGTCCACGCGACGGTGACGCCCTTGTCGTCGTCGACCTCACACTCGAGCCGAAGGGGCGTGCCCACGGCGGCCTTGACCGGCTGAAGGGCCTTTGAGAAGCTGGGCTTGTCGGTGACACTCAGCTGCGCACTGCACGTGTCGCTGCCAAACTCGTTGGTGGCCTTGCAGGCGTAGGTGCCTTGGTGGGCAACTGCGACGTTGCCGATCGCCAGGATGCACTGGTTGTGCTCGCTGCGGATTGCGCAGCTGTCCCCGTCGCTGATGTCATCGCCGTCCTTTGACCAGACGATCGCGATGGGATGCGTGCCACTTACTTCGGCGATTAGCTGCACAGCTTTTCCCGAAAATGACTTGATGGGTTCAAGCTTTTTCACAAAGCTCGGTGGACGCATTTCTAGAATAAAAAGACCTTTATAAGAACTTCAGATGAGGTTTTATCATCACTTGCCTTTGTAGTCAATATTTTAAGACTCTTAGGGAAGATAAGAGGTACAATGGGAATTTTTGTAACTCTCAAATGGTAAAAATGTCTCATTAACACAAATTAGTTGGTGATACTGCTTTAGCAGTGGTGCACAAGCACGAGAAGCAAAGAAAATGTCAGCACAAGCACCGATAACAGTGACCTTAAAGGAAATAATATGAGGGGACGTTTAAAACAATGGCCCATGAAGAATGACCATTGCCCAAAATGTAGTCTGTTACATATATTTTTTTCCTTTGAAGGCGAATGTGTTGAATTTTTCCATGTATATTATTGCAGTTAAAATTGCCGCAAAGGATGTACATTGTAGAAAATCATTAAAAGTACAAAACATTTAAATATTCACGGAATAATTTTTTCAAACGAATTAATGAACTATGTCACTTTTTATTTCCAGAAAAAAGGCTTGAACGTGTTTATGTTTTGCACACAATGGATTTCAATGAATGACATTTGAGGGGCATAGTCACTAGAATGGCAAAGAGGAAGATGACAAATATTTGTTTTCATGTTCTTTGCCATAAAATATTTGCTGCACTAATCCACATGCTTTCAATCAACTTCTTTTTTCAATGGGAATTTCTATTTTAAACCACAAAAAATGGTCAAAATTACCAAACGCAATGATCCAGCAATTCCCAAAATGAAAATTAAATGACTAAGGGATCTTTGGGTGGTGGCTTAATAACCAATTAAAGTACACCACTAAAGATTTAACTCCTGGCTACAGGAGACTGCAGGTACCTTTAACCATAAGGATTGCTGAGCATTCATCAAAGCCAAAACGATTGAAGCATCTGGCTGTATATTTAGCCGCATCTCCGAGACCAACTGCTACGATTAACAACGTGTGCTTGCAATCTTCTGACAACATTTTAAACCGTCCGTTGTTAAGAATCTCCTTGTGGTCCCTGAACCAGGACACAGAGATCTCTTGCGTCCCTCGTACCACACAATCAAAGTACGCGTGAAGGCCAGCTATGGCCTGTTGGGTGACAATCCTCTCGGCAAATGAAGGGGGGACTGCCTCTGCAGTTAAGGTGAAAGAAACCAATACAGAAGCTTCGTCATAATGTGTGAGCAACGACGAGATATATCATGACGCGTCTGGTGAAACATCTTGGATCCTCGCATATTAGGTTATAAACTGGCGTAATGACGACGACCACGTTTAACTTTGTAATAAAATGTAACAGATCAGACATTGTTCTCAGGTTATAAGCTTAATGGTGTGGTGGGCATTGTTGCTACTGTTATTCTACACGCATGCATGATCAGAAAGTACGTGTTCAAAATAAAGGTAGAGAGAATACTCCACATTGCAGTTTATTGTAATGGAAGCAATGATATCCGGAATAACTATATTGTATAATTACACCTCTATATTCACAATAGCAACAACAACTGTGCAATTACCACTCGTTTTGTATTTTTTGTAATAAAGCCAGGAAGGTAGACTTACCTATAACTTTCAGATCAGCGGTGCAGCTCACAAACCCAGCAGGGTTGGTCGCCTTGCAGGTATACTCGCCGGCCTCTGCTGTCTGGGCGTCAACAATCTCCAGCTTGGAGATGAAGTTCTCCGTGGAAATCTTGTACTTGTTGGAGGTCTTGATGATCACCTCGCCCCTGAACCACTGGAAGTTCACCAGGGGAACTTCCTCAATTTGGCACTCAAAAAGCGCTGGGTCACCCTCGCGGACTCGTTGCGGCTCCAGCCTCTTAATTATGGACGGAGGATCTGAACGGTGGGGACAGCGGACACCGGAGATTAATTCGTTTACGAGAACGCAGGCTGCCGATTGTTGGGGTCTCATGCCATGCAGGTGGTGGTGAGGAGGGCGGGCAGGCGGACGGGTGGGGAGTGGCAATGGCGGCGGGGTTGGGTCACGGGGATGGAAAAGCACACGACGGTTCAGTGGAACAGGTGCTCCTTTGGAAGGCCGACCTGAATGGGGAGGACGAACAGGGTTAGCAATGAGCCAGGCAAGTGCGGCGACCGATGGCAGACAAGCGACAAACGGTGACCGTCAATGTGACACGGCGAAACAACGGAACGGAGGACGAGCGAAAAACGGTGACCGTCAATGTGACACATCGAACAACGGCCAGGTGTTGTGAAGAAGTCCTTTAAAACACGTGGAGCCATACAGACGAATTAAATGAAGGTAGGGGTTAATTGAACACAGTGACACATAACACAATGTTCGGGTGCTTGAACAGAAATGGCTAAAGCACATCAACTGGGGACAATGGATGTTTTTTTGTAGTTCCTTGCAGGTTAATGTCGGTGGAGTGACTCAAACTCCATGAGTGCATTGTTGCTGATGAAATGTGAGAGGCGAATGGAATGAATAAGCATTGTTGTCTGCAATAACCATAATGGTTTACAAGGATATGGGGATGTGACATGCCAATATTGTTAGTATGGGCATGCAGGTGAAATGTAAATGGCTTAAAATACCAGTTTTATTTTTTTATTATATCACACATGTTTATATTATTTGTAATGTATTATTATCAGTATTATTCTTCGTATTATTAAAAAGGATTAACATTTTGAAAAGGTACATATTAAAAGCATTGTCATTGTTAGTATTTTAGCAAATATACTATTCATGTACAGCTGATCTTCCCTTAATTTTCTCCATAATAAAAAATATAAACATTATATTCCCATAACGATCTATAACAAAACACATGCATGCATTAAAATAATACTAATAATACTGCAATTGCAGTTGTTAGTGTAGTAGTATTCATCCCCATATTCCAACCTATGGGCTCCTCTTTGGTGATATTCAGCTGAGCAGTACTTTGAATTTTTCCAGCAAAGTTGATGGCCTCACAAGCGTATTCGCCTTCGTGCTCTTCCTTGCTGGCTTTGGTGATGGTCAGAGAATTGTGGTCACCTTCCCTGAGGCACTTGACCTCGGCTGAAGCTACCACTGGCCTTCCACTGTGGTACCAATTGACCTGAGCTGCGTGTGTGATGCTGGCAGTGAAGGTGGCTTTGTCACCCTCAGGTACGGTAGCGTCTTGCAACTGTGTGATGAACACCGGGACGGTGTCTGTTGGCTTCTCTGCCACAACTTCTCTTTTCTCAACACTTTCGGGTATTTCCGTGGGTGTTTCCTGCGGGACAATTACCTTAGGGGATTCCAGAATCACGGCCTCTTTCTCTCGATCTATCCGTTGGTTCATCGCTAAAGTGGTTACAGATATATCATCGGGTCTGGACATGCCTTCTTCTTCGGTGATCCTCGCACGCTCAGCCAACGGAGGAGCAGTGATTTGGTCCGAATGTTCAGCAGTGAGACTCGGGAATAAGCTCTGCAAGGTGGCGTGAAGAGCAGCTTGAACTTCCTTCGTGATAACTGCCCGCTGAGGTTCGTAGCCTTCAAGAGTCAATGTAAATTCAAATTGAGTCGCCGTCAAGTTCGTGACCTGATAAGTGTAGAGACTGAATCTGGATTCCTTTTTGTAATCTACCTCACTGACGGTAATACCACCCAGAATGTCTACACTTTCGTGACTCATCACTACCTGCTTCTGCACAATTATGGACGTTAAGATGTCCTGCACTTGAGTCCTTATATCTAAGGTGTACACTTTAGGTTCCTCATCCTTAAGCTGATCTTCTTTGATCAACAAAGTAGTTTCTTTAGAGCTGTGCAAGTGGAGGACAGACTGTGGCTGCTTTTCAATCAATAGGGTCTCTTCAGTTTTTACGGAAAATTCATTGGCGTGTTCCTCGTTCGTTACCTGCCTCTCCTCTACAAACAGTGGAAGTCCCACTCGCTGTCCTTCCTGAATCCCAGAAGCAAATTCAACCTCGGTAGCGCCAAGGGATTTCGTGCTTTCCAGAGTAAGCTCTGTCTTTTCCACCCTGATGGATGTAACGGGAGGTTTCGGCTCCGTGGTAAAATCCGCAGTCATCGCTTCAACCTCCGCCAGGGAATCTGTATGACTCTCCTGCAACGATTTCACCTCAGTTGTTTCAGACGACAGTAATATGGTGTAGAGTGGTTGTTTGCGACCAACTGCCTGAAATTCGTCAGGCTTCAAGGAACAAGTGCCCTCTTTCTGAAGCTGCATTGGCTTCGACACTGCTGTCAGGGACAACGGCGACTGCCGCTCGTTCAGAACATTGGGCTGAGCACTTTTGTAGCCCGAGTCCAGGACGGTAATGTGATCCGCAGGGATTTCTTGCCTGTCCTGCGAAACAACAGCCTGATTATATGACTTTTCTACTTTGGACGAGGCTGTGTGGGAATCTGGTTTTACCGTTGCAATTAAATCCTCCTTGGGGAGAACTGCCTCTCCACTGACAACATGGCTATGAAGGGTTGTACGAGCCTGCTTCTCACTTTGAATAATAACTGCTTGATCTGTTTTGTCAATGTGGCCTATCATTTCATGATATATAGTCCACTGGTCTTTCCCAGTGGTTGACTGCCTCACGGTTAAGTCCTTCGATGATTCTGCCTTTTCTTCGACTGGGATTTCAAAGGCAAAACCGAGTTCTTTTGGAAGTGTATCTTGTCCTTTCACCACCATGGTATGTAAATCCTGCTTGCTTTCCTTCTTTGGGGAAATATTCACCGCACTCTCTACACCCACTATTTCCTCCGTAGATTCGCCCTTAATCCCTTTCCTCTCTTCTGTAATAAGCAATGATTTGAGGACAGTTTCTTTAACCAACTGCGCTTTCTCGGGCTTTGCTTGCTCTGTCTGGACAACCATTTCCTTCTGCAAAGAAGCCTGGTCTTGAACAACTGCGATCGCCAATGGTTTCGCAACCTCTTTGTGTGATTGCAGCTCCACGGCAGAATCCAGCACGTCAAAGGGCTTCGCTACATCGGCGCCCATTGGCTGCCTCTCTTCCATCACCAACGAGTGCACCTCGCGGACGCCTTCGACGCCAACGTGGCCCGTGTGCATCTCGGGAAATTCGGCCACAAAAGAAACCTCTTTGGGCAGTGTCTCTACGCTCTCGACAAGGTGAGAGTGCACGGCGGACTTTGGATGTGGCTGTGGAACCACCGACTGGGCCTCCACCTTACCGAGCTCACGGGACTCGTCGCTTGATATCATGAGCCTCTCTTCAGCCACCACTGAGTGCACAACATCCTTTCCCCGAACCTTCGCAGTTGAGGTCGACACCTCTGGCATGGTTTCTGCCTGCTCACTATGGACCGTCTGCTTGCCCTCTACAGTTTGCACAAACGCTATTGTCTCTGCCTCCTGTTTTTTGGCCCTCTTCGGCGTAGTCTTCTTCGCCTGCACTGGAGGCTTCTCCTTAATCTTCACCTTAAGGTAAGCGGTGCACTGCGCCTCTCCGTTGATGTTGTTGGCCACGCAGGAGTACTCCCCTTCGTCGCCTTCCAGGGCGCACGAAATAAAAAGCGTATATTTGTCTCCGTCATGTATGAGCCTGTGGTTTCCCGAAGGTGGAACTGGTTTGTTGTCACAGAACCACTGAATGGTGGGCACAGGATCGCCCAATACCGTTACAGTCAGCCTAACTTTGTCTCCCTTGAACACCTCCGAATTGGTCATTTGCTTGGTGAAGACTGGCAGTGTGCCTTTCATTTTACCCTTAACTTTCTTAGGCCTCTTGATTTTGGAATCCCCCTCGTCCCTTTTCTGAACTGACGGAATGCTTTCCTGTGCGGTGAGAAGCTCGTGTAGAACGGACTCTGGTGGTGTTGGCGATGGCCTGAACTGTAATGTGTTGGACAGTGTCAGTGGAGGTGAGGGCTGAGGCGTGAATTCGGGTGTCTCGTGTTTCTCAGTAAAGATCATCTCGGTGGTGTAGGTAGGTTCTCGCTGCTCCTCCACGTAGCTTACAACAGTGCTGGAAAAAGAATCTGTGTAAAGAGTAATCAGGTTAGACACTACACGCACACAAACTCACACACTTCACTTCAAAGACCACACACATCAACTTTAACCACCTTGTTTGCTGAAGTGTTATTTCAACATGTGTAAACACCACAAACGACTTTTACAACCTTGTTTGTTGAAATGTTATTTTTTGTAATGTGTAAGTACGAAAATTATTCATTAACGAAATCTGTATTAACTAATATGCATTAGTCTTGTGTTGTATTTTACATGTAGGGGATTTTGTAATTATGAAATGCAGTGTTACTCAATTTCTGTTAACATGTGCTATACTGTACTGCAAAAGAAAACAAAACGTCTCTACGTACATCACAACATTGGTTTTTATTAACCACAATAAACACAACACCGACACAAAAAATATACGTTTATTTAAAAAAAACACGTCGCCTATATTGTCGCACGCGATTCCATACCAAACCTCTTTGCTTAACTTTTACAACCAAATATTTGTGTTTCTCTGTCAAACCGAATATTATAGTAATACCCATCCATTGCCTACATTCGCCAATGACTGACGATGTGAAAATAAATATTTAAAGTTTTTGGCCTTTTCGCTATTCCAAAATGTTTGATTGTGAATGAGTTAAACTTTGGATATTTGATGTTTATGAAACCATTTTGCCTACCGTTCTGTGAAAGGGGAAAAAAGGATTCTACAACATCGAACAAAAAAATCAACACAGAGCTGCTTCGAAAAATCAGACCATTCAATGCACATGCAAATCCATTTAAAACTCCAAAATGCCTGCCATGCTCAATGAACTACTAATTACTGACTAGACCTGTTACCGAGTTACCAAATTTAAGTACTCCAGCTGAAAAAGGTTCTACAACATCGAACAACAAAAAAACAGAGGTGCTTCTAAAATCAGACCATTCAATGCGCATGCAAGTCCATTTAAAACTCCACAAATCCTGCCATGCTCAATGTTACGTTGAGTTGTTGAAAATACTTTTTTTTGCTAGCCTATTTTCATGGCAATGAATACTTAACCATTACTTCATGATAATATTACTTCTATGAGACGAATACTTCGCGACAGCGATGTCACAGGAATAGATGATATATTTATTTTGAAAGCTGTAATAATCATCTACAGAGCCCCTGCATATCATTGCAAGTACATATATATATATAACCAATAATGTCCAGGAAATTATTAATTGCTTGCATTATCCACTCGGGCTGCAATAATTCACCCCACCCAACCTTAGAAATGTAATGAAATGTCACAGTTTAGGATCACAATTCATTTCAAGCATTGATCCTTTTTTATCGCAGTGAATGGTAGAACCTCTGGTGGTGGTAGGTGTTATGATAACTCATTAAATATTAATATGCAAAGAGTGATTCTTACACATGCAATGAAATGCATGTATCACATACTTAATAATTGGAATCGACATCAATGGATACATCGTTAACGCTCTACTATCCAAATGCAGTTCATGAAATTGACGAGAGGGTTTTCCATAATTAATTCAACCACTCAATCCTATCTCCTTTTCAGCAAACGGGTCCAAATGTGAGTAAATATGCAATTATTCCCATGACTATAAAGTGATGTATATATATATTATTTAAATTAATAAATGGCTCTTTTTCTCAGATCACAACACTTCCAACAAAGCAACTTGCAATATAAATGAAATTGTCAATCAATACACAATAATACAATAACTATAATGTATATCTACCGCCTCAATAACATTTCCAGTGCATGGAATAAAGTAACCAGAATGAGCTAAACATTGTACATAATGGTTTAAAACAAACATTAATTTCACAAAGCACCGAGTGCAGCCACTAGATATCTAATTCCATTATACAAAAGTAGCTCTAAAAGCAGGAGAATAGCGACAGCATCCCTGAGCGTACGCATCCTTAGCCAACGGAGAGAGTTGCTTCCGTTTGCGCAGTGCCTGAGCTGTTTGATGCGGTACATTTGTACGAGCCTTCGTCGCATTTCGACACATTTTTCACCGTGAGGATTTGTTTCTTTCCCATTGATCGCACATCAAACTGACCTCCCCGCAACTCCACGTCGTTCCTAAACCAAGCTATATCTGGGGCTGGTTCACCTATGACCTGACATTCAAACGACACGTCGCATCCAGGCGCACAGCGCTTTGTGCCGAGAGGCTGGGTGAACTTTGGCGGTGCTTCGGTGATTAAAAATTCAAAAGAGCATCCCTCAGGTGCGATAGATTGAAAGTGAATGTCACTTTCCTGCGACGCCTCTGCGTATACATCAAAGTTGACGTTCACGCACTGCTCTCCGCCGCTGCCAGTTGCTTGTTGGGTGGCGGTGATCAGCTTCAAGCACTGCTCTGGCATTTGGGAGCCACTCTCAAACTCAAATTCCAGCTCTATCTCTGACATTTGATTCCCCCCCCTGTCCGCCACAAAGAAATCAAGCTCTCGAGTAGTGGCCGCCTGATCTAACGCTGACTCTCCTCTATCACCAGAATCTGCAAATCTTTGTGAAATGTTCAGAGCGGCCCTGCAGCTGCTCTCACCAGCCCCATTAACCGCTTTGCAGAGATACAGTCCCCTATCTAACAAAGAAACATGCTTTATTTCCAGAGAAACGTATCCAGACTTATTTGCGATCAAGTAATGCCCGTCCATGCTTGAAATTTTCACGTCGTCTTTGTACCAGGCAACATTGGCAGCAGGCGCAGCTAGTATGCGGCTGGCAAAGACAGCCTTGGCGCCGATGGGGACCGCTACGTCTGCGATGCGGCCCTCAAATCGTGGCGGAGTCTCAGATGGCCCGACGTCAATGTTAACTTGCTCAATTTCCCGATTTGCTAAGTCCACATTTTGTACCCCCAATATAATGGGGAAAACATCCAATGAGATCACCATGCTCTTGTTGTCCTCCGCATATTCAGGAATAGTTATGATTTTGACTTGTTCAAAGTCACTGCCATCATTGTCATCCAGCTCAACCTCCAGGAGAATTTCCTGTGGGGATGGAGATCGTGACAGATCATCCTGGTCAACATCAAACTCAATAAAGTGATGCTGAGTCACAGGCGACGTGGCGATGTTCCTGTCGAACACTGGGAGCACCTCCACATTGGCCAAGCTCTTTGCTTCGCCAATTAAATTTGTGGCTTCACACACGTACACTCCCGCATCCGTCGGTTTGACATCCTTAATCTGCAGGATGTAATGACAGCCCTCTTGCTCCATGACCACATTCGAGAGAGGCTGAATCAAGCGTCGATCTTTCATCCACAGAACTTCTGGAGGTGGCTTCCCCACGACCTCGCAGACGAAGATTAAGGTTCCATTTTCATACACTTTCTTGCCCGTCAACGGTTTTAGGAACGCTGGAGGCGTTTCGCTCACTTTGTTGTCCACGCTTGATTCAGCCTGCCAGAGTGACTGCGAGTTTCTGTTTTCCTGGTCTTCCCGTATTTGTTGCAGAGTGAGTTTGAGAGCAGCCGGGCCATGTCCCTCCTCTGCTGAGCTCTCCCCGGAGCTCCTGAAGCTCTTTGGGGGAGTGTACAGACGATCGGTGGGTAAGAAAGGCGGGGGGGTGTGGTATTGCTCTGACGGTGTAGTCATTGACTCTGGGGGGGTTTTGTAGCCATCTGGAGAAGTTATTGGAGTGAAATAGCCCTCGATTTCGGACACATCCTCAGTACTTATGCTCATCATCCCGATTGACATTTCCGATTCGGGAGATAATGGGCGCTTTGCTTCATACGACTGCTGGTAATAATCGTACAGTGCCCCGAATGTGACATCTTCAACCTCACAAGAGGTAATGATCGGTTCGGCAAACGTGGTATCGCATTTTGTATCGACCAGTTCATCTGATACTTTTGGGATGCTTTCTGCCTGCTGCTCCTCAGCTGAATGCAGGTAGTCGCTCAGCGAAAACTCTTTCTCTTTTTCCATCTGTTCTTCCGATATCTCACACGTAGTCTCACTTGCTGAGAATCCTGTATCTTCAGAACCTCGATAGGCACCATCACCACCAAACTGCAATTCATCGGCCAATGCCAATTCCTCAATGGAAAAAACATTTTCCGTTTCATAACGGATAAGCGGCTGGGGACTGCTGCGTCTGGCTTGAGTTTCGCCCCGTGTGGTGAACACAGCAGAATTGTCTTGCTGCAAGGAAAATTCTGGCTCTTTGCTCTCCAATTCGACAGCCTTAGTGGGAAGAGACTCTGCAAATATCATGCCATCTTCTCTCTGTGTAACAGGCTCATATATAACGTGGGAATCTTCATCACCTGCTTGTTTCATCTCATCCACCTCTACTGTGGCTTTTGTTCTTGAAACTGGAATAACAACCTCAATGTTCTCCTCCTGCTGTAAAGGCAAGTAACTTTCCTGCATGAGTTTATCACCATCCGAAATAATTTGCTCTCCCACAGTGCCCATTACATCAGACGCGGCGTGCGGACCCATTTCTAAAATTACATGTTTTTGGGAATCTGTAATATCTGCTGCTAGGGGTTGGTCTCTGTCCAGTTTTATCTCCACTCCACGATGTCCCATCATCGCTGAAAAAGACCTGTCTGCAACTTGCTCGCTGACGTTCTCTACAACCCATTGACCTTCACTATCCTGCTTCTCTGATCCATCGCGTGGTTTATTCTCTTCTGCATACAGACCCGCTGAGTCTCTGAACGACGATCCCACCTCTCCCTCAATAGTTATATCTGCACGTAGCTCTGTAACCGCGCTATACTGCTTCTCGAGAGGTAAATTAGAATCGGAATGCGATATTTCCCCACTCACGTGAATGTTTTCAGGAGAAATTGCTTTAATCTGTGACTCACTATGTTCTCTATCGGTCACTTTGTTCAGAACAGCCATTGAAAAATCTGCATTTGAGAATGTGCCCTCTGGCTCTGATGTAGAAATGCCCTCAATAGTCTCAATTATTCCATAAGTGAAACAGCAAGCCACAGTTTGATCATCAGTACGATCACCTTCAACCACTTCTCTGAATCCTTCAGCAGTAACTCCATCTGTCCCATGTTCTTTCTCGACTTTAAGTACAGCAGAAACACCTTCATCTTGTTTATCAATGCTACCTGGATACGTATCAATAGGCAGTGGACCTTCTGCGTGTGTGTCAGGTAATTGCTGAGCAACGTCTCCCATAACTTCCTTTCCCATGGGTTCCACTCTGCTACACTCATCACCAACTGGCATGGACACAGCAGTCTGTTCTATCAGTTGTTCTGCTTTACGAACGTCACTTTTTTCTGACTGTTGCTGTGCCTGCGCAAACGGCTTGCTGGACGCAATTACACCTCGTGACATATCTACACTGTGCATGGTTTCCATAAGTCTGTAGTCTCCAGTTGAATCGAATAACCTTCTCTTCACATCATCAGCAAATGCTGCTGTGCCTTCATGTTCAACCCTTGCCACTGTGTTGTCCCCGTCTCCGACCTTAACACCTCCATGCTGCACATACTGAACTGCAGCATGTTCACTCTCCGTCAGGCCCACGTCCGCACTTACGGGTTCGCATTCACTTCCTGACGCTGACACAGCGCTTTCCTCGGCAACGATACCACGGACAACCGTATCTTCCTCAAAGGCGTCAGTGCCAGGCAAAGTTAGTGGAATCTGTGCGTCTGATTGTATCTGTATAGATGTTTCCACATGCTCCTCGTGTGTGATTGCAGGTGCTGTTGTGCCCAGAGTGTCTATTAACTCCACCTGTCTATCTTCTGAAAATGCAGTCATCCTTTCTGCCTCCACGAGTTGTTTATGATCATCTCTGCAACTGGATTCGAATGGGACATCTACTATGTGTCTGTCGTGCACTGGCACGTCTTGGATTACATCTTTAACAGTTGTCAATACTGTGGCACTTGCGTCAAATTCCTTATCAGTATCATCAACGATCCTGGATTCCATCTGGATATTCTCATCAAGTGAAGCCTCATGCAAACCAATCTCCATCAGCACATGTTTCTCTGTGGGCTTCCCTTGATATTCATCAGCTTTCTCAGACACTGCCTTAATCATGCCTTCATCTTGTGCACTTGTTTCTATAGCTGAAACCTTCTGCATCTCTTCACTTACAATTATTTTGCTCTTATCCACCTTCTCATGATCTATGTAATCGCCATCAATGGCTTTAACTACTTCCTGCTGACTTTCTATCACTTTCTTTTCCCCTTTTTCACTTACACTTTGCTGAATATCCACAACATAACTGGGGCGTTTTATCTCCAGCACAGCACTTGAGGGTTTCGGTTTCTGAAGGGCCTGAACTGGGCTCCAGCGATATACATCTTGACCAACAATGGCCTGGTCAATAAACTGTGATTTGTCTCCAGACTTTACAATATAGCTCTCTGGTTCACTTGAAGCATCACTATCCTGAACCGCTGAAACTGTGGGCTGCTGTTCAGTACCCTCTTTGCTTTGAAGTGGAGACCTTGAGGACTCAGTAGGAGAACTTTCATTTCCTTCAGCAAAATCTTCAGGATGTTCAGTTTTAGTCGGTGCATGCTGTTCTAATAGCTCTGTTACAGACACGCCTGCCATCTTGGCTACAATTTCGCTAGTTTCTTTACCTGGTGAAGAAAACATTTGTTTTGGAATATTTTCTTCAGGGCCACTAGGCTTCCTTTCCCACCCATCTGGTCTCTTTTCTGGAATATACTCATATTCCACCTGTTCAGAATGTGGAAATGTATCATCATGTATGACAGCCATATCCACAGTGCTGACAATATCAACATGTTCTGTTTCTAAATATGAGCTGCCCAGACTGTCTTTTGAAAGACCTTCATACGGGACACTAGAGCTTGGAGAATAAACATGCTCACCGTCTTTAGCAATACCAGACAACTGGGCTTCCACAAAAAATGCTGGATCCATTTGATGTTCAAGAACACCACTACCTGCTGTCACAAGGGACTCTGCTGTGGTTGCTTGAGCTTGTTTATCAACTGCACTAGGCCAGAGTTCGTCCTGTATGACAGCCCTACTGTAACCAACACGTGGCTTGCTGATCACTGGTTTGTTCCCCTGACTTATGACTTTCACTTGTGCTTTAACCGGTTCCCACTCCTGACGATCCTTAAAATCAGCGATATACGTTTCTTTCAATATGCCTTGTAAGTATGTGGGCTTATCCTCAGCAGGACCCTTGATCCCCACTGACAAAACTTTTGGTACTGTGCACTGAATTTGAGGTGGTGTTGCTATCTCTGTGATTACTGGTATAATCTCTGATTTTTCTGTGCCGCGGGCATCAGTAATGTTTTCCGAAACAATCCGTGGGCTTACTTGTTTTACATCTTGAATTCTACAGCTGTCATCTGCACGCAGTGTTTCTATTTTTCCAACATTATCATATATTTTTGTATCTGAGACCTCAATCATTTCCACCTCTCTCTCCTCCACTACGGATTCCAGCAGCTGGGTTGGAACGGCGGGGCCACTTACTTCCTCCTCAGATAGCTTGGAACTTTCTCCAGGTGCCAACGTGACACCAACTTGCCCTGCACCGTAATGTGACGAAGGCACGTCGGCCGACTCTGCACCAAACTTTTGCTCTCTCCCCTGCCGCAGCACCTCTGCCTCGGTGTAATCCATCTCAGTGTATGGCTTGTACCCCTCCAGTGAGCGTTCATCCAGAATGGCGCTATCGTCCGTTTCCCCCCCACTTTCATACACGTACGGAGAATCGACTCTGGTTCTGAACATGTACTCCCTGCCACGACCCCCGGAACGATCGGCCTGCATAACAGTAGTTGGTGGAAACTTAGGCTGCACGTTCACTGTTTCGGATTGCTTCTCAAAGCGTATCGTTCTAACGGTTGGTGTAACTGGGGACTGTTCCTGTCCCGTTTGATCGAATCGAGACTGAAAATTCTCCTTCAGCCTGCGTAGGATTTTTGCACTTTCCATCGACTCATACATATCCTCATCACTTGTAAAGAACTGCTCATCCACATCCTTCAACTTTATTTCTGATGTTGCAACGCCGTACTGCTGCGTGCTTCCTACGCTCTGACTTTGTCTGGTCCCCGAGTAAGAAACTGATGATGTATTGAGTTTCTGATTTTCTGAATCCTCCGTGAAGGGCATTTCGACAAACAGGGCAGAGCAACACTCAACTTCTCCCACGACGTTTTTAGCCACGCAGCTATAATCCCCAGCATCGCTGCTCGTGACAGAGTAGATAACCAGCTGATATCGACCCCCGCCTTCATGAACATCGTACTTCTCCCCATCTATGCACAAAAACAGCATATCTTTAGCCCATGTCACCGATGGCTCTGGGTCGCCAAATACTAAGCATTCGAACATGGCATCATCGCCTTCAATGCAAAACATGTCCTCGGTCGCTTTGATGATTTGAGGAGCCTCGTGCATTTCCCCAAACTTGAATTTAAACTTGTGCCTCATTTTTGTCGGCGAGACGCCTTCCGAGTCTGACGACGTAAACTCTGTCAATGGGAAACGCTCCCTGACTTCCTCCTCCTCCTCTTCCTCCTCCTCCTCTTCGTTTTCTTCGGCATCTCTTTCTATGGTGGGAGTAGGTGCAGTCACCATGATCTCCACTGGCAGAGAGAGCCCGCTGGAGTGTGTCTGAGAGCGACTCTCACGGGGCAAATACTGCATTGAGAACGAGCCCATTATGTCGGCGATCTCTGGGTCAGACTCTTCGGATAAGCATATCATGGGTGGAATTTGATATTGATGTTCTTTCTTTACCATGGTCACCATGGGTTTCTGCTTTGTGCCTTCTTGCAAAGCATGGTGCTTCGGAGCAGGCGTTTCTGCAGTAGCTTCTCTCCCTTTCAGATAACCTGAAAGCTTAATCGATACCTTCTTCTCAGAAGTAAGAGGAGGTTTTGTGGTGGCAACGCTGGACTCAGGCAACGTGTCAAATACAGAGCCCCGTGGGAGGGTTCTGGTCTGTATTTCCGAATCTGTCTTAATTATGTCGTTACCGTGACTAGAAACGTATGCTCTCTGAATATCTTTTTTCTCTAGGGCACTCCTAGCAGGCTCTGACCTAATCCCACCTTTGTTTTCCTGCTGTTGAGCAATAGATTCTCCAAATGGTTCAAAATGTATTTCTGATGTTAAACTGTTCTTTGAAAGTGATGGCATTTCAACAGATGGCAGTTGAGACAGGAGTTCTTCTTGCCAAGGCTTTTGTTTTATAGGTGGCTTGTTGCTGATTTTAGAGGAAATCTCGAACATTTCCTTGATCTTCATACGCTGTGGTGGTGGCTCCGAGGGCAGATGAGCTGGCTTGTGTTCAGCTTGTTTCATGAATTTATCTCGAAGAGTTTTGATTCTTTCAAACGAATGGATAACCATAGGTTCTTTTTCTTCAAGTGGTTTAATTTGCACTTCGTCCGTATGTAACCCAAGGATCTTCTCCATCCTCACTTGAAAAGCCTTTGTTTTCTCTGCAACTGTTACGTGTGTATAGTCCTCAGCACCTGGCACTGCCTGCTTAGGTTTACCACGTATGTAAGTGACCATTTTATACTGAGAAGATGATTGTTCATCATCATCATCCAGGGTTGCCAGTCGACCGGTCTCTGAAGACGAGGCCTCGGGTAAAGGCAGGCCTTCTTTTTCTGCTCTCCTTTTCTCCAAAACCCTCTTCTTAGCTTCCCGTAGGAGCTGAAGCTTGCGTTCAATTTCTTTGTCAAGAGACGTTTGAGCAACGAGTCTCCTCTCCTTCTTCTCTGTTTTGACAGGGGCTGCCTCTGGCAACTTTGATGCAGCAGGGCTGAAGGGCAGAAGAGCCACTCTGGGTGGAATTTTCTTCTTTGGCGGAAGTGCAGATTTCTTGATAACGATCACCTTTCCAGTGATCAACCGCTCTGAGAACAACGCTCGCGGAAAGATATCAAAATGTTTATTTTGGTAAGGAGACCCGACATGCCGCAGTTCCAACCTGCCAAGGTCTGCCTGCTTCTGTTCTAATGCCGAATCACCAGGACGGGTCCTGTGCCCCCTCCTCAAAAAGGCCAGGTAATTCACATTGTGCTGATCATGCATGGCGATAATCAGAGAAGCGATGGACTCGGCTGACCCTTCCGAATTGATAGCAAACACTTTGTAGCTTCCAGAATCCTGCTGTCGAACCGCTTCGATCTCCAGGGAGGAGACATTATCGTGCATTTGGCTTTTAATTGTAACCTTGTATCGGGAATTTTTCTGAAGAGGCCTGTTATTAAGATACCACGTTATGCTGGGAGTGGGGTTTGCAATAATTCTGCAGTGGAAAACAGCAGGCTGACCTTCTTTTACTGAAACGAATTTCAGTGACTGTGTGAATGTAGGTGCCATGTTTTCTGCCCAAGGCCTATTGGAAGATGTAGTGGTGGTGTGAGCAGAAAGGACTTGATGATGCAGGTCTTCATCCATGTATGGTTGCATCCTTCCGATTCCTCTTCTGGCTTTGAAGCCTCTTCCGGGGTTTGAATGTTCACTTCCATCAATAAAGCCCCATTCTGTAAAAAAAAAAGGAAAAATGATGTCTAAATTCAGGGAAAAAAAATTGCAATGCAAACTTCAAATGAATGAAAATGTTTAAAATTGAATGCGTAATTGTTTTATGTAATGCATGCAAACGTCGCAAGCAAGAAGGATGTTATAAGTGAAATAGAAAAACGTGAATAGTCCAACTCACCATATTTGTTCGAATAAACGTTAGACTTGTGACAATAAGCGTCACAGAATCTGGGTCGTTGGATCTTCAGATAGTGCTGCAATGTCTTCCTCTACGCACTTCTAAAAACAACTTATCTCTCAGAATAATTACTTGCAAATCGTTTGCAGAGTGAAACTCGGTTGCAGGAAAAGATAATAATCTAAGAATACGATTCCGCCATTGCAAAATAAAAATGGTAACCTCGCCTGACTTGCACACAGCAGAACGAACGCCCTCTCTGACCCTCATGGTAATGCGGCAAAAAGCTCAGTTAAAAAAAAACCCAACATATCCGTTTTCTATGACAAGTATGCAGAATTTAAAATTTCGGCCACCAGCATTTGTTATTTTACGCATAAATTGGCTGAAATTCACTGCTGTTCGGTGAACAGACGTTTATTCGAACCAATACAGCTTGGAGATTATGGGATGTTTAAATGACTTTTATGTCATGCAATGAAGCAGAGGCCTGAAGGCTAAAGAAGGAATGCTGTCTGCAAGCCAGGTCAGTTAAGGACTCCAAGTTTTATATTCTACGATTTAACACCCAATATATGTTGTCAACTAGGACACCTTTTGCACAGTTCATATCACCATAAACGATCAACAATACCAATACATCATCACATCATATTCCACCATTTTGTGGACCACTGACAAAGAAAGATACTGTGCATGTGCATACAAAAAGGAATGTGCAATGTATGTATCGGAGGTGGCATTGTCAAGCAAATATCAGTTGTGGGTATTTATTTGACTGTCAAGTCTTATGGCCCTCAAGTGAACTGTTAGCGAGCTTGCTGGAACAGCGACCCTGCAGTGAATATTTTTTGTAGAGATGCTGGAATCATCAAGTTACAGTCGCACAAACACCCACACAAGCACCCACACGCATGTAAAATATGCACTCGGCTATTAAGCAAGCCACATGTCACCATAAAACAACACATTTTCATTAAAAAACAGATTAAACAACGAATTACATTACTTGAAGGGTGAATATCCCAACAGCATTAGCAATTGTTCAACGTAGTGTTTGGTCAACTTGATTAAGCATGTAATTTTAACATTAGTTGTATGTGTATATATAGTAATACATATTTCCTGATATATTGTAAGATAGAAACCATGCCTACCTTTGACCTCTGGCTGAAGAGCTGCAAAATAAAAATAATAGAGAAAACACCGGTTAATGGCGAATCAACAGAAAATATCAGAAACGTTTTGCAATAATTCTCAACCTATATTCCACCATTTAACCACATGCCTACACTGGCTCCTGATCTTAAAGAAGGTAAAGATTTACTAGACACAATATTAAAGTCAGCTGTGCAAAACACAAGTATAGCATTAGACACCATTAGGTTGAGAATAACTTAAATTGTGTACACTGTGGAAGAAAACAATTACACAAGACCTCTTGTTGTTGTTAAAAAAACGTTGTTTACACAATGACATTCTCACCAATACTGACTGTGTAAATCAACACACATGGGTAATGTATGAAGAAGAGCAGTTTTAACGTGAACATTACAGACTGTGCCATGTCCAACACATAGCCATGTGAATGTTCATTCATTGTTCTTTTCACGTATGGAGGATTGGACTCATAAATTCTTGCTTATTGAAATCAGTCATTGTAAAAAAAAATTGTTAAATAAACCCGGGAGCAGAAAACAAACAAGTTTTTTTTTATTGGAAGGACATTTCACAGTCTATAAAAAAAGTATATATATCAGCTCGGGAAGATACTGCTTGAGGACGTCAGCCTGTGTCATTGAGGGAAAACGTAGGTAAATGGCTTGAGGTTCATGGGAGGTTATTGGAAAGACTCACAACAAGGAGGTGATGAAGTGTCTCATTGTGTTTATTTATGAGTGGTAAAAGTTTGTTGATCAAATGCTGAACACGAAGTGAAAAGAGAAAAAAAGCCAACCATTGTAAAAACAGGTCAAGGAGTGGAGTGGTTATAGCGATGATGTTAAAGAGGTACCGGAAAAGAGATGACAACACTGTTTTATGCTTCGGGATTAATACATGGAATTGGTGGAAGAAGAAGAAAAAAAATTATAGTTAAGCAGGTTCAGCCAACTCCATGCAGATAATTTCCAACCTGACACTTTGAGTCGGGTGTTGCAGACTGCCTCTCCTTCACTGTTGAAGGCTCTGCAAGAATATGCGCCACTGTCTTCGTGCATAACTGTCATTAACTGCAAGCAGCAAATCCATCCGTTGTAAAACATGGACACGGCCGGAGAGTCCTCGATTTTGATCTCATCGTGCAGCCAAATGACTTCAGGGATGGGGTTCCCCTTGACGCGGCACACCAGAATGACACTGTCGCCTTCTTCCACGTGGGCCTCGGAGGGCAGCTCCTCTGTGAACTCGGGCGGGTACGGCGGGGTCATGACCAGGTCTTCGTAAGCGACGACGTCCGAGTATTCAGGCGCGGCAGTGCTCTGCCTTGGGTGCACCGTTTCAGGCGTTTCCTGAGAATATTTTGGCTTTCCCCTCAAACCGGCTGGGTCGGCTGAACAAAAAAAAAATGTAAGGGGAGGATAAATACAATTGAGCGCTAGTTCAATCAGACAATTCGGGATGGGTTTTTTTTTTACTTTTACAAAGATAACAAGATTTAGGTTATAGTATGTAAATTCATTGTTGAGGAGTGAAGCGGTGATGCAGTGGTTTGCGCATCCTGCGTTACACCACGCTGAGAACCCAACTACCCGAGTTTGAATCTCTGGCCATGGCTGATATTAGTGGAGAGAAAGCGCGATGTATGATCTTGTGCTGGGGCCTCCTCTTCACCAACCCGCGCTGACCAGCATGGTGAAGTATGGTCAAACGACACCAATGGGCCAACATGGTGTGGGGGACACTTTCTTCCAGCACTGGATTGACAAATGGTATTATTTATATGGTAGTAGACGACATTTTATTATAATGTAAAATTTGTTAATTTAGCTTATTTTAAATAGCTATGATCATCCATAGAATACATGTTGCTGAAATAATGTTTGGTTCTCAAAGATTGTCCCACGTTGTGGGGGGAGTATCGTTCTATTAAATGTTTCAGATGGAATGATCGAGTGATACCACAGAATGTATTATTTGATGTGCTCAAACATTGTAAACAATATGACGTTATTTAATTTGTAATACATCGATGTGAATAATTACTGGGAGATGACTATCTAATGGGAAAATCACCTTCTACTGTCAAAACAGCTTCAGTCTTCTCCTCTCCGGCTTCGTCCGTCGCAATGCAGGTGTACAACCCATCATCCTCGGGGTCCACATCCAAGATGGTCATGAGAAAAACGCTGCCATTCTGAGCAAATTTAATCTTCTGGCTTTCTTCTATGGGGCTTCCTTGGTGACACCAAGTGACCATCGGAAACGGAGGCCCTCGAACCGAGCAAATGAACTGCGCTGGCTGACCCATCGTGACCTTCTGATCTGTCAGTCCAAGAGTGAACTTTGGCTTTTTAAGCTTGGCCGCCCGGGAAACAACGGACACCACAGACTCACTGAATGCCTCGCCAGCAGGGTTTATGGCCTTGCACGTGTATTTGCCAGAATCTTCCTTCCGTATGTCTTCTATGATTACGTGGGTTTCGGAGAATATGCCAGACTCGGTTGTTGTGGAAATCCTGAGACCTCTTCTTTCCGTAACTCCGTTGTCATCTTTGAACCACGTGATCTGTGGCTCAGGAATGGCTAATATCTGAAACTTCAGCCGAACCAGAGTTCCTTCTTCTATGGTGGCATCTCCAGGTTCATAAACAAACTTAGGGGCTTGCATCATCTTGTTTTCTGTCTCGATTGTTTCACTTAAAATGTGTTTTTCCCTTTCATGTGTAACCTTCTCTGATACAACTTCACTTGTCTTTACTGTTTGAACTGTGGCAGGTGTACTTGGAGTCGATGTTGCCAATACTTCTTCCATATCTGAAGAGGTCTGGCTCTTAACTAGAATTTGCTGATTGATATCTATGTAATAGGAAGAAGAGAAAAAATCATTGCCGTCTTATTGCGCTGCCTGGGAGCAGTAACCAGGTTTAGCAATATAGTTTCAAATATAAAACATTCTCATTTTAGTTTCTTAAAGCAAAGCTTTTTGGCATGATAAGTTAAAGGTAACATTATGAAGACACCTCTTGTATTTCAGCAAATGCATTTTTGTTATTGCCATGGCATAATTGTGCAGCTTATGCTGTATTTTAGAAGATGAGTTCTTAGTTGATTAAATATACAGAAACGCAGCCGTATTATAAAATGATGGCACTGGAAAATGGCCCGGCATGACTTACCTGGTTAATACGGTTAAAACTGTGGCGTCAGAGTGATGATTCAAGCTGGTGTGCCAGAGACGTGGCTTCAGGGAATTTGTGACGAATGTCGTTATATTTGTGAAAAATATTTTGGTGAGTGATGAATTGTACTAGATTTTTAGTTAATAGGGAGAACGCAAGTTGACTGTGACAAGGGTTTAATTTTAATGTGTTAGGTGCAGTTATAACCATATTGGTATGGGACATGGCTATAAAATGGAATCGTTTGTTTCATTAAAGGTCTTGAAAAAGTGGGAAATAATCACAACTTCCCCAGCTGATACATAATACACAGTACAATATAGTGACTTAAACAACATGCTGGTTGGTATGTACTATTTTTTTTTGTTTCAAAATACAAAACAAACACGACAAAATTACGATCAGCTCCGAGCATGGCGTGATGGAATTAGTAATATTACCCAGGCTTTCAAAGCTGGGACAACATAATGAAACGGTTAGCCTTATTAATGTGTGCAAAGCATTAACACACACACACACTGTTGCATTGAGTGAATACCAATTACACGTTCAACTGTGTAAAAACAACAAAAACTAAACTTTCAAAAAATTTCGCACTTTCAAAAAATACGTGGGATGAAAATTAGGGGTGAAAATACGACAACGCAAATTGGGTCGTGGGTAAGATACCTTCGAGGTTGAGAGTAGCGCTGCACATGGCTTCCCCCATGGAGTTCTTGGCTACGCACTTGTACTGTCCTTCGTCCTCCGGGAAGACCTCCATGATCTCCAGCTGATAGGTGTCCTCAAAGTTTGTCATTTTGAAGAACTTGGACGGCTTGATCTCTTTTTCATTGCAGTACCAGGTCACTTCAAGATCTGTAGAAAAACAAAAACAAAAGCTGCAACTATAATTTGTGTCGCTAGTTTATTACGGTCGGTTCAAATCAGCTGCGCCGAAGATGAATGTAAAATTTCAGGTCATTCAGGCTATTCTAATGTATTCTTCGTGTGCTGCAAATTATCAAACGCTAAATTATTTATACCAATGCGATACAGTAAAAGCGTCCATAATACAGGTTTTTTTTTTTTGGGTTAGATCGCGTAAATATATAAATCTGTCGTTAAACCCGCCACCACCCAACACGCCATTGTGTTGGAGTGCTGTACTAGTAACGAATTGGCATGTTCTGTTTAAGTGACAAACCTTACTAATTGGCTGTGTCGGGTGGTGGGGGGTTTAACGACACGTTAATATATTTACGCGATCCAACCCAAAAAAACCTATATTTTCGATGATATTGGTCGCGAAAGCATTCGTGTTCAACAGTAAAAGTGGCCTACTCGAGCTGCTGAGACCACGAGTTAGAATCGAGGCAATCGCCCATGATTAAAACAGGTCCCCAAGTGTGGATAAGAGGTCACTTGATGTGATATCCCCTTCCGTGGGCCGTTTCCCAAAGTGTGGGTTCTGAACCACTCTGTGAGAGCTCCAAATGAATGTTACTTCAAACCACGCCACGATGCCAACAGCATGAAACGTCACCGTACTCGAATTGTAAATGTTGTGGGTTCATTCTCCAACACACCGGTATGCTGAACTAGTTACGAATTTTGATTTAAAGCTTTCGTGACTGCAGTAATTCATATTCTTAGTTTTTTCGGTAAAGTCACGTTGAAGAGAAACAACAAAATAACAAAATATATATAAAACAATAAAAAAATTTTATATATATTTTGTTGTTTCTCTTCAACGTGACTTTACCGAAAAAACTAAGAATATAGTTACGAATTGGCACGTTTTGTTTTACATGACAAACCTTACTCTAATTGGCTGTGTCGGGTGGTGGCGGGTTTAATGACGCATTTATATATTTACGTGATCTAACCCCCCCAAAAAAAACCTCTATTATCGAACATGCATAAAATTACAGAACAAAAGTAATTGTGTGACTAAGGTAAAAGATACATATAAGCACAATTCTTGCAGCGGATTATGCCCAGTGGCGACAAATGGAGGACACGTACCGGTGCCTGTGACTTGACACTGGAAGCTGGCGGGGTGGCCCTCCTGTGTGGACGTGCTTTGGATGGCCTCGAGGAGCACTGGAGGGTTGGCTGGGACAGCCTCCACCGGTGGAGACACGGGTTCTTTGACTGGAAAACCACGCAGAGCAAACCAATAACCCACGGAGATGCGTTAGGTTGCCATGCCGCGATCGATTGCGGCGTCGAGGCAAGTTTAGCAACTTCACTCGCGCAATTCACATCATTGAAAACCAAAATTGTGCATTCAAAATCAAAGGGAACACTGAAGCTTGTTTACGATAATAGCAAAGTTACGTGCATTTAAGGGAGCATCACTGTTTAATAGTACACATTGTCAACATGGGTAACTGTTGGCAGAACAAATAAGTAAAAGTTCAAAGCTAAATAAAAGATTATGCAACGATTTCAAAATTGCATTCATTTGGAATCTAATCACTAACATAAAATGAAACATATTGATAGAGTACAGGATTGGAAGGTGGATGTGGGTGGGTGTTTGGGTCAGGTCTGGTTTGAGGGGGGGGGGGGGGGACCCAAAGAGCAAGAGCCGTGGACCTATTGGGCAGAAAACCCAAGAGAGAGAGAGAGTCAGTCCCGTCGCATTGTTTGGGTGGCTAAATTGTTGCAGTCAAGTCAAAAATACGTTAATTACAAAAAAATGACTACAATTAAGCAAAGCGCATTGTAGCCCCTTTCCTCGTGAACAACGGATGGTGAGGGGGCTGCAGCAGGATTCATAATATGCAAAAAAAGAGATAATATTGCGACTAATTGTGTTGCACGTTTGTAAGTATGTTTAACACTTGACTGTCATGCACCACCCTCCCCCCCTTGAGTTTTTGTAATGCCTCGCTAAATTGGGGAGTTAGCCCACTGGGTGCCCAAAACACAACATAATTTTGGAAAGCCCCCTTTAACTTCATACAATCCTTGTGAGATAACGTAAGAGATGTAAAAAAGAGATCCAGACGTAGTGAGATGAGAGAGGTGTAGATAAGACATTGATGTTTAGTCAGATGACTGAAGAGACAGAAAGAAAACAGAGACATGAGAGAGATTTTTCGGCTCTTTTATGTCAATTATCGAGTCATGTTTATGAGCATTTGGGTGGGTATTTGATGCACCCATATCGTTTGCATGAATCCGAGACCCCTTGAGTATTTTGAGGCCCGAAGCGTTTTGCTTGGTTTATTTATGCCGAGCGTTGCCGCTTGCGCCCTTTAAAACAGTGACTAACCCACACTCGAACATTGGTTAAAATATGATCCAAAAATATTATCTTGGCCACCCTTTGTTCATTTGTGCCTGACTTGACCCTTGACACGCTCTCATCCTGTCACCTATTTCTCTACCATCTTCCTGTTAACGCTTTTGATATCCTCTCGTATCCTTTCTCCCCTCCTTTCATTTTTTGCTCTCTCTCCCTCGCACATGTTCTCACCATCCTAGATCACGGCAAGGGAAGGACTGTTATTTTAAACGTGCGCGTCAACTACAGGGCCATAGGACGCTCACCTTCGACGGTGAGGGTGGCGGCACAGAACACGGAGCCGTAGTCGTTGGTGGCCTCGCACTTGTACACGCCGCTGTCTTCCGTGAAGGTCTCAATGAGCAGCAGGGTGTAGCTCTCCATGTCGTGCAGGATCTTGGCCTTGAAGCCCGACTGCAGCCGCTGCTCGTCCTTGTACCAGAACACGGTGGGGTCCGGCTTGCCCGTGATGCGGCACGACAGCCGCGCCGGCTCGCCGGCCTCCACCGTCTGGCCCTCGAACTCGCTCAGCAACCGCGGTGCCTCTGGGGCTGTACACGTGGCGGGCGGGAGGGAAGGGGGCGCAGTTTGCAAGAGAATAATTTTTAGACCGGCAATTTTCACCCCGTGTACAATGCAAAGACAGAGATACTCCGTATAGCCTGAGCAGACTGTTGAAGGCCGGCACGGCACATGAGGGGGTGGGTGGCCAACAGCACGCCCTGATGTTTACACACCACGTCAGGGACTCATTTGAGGCTGAGTCGACCTAGGGGAGGCCCAGGACCAGTTCAGATAATCGTCACCAGTGTTGTCTGTGAGCGGGAATCGAACTTGGGTGGCTGGGTTCGGAGTGCAGGGCGCTAACCGTTACACTACCATGTACTACATTACAGGTCCACACACACAATCAGACAGGCACCCTCGACATGGGAGCATAGCAGTAAAGTACGACAGTGGGCTCCAGGGGTTTCATGCTGACGACATGAAACCCCTGGAGCCAACCTATGACATCCTCATATTTGCCATCCCGACAGATGTAAGCGGCAGTCTGCCTATTTTTAAACCCCCTTACCACACACTGATTTTCAAAATAAAATAAAAAAAATAGTCGAAACATGAATTTTTCACGTGAAACTTTTTTTAAAAAGTCATGTGATTAGTATTGAACATTGGCGTGCGGTATAATTGCTTTTAAAAAGATCGGCAGCCTGCCGCTTCAATCGGTGATGAGATTTGGCAAGTAATGAGGTTGTCGCAGGTGGCTGTGGGGCTACGTTGTGGGCAGCAACAGAGTCCATTGTTGTCCTGTAGATCCATCGCGCCACGCCGACGCCCCTCCCCCCCGCCTTCGCCAACCCACACTGACCAGCGTGGGGTGACGCCCGTTCAAGTAGCCTCCCCCACAACCCGCACGGTGTGGGAGGAGGCCCTCAAATGCAGCGGTGGGATCGACGGGGAAAAACCAAAAAAGTGACTGGAAATGCCATCCAGTTGGCCCGGGGTGCAAGGCCGTTTTAAATGCGCCCCGACCGAACTCACCGTTCACGATGAGGGTGATCTCGCTGCGGGATTTCCCGGCGACAAAGGTGTACTTCCCGGAGTCGGTCAGCCAGGACTCGGTGATGACCATGCGGTGCACGTGGTGCTCGATCACGTATTCGTGCCGCTCTTCCACCGAGAAGTCGACCTGCACGCCGTCCTTCAGCCACAGCGCTTCCACGTCGTCTTCATTCACCACAAACTCCACGACCGCCCGCTTCTTCTCCATGACCTGTTGTCGAGACATGCCAACACGATTGATCGATTGAAATGTGTCACATATATATGTGTACTGTACGTTGCAAACAAATTTACAACAATTTTTATTGTATAGATCTTTTTCAGAATTCGGCCTGGCAACAAATGATAGTTCAACAAGGTGGCTTATCATCTTGTGGAAAATGTATAGCAGCCAAACGGAGGGCACGGAGAAAAATCAACGTGACCACAGGGAGAACATGCAAACTCCAAATATACAGGTGTCAGGGTCAGTATTGAACTCATGCCTTCCTGTATACCAGGCGAGGTAGTTAACATCTCGCCACCGTGGTTCCCAAATACATTTGCTCTTACATAAATATCAGAAGGGTAAATTAAGAAGGGTGGAACGGTGGTGCAGTGTTTAGCGCACTATGTTGTGAACCTTGCGGGCTGAGTTCAATTCCTAGCCATGGTTAACATCAGTAGCGATGTTAGCCACCTTGCGGGCTGAGTTCAATTCCTAGCCATGGTTGACATCAGTAGCGATGTTAGCCATCTAAACCGGTCATGGATACCTCCCCCCACTTCACCAACCCGCACTGACCAGTGTGATGAAGTATGGTCAAACAACGCGCCACCCTCCCCACTATGTCTGACAGACGGATGTAATCTGTGAGTAGGCAGATATGTTGCTGTGTGGTTTTACACAAATATATGTGTGGATCACTTTCGACCGTGACGCCGGCAATCACGTGGCCTAATTTGCGATTAACACACTCACGGAATTAACCAGGGTGGCCACCAGGCTCAAACCCGCTCTCACCTTTGCGGCGAGTGACAAAAACGTGCTGCAGCTCGACAAAAAACGTCAGTCAGCAGTGGACTGATCGTGGCCGACGACGATAACGGCGGCAACGCTCGGCAGCGCACACGAGCAACGTGTCGCGCCAAATTCCGCGGGCCGGTCCCTAGCACGGGGTCGGCTCTCACCTCAATGAACATGGACGAGGGCCTGGAGATCTCGATGTGGCGCGCCTCAATGAAGAGCGTTGCCGTCGAGACGTTGCTGCCCGCCACCACGCTGTACGTGCCCGCGTCCGACATGTTCACCCGCGGGATGACCAGCTTGTGCACGAACCGCTCGCTCACAAACTGAATCCTGCACGACAGCGGATGACGGGAGCGACAGTCGCACGCATGAGCACCAGGTTAATCTGCGTGGGGCCAAGCTGCTCCGCAAGAAGCTGTTTGGCAAATGATTTTTAAGTATATGGCCATTATACCAAGCCCGTAATTTTCATTACAATGTCCTTGCAACTCAAAATGCAGTCTATTGTCGATATGTTTTATTTGTACGACTAATGTCGGTGGAGAGGAACAACCATAATTTTACATTTAGGTGGTGGAGCGCGATGGTTGTGTCAGGAGTAGTATTTGTGAATGGGGCATTGAGTCGTTATATGCTCCATGGTCCGTTCTAGGTGCACACTGGAGATTTTATAGCTTTCAATTTGTACTCTCGAATATCCAGGGTAATCAGGTGTAGATTTTTACCGCATAAAACAAATCATGAATAATGCTATACATATAAACATTAGGCTATTAACTTATTTATTGCCTATGTAGAATGGGGCTAAAAACGCAGAATGTGCTATCGAGTTTTAATGTTTCTTAAACAAATCAGTTCATGTGCTGAACTGATTTTCAGGCGCATGCATTACTGAATTACTGACCTCCAATGAGTGAGGATCAGCGATATATTAAACCAGTGTGAACAAAGATATTTAATTTATTTGGTCGCGAGCACAGTTAACCAACAGCCTGGGTAATCCCGCTCACACAAATTTGAGAGTTAACTGTAGCTCATTATGAGATTGCTTGGCAAAAATATCCTTGGCACATAATTTACATTAAGTTATCTGTGTGAATTACAAAAAAGCCAACACTGCCTTTAAATAAAAACACGTATATTTAGGCGTGGTTCTCACTATGACCTATCTTCATAGCACATCATGTGAATTGGTCGTCATGGTAAAAGGGAGGGATCCATTCTGTTCCCGGCTATGGCGTAAGTCGGAGTGTGCTGTGCTTTGTGTTCGCTTTTTGTTTTTCATTATTATTAAAGAGTTGTATTGGTAAAAGACCATTCTGAGTACAATCATCTTTGACCAGACTTGTCAGTAAGGTGCCGAATTAGAAAAGAGACTGCCACATTTAAGATCTTGACTGAATGCTCCATGATTCTCCATGTGTTTTTTTTTAGACTTGAGCCAACTGATAATTACCTGTCGCTCGCTTCCAACTGCTGGCCGTCCTTCAGCCACTGAACTTCAATGTTCGGCTCGGAGATCTCGCACGAAAAGGAAGCCTTTTTCTTCTCAATCACCTTGATGTCCTTAATCTGTTTCCTGAAGTCAATGTGTCGTGCTGAGGGGGGAGGGGGACACGTGCAAAGGAGAAAGGTGGCCGTTACATAACAACAAATCACTTTTGGAGTGCACGACACCCATCTCAAGTCTTGGGTGATAGCTTCATATTTTAACCGAGCGATTGTTACGAACAATGCTTGAGCCGGCACAATTAGTTGTGGCCAAGAGCTCATCGCGGATAATTTCATTGGTGCCATCGCACCTCGCCGTCGCTTCCCTCGTTTCGCTAGATCCCCGTGTCCTGGCGTGCTGGTCGTTGGCTGACGGGGCACTGAGAACTATCTAGTCCTCTGCCAACGTCTGTCCTGCCACTGGCCTAATGGGGACACATCTGTGTTTGTAAATGGTATGATCACCGAGCGTTCGCACTTAAACTGCTGTGACGTCGCTGCCACTCCTGGAAGCTCAGTGATCATCGGGAAAGGCCGACGTTCCCCAGGGTCCCACTAACCTGCCGTGGGATGCCAACTGTCGCTGCTGGAGGCGAACCTGACGTGTGCGGTCGCACTACACGAGGAGCGAGGAGTCCCGCGAACGTGGACCAGAGTGAGTTTTGCCGACCACTCTCAAGACATATCCGGTTCGCACGGTTGGCCACGCCGTACGTGGCCAACCGTGCTCATCGGAGGTTCGAGAAAGGACAACTAAAAAACCTGCGCTGGAATCGGTTGCAGGAGTGACACCAGCAGATGAGATAACCGACCTTCGACAAACAGCGTCGACGTCGTAGAGGCTGAGCCGGCCACGAAGGTGTACTCTGCCGCGTCGGCGAAGTGCACGTTGCGCACTGTGAGCGAGTGGGTGATCGTCTTGGTGCGGATGACGTAGCGGTCGGTGGACTTGACCTCGACGCCATTCTTCAGCCACTTGTAGGTAATGCCCTCGTAGTTCACGTTCACCTCGAAGGTGATGGTGTCCTTTTCCTCCGCCTTGATGTCCTTCATCATCGAGGTGATGAGGATCGCTGCAACGGAGAACACGTGCGGATTCATGACCCGGGTAGTAAGCGCATCGGTAAGCGGCAACACACGAATTGGCGAAGTCAAAGCTATTTATATGGAGCAGAAAATGGCTCGAGAATTTATCTACTTTGAAAATAATAAAAAAATGCTTCACTGTGATTTTTTTATGCATTGAAGCAAGTTTAGTACTCATATCTATATAATGTATGGCAACTAAATTACTATGAATGAAAATATAATAAGAGCATATAATATACAACGAATGTTCTTTTGAGAGAATGAAGAGATTTATGTTTGATATATGCATGCAATTACACGCGTGAGAATGTTATGATTTGCCACTCATGCAAATCGCACGCAATGATACTAGATGCTACGTTTACATTTTCACCTGAACGGAGCAAGCACTGCAATTCAAACCGGAGCAAAAACGCGACCACAGGACAACGCGGTCACACACGCTGCGGAAACAAAAATCGACTCTCAAATCAAACCACGACCCTGAATGCTGACGATTCGTCGAATCGCTCGAGAAAGGCCGATCGTCACGAAGCCTATATTCACACCCGGCGTAACAAACCGACACGAGGGCAAGTCTGACGAGCGACCGTAAACTCCCCACTTAAACTATTTTCTTTACTTCACCGAGGCTTCAAGGCCCACACCGCGGTAGCACGAGACCCGCCGCCCCGCCGTGCCACTTACGGTTGACGGTGAGGGTGGCGGTGACCCTCTCGTTGCCGCACACGAAGGTGTACTCGGCCGCGTCCTCCTTGCCCGTGTTGACGATAACCAGCTGGTGCAGGCGGCCCTGCATGACGATGCGGAAGCGGTCCGTGACGTCGATCTCGACGCCGTCCTTGAGCCACGTCGCCGGGATGTTCACGTGCGACACCTCGCACTCGAACGTCGCCGTCTTGGTCTCCGGCACCTCGACGCTCTTCAACGTCTTGGTGATTTGCACGGCTGCGAGGAGGGCGGGGGCGAGGGTTGGTGCGGCAGGAGGGCCAGACGGGAGAGAGCGGACGCGGTGCTTATTGCTGAATGTGCCAGCCAGTTGTGTTCGTTGGCAATCACGTCTAAGCGGAGGACTGAGTTATTGCGCAGGTGCCACTTGACTTGGTAGTGGAACGAGAAGCTCGTTCTTGAAAGGTTGCCAGTTTAATTTCCTGCTTGGGTGATTGACTCAGCACATAATCACTCCAGGGTTGATAAAATTAATACCACTTTGTGCGGAAGTCAACAGTGATTGTCCCACGGTTTTAGACTCGCCCCCATCATAGGAATGTGGACTTTCTACCACTGGGCTGTAAACGGGAAATGAGCACCAATGCCTCAATGCTCAATTTGAACACGAAATCGCTTTTCCATTTCCATACACTATGCTCTCACACCTCGGATTATCACGGTTGGCCACGTGCGGTGCAAAAGAAGTTCAACATACATAAATACAGACTATAATAACATCTCCTGCAGAAGCTCCCAGCAGGTGGAGCAAAGCGTCGGGACATCATGCCAAACAACAAATGGGACAAACCAACAATTCATATCAGAGAGAGGGAGACTGATAACACAGTTATAACAACTGACCAGCGAGACATGGTCAAGTGGTGTGACGAAGAGACCGACTTACACTCAACAAAGAGCTTTGCGGAGGTCTGCTGCTGAGACACGACTGCAGTGAGGTCTCCCACGTCTTCTTTGTTCAGGTCGAGGACGACGAGCTTGTGGATCTTTTTCTCCACCACAATCTTGTACTTCTTCCCCGCGGCGACGGGCTGGTTCTTGTGCAGCCATTTCACCTCGACGTCCTCGTGGGACAAGCCCAGTTCGAACGTGGCCTGGGAGTGCTCCAGTCCAGTCACATCCTTCAGCTTCTTCAGCACTTTGATGGCTGCAAATTAGAAAATAAATACGACAAAAGCTGTACTTTAACTCTTGCTTTGACAACTACGACACATTCGTCAATAACACCGTGGCCTTAAAACGAAAAATTATCATTGGTGATGTTTTGGGCAATGCTCCTTCTTCATAGCACAAGAATAGAGAGAGCAGGGAGAAAGTTAATAAGAGTTGGAGACTGCCTTTAACGCCATGGGGCCTTATGAGAATTATATTTTTTATCAAGTTTTCTGTTTCGGCCTATGATTAGTAACCTAACAGTAGCTATTGAGTGCAAGACAAACAATCAATAATAATAAAAATACGACTAAATAAACTCGTTTCTCCTACAAGTAAAATTAGAAAATTTTCTGGCACAGTGCATTGTGGGAACGTTTGTTCTTCCTTCCATAGACAGCTGCAGTTTTGACAGAAAAGAAAACCATGCATGCATTAATTAATGGCAATACTAATAAGAGTATTGTTCTTTATCCAGGAAAGCCTCACTGAATCTCGAGAGTCTATTACGGCAGTGTCCTGCTAACTGCGGTGTTTGGCCAAATCGAATCGGATCTAATTCATAGAGCGGCTTCACTCCAAGGCGCTTGACTTAGCTTACAAAACGGTGACAGAATATGATGAATTTTGATTTAAAGCTTTCGTGACTGCAGTAATTCATATTCTTAGCTCTTTCGGTAAAGTCACGTTGAAGGGAAACAATAAAATAATAAAATATATATAACAATAAAAATTCTCACGACGTTTCGACCATAACACAAACGGTCGTCATCAGGTGTGTCGGTTTGCATAAATGTATTTATTTTTAAACGGTGTATTTATTTATTTATTAAAAAACGTCAGCGCCACGCGCAGCGAATTGGCAGTTTATTTAGAAGGACTAGTCCATCTATGTTCTGAAAAGAGGAGGGGGGAGACGAAAAATTAATGTATGCTGTCTGAAAGCCACTGTAAACGTGAACAATCAATTAAGACCTGAAATGGTTTATCAAATCTTTCCAATGATTGCTAAGCCAGAATCCATCTTCTCGGTTGAAATTGTCTCTGTGCTTTTATATGTGGATAGCCTCATGAACGAATCTCTCATGGTAGCCAGATGGCTTACAAAGAACCTCTGTCTTGGAAAAGTCAATGTCATTGTGATAATTCAGTAGGCTCACATGACATTGACTTTTCCAAGACAGCGGTTCTTTGTAAGCCATCTGGCTACCATGAGAGATTCGTTCATGAGGCTATCCACATATACAAGCACAGAGACAATTTCAACCGAGAAGATGGATTCTGGCTAAGCAATCATTGGAAAGATTTGATAAACCATTTCAGGTCTTAATTGATTGTTCACGCTTACAGTGGCTTTCAGACAGCATACATTAATTTTTCGTCTCCCCCCTCCTCTTTTCAGAACATAGATGGACTAGTCCTTCTAAATAAACTGCCAAATCGCTGCGCGTGGCGCTGACGTTTTATAAATAAATAAATACACCGTTTAAAAATAAATACATTTATGCAAACCGACACACCTGATGACGACCGTTTGTGTTATGGTCGAAACGTCGTGAGAATTTGTATTGTTTTATATATTTTATTATTTTATTGTTTCCCTTCAACGTGACTTTACCGAAAGAGCTAAGAATAAGAATATGATGATTTAGACGACAGGGGTTTAAAAGAATTGAGGAATGAGTGACAGTGATAGAGGGGTAGGGGAGGGACGTGAAGGAGTGGAGGTGCGAGGGGAGGGAAGAGAATGGGTAATAGAGAAGGGGTGAGGCATTAAGAGAGGAATGGAAGGAGGTAAATGTACAAGGGAAGTTTATTCAATGAATGGGGGGGGGGGGGGGTGGTGACACAGTTGAGAGGATCGTGATTTGATCCTGGCAACCGTGTGTTCACCATGAATATGTGCCACCGTAAGCTCCAGGTGTGCATGTTCAAGATCCCGTGACATTTTACGAAAAAGGGGAGGCAATGTGTTGCAAAAATGGCTCACATCTTTTAGATAAAACCCACAGTGCAATGTGACTACACTCATCCGTGAAACATAACACCTTTTGTGATAGCCATGGACTATGGAAATTGCCCGTACACCAAACGGAGAATCATTGCGGTGTGCTGTACTAAAAACAAATTGACATGTTCTGTTTACGTGACAAACCTTACTAATTGGCTGTGTGGGGTGGTGGCGGGTTTAACGACATTTATATTTACGCGATCTAACCCCAAAAAAATCTATTATGGAGAATCATTGCTGTTTATTATAAACCTGGAAATAAACACAACCGTCTTTTTTTGCTTTCATTTACCTTCTACGTGAAGGCGGGCATTGGCGTTTAGTTTCCCCAGCTTGAAGTTGTACACCGACTCGTCAGATGGATTGCAGTTGTGAACCCTCAGCGTGTGAACCGTGCCGTCCATGGAGACTTCATACTTGTCCCCAGATGCCAGTTCCACTCCGTTTTTGATCCAAGCTCCACCCTTGACGTCCGCCTGAGACAGCTCCAGTGTGAAGGTAGCAGTCTGAGTCTCAATAACCGTCTGGTTCTTCAGGGTCTTCTTGATTTTGACAGCTGAAAAAAAGATAAATGTGGCCAGAATTGTGTCAGTTTTTTTTTGGCATGACTACTGCCTTATAATTATATTGCTGGAAATCTTCCATTGCAGGGATTCATCTATATAATGTTGTGTTATGCAGCATGCAATCAGATTTAATTAAAATTGTTCACTGAATTATGTCAATCAGTTTCAGTTATTTAAAAGGGCAGCACAAGGTGGTTCAATACCTATAAAGCGTAGCGCTATTGTAGGAACATTAATTTGAAATGGCCCATTAACTTAGAGGGCACCATTTGCAGATTAAAAAAAAATAACTAAAATATGGACCATGCAATATAAGCAGATGGCAGCCCACCTAAGTACGTAAAAAAAAATCATGAAACAAGAAAGAAAAATCATGCATACGCATAGAATCTGAAACGATTTACAATGTGACGGGATGGAAGCCACCTCAATTCGAATGATGCAGCGCCTGACGCAGAGACTAGTGGAAAGAGCGCTGCCAGGGTACATCGGTGAAGGAGACCATCGCATCTCATCGGCCCAAGAGGCCAAAGTTGGAGCAAGGGAGGCAAGTGACTCACCTTCGACCTTCAGCTTGGCGGCGGTTTTGGACGTGGCCACCTGGTAGCTGTACTCGGCCTGATCTGCCAGCGTGGTGGAGTCCACGATGAGACGACGCACTCGGCCATCGTCCTCGCAGTGCACGCGGTTCGTGAGCGTCAGCTCCTTGCCGTCCCGCAGCCAGTGACCCAGAACATCGGGGTTCACGACCTCGCACTCGAACACGGCCACCTGCGACTCGGACACCGAGATGTCCTGCAGGGGCTTGCTGATGGCTCCACCTGTGCAGGAGGACAACGAGAGTCAAGGCTTTGTCATGGTAGTAACCCTTTCCCGTTTCGATAACGTACACGTACACAAGAAAAAATGAAAACAATAATTACTTTAGCAGTACCGAGGATCCCACAAGGTCACGCAGAAGGGCGCATGGCACAGGCGCCGGCTATCATGGAGTGCGGTTGTGTCGCTACGGTTCTCTGCGGATGAGTAACAATGTCTTTAAAAACAACGGCGCTTCGCCTCTCAAAATAAAACTAATGCAGAACCGCTTGCACGTTCCGAAATTCAGCGATGAACGGGGCACCCACCCTTGCAAACGTCTCGGAACGGAAAAATGTTAAAAGCAAATACTGTACACGTGTATATTTTCGTTCAACTACTAATGATACTTCACGTAGGCTGATGAGTCATTTGGAGTGTCTTGCTCTCATCGGTAATCCCCTTAAAGCATTGATGATGTGAATGCAGAGTGAATTACAGAAGCTATGCAGCACTTTCATTGGGTCAAGAACACACGTGCATATAATGGGGTTTGGCCCAATCCATCTAGATGTCGCCTTAAACACATAAGCAGCGTTATCACGTTATAAATTAAGTTCAGAAAATAACACAAATCCAAAAACCAAAAAAACACGAACGTATTCAGTGCTCCCTCCCCCCCCCCCCCATGGTTATTCGCTAAACACAATCTGTTAAATGGCATGTGTCGCAAGCAAGCAGGACAACGTATTTACAGGCTGGCCCATTTAAGTGGAACAATTGGGTATAAGCCAACATATTTCTTGTTAACTCACAAACGCTCTTTCTCTTTTAAAATGTGGGAACATTAACGGTGGATGAATGCGTTCAAGCAGAGAGAAGATAGAGTGCACATCATTTTGAGGGTTGGTTCACGTAGCTTAAGGCAGTATGACTGGCGGCTTTGATGAAATGTTAGTTTAATATTCCCTAAGTTTCCACTGAAATGGCCCACCACACACATAGTTTGTATGCTGAACGTCTTTCGCACCGTACGTAGCCAACCATGCTAATCGGAGGTGTGGGGGAAGAACAACAAACTCAACACAACAAGCAGTTGTAAACAAATGAGTTTTCAATCGAGATTCAAAAGTGCATAGCTCCATATTGGCTTCCTAATATCGGAAGGAAAAGCGTTTCAGACGTCCGCAGAAGCGCATCTGAAAAGCGCCACGCGATGCGGTGACCGTCATCTTTGTTCGGTGGCCAGCCAAAAGCCGCTGCTGCTGCGAGGATGACCGGAGTTCGCGCGATGATGGTTTATGTTCCTTGACGAGATCGGCGAGGCATCGTGCTTTGTTTGTGGCAAGCACTTTGTGTGTGATGAGCGCGACCTCGTGATGTATTATACGGTGAGAGAGTTACCGGACACGCTGAGGACTCCGCTGGTCTTCTTCTCTCCCATGGAGAAGGTGTACTCGCCCTCGTTGTCCTTCATCACGTTGGACACGGTGAGTCTGTGCACCTTGCCCTTGACTTCGATCTTGCACTTGTCGTCCGACTTCACCTCCTGGTCTTTGAAGAGCCAGACGGTGTCCACCCCGGAATGAGACAGCTCCACCTCAAAGGTCAGATTCTCGGTCTCCATGCACGATTTGTCCTCCAGTCCACGGATAATTTTAACCTCTGTGTGCAAACAAAAAAAATGAGAACAAAAAATCAGCGCTTGAGCTTGATTTAAATTTGATTTCAAGTTGACGATAAAATAAGTTTAATTAATTATCAGTGAAAATTCTATGATCCACACCTTTTATATTGTTGTTCATTTTCTCAATTAACTAGATTTTAAGATCAACCATTGCAGTGACGAATCGTTTGAGATATTAAAATGACCTTAACATACAAACCATTTTTTCAACGTTACATGACAACTTTATGCTATCACAGTGTTAACATTTCTCACAAGATGAGTTGGCCAGATGACTTAAATGTCAGAGCACTGAACCAGCACCACCGAGATCCAGGGATTGAATCCAGGTTTCAGTCGCATGGCCACCAAAAGGCATCACATTAAAATTGATATTTCACTACATTGCCTAAATTTCAGCTCCGTTCATTTAAAAATAAAAAAATACTGTCACGTGATGCAAGTGTCTGCCCATGGCAGGGCATGTAATAAAGTGTGCCCCCCTCTCAAACGTTGCACTCGAAGAATCTGCTTGAGTGGACCCTTTGAACAGAGCAGAGCGTCGCCACGTGAATCCCATCACGAGGCAATGCACAGCTCTGCAAGGAGTTCTGAACGGATAGCAACTCTCACGACACGATTGCCACAAGCAGAATTATACTAACATTTTGTGGTGGGGGGGGGGCAGGGGGAGAAAATCTCTCACACAAATAAAATAACTTACCCTCGACGGTGAGCTTGCAGGTGCTCTCGGCACGACCGATAACGATCTTGTACTGTCCCTCGTCAGAGGCGAAGGCCGTGGTGAGGACGAGCCTCTGCTTGGTGCCCTTGGTAATGAACTGAACGCGGTCGCTGGCCTTCAGGATCTCGCCGTTGTGGTACCACTTGGCCCCCGGCACCTCTGCCTGGGAGACCTTGCACTCCATCGAACCCTTGGTGCCTTCCACCACCGACACGTCTTTCAGTGGCTGCAGCAACTCGACAGCTTCAGGATAATGTTTGCGGGGGGGGGGGGGGTGGACAAAACAAAGAGGCACGCTTAAATCTGTCATCCCACTATTTTGTTTCGTTACGTTTTGTTGCCGTTTGCTAGCGTCGTCCGCCACGACCGATGATGACGCTGCTGGTGCTATCGTGACTCGTGTGAGTGTTACTGTGGCCGTGATGGTATCGTGACTGACAGCATCGTGACTCGTGTGAGTGTTACTGTGGCCGTGATGGTATCGTGACTGACAGTATCGTGACTCGTGTGAATGTTACTGTGGCCGTGATGGTATCGTGACTGACAGCATCGTGACTCGTGTGAGTGTTACTGTGGCCGTGATGGTATCGTGACTGACAGTATCGAGACTCGTGTGAGTGTTACTGTGGCCGTGATGGTATCGTGACTGACAGTATCGTGACTCGTGTGAGTGTTACTGTGGCCGTGATGGTATCGTGACTGACAGTATCGAGACTCGTGTGTGTGTGTGTGTGACTGTGGCCGTGATGGTATCGTGACTGACAGTATCGTGACTCGTGTGAGTGTTACTGTGGCCGTGATGGTATCGTGACTGACAGCATCGTGACTCGTGTGAGTGTTGCTGTGGCCGTGATGGTATCGTGACTAACAGTATCGTGACTCGTGTGTGTGTGACTGTGGCCGTGATGGTATCGTGACTGACAGTATCGAGACTCGTGTGTGTGTGTGACTGTGGCCGTGATGGTATCGTGACTGACAGTATCGTGACTCGTGTGAGTGTGAGTGTGACTGTGGCCGTGATGGTATCGTGACTAACAGTATCGTGACTCGTGTGTGTGTGACTGTGGCCGTGATGGTATCGTGACTGACAGTATCGAGACTCGTGTGAGTGTGACTGTGGCCGTGATGGTATCGTGACTAACAGTATCGTGACTCGTGTGTGTGTGACTGTGGCCGTGATGGTATCGTGACTGACAGTATCGAGACTCGTGTGAGTGTTACTGTGGCCGTGATGGTATCGTGACTGACAGCATCGTGACTCGTGTGAGTGTTGCTGTGGCCGTGATGGTATCGTGACTAACAGTATCGTGACTCGTGTGTGTGTGACTGTGGCCGTGATGGTATCGTGACTGACAGTATCGAGACTCGTGTGTGTGTGTGACTGTGGCCGTGATGGTATCGTGACTGACAGTATCGTGACTCGTGTGAGTGTGAGTGTGACTGTGGCCGTGATGGTATCGTGACTAACAGTATCGTGACTCGTGTGTGTGTGACTGTGGCCGTGATGGTATCGTGACTGACAGTATCGAGACTCGTGTGAGTGTGACTGTGGCCGTGATGGTATCGTGACTGACAGTATCGTGACTCGTGTGAGTGTTACTGTGGCCGTGATGGTATCGTGACTGACAGCATCGTGATTCGTGTGAGTGTTACCGTGGCCGTGATGGTATCGTGACTGACAGTATCGTGACTCGTGTGAGTGTTACTGTGGCCGTGATGGTATCGTGACTGACAGTATTGTGACTCGTGTGAGTGTTACTGTGGCCGTGATGGTATCGTGACTGACAGTATCGTGACTCGTGTGAGTGTTACTGTGGCCGTGATGGTATCGTGACTGACAGTATCGTGACTCGTGTGTGTGTGACTGTGGCCGTGATAGTATCGTGACTGACAGTATCGTGCCTCGTGTGAGTGTGACTGTGGCCGTGATGGTATCGTGACTAACAGTATCGTGACTCGTGTGAGTGTGACTGTGGCCGTGATGGTATCGTGACTGACAGTATCGTGACTCGTGTGAGTGTTACTGTGGCCGTGATGGTATCGTGACTAACAGTATCGTGACTCGTGTGAGTGTGACTGTGGCCGTGATGGTATCGTGACTGACAGCATCGTGACTCGTGTGAGTGTTACTGTGGCCGTGATGGTATCGTGACTGACAGTATCGTGACTCGTGTGAGTGTGTGTGTGACTGTGGCCGTGATGGTATCGTGACTAACAGTATCGTGACTCGTGTGAGTGTGACTGTGGCCGTGATGGTATCGTGACTAACAGTATCGTGACTCGTGTGAGTGTTACTGTGGCCGTGATGGTATCGTGACTAACAGTATCGTGCCTCGTGTGAGCGTTACTGTGGCCGTGATGGTATCGTGACTAACAGTATCGTGCCTCGTGTGAGTGTTACTGTAGCCGTGATGGTATCGTGACTGACAGTATCGTGACTCGTGTGAGTGTGACTGTGGCCGTGATGGTATCGTGACTAACAGTATCGTGACTCGTGTGTGTGTGACTGTGGCCGTGATGGTATCGTGACTGACAGTATCGTGACTCGTGTGAGTGTTACTGTGGCCGTGATGGTATCGTGACTAACAGTATCGTGACTCGTGTGAGTGTGACTGTGGCCGTGATGGTATCGTGACTGACAGCATCGTGACTCGTGTGAGTGTTACTGTGGCCGTGATGGTATCGTGACTGACAGTATCGTGACTCGTGTGAGTGTTACTGTGGCCGTGATGGTATCGTGACTAACAGTATCGTGACTCGTGTGCCGTTCATAGGTGCTCACAAACAGGACTGGCCTCAAAAGTCGGTTAAGGCTATATGGGTGATCTTTGTCTTGTAAAGACCCATTACGTGAGTGCCAAATCTCTCCCACAATGGTAGCACAACAAAATTATGGAAAAATAAAATGTAAAACTTGAGATGTCGCATCATCAAAATATCAATGGTTTGTAACAAATGCTTCGATTGAAAATACTATGTTACATCTCAAGAGTGAATACCATGATACACTGTTCACATACAATATTAAGTGCATTTCCTTTAGGCCTAAAAATGGTTCCTGTAAAAGTTATGTAAGTGTTTATTGATGATAATGATAAAGTAATTTAGAATTATAGCTAATATCAATTTTGTGTATTTTCTTAAACTACTAAGTTTTATTAATATGCTCATTTTAATTGCTATCAGTGTTTAATGTTTTAAAACGAGTAAACTTTTGCGGACTTTTCTTAGCAAGTCTACAAAATCATAGAAAACGAACGCAAGCATCTTGTGCGTAAAATTATCTTTTAATTTACGCATTATTACAAGCCTAATTATCTAAATTAGGTCTTTCAAATACCATTGTTTTCAATAGCCAACGTTGGAATAGTGTCCCATACAGGCTGAGAATCGTGGATCAGTTTTGTAAGTAAATTTATTTTTATTGTATAATTGTTATTTAATTATAGTCCTGCATTCTTCAATACATGCAATTGTAGTTATATCGACGAGTCAATAAATATCCAAAGTCTGCGCTCTCTATGGTTTCCTGTGTGAAGAAGTGGGCCCCAATCCTGGACCCGCCGGCTGGCTAAAAACCCCAGCAAAAGAAATTAGATGGGAGAAACGCTCCAATGAGAAGCCTCACATTTAACATCGAGCTTTCCCGTTGACTTGATGTCCTGCTCGAACGCAATGAAGGAGTACTTCCCGCCGTCTTCCTTGTTCAGGTCCTCGATGAGCAGCTGTTGGGCCTGCTTGTCGATCACGATGTGCACCCGTTCGCTGGGCTGCACCTCCTCCGTTCCCTTGAGCCACTGGCCCTCGACGCCCGGGTGCGAGAAGCGCACCTCGAACTGGGCGATGTCGCCCTCGCAGAGCGACAGGTCGCCCAGGCCCTGCATCAGGGTCACGGCTCGGGCTGCTCGCACGCACGCATGCACACGCGAACAAAGTGCCAGGCACAAAGTCAACCGAAGTGTGAATTGCTGCTGTCACGTCTGTAGTGCTCCGTCGCTACACTTGATGGGAAAACAGTCGGGTTGGTCGATGATCTAGCACTCGCCGATTCGTACGTATGTTTAACTTGTTTCGCGCCGTGCGTAGCCAACCGTGCGAGTCGGAGGTGCGATTCACTCCAGTCGCTCGCTCATCGGTGGTCAGTCGCCTCCCTGTCACTCGACTATCGTTCCTACCATGGTTACTCTTCACGCGAAATTCACTCATTTATGCCTCCAACTATGGTGAGGACTCGGTCTACCAGACTGACTGTTTCGTCTCATCCATCACACTGTGTCCACAATGACAACTCTGTCCAACCACCACTCTGCAGGTCACGACTACACTCTTCCTGCACTGTTCTACTCTGGAGATCCCTCCCATCGTCTCCTTTCCCAAGCTCTTAAAAGGCTGGCTCAAGTCGAGAAACGTATCGACTCTTTGTCTACAACAACCTTGATTGTGATGTTTGTTGCTGGCAGCATAAAATGTTGATTTAAAGAAATCACAAATTATAATAACAACTATTTTGAAGTGGCCCGGGAGGCTCAGAGGTGAGAAGTTTGGTAATTATGAAGGTGGATTGTGGAGGGTCACGAGCATTGGCATTTGGGAAATGTGCCTTAAGGTGGTTTGTGCCACACGATACATGAGTGTATGATTCAAACCAATGCATATGAGAGAGAAACATTTAAACATCTCGCAGACGGTTCATGTACTGCCTACAACTTTATACAAAATAATCGCCGATGTTAATTTCGACTTTCTAAATTCTAAATTCAAACCCGTGCTCTTATTTTGCTGCGTTCACATTGACGTCATAATTAAAGCATCTGAAAATATGTGGCCAAATGTTTCCCCAAAGGTCACGGCTTCATTTCCTCACAAATAACCATGCAATTTCGCAACGTGATACTAGGGGGCAGTCTCGTCGTTATCTTAAGCTTTAACGTCTCAAAAACACCTCAAAACGACTGCTTTTTTGCCAACCATCTAACGGCTACCTCCGTGTACGTCGAACCTCACCATCGTAAGTGGCCAAACTGCGCCGGTTGGAGGCGTGGTGCGAAGGACGACAACGAACCAAACGTAAACAAGTGGCAGTTCCGTAGAATCCATGACAAAGACAGCGGCGGACAAGCGGGCGTGCACAAAACGTACGCTTCATCTTGAGGCGCCCCACGGTGGTCTTGCCCTCGACCTCGAAGGTGTACTCCCCCTGGTCCTCCTTGGCGACGTCGCGGATGAGCAGAGTGTGTCGGCCGCGGCGGGAGGAGAACTGGTACTTGGCTCCGGCCTCGATCTCCTTGCCCTTGTGGAACCACTTGCCGTCAGAGTCCTCGCGCGTCACCACGCACTCCAGCTCGCCGCCCAGAGACTCGGGCACCTCGATGTCCTCGAGCTCCTTCGTGAACTCCAGCGGAGCGGCTGTGAGGAAGAAAATGGGCTCTGGTTGTAGGCACGTTTGCGCGCCGTACGTAGCGCCAAACTCGCACCAATCGGCGCCGTCCATTTATCGATATCCCACTGAAATAATCCCGGCCAGGTGGCTCGGCAGGTAAAGCGAGTGGCCTCGAAATTGGAAGGTTGTGAGTTCAACTACTGGTCAGTGTTTAACCCAGCCCGTCATCCCTCTATGGTCAACAGTGACTGCCTTATTAAATGGGGAAATTTCCATGACAGAGGTTTTTGGGTTAGATCGCGTAAATATAAATGCGTCGTTAAACCTGCCACCAACCGACACAGCCAATGAGTAAGGTTTGTCACGTAAACAAAACATGCCAATTCGTTACGAGTACACCACACCGGTGTGTTGGAGAGTAAACCCACAACATTTACAATTCGAGTACGAAGTTTCGCCAGTAATTACACCTAGCATCATGAGGCGACAGCCAGATTTGTGGAGAAATCCTCTACCACTGGCTTAAGGCTCTAAATAGGAGGTACACACAGCCTCATTGCTCCATTTGAGCAAGAAATCGCCGAATACATTTTTTTATGCGGGGTGATACATTCAAAGGTAACCCACGTAAATAATAGGGAGAAATTACAGATCCAAAAAAAAACATAAAATTCATTTTCAAGCCTCCGTATGTCACCTACCAATCTCAATCCACTTATTACATCTTTCGACACCCTCGATTGCACGCGAATGACCGTATGACGGCGACTGTGCTGGAGCGATTTGCTTACAACGATGCCGATGATAGATCAGCAGAGGTGATTTGAAATAAGGGGGTCATTTTGAATCGGTGACTGTGGCCACCACTCAAGTCGGCACTGAGAGATTCCGTTCCTGGTTGGCATATTTCAACCACTCGCTCTGCCTCACCTGAAGCTGTTGAATGGATCGCTATAACCTCGACATCAAACTGTATCTGCTTCCCCAGCCGTACGAAGAAGTGGGGTATCTTATAAGTTGATTATGCTGTATGTTTAAATAATATTTAACGGCCGTTGTACTTCAAATACAATTTAAATCTTAAATTGAAAAAAACAGATACGGTTACCGCTACCTTCACACGACTATGCGCAACGTATGCACGAACTTCTTTCACACTGCACGTATCCAACTGTACAAATCGGAGGTGCGCGGGGGAGTGGGGGGGGGTTAATAACAAACTAAACACAAAAAGTCAGTTTTAAAAGACCAAGCACTTACTTTCCACGATCAGCCTTGCCGTGGACTTTGTTTCGGGCTCTTCGATGAGGGCGCAGGTGAAATCAGCATCGTCATACACCTCGATGGTGAGCACGGACAGCATGTGCACCTTGCGGTCCGAATGCATCCTGTACTTGTCACCGGAGAAGATCTCCTGGTCGCCCTTAAACCACTTCACCTTCACGAACGGCTCCGAGAGCTCGCACTCAAAGGTGGCCATGGTGTCCTTCTCCTTGGCGGGCACGTCCGCAAGCGGCTGCGTGAAAGTGATCACCTGCTTGGCTGTTGGAAACAACAAGACAGAGAGAACAAACGCGTCTTTTTCTTGTTGTTGTCACGTGAAACACGAACGTCACGGAGAGCATGCGATGGAACGTGTCGGCGTCTTAAAATTATAATTTGAAAGCCCTTCGTCAAGCTTCTGTTAAGACCGACGTCTTCCCCATGCATTTTGTTACATATCATGCGGGCTGTTTTCAGTTTTGTAAGCAGCCCGCTGGCCAATGCGGGCTGCTTACAAGGGGACCCGCTTTACCAGTTCAGATAGCACCGGCCACTGGTGTCAGTCATGGCCAGGAATCGAACTGAGCTTTCTGGATTGATTAGAACAGTGGCAACTGCTGCATGCCACCGCTCCCCACAGGCACACTGAGAAAATAAGTTAATATCAAAATATCTGTTCGAATGAGGGAAGAAAAAAATCTAACTCATTTGCCGTTATTTACCTTGGACAAGCAGGAAAGCGTGGCTCGAGGTTTCTCCAACGACATTAATGGCCTTGACCATGACGCTTGCCGAATCCTCGGCGATAACATCCCTGATGACCAGCTCGCAGACGTTGTCCTCCGGCCAGTACCAGTAGATCCTCTCGGACTTCTCCAGCTTGATGCCATTCTTAAACCACTGGCACTCTGGGTCCGGCTTGCCCACCACTCGCACGCGGAAGTGCGCTTCGCCAAACTGGGGGACGGTCTGACTCTGGATTCGCTCAAGAATCTTGGGCGCCTCCATGCTGGGGGTGAACTGGAGCTTTTCCGGCTTGATGGTCGGGATGGTGATCTTGCCCTCGGGAAGCGGCTCCTTCACTTCCTCTTCCGGAAGCTCCTTGGACCAGTGAAGGAGCTCCTCGCGCCTCTTGCGGAGCATCTCCTGGTAGTCCTCGTCCTTCTTTCGGCTCTTGAGTTCCACGGCCGTGATGGCCTCATAGTAGCCCTCCTCCGTCCGGCGCTTGAACTTGCTACGCAGCTCGTCGGTCTCCTCGGTCTGCTTCTCGTGAATATTCCTCTCCGTCCTCTTCAGTTTCACCACCTCCACAGGCTGGCCAGCTGCCTCCGCCTGCTCGCCCTTCACCTTGACGACCTCGAAGAAAGGTTTGCCGGGCTCGGCCAGGCCCTCCGGTTTGGGCTCGGGGGCTTTGCGCAGGAGGGTCCTGAAGTCCTCTCTCAGCTGCACCTCGATCTTCACCGTGTGCTCAGCCTTGCCCTCGGGGTTTTCCGCAAGGAGCTTCACTTCGCCCGAATCGTACGACTTGCAGTCCACAATGTCCAGGTAGTAAATGCCGTCGTAGCGGAGGCGATATCTCTTGCTCTTGTGAATGAGCTGACCGTTGAGGTACCAGGAAACCCTCGGCTGAGGGTAGCCCGTGACGCGGCAGCGGTAGCGCGCCGTCTCGCCTTCGAGCACGCGCGCCGGCTCGGGGAAGAGCACGATCTCCGGCTTCACCTTCTCCAGGGTGCCCTCGGTCGAGACACTGACGATGCCTCCTTCCAGGGCCTGCCGCTCCATTTCTTGGATCCGCTGAATGCCCCTGCGGCCCTCCGGCAGCTGGCTCTCCTCCACCAGGCTCTTCTCGTCCTTGACGATCAGCGTGGCCGAGGTCTGGTCGGCACCGTACTTGTTGGTGGCGCGGCAGGTGATGATGCCGCTGTCTCTGGGATAGGCGACCTCGTAGTCGAGGCTGCAGTAGCCGAACTCGTTGACCATCCTGAAGCGGTTGGCAGCGTCGAGGGGCTTGCTGTCGTGCAGCCACTCGACGACCATGGTCGGGTCGCCGATGGGCGTCAGCCGGCATTCGAAGTGAACGGGGCCGAACTGCTTGAGGCGAACGGACGTCAGCTTCTTCTTGAAGAGCGGCTTCTGCTCCTTCTCTTTGTCATAGAGGTCTCCTTCTTCCCACTGCTCCTGTCCGTAGCGAAGGTGAAGGGGCTCGAGCTCCGGAGCGGTGACCTCCTTGAGCTTGTAGATGCCCTTGGAGATGACCATCTTCCGCTCGGGCTCCGGCTCGAAGGCCTCGGCCTCCACGTTCACCTTGCAGCGGGTGGTGTCACGGCCGGCCTTGTTGATGGCTGTGCTGGTGTACCACGCCGAGTCGTGTTGCGTGGTCGTGTCAATGCTGAGGGCGCTCTCGCCGGTCGCACCCTCGATCCTGTGGTGGTGGTGGTGGTGGTGATGTGCGCAGCAATTAATGCATATCGTATGTTTTACGGAAGAACAGTCGTATTACAAGCCTTCAACTGAGAGCCAAGCGATAGTCTTTTGACAAGACTGTTTTGTCCCATCCATACTGTTCAATCGCCAGAAATAGAATAAAAACACTTAATATTTTTTTATTCTTTCCTAGCACTGCTCAACATTTGAATTCCCTTCCATCATCTATGTTCCCAAATTCTTATAACCTTGCTCAATTCAAGAAAAGTATTGATTCTCATCTATTACACCTTCAGTAGTGCTGTATGTCACACCACCGATTGATGATATTGGGCCTTTGGGTCTGTGCGCAGAAACTGTGACAATAAAATGCAAATAAAAAACCAGAATAGGCCTGTAGCGGCGTAATAGGTTCATAGCGTTTCAAGGAGTGTTTACCACATAGGCGGGAAAGCAGAGGAAATATCAAGAGAAAAGGAACACACATGATGGGTATAATAACTGACGAGAGGGCTAAACAGGTGGGTGCCCAATTTATGCCACCATCTCCTGCCCATCTCACAGCCCAGCAGAGGTTTAGGCATTTAACAAATCACCGTGATCCACACAAGGGTTTGTCTACTTTATTGAAGGGTTTGTCTTTTAGACAGTGGATAATATTGGGAAACTATTCATATGGCAATTCTCGTCAAGGGGAGTAAAACACCACGCAAACTCCTTACAGAAGCTTTTGGGTAACAACTGAAAAAAGACAGTCACTGCATCGCGCTTTCAGATGCGTTTTTGCGGCCGTCTGGAACGCTCGACCCTTCTGATATTAGGCAATCACTGGAGCTATGCACTTTTAAATCATCTACATTGACAACTAATTCTTTAAAATTTCGATTTAAAGCTTTCGTGACTGCAAGGATTCATCTTCTTTGGTTCTTTCGGTAAAGTCACATTCTACGTGACTTTACCGAAATAACCACAGAAGAACTAATTTTTTACAATCGTTTTTTTGTGTTTAGTTTGTTGTCCTTCCACTGCACCTCAAATTAGCACGGTTGGCTATATATGGTGCGAAAGAAGTTCAACATACATACAATGTAAATCTGGTGAATAGGCATTTTTTTAATATCTAATTCTTACCAGCCCCCACTGTGTAAAGTATAGTTTCAACTCTTATTATCCACTCCATCTCTCTGGCGCTGTGAAGAAAAGCCACTGCCTGAAACATTGCCTGTTATATAATTTCCCTTTTAATTTCACAGTGTTACTGACGAATGTGTTGAGTTTGTTTTGTTAAACGATCCACACACTCTTGGCACCAAAAAGGCCGCAAAGATTTACAGACGTGTTTGCCCCCGTGCCCTGGCTTGGCGCTGCATCTCATCAAACGGAAAGCCCGCCGTGGTAGCGCATGTACGTGTAGGGAAATACTTGCCTCATATTAGGAAACTTCTGCGAAGAAATGATCTCGCTGTTCTTGAGCCAGACAATGTCCGGAATGGGATTGCCTGCGGCTTTGACGGAAAGCTGCACAGGTGCACCCTCCTTCACACTGACGTTGCGCAACTTTTCAACAAAGTGGGGTCTGGACAAATGTTCTTTGGCTGTGAACAGATACCAAAAAACATATACGTCGGATTTTTTTTTTCTTTCAATAAAACAAAAAAAGTTTATACCGAGAGAAAACTTGTTTTCTTCTGTTGTTGTTCAAACAATTTAGTTTTTCCAATTACAAAATGTCCTTAAAACATTGTTTTTAAAAGTCAATCCTTACCATCCACGATCAGCTGGACGGTGATGGATGTTTTTCCAGCCCTATTCTCGGCAATCACCGTCCATTCTCCGGTATCGGCCGGCATGGCTGGGATTATGATCAACGACTGTGTTCCATCCTCCTTAATCACAATCTTGTGTGTGTAGTCATTCACAACCTGGTGCCCTGCACATTGAAACCACACACGTTGTATGAAGAAATATATTATTTTCGCTCGACGTGTTAATTTACATACAAATTCTTCAACACTTTGAAGTCACTGGTTGATCCAGGTAAGCTAAGAAAAATATACTTGATGTCTCAATGAATTATTACGTGGAAAACTAAACAAAAGTACATATAAAATGTATTATATCACTGCATAATAAACAATAAAAAACACATTTAAAATGTAATGTTATTTATTAATAAGTAAAATTACAGTAATGAAATTGCATGCTCATGCCACTGCTGGCAGAAGGGCCACTTTGGGCAGAATATTTTGAAAGAGGTGGAAGTACCCACACTTTACCCCACCAGACGTGAACTGTCAATCGACTTTAACTGTGGTGTACCCATCCATGCTGCTAGGGGTGGCATTTACCAAACGTGCACCTATTGTTTCAACTGCCATGCCAAGATATTGAATTGAACTGATGACCTCTGGATCATGAGACCAGCGCTGAAAATTACACCACGTCTGCATCCCCACAACTATTATTTCTTACATCATTAACGATAACCAAGAAGGCTATGTGATTCGTTGATTTATTTGCCATAACAATAATAATCATAATACGTGATTTTAAAAAAATGCATTTAACGCAAAGGTTGCAACAAACGTTTGGACGATGTCACACGCACGTACCGTTGTGGAACCAGACTGTGTCTGGCATTGGCCTGCCCACCACTTTCAGGTCAAAGCGAGCAGTCTGTCCTTCGGGCACTTGGACCGAGTTGGGTTTTTGTACAAAGACGGGTTTGTAGAGGCGCTCGATCACGCTCTCGTCCGTCTCGTCCAGCCGGCGCACCGGCGAGTGGCTGGGCGAGCGCGGTGACATGGAGCTATCGCGCGGACACGCAGACAGAGAGAGGAAGACGACGTGACGTGAAGAGCCGTGCCCCAATACACGTTCTACGAAAACATCGCCGCAATCAGCCATTGTCAATCCACCGGCGGATGAAGGCCTCTTCAAGCTGCGGCCGCAACCCACGGTCCTGGCATCTACGAATCCGCCGAGCAGCTGCACATGAGCTGAATTCATTGCTCCATCTGCCCAGCGGACTCTCGCTCGGACACGTTCCTTTCCTTGGTGCCACTCCATTATGATTCTTAACCGTCGACCATCGTGCCTTCTCGCGACGTGTCCTGCCCAAGCCCCGCTTACTTGACTTAACGTTCTGAGCGATGTCATCAACCTGCATATTTTCTCGACTCTGTTCGTTTCTCTTTCTCTCAATGTCATTCCAAGCATACAGAGTCTGTCATTTAATTGAATTTAACACTTTGAAACTAGGTCACTGTAAAAAAAAAATGGTTTTAAGACCCATAAATGTAAAATGCCAAATTGGAATTTAATGGATTCATGCAAATTCAAAATGGCCAGCAGAATGAATTGTATACTTCAGTAGGAGCTATAATTGATATCCGTGTGTTGGATGATGGATTGGGCTGCCTTACACACCAGGTGTGTTCAATGCTGTTAATAGAATGATTGACTTATTGTCTTTCAAAGCAAACACATAATGTAAGCACTGTAGAAATTTTTTAGAAAAACTTTTTTTTTTGGGGGGGGGGGGGTGCCTTAATTTATGAAAATCCAAGTTATGGAACATACAATAACGTAATAAATCAACTTGCAAAGATCTTAATCATTCTGGGTTGCTTTTTTCCACCCTCTAGCTTTAGTACACTGCAGAAATTGGTTTGGTTTGTTATGAAAGTATTGGTCAGAGGCGAAATAATCGGAATATTACGACTGCATTCATCATCATCATCTGTCCCTGCAATTAGCTCATTAGCGATGATGGCTACCTGAAATTGTATCCTCCACCGTCTTCTTTTTTTGGGCCAGTTGTACTGCTTATGGTTAGAGACACACAGAACCATCAAGGACATACATTTGGCTGAATAATAATGGTAATAACACCAGAGTTGAGTTTCCATCCAATTAGCAGTTCCAACAAGAGTTACCAATGCGGGCTCGCATTTTTGTGGACGTTTTATTGCAAAGAATATTTGTGTCATAAGCATATATGGCTCGGACAAAGCTTGCAACGTGAAGTCTACATTGCTTAGCTCACATCACTTCCCCGTCTAATCCGCGCAACCTTTGGGCCTCGGTTTACAGTTGCGTGAAGCCTTGCGCGTGAAGCCTTGTTGCGTGGCACGATGTCAAAAGAGAACAAATGACCACGCCGCTGCTTACTGCCATCGTTGCTACTGCTGCTGCTGCTGCAAATGCTTAAACAAAAACAAAAAAAACACGTGACGGACTCACCGGAAGCGCTTGGCCACCTGTGGCGGCATTCCGATGCCAGTGTAGGCCTCCCGGGCGGCGGCGGGCTCCACGAAGAGTTTGGCGGAGCAGATGGCATTGCCGCGAGCGTTGCTGGCGAGCACCGTGTAGACGCCCTCGTGCTCGGCTTGCACCAAGGGGATGCGCAGGCTGTGCAGCCCCTCGCCGGAGCTCTCAATGTGGTTGCGCTCGCTGGCGCGGACGCGCTGGCCATTCTTGTACCAGGTGATCTGCCAACGGGACGACGGACAAAGGGGTGTCTCATGCGTGGCCCGTGGGAGCTGTACCGATTCGCGGGTTCGTTCACACGGCGATGATTGACCGGCAGATCAAGTCGGGTGATGGTGCGAGTCCAGATGGGGGAAGGGGGTGAGTTGGAGGGAAATTTTGACTGCTCGGTAATTTATTTATCGCTCGTGCCGACCGTGACTCAAGTGAGTCCTGGGGATGGGTGTGAGTTTGTATTCCACCTTCGATAGCCTCAATTTGCACCATCTGGCATCAGGATTTAACAAATAGTGCAGGAGACAGCCCAACGTCTCTAAAGCCGACTCACACTTCGCCACAGATTTCATTAAACATCGTTGCAGGATTTATTGCTGAGAAAACTAATCTAATTCGCAGTGTGGGCCTGCAGGTTGCAATAGACCTGTCAAGAACAAGATAGGATTACCGAGCACAAGGGAGCAAGCAACATAAGCTGGGATAAATTCATGCTGAGCTTTAACAATACTGACCTTGGGCAATGGGCTCCCAGACACTTTGCAGTGATAGGTGACCGTCATTCCCTCGAACACACGGTAGCTCTTGATCTTGGTCTCGAAGGCCGGCTGCACAGCATCCTCATCGGGCACGTCCACAGCCATCTCCTCGCCGTCCTCCTTGAGCAGCTCCTCCAGGGTCAAGTTGATGATTCGGTACTCGATCTCCCGGATGATGCGCTCCTCAAAGGAAGAGATGTGATATTCCTGCGGGAAAACGACGCGTGCGTGCCAAGCGGCGGCAGAGAGAACAGAGGTCTCGTCAGAACGGGATACAATTGAACGGCACACATTATGAATATCGAATCTTAAAAAAAAAAGATTATGGCCCAATCTCCTCATTCCTCTAAACCCAGGAGCGCAAAGTTCGGGATGCGACCTATGCCCGTGGAGTTTCTGTACCCCCTCTCCCTGCATCGCAGTTCATACTTTGTACTGGGATGTTATTGAAATACAATCAAATATATATTTACCATAATTCGCCACTCTGCTCAATGCAGATTGGGGAAGGCAGGGAGCACAGAAGTACAGTCCAACAATGGAATTTGCTGCCGTGCGCCTCTGTTGCCCACAACGCCTATAACACCTGTATTACGTATGGTGGTCGCCCATCCAAACTCTTTTCAGGCTCACCTCTGCCTAGCTCACCAATATCTGATGTGGTCAATCAGGGTGATATGGTCATACACAGGAGAGACAATTAGATAAATCTATGTATTTAGTTGTTTACCCTTTCGTAGACGTAACTTTAATCACATTTAATGTAAAAAAAAGCTACATTTGAGCGAACTGTCGTACACAATTGTTAAAGTTCTGCTTGTTTTCGACATTCCAGTTTGCTGAAAAAAACAAATCAATTGACTCTGCTGGGTGGTGGAGGGTTTTATGTATGTATGTATGCTGAACTTCTTTCGCAAGTACGTAGCCCAACCATGCTAATCGGAAGTGAGGAGGAATGACAAGAAACTAAACACAAAGACCAGTTCTAAATAAATTAGATTTCAATTGAAATCTACGTGGTCTAACCTAAAATAAACAAATTACGTTATCATACTTTCAGTCTCAATGTCAAATGTATAATGGTCCCAAAGGGTAAGGTGTTGGTTAGAATAGACGCAGACTATTTACTTATTGTTCTCTTTTTAAATTTTACCTGATCCTCGGCAATAGCTGGACCCATCCTCTTGCGGATGATGGCATGTTCTTTCTCGTATTCAGTGGCTGTAACTTCAGGTGCAAAGTCACCCTCCTTGGGTCCCCTGACAATTTGCGTGGTGTAAGTGATGTCCTTAGTCACCGTGCTCTGCTGCTGCAGATACGCTTCATATTCAGCTGTCGGAGAAAAACAAATGTAAAGAACAACGAATTTCTTCAAATATAATTATCGTCTCAAAAATGGCTCTGGCTTATTCGAATGTTGAGAGTGCTGAATCATCAATGAACCCAACTGCTGCTCTACTTTGAATTCCATCAGGTGCAGCGAGGTAGGAACTGAGCGCCCAACTCCAAATGTTAAAGCAGGATCATTTGTCCAGTTGTATTGTATTGTACGTTCAACTTCCTTCACACCGTACGCGCCACACCGTGAACATTGGAGGTGCGGGGGAAGGACAACAAACTAAACACAAAAATCAGTTTTAAAGAAATTAGTTTTCAATCCAGATGATTTAAAAGTGCATAGCTCTACTGGCTTCCTAACAATGGGAAGGGTCGAGCATTCCATATCGTCGCAGAAGCGCATCTGAAAGCACCGCGAGATTATCACAATTGACGGTCGACCGCCGCCCCCGCCAACACCCCACCGCCCACAACTCACCATCTTCCATGAGCCGGGCAGAGGCGGCGGCATCTCCTTGCTTGTTGCGAACGACGCACGTGTACTCTCCCGCGTCGTCAGAAAACGTCATCGATATTTCCAGGCTGCACTCCCCCGTCTCCTTGTTGTAGTGCACCTTGTATCTGCGTCCGAAAGAGAAGCGATGGCGCTGTTGGTCAACCGCTGACCCGTCGTGCGAAAACAAACGCGACGGAGATCGAACCGGCGACGTCTGGGTTGCGAGTTCCAGTGGGCCCACCGTGATGCCGCGGGCAGCCTCTCTCAGCCGTGGCAGCTGAAACAATGGTGCAGGGATTCTTAAATCACACCTCCCCAACCCCCCCCCGCATCTGTCCACCCAGAAGTGTGGATGGGTAACGCGACTGTTACAAGTCAATCGGCAGGTTCACACGTGGCGGGCAGAGTGTGGGTAAAGTCACGCAAGTATAAAACAGAATTAAAATAAATCGCGACGTTTATTTTTATTTTATTTTATACCTACGTGACTTTACAGAAAGAACCAGAGAATATGGATTGCTGCAGTCACGAAAGCTTCAAATCTAGGTAGAGTGTGGGTACTCCCACCTCTTCCGAGATGTCTGTCGAGCGTGGAAGAGTAGGCCAAAATATCCCACAAAGGGGCTCTCTAGACCTCCCTCTAGTGGAAGCCCTTCTGCGAGCAGTGGTACGAGGAAGCAATCGCGGGGTTGCACCTTTGATGTTTTGTTTACCTCTTGATGCTCGTTACCTCGCTTAGCCTATGAATCTCATCATACCACTTGCTGACGTCTGGAGCTCTGTTGATGAGGTGTTGACGTATTGTGAACACATTTCTGCGAGGAATTTCAATTTGGGTGGAATTATTGGAACGCCCTAATATAGGAAAAAACAAATATATATACTGTATATATATCTGAGTGAAATGGCGTAAACAGGGTTATTGCACTTCACTCTGAATATGATTCCCATAACCTGGATTTAATTTCTGGCTGTGGCTATCATCAATGGCAAGCGATGTCTGAAACAGTTCTGAGCCATCCCCCACAACCCTTCCAGCTTTGGTCAGAAGTATAATCATGGGATGGCGAGGCCTCAATCCAACAGCGGATTGACAAAGGAGAATATATATATACACACACACACCATACATAAACATAAAGACGCATCCAGTTGTAAATACAAATGGGGGTATATTAGCAGGGAATTCAACTTGTGCGTACCCAGATGAGTTTGTACAATCAATTTCTGCACGCAAACATCTACTCAATTGCTGCCGCAATTCCCCGTTCTCTGCGTTCGCATCATTGGCGCGTGAAGTGGTTCACCCATGAGGAGATCACTGCGGACGAAGCATTCATTGGCGTGCATTTTATAAATAGGCTCACCAACTGACTTATCGGAATTAGCACCGCGTTTTTTTTTTGCAGCGAAACAATAAAATAGCCCCACAGGGATAAGGCGGCCTCTACCTGTAGCCCGTCGTAAGAGGGATGCCGGACTTCTTCCAATACACGTGGGGCTTCGGGCTGCCCTTAATCTGGCAGTGAAAGACAACGCTGCCTCCCTCCACCAGGTGCTGAGGCTGCGGCTTCTGGACAAAATATGGGGCGATGCCATCGCCACCTGTGTCCGTGCCACTGGCCTCGGAATCCTCCCTGCGAGAGAAACAAAAACGAACACAGAAGTGCGAGGCATTAAGTCGGACACCCGGTTTAGGGGTCGCGTGTCTCACCGGTGAAGTAGATTCGTTTTAAACAGGTGAAATGCTCACGTGCGCGAGTATAAGCCGCATGCTTCCCGAGCAGCTTGGCTGCGTGACGCAACGGCAAGAGCGGTCCGGTGCGTGCGTGTGCTCCATCGTACCTTTTGGTCTCTGAGGTGGAACGTTCTGGAATGGTGCTGATTTCGGTCTCTCTCATTTCAAGCTCTTCAGAAACTGCGGTGAAGAGAAGACGCGTTAACAATAAGAATCATTATTATTCAGTACATTCTCACAGCGCGCGGCTGTCACTGAAGACAACGTGTTTCACAGACAAGCGTTATCTGCCAATGGGCAATGCAACCAATGCATTTTGACTCAATGAAAGTAATTTGCAAGTAATTATTGTAATTTGGCAAATTTGGACAGCGACTACTCTCTTTGGAAGAAGAAAAAAAGAGATGACGGAATCTTCAATATCCACTGTCTTACAGACATCCCATTTTTTCATTAACATGCGAGCGATATTATAACAAGGTTCCTTTAACGTTTATACTTTTTATACAATTCATCGGTGATCAAGCTGAGACCATCAACTCTGGCTCAGTGCTCTCAGCGATGCTGGCTCAGTGCTCTGACTCATGAGCTACACAACAATCTAAAAAAAATCGATTCTTCACCTCACAAAATTATGCAAATCGTGTGGTAATTATATGCTAATATGCCTTGAGGTTAATGGAACAAATGAAGCAGAAAAACAAGATGGGACTAACGAGGCAAACAAAACAGTAGCAATCAAACAAAGGGAATCAGTTCTTGAGTCAAATAATCACCGCATATCATGACAATGGATTAAACTGGCGGGGGTCTTCCCGGGGCCAGTCCACGAATCATTGCATGCCTAGTCTGCTCCTTCCAGTTAAAGGTGGCAAAGTAGCTACCCCCCGATACTTTGCTTACATCCCTGCTGACAGTAGGGCATCCAATAGAGGGAGCTCAAGAGAACCCCCTCCAGAGGGTATGGTGGCCTCCTCTCCCACGCTCGCCAAAAATCTTGTAAGATACCCACCCTTTGCCCCACCACACCCGAATTGCCGACAAACTGTTGTGCCCCCATTCATACTGCTGGGCGCACAGAGGCAGCGGCGACGGCGGTGGCGGTGGGGGGGGTTGGGTGGAATTTGAGAAATCTGAATCGAACCGGCGACTACCGCGTTTGAAAGTTCCGCTACCTGCGCCAATAACCCACGCCACCACACTGGCGCCCGTTCACCTCCTGGTCCGAATGCGTTTGAAGGTGGATGTCGGGCAGACGGGTGGACGCGCACACCTTGAACGAGCAGGTACGATGACGTGCTGACGGTGCCGGCCTCGTTGGTGGCCGTGCAGGTGAAGCGGCCGCTGTCCTCCGCGAAAGCCTCGCGGATCGTCAGGCTGGCCACACCCGCCTGGAAGGCGATCTGGAAGTCGGCGGAGCGCTCGATGCGGTACTCCTCGCGGAACCACATGATTGCCGGCGTGGGGAAACCCGCCACCTGGCACTCCATCCTCACGGACTCGCCTTCCACTACCGTGGTGTCCTTAAGACCCTGCAAACACAAATATATATACGTAAAGAATTATATACACACCTTTATTGGGCGCAAGCTTATAGAAGCAGAACTCCATTATTTGTGTCTTCACGTAATTTTTTTTTTATTTCGTCCACGGGCACTTGGTTTTCCAGAACAATACTCTCCAGCGGCATTTGTTTAAGCAAGAAAACTTGCGGCAGGTTTCGACATTCTGGATCTCATCAGCAGGGTCAGACTTGTTAAACAAATGCAGCTGGGTTTCCAGATGTTATTGGAAAAATCATTCCATGTAAAATATAGGGCCCTGTTTACAAAAAATATATTTATTTTGCACTTAAATATATCCTTTATAAACTGCTGGAGCAAGTGATGTTATAAAGCACTTTAAGTCAGCAAATCACATAAGTGGATGATGTGGCAGGCACTGCACTCAGTCACTTTTTTCACCCACTGTACCAGTGACTCATTTAAATCAGAGTTGACCTAGAGGAGGCCCAGGACCAGTCTCACACATCACTACTTGGGTTCATAGCGCACTGCACAAACCACAGTGCCACAGCTCCCTGCAGACGCTAACAAGCATAGCATCACCAAACCAATGTGCCTCTGCAACACAACCACTGAAAATCTTGTACCGGAAACATTCCAATTAAATACAAAAATAATCCTAAGTGTCAGGAGTATACGTATACGAGTTTGCCCTTTTCATACAAATTAAAACCGCTACTTGTTTGTTTTGGTATGAACCGTGCACGATGCCAAGTCGACAATATTGCAGTAATCAACATTGATTTAAATCACATAACCTAATTGCATTTTATTATTGTACACCATCTCACGAATCAAAGAGTGCTGAACAACCCAAGCGACAGCCTAATGAGATAGCAAATCTATTTTTTTTGGAAAGGGATACCTTGGGTAATAATTATGCAGAAACAGGCATTACAATTCAACACGGTCCTATCATTACACAGACAGAGCTCAGATATAAATAATGCCACTTACAGCCACGAAGCTGGGTGGTGATGAAGCAGGCTGAGTAGGGACTGCTACAGCTTCTGGTGCTGTTATCTGTAAAGGGACACAACAATATGTTATTTTACAGATCTTTGTCAACCCACTGCTGGATGAAGGCCTCCCCCACACCATGTCGTCAACGAGGGTTATTTCACCATATTTCACCATGCTGGTCAGTCTGTGCTGACAAAGCAGGGGGGATCCCTTGGACTGGTTCAGATATGCCTCGCCCCTGATTATAGTCATGGCCGGGAATCGAACTCAGGTCGCCAGGCTCGCAGAGCAATGCGCAAACTGATGCGCCACTGCTGCCCCCATTAGTTATTTACCAAACCACTGAATTTATTCCTCTTTGATCGGAAACATAGGAGAAAATCCGTAACTGACACATACAGGAAATGAAGGAATTCGTCCCTGCTTTGAGGGATAAACACAATGAAATTCATGTTTTCTACTTGAAACGTAGACAACATCAGTCAAGCGGGGTTGAAAGATGTCATAAAAAAATGCTCAGTGGAAAAAAAAACTCTTAACAATGAATTTTTAAGCATCATGAATATAAATGGATATTTAAAAGTTCTGGTGCCGGAAGGGATCGTGGTAATAAATTGTCTTATTTCAGAGGATGGGTGATATATGACATACATTGAGATGTATTTCTGTTAGTTCACAGGTTGAGGTGAAAAAAAAAGAATTGGCCGAGCCTACCGTGAGATGAAGATTGAGTTAAGGGACACTTTCACACCGTGGAATGGGAGTGATTTTCACACAGGTCTACCCAACACACCTCTTGGTTTCTCATAGCCACAGCAGCCATGTGATCCTCCTTAAATTCAGCCACTCTCATGCCTGCCGCAACTTTTTGCTGCTGCTGCTGTGTTGTTGTAGTTGTTGTTTTGTACATATCCCAGCTTTCAGAAAACGACGGGCTGGGCACATGAACCTCATGCGTAGGCAAGCGTGGCTCAGAGTGTGGTCGAGGAGAGGGGGCCTTCACGGGCTTGATGACCCTGACAGCCGACTGTGGATGAGTCAACTCTTGCTGGAGAGTCGAAATATCCCGAGCGGACGTGGACACCTGGTCGGTTTGCAAGGGGGGCAATGCCATAAAAAATATATATACAGGCAAGGAGCCCAAAAAAGGCGTCATACATATAAACATGTTTCGCTTTGGGTTAGACGCCACACAGAATGGATTGGGAATGAGGAAGCGGGTAAGATTGAGCGTTTTCCCCAAGAGTTTCCAAGTTAGAAGGAATTGAAGCTGGGATTCCACGTGATGTTAAGCGGGGCTTCGGGATTGCAATTTGGAAGTTATGCGATGAGGGGGATGGGGATTCAATGGGTTAAAAGTTGATTTTTGTTTGTTTGTTTGTTACATCATGAGAGTGTGAAGGGAGTCATGGCCTAGCGTCGTCGTGTTGGGACTACCCTGGGCAGCGTAGCAGAAGAGTGTTTATTACCGAATTATAGTAGGAAAAAAGGAATTGCCAAGGGAAAACGCAGTGAGGATGAAAATGAAAAAAGCGTAAATAAAAACGGCAGAAACACTGACGCCCATTATTTTTGCAAGTTAAGACAGCAGCAGCACACGGTTTGCAAATGATGTTAACAAGTTTGGTATCCGCAAGAGGATGTGTAATGACTGTGCTCATTTGCGATGCTTTACATGTTAATCTTGCGACGGGTTTTGTTTTTCCCCGTTAGGCACAGGATCTGATGGATGTGCATCATAAGTAGCTTTTTTTTAACGACCGCAGGACATACGAGTGTAACGATGTTACAGTCACAAAGTGTTCTTGGTCGGCAGAAACACTCTCGGGTGAAGGTTAAATTAACAACAAAAAAAGGAAAACCAGCCAAAGCGGATTAAAAAAAAAGGCGGACCAAAAGCCGAAAAAATAAAAAAAAACAACGATGGCCGAAGCGTTATCGTCGCCAAACAGCGATACAAATGCACAACTCCGACAAGATATCAGAAGATGATGTTTCAAGTTCGTACAAACTTAAAACAATGGAGGTAAAATGTAACACTTTGCGAAAAATAACTCTTTAAGCTTAATTCCCACGTTAAAGTACTGTAAAAAATTTTTTTAACAATGTTGCTCGCAATGCTATTTACCGTATTTCCGAACCACGTACTATAAACTGTATTTTACGTGATGCGCCTGTGCAGCATATTCAAAGGCATCCGCCATACATGGCTTCGCGATGCTTAAAAGCTTAAGTCTGCGTAATCGGACTCTTCGCACTTGTGCCCTGTCCATTTTTTTTTCACTCTATTTTTTTAACCAAGCCCACATGCCTGGCATGTCTCCTAGGTCTAAAGTGGGGTGAGCCGCAATAAGACGGGTATCGCTCCACAGACACATTGCTGCGGCTCTGATTTCCCATTCCCAAGCAAGTGGGTGCCAATCCAATGACAAGGTGGTAACTTATATAGATCTCAAAGTCGGTTCGAATTCTCTTGACTATTTCTGTCGCTAATCTCTGATGCATTTTTGTTGTTGTTCTTTTATGAACATTAAGTATTTCCCCCCCCCCCCCCAAAAGGGACCGCAATGCCTGACCACACTGCCTGGTGCATTGCGCCCAGTGTGCTACTAATCAAATGTAATACATTGCATTCTTGAAGTCTGTTATTTGTATAATTTTAAGAACTTGAATACGACACTTCTGAGTCAAGAAATAAAGGAAGTTCAAAGACATCTTTGACATTAATAATAATTACTACATCTAACAATGAAATATACCTTAAGGTGGATCTAAAAACATAGCTTATATTCTTGGTTCTTTCGGTAAAGTCACGTTGAAGGGAAACAATAAAATAATAAAATATATATAAAACAATAAAAATTGTTCTTGCCGTTGGTTTTCACACCTGATGATGACTGCTTGTGTTGCAGTCGAAACGTCGTGAGAATTGTATTGTTTTATATATTTTATTATTTTATTGTTTCCCTTCAACGTGACTTTACCGAAAGAACCAATAATATGAATCACTGCAGTCACGAAAGCTTTAAATGAAAACATAGCTTATGTTTATCCACATACAAACTGCATTTTGTTTTACATATATACATTTTCTATTAATTTTCAAAGACTTTAGTGTCACTCTTTGCACTCATGTTTAGCATATTCAATGGGTTTCTGTGATTGAACCCCACAGGGCACGATCACTGTGCTGTACGATAACTTAAAAAAAACACGTCACTCAAAGCACCCATTAGCAAAATAACTCACGAAGGTTAATGGCTCTTACCTCCTCTGCCTCATGCTTAGGCACTGCTATCTTTGGAACGGTAAAGTGTGGCACAGGTTTGGACGGTATTTTCTGGTCGAGATGTATAGTCGTTTCTGCTGCCCTGTGAATCTACAGTGGACCGATGGAATAAATGATGTAAAAAAAAATAAGTATCCCCCAGTGTTCAAACCGTTGTAATAAAAAATATTTTTTATATATATGGCAAAAAATACATCCATTAAAATCATGGAGATAAAGTACGCTCTGTTAAAATTATGAAATAAAGCAAAAAGCCTCAGAAAGAAAAATGAAAAAGGGTTCATGTGTTTAAAAAATTGAAAATTCAGAGAATGGGGGCTTCATTTATGTATTGGGAGAAAGGCAGTTTCTTTTGATATTCTGACATTTTTTGTTGAATTGCAAAAAAATTCTTTTCTGCAAGCACACAACTCAATCAAGCAGAATTTTATACAATTCTAGCATTAAAAGCGTGTAACGTACTAACGAAGCTCCCCCAAAAAAAAAATACATTTTAAAAAGCTCCATTCATTAACACCCGTGTGCAAACAGAAGCCGAAAAGAAAAAAAAAAGACGCATCAAGAAAAAAAAGAGATGCCAGCACATCAGCAGCTCTGACCTCTGTAAAATGCACAGCCGGCTGCTGCTTTGGCTGCGGCTGTGGCTGCGGTTGAGGACTCTTTGCAGCTACGGGGACAATCACTGTCTCGGTGCGGACGCTGTACGCGCCACCGCCCGCCACGTGCTCCTCGGAGGCCCTCTGCGCAGCGGCGACAGACGACGACTGCGAAACGGTGGAAACGTGCACCGTGGCGGTGGCAGCGGCCTGCGGGCCGGCTGGGGCTTCTTCGGCTTGACCGGGGAAGCGCCCACGCGCCAGATCGACGGCCGCCACCACCGTGGCCACCGCGTCGGCCTTTGTGCCCACGCCAGTCTGTGAATGATCGCCCAACGATCATCGCAATTTCGTCGTAGGCGGGGAGGGAGGGGGGGGGGGTCGGTGAAAGGGCGTCGGGAATAGGCGCATTATTGGCATGGTTGCGACGATTGGTGGTGCCCACTGAGTAGTGTGTACGCACGTATATATATATGTGTGTGTTGTGACAGGTGTACACAGGTGAATAACGCACGTGTGCAGGGTTGTGCACGGGTTGAGAGAGAGAGAGAGAGGAGACTTCCTCGTGCTTTCGTGACATTTCTTTGCAAGCAGGTGAGAGCCAATTGAGACATCGGGGGTCTAAGTCGTTCGTGTGTTGACGGAAAGGGTGCCCTTGGCATTTCGTGAAGCAAAATTTGTCTTCCGCCAAATTTCAACAAGGAGCAAAAAAAAAAGCATTATATGTCTCATAGTCAAGAGAGACTTTGAGGTGAAAAAAATATATGTAATTTGTAGGCCCGTGGATAATCCAGTGAAACAAATGGTTCGTGAAAAGTGTCAAATGTGTTATAAAAAAAATATCGTGGATGAATAACATGCAAGCAATATGACAAACATACCTCTTTTACAACAGTCGCTGCACCGTAACCTCTGATGGTCTGCTGTTGCTGCGTCTGTATGGTCTGCTGCTGAATTTGTATGGTTTGTTGCTGCATTTGCAGGACCTGCTGTTGCTGCATTTGCGTTTGCTGAATTTGCTGTTGCTGTTGAATCTGTTGCTGCTTGATCTGTAGCTGGCGTTGCTGCTCCTGTTGTTGCTGTTGCTGCTTGATCTGTAGCTGGCGTTGCTCCTCCTGCTGTTGAATCTGTTGCTGCTTGATCTGTAGCTGGCGTTGCTGCTCCTGTTGTTGCTGTTGCTGCTTGATCTGTAGCTGGCGTTGCTCCTCCTGTTGTTGCTGTTGCTGCTTGATCTGTAGCTGGCGTTGCTGCTCCTGTTGTTGCTGTTGCTGCTTGATCTGTAGCTGGCGTTGCTGCTCCTGTTGTTGCTGTTGCTGCTTGATCTGTAGCTGGCGTTGCTGCTCCTGTTGTTGCTGTTGCTGCTTGATCTGTAGCTGGCGTTGCTGCTCCTGTTGTTGCTGCAGCTGTAGCAGACGTTGCTGCTCCTGTTGTTGCTGTTGTTGCTTGAGCTGTAGTTGGCGCTGTTGTTCCTGCTGCTGCTGAATCTGTACTTGGCGCTGTTGTTCCTGCTGCTGCTGAATCTGTAGTTGGCGTTGCTGCTCTTGCTGTTGCTGCAGCTGCAGCTGACGTTGCTGCTCTTGCTGTTGCTGCAGCTGCAGCTGACGTTGCTGCTCTTGCTGCTGTTGCTGCAAAAGCATCTGCTGCTGCTGCTGCTGCTGATGTTGTATTTGGACTTGCTGCTGCGACTGCTGTATCACCGTGCGGGTCTCCTGGACCTGGTACTTAGTCGCTTTGGCTTGAGCAGCAGCTGTGATTGCCGCAGCGGCGGCAGCGGCCTGCCTTGCCTCGGATACCCGGGAATCCGTCGTGACGACGTAGCTCTCTTGCTTCCAGGGTGGACGGGCTTCACCAGTGGCCGTCGCCTGCATCGTCGTCTTGCGCATCATCACCGGTGATCTCACCGAGCGGATGGGGGATGCAGAGGAGCCTCTCCCAGCCGGTGAGAGAGACCTGAAACCAAAGGCAAAAGGCTGCGTTCAGCAAACTTTCGTGCCCTTTTTCCACTGCTACATCCGAGCCGTGCTCAAGCGGGGCTCTGGTTGTACCGGGTGGGTTCCCCACTGGCTGTGAGCCGAGCCAAGCCGAAAGCAAACCACAGTACGCTGGCCTCTCAATTAAAACATCCTGAATCTGGAGCAGGGCCAGGCATTGGCAGGGTTCAGAATTTTCATTGTATGTGGTGAAAAAAATTATTAACCCTCATGGCCTCATCTCTTTAAGCCAAGACATGAGGGCAGGAGGGAAAGTGTGTGAGGCTACAGCAGGCAATAGGAAATTAGGGTATTTTTTGTTGTGAAAATGCCCTCAAGACCAGGGCACACTGTGAAGAGCAATACAGATAAGCGTCACGGCTAATATGAAAATATTTCAGAGGAAATGGGTTGAGTTTTTAAATAAGTGGTGTAACAATGGAACTAAAACAAGCAAATATTCCCATGACCTACCAACTCCAGTTGTAAGATTTAACAAAAACGTGGAAAAGCTAAAACCATGTAGATGTATCATGTGATTAAATTCCCCAATGTCATTGGCTTAAATAGGTGTTTTTTCAGGGTTACTTATGGATGTCTTATGCCACCAAAATCACAGTTCCACTAATGACGTCTGGGCCAACACAACACTAAGAGGATTAATCATGCAACCATTTAATGCACGAATTATAAGTGCTTCCACAGCTGGTTTATATGAGAGGATATCCATCATTAACTTCCAAGTAATGTCAATAAAAGCAACTTTAATCGAGCCTTCACGTGAGGCTGCAACACAAATGGGGCAAAGTGACGTATGTAACAACAAAAAATAACAACCACAAATTACCAGCATTATTAAAACGTATCATCTATAGGGAAACACTGGCGCTACATTGGGACCACCGAGACCAATGCCTTATGCATCAGACATGATGGTGGTACTAAAAATAACTACGTGCGTGTGACCCGAGACCGGCCAAATAGGGAAAGAGGCCCGGCCATGGTCTACACGGAGACAAATGGGCACACAAGCAACACTGCCATGAAGTGGTGTGTCACATAGCGATGACATTGACTGCATTGCCACTCTGAAATTAAATTGTGGTACAACAATGCCAGACCGTGTTGAAAGTGCGGCGCTCATACTGCACTGCTCCAACTCGCTTTGGAGATGAAACTGCATGAGGAAAACGTGAATGTAGGAGGCACAATCATGCCAGTAGCAGTGAAACCATTTTGGTTCAATATCAAAAATATCGGTGCGGTGTTAGTGGGCAATAGAGCAATAGATGGAATCAATCTCTGTGGACCTTTGAGTGTCACTCATTGTGTGCGTAGGTTTTATCCGAGCACTCTGGTTTCCACCCACATGCCAAACATGATTCAATGGAAGCCATGCGTATTAGTTAATACTCCTATTTTCTTTAAACCCGATGCCTAGAGTCACTGGCGAGCTTTGGTAGTAATCCATCCAAGTACTAATCAGGCTTAAGTCTACTTAACTTCAGAGATTTTATGACACCGGGCATGTTTATGGTTTCATGGTTATTTGGTCATAAGCAATTCTTTGTTAACCACTTGCTACTTTTACTGCATTTGTAAATTTGATATATTACCGGAACATTGTTATATTGGGAAAAAGGCAACATGGCAACATGCACCCCAACTGGCAGACCAACCCCCATTTTCCGGCTGGTGCTCTGTACAATCTTGGGGTACACAGGATCAGCTGCCATTGGGGGTGGGCTTGGCTAGCCCGCAGCAGAGACGTGACGCCAGGTGCTTTGAGTTGCTGAGGCATTTAAGTGCCCTATAAATGCGACTCCTCTACCTTACAAAAAATGTCCACAGTAATAATAAAAGCGTTTGTTTTATAGAGCATCGTCGTTCATGCAAATTTGCATCTCACAATAACCGACGAACCACAACCAGGCTAGAAGGCGGCCAGGAAGTCAACCGGCGGCGACGAATTGCCCAAGCTCTGCAAGTACCCTGTATATTAAGACGTACCTGACAGGAGAGGGCGATGGTGCCCTCACTGAGCGAACGGGGGAAGGCGAAAGCTGTCTCACGGCCTGCATTTGCGGCGTCGGCGACGGAGGCTTGGGGATGATGCGCGGGGGCGTCTTGTGATGCAACTCACGTGTCACCGTTTTGCCCTCCGTCACAATATCCATGTGCCCCGAAGCGTGGGCCTCAAATCTGGTCTCCACGCGCTGGATAAGGCGACACGGAAGCGGAGTTTGAAAATTATAACAATCAGAGTTAAACTTTCGCTAAATTGATTAAGGGCCAAATTCAGCCGGAGCTGTCAGGAAGTGAGGATTCAAAATGTTTCTCCACCTGCCCCCATCCGTCCCCTCCTTTGGGAGGTGGGGTTGGGAGGCAGATGTGGGCAGGTTCAGGGAGAATCGCTACATAATGGGACCTCCCTTGCCAGTATCACAATATAAGAATAGGTTTTTACCCTTTAAAACAGGTGTTAAGATAGTACGCCTTTTGGCGTCCTCTGGTCTAACACCATTTGAGACGAGGCTCAAAAGAAAGCTGTCTCTGGTGTGGACCAATCAGTTTCAAAGACAACGCATATATTATCAGAGTATGTTTTTTGTTTGCATTCTGACCACAAGTATTGTGGTTAATGCAGACATGATTCCTTATATAAAGGTTTCAGTTTGTTTTTTTAACAACTTAACACCTGCTTTGTTGCCATAAAAAAGGGGAAAACCTATTCTCATTGGTGTTAAGATGTTCAAACACCAAAACCCATTGTTGGTGTTTTAACATCTTAACACCTGTTTTATTGCCAGAAAGGGTAAAACCTATTCTTATAGGTTCAGGGAGTTGACAGTTGGGGGTTGCTGGAAAATATTTGAAAGGAAATTTATCCCTGGTGAAAAACCCATTGATATACATATATCAACCTCTTTTTTAAAGACGCATACAACACAGTTGAGTTCAGTCAGGTAGGACTAAAGGTCTTTTTTTCAAGGGAGACCTTGATCACAAAATGATAAAGTACAGTCGAAAACAAAATCAATGCCCTCAAATCAATATTTAAATGTTCACCAATTAATAATAAACAAACAGTGAAATGTTTATTTAAGCAATTCATTTGCAGAATATAACTACTCTACAGGGCACAGTAAAAAAAAAACTTACATTAAAAATTGATGTAATGTGTGCATAATATTTAAAATGTATCCTTTTAGATTTGAAGCTTTCGTGACTGCAAGGATTCATACTCTTTGGTTTGATTCGGTAAAGTCATCACAGTGGTACATGCAATGGAATATCTTTGTGAATGCCATCACAGGATCTTGACGATTACTTTACAGTAGATGGCAGTTGTGGTGATTTCCCAAAAGCATTCACAGTGTAGATTGTAGGGATGGAACGTGGCTAAGATGCAAGCGTCCTTCGCACGAGGCAGGCGAATCAGACCGATATAATTTACTTATAAACAATATGTAGCCGTCAATATGAGAAATTGAGAGAAGCACATTCTCACGTACATGTAACATGCACTTTTAAATTTCCATACGTGTTTTGGAAATGCGCTTGCTTATTGTACTAAACCTCAGGCAAATTCAAATATGTATGGCTGAGAGAATACGGTGCATTAATAAACACCTGTATTCCATATCTGCCAACTGGTATAATTTAAGCGGTAACCTGCTTATAGTGCAAACAATTACCTAATAATTACACTTTAAACCTTTTTTTAAACGAAAATTGAAAATGCAAATTTTGCTTTGAAAATCGGTATGCAGTAAAGGAGCCATTAAAATATGCAGGCTACAAACTGTGTGGTACTCACACAGTAGAACGTTTTATTTGGTTTAACACGTAGGCTTTCGCGAACAATATTATACACAATAGAGGATTTCACCACAAATCTGGCTGTCACCTCATGATGCTAGTTGTAAATACTGACAAAACGTCGTACTCGCATTTTAAATGTTGTGGGTTTACTCTCCAACACACCGGTGCGCTGTAAGAGTAATGATTTGGCATGTTCTGTTCACGTGACAAACCTGACTAATTGGCTGTGTCAAGTGGTGGCGGGTTTAACAACACATTTATATTTACGTGATCTACCCCAAAAACCTCCATTATGAAAAGTTTGATTTACTATTTAAAAATAATATTAATTTCCAAAAGGCTGCTAGTATTCTTCTGTTTGGGTTCCAGAGGACAGCGTTATACTCACCATTTCACATCTAACTCCAATGTAAATATACATTTGCCGTGCACATAATTTACTCACACATACAATACCCTCAAGAAACTGCATGCATAAGCGGCGTCATTTAAAGCCAGCACACACTGCAAGTTATAAATACAATGTGAGAAAAAAATATATCATATTTTTTAAGTGACCTTTACCTTTTCAACACGTGTTTGTCGAGTCTGTGAAATAGTTGTTTCTCCGCCAATTGAAACAATCGTTTTTGTCTTTTTAGCAGGAATGACTTCACCAGCCTCTTCGCCTGATGAATAAATATGCACACACACACAGACGATAAGTTAATGCACTGCATTGTCTAGACCAGGGATTGGCAACCAAAATAACAAGGGGACTTCCTTGTTAAAATTCAGTATAAAAAAACTCGATATTTCAAGAGCCGTAATGTACGTGAATACGAGACGTTGCTCCTTGATAAACGACGTTACGGAGCAGTCCCTAAAGAGCCGCATGCGGCTCTGTAGCCGCAGGTTTGCCTACCCTTGGTCTATACTCGAGCTGATGCTATGTGCACATACATCGCCATGTGCTGAGCTTACGAGATGCTGTGACCGTTTCCCGGAATTCTATACAACCTTATTGTGAATCAATGTTCCTTTGTTACACGGAGAGTCTAATTTATCCGAGTTCCCAGAGAGTTTGCAAGGGAGATTTGTGGTGCATCAGAAGAGAACAACAGCATCAAAGTGACGTGTACAGAGGAACAGGCAACAATGGAACGGAACGCGTCACAGGTGCAGGCACAAATAGTGCTTGAAGAATAGAAATGAACAACATTAACAATAATAAACAGGCATATTGCACCAAAAACGAAGACGAGGTAATGAACGGCATTCAAGCAATATAGCCACGATCTCAAACAAAATTTGCACAACATTGCTGATGAACAAGAACCTGCCACTAATCAACTATCCTTACAATAAAACCCTAAGCATGTGGAAGTGCGACTACTCTAATAACCCTGACATGTGTGACTGTGGTGAAACACAGACCAAAGGACCATTGATCGATTGGTCTGTTGGCTGCTTGGAGGAACCACGAACAGTGAAGGACATTGCCAGAGCGACGGACCAGGGCCATATAAAGCGCCCGATACTGGCGACAAAAAAAAAACCTTACGACTGTGGTTGCAGGACACCTCGTGCGCCGCTTGTCCCATTTAAAAGCTAAAAAAAAATCGTGCATGAGAATAAGACGTTTTAAAAAACAAAAAGGGCCACACCAGTCACGAGGAGTTGCGCGGAGGAGGTCGCTCGCCCCACGTTGTTGCTCGCTGTGACAGAGTAGGTGCCGGAGTCTTGTGGATAAGCCTCTGCGATAATGAGGCTGTAGAGATCCCCATCCTGGACAAGTCGGAAGTCCTGGGAGCTGTGGATCTCTGCGCCTTCACGAAAGAATTTTACGGTGGCCGCAGGGATTCCCGTCACGCGGACATCCAGACGCACCTCTTTGCCCTGGCTCACAGAAATGCTCTGGAGTCTCTGGGTAAAATTTGGCGGTGCTGTTTGGGCTGCATAGTCACGAGTGGGTTGGGGAGGAGCACATAGGAACACAGTGTATGGTTAGGTTAATGATCACCGCTGCTTGGGCGATTTACTTTTCAAATATAATGTAAGATGGGGTAAACGACCTCTTTTGTCCTGTTGCAAACATAAATTATGTCATCAGCCATAGTCAGTTTGAGGCGATTGGCGCCGTTTAGATGCAACCGGTTAATAGTTGTGCAGCTAAACAGACAACCACACGTGAGCACCAGGACACAAAGGCCTGTTACCCCACTCTACTGTATTTCCGTGTGGATGGGTACGCACCGCTAGGGCACAACGCATGCACGTGACAGCTTTTGTGGACATACTCTGGGATATTTGTTAGAAAGTAAGATGATTAATCAATCGCGTCGACATTGCTCGACTGAAAATTACAATTGACAACTTCGATCTGTGGTCGATTACTTGGGCCCCTTTAAAAATGTCAGCCGTCCCCACATCGTGCCTGCTCCCTAAGGTGGGAAACCTCCTGCAAGCCACGCCCAGGATGGCATGGGTGACCATGACAAGCCCTCCCCAATCCCCCCCCCATACAGGGACGCACGTGGGAAACAGAGGCGAAACTTTTTTGCGACTATTTTGGGCCCTATCTGATGAGTCGAGAAATCAAATCGGTAATTAATCGGAGAGCCCAACTTTAGTCAGGGAGGATTCCGTATTCGGAAGTTTGGCCAATGCCCATTAATGGGTGCTTTTGGCGTGCCTGACGCATTGATGCCCGTTACTCACCGGTGACAAGAAGCTCTGCAGTGCTAGTAGCCTGTCCAGATCCGTTGGTAGCTCGTAAAGAGTACTTTCCACTCTGTGCAGCCGAGACGGCGGAGATCGTCAGCGTTGCGCGGCCGCTGCTGAACGAGATCTCCACGCCTGGTGCGGAGGAAATTGCCTGGCCATCTCTGAACCAGCTCACCTCGGGAACTGGCAAACCTGCAAGGGAGCACGCGCACCAACGGCGCACAATAAGTGCAATGCAACACACGTGAGAACGTCATAGGCACGGCCCTGCAATTGCCTGCTCAGGCCCACCGCTGGTGGAAAAGCCTCCATCAAACAAAGCACTTAGAGAGCCCCTCTGGCATTGCCGTGAGGTTGGGTAAAGGTGGGATTACCCACACTTTACCCCACCGCACATGATCATCCGATTCACTGGCTGCAGTGTAACCATTTATCCTGCTAGGTAGACAGAGGAGGATGGAGAAATTCAATTTAATTGCTGGTTGTTTCAACTGCCACGCTGGGAGGTCGAATCAAACTGACGACCTCTGGATTGCAAACCTACCGTTATGTAGCACCGACCGTAGCCAATCGTGCTAATCGGAGGTGCGGGAGGACAACAAACTAAACCACAGAAACAAATCGGTGGTAATCCACAACACATTCACCAGCGAGTAACAATAAAACGACAAGAGCGGTGTATTTACAACAGTGAGATACATTACAGTCATTCTTAAAGGTTATTCACACGTCGTGGAATACACGCCAGGAGAAACAGCTTTGTTAATGCAAACGAGCGGCAAAAAACTTCACACACAGCTCTTTTGTAACGTGCGTGCATTCCACTTAATTTCATCTTACCAAGACTATTTTCCCATCTGTAGCTTTAACGACTCGATTTAAAATAGAACATGGTGTTTTCAAGATGATGTTAGTTTCTAAATGCATATTCAAATTTCCAAGTAAAAATCAAAACAGAATGATAATAAATTGACAATCTTGTCAATTCACTGCTGAATGATGGCCTCCCCATGCAGATTCGCAAAAGTAAGGCTATTTGAGCATATTTTACCACACTTGTCAGGGCAGGTTTGGAATAGGGGAGGCTGATATCAACTTAGATATCACTCACCACTCATGTTAGTCACATCTGGGAATCAAACTTAGGCCACCAAGTTCATACAGCAGCATGCTAACCACTGCGCTATGAACTCCATAACAAAATATTACATATAAATATCCCATATAAACGTAACGTGTAATGAGTAGACAAGGTAGGTACGGTGTATACACTTGGAAGAACTTACCACTAATTTCAGCCTCGAACGTTGCAGCACTACCCTCAAGTGCTACAACGCTCTGCAGAGGCTTTATAAATGATGGTGCTTTTTCAGTCATTCTTTTAGGCACTCTGCAGAACACACAAACGAGTAGCATGTACGCATCAATATACCACATTCATCATGAATGTAAATTTTTAAAAAATGTATAAAACGCCCTTAAATAATCATTATCAGGGTGCTATCAATTTTAAGCTTTCGTGACTGCAGGGATTCATCTTCTTGGTTCTAATTTTTTTTATTTCCCTTCAAGTTTTTCATTTTCAAGTTTCATTTATTAGGTATAGCCCTGTGAGCCATGCGGCTCTTAAGTCGGGTGCAACCGCAACAAACAAAATTTGAACACAGAACATCTTAAAGTGACAACGCGTAACAGAAACATCCTGGAATAAACCAGCAAATATTCCACACACAAAAAAACTTATAAAAACGCCGTGTGTAAAAATCAACGTGGTGCAAGCCAACACCGACAACCATAAGACAATTTAGATTAACCATGTTTTCGAATCACCAAAATAAAGCTATAAAAACAATGTAACAGTAATCATAGGAAATGTGCACACACGCACGCACGCACACACACGCACGCACACACACACGTACACACATCCCCACCAATCTCTTCACATTCTCGGGCGACGTTCACACAAACGCCAAACGACCGCGCAAAGCAAACGCGTCGCCGACGTCTCCTTCCCTTCACCGAAAGAACCAGGAAGAGGATGGTATAAATTTGTGAATTTGCCTCCCAAAGGTGGGAAACCCCCGAGAAGCCACCCCCAGGGCAATTTGGCTGATGATAACGATGGCGTCACTCAGACCCACCCATCACCTCCCGTCCAGCGGCACACGTGACACTTTTATCCCAATTCTTTTCACGTGACCTCTTTTGCTCGTCACAATGTCCCAATTTCCCGGTCCATTTCCAAAGCAGTCATTGAGTGCAAAAATGTCCCAAACAATTATTATCGACTTGTTAATATCGCTCAGAAATGAACGCTGAACGAGATTTTACCGCCTTTGCGAAATTGTACTGACCCCAATATTAAACGTGTTAACGGCTTCATAAAATAATGCAGTGGTTCTCAAACTTTTTTTGGCGCGCCTACTACTCAGCCGATGTAAAGATTTCCGCAGACCACCCAGCCAGCCCTCTCCCTGGTGACAAAACGCATTTACTTTTCTCTCTAATTACCAGTTAATACGAAGTGATTCATATGAGCGGAACATAAAACGTATATTTTTGACACAGTTAAAAGTATTCTTGGTTCTTTCGGTAAAGTCACGTAGAAGGGAAATAATAAAATAATAAAAAGAAAACAATAAAATTCTCACGACGTTTTGATTGCAACACAAGCAATCATCAGATGTGGGGAAAAAAGTGCTGTGGTTTTCACACCTGATGATGAATGCTTGTGTTGCAATCGAAACGTGAAAATTTTATTGTTTCATTTTTATTATTTTATTATTTCCCTTCTACGTGACTTTACCGACAGAACCAAGAATATGAATCCCTGCAGTTATGAAAGCTTTAAATCGACAGTTAAAAGTATTTTTTTATAAGGGGGGTTATTTAGATCTTATATTTAGGGTAGTTTAATCGGGGAAGTTTACCTAACTTTATTTTTTTCATTGAATATGGTAATAAAAAATAATTTCCAACACAAAAGGTATAAACATCTTCATTTATTTTGTAGGCATATATGCCTACACACCCTACATACAATAAAGTCAGTAGTATCTACGATAGAGTCAGTAGAATCTGGCTACACACCCTACATACAATAGAGGCTGTAGTATCTACTATAGAGTCAGTAATATATACTATAGAGTCAGTAGTGTCTACTATAGAGTCAGTAGTGTCTACTAAAAATTTGGTTAACATTAAATTTTGATTTAAAGCTTTCGTGACTGCAGTAATTCATATTCTTAGTTCTTTCGGTAAAGTCACGTTGAAGGGAAACAACAAAATAATAAAATATATATTAAACAATAAAAAAATTCTCACGACGTTTCGACCATAACACAAACGGTCGTCTTCAGGTGTGTCGGTTTGAATAAATTTATTTATTTTTAAACGGTGCATTTATTTATTTATAATTAAAAAAACGTTAGCGCCACGCGCAGCGATTTGGCAGTTTATTTAGACGGACTAGTCCATCTATGTTCTGAAAAGAGGAGGGGGGAGACGAAATTTTTTTTTGTATGCTGTCTGAAAGCCACTGTAAGCGTGAACAATCAATTAAGACCTGAAATGGTTTATCAAATCTTTCCAATGATTGCTAAGCCAGAATCCATCTTCTCGGTTGAAATTGTCTCTGTGCTTGTATATGTGGAAAGCCTCATGAACGAATCTCTCATGGTGGGGGGTGTAGAGGCAGTACTGATTTGGATAGCGTTGGCCACTAATAGGTCAACCATGGTCAGGAATAAAACTCAGGGGGCTGGGTTCACAGAAAAGTGCAGCGACCACTATACTATCTCTCCCTACACTATGTTAATTGAACATGGAATATACTGTACTTTAAAATATATTAAATACACTACATGTAATATTTTCGTTCACAGAGTAGTACAAGACCTCCTGTATATTTGTTTCCTGCTCTGAGTTAATGGACTATGAAATATATCTATTTTATGCACTATACTGTCAAATACATTAAATAGTTCCAATATTCAATGCATGTTTCTCCTTTTTGGAAATTGCTAACATTGTCAATATATCACTTATTTTATAGCCAGTAAAGCGTTATCAAGGTTTACTCAATTTGCCACCCAGTAAGTGAAAAATTCAAGCCTTTGTGATGAGACCATTGAATTCTTAGCAAGTTTTCTATAATTTCCAAGCATTGTTGAGTTGCTCTTCTCCCTGGAGTGCGCTGAGTGCTAAGATGCATTTGCATATCCATTGCGTGAGAAACTGTCATCAATTTCTTTACATTTGTGTGGGGGGGGATGGGGTAAAAATATATAATTCCAACCATCTACGTAGACTTTAGGGTAGCAGTAAGAAATCATGCCGCATTGTTTAACTCCATTACACACTTAAATATGCCTGATATATTTTTTCTGATAGAATGTAAATACTGTACTGTTATATATTGTACAATTGCTGTTGACCAAAATACGGATATGAATGTAATTATAAATATTATAAATGCACTGCAGATGCAATATTTTTATGTAAGGCCTAATATATAATTAATCTATATCCTACCTAAAACTGCATGCATTTATATGTGTTGCATCGCATATAAAACTGCTACTACTTGTCTAAATCAAACCGCTTTAAAATAAAAATCATCGTAAGCCCTTTTTTAAATGATAAAATATAGATTGTCTTTCCATGAATTATTGTATTTTGAAGACAATACTGCAATTGCTTTATTCAGGGATGTAATTTTTATTTAAAGCTTTCGTGACTGCAAGGATACATCTTCTTTGGTTATTTCGGTAAAGTCACGTAGAATGAAAATAAAATAATAAATTAATAAGAATTTTGTTGTGTTGTTTTATTATTTTTTATTTTATTCTCATTCTACGTGACTTTGCCGAAAGAACCAAAGAACAGGGATGTAATACTAAATTTTAAAACACTGCAGACCTCAATGAAAAATATACAAAAAAGGTGTTCATGGATAGAACCCAGAGCAAGCCAACACCTCCCCCAAGATGGCACCACAAGTAACCCATGGAAAATAAATGTAGCCATGCTCTGACACGGGCACGATATATGCCAACAGCTGTGTGACCTTTCTGCCAGGTAATCAAGCCAATGCCACCACGACCACCACAACCACCAGCACCATGGCATCTAATGTGCCCTATAATTTTTCACATGTTGCAGACAGATCACTGATTCATGGCTGAGCGTTTGGGCAAATTATGTTTATGATAACCTTTTTAAAGGTGGCTTTTCAATATTGCAATCTTGCCCGTTTTATGCATTGGAGTATTACAATGTCAGATTCGTTCTAGTGGAATTAAGAAATATTAGGTGAGCTCGAGTGAAAGCATTCCAAATGTTAGCCAAAGTAAAGAATTTAAAGGCGAAATACGTTTTCATTAATTTTATTTGCACGAGTAGTATTTCAATAATGAGAAGATGAATTCAGCTAAGGGTTGAAAAAAAATTACGTAACAATGAATGAAAATTAATTGTCTATCCACGCTCGTAATTATACTCAAATGTACATTTTAACATGCAAAAAAACCGCACCTTTGTAAATTATTCAAACTCAAGATAGATGAGTGAAAAACGCGTGAAAAGTATCTTCCACGAACATGTATTAAGCACGTAATTATTTTAGAAACCTGACCTCAATTATTACTTAAAAGTGTATATACTCAGGCTGCAAAAACATAACCATAAATGTTTGTGCACTTGCTCATCCCTTTTGACTGACAGGCAGCACATGTCAAGTCACCCACTGTGCGGCCGTATCAGGTGGTCCTGCTACAGCTGGCCATATAAAGGCATCTGTGCCCAAGCGCCTCTCCGTACCAAAGTAACAGCGTCTATTCTTAGGCTGTGACAAATGTCTGCTTGGCACAAAGCCTCCTAATTGAACTGAGCTATATGCAGCACACATATGATGGTGGTGTATGTCAACACTTGCAATTTCATATTTCGTCTATGAATTTTTTCCCGGGTGCATTTTCTTGCATTGGAGATCTACAAGTGTCCAGAACGTACTAATCATTGCGAACTGGTGATCGTAACCGACGGCGCAAGTTAACACGTGCTTCATATAAATTTACAGGCAACTCATTAAAACATAAATATTTTCTAAATGAGCACATTTAAAAGTTTTGCATCTCACAAAAAGTAGCAATAACTTCTGCATTGTTGCACATTTGTGTAAGTTTTGTCTTCAGTGATCACATGTACGTGTCATGATTATCAAAAATGAAAAATGATGTCCAACTTCACAGCATACAAACACATACCTATTTGTGATTCTGTTAATTTAACGGTTTGATTACACATCAGCGAATTTGCGCATGTTTTAAACACACTGCGAGTGCCGCCACTTAAAATGCAATGGATTTAGAAAACAGTTCCGTCAATTCTCATACTTAAAAAGACAGTTTCTGCCCACTTGTGCAAACTATGAACATATTTAATTCAGAACATTTTCTTACGTCTAGTTATATTTGCATATTTCAATACATAACCATTCACCTTTTGCAACTCGTATCAACCTTTTTCTTCAATATATTCTCACGAATTTTAATGGACATCACCCGCTCAAAACCACACGGTCCCAACAATCCGCTCAACGTATCAGAGTCGACTCACCTTGACACTCAAGAGTGCCTAAAATAACAAACCGTGGGGGCTTGGCCCAAATCTGCTGATATTTTGGAGAACTTCAGTGAGAGGAGCGTCGAGTTGAGCAAACACCGCTGGGGAAACGGAGAGACCCTCTAACGTTACGGGACCCAAACTACACGTCGTGGTGGGACGTGTAGTTTGAAAAATCCCACGCAATCCCTAGACCCGAGGTAAGGCAGGGACGCACCAACCGCTCAAAAGCCACAAGTGAGACATTTTGCTATATATACCCCAGCAGTGCCCGATGGGCCACGTCCCACTCAGGCCACCACCGCTTTCCCATTGGCTGCCCACTGTTGCGCACAGGACTCTGGGCAGTCGAAAACTGAAGCCTTACAAAAGTGGGCATGACAGATCAGGGCTTGTCATCCACGCCACCAGCTGGCACCATGCTCAATATTCATGAGGAGTTACCAAACATCGACATTTCACGTGTTTCTTTATCTGTGTTCAAATTGAAGTCGGCAAAATCGGAGTCAACATTCTACGAAGAATCTGCCATCACGTTCAAATTACTTTAATGAAAGTCATGTTGTTTGAAATGGATTTATTTCGTTGTGTTGTTTTTTTTATATGGGACCCTACAACAATGTATATGTAACCAACAGCTGACTCTACAATATGCAAGTGCCAGGCACCAATAGGCCCAGGTTAAATATAACTCAGTGATGGCATCTACAGGGCCCTCAGTTTATAACTGTAGGCAAGTGCTGCTGTCAGTCAAGGCCCCGGTCGCATCAAGATGCCCGTAGACAATACCGGTTCACATACCCAGCTGAGACACATTACTTAAGCAAAGACGAAATGAGAATACACGCAACAATACATTGAAAATCTCGGAATTTCAAATTGCAAAGTATTTATTTACAAAAGACAAATTCCAGGAAAGGATTAAACACTTTCCACATAAAGTTGTTCCATTTCGCTTGCAATGAAAACGCCTTTTGTAACTCTATTGCAAAAAAGCAATACACACGTAAACTTTCACACCTATTTAATTCAAAAACAGCATATAGTACCATTCTCCACACAACACAAATTACTTGAAATAAACTGCTAAAACGCCATTTCATAGAAGGATATATACCATACCTAGACAAAATATAAATAGTGGCAAATGTGCATATCCATCAAAGCAGAAATTCTAAAACAACATCACGATTAGGAATCTTTCAAGGCTATATTAAATGTACAACCTAACATATCCGTAAAAAGTTAAAGGCGCAACCCTGCAATTGCCTGCTTATGCCACCACTGGTGGAAGGGACTCCAGGTAGAGCCAAGCTCTGGAAAATCCTTCTTGAGGTTAATTTTGGCCTCTTCTTCCACGCTGGCCACGCGTCTTGAGAAGAGGTGGAAGTACCCACACTTCACTCCACAAATACACGTAACCATGCTGTCCAACTGTGCGGGGCGTACCCCTTGTCTACTGCTGGGTGGACAGAGGGGTACACGTGGGGGTTGATGAAACATTCCCAAAAATGGTACGGTATTTTGTTATTAAACGCATGCATCTTTTCCATTCAAAATCCAGATGTGATCTAAAGAGACACATCAGATCTGTTAAAATGTAATAAACATGCCATGGTGTGGACTAAGTACCCTTGCATCGACTGCACTTAATGATCCAGGCAAATGTTCTGAGAGAATGGCATGCACGGCCATAGCTTCATGCAATGTGCAATGGCGAAGTGAAAATGTGACACGATAGCGCTGTGTATCCTGGAGGATTGTTTTACTGTTTTTCATGATTGTGTTTTCATTGCAGTTGCTGAGGACAGACCCAAAGGCGGAAGAAAAAAACGTCAAGTGGCCAGCAATAAACAGCACCACTCAAGGTGGAATAGTCAAGCATTAATAATACATTCACTAAATCTGTTACAAAAGCCCGGCGTTCCGTGTGTCCGTTTGTCCATCAACTTTATTATAAGAGCCTTTCAGAACTCCTGAAACAAAAAGATGTAGAAAGTGGACCCCTTCCTCCCAGATGTGGGGGTAAAAAGTCGATCCAACAGGGTTCCAACAATTGACGACTCCCCCCTAAATACAATAAAGTCAGTAGTATATACTTAAGAGTCAGTAGTATCTAGTATAGAGTCAGTAGTATCTAGTATATAGTCAGTAGTATCTACTTAAGAGTCAGTAGTATCTAGTATATAGTCAGAAGTATCTACTTAAGAGTCAGTAGTATCTAGTATATAGTCAGTAGTATCTACTATAGAGTCAGTAGTATCTACTATAGAGTAAGTGGTATATACTTCAGAGTCAGTAGTATCTACTATAGAGTCAGTAGTATCTACTATAGTCAGTAGTATCTAGTATATAGTCAGTAGTATCTACTATAGAGTCAGTAGTATCTAGTATATAGTCAGTAGTATCTACTGTAGAGTCAGTAGTATCTAGTATATAGTCAGAAGTATCTACTATAGAGTCAGTAGTATCTACTAAAGAGTCAGTAGTATCTACTATAGAATAAGTGGTATCTACTTCAGAGTCAGTAGTATCTACTATAGAGTCAGTAGTATCTACTATAGAGTCAGTGGTATCTACTTCAGAGTCAGTAGTATCTACTATAGAGTCAGTAGTATCTACTTCAAAGTCAGTAGTATCTACTATAGAGTAAGTATTATCTAGAATAGAGTCAGTAGTATCTACTTCAGAGTCAGTAGTATCTACTACAGGGTCAGTATTATCTAGAATAGAGTCAGTAGTATCTACTAAAAAGTCAGTAGTATCTAGTATATAGTCAGTAGTACCTACTATAGAGTCAGTAGTATTTACTAAATAGTCTGTAGTATCTACTATAGAGTCAGTAGTATCTACTTCAGAGTCAGTAGTATCTAGTATATAGTCAGTAGTATCTCCTATAGTCAGTAGTATCTAGTATAGTCAGTAGTATCTACTTCAGAGTCAGTAGTATCTACTATAGTCAGTAGTATCTACTATAGAGTCAGTAGTATCTACTGTAGAGTCAGTAGTATCTAGTATAGCATCAGTAGTATCTAGTATAGAGTCAGTAGTATCTACTGTAGAGTAAGTAGTATCTACTATAGAATCAGTAGTATCTACTATAGAGTCAGTAGTATCTACTTCAGAGTCAGTAGTATCTACTATAGAGTCAGTAGTATCTAGTATAGAGTCAGTAGTATCTACTATAGAGTCAGTAGTATCTAGTATAGAGTCAGTCAGTAGTATCTACTATAGAGTAAGTAGTATCTAGTATAAAGTCAGTTAGTAGTATCTAGTATAGAGTCAGCAGTATCTAGTATAGAGTCAGTAGTATCTACTATAGAGTTAGTAGTATCTAGTATAGAGTCAGTAGTATCTACTATAGAGTCAGTAGTATCTACTATAGAGTAAGTAGTAGCTACTATAGAGTAAGTAGTACCTAGTATAGAGCCAGTAGTATCTAGTATAGAGCCAGTAGTATCTAGTATAGAGTAGGTAGTATCTACTATAGAATCAGTAGTATCTAGTATAGTCAGTAGTATCTACTATAGAGTCAGTAGCATCTACTATAGTCAGTAGTATCTACTATAGAGTCAGTAGTATCTACTATAGAGTCAGTAGCATCTACTATAGTCAGTAGTATCTACTATAGATTCAGTAGTATCTAGTATAGAGTCAGTAGTATCTAGTATAGAGTCAGTAGTATCTAGTATAGTCAGTAGTATCTAGTTTAGAGTCAGTAGTATCTAGTATAGAGTCAGTAGTATCTACTTTAGAGTCAGTAGTATCTAGTATAGAGTCATTAGTATCTAGTATAGAGTCAGTAGTATCTAGTATAGAGTCAGTAGTATCTACTATAGAGTCAGTAGTATCTACTATAGAGTCAGTAGTATCTACTATAGAGTCAGTAGTATCTACTATAGAGTCAGTAGTATCTACTTCAGAGTCAGTAGTATCTACTATAGAGTCAGTAGTATCTACTATAGAGTCATTAGTATCTACTATAGAGTCAGTAGTATCTACTATAGAGTCAGTCAGTAGTATCTGCATGCTTTGGCAGGAGGAAGAAGAGGAGCGATGGATGAGGAGCGAAGTTGTTAGAACTTATGAAGAGTCGATATCAGGGGAATTCCAAACTTGAGCAGGGAAAGGAGCGTGTAACCACAAACGTTAACGATAACCTATTCCTACATGTATTTGCGGACGGACATGTCTTAAATCAGCTGATCACAATATGCTATGCTGACGTTTAATGTAGGAGTACACATTTGTTTTGAACTAAAATTAAAATCGACTAAATTCGGCGACAACTACATGTAAGGGTCAATCAGAACATTCCGATAGCAATCCAGTAGTACACAAACTGGATTGTTCAGAAACTGTATCCCTCTGTCCTCCTCCTCCTTGTGCTCAATCCACGCTTTCGCTCTATCTCACTTCGTGGCCCCCTTCACTGGAACTTCCCCTGCACATCAAGCAGTCACCTTCGCTCGCTAAGTTTCCGCTCCGCACTCAAAACTCACTTATTTTCTCTAGCTCATCCCCACGGACCCCTTAATCTCCCCTCATAACTGCCACCGTTGTTTTCCCCTCTTCGTATTCTCATTTGCATGGCTCTAAACCATTCCTCATTCATTCCATGCATCATCGTTTACTGTCATCAATTTCACTTTCAACAAACATCACGCATCATCACAGATTTTCCCCCCGTCGCTTCCTCGCGTCTATTTCATTCACCTCATCTCCACCATTACATTCATATGCACCATTGTTAATTCCGTGTAAAGCGGGCCTTGGATAAGATAAGTTATACGTAAAAAAAATATACCAAACTAATTTTTTGGTTTATTTTAAGCTCCAACTTTTTCTTCACGACAATCGTATACAGTGTCGAAATAAGAGCGCCAACGTTAGGGTGGCTGCAACGAAAAATAGCATGACGGCGCGCGGGTCTGCAAATACTTTTAATATCCTGCTCGCAAACAGTCTGAACGCCCCTCGTAAGGCATGGGGGGGGGATCCAAATTTAGCGCATGCTTGGGCGAGGAAGGCACCTAACCCATGACTGCTGGGAGTCGTCGCTTCGGAGACTGCACATGGCGCACTTACTCACCACCAACTGTGAACCCTGCAACTCTGGTGGCTCAGAATCATCAGAATCTTTTAATATTGAGCTATGAAGCTATTTTGCGCAGATGTCCAGTATGGGGCACGGGGTCATTATAAAGGATATTGCAAATGAATGATTGAAAAAGATTCAAGCGGATGGGCAAGGTCTCGCGACTGAGCTTGCGGACAAATGGCATGCTCTCCGAAACATATCGTAGAAATACTTTAAGTGATTTCGTTGGATTTGTATTGCAACAAATTTAGGCAAACGGTAAATAAAAAATATTTTTGAAATATCATTGCAAAGAAATGCCATATCCTTTGCAGTATAAATTTTAATTGTAACATGTTCTAAGCCTTTAAGGTTAGTTTTAACCTTGCAATGGATGCCGAGATAAAACATCACCAAAGTAATTGATTATACGTCTACTGAAACTCGCAAAGAATATTTAAGAGCATAGCCAAGTGAGCGACTCGCTATTTTCATGCGCATGACGTTCTAGATGGGCCAGTTGAAACGTGGTACACAGAACAGTAGTCCCTCGGTTAACGTTTTTAATCCGTTCCACGAAAACTACTGTTCACTGAAGTCACTGTTAATCGAATACAGGGAATACATGTTAAAAGCAATTTTGCTCGGATTGGCCGAAATTGGCACCCGCGTGCATGACGTAAACGTACCGTTAATCAAAATGCCAACGTTCGTCAAAACCACGGGGTCCTATGGTAGGCGAAACGTTAACCGAAAAACCGTTAACTGATGTCACTGTTAACCGAGGGACCACTATGGTCAAGTCTGTGCTTATAACTAACAAATCAAGCTTCAAATATGATTGTCCCCTGAAAATTTGGGGAACCATTTTTGTTATCTTTTTTTAAAGTCTGCAAATGTTCAAAGCTGGAGATTGTTTAAATGAGACATCAGCTGTTCAATAAAAAAAATCAAATCGTTGGCTACATTTAGAATAGTGTGATGCCAAATACAATAGTTAACTAATTCGTATGATTGGGAATTTGTATATACTGTGTTTTGTTTTGCTTCTTCAAGGCATTTCCCCTTTTACCATTTCCTTTAAATACACCAAAATAATGACCAGTTAAAAGAAAGGATAAGGATTTGCATTTATAGGGCGATTAAATGCCTCAGCGTTTCAATGGACCTTACATCACGTCTCTTGTGATATATTGCCTTTAGCTGTACATGAAGAGGCAGTATTTGAATCACTACTGGTCTTGGTAACGGTCTGAACAAATTTCGGTATGCTGTGAGTCGTTTAGTATCGACCCCATCACCAAACACATCAATTACATAATAAATTATTGCACAAGTAATCAATATCCAGTGAAGGATTCTATGTCGTGTGTGCATTAGCTCATGAAACAATGAATCCTATTTGTTAAATAACACGAATGAATCACAAATTGAGTTGTAACAAAAAAATATACAGTTCACATTTTTACAGCATTAATTTTAATACATTCGCCATAACAAAAGCATGTAATGCGACAATCATAATATATCAATAAAGTTATAAAATAAATAATGCTGGCATGCTGTAAAGCAAAGTCTTTCTGTTGTCCTTGGAGGCTGTGTTGCTCCGGCAGCCAATTCGATAATTGGCATTTGAATGTCACGCATGACCGTGCACTTTATTGCGGATTGGTGTGGAAAACCGTTTTTTTTTTACAAATGTACAACATTCATGGCAGATTCCAAGCGGCTAGAGTTTGTCTTGCAATGATTGTAAATAGGTTGCAGATAAAATGTACTATTACAAGTATATCATTTTTCGCCGTGTGTACATTTTTTTTCAATGAATTAAAAGGGACATCCCAAAAAAATGTAGATCAAGATGTAATAATGGCCAAAGCCGACGACGATGCCACCACAAAACCTCAACGCTTTCTACCCTCTGCGAGATCCCCGCAGCTGCTCCACACGAGACACGCGGACCTCCAAGATCCGGCCTCATGCTATTCCCACCATCTGGTCTTGGGTCTTCCCCTTGGTTGACAGATTCGTGGAGACCACTTTGACCTGCCCCCTGTGCCCTCCTCCTGCATACATCCTACCCGCCGGCATGGTGGTTTTTATTTAGCCTGATTATATCAAAGCACTGATGGGGGGGGGGGGGATAATGGTTGCGCTGGGTGGGACATGCATTTAATTATGAATGTTAATATATTCTGAATTTAAAAATTTGAGCGAGAAGTGTAATATAAAAGTTGTGTTATCACTGCAGCATTAGAATGTATAAATTGTAGGATTATGCATTATTCGTGATATAGTTTTAACATAGAACATATATCTCTGATTGAGATTAATGATATTGATGTGATCACGAAATAACTATAAAACATTCTACTATTTACCACTGTTAACTACGATCGCATTACAATTTTTTTTATTTAAATTTTAAAATGCTATTAAGGCAGCATTGATTCATAATACATTCAATTCAGTGCATATAAAAAATGTGAAATATCCATGATCTACATTGCTATATCATCACTTCTGTTGCATTCATCAACTCATGGCTTAAGCGATCAAATGCGTTATATTTCAAAGATGCTAGTTCTCAATATTTCTCGTTTAATGGCTCCTTTCAAAATTTTAAATCGGTTTCTTTTCCTAGAAATGTCCAAAGTGTTGACGTTAAATAATCAACGTGCAGTGGCACAGAGGTTACGTTAAAAAGTGTAAATGAGTTAAGTTATTATTCATCCATCTCTATGCATACACACTTTATATTTGCACCCATTTAATTGTAGAGACAAGGGAAACAAAAATCTTTCAGAAACAAAAAAGGTCGGTATTTCCATTGCCTCTCATGCCATGTGGGCCATCCCTACATATGATGAATCGGAATCTTTATTTAGACCGAAGCTCTTTTTTCACAAACATATGCCATACAACAGATGCACACTTTCAGGGGGAGGGGTGACATCGTGGTCAGCACACAGCACTCTGTAACCGATCAAAGTTTGATTCCCAGCCATGGCTAACATCAATGGAGAAGTGATATCTGAACCGGTCCCAGCCAAACCAATTCACCAACCCGTAGTGAGGAATGCTGCGAGGCACGGTCAAACAAATCCCCATGACCGACGTATCATGGACAGGCCTTAATCCAATAAGGGGTTAACAGGGCATTATTTAATGCAAAAAAATAAGTAGGCTGTTAGCCTATCATTAAATCTGGTGAAGTTTTAATTGACAAGCACCTCGGGATTCAACAATACGGGCTTTACGTTGTCCGCAAAGAAATCAATACATGAAGGCGAGTATCTTGTGGTTGCCATCATCAATCCAACGAGGAATCTCAGCAACATGGTTTATTGTAGCAGCATCTTTTTAATGAACCCAATAATTACCCTAATGCACGGGTATTCACTGCATTGCAACAAATGGCTTTTAATGGAGGCGCTTTGACATGTTTATTGCTCACTGCAGATGCATGCGCACACGTGAATATTTGCTGGAAAAAATAAATCGTGGGGTAACCTGATCTGAATGGCAACAGAAATCCATTCTAGAAAATAAAATCAGCTACTGAAAAACACAAACACACCCATCACTGGGCAGAAGCTGCTGGAACACGCATTAGAATGCTCTGACAGCAGGAAAGATGATATAGGGCAGCCTTCATCACTCCCAAAGCTCCCAATGCAGAAATTGAGAGAGAGAGTCCAGACTGCAGCTTGTATAACAACATTAATCATAGCCGTGCAGTTTGCTCTTCAGTGGCCACCTTTTTGCTAACTCGCATCGTGAAATTATCAGGAACTTTTTTGTACAGCATGTATTTTATAGCCACCTGAATAATCTGACATTTGGATGTAGACAGGGCTTAATTTCGAATGTAATATTTTGTAGGACCACACAAACCTCAACACCCCCCCACCCCGCCAATACTCAGGATGGAAGAGGGGGCGGTGGTGGGGGGGGGATGAGATATATTTTCTGAAGACACACAGCTCCAGACGAAATCAAGCCTTGGATGTAGATGGCAACATAGAATGGCAGTGACCAATATGTTGTCCATACCTTGCGATGGCTACACACCCAACAAATGTGCAACGACACATTGATCTCATTGCCTTTATGCATGGAAATGAAAATCATGGTTTAGTATCCCCCCCCCCCCCAATTTTATTTTGATTGTTCTGTCAGCATGTCATGAGATGAAAAAAACATTCGGAGACGCAAAGCATCACAACCTGCCTATGTACGAGCACATTTCACGGAAGATACCACCAAACTAATCCTTGAGATTCCCTTCAAAGCCATCGTTTATTCATGAATTCCTACCCTCCCTGCACCACAGTAATGTTTGTCGCATGACAGTCAAACCGAAACGTTTAATTTTCAGTGCTGATGTTTATTCAAATTAACTGCAGAAGCAAAGAGGAAATGACTTTTTTGTGTAGTTTATTGGTGACCAGGCTATGGCCATTAAATGACTACACTTGAGGGCCCTATTTAATGAAGTGCAGCTGTCCGGAACTTAGGACCTCAAACGGTGACGAATCAGCGCTCCGACCTCTGAGCCACACATCCCTCTCTACAATAGCCATGTAATTTAATGCTCTGACCGCCAACATAGCAGCTCGGCGATGCCAACTCAAGTACACCCGTGGCTCTGTGCACATTGTTGCAAACTCAAGTTAATGCAGCGTGGCAGCATGTGATCGCACTCACCTTTAAGAGAATGTTAAATAGAAGTAAAATCGATTTGCGGTTAAATTTTAGTCAGTAATTTCCGTACCTCGAAAGTGGTCAAGCACACTTGAAAGACAGTTTCAAGATGCACAAAGGCAAGTGAAACTATTTGGCGAAAAACAAGTGCAAAATTCCACATCATCGCTTGATGAGTTGTACTGTATACATTGAAACATTTAAACTATTTGTACTTTCGGTAAGATTTAATTAACTTGGTTGCGTGGCACAAAGCCACATGTCAGCGGCAGGTTAAAAGCAATGTGAGCAGATTTGTAGAAACTTACATCGTGCAGGAAACAAAGACCACTTGCTTCACTGGCACATTGGAGCAGAGCCAGCACAGAGGCCCCCTCGTGGTTTTCCACTGGATATTTATGTCATGCCAAGCCAGAACCAAACCACGGCTACGCTGGCCTCACAAGACATCCGAATCTGGCTCGAAGCCAATAAGCCAAACAAGGCCAGGGCCGGGGCTAATGACGGGTTGATTTCACGTAGCGTCGGTCAGTGTAACTCAAATACTGAGGCAACCTACATGGGTCTCCACTCGTTCATGGCATGTGATGTCAGTGGCACGGCTTGGGGTTTTGAAGAAAGAACGACCTACAGCCACCTGAGCTATACCAAAGTTTAATTTTTTTAGGGGCCCTAGCAAGGCTCGGTTGTGCAGTGGCAGAGTTTATTGCAAATGGCTGCAATTCTGTACAGCAATGCCTGCTACTACTACATTGGCATGACAGTGAAATACTGTGTAGAAGCACAAGTAACAAAAAATAAACCTCCGGCCACATTCGTCAATAACGCCTTGGCCTTTAAAAGGATGACGAAAAAAAAGGCAACATTTCCGCCGATGGCTCCTTTATTCATAGCGCACAAACGAATGTATCGGTTTTGCACAAGTCATTTATGCACGAGGTTTTTTCGTAATTCTGGTGGTTAATACTTGCACTAAAAGTCGTCACCACTGGGTGGCAAACAGAGCGTTGACAAGAAGTTGCGAATGCGTGAATGTAGCGGGGCACGTGGCCATAATCCACCGATGCAGTTTTTTTAAACAAACACTACTGTAGTTTTGTTGCAAAGGATGAAAATGTACCATTCATTCGAGTTATCAGATGATTTAATGATACGATTACTCTATTGTTGGTTTTGATCGCGCAGTTAATGGGATGACTCAAACATTGTTGGAGGAAAAAGCCCTCACCTCCGTTTCCACGTCTTATTTTGGAAAGGGAGGTGATGGGCAGGGGGGGGGGTGTCATTAGCATCAGCAGCCTCACGTACCTGTCAACCCCTCATCAGTGCCTACCTTATGACAGACCAATTCCGACTACAAAGTCCCATCACAAGGGAGAACACAAATTGACAACAAAAAACATTTGCCCGTACTGAAACGGCTGTATGCCGTATGGACCTGAAAACTCAATTTTCCTGTACAAGAATATGGGTAAACCATATGGGTTGACAGGTATGGCCTCATCAAGCTAGGTGTGGCTTTCAGGGGGTTTCCCACCATGCAAATGCAGGATGTCGGGGCAGCCACCAGTTTTAAAGGTGTCCGAGTAATCGACCACAACTAACATAATTCGCTTCAAATGTTTTTGTCGATTATTTAATACCATCAACTAATAATCCCACCTCTACTGGTGACCAATATTGGAAAATACTATACGGTACTCGACCAATATGGTTTCAATGCATGAAATCAAATGCATTTCCTTACCATATTCAAAAACATGAGCCACCTTAGGTCTTTGCATGGACATGAGATTTCTGCCAATTTACTGTTGATATCCTTTAATATCCTTTACCAAAGATCAATAAAGATTTTTTTAAATGCGTTTTTATAATTGAATTTCAATACAAACGCGGCACCAGTTTAATTCATGGACTTGTTTTGTTCGGTCCAAAATTAAGCTTGACGATTCATCCTGGTCGACTTAAATCCATTGCTTGGTGACCCAACATTGGTGACCCAACATAACTAGATACGGTATATCAAATTTTGATTTAAAGCTTTCGTGACTGCAGTGATTCATATTCTTGGTTCTTTCGGTAAAGTCACGTATATATATTTTATTGTTTCCCTTCAACGTGACTTTACCGAAAGAACCAAGAATATAAGGTATATCAACTTTGATCATGTGACGCAGAGCGCCGCAATGCGCCAAAGGTCACTCCACTCGTTACCTGAGTTGACCTGAAGGACAACCGCAGTCGCCTCTGCACCAGCCACATTCTCGGCCCTCGCGATGTAAACCCCGGCGTCGCTGACCGTGGCATTCGCTATTAGCAGGCAGTGTCGATCTTCACAACACCCGAGCTCTGTGTTTTCATTGGAATTTAACAATTGTCCATTCCGGAGCCTGCAATGAGGAACAAACAAACATAAAACACAGAGAATGTGACCATTTATAACACACAGTAGGGAGAAGATAACGAGGCCTTTAAGGACTGTATGGGGACTTTTCCGGACGGTCTTCGCAAGCACTTGACATTAGCAACTGTTGCCACGCTATTTTCGATTGTAAAAAAAAAAGCTGTTGCCGAATGTGTATATTTTTTATTATTACAGCTGCTGACCCAAGGAGCCTAAAAAGCAAAGTGGCCAGCAACAAACAGCGCTATTAAAGGTGTAAGACAGTGTTCTTCATTTCAAGGCCCACGGGCAAGACTAGAGGCTCATTGAAAACAGGGGGTTGGGTTATACACTCTCATCATCCAAGCCTAACGACGCATCCTATGCATTCAGTAAAAGTGAGAAACGTGTAGAGCATTGTATAACATGAAAAATAAATCTTTAGTATTAATGGTGAACAAAAATAGTTTAATAATGATACTGTAGTGAAGTCCAGATATGGATGACAGTGACGAGGATGGTGATGTTAGGGGAGGGAGTTGGGGTTGGCTATCGGCATGAGGAGCTGAAACTTTTTCACCAGAACGTTTTCTCTTTAAAGACAAAACCTCTCCTTGCCCTCTTCACACTACGCTCACATTCACCGCCAGCTCGACGCTTATGTGGGCCCTGATTAAGGTCATACAAAACAAACCCACGAGAAGTGGTGCGGTATTGTACAGTAATCACGGTACACTTTCACGGGGTATTAATTGCAGCTTCAACAACTGAACGACGTGGTACAAGCAGTGCCGGATTAAGCTAGTGCGGGGCCTGTAGCATATGTTACAAAGGTGCTCTAAATAAAAGAAAAACATAAATATTAAAACACATTTTTTACTTGCATAGTAAAGTAATTGTATTTTTTTCACTTGCTATACAGCCAGATAATACGACAAATCGCTAACCTTAAACACCCAGTCGTTCATAAAAGTTGAAGGCGGTATAGTACTATAGTAATAGAGCAAGTGCAGAATCACTGAAACGTAATTGATGGCTTGAAAGCGTTTAGCGCGGGGCCCTTGAAAGTGCGGGGCCCGTAGCTTCTACGATAATATAATACGGCACTGGGTACAAGTATTTGTACGCAGGGTACGTGTAGTGGGGGGGGGGTACCACGGCGCTTGATGCTTGAACACGGCCAGAGATTTGAAATCATGGGCAGCGTGAAATCTAAAACAGTGGCTACGCGAAACTGTATTTTAGCGTAACGTGGTTGTGGGAGAGAGGAAAAAACGGTCTGCGTAATAATTATACGTGGATATTCGAAACCGTGGTTGCCAAAAAAAAACCGTGATCGACGTGGGATTTCTCCACGCGAATGTGAAAACACCCCCCCCCCCCCCCATTGTCGCGCCGTCAAACCCCAATGGTTTCAAACGTGTGTGGTCGGTCCCCACCACTCCCGATGTCTTATCGGCAAAAAAGTGAAGGGCACTCGTGGAATAGATAACATTCTTGACTTGAACAAGGTTACAAGAAGTCACAATAGGTGTTTTTGCTGTTGGTTAGACCACGTACTGTATTGACCTGACCAAATCTGTGTCATCAAGACCCTCCACCACCCGACGCAGTCAGTGAAAAAAAATCGTCTTGCACGCGAGTGTTTAACAGCGCCCCGATTCATTATTGTTTGCAGCTCCCTGGTAAGTTGGACATCAATCTAACCACCAAATTAAGCAGTTACATACATCAATTTGCACCAAGGCATCATCATGCCTTATGATGAACGGATTGCAACACATTTCAAGTTTGATAAACTCAATATTCATGAACTCTGGTGTTTCGGGTTATATGACTCGAAAGTGCTATACATTCACTCGTTATAAGAGTGCACACAGCTCGTAAGACAGTGTCAATAACTATATCAGGTAGTAAATGTCTCATGCGAATTACTCGGATAGTCTACCAGTCGTGTTGTGGGGCTGCTCTGCTATTAACAAACTTGGCACATTTATTATGAGTTTTATTAATTTCAAGCAACTAACCACTGTCATCGTGGAATTACAAACACTGCATGTGCGTTGCAATGTTGAGCAACTTCCAGTAAAACCAAACGAAAGATCTAAAACTATGAACTTATTTCGGACTGTACGTAGCCAACCGTGCTGATCGGAGGTGAGGGGGAAGGACAACAAACTAAACACAAATAAATCAGTTTTAAATAAATTCGTTTTCAATCTAGACTTTTTAAAATAGTTGTGTTTGCATTTGACAAAGTCATCCAAAATGCATCTAATCACGTTGGACCTTGGAAGATAAGCAGTATTTTGGAACCTGGTTCGTACAGGGACTCCTCTACTTATGAACATTCGACTTCCGAACTTTCAGAGATACGAACAAACCTGTGAGTTTGTCCAGTTGCCTGTTCGGAACCAGAGTCGTAAGTCTAATCGCCGCACAATAGATGGCGGTGGTGGCATCTACATCTGCAGAACGTGAAGAACCAGTGGCATCTACATCAACACGACGTTATACAACTTGTAAAGCCATTCCCCGTGTTTAGTGTACATGCCGCACAGCACAACATGTTTGGACTTTGGAATCGATAGGAGTAAAGTTGGACTTACGAACAAATCGACTTGCGAACAGACCTCTGAAACCTAACTCGTTCGTAAGTAGAGGATTCCCTGTACTTGGACAGGTGCCACCAGGGCTTTGCCAGGTGTTGAAAAGTGGTGATTAGATGGCAGTGTTGAGTGTTACTCATCGCGAACGTGTGGGTTTTTTTTCCCGTGGTTGTCCACCCACATTAAGCCACACACTCGTTTAATGGAACTGGCCAAACAATCCCAATGCGAGACCCTGCTGAATGAATCCGTGTGAGGCTTTCCTGGTTAAATGACTGGCTGTATACGTCTAGAGAATACCTTTTTATTGTTTGTTGTTGTAACTCTGTGACCTGCCTCTACTGGATATATGTGAAAAAGAGCTTCATAGCTCATCGGATTTCTCCAGGATAAATCAATATTCTGATTCTGAAGTTTAATCACGCTCTATTAAATGTAATATCCTCTTGATTTAAGAAGAACAACTTTACATGTGCTTTCGTAAAAAACAGTCATATCATATTATAGCAAAAGCTGGATATAGGTACACTTCTCATATACACAACACATCCATATATTACACTGGTGGGGGCAACTTCTGATACAAGCACACTTCGCATATAATCACAATCTGGTCAAACTCCCAAGAGATGTGCTTATATCCAGCTGCTACCTCAACAATAATGTACATGACTGTGAGAAGCACATTTACAAACGGTACCAATGCGCCTGTGTCACCCACCAAACCACGGTGGGCTCAGGGTTGCCTCCAACAGTCACCTCCACGGTTACCGGCGATCCCTCAATAACCTCGGCGCTGGCGAGCGGCTGAGTGAAACGCGACGGCTGACCAGCCAGCTGGCACCAGGAGTGAGGTGTCAGCGCCAGCTGCGTCTCCTCTCTGACAAGGCCCCGCTCAGAGCTGCCGTCGTGTCCTAGGGCGGAGCCAAGTGCCGGACGTGGCGAAGTTTCAGGCACTGCGGGCGGCACCGGTCCACAGGGCCCGACGGGGATTTTGTTGAATGTAACCAGTTTAACGAAAGAAAAGTAAGGGCACTTAAAATTTGTCGCGCGTGAATCTTTCCCAAAGTCAATTGAGCTGGGCTCTGCTCGGACGTCCAGATTTAACGCGCCTTGGCTGTTGCCCATTGCAAACGGGCCAGCGGCACGTGCAGGAGCCTCAGCTTGAGCGTGGTTCTCAACAGAGCGAGAACGGGCATAACCACAGATGTGAGACGCACGCTCGAAATCTCTGCTGAAAACTGGCTCATATTCGCACACGCAATGGTCAACGATGCGCGATGACGACACGGGCCGTTCGATGCCACTGCCGTCGTGCATTTGTGCACGCCATCCCGCCATGCCGTTGTCATTTTTCTGCCACTCTTGTGTGCAATGCTCATCCTCGATCGCTTTTTCACTGCGAGACGTGTGAGTCTCTGGGCTGCCATATTCAAGCAAGGCAGGCGCTGCTTTCGAAGACGAACACGCTTGACCGTCCAACAATTTGGAGCGTCCACTCTCTGGGTAAACAGCTGATGTGCACGATTTTCCATTTCTCAGGTGATGCTCCTTCTGGAAAAAAATGGTTAATAAAATCATTAATAAAAAAAAATGAAACGAAACATTATTTCCTATAACAATATGCACACGTGTTTGCACCACTTATTTTTTTAAAAATCAACACATGTGCATTTTTTACAGCCCTTTGTCAAACCACTTCTGGATGAAGGCTTCCCCAAGTTGTAAAAAGGGGGTTATTTTGACCCTTACTTCACCCTTGCTGGTCAGTGCGAAATGTGAAGGGGGGGTGCGGGGGAGGACCAGGACTAGTTCAGATATCACTCACCGCGAATGTTAGCCATAACCAGGAATCGAACACAGACGACCTGTGTTCAGAGCACAGAATGTGCTACCACTTCTGACAGGACTCAATGTAATATAAACAATTTAATGTTTACCTTCTGAATATGTAATACGTTTACCTTTGGAATAATGTTATAAAAACATTTTTGATCAGTAAAACATACCTGCTCTCCCTCCTTGGGAGAGTCTTCACCATCATATTGTGAATTACTACACAATAGTGATGAAGTGGATGCATTCTCAGAAGACAGTTTAACGCTCTGCTTCTCATCTTGGCCAGACATTCTATTTGCTGCAATTTCCAAAGGATCTTTCAAGCCTGAAAATAAATCAGTTTGTCTTGCTGTTTCATCTTCAGAGGAACGTTTTTTAGAATTGTTTTCTTTTATATCGGCTACTGTCTCCCTGAGTACATGTCCCACAGTGCTTGGATTTGCTTCCGAAGCAGGATTCTTCGTATGTTCCTTTATTTCTTTCCCCTAAAAAAAAACATCAAAATGAGACAAAACGTGAACACATACTCATTCTCATGAAACCACCAAATGAGTTCATTGCATTTTAAAATGTCAATATCACCCATTTACAAACATTCAGTGTTTACTGAACAATGTTCACAGAGACTCCCATTCAGTCATTGGAACGGGTAAAGATGCACCCCTGCAATGACTTGCTCATGCCACCTCTGGTAGGATGGCTTCCACTATAAGAAGCTCTGGAAAACCGCTCAGGTGGGTATTTTGGCTTACTTTTAAATGCTGGACAGACATTTTGGAATTAATTGGGGCTCCACAGTGGCGAGATGTTAACTACTCGCCTGGTATACAGGAGGTTGTGAGTTCGATCCCGACCATGATGCCTGTATATTTGGAGTTTTCATGTTTTCACAGTGGTCATGAGGATTTTTCTCCGGGTCCTCCAGTTTTTCCCTCCACGTTAAGAAACATGTGTTTAAAGTATTTGGCTGCTATACATTTCTAAAATAAGCCATTTCCATTGGGCTACCATTTGTGGCCAGGCCACTTCTGAAAAAAACATATATAGCTCTGTGGGCCTTACCTGGTAAAATAAAACAAAAAATGTTTATGTTTTTTTATTGAGTTAACATGGTATACCCATTTATACCACTGAGACGACTGAGGTGGGGGTATTTAACCCTTTCCCGTTCCGAGACGTCTACAAGTTTGCAGGATGAGTCCCATTGACCGCTGAATCTCGGGAGGCGAAAGCGGTTCAGCATACATTTTATTTATAGAGGCGTACTAACCGCTGAGAACCATAGCGACACGGCCATATCCTAGAATAGCAGGCGGCAAACTGAGCCATACACCCTCCCGTATGGCCTTGTGGGAGGCCTCGATGCCGATAAAATATTGTTTTTAAGTTACTTTATTTTAACTGATGACATACAGGTACGTCATCAGAATGGGAAAGGGTTAAGAAACTTTCAAATTTTTCAACTGCCGTGCCACGAGACTGAACGAGTGACCTCTGCATGGCAAGCACAGTGGGCTAACCATTCCACAATGGCATCGGCATCCCTCAGTTTATTATCTGATACAAAAATAATAATGACATAATGTAACCTCATATATCGTTATGCAATTTGTTTACAAAGAGATTTTGCCCTTTTAATTAATGGAGGACTTAAAGAATGTAGGCAAATAATCTGACCATATACAACCATTTATGGTCATTTGATCGCGTGCAGAAAATGAGGTTAAATGCTTTCCCTGATTAGGATATTTTTTAGGTAACTTGAGAAGTTCAAACCGAAATATGCATTTCCCTGAAACAACTGCACCACCCATCCTCATCAAATTGCCATATCGTCATGGAAATTCATGAATGCTCCATACTAAGTATCCACTCAATTGCAGAAATTTATCTTCAAATAAATTACATTTGAAAAGTTGTTATCCCTGTCATTTAAATAAAAATTATATTCTCTAGTTTAACACAGCCTTTCGCGACCAATATCACCCATAATATAGGTTTTTTGGGGGTTAGATCGCGTAAATATCAATGTGTTGTTAAATCCTCCACCACCCAACACAGCTGGTTAGTAAGGTTTGTCACGTAAACAGAACATGCCAATTCGTTACTAGTACAGCACACCGGTGTAGGGAGATCAAATCCACAACGTTTACAATCCGAGTACGACATTTCACCAGTAATTACTATAAGCATCATCAGGCGGATAGCCAGATTCTGACGGGTTTAACGACACAATTATATGCATGCGATCTAACCCAAAAAAACCCCATATTATGGATGACATTCTCTAGTCAAACAATACGAACACAAATTTTAATGGTTTAGAAATCATCTAAACAAAAAGCTAAATATCAATGTATACCCTATTTACAACTACAGCTTAACGAACATTATGCTGTGATTATTGCACTGAGGTCTCCCCTGCAAAATAATTTAGTCTTAATGGGCTGTTGCTAGGTTTATTAAAAAAAAAAAATCACTATTTCCATATATAATTTCTGCATATATCTATCAAATCAGTGTGTACTACGGGGCTGTTACATATGGTAAAGAAACACGGTCATGACCAAAAATAGGTACAGAAGCAGAAAAGTACATGGAGAAAGCATGGAGAAATAAGTGTTTGGAATTACATTTAGTAAGAGGCAGAGGGATACATTGGGTTCGAAACATAGGTAGTCTGAAACGTAATTCAAACTATTTTCAAAAGTAATTGCCCTTGGACAAGACACAGCCATTCGGAGGGATGATGGCCAATTGTCAAGAACAGTGAGAGAGTGGCAGACAAGGAATGGAACGCGCCAAAGACGTCGGCAGCCAGGATGAGATGAAGCGGTGAATTCAGTGAATGTGCAGGTCCTGGGTGGATCGTTCCATTGCAGAGCCATGAGATGGCGACAATGTGGGGAGGCTTTAATCAAACAGCAGACTGATAATGGTTGATGATGATATATAAATAGTTATCTCCAGAAAGCGGCGCATTGAAAAATACTGTGTATGGACTTACACGTAATATATCGCAGCCTTTCTTAATCCACTATTGGATGTCAGTTCGGGGGTGGGTTTGACAACACTTCACCACACTTGTTAGTGCGGGTCAGTGAAGGTTGGGAGGAGTGGACCGGTTCTGATATCACTTGCCACTGATGTTAGCCGTGACCAGGAATCGAACCTGGGTTACTGGGTTCATAGCACAGTGCGCCAACCACTGTGCCACTGCTGGGATCTTATTATTTTGCAAAGAATGGCATGACTAAAGCACTTCTAAAACTCTTAAGTTGTAACTAATCTGCTAAGAAGTGCAATTTGTGGCCTATCTGTTCCAAAGTTTTGTAATCTCTTTTCCACATTACTGTAAATTTATCACAAGTGGGTGCCACTATTACTTACACACACCGGAACATACTAATGCCCTACTACTGCTCGCTTGGAACACTTCTGCATGCTGAGCACGTTCCGTGTGGCATGTGTATAAAGCCTTAAATCACTTCAACCACCACTGCATGCAAGGTTACAGCAGCCTATATGTTACTTTAATGTCTGACTGGCAAACTATTGCTGTACGTATGTTAAATTTCTTTTGCACCGTACGTAGCCAATCGGAGGTGCGGATGTGTATTGCGCACGTTTGTAAATCTGTTCATGCAGACGTGCTGGCTAAGAGATGAAGTTAATCCGGTACAATGACGATGTCTAAATGTGCCGCGTTAAATCGGCACTGAATGAAATGTATGCAAACATCGATTGTACTTGACGCAATTGCTGAGCACCACCATTTATCTGGACGTATAACTGTATAAAAGGACAATGTTGCCAATACCAACCCAGCCATTCTGTTAAGATTACAGACAGTCGAAGTGACTTCATTATTACAGTTAATGAGATAATAATACGAGGCAAAAATACTAACTAATGATACAAATAATCCAGTACTAACCAAAGTCGTTTGACAGGTCGTGTATGGTTGGGTAGAGTGTGGCTACTTCCACCTCGTCCAAGATGTCTGCCTCGTGTGGAAGAGTAGGCCAAAAGCCTCCGAGTAGAACTCTCTAGAGCCCTCACATGGCCGCACATTTAACTTTTACTTTAAAAACTAAATGTTCATATGTTAACGTTCAGCCGAGTCCTCAGTTGTATCCAAAGTAAAAGATGTACATGACCTCGTGGGTTCTGATCTTACACGCGGTAAATAATTTAATTAAACAGTTCAGAAGACAACAGCATATATTCCACCGTAGCACTCTAATTTAGTCAATTGTAATCTGCTGTCGTTCAATAAAGTACCTCGACACGGGGTTCAAATGTGAAGCACAATATCAGAATAAATTATGGTTTATTATTCTCCGCAATCATCATGGTTTTAAAGTTGTAAGGTCAGCATGTTGACCGATGTAAAATGCACCTTCGTTAGAAGTTTTTCTTCAAGTCCTCTTATTTCATTGCTCGTTTTTCTGATCGACGTCATTATTTCATCGTGTTGGGTCCTGGTTTTTTCGATGTACTTTTTACTTTCCTCAGGGCCTACAAAACATCAGCAGAAAAATGCGTATATAGAAGGTATTTTGTTTGTTAGTCGGTAATAATAACACAATTTATAACGCGCGCAATGTTGCGGACCGAAGACGCAAATTCTGAGGCGCGTAGCCGAGCTCAGCCTCGGATCACGTAGCGCGATTCCAGGGAGACTCGCTGGTTAAATGTCGAGCCGAAGAGATGCGCCTATAGGTTGTTTTTGAACATAGATGACGGGGGGCTGCGACGGAGAAACGACGAGAAGCAATTACAGTCCTTGTCCTGGGGGTGTTTCTAGGAGGTTCTGCCACGCACTGCGAAAGTTCCTACGATTAATTGAAGTGTAAGGGCGTCAACAGAGAACTTAGGTACGGTGGGTAGGCGGATTTCAGGGCGCAGTAGCAGAGGCAAGCAATCTTGAAGGTAATTCGGCTCGAAATGGGCAGCCAATGAAGGGCACGAAAGATGGACAGAGTCAAGGTGAGGGTTGCGGGGGCCGTGGACAACTCCAGATTCATTCCACTAGTCTACCTTTTATTAAACAAGATTATCAAGTATATCAAACTGACGGTCTCAGATCAGTTACTTATGACTGTTTAAAAAAAAAACATACAAATAAACGGTGGCTTTTAACTCAATTTCGCAAATTTAGCCCTGAAAATCAATAAATAAAACTACAATTTTGCTTTACTGCCACGTGACCAACATCAGTGCAGCAGGGTTGAGTAGGAACATGTGGCACCATCGTTGTGAAAGAAATGTCACTTGATGGGATCTCAGAAGTAGTTCCGTGATATCACCATCCACGAGCCATTTTTCAACATGGGGCGAGGCACTTCACTGAGAGTTCCCAAATATTATTTCCTCCATGACAGTGATGGCACAAACACACAGCAGGCCAAAACTATACATTTCATTTTTTTTTACTTCACTTGCCGTAGACACGGAGAGCAAGGTCTTCAATCAAGTGCATCCTCTCCTCCTGCTCAGGAACCGTAGGCCACAAGAACAAGTCGAATTGGCGGCCTAGCATTACCATGCCCTCGCGAGTCTTGCACTCGGATGAAAACGTTCTCACGCGCGCGATGGTGGACACGGTTTCCTCGCACCAGAAGATACTCTGAATGAGCAACACAAACATATGATTATTTGATGCTCGATGGTTGGCAATTGTACCGCAGAACAAGTCACAGGTCTTAAGACCCTTATACCTGGCATAGTACTGGCGCAATCATTGTCCTTAACTCGGTGGTACAATTGCACAAATGTGGACAAAGTTCGATACGGTGTTCTAAATTAGTTATTCAAACATGCTAAACTTTTGTGGAAAATGCAGTGGTTACGCTGAGAGCGTTTGGTGACGTAATAAAATAACCAAATGGTTTTGTGTTTCCTAAGAAATCATCAGCTTTTAAATGAAAAGAACCGCGGGCTCACATCCTTCATGGCGTCCTGAAGTTGGATGGTTAACTCCAAATTACATCTGTATTCCTCCACAACCCTTTCCAGCTCGGATACATCCTTGTTCAGCTCCACTGTGTCTGCTTTCAACTCCTCCGCCCTGTTCAGCAGTATCTCAGCGCTCTTGTGATTCCACTCCCCCACTTCTCCACCTGGTGCCAAGCACTCCTGTCCCACCAGTTCTCCAGGTGCTCCCAGGTTTCCCCGTTGCCCTTCAACTTCATTTACATTGCCAGCGAGATCGCGCTCATTCGCTTGAATCCCCTGAGGCTTTATAGTACAGGCCTCGCTCCAATTATTCAGCGTATCTGTCAGTTTTTCTTGGAAACGCTGCCATCGCAATTTAAATGCCTAAAGTTTTGGTAGGAGGGAAGGAAACAGCTTAGTACAAAGAACAAATTATCTTTAGTAAATGTTCATATACAAGTAGTTTTGAAAGTGCAAGCTGAAGAACAAAGATGTGGTGAACATTAAAATAGTTGCATGAGATCATTCTTTGGTTTCTTATTCAGCTTTATGAGAATCAAGACTTTTAATAAACAGATGCTTCTCTATATTAGTTATACACGTAAACAAGTACAAGTATTAGTTCAGTAATAGGATACAGTCCATTCTCAATCAACTGCTGGATGAAAGCCTCACCATGTTGTTTCTATCATGGGGGGATTTTGACCATACTTCACCACACTGGCCAGTACAGGTTGGTGAAAGGGGATGCGCACGAATGACCCGTTCAGATATCACTCGCCACTGATATCAACCTTGGCTGGGTTTCGAACTCGGACTGTTTAGGTTCATAGCGCAGAGTTAACTTTTGCATATACTTTGTAAAAAAAACTAAGGTTTAGTGCGATGCACAAGTTATCATGTTGAATGCATTATACTCAGCATTGTTAACCAACCCTTATGTACCGGCAGCTTCTCCATGTACATCTCCACTTGTTGAACCTGATTTATTGCCGCTTTAGCTTTGCGGGATTTCTCAGGCTTTTTCATGTAGTTAAACCTCAAGTTGTTGAATTTCCTCTTCAAATCTCGGTAGGATTCTGTAAACTACACACACATTTATAAGCACAATAATATTATTTATATAATAATATACATTCCTTTGTTAAAAATACTGCCAGATAAATGCCTCTATGGGGGGTGGTTGGTCATAATTTACATTCTGGTCAGTCTGGGTTTGTGAGGTTTGGGGCCAGGACCCATTCAGATGTCCATTCTCCACTGATGTCAGCTGTAGTCAGGAATCAATCTCAGGTCGCCAAGTTCATAGCACAGTGAATAAACAAATGTCGCTGCTCCCCCCCCCCCCCCCCCCCCCAGTGTATAACAAGATGGGGTAGTTGAGGCCCTGTGGAATAGGATGAGAAAATATGCACTAGCTTATGTGGTTACCTCTTTACCTGTTTAACATTATTCCATTTATCAATTGGCTAATTAAATGATGAAAAGTATGTTTGTTGGGCAATGCTAGAGAAACATTTCCTAAACCTACATTTTTCTCAAGTGGATCATTGTACAGTAAATTTTCCATTATTTTTATCCCAATGATATTCGTGAAACAACATATATGCACGCAATAAGAGGCGAACAGACTTGTAAATCTCAAAGTCACTCTGTCACTCTTTTTCAATTGAAAGATGATTGATTCATTATTCGACGACGTGAGGTATTTCATTTATGTGTAAACACAACAATCCTCGCATTAAATGGGCCGTGTCGTTTTTAGTCCTATTCCCTGGACTGTGTAAATAACTTTTCCTACAAATATTTATTCACGAAGCAAAAACCCCATCCATACAACCGGAGCTTTCGCACCTCCTTCAGTTCTTCACGGGTGGCGCAGAGGTTGAGGTTCATTTGAAATGTACGTTCCACCGCGAGACCTTTCCTGCTCCACTCTGTGCAACGTTCGGCCAAAACATCAGCAGCTGACGAAAGCTTCTCTTGGCGAGCGACGCATGTTACCGTCCACTGAAAATGAGTACATCGGATGGTGTTGGTTATTTACCATCCGAACAACATGTATACAACACGGCCACACTCAATGGCATGCAGTCGCAACATTGTACGGCACTTATGTAGGCAGTTTTCCTACACGGTGCATTTGATATTTCGTTCGAAAGAATTCCGGCAAAAAGCAGGTAAAATTTACTTTGTCTTCAGCGTACGAATACATTTGCAGCAATCAAAGATACAATCAAAGATTGTCGTGTGGATTGACAATTGGGCACCTTATGGTAATATTCAAATGTACGTAGGAAATTAATGAATCATTCATCAAAAAAACGTAAGAAGCAGCTTTTTCATGTCAACTAAATCTCTACTTTATACCACCAAACAAGCATTAATTTGTAATTATAGGCACATAGCCAAAGGGGGAAAAAAACGCGTGGCAAATGGACCCTGCCAGCACTTCAAATGACGCAACCACGTGTCAGATCACAGAGACCACGTGTCAGATCACAGAGACCACGTGTCAGATCACAGAGACCACGTGTGAGATCACAGAGACCACGTGTCAGATCACAGAGACCACATGTCAGATCACAGAGACCACGTGTCAGATCACAGAGACCACGTGTCAGATCACAGAGACCACATGTCAGATCACAGAGACCACATGTCAGATCACAGAGACCACGTGTCAGATCACAGAGACCACATGTCAGATCACAGAGACCACGTGTCAGATCACAGAGACCACATGTCAGATCACAGAGACCACGTGTCAGATCACAGAGACCACATGTCAGATCACAGAGACCACGTGTCAGATCACAGAGACCACGTGTCAGATCACAGAGGCCACATGTCGCACGACGAGGATTGAACCCCTGCTGCCACAGCGTGTGTGCGTTTTCGAATCCTGTTTTCATTGTTTTTTTGTTTTGTTATTTATTCGACAAGAGCCCGGTAAAAGGCACAATCCGTTATAAAGAAAGGGTGGGAGGGGGTGGGGGGTACGGAATTCCGGGGACGATAGTCCGAACTCGGTGCTCCTGGGTTCTGGGAAAGAGGGAAGAGTTTGGGCTCACTGCCCCACTCACGTAGTAGGGACTGCCTGCGAGTGGGAACGAAGGGGTATTTTTATACAGGTAGTCCCCGAGTTACGATGGTCCGACTTACGATATTTCGATCTTACGATGGCGATAGCGATACGACAAAATTGGCATCAGCAACCTAACATCGTTCAAGTGTGCAGACGACGGACAGAATCTTGGTGAGTACAGTAGAATATGATACGTTACGATACGTTCAATGCATGTATGATACGTAGCTTTAGCGATTTCATTTTAGGGTTGCCACGATACGATACATACGTTCAACGCATGTTCAAAGTTTTTTAAAGCAGATAGGATTGTTTCCTGAATAAACTTTCTATTAAATTGCAGTTCATATAGGTAGGCGAAGAATTTACCTTGGTTTTTTTTTTACTTTACATTTTACTGTGCAATACAGTATTGTAATTAATAAACACATACAGTATATAGTTTCTACAGTACGGTACTGTAAATTGCTCTGTTTTGCTAAATTATCACCGTTGTTTAAGACTCCTGGGTAGGCTAAGGCCATCTTCGACTTACACGATATGTTTGACTTACGATGGTGGTGGTCGTAACGCGTCTCCATCGCAAGTAGAGGACTACCCTGTATATGGGGGAATGGAAGGCAATGGAAGAGGAATAAAAATAAATGGGAAAAGGTGGTGGGGGGTGGGGGCAATGCATTTTTGAGTCTGCCCAACCGTCTCACCGAAGCGGTGGCAATGTCTGCGATGAGCGAGAGGGCAAGGCCGCAGAGGTTCATGACACGCGTTCGCTTCTCCTGCCAGTGCGTCAGGAGCGTCTGTGCATGCGTGATGTGGTGAGACGGACAGGCGGAACTCCAACTTTGGTCCAACTCCTTGGACCAGTCGAGTCTGTGCAGCTGTGACAACACACACAGCGGAGTTGTGGGACATCTGTCACGACGGATCAATAGCTACACAGTGAAGGGTGTACATTTAGTGCCGAGTCAGAGAGACTGGCTTTTTTGTTGATTGCATACATTTATATGCCCTAACGTGACAAATAAGCTATGGCACTTAGAAAACAACGAACCAATCACCAAGAAATTATGTGAAACTAAGCACAGCATGGGAGCCTGTAATTGGTTAGATCCTCTGTAGAGGGCAAGCAGAGGTTATATGAATTATTATCTTTTCAGGACAAACTGCACTCGTGCTGGAAATTAAAATGTATAAATAGGTATACGCATTGCACGCGAACAAAAAGCTTGGTGATCACAATATTCACGAGCGTGCATTTCGTACAGCTCAATTTAATTCGCCAAGTGTCTTTAACTGTGCGTGCATTGCATAGCAAAGGTAAAACAGCAATGTTGTTTTGTACCATCTACAGGATCAGGCGATGAAAAATCCACAGGGAACTGCCACAAAGCTCCAAATTAGAAAACATGTCTAGCCACAAGTGATTTTTTTCTCTCTCTATAATATGCCTGCAGTGTGCCATAACGATTTTAAGTACATTAACGAAACAGTGCAAATAGACATTTCTGTCATACAGCAGTCTGGAACTTCACGGAATTAGTACAATCGAACTATAATTGCAATTATACCTACATAGCGGGTTCAATTAATTAAATGTATGAATGCTACTGAAAATCACCTACTTCACTTCTTCATCACATTCTGTTTCATGCTATGGTAGGCAAAATAATGGTGCAGTGCTAATAGCAATATAACCATAAAATGTCAAGTTATATGTTTGCAAAACGGAAACGCAGTTGTGAAAATGCAGAATTCGCTTTGTTTATCATCAATTGTTTTTCCGTGGGTTAAACATTCCCCATCCATTAACGAGCATGAAAAAAAATAGCAACGTTTCATTTATATTCGTAATATTAAAAATAAATAAATCCTCAATCTCATTACGCTCTCACGATCTCTCTCATTGGGTTTCAGGTTGGGAGTCATTGCCCCTTTACTTCATCAGTGACTTGATGCAACTTGGCAGCCATCTCCAGAACACGCTGACTTTCATTGATTTGATGTCTGACCCGACAGTGCAATGCCATCAGATCCGAGATGCCCGCTTCTGCTTCTTCACAATGCACACCGCAAGCTGCCAGCAGGTTCCAGGCCATCTCCAGATATTCCACGTCCGCACTTATCCCCTGGAAGCCACAGGCAAACATTAATGTGTTAGGGGGGGAAAGGGGGGGGGGGGCGGTCAGCAACGGGATTGTGTTTGCTCGAAAAATTATAAATATCCGTGGAGTGTACCTGAAAACCTGGCCTGGCCTGTCGGAGAGCAAGGAGGAGATGGACCACAGCTTGGCGATCTTGCTCGAGGTCTACGCTCGATAGCGGAACGAAAAGGTCTTCCACTTTCTTCAATTTAGATATTGTCTGGAAAGACCACAAAAAAGGGCGATTGTAAACGGTTTAGTGTATGACTTATTCATGAAGTAACATGTAAATAGAAACCTGTTGACAGTACAGAGCAAGTGCGCACCAAAAACATGCAGCTTATTCTTTTTTATTAACATTTCATGCATTAAGACAGCCACTTCAAAGGTACTCATTTACCTTCTGTATCATCTCTTGAAGTTCCTTTAAATAATTCTGGTGTACAGACCTGGCCCAACCTAGTGTGACGTGGAAAGACATCCACAGCTCAATTAGCCGTAACTTTTTCTTCATTAGCTCCTCCGTTGCGGACTCGACCACGGTCACCATGTTCTTCAAAGGCATCTGTGTACTTGGCGCAACCTAAAAAAACAAATCACATTGACCATGCGAATAAAATCAGAATATTTATTTATGCCCGGAGAAATCCGATGAGGTGTAAAGCTCTTTTTTTTTCACAGATGCCTAGGAGTTCACAGATGTCTAGTAGTTCAAAGATGGCCAGCATTGAAACTGCTGGCGAATGGGGGAAGCCCTTGAGAGCCCCTCTAGAGCAGTGGTTCTTCAGTTTAACTACAGCCTCACACCCCTTTGGTGAAACAAAGTAGTCGTACTAACGTGCCTGTGCTTAATTCGTGTTTCGATGATTTGCTTTATATAAAAAAAAAATCTGACCATGTCTCGCACCCCCAGAAAGGGAATCTCGCACACCCCCAGAGTAGGCCGGGAAATTCGGTCTACTCTTCCACACTGGTCAGACCTTGCCAATTGACTAAGCTTCGTGTACCCCATTTATACTTCTGTGTGGACAGAGGCAGGGAGGGATGAAATAAACTTGCACCGTTTCAATTGCTGCCACGCGGGGAGATCGAACCGGCAGACTCTGGACTGCGTGCGCTATCCGTTACACCGTGCTGTAACGGTTACAGCACGGCAGTATCCGACTTGACCGCGCATTATTTTCCAATCAATCAATCAAGACACAATGCGCCCATGATTAAATGCGGAAATCGTGCAAATGCCATACCAGCGCAACAGCTGTGATGAAGCCAGAGTAAAGGTCGCGTGAGGACGCCATCGCATTCAGGATCGTCCTCCACTTGGAATTGCCTTGCTCCACCAACATCGCCCGCTCCTCGTGCCCGACGTTCGTCAACTCGGCCTTGCAGAAATCCTCCATTGACTTCAAGCGTTCGCCAATCTGTGAAAGGGGGGAGCGTCACGAAGAGTGAATTCACGCACAAGCGTCGCCTGTCGTCCCACGGCCTCCATTCGTCTACGAACAGGGTTGCGACCTTCCATCCACGTTGTTGTTGATATTTCATGAACACGAGGAATCCTGTTGTTTGTGATTACTCAGAATTGGTATTTAGACAATGCAACCACCTGATAGGAGTGCAAAGTATAGGACACGTAAGCAAGTCACAAATAAATATATAAACATAAATATACAGTAAAATATATAACTACAAATTACAAAACGACATAAATTCCTGCCGATTTTTCAGCAATAAATGCAAGCTTGGGCAAGGAAAATAAAACTGCACATTAAAATTGAACAATCGACACATGGGTAAGGATCAAAGTTAGAAATCACGTTGGCAAATATGTGCAATTACCTCTGTGGATATACGCAAGTACAGCCACTTTGATCAATCTACTACTGGAGGAGGCTCCCCGCCAATGCCATGCATGACCACATTTTACAATGCTGGTCAGTGCAGGTAGGTGAAGGTAGGGAGCATAGACTTGCGAGGGTATTACAGTACAACGGTGGATTTTGTTACAATGCTCTCTGCTGCCCATGATGTAGCTCCAACACCACAGTACAGTACTATTGTAGAGTAAAATGCAGTAATTGTAAACATAAAAAAAAACGTTTCGATTTAAGGCTTTCCATTGGAGCGCTGTCTTTCCGACAGTTCTGTTTCTTCACCTGAGGAAGGCTACTTGTGTTGTGGCCGAAACGTCGTGAGAATTTGAATTTTATTATGTTTTATTTTTATTATTATTCCCCTTCTACGTGATTTTACCGAAAGAACCAAGATGATAAAAAAACGTGTTCAATTAAAACACGTTTTAAGGGAATTTATTTGAATTTTATTTTGATTATTTCTTGGTTGTTCTCTCCGATATTGCGCATACACCGTCTATGGAGACAACATTTACAATGAAATGCACGTCATTCATATGCAAATATGAGACATCTGTAAATGCAATTCATTCTAACCACAACGTACAGAACACGCAGCCAATTTGACAGTGTTGTACAGTGGAGGAGAACTCCTCTTCTCTACAGCCCTATATTACCCGCAACTCCACACTATTTATTCCGATTATCCCCGACTTTACCAAAAATTCATAGCGAAGCGGCTTGCTAATATTCGCGTATTTTTTTACTCAGATAACAGTCACTGCGCAGAAAATTAATCCTGTTATCCGCGGGGTTATCCGCGATTTTCTACCCCAATGGATAGTTCAATTCACGGATAGCCACACAGATAATACAATCCGTTATATTGATCCCGACATATATCACCGCGGATGTATGTATGTTGAACTTATTTCACACCGTACGTAGCCAACTGTGCAAATCGTAGGTGTGGGACGACAACAAACTAAACACAAAAAGCAGTTCTAAAGAATTGAGTTTTCCATCTAGATTTAAAAGTGCACAGCTCCCGTGGTTTCACAACTGCAGTGGTTTCCATACTCTTCATATCGGAAGGAAATGCGTTCCGTACGGCCGCAGAAGCGCATCTGAAGGCACACGATGGAGTGACCGTCTTTGTTCGATGGCTATCCGAAAGCCGCTGCTGCGAGGATGGCTGGATTTCGTGTGATGGTCTATGCTCTTTGATGAGATCCAGCGAGGTAAAAAGATACGAGGATTTCTCCGGTAAATTGTAATTTGTGCCATCAGATACGACGAAGAAAATCAGCAAATGTGTCACTGCACAGTCTCCTGTGACTTTACTTGAGTAGAAAATGCAAATCTGCGTAGGTATGGGTGACGACCCTTTCTCATACCTCTTTGGCTGAGTTTAGAAAGGCCACATACGCCTGTATGGTTTCTGTACGCTCCTGTAGGTCCCAGTACATGCGGGTCCAACGCTCACGCAATCGGGCAACTTTCTCTTCAAGCGCCTCCATATCAGGCGCCTCCAGCTGTCGCAGCTGCGTGATGAGGTCCGTGATCTGATCGAAGCCACCGGCAATATCCTGCCAAAGACACAGATTTAATTAGCGCCACGGCAAGTGCCTCTATGCGCGCAGCCACATAGTTCATGTGTAGCAGCAACGGGTAATTACAAGTGAATTAACTTTTTTGGCACGGATTAATAGCAACGACTTTATTAATAATTCTAATTTATAACGCGCATTTCATCCTCGGATCCCAATGTGCGATGCATGAAAAGCAGGAAACAGGGCAACCGACTAAACTAAAGAGGGAAGGCCACTTTAAAGGTTTTCAAAGCAGACTTGAATATATGTACCGACTCTGATTGCCTGATTTCACGTGGTAGGGTGTTCCAGAACTTAGGTGCCACGCTAACAAAAGCCCGGTCACCAAAAGAGTGTCAACGTGTAAACCTGGAACTGCTGAGCAGTTGGAGATTTGAACCAGATGCGGCAGTTTTACATGCGCATACTAGTAAACATGGAACGTTGGGCCAACGCTGGTCCAACGGTTCCAACAACGTGCCAATATTGGCTCAACGCTGCATGTTTACTGGGTAAATATTATACCGTAATGTCTAGGAGTAATAAAATCCAATCAAGCAACCCCATGCTAGGTATACATGTTATGAATCCAAGAAGAATGTTAACCACTAATATCTCATAATAGGGTTTTCCCCCTTTTTTTCTGGCAACAAAACTGAAACCTTTTTACAAGGATTCATGTCTGCATTAACCACAATACCTGCAGTCAAAATGCAAACAAAAAACATACTATGATAATATATGCATTGTCCTTGAAACTGGTTGGTCCACACCAAGGGACGGCTTTCTTTTGAGCCTCGACCCAATTGGTGCTCGACCAGATTCGCCTTTTGGCGTCATCTGGTCGAGCACCAATTGGGTCGATGACGCCTTTTGGCGTCATCTGGTCGAGCACCAATTAGGTTGAGGATCAAAAGAAAGCCGTCCCTTGGTGTGGACCAACCAGTTTTAAGGACAATGCATATATTATCATAGTATGTTTTTTGTTTGCATTTTGACTGCAGGTATTGTGGTTAATGCAGACACGAATCCTTGTAAAAAAATGTGTCAGTTTTGTTGCCAGAAAAAAAGGGGAAAAACCCTATTATTACATTTTATCAATTTATTATTTTATTATCATTCTACGTGACTTTACCGAAAGAACCAAAGAAGAGGTCTAATGATGTAGACACTAATATCTCTTTTCAGTTTCTACAATAGAGAGACGCTCGTTCAGTCAGATCGTACATCCCTCTGTATCTTCTTCATCCACACGTGATCTACACATATCACGTGCACATCAAATGGAAGTTCCTGACCTCTAGTTGCAACACGAGTACATTTACATCTTCAACATGGTGCTGTTGCTGTCTTGTCAAGAGACGAATAACCCACTCAGAACGCTGAAAGCAGTGTATCCTCTCCTGTTAGTAAAAAGCCCACGGAGGCGGATATCATAGCACTACGGCTGAGAAATAAATCCCAAGCCAGCCTGCACGACTGCATTGTTTAAAATATACATTAGTTTTAATACAAAAAAAACAACAGAATAACTTTATTGATGCAACACAATCAAGTTGCATCACGAGCAGTAAAGACATAGAACTGTCTGAGTTGGCCATGGAATGATGGCTTGCTAAAGTGTTCAAAAGCATTTGAAGCATTATGGTGATAACATATGACCAATAATGCCTTTTTGCAGCACATTATGACTTGCTCAAGAAAGTATTGATATTGTTAATTGTTGAAATTGGCATGCTGGCACATATATATGGGACAGCTACATTAAGCATAGACAACAACTTTGTTTGCGCGTACATATTGTCAGCCTATGCATCGCCTACACAGACTGTTTGGGGCAAGTGTTGTTTGCGAGCATCTATTCAGGCCAGGAGACAGCTTGGCCAGAAACCACACCCACGCCTCTGTCTCTCCAGTACAGGTGTATACACCACACCAGGTACAGACCGTCCCCCGGGTTGCGGAAGCCCTGACTTACGGAGATCCGGACCTGCTCCCCATAAACCATGTTAAAAAAAAAATGTAAATACGCGGATATTTCGATTTAAAGCTTTCGTGACTGCAAGGATTCATCTTCTTTGGTTATTTCGGTAAAGTCACGTAGAATGAGAATAAAATAATAAAATAACACAATAAAATTCTCACGACGTTTCGGCCACAACGCAAGCGGCCGAAACGTCGTGAGAAATTTATTGTGTTATTTTATTTTTTTATTCTCATTCTACGTGACTTTACCGAAAGAACCAAATAATACGCGGATATTGTCACGTTAGTTACGTGAGCTCAAGTAGTCCAGCGCGGAGGAGGTGTGAGGCGGCCTTACGCCTCGCTCCAGCTTCACTGGAATTAAGGTAAATGGAATTTATCTTTGATTTTGGGGAGGAAATTGTTCAGTTTCCGACATAAAGAAAATTCGGGTTACAGATCGTTCTTGGGAACCTTTCCCTTTCCTAACCCGGGGACTGCCTGTACTCATATTAAGGCTGAGTCTACCTAGGGGAGGTGCAGTTCAGGCTCAGATATTCACCACTTCTCTCAGCTGTGCGTGGGAATTGAACTCGGGCGATCAAGTCTGCAGTGTGGTGCTCATGCACGTGCACAATGTATGCAATTGTACATTGCATGTATACGTTCCGCAGGCACCAAATGGTTAAATTGCAGACATGCTATTTTAAGTTATCTGTTTCTGCACAAGAGCTCTATTTAAATGCAGAGCACCTTGCCTCGGACATGGTGTACAGGACCAGGTGCACGGCGTTTAAATCACGAGATTCCAACACGAAGGGTGGCATAGGGTGATTCTGTTTGTTGTTACTAAGTCAACAAAAGTAATGTTTACATAAAAAAAAAATCTGTACTGAAGGGGTATTATCTTAAATTATAATTACAAACAGGCAGTAAACATCATGGAATTCAAGGGACCTCATGAGAGAAAGCAAAGCTCACCTCTATTCTGTTTATGATTAAATAGAGAGGTGAATGAGGAGCAAGGTTTGAGTGCAATTGGGAAGCTGAACTTCATAACAGAAATCAGTTGGTATATATGTATGTTGAACTTCTTTCGCACAACACGTAGCCAACCGTGCTTATCGGAGGTGCAGGGGAAGAACAACAAACTAAACGCAAAAAGCAGTTCCAAAGAAATGAGTTTTCAATCTAGATTTAAAGTGCATAGCTCCAGTGGTTTCCTAATATCGTGAGAAGAGCGTTCCAGACGTCCGCAGAAGCGCATGTGAAAGCGCAAGATGCGGTGGACCGTCTTTGTTCGATGGTTAGCCAAAATCCACCACGAGGATGGCCGTAGTTTGCGTGATGGTTTCTGCTCCTTGACAACATCAGCAAGGTATCGTGCAACCCTGTAATGTATTCGTTCAGCAACCAGAAAGCCAGCTCAGCGAGCACCGGATAGGCATGGTCGGATCTTGCAGGACCCGTCACGACGTGGATAAGAAACACAGGCGATGGAGCGATGTAAACGTCCTCATGTGCAGTTGCTAGATGGATTGTTATCGAAGGATTCAGGAGGCCTTCATCCAGCAGTACAGTAAAACCTTGGATTGCGAGCATAATTCGTTCCGGAAACATGTTTGTAATCCAAAGCAGTCGTATATCAGTTGTGATCACGTGACGCTCGGCAGACAAAGCGTATACGTACTGCTCGTATTGCAAGACCTCGCTCGTTTATCAAATTAATATTTATTTTTTAAAAAAATTGCTCGTCTTGCAAAACACTCGCAGACCAAGTTACTCGTAATCCAAGGTATTACTGTATATTGATAATGGCTGATGACGACATTCTATTTTCAATGCTGCGCATGTCGTAGAAATTGTTAAAATAGAAATAAGGTGGTCAAAACGTGGCTCTGTACATGACAGCTTTAAACCGAGAAGGATGTGCGAAACAACACACCTTTGATAGGTCCATCAGGTGCACGTGTTGGTCCAGGATGTTTTCATATTCAGAGGAGAGCACATCACATTTACTTTTCAAAACAGGTTCATATTTAGTTTGAAGGCTGCCGGTGACCTACGATGAGAAGAGAGCACAAGGGAACAAGAATCATGAGCAAGCTATCAAAGCAAGCAGTGTATTCTGGACACATTAACCCCTTTCACTCCGCAATTAAGGAGCAGATATAGTCCGCGAAGCAATCAACAAACGCCGCCACCGACGGCCCAAGATGCAATCATATCAACGCGCAATTCATCTCAGTTACTTTGCCATGTTTCACCATTGATCAATACCGACGCAATTTTTCTTATTCGTGGATGTGCAACGATCGACCGAAAATTCGATATCATGGGGGGGGGGGGGGTGGGGCGGAATCCTCTCTCTCTCTCTCTTCCCCTGCGAGCATTTGAGTGATGGACCAACGTTGACCTTTTCGAGGAGCTCTTGAAGGAGACACAGCAGACGCTGCCGCTGCAGGCGCAGCTCCACGGGCGCCGTGCACGTGGCCTCCAGCCTCTGCGCTCGCCGCTTCGCGTCGCCCAGCGCCCTGTGCGCTCCTTCCATCCCGCCACTGGAATTCGGCACGCGCAGACACAACAGCAAAGATACCCCCCCACCATCACCACCACCATCCTCCCCAAACGTAGCGGTCAACAGACTGCTGCGGCAAGCGCCCAGGAAGGCAGGGGACGGCACGTTGAGGCGGTGGAGTCGCCAGCATGACGCCCGGTGGCTATTGTTTACCCAGTGCTGATGTCTTTTTTTTCACACATACTGCACCAGGTACTATTTAAGGCCGAGTTGACCTCGGGGAAGCCCAGGATTTGTTCGGATATTGTTAGTCGCTGATGTTAGCCGTGTCCGGGAATGGAAACGCAGCAGCACAGTGCACCATCATGCTATCCCTTCATATACATGCACACACATGCATGCATACACACACGTGCACATGCATGTACACACAAACACATATGCATGCAAGCACACATACAACACTTGAAAGCAAGTGCTATTAGCGAGCACCTATGAAGGCCGGCATGGTACACGAGGGGGTGGGTGGCTCGCACCACGCCCGACCGCCTTTGTCTCCCAAGTGGCACTGTTTTTACACATCGCACCAGGTACTCATTCGAGTCGGCCTAGGGGTGGCCTAGAACCTATTCAGATAATCGTCACTGGTGTTGACCGTGAGCGGGAATCAAACTCGAGTCAGCAGGGGTTCGTAGCAGAGCACGCTAACTGCTACACTACCACTCCCATCCACAAACACACAAAGACATACACAAAAATATACAGACACACCAGCAAGGCAAACCAAATGCAACATTGCCAAACTATAACAGGGGCACGAAGCATACAAAGCATGCATTATTAATGAGCAGGGGCTCACATGTGTTTGATCAGGCATTCAGTTTCATTGTAAGGAAGAAACTATAATTGGAAATTATTGAAAACCCAGATACTATACCCTTTCATGAACGAATATTAATACACACACATCACAGTGGTGGTTCAATGTACGATTCAGTCTAATTTTACTTTAAAAGCATGACACATAAACAAATTAAGGTGCGTTGCAAATGCATGAGTTTTATTTTTTTGAAGATGGCTGTTTAGAATTTTAAGACAAGCCAATAAAAAATGTAAGGACAGTCCAACATCTTTAAATAGGCTGGAATTTCAATAAAAGCGATGCAATGGCATTGAGGTAGTAGGGTTTAAACAATGCAATATACTTCAAGACCGGATACCTAAAGAAAAGTTATTTTGAAATATATGGCAATCCCAATGGATAAGTAATGAGAAATTACATTAAAACTGATACTCTACGACCAAAATTAAAGATGAAAATAATTTTACAATTATTTGCGTATTCGTAAACGGAAGCTTATCGTAAACAAAATCGTGTAACAGTACAACATTGTGGTCCTTCCAAACACTGCCAATGTACAGAGCATAGCTGATTAACCTGTCCTGCTACCCCTTCACCAATGCGTGCTGACCAGCGTAGTAATATATGGTAATTGCTTGTCAAAGCAATGCAAGATATATTTTATTTAAATGTAGTACCTCCACATTTTAGTCAATCGGCACATTGCATGTGATGGGGTAAAGTGTGGGTACTCCCACATATCCCAAGACGTCTTGGCACAAGCATAAAAGAGAAGGTCAAAACACCCTCGAGAGTGGAGGTCCTTCCGTCAGCAGTGGCATGAGAAATGAAATTGCACCTTTATCTTTTCCTTTTCAATACCTCATTCCATCTGCTGCTGCTGCCAGAAAATGCTTGCCCTTGTCTGTAGCTTCGGCGATGACATCCCTAATGGCATTTGAGATGTCCTGCTGTTCCTTAGCCTGAGCTGCCAGTCCTTTTGAACTTGACTTGATCAACTCAACCTGCGTTTCCAGTCTGGCCAGCGCATCTGAAGCCTGCCAAAGGTTCGTTGGAATGGGCAGGACACAAAGCAAAGATAACTGAATGCACGCATTAATTTGCATTGAACCACAGGGCATAATTGTCAATTTGCATTTGGACTACAAGATTTCAGAAGCAGGCTAAATCAGCGGATCCGAATGTTTCCTCGCATTGAAAGTCAGACATAAACGGGTTGGTGATTATGCAGCATTTATATTGTTATATTGTAAAACTAAATGCCTTAAAAGCTAAACCATACAGAAACCCTTATTTAAAACCAGCTAAAAGCCCATTGAAATCAGAAGGGCAATCTGGGACGAATAATGACACCATAGAAAACACAGAAATCAAGCATTTCAACACAGGATCAATAAAACAAAAACTGCACATGAGCAAAGTCTCAAATGTGATTGAAATAATAATTAATATATACCATTGACCGAAGTGGGATTTTAATTTCCCACTTATAAATATCACGATTTCACCCATTGTTTAATCACATAAGCAGCAGCTATTTTCCTTGGCTTTGCGAGTGCATAACACTGGCACATATTTGCCGTGCTAATGAATGCCACCGTGCCAGAGAACGGCCTCCGGCCCATCACACAACAGCTTCAAGCAGTGAATCACGTAGGCTTCTGTGATGGCAGCATATTTTTTTCAGTCATTAGGCAAACTCGCTGTTACGTGGCACGAACACAGACATCTGAGCAATGTTTTGTGCGTGGCAGTCAGGGGCCAGCGTAGGGCTCGGGGTGGTGGGTGGGTTGGGCAAAGTCGGCTTGTTTTGGACTGCACCGGAGTTTCCAAATTATCTGTTGCACCAGGACAGCATGAGCAAAAGGAAATTATTATTATTTTTTGATTTAAAGCTTTCGTGACTGCAGTAATTCATATTCTTAGCTCTTTCGGTAAAGTCACGTTGAAGGGAAACAATAAAAGAATAAAATATAAAATATATTTGTTGTTTTTATATATATTTGATTATTTTATTGTTTCCCTTCAACGTGACTTTACCGAAAGAGCTAAGAATAGAAATTATTATTGTTTGGGACAACACAACAACAGCAACAAATACAATGTAGTAATGCATCTCTTTAAAAGAATGAAATAAAGAGGCAAGCGAAATCAAGACACTGTACGCCATACCATCGCGCCAAAAGGTTTTCAATCAGTGCACATCACCTGCCATGACGTGACGTAAGAATCAGAAACGTGAACTCTGATGAAGAACATACAACAGCAATTAACGAGTAAGCAAAAAAAATGTGTGTGGGGATTAGACTTACGAGACAAAATAAGGGACAGAAAGAGGAATGTGTGCATCAGGGACCGTACGCAAATTATAAGCACCGCGTTGAACGTGAGGAAAAGCAATTGGGGCTTGGGCAGGACGCGTCGCGAGAGGTTTAGCAGGTGGATAAGGACTGGTGACAGAATGGCAGCCAAAGGAGCGGTTAACAAGAGAGAGAGAAGAATGACTGCCGCACAGGCGGAGCAATGAGAGCAGCTCACGCAACAGAGTGTAAGACCAATTCTTGTAGTGGTAGGACCATGAGGGATGGCAATGATGTCAGGCCATCATCCCACCGGTGGGTAGAAAATTGTTGCAGATTACAATGATCGTTGGAAATAAGGATAATAAATATGACTGCCGGGCGGTGGTGGCTATGTACGTGGCCTGTAATCCGGCACTGTGGAGGCGTGGGTTGGTGGATCACCGCACGAATGTTGTGAAGCTCCCATCCCGTGGGCGTCGAGGTGCCATACCCTGGCTCGCTCAAATAAGGTGGTACAGCAATTGCGGACTAATCTCCATATGATCCTTATGGCTGTACTCCGGGGCACCAAATAACGCAAAATGGCAATTAAGTATTTTATTTCTAGGACACTATTTTTTTCCCAGGGGTGTACTTAACTCCGCGACTGGGGTTACCAATCAATCCGAAATCGGTGGTGCTACTCCGCGATGTCGAAACGCAGCGAGGACGATTGTGCCGAAACCCTGAACGCTCGCGTATGCACCGTAGTGGTGCATCGTGAGTACAGCTCGTAGTGTACAGCTCGTCGAGATGGTCAATTGCCGCATCGCCGACTATCAACAGACTAAGAATGACTGCATCACGGACATTATGCGAGAGCCGGGGTACTATGGTACACCCCGGGGTACCGCCATAAGGTTCATATGTCCCATCTGCATGGGATAGAGCGTTGCCCCTTTGCACACGTCGGTTTCCTCTGGGTCCTCCGGTCTCCTCCCACGTGTATAAACACTCATTGGTTGGCTGAAAACATCTGAATTTATGCACTTGAGCGTTTGAAAATTGCGCGGCGTTGTGAGATGCAGCTGCATAATTGATGCTACGTGAAGAAAAAAAACTGGAAATTGTATATTTTAATCTAGCATGACAACGTGAAGATATCCCTAGATGCAGTACAGAATCATGGCGCAAAACACGTATGATTTTGTTTATTTTATCAGACGAGAACTCACTGCCTCTTCAAGAGTGCAATCAACATGTCACAGCCATTACAGTGCAATGGAAGCCTAATATGCAATGCCAAAACGAGCTTACAGACAGAAAAGACAAATACATATATGTACAGCACATATTTCACATGTAAACATCAAAACAAATTCATCGGATATTAGCGCAGGTGAAATATCAACAAACACAAAATACAATGTAATAATTAATTTAGGTGCAGTCTCAACAATGGTCAACAGGATGAAGAGGGTACAGTGAAAATGTAAACCATGAAAAAAATGTAATGCCTTGATGTGTAAGTTACAGGAATTATGACAATTTGCTGTATATGATAACACAACAGATGGAAGGTTCCACCTCGTGGGGTTGTCCAAGTAAAATATTTTATTTTTTATAAAAAAATATATAATTTTTATAATAAAAAAATACGACTAAAAATATTTTATTTTTATTCATAAAAATACATTTTTCTAAAATAAAATACGAGATGTAACATAGAGGAGGGCTAGATCATTAGCCTAGACGTATTGAGTGGAAGGCGAGACTTCTGGAGAGCAAGGGGAAGCCTATTTTCTGTGGGAGGAACGTGAGACGAGATGCAATCAAAACTCACCGTGTATAGTTTAACACGTGGGAGGCTTTCGAGACCAATAATATCTATAATAGAGATTTTTTTGGGGGTTAGGTGGCGTAAATATAAATGTGTCGTTAAACCCGCCACCACCCGACACAGCCAATTAGTAAGGTTTGTCACGTTTTTTCCCCTCTATTTAAGACCGAAACAGGAGGAATTCTCCACAACTCTGGCTCTCGCCTGAAGATGCTAGTTGTAATTACTGGCAGAACGTCGAACTCGAATTGTATGTTGTGGGTTTGTTCTCCAACACACCGGTGTGCTGTACTAGTAACGAATTGGCATGTTTTGTTTACATGACAAACCTTACTAGTTGGCTGTGTCGGGAGGTGGCGGGTTTAATGACACATTTATATTTACACGATCTAACCTCAAAATCCTCTATGATGGATCATCGTGTATTATTTATACGAGTTGGTTACTGGAGGTAGCTGTTCACTAACAGAGAGAGGAAGAGACAGAGAGGAGTGCTTTCGGGAGAACACATCAAATTGCTCTTTGCATTTACTTACTACGGACAGTTCCCGTGCAAATTTTTGCAGGAAAAGAAGATAATGCACGTGCGCGTCCTTTACCCGCTGGCTCGATTTGCATACATCAGAGGAGTTCGCTTCACAAAAGGCCCCTCTTGCTACATTCCCCCACAGCTACCCCTTGTTCCTCCTGTTCATTTGTCCCAAACGTAATCCCCAAAGACTCGCACTCACCGCTTAAACAGATTGCGTCTATGACGGCCCACTCTGCTGCCCAATCAAGTGGCTCACTTAATCATGCATTCCTATAACCCCCCTCCCCCACCCCACCAACGGGTAAAGCATGAATTAAATAGGGATGTAAAATAAAACCAAAACTAATTGATATGCACGTAGGCTTTTGCGACCAATATTATTCATAATAAAGGTTTTTGGGTTAGATCGCGTTATTTATAAATGTGTCGTAACCCTCCACCACCCGACACGGCCAATCAGCAAAAAAAAGTGTCACGTTGACAAAAGACAAATAGTTCACTACTTTAGCCCACCGGTGTGTTGAAGAGTGAATCAACAACTGTAAATGATGTGTTGAATAGTGAATCCACAACTGTAAATGTTGTGGATTCACTCTTCAACACAACGGTGGGCTAAAGTAGTGAACTATTTGTCTTTTAAATTTTGATTTAAAGCTTTCGTGACTGCAATAATTCATATTCTTAGTTTTTTCGGTAAAGTCACGTTGAAGAGAAACAACAAAATAACAAAATATATATAAAACAATGAAAAATTCTCACGACGTTTCGACCATAACTCAATGATGACCGTTTGAGTTATGGTCGAAACGTCGTGAGAATTTTTTATTGTTTTATATATATTTTGTTATTTTGTTGTTTCTCTTCAACGTGACTTTACCGAAAAAACTAAGAATATATTTGTCTTTTGTCAACGTGACACTTTTTTTTGCTGATTGGCCGTGTCGGGTGGTGGAGGGTTACGACACATGCATAAATAACGCGATCTAACCCAAAACACGTTTATTATGAAGAATTAAAATGCATTGAACAATTAAGGGGCTTGGGCAGGACGCGTCGCGGGAAGTGAATGATGGCCGATGCTTAAGAATAATGGAGGGTAGCAGCAGCCAAGGAGTGGAAATGCGTCCGAGAGATACATCAGCCGCGGAGATGGAGCGATTAAATCAGCTTGCGCGCAGATATTAGGTGGATTATCCCATTGCAGGTTTGTGAGAAATGGTGACAGCTTGGGTAAGTCTTCATCTAACAGTGGATTGGCCATGGCTGATAATGATGATGATTATAATGAAAACAATTCAATTTACAATTGTAACTGCACTATAACAGTATAACTAAAACTGGGTTAGAATGATGCGTTTTTCCTTTTTAAGATTGTTACAAAGCCTGAGCACCTTTAATGACATACACTGAATAAAATATCTGTAAATGAATCTGGTCAATAAAAAACCTGGAGGCAGTGGAATATCTCTGTGATTTGTGTAATGTATGGGGAATAGCAAATAAGTGAAGTTGTCATTGATTCATTTGATTGTGTTAATTAAAACGAGCCAACAGAGGCCAACAGGGGATAGCAGGCAATATAAGATCACATCAGGGTCGAAAAGGGCAAATGTGTTGTGTGATAAGGGCTGCAATGGCATGAGACTAATGGATACAGCCTGTTCATCCGATAATTTAAATCTAGCAGAGGGTTCAGCATTTATCACGATGTGAGGATGATGACAACGAGGATGATGATGATGATCCAAATAATGATGATTTTGACGGTTATGAATATGATGGTGATAATATAATGATGCCGATAATGAAAATGATGCTGATGATCATGTTGATAATGCCAATAATGATCAGGATGACAGCGAGGATGATGATAACGGTGATAGTTATGATGATGGTAATGATTATCACTGATGAAAATGGCATCAAATGATTATGATGATGATGATGATGGTGATGATAAAAACCTCATTGACAGCACAAAAGAAGGCATGTGCTTGGTGTAGGGCAGTCCTCCGTTGTGCCATCAGCCTCCAGAACTCCTGGCAGAGGGAACGGATGCCCTGGGCACGCTGTGACACCGCCTGCTCCTCCGAGAAGCCCTCTCGTGCCATCATCTCCTCCGCCTGATGCAGCAGGCTCTGCACCTCCTCTGCCACCTCCTGGCAACACACGTGCACCATTGGTATACGCCGCAAATTCTCGAGCCATGTGATCATGTCGAAATACCGCCCCCCCTCCCCCCGCAGCATCATGTTCAAAATGGCAGTACATCTGTCACAATGGCCCGAAAGCTTTTGAAGAAGCTCGCATCAGTGACCTGCAAGGGGGAGGTATCGACGCAGGACATAGAGGCTGCACAACTCTCCACTGGTGCCTTCACTCCTGGTTTCTGCGGGTGTACCTGCACATCTGTGATTCGACTGTTATCCTAACCGAGTGCCCATCACTAACTGACGCTTCGCTTTGGACTCCCTGGATTTGACTCTCCGTTGCCGACCTCCTATCTTGCAGGGATGTGAGACTCCATTCGAACCTCTCAGAGCAGTGCATCACTCCTTCAAATGTTCATCTTTATCCACACACCTAGCACACTCTACCACACACCCTGGTACAAAATAAATGCTTGATTCAAGCAAATTTTGTTTTATTCTTGAAAATGCAATGCATCCAAATTTTATGGTTTCACTGGGGGTAAAACCATCAACTCGCTACACATGAGAACCCGGCTTAATCACGGGTGGCTGAAACCTACATTCAAATCTGGGATATCAGTAGTGGACCCGACCCCCCTCTTAAGCATGGACAAATCCACAACTCTGACAATACGACCATCAAAACCTACCTGTATTTTCTCTCAAATCTACATGCAAAAAAAATACATGATGAATGTATTTCTTTAGACTTCAATTTGTTACCTTCGCTTTATTGTTGAAATCTTCGTAGAGTTCGAGGAGTTTTTCGTTTTCTTGCAGGCAGGAACCAACATCTTCCAATTGCAAATAGCACTCTCCGTGATCTCTAAACCACTGGGTCATCTTAATAATAATAATAAAAACATCAAACAAATCAACATTGTTTTTCAAACCAAATTATAATTAAACACATTACATACGTGAAGTAATTATACACATCACATCGAGATTACAAAACACATTTATGATAATGCAAAAGTAAATAAAATGCTACGCACAATATTCACTTAGGAATATAATGGTAGTCTAAATGTCACACTCATGATATACGGACTGAATCGTGTGTGAGATAATCTATTAAGCCTTTTAAATAAAAATGTAATTAAAACAACGTGCTCCGCGCTACTTTTACGCCAACGGAACAGGAACAAAAATGCACAAAATTATAGCAGAGAGCAATGACCTACAAAACAAAATAGATGGTAAAATAAGCCCCCAAGAAAATGTGCGTTCTTGGTGAGTATCCACAATCCCAAATTGTGACGTCACTGTAGGTGTGAACCATCACCAGCGTCGCTGCGATACAAACTTTCACAATACAGAATCACAATCTGAATATTTATTTATACTGGAGGAATCCGATGAGTCATAATGCTCTTTTTCACACGTCCAGTAGGGGCGGGTAAAAACGTTACAATAACAAACAGTACCAACATATGATATTAGTGCAAAGTACAATAAAGGTCAACAATCACCCAAACAAATACAAATAAAATAAAATTAAACCATCCCCATCCTACCAGGCAGAGCCCACAGGGGTATTAATGTATCTTTCAGACGCGACCTGGTCGCAAATCATAGCGCAACAAAGTTGCCCATCATTTTGACATTGATAGCACCAAAATAATCTAAATAATCTCAATGCATGTTTCTACAATGTGATAACGATGTCCTATTTCACGATATAACTACAATCTCGAGATCGGTTTCACCCGTAACTTTGCGATAGTATTTAACATTTTTGGGGGGTTTTTGTTTGCTGAGTGCTGATAAAAAAAAATCCCTTAAATGTTCTTCAACCGTTTCTTATCCAATAACTGCTCGCCATAATTTTTTCTCATCACTGTTAAAAAAATATATATTCATGCTAATAAGGGAACATCTTTTCAGTCGCACAAGAAGTAATGAACCGAACAATGAAATGATTCCATCATATAATTACCATGCTGTCAATTAATTGGAAACACAACATTTTTCAAAGCAGTAAATTATTCGGATGACAGTTGCTTATTTTTTCTTCTAAAAACGTCTGGCCAGCATTCAGGAGTTGGCCATGAATATCCACCTGAGGTGCTCTCCAAAGCTCCCTCCAAGTGGAGGCCCATTCCGCCAGCCGTGGCATGAGCAAGCAATTTACAACTTTAATGGACGAGTGTGTTGTTTCGTACATGTTGTCAGCAAAAATAAAAAAACTAGCTGCGATGACCGCAATGTAATTTCGAAATTATGCTATTTTTGTAAAACGGATAAGGTTATAAGGGACCTTACATCGTGGGATACATTGTCGTGCTTGCACATCACGCACCTCCAATTAGCACGGTTTGCTACGTACGGTGCGAAAGAAGTTCAACATACATCACGACAACCCGATGACAGTATTTGCAAACACCGTAGCACCTTATCCATTTCCTGGTCCCAGCAGTAGATCGGAACAGCGACAGAAAGCTCTGCCCGTTGTTGCTCCAGCTGCGGCTCCAGGTGATGGCATCGCTCCTGCAGCATCTCCATGAGTGTCTCCAGCCTCATGCGGCCTCTGCGCAGGCCTCGCCGGTAGCAGCTCTCGCTGGCAATGCTTGGGCAGCGATGCCCGAACGCCTGCAGCTCTTCCACAAGGGCCGCACACTGGGATGTCACACGTGCAGACGCCGCCGCTAGGACTGGAAGACAGGAGGGCAAGCGGGTAGATGGGCGGGCAAGCGGTCGGGAATGGGCCGGGGGGTGATCGTCACACGGATCAGAATCAGAATATTTTTTTATACCGGAGGAATCCGATGAGCTTTAAAGCTCTTTTTCACAGATGCCCGGTAGGGGCGCATCAGAACGTTACAATAGCAAACAATACAAAACAAACACAAGGGGAGTGAAAAGTATAGGAAAGGCAAGCAAATCACAGCAACCGCACCAGCCCTGAAAAATCAGTGGGAAGGGGGAGGCTGGAGATGGCTGGCTAATCCATCTCCCCCCTGCTGAAGGTTCTGCTCGACTTCTTTTAATTTGCAAGGATAATTTTACGTGCAATCTGTTTGCAAATGGTGGATGAGGCTGGACAATCAGAATATGTATTTATACTGGAGGAATCCGATGAGCTGTAAAGCTCTTTTCCACAGATGTCCAGTTGCCACCGCGCAAATTAAAGCTAACATTTTCGGCAGAGACCCAGACGGAGAGAATCTAAATCCTGTAGTTTTAGGTCAGGGGCGGGGGGAGCGCTGCAAGAGGGATGAGACCATCCCGGTGAAGGTTCAGCCTCACTTCTTGCTTCTTGTAGTCAAGTCAATAAACGCTGGTAAATAAATGAGTACAATGAAGTGATGGATGTTGCAGCCTTTCCTCATGTACACAGCGCGTGAGACGCTCAACAAAGCGGAATGCACGATTGGCAAAATTCAGATAGCAATCGCGACTTGCTCCGATTGGCGTTATACATTGGTTTAAAGTTTGTTTAACATTCACCGTTGTCGAGCCACTTGTCTGAATTTTTGAATGCCCCCCCCATTGAAACGACGTTACATTACGGGGCTGAGTAGAACCGGTCGGGGGTTTTACTGGGACCAGCTTCCGCGTGGCCACTGCGCAATTGAGAGCCGTACTTTTCACATTAAGCGTCGCGCATTTGTGCAGCCGTAAGCGTGGATTGTGCAAATTCTGCACGTCATGTTTTGCGTTTGCGTGTGTAGCCGCAATTTGTTGTGTGTATATTTTTAATCGTCGTCGGAAAACATTCGCAATGCTAATGGGATGTAAAGTGGATTTTTTTAATACGGAAATAGCAATTTCGGTGAATTGTAGAAAATCCAATAATGCCTCCAATCTAGCCAAGAGGTAAAGGAAAATTTCTACATTCATGCCCAGGGGTTTTATTACCGAAAATATCATCGCAAGCTTCTGTATTCCATAGTACCTCTTCATAATAGCATTTAATGTTCACATTTTCTGATCGTGCTACCTTAATTAATTTCGAATGTTATTTTACATTAATCATATTTTAGCCTTTTGCAATTATTTACATTGTCATTTCACCTCAAATCGCTGCAATTCGTTTTTATTTTAGTCAAAATAACACACATTTCACACGTTAAAATACCGAGATTTTGTCTACGAGTTATTGATCGCACAAGTATGTACTTATAATAATACAATAATTCACAACCTATTTGTCAATCTAGTGCAGGGTGTAAGGCTCCCCACGCAGTATCGATCGTGGAGGCTTTTGACCGTGAACTTTCCCCCCGGCGCCAGGCAGTGCGGGTTAGCGAAGGGGGGACAACTGAGAACTCGATCAGACGTTGCTCGCCACTGACGTTAGCCATGGCCAGCAAATCTAACTAGGCTCCCTGCGTTCTCCGGAATCAGAATATATATGCATTTATACTGGAGGAATCCGATGAACTATAAAGCTCTTTTTTCACAGATGTCAAGTCAGGGTGGGTCAGAACGTTACAACAACAAACAATAAAAAAACGAGAGGAGTGCAAAGTATAGGAAATGTAAAAAATCACCAAAAAAATGAAAAATAAAACTAAAGAAGTTTTATTTTCACAGCCCAGTCAGTACACCCAAGCACTGTAACACCGCTCCACCTATGTAACGTCTCAGAAGGTTTATGTGTGGCTGTGCAAAATTAGTTTTGACAATTATTCATAAATTTAATCAATCATTTGTTCACCCCCACCTTTTCGCCATTCGTGCAGTTTCCACAATAAGTCTCATACGTGCGTAAAGATAGAGGTCTTACGAATCCCCGCCCTGGCAACTCAATGGATAAATCATGATTTTGACGCATAATTCCCTCTTGTATATTTGTGATTGTAGTGGCCTCTAGTGGCTGGAGGGCATCGCAAGAACCCATTAAATAAAATGTACAAATGTAACTTTGTGACCTTTGGGGTATAACAATACGTAACTGCATCTGCTAAAATCAATTACTCTATTGTGCGGAGTACAACCGGTTTATTCACGCATTAAATTGGTCGTGTAATTAGTTCATGCGAGACCTTTAATACATAAATAAATGAATGATTCTTGAATCGAATCATAACCACGAGAGATATAAATGACAGGCTTACCTTTCTGAATCTGCTCATGTTGCGCCAAATAATCCTTGAGTTCACCGACGTCCTCTGATCGTTGACATTTTTCCAACAGCTGTTTGGCTTGTTCTATATTATCTGAAAACTTGTTTTCATGAAATAAATTCGCAGAGCGTCAACGTTAATCATGCAGCGATGCGCGTCGATACGTTCGGAAACAAAGCCACTGTTCCGCGTAAAAATTAAAGTGATATGTTAAAAACGCCGTGTGAAAGCGTACCCACGCACAGGATTTCATGCACCACGTTTCAACACAAGAGTGCCAGATACTACCGCGTAGGTTTCTCGCAGTTAGCGCCGTGCAGCTCTCCCGCGTGGGTTCCGATTGTGGTGCGCGTGTTCGGCACAGTGTCTGACGTTTCACTCCATGTGCCAGCATGTTCTTCAGGAACTGAATGCATGCACGCCCCGATGTGCAATCGAGTGCTCCGGTTTTTTTTTTTCCCACATGCAGCCAAACACTCGATAATCCTCTTGGGAACCTCCTCAAAAAACAATCTTGAAATTACGTTGGGGAGCAAAGAATCACACTTTTACTGTTTGGCCAAATACTAAACACTGTACTTCATTTAAGTGTTCTGCGAAATCGACTTTGAGGCCGAAAAGTCGTTGCTTTTGATTAACCTTTTAATGGCACTGGGAATATTCCAATTCAAGTTCTAAAGAAGAAGCTCCCAGCACATGGAATGAAACGTCAGACATCACGCAGAACAGCATGCGATCGAGTCTATAAGCATGCCGTGAGGGCTATCCTAGAGTACTATGAGTGAGCGAGGACGTGTCTTTGCAATATCAAACCTCGGCAGCCGTTTGAAAGAAGTCCACAGCTTGGCGGAGGAGGGCCTGCCTGCTATGCATCAGCGTGCTCAGCTGCTCCCAGGCGAGCCTGAGAGATTGGCCCAGGGCGTCGGAGGTCTCCGTTGTCCCTCCCTCCGACCCGGCCTCTGCGTTGACGTCTTCCAGGTGGTGCCATACTTCTCCCTCGCGTTCCTGAAGCGGCGAGTGGTCAGACAGTGAAGCAAACAGGGAACGTTTACACACGCGTTGCGAGAAGCCCACGTCGTGCAGCGAATAATTTCTGCAACGGTTAGCATGCGAAAAGTTGCATGCAATTACTAAACGAGCGTAATCAGCGCATCCAAATCACCATATGTTCATGAGATTTAATTTATATCTCGGAAACTAAGTGTGATTTGTACTTGGATGGGTGACCACCAGTGGATTGCCAGGTGCGGGGTTGGTGAGGTATGGCCAGTAGATGATAAGTGCTGTTATCCTCTCAGGAGCATGCATTTTTTCTGGGTAGTCCAGTTTCCTCATGAAGCCAAACACTCGTGGATGTATTTAGGCCAAACATCCCAATGTAGGGCCCTCCTGAGGGTTACGACACATTTATAAATAAACGCGATCTAACCCAAAAACCTTTATTATGAATAGCACTCGTTTTTCTATTTGCCAAATTATACATACTTTACCTCATCTAAACTCTTTTACGAAATTGGATTTGAAACCAAAGATGATATATCCTATGCATCGCAATGCATAACACGCTGAAAGATCCACAGATGGGTTTACTGCCTTTTCATGACCACCTTGCAAGCCAAGCCTACAATACCTGGCCTCTGCATGTTAATGCCGTCACCATATCGATTACCGTAGTTACACAATCTCAAACACCTACAAGTTCTAAATCTTAAAAAGTACGAAATGGGAGAAAATAAAAGAAATACAAAATAACAATGCTATTTGAAGACATCTGAGCGTCAGCCACTGCTTGAACTGTGAACACAGCAACACATCATTATCTTCAAAACAAAGCTGTTTATAGATGGTATGTAAAATACTACCTATCAACTACACTGCTCCTGAAGGGAGCCGCATGGAACCAAGAGAAACATTTTAGAAAAATGTAGCTACAGTTTAATGGCTTTATAAGTACGACTTTCATGAATGATCTCTTTACCTCGCCAAATCCATTAAACATTAGATGAAGGCCGACAAAGCTAGGCAACGTTACGCAAGGATTAGTCAATATTGCCAATCTTATATAATATACCATAATTATTTATGGATATTCTAGATGTGGCCGGGTGGTGCAGAGGTCAAAGCTCTGAGCTGGCACTGCAGAGATCTTGGGTTCGAATCTGAGCAACCAGTCAACCACGAATGCATTGGCTTTTCATGTACCAGTGAGTTCATGGTCTCAGCCCGGTCACCAAAGACCGCACACACATTTGGTTTTGCTCTGAAAATCCTCTGCTCTGAGAATACAAAATATATCAAGTTGACTGTCATACAACAGTCTCGTAGCAGAATGAATGGGAAAGTTCATCCCTGCATCAATATATGACTATTTTTTAATATCTCGTCTTTTTTATTGCATGATAAATGAATATTGTCTTAAAAGGTGTAGGAATTCAAAACATTTGAATTTGATCCTTTTCATCCACAAATTGACGTGCTTCTGTAATCTGATTGAAATGATAGTTGGGCCCAGGAATGCATCACAAAGTGGATTAGTCTCACGATGGTTTCATTGACCTCAGGTCTACACATAATGCAATGTGCCAACAGCATTTTGACTTACATTACATCGTTGGCATACGTTTTTTGACATTCCCAGACCTTGCAGGAGTTGTCCACACCTCGTCAGAATACGCACGCATTACGGTAAAGCAATAAAGCTACAGCTCTCCGATTGACTTCTCGCAGACACTCCTGGTGGAAGGTTCTTCCACTCGAGGGAGCTTTTGAGAGCCTCATCTCGAGTATTTGGCCTACTCTTCCACAATAGTCAGATGTATTGAAAGAGATGGAGGAAGCCACACTTTACCCCACCAAACGTGACCTGAACGATTGACTGTCTGTGGTGATCCATAATATAGGTTTTTGGTAAAAAAAAACCTATATTATGGATGATATTGGTCGCGAATTCCTACGTGTTAAACTAACTATGGTGAATCTTGATTTAAAGCTTTCGTGACTGCAGGAATCCACACTCTTTGGTTCTTTCGGTAAAGTCACGTAGGTATAAAATAAAATAAATCACGACGTTCCGGGTGCAACACAAGCGTCTGTCATCAGGTTATCAGAGGGAAATGAGATTTTTATAAACTTGCCCATCTTTCAACTGCCGCACTGCGAGCTCGAATCAAACCAGCGACCTCTGGATATCTGTGAAAAAGAGCTTTATAGCTCATCGAATTCCTCCACTATAAATACATGTTTTGATTCTGAATTCCAGTGTGCTAACCACTACACCAGGGCAGCGTGCCCCACGTGCGCATACATAATGCTCCTATGGTGAGGCCAAAATATATGTGCTTCACACATGGCCACAGGTTTTTGTCATCACTGAATACCTTCAGCTTAACTTGCATGGCACTGTGATCCTCCAGGAGCCTCTGAGCTTGCCCCAGGGTGGTTCCAAGCTCCAGAAGGTAAGGATGGGCCACAGCCAACTGAAGGCCAGCCCAGTCTCCAGACTACAGGCACGTACGTAGCATGACAAACAGATACACAAAGGCATTTCAGATGCAGCACAGTTACATACCCAAACATGCTAAATTCGAATAGATTATATAACCCACTGCAAGTTACGGGCGTCGTTTTTGACCATACTTCACCATGGTGATCAGTGCGAGGTGGTGAAGGCGGGGGTGTGATGCCCAAAACCACTTCAGTATCGTTCGCCACTGATGTTAATCATAGTCAGGAATCAAACTCATTTAACTGGGCCCATCGTGTAGTGTGATAGCTACTGTGGCTAAATCAACTGCAAGTTGCCCAATATCAGATTTTAGAAGCTAAGCAGGAATGAGCCAATATAGTGCTTAGATATTGACCACCATGCACAACGGGTGTTGTGTACAGTGGAGTTCATGGACTCAGCCCGGTCACCAATGACCGCGCACACAAAAAAATGACTCAACAAGATTAAATTTGGGTTTGCTCTGATAATTGTCTGCCCTGAGAATATTAAATAGGAGTGATGGATATCTGAATTTGTCCTGGGCCTCCTCTAGGTCGACTTAGCCTAAAATTAGTACCTTGTGCAGTGTGTGTAAAACATCAGCACTGGGGATACAAACGTGGCCAAACGTGCGTGATGCTGGCTACCCACCCCCTCGTGTGCCTTGCCGGCCTTCATGGGTGTTCACTAACAGCACTTGCCCCAACAGCCTGTCAAGGCTATACAGCGAATCTTTTTCTTGTCTTCTGTGCAGTTAAAGCAAGGCTTGCCATTGGGTTTAACCGGTGTGTTCATGAGAAATACAACGCACCCATTCATACTCTTTGGTTCTATTCGGGAAAGTGACGTAAAAAAAAAAATTCACGACGTTTCGGCCACAACACAAGTGGCCTTCATCAGGTGAAGGGACCAGACTGTCTAGAGGACAGCGCTGGAGTGAACACAGCCAAGCTCAGACCGCGACCTTTAAGCTGTGTGAGAAGAAGCAGAGCGCCTTGACAAAGGAATTAGCATAAAAATTAGCATTTAATTGGCGGACTTAGCATGATGAACGATGTACAGGGGGGGAGCATGTGCAGACCGGCGAGGGGGGAGGGGGGAGTTTACATATTGATGGTGTGAAAAGGAAATTTAAGCAGCTGTGAAAGTTTGGGATACCACTACTTGAAAAAATATACTGTACCATTGAAAATTAGTTGAATGTTTGGTTTGATTCAGAACATCTTTCCAATGGTTGCTTAATTTGAAACCATCCTCTCGGTTGAAATTGTGTCTGTGTTTGTAAATCTGAATTGCCTCGTGAACAAATTCATTTAAACAGTATAAAGGCCTAAATGTCTATGATAAACATTAAAATGCATTCTTTTACATACATACGTACATTGCAGTAAACATATACAAATCTATAAATTCAAACACTTTATTTGCTGATACTGCATTGTCAGTGGTGCACAGGCGCTATTAACAAAGAAACTCAACACACTCATCAAAATCACTGACTTAAAATTAAAAAGTATAGACATATATAAAATTGGCAACATTTTAGCCATGAACAGAGAGGCCAGAGAGATCGAGTTAATAGCAGTTGGAGGCTGCACTCAAATCCACGGCGCCTGGTGAGAATTACATTTTTTGTTTTACATTATTGCCAGTTCTTAAATCGGCAAATAGTAGCTACTTAGTATTGGGTTTTTGGCCTCTCTGTTTGTGTACTATGAAGAAGGGCAGTTGCCAGAAACGTTACTGATGATATATATTTTAAGGCAGTGTGTGTTGACAAGTGTGTTAAGTTTTTTGTTCAACATATACGGTTGTGCATATTTAAAATAATATTTAAAGCGTATTCATTTATTTTAGCGAAAGGAACTATTATTTCAAGACCGACATCACATATTAGAACAATAGTCCTAAATCCCAACTTTGAAATGTATCCCGCCCAGAAAATACTGAAACACAAAAACACATGTAAAAATGGGAAAATAATAATGGACATTGAATTGCCAAAGATTGGATCGGTATGATTTAGCATCTTATCATTTTCAAACAGATAAGTGGTCATTCTTTATAAGAAGTTCAACAGCATACCGAGTATGCATGCAAACAAAATAAACAATTTATTTAAATGCAGTATACCAATATATTATTAATCTCTATGAATCCTACAGTCAATTAGTTACCAAAGATACACGCTCATGCCCAACTTTGAAATTCAGCTAAACGTAAATTAGATTTGTTGATTTGTTCGTTCGTTCGTTTAAGGCTGCAACAGAAAGAACCGCGGTAGCAATAAACTTGTCCGCATTGTCCGCGACGGTGACCTTTAGGATGGCGATGATGACCTGCGACCCTCCCGCCCGCACATCTATGGAGCCGGCGGGGTTCGTCGGGATCACCCGCTGCGCCATCTCCCGCGTCTCGCGACGTGCCAGGCGCCTTTGTTCCATGCGAAGTGTTGGGCCCAATGCTGCCCCGGGGCATGTAGTCAAGCCTTCGCAGCGCAATCAACGCGGAGCTCTCGCCATTGCTTCGAGACTCAGCGGCGCTCATCCCACAACCTCCTGCTTCCCCCCCTCTCTCTCTCTCACCGGCCGGCTGTCAAGCAGAGTGAGCAACCTCTAGGTGAAGCCGGTGGGGGAGAGGAGGTGGGGGGGAGGAAACAAAGAGGGGAGCACGAGGCAGCGGGGGGGAGAGAGGCAACATTGGATGCAAAAATAGCTGAAGCCACTTCGTCACTTTTTATCGACTACCGCTCTGGAGATGCTGCTGCTGGTGCCTAGTTTGGTGGTGGGTTTTGCCGCCCCGTCATGCCACCGCCGGGCTCCGTAGCGGTGCGCGCCGTCCACTGAAACAGCGATTCTACGCAGTGCCGGATTATTTTAGTAGCAAAAGTAGCTATATATGTAGCTACGGGCCCCGGACTTTCAAAGGCCCCGCGCTAAATGGTTTCAAGCCATCAATTCCGGTTCAGTGAGTCTGCTATTTTACTATAGTACTATACTGCCTTCAACTTTTACGAACGACTGGGTGTTTAAGGTTAGCGATTTGTCGTATTATCTAGCTGTATGGCAAATGAAAAAATACAATTACTTTGCTATGCAAGTAAAAATTTAGTGTTTTAATATGTACGTGTTTTTTTTTAATTTAGGGCCCTTTATAACATATGCTACAGGCCCCGCACTAGCTTAATCCGGCACTGACGCTACAGTGTGCTGTACGGAAAAAAATTCGCTTTCTTGAAATACAACAATAATTGCACGGACGTGTACGCTTAAAGTCTATTCACAATTATAAATGACTATTTTGGACATCAACATTCCTTTCGAGTGTACGTGCAATTGATCGCTCTGCTTTGCGGACTTGAAGTTATTAAAAAAAACACACAAGTTGTATGTGATGCATTCTATGTGCCTTGTACTGTGTGTGCTGGTTGTTCCATGATGTTGATGCACGACCTTGTCATGTGGAACTTGACCCTGTATCGTTGTTTTTGGTTTGTTTTATTCGTGTGGGGGGGGAGGGGGGTTGGTGTAGCAACCCGGTTTCTGTAACCAGCATTTATTGCCTAATGGATGTTACCTGGCCCACAGTAAATATAACCCGAAGGCCTCATCTTTACCGACCTCTGATTAAGTGGGAACTTTCTGGATACAGCCAATTACCTCACGTGGTCGCCTTCCCACCATGGCTTGTGACCTATCGATGAAGTTTCCTTTACCGACTCGGGTTAGCCTCACACCAAGCATCGTCAATGCAGTAGACGGAACATTAAAAATAATGAAATGATTTAAAAAAATCTCAGAATTATCATTCCGCTGTCAATCTATCGCTGGATAAAGGCCTCCTCGCACAGCGTTGATCACGTGGGTCGTTTGACCATACTTCACCACACTGGTTAGTGCATGTTAGTGAAGTGCAGAGTTGACAATGAAGGTGGGCTCGGGGCTGGTTCGGATATCGCTCACCGATTATGCAAGCCATGGGTGGGAATCACTCACGATTCATGATTCGTGGCATAGTGCGTTAGCCACTGCATGCACCACTTCTCCCAATAAAAAATACTACCTGTAAAATATTGTGTATATGTTATGTCTAGGCAATGTAATATGACTGCAGATATGGCAGCACGCACAACCGTTACAATGAGGGTTAGTGGATTTGGTGGATCAAGTATAGACAGAGCTGAGGCAGCAACTTGCAGAATAGGAAGCAGGTTTCTGTCACATCTCCATCTTATCCTCGATATGCATGTGTTTTCCCAGGGAATTCCAACTTTCTATGCAAAAATACATTTAAAAAAATCTGAAACACTCCAAAGCAGGGCCAATCTATCAGGTGGCCGGTGGATGGCAGTACAGAAATCCATTCCTGAATCCAATTGTGTTGAGCTTTCTTATCCCCTAGTAATGTGTGGGTTATCTCCACAAGTTTTGGTCTCTTCTCGCCGTGCCTAAACATCATGGAATATTGCAAAACGTCACAAAGAAGGCCTCTGATGTGTTTTCGGGTCATACCGCGTGCTGTTCGGGACGACGATGTCCGACGTTTTTGCTCGACGTGCTGCTGGAGCTTCTTTGGGAACTGAATTTGAAGAAAAAAAAGCAGCCCCCAGCACCTGAAGTGAAATGTCGGACACCGTGACACCATACCAAATGGCGAAGCGATGCAACTCGAAAACAAAGAGCTGTGCAGCACAGCCACAAAACAAACCTGCGTAGTTGCATCCCAACGCAGGACCCTTCCTGACGAAAGGAGTTATCTGTGCGCTGAGGCCTTCCGTGGATAAATAAAATGTATCCCATCTGCCAAAGTCACGGTATTCAAGGTGAGGCTTTCCTGAGTTAAAATAGATACATGCATGTCGCGATTATTATAACACTTTTGCTGTAAATAGCCGGCATGTTTTTTTTTTATCTGTGCTTCATTATCACACCCAAGACGGCACATTGTTTCCATCAACGAAAAAAAAAGACATGGGAAGACCTTGGTGGAGGTTGGGTGGGGGGGAGGAGGGTTGGATCGTTTTTTTTTCCCCCCAACAAACCAAGATATAAATAGGTTTGCAGGGCCCTGCTGGATAAATCAGGGAGCAGTACACGCGGTGGTTTATCAGTGGTATGTGCAGGCACAGGAGTGTCGGTGACGTCTGAGTGTACCAAGGATCGGAGATCATGGGTTCGCAATCTGTCACGGGCCAGATAGCAGTCGACGTGGCGGCCATTTGGGAAGGGCCGTCATCCAGCAGTGGATTGACCATAACTGACAATGATGAAGTAGCAATTGAAAAAAAAGTTCACGAGCCTTTTGGACGAGGATGAAAAAAAAATACTGTGATGAACCAGTTGCATTGAGTCTCAATGAGAAATGGGCTGTTGGGGGAAAAATGATGGCACAGTGGTTTGTGAACATCAAGCGGTGAATACATCTGTACCTAGATTATTTGGCTGCTATAAATGTCCACTTGATAAGCCACTTCGTTGAGCTGTCATTTGTGGCCATGTCGCTTCTGAAAAAAAAACCCTAATAGTTCAGTGGGCTTTGCCTGGTAAAAAAACACATTTCGATTTAAAGCGTTCGTGACTGCATGGATTCATATTCTTGGTTCTTTCGGTAAAGTCACGTAGAAGGGAAATAATAAAATAATACTAATAAAACTATAAAATTCTCACGACGTTTCGATTGTAACACAAACAAGAAAATTTTCTTGCTGTGGTTTTCACACCTGATGATGATTGCTGTGTTGCAATCGAAACGTCGTGATAATTGTATTGTTTTATTTGTATTATTTTAGTATTTCCCTTCTACGTGACTTTACCGAAAGAACCAAGAATATAAAATAAACATTATTTAGTTTTATTTGTATACTAGTTCATGAAGCCTGTCTTCGCCAGGCAAAAGTTTTCAATAAATATAACCTGATGTGATTTTTTTACAATTAAGATCTCCAAAAATTAGTTTTTCCACGCAAAAAACACAAACATTGTTGACGACTTGATTCAAATTCTTATTTTTAAAGACGTACCCATCAGAAACCGCTCAATTTAAATATTCCGTTCTATTTAATTGGAAAGAACAAAAAATAATGAACTTAATACTCTATTAGAGGAAGCTCCTATCTTTTACCGTTTTCGAATTATTCAGATTTGAAGATCACAAAGTGCGTATTTTTTCATTCTAAACCGCTTTAATCCGTATATCACAAAAACAATAAAAGATAGAACAATGGTTCTTATTTTAATATGATTTGCTGCTCAAGGCTCTATCGAGATTTGGTGATCTAAAAATGAAACATCTCGGACTTTCAGATGTTTCCTGTTATTTGTATCCTAAAGCTACCTTTGTTCCAAATTTCAGCTTTCTACCTTGTCGGGAAGTAGCCTAGACATACAGATGAAACTCTTTATATCGATGTATTTTAGTGACTTACTTACCCTTCCTATACTTTGCAATCCTTTCGTGTTTTTGGAATGTTTGTTGTCACTTTCTGAACCGCCCCAACTTGACATCTGTTTTTAAAAGAGCTTTATAGCTCATCGGATTCCTCCAGTATAACTAAAGATTCTGATTCTGTACCTGGGTCCTCATTCTTCCCCTCATCAAACCGTAGTGATCGGCACGGTGAAGTATGGTCAAATAACCCCTCGCAAATTACACGGTATTAGAAGGCCGTCATCCAGAAGTTGATTGACAAAAAGCTGCAAATTATTTTTTGTATGAAGTAATCTTATACAATATTACAGGATAACACACTTTATGTAAAGGAAATACAATATAAGAGGTTCAAAACTTAAAATGATTATGTTCTGCATGGCGTAAATTGTTAATAAGACCTGAAAACAAAGTGTAAGAAAACAAACATTTAGATGAATTTGCCAGCCATATCATAGAATAGTGAAACACACACATATATAATCATGACATACTTGCTACATGCATCGATATTGCAGAGAGTTGCTGATGCAGATGACATACGGAAGACATGCCAGGGGTAAAAATTTAGCCAACCGTGCTGATCGGATGTGCGGGTGAAGAAAACACACTAAACACAAAAAGCAGCTCTGAAAATAACCAGTTTTCAATCGAGATTTAAAGGTGCATAATTCCAGTGCTTTCCGAATCTAAGTTGCATAAACACCACATTAATCCGGTTCTATTTTTTTAAATCTTCGACCCAAGCCAAGCAGAGTACGCTCGGCAATATCCCATCCACACACACACACGCATACTGACATGTGCATGCATTGTCCAGAGTGTAAACAGAAAGGGCTGGAATTGATCCATGTCCCCTAAGCGCAACATCTATTGTTAGACAGTCCAAAGGTGAGATCTGGGAGGGCATTAGCAACCTTGAGGACTTGCGAAACCAGTGAAATGCATGGCATTGGTACATGCCAATTAGGCTGTTTCAATTGCACTTAAATAATAATTACCCTTTTGTATTGAGGAAAGCTGAATTTAGTAGTAATACTCTTTTGTAGGAGAATCGTGCTATGAGAAGATATGTCAATGCCATTGAGTGTTTGGCTTGTGGATGGAACCTGGAGAAAACCCAGCCACGCATACAAGGCTCGTGACGGAATGGCGGCGAGAAGAGCGAACACATCCAAGAGAGCGACTCTCGTGCAGGCAGAGGTCATGTGTAGGCGATGGTTGTGTTGTTTCTTGACCCGCCCCTACTAGACACCTGTAAAATAAAGCATTCATAGCTCATCGGATTCCTGCAGTCTAACTAATTATTCTAAATTCGGATTCTGTTATGACATTGGGAAAGCCTATGATGAATGGTAATGGCAGACCTTTACCCAGCAGTGAGCTGGCCATGGTTAATGTTGATGATGAGGAGTCTCTTAACTGTAATACGTGATAACAGATTTAAATTTCCACACAGTCGAGTGTAGTGCGTGGCAGTTTACAAAAAAAACACAGAGGGCATCCTGAACTTCGTCAATGATGATCATATTCGTCGGCATTTTCATCAATGATCATCTGTCATAAATATCTTTATCCATCATTGACATAATAGTTTTAATGTTACGTTATTCCTCAGCTGTTTACATCGGCACTCATCCTTAGAGGTCTTCTCATACTCCTGCAGAGCAGTACCCAATGTTTTTCGAGAACAGCTCACGGAAGATTTCATAGAAAACCTTTGAGATCCCTCTCAGTCAGTGGTTCTTAACTTGGGGTGCACTAACCCCTTGGGGATGCTAATAGCCCTTTCTTAGGGTGCGAGACATGGCCAACTTTTTTTTAGAAGGTAAAGCATCGAGAGACAAATTAAGCACGGACATCTAAGTACAACTACTTCGTTTCTTCAAACCTACGTATTTATTAACATAAAAAGTTGTAACGATTGAAAACTGAAGGGGTGCAAGGCTGCAGAAAAGGTTAAAAACCACTGCTTTAAGTAACCTCATGTATCCGTATGTCCTGCTACAGAGACTAGTGTATCACGGGGCACTCTTACCACACTTCCCCCCTTCATTTATAGAGCTGCAATTTAGCCAAATTTAGTGAAAACCCCATAGTTAGTGTGATTCTTTTTTTTGCCCAGGCATTGAGGAATGGGGTGAGACCATGAATTCGCTAACGCTTGAGAACCCAGTTGAATCACGGGCAGCTAGAACTCAAATTCAAACTCAGGTTTTTAGAAGTGTCAGCCTCATTGCTCTGACTTCTGAGTCAACTGGCCATGTACCTTGTCATCATCACAGTAATCCATCGTCTATTTTACCCACGGATAGTCAAGGATAATAAAAATGAATTTAGTGCAGCTCTATCCAATTTTCCGTGAAATCGCTGAGAATAGGAAGGTCAACTCATGGATAACACGGATATGAGGCATCGCGCATAAGAGCAATTCGAGGGTGTTTGCATTTTCCCCCAATGTTTGTGTTTCATATATCAACATTAGACACTATAATAAAGCAACAAACTTAGAAAACCACACATTTTTCAAGGAGGCATTAAGCATTCATTCATAAAATTATATAAAAAATACGAATTTTGGGAATGTCAATCACAAACATGTGAGGCAATTTTTCTTTAACAACTTGTGAAAACTTGATATGGCACAACGTGCTGTCATCATACAACTGTCAGCTCGGCAAACAGAAAGTAAAGAACACCTTGTAGATCCACAGAGCCCAGTACAAACATGGCAAGTGCTCTTAGCGAGCACATATGAAGGCTGGCACGGCACACGAGGGGGTGGGCGGCCAGCACCACGCCATACCACCTTTGTCTCCCTAGTGGCGATATTTACACACCACACCAGGTACTCATTTGAAGCTGAGTCGACCTAGGGAAGGCCCAGGACCGGTTCAGATAATCGTCACTGGTGTTAGCCGTAAGGGAGGATTGAACCTGGGTTTACCAGGTTCGTAGCGCAGCGCGCTAACCGCTACACTACCGCTCCCCACGGAGTATTTACAGCACACTGTATTACGGACGCATTGTTCAAGACTCCTGTGTGATGAACGTGGAAAGTGAACGTCGAATAACAATTTACGTCCAGCGCACGTTCGCTAACGAGCCGTTACAACCAACAAGCATGCTGCTTTGCGCTTTCAGCACGCCGTTCCTCGCAATGATGTCAAACACATTCAAATTGCTCTTTCCACAAGCCGGCCTGAGAGCTCTTGAAAAATGTACACCGCATGCCTAATTGAGAGACGTAACGTCCCTTAACAGACTCATTACCCAAGCGCGTGGAGCTTCCGTACCAGCGTTTGGCTTTGGTGCTTCAATGAATGATTTTGCTAGAATCTGTTCAAGGTAGCATTGCAAGCCATACAGGGACGGTGTTCTTTCCAAGCGATTAAAAATGTCGGGGTTTTTTTTCCACCTCTCAACTTTGTTCTAATTTATGCACGACCGCTCACCGTGTTAATAACAGACCATACGTGAGCAAATTAAATTAATGCGATGGGAGCCTCAACGCCACACGCAGGGCAAATTTTGAAAGTGCCTCAGCCCACACAGTGGATGAGTTAAAAATTGGGCAGGGCTTGGGTACAGCTATGGCAAAGCACAGTCATTGTGCCGGGCTTGCAGGGCTGCCCAAAGGTTCGCTGAGGCCTGTGGTTGGAGGCCCATGGCAGAATGTCATGCGGGCCCTCCACCGCTTTCATTCGTTGACAATAAACGGACTTTTGTCGGGTCCTCTTTGGTGGAAAATTGCCACTTTGCCCTCCCCCCACTCCCTGGGCGGCCTTGAGGTGCAGGATACAGGGCACAGGTAGGCTACAGCTATTGTACAGGACCTAGGCTCGGCAATCATGCTAAAAATAATCTACTCACCCACGAGAGGGAAAAAAATAACTGTGCAATCAAATCACAACTCCGTCTTGTGACAATTCACAGAATCACTCAGCCGGAGAATCATCACATCCGTACTATGCACGAATAAAAGCTGAATTTTGGAGTTAGTGTCAGCACCTGCAGTCTTAATGTTATGCACGAAAACCTCAGCTCTTGAATGTATTTACGACTGCAAAGAACAGAAACCATTATTTTATTATTATTATTATTTGTAACTGTATGGTGTGATCATTCACACTTGCATTGCATGAGTAAACGGTAAAGGTGCAGCCCCGCATTTGCCTGATTATCCCACTGCTGACAGAAGGACCTCCACTAGAAGAGGCTCTAGAGAGCCCCTCTAGAGGGTTTTCTGTTGGCCTACTCTTATACACGAGTCAAATATCTTGGAAGAGGTGGGGAGAGTACCCCACCTTAACCCACTGCATGTGACCTGCCGATTAACTAACTGCTCATACCAATTAAAACTGTTGGGTGGCCAAAGCCAGGGGTTTCATCCCATTGCTTCAATTGCCGTGCCTGGAGATCGAACCCCGGGTGACCTTTGGATTGCAAATCCATTACGCCACGGCAGCCTCACTGCATTTCATCGACGATTGTTTATTTGCCTTGCAGTGGTTGCACTGGGAAGTAATCAATGCCGATGTTTTGCAGAACCCTTGCTGCATTTGCATTAGCATCCACAGGTGTGCGCAAGGAGTTAGGCACTGAGATATGCCGTCACCAAAGCTATTCACAGCAGTAATTGGATATATTTCCTTTAAAACATAATTCAGTTTTACAGAGCCAATATTTTCATTCATAATTGAGTTTTGGGTTAGGCCACAATTTGATACGTTTGGTTGTGAGAATTGTTTTCCAACTTACCGGTCAGATGAGACAAAATGATTTGGCACCTTGAAATGCTTGTAAACGTGGCAAATGTAATTTGTTTGGCTGCGATGAGTGGTAGAGGGTCTTCGACACAAATTTGGCCAGATCATTATCATTTCTGAAAAATGTATTCGAAAAATGAAGGCATCAACATAAACAAAATAAGTTTTAGCAATTTCAGATTATTATCTGATGGCGTAACTGTTGCAACAAGCCAACGAAATTAAAAGTACAATAAATGATTGAAGAACTTCACAAAAAAGGCTGCAGTCAGACTCACGGTAAATATGATAACACAAAAAAACATCAGTTTAACACGTGGTAGGTTTTCGCGACCAATGCATCCATAACAGAGGGTTTTTTTGGGTTAGATCGCGTAAATACATAAATGTGTCGTTAAACCCGCCACCACCCGACACAGCCAATTAGTAGGGGTTGTCACGTAAACAGAACGTGCCAATTCGTTACTAGCACAGCACACTGGTGTGTTGGAGAGCGAAGCCACAACATTTACAATCTGAGTACGACGTTTCGCCAGTAATTACAATTAGCTTCATCAGGCGACAGCCAGATTTGTGGAGAAATCCTCCTGTTTCGTTCAGAAAACATGTACAGCAAGTTAAACAGAATACAATTAACAAAATGATTGTTGGATCAAGAGTGAACAACAACAAAAACACAACACCAACAGCAGGGGTTTTTTTTGTTTAAAGGCAACGTCAAACAATTTGAAAAACTTAATTTATTTTTTGTCATTGGTCATTGTTGCCAATTAATTTGTGGTAAACTTACACGAGTACTGTTTTGCAAAAGCCTCGTAAAATTTTTATTTTTTATTTTAACCAATATGCCAGTGCACACAGTATCTAAATGGCAAAACGTGTTTCAATTGTTGTTTTATAACCCCCGTGCTTCCTGTGAATAAACTGCATGGGAGCTGAAAATGATAATGCTTGCTCCATTAAAAAAATATATATACTTAACAAAATCGAATTTAGCTTTTTTTGGACAAGTGTCACAATTACATGTTTGTACATTATGGTGTGTACTTTAAAAGTATGCAACTGAAATTAATTACAATATTAAAGTGTTCCACAGGAGGGAGGAGGAGGAGGAATTTTTATGAACCTAAAATTTAATATTTCTCCACCAGTTAATGTGCTGGCAGTATATGATCCGTGTAAAAAATAACATAACGACAACGTACAAATGCATGTTTCTGTTCGTACTCATCACACGCTCTGGAAAGCCTCTTTGCACCATCTCTTCGCATCACAGTGTATCGCAGAACGTGTTTGAAATTAATCTGTTGTCTGTCCTGGGCCACTTGAATTCAAATTCTCCATTTTTAAAAAGCATCGCGTGAAGCATCACCGAGACCCGATTGCAATCAGTTGACCGATTATTTCTTTCCCATAGTAAATTAAATACGTTGTGCCCTGTAAACATTACCAAATCCTGTCTCCGGAAAGATCTTTGTGACATTATTCTTGTTCCTGCCAGGGCTGTACAAAAAAGGACTCCCATCCATAGACACATTTACATCAGCCTGTGACACTAAAGCGTGCTTTATATTTGATTTGCTTGGCTGTGCACAGACAGAAATGATCCATTGCTTTCAATGCAGCTAGACATTATGTAACTAGCTTGTTTGCCCGTCCAAGGACGGGTGTATATTGCAGTAAATCTGAAATAGTCAATAGAAAAATTGTTCAGCTCATGATTATTAATGAGGGGGGATTGCCCCATGTGGAGTGACGTTACCCGATAATGGATATTGTGGAGGGGTGCGGCATGTGGAGTGACGTCACCCGCTCATGATTATTAATGAGGGGAGTGGTGCGGCATGTGGAGTGCGCGACCTTCTTCTGCGTCAGTTTAAATTTCCACGCGGGAATGAATATTAATGATGGGGGGGGGGGCTCTTTTGCACACACGGATGTAGCACTTTGCTGCGTAGATTTATTTTTACCGTTACTTTCTGTAAAGAAACGTCATATTTGAAGCGACTTTGCGTAATTACTTATTGAATTCAGCTCGACCTTCCTCTGCGTCAGTGTAAAATTCCACCCACTCATGAATATTAATGAGGGGGGAGGGCCGCATGTGGAGTGACGATCACGCGGGGGGTGGGCCTCATGTGGAGTGACGTCACGCGCCGGACGGACAGACATTTCTGGGTGATTATAGTAGGTAATGCTATATGCACTGACTCGTTGACCCTTCCAATGCGGCAAATCGAACAGGGGTAAAATTATGGTATTCCCACCTCTTCCAAGATATTTGGCCAGCTATGGAACAGGAGGCCAAACACACTCTCGATGGGTAACATCAACAGCTTCCTCTGTTGAACGTCCTTCCACCAACAGTGGCACGTGCAAGCAATTACAGGGCTGCACCTTTACCCATTATTATGATGTTATGCTCAACAAATGACAACTAAATATCGAATTCAGCCATTATTCTCAAAACAAAATGCTGGTGTAGTCATAATATGCGGGTGTCAGAATGTTCCGTAATAGTCTGACGTCAAGGGTTATCAATAACTCTGCTGCACCTTTATTTTAAGGGAAGATGTTGCGTATCGTATATGCGAATCAGCTGATAAATGGAGGAAGCTGCAACATGACCGAGGGATTTTTTTTTTGCCAATTTCAGCCGCGCCTCCAGTCACGTCAGGATTAATTTTGCTTTACAGAGAACGGCAGAGAGGAGCTTGCCTTCGAGGTTTTCACAGTTGCTCGGCCCCCGTTTGATTGCAGAGTTCACCGTTGTCAAAACAGAGTACCCGTCGCCCGACGAGCACGACGCTTTGAGAGCTGTCCATCAAACGTGCGGTCCATTTGGGGCGCCCTCAATCAACGCATCCCGACTGAACGCACAATTGACTCCCCAATAGGGGGAATTGCAATAGCCCACCGACATTGTAAATAAAACAAAAACCGGTACAGCCCTGAGATGTCTTTCTCATGCTGCTGCTGTTGATGAAATGGTTCCCCACTAGAGGGAGCTCTACACAGCTCCCTCTGGGAGGGAGCTCAAACCTGGTGACCTCTGCAATTGCAAATCCAGCGCGCTGACCGTCGCCACCACGCCACCATCCCATTGACACTGACGTCGTGGTGGAAGCAAATCTCCTGCGCGATACATATTAAGGCGCTTGTTTAGAGCATTATTCCTTCGTGGATTACTTTAACGTGTTTACATGTCCTCATAGGCGGAGTTTGACTTCTAGATTTCGGGGGTGGGGACAGGGTATTCGCTTCGTCCCTCTCGCTCGGAATCGCGGGTGCACATTATTTATATTTGCAATCTTAATTTTAAACTACTGAAAATAAATTAATGAAGGTGTCCGCCCGCGCATGTCCTGAAACAATTACAAAGACACAATATCATTCGGTGTTGACGCGCACGTCGAATTGGTTTTTATTTTGTGCCTCTAAGCTCCGTTGTGAGCGTGCAAGGACTGTTCTACTTAACGCAATTACAACAACAACACATCTACGAATCTGCTAATGTTCGTTTTGTTACGCGCATGTTTTGTCGTTGTTGTTTTTCTAAGAACACTGCTATGGAGGTACAATAATCTACGTGCACGGAACACTTTGTTTATTTTGGCCATTACAGGAATCGGGGGCGCACATCGTTACCACTGCACACGTTCTATCTAACGCGCATTGCTGAATAACGCACCCCCTGAAACATTTCAACTTGAATGCCAGAGGTATGATTTCGTCAATGGTAATGCGTCGCGACGTCAAGCTCGTGCAGAACCCAAAGTTAGCACATTTGTGTCACTGTCTTGAAATCAGAATACATGCCAGTTGATTCATCGTCACCGACATTGCGGGCAATGTCGGTGACGATTAATATTTACAAAATGTGTTTTTAGGCACTTTCAAAACAGAGCAAATATTCATTTATAAATGGAATTATTTTTGTATTTAAGATTATGTGACGTCAATAACTGAATCAATGTTGCACGAACAGTTGCTGAACACCACGCGTGTTGCCCATAAAAAGAGGGTAATGTATGCACATCTGCGGTTTGTTTAATATTTCACTGTTCATGATAATCTCTCGGATATGTGAACGCTACACGAAGAAGGCAGTAGGATAAATAAATCAAGATTACTTGATACTAATATTCACCGCAAAGGCAATTACTGCGTTCGACATAGATAAAGCTATGTTCATTGATCTGACTCAGCCAATTGGGTGAAATATTAACATTTACTATTTAATTGCGCATGACATACGAGTTTTTGAAAAAAAAATGCAGGAACATTAATTTTCAGGCAATTCTTCATTGTTCGTGTTTCTTAGTTGCTCTCGGATATGTTTCCGGGTCCACCACGCGTTGTTTGGCATGATGTCCGACGTTTCGTTCCACGCGGTTGCCTGGTAGCTTTTTCAGGAACTTAATTAAACAGAAGCTCCCCAGTACACGGCGCCAGGCATCAGACACCGCGTGCCACAACTCCAACATCACATCGGAGAGCTGAACAGCACAACCGTGAAAACCTACGCAGTCATGTCTCAGTTCCGCCTCGTACTGTGTCGACCTCCCGCGTGAAATTAATTCGTGACTAATGCTATCCTAAAACATCCAGCTCGTAAAGCCATATGCTTCAAATTAAATAAACCCAAGGTTCTTACAAAGCTATCTGTTTATAATGAATATATATAAACAACAGACCTTACAAACCCATCTGTGTACAGTTTAATCTATAAATTTGCTTCCACTGAGAATTGAAGTAAACAATACGATATATTCATTCAATAACAACAACGCATATCATTGCCAATAGCATATGCTGCAGAGCATGTAGGATGTAATTAAGAATACTGCCTGTCCCCTTAGTTGAGCAGTAGTCTGTGATGTGACCCACCTTAGCTCACACCTGGGCATGATCCATTTCATACCACCCTGTGCAGTATAAACAAGCAAAGCCCTTGGGTCTTCATCACTCGTAATTCCCGAAGCAAGGCCTCTGACCTCTGAAGCAGTCTTCTAGGTGCAAATAAGAATTCCTGCACTCACTCCTCATATGAACCCACCTCTCTGCTTTGCCCCGGGAAGGGGAAACTAATATATGACTTTGCATAATCAAGTCTAGAAATAAATTCTCGCGTTGCTCCATTCTGAGAAAATTAACACGTTTAACAGCCCTTTCAGATAAGCAATAAAATAGATAAGCGGCTAATATCTCCTTCGTATAATTGTCTCTCCACAAAAAAAAGCGTATGCTTTACGCACCCCCATTGTCCCCACGGCCTTCTGGGAGTGAATTTAAGATAAGCAGAAGTCAAAGACCGCAAAATGTCATAAAAAGTGTTGTGCGGCACCTCAATTTAAACGTAAATATGTTGTGAATACACTGCGCTGGGGAAGAACACTTATTGTTACATTTGACTAAGTTTGAAATCATTTGTGCATTTTTTTATATTTTATATATTTTTTTAAGGAAGTGTTCCTGATTTGTTTTTTTTTATATATATTGTTTGATATTATTGTCGTCTGATTAATTTGTTTTGCCAGAAAGTAGTGGAATGATGACCAAACTCGCTAAACGAATCGGGCTCCTGGTCTCAGATGGCTCTCCCACCACATTTCAATAAATAAAGCCAAGACATCAGCAATGGCATACACTTGAGAATGATATTCTTATATATTTTAGGGTTTTTTTAACAGCACATGATTTGCTATTGTCTCATAGTGTTATCGGGCAGTAGAGAATGATGAGCTATCTAACCAATTTCAACCGTATTCTTTGGGTCTTTCGGTAAAGTAACGTAGATAGGTTAAAATTTATTTAAAAATATATATAAAATAAACAAAAAAACGATGACGGTTCGATCACAATATAAGCGATCGTCATCAGGAGAAAAAAGAGGGGGGAAACTGCCGAAGGCAGGCTGTTTTTAAAGGTTTAAAATGGGCGTAGCCCGAGGGTCATAAATAAAGTGGGTGGGGCTAGTTATGTTAATATGAGAAATTAGCATGTTAATGTAAGATCAAAGGGCGAGCTCCACGACGAACACAATTTCAACCGAGAGGATGGGTACACACTCAGCAATCATTGGAAGGGTGTCATCAACCAATTTAAGTCATAACTGGCTGTGATGTTCCCATCCTGCCACCTTCCAATGTTAGTTTTTTTTTTTTTCCCGTGGCTTCGGCTCTGCGATCTTACATTAACATGCTAGCCTCTCACATTAACGTAGCCAACTCCGCGCGCTCGTTGTGGGGGTCGCACTCCGATCTTACATTAACATGCTAATTTTTCACATTAACATCACTAGCCCCGCCCACATCGTTTATGACCCTTGGGCTATGCCCATTTTTAAAACCTTTAAAAACAGCCTGCCTTCGGCAGTTTACCCCTTTGTGTTGTGATCGAAACATCGTAGTTTTTTGTTTATTTTATATTTATTATTTTTATTAATTTGAACCTATCCACGTGACTTTACCGAAAGACCCAAATAATATGAATCACTGCAGTCACGAAAGCTTTAAGTCAAGATTCAATTTCAACCGGCTTAGTACAGAGGTTGATTGCATTGTACCAAGTGGGCTAAAACCAAAGTATAAAGTATACGCGTACATACAGTGACCTATGACCCGATTCCTTGACCGATCTCATCATAAATTAGAAGCTAAGCATGGTTGAGCGTGGATAGTACTTGGATGGGCGACTACGAGGTCCATATGTAGGTGGAATAGGCGTTGTGAGCAGTAGAGGGCAGTGCATCAAAATATATTTCTGTTCCGTATTCTCCCTCACCTTCAACAACCCGCACTGACCAGCGTGGTGAAGTATGGTTAAATAACTCTCAGTGACTGCACAGTGTTGGACGAGGCCCTCATCCAGAAATGGGCTGACAAATGGCCTGCATATGCAGACATATACAAAGACTTTGTATGAAGGAATTGAATAAATATTTAGGATACACATTCTAATATGGTGCTGTAACCGAAAAATAAGTCCTGGCGAAAATGATATTAAGCGTTGCATGATTAATTACCCGTTTCAAATTGTGCCAAGTACGGCTGTTTGAATTACATCCTCCTTGAGCAGGACTGTAGCAACTGACACAATCGCTGGAATGAAAAAAGAACCCTTTGAAACTCATAAAAAATACATTACAAAAAAGAATCTGGATGCAAAGGGAGATGTTTTGGTCACTTTCAAAGCCTGCTACTTCGGTAATGTATTCATCTGGCCAGCGCTGGTGACACGATAACAAAAAAAACATTTCATCACAATAACCCGTCTTGAAACTGAAATGTTTGATTGATGGTATTTCCACACAGTAGCTATGCATAAAAATAGCATGGGCATGGCATGGGAAATATATTGCAATAACTTAAGAGCAAGGCTTCAAATTATGTTGCGTGTTTTTTTTTCGCAAGACCCTTTTAAAGCGCACATATAATGGAAAATGTTGTTAATGTAAAGAGATTGATTGGAAATTACTATGTTCAGCTTGGGCAGATGATGTGCGGTCAGAGCAATAAGCTGACACCGCTGAGATCCTGGGTTTTAATACAGCTTTCAGCCTGCCGTGATTAAACCGGAGGTATAGAGAGTTGATGGTCTCAACCCCGGTCACCAATGACGGCGCACGCACATATTAAAATTAAATATTGCAAAATATTTGTTTTTGCACTCACTTTGACTCTATTCCAGCACTGAGAATGAACAAAGAGATGTGAGCATGACTGTAATGCGATGTGACAACATTGGCTCCCTAATGTGTGGATCAAAACAAGCTATCTTAAAGTAATTTGTATGCAATAAAGGATGTATTACACGGTGCCATAAACACGCGTGATACATTTATTTTCAGATACTTAAATCCCACCTCTGAGAATAAATATATATTAAAATATACATGTACCTGATTTCAATGTCACGTGACTAACAATACTCTCTGTGGCATGGTGGGTTTGAGAGTGCTGCCCTCGATTGTGTGCTGCCACTGGAATAAAATAATAAATTTATAAAATAAAATAACACAATAAAATTCTGACGACGTTTCGGCCACAACACAAGCGGCCTTCATCAGGTGAAGGGACGAGACTGTCTGGAGGATAGCGCTGGAGCGAAAAAGCTACGCTCAGATCGCGACCTTATAGCTGTGTGAGAAGAAACAAAGCGCCTTGACAAAGGAATTCGCATAGATCTTCTTTGGTTCTTTCGGTAAAGTCACGTAGAATGAGAATAAAATAATAAATTGATAAAATAACACAATAATATTCTCACGACGTTTCGGCCACAACACAAGCGGCCTTTATCAGGTGAAGGGACGAGACTGTCTGGAGGACAGCGAGAATTTTATTGTGTTATTTTATTTGATTAATTTATTATTTTATTCTCATTCTACGTGACTTTACCGAAAGAACCAAAGAAGATGAATCCTTGCAGTCACGAAAGCTTTAAATCGAAATTTAAATCTCAACGGTGGTTCCGTGATATCCACTTCCATGGGCCGTTCTCCTAAAACAAAGTGCTGCACTGCAGAAGATGTGTACCGATACCTCATCTCTTGAAATTATGCCAATTAAACGATTTGAATATCATTTGAAAGAGGTAAAAAAATAATCATAGGAATCAAGAAATAAGAATGTCGAACATGATGTTGGGAAAGGCTGAGTGGCACTACCTTTCCCACCCATGCCCCCCACCCCACCCCACCATCCATATCCACTTAGTAATGTGTTGTCAGTGCTGCAAATAAAAAAAAACACCGGTGGTCCTGTGGGATGGTCATTAAGCCTGTCTCTGCTGCTTGTTTGGGGATGTTAACGTATCGCGGAGCGTTATTTCTGGCAAGAAAACAGCCACTGTGTGTGCCCATGTTGGTGCCAAATTAACCGCTCGTAATGAATTCATTCTGCACGAAACCCAAAACAACGGCTCGTTGTAAACGAGATATATGGTACTAACTTGAGCTCACGTGTGAATATATCTCAAACGCAATAATTTTAATTATCCACTAAAAAGAACCCTTGAAAACACTGGATAAGAAACAATGAACGTGAGCACATTTGGCCAATGAATGCTTGAGACTTGAGAGAGATGCGGTCCGTATAAGGATAGGAGAAGGAGATTTCACTCTAATTATAATCAATCGTGACCTTTTTAGGAAAGGTGCCCCAGGGTCCTGTAAAATCCTTGGAGATTAAAAGCAAGATCAATGGTCAAAAAAGAATGGGGTTTTACAATATGGAACAAATGAATACCATATGGAATCAATGGTCTGCCTCAGTAAAGAGATGGTGTTTTCATTCTACCATCTTTTGTTTAAAAACGAAATAACTATGTACGTTTGTATATTTTAGACAAATATAATCCTGGGTGGTGGTGGTGGTGGTGATGTTGCCGTGGTCTTGTAATCCGGATGTTGCCGGTTCGATCTGCCGGCGAAGCAATGGGGATGCTTCTTACATCATATTTATCTAAGCTGTCTATTTTTACTTTAACACTTAAGGCCAAATGAACTGTATAGCTCTTTTTCAGAAGGGACCTGGCCACAAATGATATCTCAACGAAGTGGCTTATCATGTGGAAATTTATAGCAGACCAAAAACGAAATAAATGTTTCTAATGTGGAGGGGAAATCCACGCGAACACGTGGAAAACATGCAAACTCTAAATATACAGACGTCACGGTCGAGATCAAATGCACGACCTCCTGTATACCAGGCGAGGTAGTTAACATCTCGTCACACCTCTTGCCCACCAGGCAGCACCAATGGGTACACCACAGTCATTCAGCAGGTCGTGTGTGGTGGGGTAAAGTGTCGGTAACTCCCACCTCTTTCACGATGCCTGGCCATCATGAAACCTAGGTTGAAAATTCATTTCTTTGGAACTGCGTTTAGTTTGCTATCCTTCCCCCGCACCTCCGATTAGCACGGTTGGCTACGTAGGGTGCGAAAGAAGTTCGAAATTCAACGTGAAAGAGGCGACCAGGTTACTTTCCAGAGGGCATCTCTGGGGCTCCCTGTAGTTGGAGGCCCTTCTGCCAAGCAGTGGTGTAACTTTTCATTTTTACAGAATTAATCTGGCGAAGATTCCGTAAGTAAAGCACATACATTTTGAGAAGAACCAGTCCTAGCTTAGAGGGAACGCTAAGATGCTTGAGCAGCTTCACCTGTTTGTGTATTCAATGTTAGTTCGGCAAATTAGGTCTGGTACGGCAACAGCACACAACAGCTCATTAACTTGAAACGCATGTTGTTATTTTAGTTTGTATTTACATTTGAAAGAGGTGTACGCGATGGTGGGAGTATGCACCCTCCAAAGGTAATGTTCTTTTGTGTAATTCGTCTGCAGTACATTTGAACAAGATTACAATAATCGGCTCCGGAAATAAATCCACAACAAGCTAGCTTTCTTGTGCCAAGGTAACTAGGGGCTGCTACTGTCTGTCATGATTGCAAAGTGATTGCTCATTTCTGTCAATGAGACCAAAAGGGAATTCACCCCCTGAGAAAATTATGAGCGTCAATAACATTTCGTGATAATTCCTTCTCCACTGATTATTTGGAAAATACATTTACCTATAATGTATTTAAAATATAGATCCTATTATCAATCAAGGTAGGCGATCAGCGGGTCACGTGTGACGGGCTAAGGTGTGGGGACTCCCACCTCTTCCGAAATTCCTGATCAGCGTGGAAAAGTCGTCCAAAAACATATCCTCTAGAGGGGCTCTCGAGAGCTCCGTCGAGTGGAGGCCCTTCCACCAACAGTGGCCCGAGCAAGGGATTGCACGGCTGCGCTTTTACCTTTTCGTTTATCAATCAAAACAAACCCACAACAATCGCACGATCCGGCTATGGGTGTACATTTACACTGAAATATAATCGCGCCTCCAGTTCGCACGGTTGGCTACGTGCGGTGCGAAAGAAGTTCAACACACGTACAGTACGCGCATAAACTTGATGAACACATTATTTGTATTGTTAAGTTTAGCTGAGAACACTCCTTGCCCATCCTATTCACACGTTGTGAAACGAAAATCGCACGTGTGCCGCGACATCTCAGTGGCACATTCATCATTCCTTATTGCTGTTACTGTGTGTGCAAACCGCCGACTGCATCTACACACAAAGTCAAACTAATTAGTGCTTAACTTTCCACAACTTTTTTTAAGTGGGCTTTGCAAAAAAACAAACACTGCACTTTCTAATGTACATAGTTGTTTGGTGGTTGACAATCTGTGACGTGCATTATGGGACATTTTTTGTGAGTATCAAAGTATGAAAAATAAGAATAGATTTTACCTTTTCTGGAAATAAAACAAGTATTAAGATGTTCAAACACCAAATAGATACCTTATGCAAGGAATCAAATCTACTTTAACCACACGGACTTGTGGTGAACATGCGAACAAACTCTGATAATGTATTCATTGTCTTTGCAACTCCATGGCCTACACCAGAAACATCCTTCTTTTTGGCCTAATCTTTTGTCAGGGCGAAGAGAAGATCGACTCTTCTCCTTGCGTCATCTTCACGGTGTGCATTTAACACGATTCCACAGCTGTGTGTTTCATCAGCAGATGGCACGAGTAGTTATTGCAAGCAAAATGTACAAAAGTGATTTTAGTGGTGGCGCCGCAAGTCATGACCATGCCAAGCAAGCGGCGAAGGGGCTCCAGATTCTTGAATATGGGGGCTTCAAATATAAGCTAAAAATACAAATCCTTAAAAAAAACATGACGTATAAATAACGTGATGCCAATTAATCTCTCAAATCTATCTGGTTCCGTATCTCTCTTTTCTCATTTCAATGCATCTCTAAATTTCCTCTACATTTCCCTTATCTCGCCGCATCTAGATATATTCTATGTGACCGGGAATATAATTTCTGCGTAGGGCGCTCCTAGGTGAGCAGTGCTTTTTTTTAGGTGTTTGTTTTGACCACGTACAGATAGATTCATGCATTGTAACGAGGAAATGAGGCGCTTACACATTCCACCAGACGGTTTGTCGCACAATCACATCTTTATTAAACTTCAGTTCCACTATTTCAACAATGCAGTGGTCCATTCACTAATAAAAATAATGCTCCTAACACATTAAGCAATGTACAACATGTACAACCATTACACTGGCTTTTCAATTACACCATATTCGTTTTTTGTACAGCACTTTAAGTTGATGCACGGTTGTATGATTGACAAAGATGCAACTGAAGATAGCTTTTTGAAGAAAAAAACCCCACTGTTTTTATCATTGCAAAGCACAACTTATAACTTATAGTGCTCACATACAATATATTGTTCTTATTTGTGCGCTAAACTAAGTTGAAATCCATCAAATTGACGATGGTTTCTGCCTCGTTTCAGGACAAGTAGACAATGAAAAAAAACATCCACAAAAGCAGCAAAACACTTGCACCAAGAGATGTGTTCTACTTACCTAATGCACAATCGTATTGTGTATATGATGCGATTCGAAACATTATATATATTTACTTTATATATAAATCCACATTTGGTCCCGTGCAGCCATTTGTTGTATAAGCAAAGGACCGCTGTATCTCCGTGGGCGATGTTATAAAACTCTTCATTTTGTTTTCAATTCAAAATTATTAGCGGTTATGCGTGTTGCTCAGAGGAATATATATAGCGACATCTTTGTGAAATATAATTGACTTTTTCTTCTCGTAGAAAGTATATACACAAATTTATAACATTTATTGCTTTTTATGCTTTGAATACACATGAACAAGACATGAAACATGTCATTAGCAATGCACGGTCGTTTACGAGCTGATTTTTGTCTTTACAATGCCACAGCATTTGCGAGACCTGACCCTGGCCATGTGTGTACATTTGTGTCTGTTGTAAAGCCAGTTGCATTTATTATTATTCACATCGTTTTAAAATACAATATTAAATATAACACAAATACAAAATATAATTTACATAATTGTCACAATAGTTCCATGATCTTTTGCACCTGCAAAAAAGAAGCCCAAAACAAACACTTGTGGACAAATTAATAAAAAACTATTTTTAATTTTGTAAGATTAAAAGGCAAATCAGGCATATAAATATACGTTCTAATGAAAAAAGTAGTGGTATCTACACAACTTAAGGTACAACCTATTGTATATTTTCTTGTTGAAAGCATTTGTAAATTTTAATAAGTGTACCATTGGTTAAATATCTCTCCGTTAGGATTCTACAGCCAAGATGTTGACCGACGTTTTTCTTAGTTTGCTTATTAAAAAATAAAATAAAAATAAATCGTGAATATCTTTACGTAGATAAGCGTATCATTTCATTTATAACATTATTTGCAAATATTTAATTTATGCCAAGCATAAGAATGTGTATGTCCTTGCAATTATGATTGCTATATTCTTTCTAGATTAGGTATTTAGGGTCCATACATTTCACACATTCACAAGATAAATATCGTACTTTGCACACCAAATTTGCATGAAAGTAGAACAAGACGATTTAATAATAATGAAACATCACTGAGATGAACTGTGGATGTTCTTTTTTATTAAATGTCCCCTGCCCCCCTCCCCCCTCCCCAATGTTATCCCCTTTGTGCCATCGGCGTCACGTCATGTGACGAAGTAACCTTTGGGGTCTCACACACAGCAGTGCAACCCTTCCTGTCGGACAACAGCCCACACGAGTGGGATATCACAGCAAAACACCTGACAAGATCAGTTCCGTGGACCTCTGATCCACACACAGTAGAGGGCAGCGCTTTCCACTTGCTTTGCATGTGAGAGTGTGGTTTGAGAATGACATTCAATCTGATATTTTCATTCTCTGAGCTGGAATTTAAGCCGAATTGACTGCAGCAACCACATTTGATGTGATCTTTTTTTTTGGTGGGGGAGTAATTGGTGACCGGGCAGAGACCGTTAACTCATTAGACTTGAGGACCCGGTCTAACCAAAGGCCTTTAAACCCAGGCCCTCAGCGGTGCCAGCTCATTGTTGTTCTCACGTCTGAGTTACCGGGCCAACCGAAACTCTGCATATTTAATAAACCATCATTGCTAAGTTACAGGGTCTCAATAAATTTCATCAGAACACGTTGCATTTATAACTGTCTACAATGAACAGGTGCTCGTGTATATAATCAAACATCCATGTGGGACACAATTTACACAATCATGGATACTGCATTATGGACATCTGTGTAGCAAAGTGTGAAAGCAATTAAAACTTGCGCTTTAAAACTAAATTTTTGTTGTTAATCATTTCTGTTTACATTTACACAGCCTTACGTATAATCGGGTTTCAGGGTAATGTACAAGGTGTTAATCATTGCAACTCTCCCGAGCCTGTTTCCAAAGGTGGACTTTACAAGTAAGCAAATACCATATAAACCCCATCACTTATAACAGACCATAACACCATCTAAGTAAATATACTGGATGATCAAGTTATTAGCTATTAGATGTCAGCTAAATTTAGTGGGTTTTTTTAATCATTTGTATTCTCTGTCCACCAGTGGTTCATTCCATACTGTAAATACCATACTGTAAATATCATACCGTACATTAATAAATTAAACCAATAAAAGTTAAATGGCTCAACGTTCCACATTTACGCTTTATTAAAATTATATGATTCTTTCTCTCCAACCATATGCACTCACTCCTCAGTCCTAATTCCAAGTTCACGATCATTAATCGCGGCATGATCCATTTACTAATTAAAGCCCTTGTGGTCTCTGAAAGGAATTCACCGACACTAATGAGATTTTTAGCTCCTGGTATCTTCACAAAGGTGGCACAAGTTAAGAGGTACTGTATGCAAATAGATTTACTTTCATACACGCATCTGCGGGTTTGAATTTCCGTCTGTGCAGCAGCAGAGGAGCTGCGCTTAACAAGGACGCAGAGAAAAATTGGCTCTACAAAGTCCCCAGTGAAACACTGCGATATTTTTTTTTGCCCCACCATTACGACGAACCAGCTGTAGCTGAGTGAACAGAAGGAGCCAACGCTTTGTTCCCCAAGGTCACGAAGGTCAGATGCAAACCAGCTCAGACAGCGATTTCAAAACCAACCGTAGTGGAATAACAACCGTGCCATTGACGTCTTTTTTTTTTTTACAAATGCCACAGACGTGCATCTCGAGAAGACGAGCGAGCAGGATAAATGTTGCCGGGTGAAAAAAAAGGTAGAGGCGGATGGTTCAATTCAACGTCACGTCCTTTAATTTATGTTTGTCCTTTTTTTTTTAAAGTGAGACGTTATTTTAAAAGTTGGATCGTGTTTTCGTGAAGACACCGCACAATAGGCATGTCCATAAAGACCGAATGGGTTTCTTTTTTGCTGGCAATGTGTTCAGACACAGAGCAAGCTCTGAAATTACGAAGCACTGTGAAATGTTGCGCAGATGGGGAATAACAAAACACCGTCGATAATTCGCATCGTACAAATGTCACGAGTGTGTCATACGCAGCATGATGCCCTTACGCATAAACAAAATATTACCTCGTGGTAAATCTTAGACAACAATCAAATTGCGATATTATATGTGCGCACGAACCAGGCATTTGCTGCGCATTATAAAATTAATGCTAAATTCAGAATATGCCAACAATGATATAATAGAAGCATGGCCATTGGAATGCAATATGCTGCCATATGTTTAATTCTAAGAGACTTTTGTTTTGTATGCAAACTCATTAAGCATTTGTGTGGAGCATCAATGATACAATCGTGTAAAAACAGAACTCCATGATGTATCTCCACAAATAAATAAAAAACTGATAAATGTTTTAGTCTATTGGCTTTCCAGACCGATGTCCAGCAGTAATTGTTTGAGGACGAACACTCTGGGCTGGTTTCAACCTTCTGTTGGTGAGGCGTTCTGCTGATGAGACCCAGAATGTCGATAACGATCCAGAGTTTGCTTGCTGGAACAAATGCTGCTGGATAATAGTGTTCTGCAAAGCCAGTAGGATGTTGGGCTGAAACACATTTGTATTCACGTGAGGACACACAAATGGAGTATTGCTTTTACGTGTTATAATTTTGTGTTGTTGACTAGAATAAGAAGCAGGACAAAGACCCCCCCCCCCACCCTCGTAGCTCTAATATGCCGTTTTTTAGCTAGTACCGTCAGCAAGCACTTATGAAGTTTGGCACGGCGCACAAGCGATGGGTGGTGTCATGTGACTAGCAGCAGCAGTAGGGACACACAGTGCACACAGCGAACACACACTGGCACGCGAAAACATTGGTCCACGGACTCCCGCGTGGAATGCCTCAGTAAGGTGCGAAGAGAAAAGAGCCGTGCGCTTGCCGCATGGGTCCCGGAGAAGGCCTCAGCATGGCTGACGGCTGGCCCACTCCGAGCGTGGACGACGTGAAGATTGATGGAGCGGACGAGCTGGGCGGCCCGGGAGCCAGGCCCAGCGGGTTGGCCGCTGCGGCAGCTGCGGCCGCAGCGGCCAGGGAAGCTGGAAGGAATGCCAGAGGCTTGCCGCGCAGCTCTCTCGGAAAGGAGACCTTGCCTGTCTGTTTGTTTGTTTGCACACAGCATAAACAATTGGAATCGTATTGGATCGGAGGCAGAATGATGGGTCTTTTTTTTTACGGTCGCCGTTCGGGTTTCTCCTCTGCGATCGAAAATGACCAGAACGTATCGTGGGAAGAATAATATCTGACAATTTTTCCTCGAACACTGGAAGAGGAGAGGACTAAATTTACATGCTTTGTCGTAAGTGGTGTGTTGTCATGCATATTCTTTGGGTCTTTCGGTAAAGTCACGTAGATAGGTTCAAAGAAAAGAACAAAAACATAACAACAAAAAACCACGACGTTTCGATCACAACTCGAGCAATCGTCGCAGTTTTTGTTTGTTACTTTTTTGTTATTTTCTTTGAACCCATCTACGTGACTTTACCGAAAGACCCAAAGAATATGAATTCCTGCAGTCACGAAAGCTTTAACTCAAGATGTATTGTGATGTAACTGATAAACTGGCGAAATGGAGACGTGCAATGTCCCCAAAAGACTTACTGATTACACAGGACAGATTCCTTGAATTTACGACGATCCGGGGAAAATCAGGACAGGTGGAAATCCTAGTCACCACTGGCATTAGTGAAAAGTTAGAAGGATATCATTTTAACTCTACAAGCACGAAATTTCTATCAGAGTTTGATATATGCAAGATGTATGCAATTAAATGAGAAGATTCATGCCACAAATAATAACCTAAACAAAACACAGATGGTATGAAAAATTGTGTTTAGATGATCATTTCTTTCGGGTAGTCCACAATGTGGAATGTGTGACTGTCCGCCTGGAACTTACCGTGACAGGGCCGGAGTGGCGATGTTGCTTGTTATATGGAGAAAATTTTGGCTTTGGAGGTTTGCCTGCAGATCGGTCTTTATGTCTCCTGCTCGTGATATGCTGCGGTGATAAACGGCCGTACAATATTAAAGGTGTTTGTGCATCCTGGTTGCCATCAAGAGTTGTGGGATGTGCCCGTTTCATCCGCAAACTGTTCAGTACACACACTGCGAATCTGACGTCACTGAAATTGCACGAGACATAATGAAACGTCATTGTTGAATTAATGATCAATGCATATCGGCGGCGCATTTTTAAAGCTATACATATCGGGTACTTTTGTTTCCCATGCTAAAACACTATAGGAACATATTCTTAGTTTTTTCGGTAAAGTCACGTTGAAGAGAAACAACAAAATAATAAAATATATATAAAACAATAAAAAATTCTCACGACGTTTCGACCATAACTCAAACGGTCATCTTCAGGTGTGTTGGTTTGCATAAATTTATTTTGAAACGACGCATTTATTTATTTATAAAAACGATAGCGTCACGCGCAGCGATTGGCAGTTTACCCAGGACTAGTCCATCTATATTTTGAAAAGAGGAGGGGGGAGACGAATTTTTTTTTATATATATATATAATGTATGCTGTCTGAAAGCCACTGCAAGCGTGAACAATCAATTAAGAACTGAAATGGTTTATCAAATCTTTCCAATGATTGCTAAGATAGAATCCATCTTCTCGGTTGAAATTGTCTCTGTGCTTGTATATGTGGATAGCCTCATGAACGAATCTCTCATGGAAGCCAGGTGGCTTACAAAGAACCTCTGTCTTGGAGAAGTCAATGGCATGTGAGCCTACTGAATTAGAACAATGATCTGCTACGGCCGAGGTGTTGGTCCTACCGTGTTTAAGGTCTGCTTTGTGTTCACGAATGCGGTCCGAGACATGGCGTTTGGTTTCTCCAATGTAACTACTACCACAGAGGCAACTTAGTTTGTCGATTGGTAGGTCACATATGGTGGCGTAAAGTGTGGGTACGACCACTCCTTCCAAAATGTCGAGCCAGTGTGCAAGAGCATGCGAAATACCCTTTCACGAGGGGCTTTCTAGAGCTCTCTTTAGCGAAGACGCTTCCCTCTGCAATCGCAGGGCTGCAAGTCTACCATCACCATTGATTTTAACCCTAGAATGTGCCACCACGCATTATTCCCAAGTACGTTCAAGGGATGTAAGCATTTGCTTATTATTTTTACTGAGCAGCTTGAAGCAACAGTCTTTCATCGACCGCCCAGAGTCCACGTTCAATGATGCAAAAAAAGGCAAAAAATCCAATCGGAAAATATCGAGCAGATAAAATAATAGAGTAAAACCTTGGATGGCGAGAAACTTGGTCTGCGAGTGTATTTTGCAAGAGGAGCAAAATTTGTAAATGAATATTAATTTGGTAAACGAGCGAGGTCTTGCAATACGAGTAGTATGTATACGCTTTGTCTGCCGAGCATCACATAATCACAACTGATATTACGAGTGCCTTGGATTACAAACACGTTTCCGGAACGAATTATGCTCGCAATCCAAGGTTTTACTGGATATCATAAATGAACGCGTCCCTCTATAAACTGACAACACGAAAAGCGTTTTTTTTGGTAACAAAAAAAAACCAGCAGGCAGTTTGCCAGTGCATCATATTTCAGTACTACACCTTTTACCGTTAACCCATCGGTAGCCGCGAGTAATTGTCCAAAAGCCCCTACAGTCTACCGAGATCTTTAAGGTGACCACACGTCACAGTGACGGACATCTCTATATACAGCTTCCCGGGGGCGGGAAGGCACACCTGTTTCAGCTGCGTCTCCGAATTGACGTGGACGTCGCAGATCTCGCAGTAAAAGGTCTTGTCTTGAAGGCCAAAACCCGCGGCGCTGCCATTCTGGCTGCTGACTTTGCAGCCCGGCCTGGGAAATGCTCTTATGGAACCGCCACCACTCCACGCTTCAAACATCGTCTTGTGCTTGACACCTTTAAATGAACAACAACAAAAAGCAGACGAACGGTTTTTTTTACATTATGAGACCTCCTTTGCCAGTAACAAGATATAGGAATAGATTTTACCCTTTTAACTGGCACAAAAACTGACACCTTTATTCAAGGCATCATGTTTGCAATAACCACAACACAAGCAGTCAAAATGCAAACAAAAAAGACAACTCTGATAATAATATGCACTGTTCTTGAATTTGATTGGTCCACACCCGAGACGGCTTTTCTTAGAGCCTAGTCTCCATTGGTGTTGGACCAGAAGACGCCAGTTAAAAGGGTAAAACCTATTCCTAGACGAACGTTTGTCGCTATCGTGAACGCGAAGCGGTTTGCGTTGCCGTCATGTCGTAGGCATCGTGCAGAGTATGAAGACATTATTACGCGTGTGTTAAACACCACTCATTGTTGACATTTGCCAAAGCCTCTCAGACCTATTATGAGATCAACATGTTATTGCTTATTCTTTGGTTCTTTCGGTAAAGCCACGTAGATAGTGGCTTTACCGAAAGAGCCAAAGAATATGAATTCCTGCAGTCACGAAAGCTTTAAGTAATGTTATTGCTTGTCGAGGCATTTTGCTTAAATATTTTGACCATTCCTGTAACGTTTTCAAATCATAAAAAAAAATCTAAACACCTCATGAGAATCTTTCATCCGTTTAGCACACAGTGTACTGTATATGTTATGGGATTCATGTTAAGCACCGCCATCGATGCCCTGGGTTTTCTGCCATGGTGCTGTAATGGGTTAGCACGCAGAACTTGCAAATCCGGAGGATGGCGGTTATATCCAAACTCCCCGAACGGGAGCCGAAACACTCGGTGCAAAACGTCTTTATACCCCTTCGCCTCTGCCCACCCAGTGGTACAAATTGGTAATAAATGGGTAAATGACCTGTCGATCAGCAGGTCACGCGTGCTGAGGTAAAGTCTGGGGAGCGGTAGTGCGTAGCGGTGAGCGCTACGCTGCGCTACGATCCCGGCGACCCGAGTTCGATTCCAGCTCACGGCCAACACCAGTGAACTGGTCCTGGGCCTCCCCCTAGGTCGACTCAGATTCAAATTAGTACCTGGTGCGGTGTGTAAACATCGCTACTAGGGAGACAAAGGCGGTCGGGCGTGGTGCTGGCCATCCAGCACCTCGCGTGCCGTGCCGGCCTTCATAGGTGCTCGCTAACAGCACTTGCCACAACAGTCTGTTAAGGCTATACGGGGGAGATTTGTCTCTGTACTCACACTCCTTCTAATAAGATGTCTGGGTAGCATGGAAGAGGGGGGCAAAAATAGCCCCTAGAGCTGCGTACAGTGGAGGCCCTTCCACCAGTGGGGCTGCAAACGCTTTGTCGACCTTCACCGATAATGTCCACGTGACTGGCTCACCGTTGTTATGAGCATCCAGCTGTGACTGCGAGTTGACCACCACCTTGCACAGGGAGCAGTAGAGTAGGCGCTTCGATTTCTCGTCCTCCGTCTCCGTGCCCAGCGTGGCTGTGCCGCTGTTCACACTGCTGATGCTGCTGCTACTGCTTCCACCTCCTTCTCCTTCTAAACCTCCTCCTCCTCCTCCTGCTGCTGCTGCTGCTACTCCTCCAACTCCTCCACCAGAAGCAGAGGCTGGAGCTGGCTGTGGTAGCTTGCCGTTGTCACCCAAGGCGGTACTTGGGGAGGAGGGTTTATCCGCGGTGTCCAGCTCTGCTACCGTTCTCCCCTCGCCGTGCGTCTCTCTCCCGACATTGAGATTTATTGATTTCACTGAAAATCAAGTGAGAGAATTAACAATATAATCCATTCAACGAGTGCAAGGAATACCTGAACATTTAACAATGGCTCAAAATATAGGATGCTGCTGTGGAAGAATGGTTACCGCACTACAGATCACCGGTTCAATCTAATGGCGTGGCCGTTGGAATGATGGGCACGTTTCTTAAATGCCACTGCGTCTGTCCAGTCTGCAGAATATGTGGTGTCCACGGCAATTAGTCAATCTGCGGGTCGAGTATGGTGGGGTAAAGCGTGGAAGATGTGGCGAAAATCCCCTCCGGATTGGTTCCCAGGAACTCCATCTCATGGAGGCTCTTCCGACAGTTGTGGCAGAAGCAAGACATGGCAGGGCTGCATCCTCACCAACGTATATAGCGTTAATGGGCCATTGCACATCACTGTTGAGTAAATTTGAAATATTTTATATTTGCTTATTATTCACCCTGAACCAGCATGAAGCGGAAGTTTTTGTTTGGTACATTCCCATAGGCCCTTCTCAATGACGCAATCTGTTTAAATTCAAAAGGGGGATTTCGATAGGAAAATAAATAAACAAACCTTTCTCATAAATCTTCTTTGGTTTTTTGGGTAAAGTCACGTAGAATGAGAATAAAATAATAAATTAATAAAAATTAAATAACACAATAAAATTCTCACGACGTTTCGGCCACTTGTGTTGTGGCCTACGTGACTTTACCGAAAGAACCAAAGAAGATGAATCTTGCAGTCACGAAAGCTTTAAATCGAAACTTTCTCATAAATGCCTTATTTCCCTGGAAACTGGCAATATTAAAGTGCTTAATATACAAAAATGCAGTATCTAATAAGAAATTCAGTCTGCTTAGTACAAGCCTTAGACCAACTGATTGTAGGTTTAATTGTCATTCTGGTTTTGTAAATCGACTAAGGTGACATGATCACATGCACACAGCATACCTTGGGACTTTGAAACATAGGGCCCACGAGGTAAATACCAAGATGTGCGATATACAATTACAACCAATGTAATTAGGCAGGCAATTTACATATTTAATATTACTTTTCTCACATGTCAAAAACAATGTTTTGATAGGCGTATTAATTGTGCGGGCGTCTGAAATTGAATCACCGTCACCATAATCATCGGCATCATCATAATTTCGTATAAATTTAAAATAGAATTCAGTGTGAAAACAAAATTCCATTGTCACACCACTCAAGACGCTCTTGGTTTCACGTAATTAAGTTTATGGATATATTTTTGTTCACTCTGCACAAGTGAAATATTACATTTGAAATGCTCCTTAAATGCTCCCTAATGAACAATAAACACCTGTTAATGCAAACAAGCTAACGCGTGTCACTACTTATATATTCATTAATGAATACATATATACACCACACTATGGGTTTCGTTGTGGGATTAAATCGAAGTAAAACGAGGTGATAAAGGTAGGAGGAGGATGGTAGATCTCCCTGAAGATCAATCCAAAAAGAATGCACAATGTGAGCAGAGAATTCAGAAGGGGCCACGATGGGAACATTCCGAGTTAACTACACAGACTCCATGACAGCTCCATTATTAAGTTTGCCCCATCGTCATATTTGCAAAGCATCGTGTGATGCAAAACCAGCTCGGTTATTGCCAGAAAGTTGATAGCTGGCGAGACTGGAGGGAACATTTTTACACGAAAAAAAATCCTTCAATTATTTATTAAGTAAAAGCTAATTTCGGCCAAATATGTTTTTTCTTGGCAGCCACAATGATTGCTACGCTACTCTAAACGCCTACATAATTTTCACGCCAATGGTTGCCAGTTCCATTTCCTGAGAAATCGTCATTCCTTCACAAAATTATACGGCCCTTATATTTTGTTGTTGCACAATACTGGCCCATCTATCCCCCCCCGAGTCCAATATTAGCTGTTGATAAAATACTACGGTAATAACATTTGTGCGAATTTTTTTCCTCATATATAAAGAAATTATATATTATTCATGCATAGAAAGTTTAACAGTATTGAAAAAGTTAAATTCACAGTGATTACTTGCTAATCTGAGCATTGGCACGGTGGGAGCGAGTTTCTCAGCCATCTCTCTCATCCATATGGTGGGGTGTGAGTCTACCACAAAGTGGTAGTTATTTTATCAACCCCAGAGAAGATGAGTGGAGTCAACTCCTGACCAAAATATTAATGCACAACTTTCCGAATGTGAACCACTCGCTCTACCACTGAGCCACTTGGCTAGTTAATTTAAGCCGCTGTATTTAAGCAGTGACATATTCCACGTGTGGTGATGAGAAGATTAAACAGACTAATGCAATATATATCTTCTCGTGCCTACCACACCCACTTGAACGATTTATTGCCAGCTCAATTTATAAAAAAAAAAAACATTTACTTGAACAAAACATCTGCAAATTAATGTTTTAAAAACAAGGAATGCGGCTTACTGTGATACTTTGGTATTTTTTTTATCGCTTTGTTGGGGCCTTTATCGGCCATAGAGTCAGGTTTAGATGCTCCGTTCCGCTTAACTTCATCTTTGCCAGAACTTTTACTCTGTTTGTGCATTCCACCCTCGAGTGATTTGAGTCTCTTGGCATGCTTGTTTCCTTTGAAGTGAGCAATGGCTTGGGTCTGGGGAAAAAAAAAAGACGCATGCACACACACATCACTGAACACAATAAACGTGCAGCTTGACCATCAAAAAAACATACACAGAAGGACCTCTTTTAAGTGCTGAGATTCACCAAGTTGCCTTTGCATTTAACCCACATAAAGCTCACGGGGGAGTGAAGTGTTGATACTCCTACTTCCGAATCAGAATCTTTATTTATCCTGGAAAAATCCAATGAGCTATAAAGCAATTTTTCAAAGAGGTCCAGCAGGGGCGGGCCAGAAAGTTACAACGACAAACAATACACAAAATATTTAAATGTGTCTGGTCAGCGTAGAAGAGTAGACCCAATACCCTCTAAACCTCACTCTCGTGGAGGCCCTTTCTGCCAGCAGTGGCGTGAGCAAGAAATTGACGGGCTGCACCTTTACCGTTATTATTCATCATCATTATCATTAGCAGCGATTGTCTATTCACTGCTGGATGATGGGCTGCCCGGATCGTGTGATGCCAGGTTTATTCAACCTACTTAATGGTTTTCTATTTTCTTGCATAAATACCAATAATGTACAGCCCTTTATCAATATACCGCTGGATGAAGGTTATTTGACCATACTTCACCATGCTGAGCAAATACATGTAGGTTAATTACGGGGTTGGGAAAGATGCGGTGCCTAGGACTGGTTCAAATGTCACTTGCCACTGATTTTAGCCAGGGCCAGGATTCAAAAGGGTGCCACGGTGGCAATATGTTAACTAGCTCGTGGGTTCGATCCCGACCCTGATGCCTGCATATTTGTGCTTTGCATGTTCTCCTTGTGGTCGCGTGGATTTTTCTCCGGTTTATCCCTCCACACTTAGAAACATGCGTTTGGAGTATTTGGCTCCTATAAATTACCACATGATACGCCACTTCATTGAGATATAATTTGTGGCCAGGTCCATTCTGAAAAAAAGCTATATAGCTCATCGGGTCTTACCTGGAAAAGAAAGCGTCTATATATTAGGGGGAACTCGTCAAATACTGACTGTTTTTTTTTATTTGTGCTCAGCCCATTTGAAGCGAGTAAAATATACGGAGCTGAATATTAGCTTTGAGCACTGCGGGGCCATCCGTCATGTGACCATGACGGCAATGCTGCATGCAGGGTGGGAAAGAATGTGGGGAGCGCAGAGAATGGGAGCTGCAACAGCAGCAACAACAACCCTCACCAGAAACAAATGGTGAGGCAGCAAGAAAGACAGAGACACAGGGAAACCGAAAGCAGTAGATACGTATGTATGTTGCACTTCTTTCGCCCCGTACGCAGCCAACCGTGCTAAACGGAGGTGCGGGGAAAGCAGTTCTAAAGAAATTCGTTTTAAATCTAGACTTAAAAGTGAATTGCTCCAGTGGTTTCCTAATATTGGAACGGAGAGCATTCCAGACGGCCGCAGAAGCGCATTTGAAAGCGCGTGATGCAGTGACCGTCTTTTGTTCAATGGCGAGCCAAAGGCCGCCACTGCGAGGATGGCAGGAGTTTGCATGATGGTTTATGCCCCTTTGAAGTGATCTGAAAGGTATTGTGGTTAATTTGTGGCAAGCACTTTGTGTGTACTGAGTGCGACCTTACAACATTGAGAAACAAGACAGAGACACAGAGAGAGGCAAAAAAGAGAAAGAGAGAAATACAGAGATAGCGAATCAGAAAAAGAAAAACACAGAGGGAGACAGAAGAGAAGGATGAGGGAGATGGAAAATAGCAAGAGAGACAGGGAGATAGGGATAAGAGAGCCATACAGAGGGAGACAGAGAGACGGAGAGAGAGGCAGATGGACACAGACACAAGGGGAGATGGCGATTTCGGTCTCTTGAAAATAACACGTTGACAAAAAAAATTACTACTCTGCTTCAATTTCAAATTCGCAGAATATTCAAGTAAATAATAAACAGTGCCACTTGATGCGCCTCTACCATCTGCACTCACGTAAACGTGCAAGCACACTCACAGCGCACGCCGTACAAACAGATGTTACTGTGTATGCGTGATGGCTGGTGGTTCAACACTCAAATTTACAACACATGAAAAACATTTTCCAATCGAGGAGATAAATAAAAATGGCATCAACGTCTTAAATAGTAGTAGGGATGCACGCTACGCTTATGCTCGTGGCGAAATTCTTAATTCCTGTTGGCAGAGGCAACAACGAGGCAACAACGATGCACCATACAGAGCATGAGCAATGCGTGACATGGCCGGGGAGTGCTGTTTCCATCTGACGAGTGGGTGCGTGTCGGTGCGTCATGCGATGTCGGTGGAAGATGGGAAGGAGGGGAGGGGGGGAAGGTATGTTTATGGTTTTACAAAACAAGATCTGAAAAACTCAATTGAAATTTCAACCTGCAAGACAATAAGCAGAAGGAGAGATATTTGAATAAAAATGTGCAATAAAAAGAGATAAATTCACACCTCAGTATTTTCAAAAGCAAACACATGCTGGTGTTGGCCCAGCAGTAGAGGGTTCATAAAGGAATTTCAAGATCACGATGTCATCAAGGCCAAAGCTGTTGATCCAACCACACTTAGCTAACCCTGTCTACCGTCTATCACATCTCCCAAAGCCGCTGCACCGTAGAAACGCGACCTCTAAGATATGCCCCACAGTCTGGCCTTAGGTCTTCCCCATTCATAATAAAGGGGATTTTGTTGGGTTCGATCGTGTGAATATAAACGTATTCTTAAACCTACCACCACATGCCAGCTAGTTACGAGTTCAGCACACTGGTGTGTTGTAGAGTATACCCACAGCATTTACAATTCGAGTACGACGTTTTGCTGGTGATCACAACAACCTGCTTCATCAGGCGATGAGCCAGAATTGTGAATAATTCTTCCTGTCTCGGTCTTAAAAACCTTAATTGTGGATAACATTGGTCGCGGAAGCCGATGTATTAAACGGAGTTTGCTCATTGGTTGCCGGATCCATGGAGACCACTCCAGTGCCTGCCTTTGGAACCGGCCACCTTCCATCCTGCGCATGTGTCCTACCCAGCACGTCCTTTGTTGCCCAATCGCATCTACAACACTCACATGCCACGTTCTCTTCAATAATTATACGTCACTTCTTACCCGGTCGTGCCATAAAATTCCTAACCTCGGTCTCAGATACATGTCCTTGAAATTCCAACAACTGCTTTTCCATATGCTTAATCACGGGCCAGCTCTGTGACTCATGCAGTCATAATTTAAAAAAAAAACACAGCACTTCCACCTCAAAATACCTAAATACAAAAAACGGGAGGAATTTTAAGTCTACAAAATCGTGGCCACTTTATGCAACAGTTCACGTGATGGAATAAATTATTGTTTGAAATAATTTGCGGGGGAATGCTAGTGCCTCCACCGGGGGCTTTCAGGCGTGATGTGACTCTTTTGCATGCAACGGGCACCTCCGAGTTGAACCTTGTCTGGCAGATGCTGCAGGAGTAGCTGTGTTTCCGGCGAGGTAAAATGGGTACTCCAAACGTGTGCGTGATGACGGCCTTTTGCACCGGGTCCACCTTTAACGAGAGAAAAACAGCACTCCAATGTGGCGCCAAGATTACAGTGGCAGCGATTTCTTTTTGCTGATATAATATTTATCTTAATATTCCTCTTCCAAAATGGATCCTTTGTCTCATAGCATTGCACTGCAGAGCACTGGAAATTACATTGGGAGAAAAGACCAAAAAATACTTTTCAGACCATATTTTTACATCCCCATTTTTTCATATATATATACAGAAAGCAATTCAACGACTGACTACTTTTTCAAAAATCGCTTGATTGTCCAAGGCAAGCAACATACATAACAACCAAGGTCACAGGTCCTTCCAGTACTTTTAAATGTATTTCGTATGAGCAGCTTTGTGCGGGGATCATGGGACAAAAGTAGTGCAATGCATTCTAACATTCAAGCAGCAAATTGAATTTTCAGATAGATTTAATTCACGAAAATAGAATAAAAACATTGAGACCAAATAGCACGAGGGACGGACAAGAAAAATAGGACAACGTTGAACAACGTTTCAGCAAAAGTCAGGACACACTGCTTTACCTTGAACTTTCGGAGCGAAATTTAATAGAGAATACTTTGTAAGCTCCGTTGTCGCACATTGAGTGGCCAGTGGAATTTGTCGATCAATACCAAGGCATTAACATCCCCTGATTTTTTTTTGTAGAGGCCACGAGCAATGAACACGACCGACCAGCGAAAACCCAAAAAAAAATCCCCACCGCACTCATCAAATATGTTTCCCACCCGCATAATTTTCCAAGACTAATATCCAAACGGAGCGATGAAAACATTCCTGATTTATTACTTTTAATTGTTTTCGCTACTCTGCATGGTATAACAGCGCATATGTGGGAATATTTGTTTTTAAGATGTGTGACCTCTGCAATAATTTTAGTTTAATCGAAGCAAGTAGCCTCCTCACCACTTGCACAATTTTTATACCGTGCGGCGAAATAACTGGGATGGTCTGTGCGCATGAGCTGCAATGAAAAGCCACCGCCTTTTTGAGTTGTGTGAACCACGGACCGCTCCTGTTTCTGTTCAGACTAATGGATTATAGCCCAATCTATAACCTCTTGTCTGATGGCTTTTGCACCATGATTCTTCATCAACAATAGCCGTTTTCTACATAAACATAGCATAGTTTTTTATTTCTAGATTTGCACTACAGGACCTTGTGCAATCTGCCTGCATCATTCAAAAGCCGTCAGGACTCCTGAAGACAGATTTCCATGGAGTGCTTTCAGAACAATGAAAATGAATGCTATTATTAACCCTTACACAAGTCCATGAGTAAAATGTCAACATAGGTACCTTTCAATTATTGTAGTTTGCGGATGTAATTTTCTTCACGAAAAATAATCCGGGTATCAATTACAATCCACTTTCATGGCAAATGTCTGAGCAATTTGAATAATTTTGCAAGCGGAAGAATGTAATTAGGCGCAGCTTCTTATTGGTGAATTGGTATGTGATGCATCTTGACGTTTCTAAAAGTTTTTTGACAAGGCTTGTGAATATTATTGGGTCTTTTGGTAAAGTCACGTAGAAGATAAACAATAAAATAATAAAAAAAACATAAAACAATAAAATTATCACAATGTTTCGACTGCAACACAAGCAATCATCATCAGATGTGACTTTACCGAAAGAACCAAGAATATAAATCCCTGCAGTCACGAAAGCTTTAAATCAAAATTTAAGGCTTGTTAAGTTAGGCGGGATGGAAACTGCAGTTCATTCTAAAATGTTTGCTAAACTGTCCAGATATTTTTAAACAAGGGTTAGAATAGCACGTAAACTACTTGTGTTTTGTGTAGATGCTATAGATATATTCACATTTTACTGTATTATGCAGTGATCCACATACACAACGTTTTACACTTACACAAGTGGGACCTTTGTCTACGCTCGGGGCAGGTGCTGTTTGCAACGCAGCGGTGTGGCCAGAACACTGCGCCTCGAACCTCTTTGACCAATTCAATTATTGACAATTATTAACATCGAAATGGTATCTGAATCTGCCTTGGGGCTTCCCTAGGACAACTCAGCCATTCGTGGAAACTCGAGGCATATAATTATTTGTAATATTGGCATGACAATTCCCAGAGCTGCAATTGATGAAAATTTAGTGCAAATTTTTTTTTTACGGCGTTTTTGTTCTTGTTGTCCAGTCCTTGGTGACCTGGCCGAGACCATCAACTTGATCCGATTGATAACTTGGTTTGAATCAAGGTGCTCTTGAAATAATGTAGAAGTACCTTTCGGAAAATGTATGTGATAACGAGAGACAGGATTGCCAGTGTTGTCAGAAGAATAACTTTTGGATCCAAACCCAGCATCTCAGCGGTGCCAGCTCAGTGTGGCCTGACATTTATATTTTCAACATTATTTTTATTTTTCCCTTCGGAGCCAGGGTCATTTCACCGCGCATCAGTCATCTTCCTTCGTGTGTCTGTTTTTGCATAAAATATTCCGACCCTACACGCCACAAGAGGTGCACACCATCGTGTGACCTCTCACAAAAGCAAAAAAAAAGAGAGAAAACTTGCAAAATAAATACCTCATGGGATGAATCTACTATCAAATGTCTACCACTTGTGAAATTAGAAACGCTACCTGGGGCACCTCGAGGAAATCTGAGAGCTTTGTTTGGCAAACAAAAGATATATCATTAATTTTGGATCGAGGGACACATTTGGAAAACACAACAAGAATATGCATTCCTAAGCCAATTAGTCAGAGCCTATCAGGATCAAATTTCTCAAATCATTAGGCGATCAAGTGCAAGGTGGAGTGCAGTTGTAAAACTGAATGTGATAATGAAAGGCAACATACAAGTGTGCCTGAGGAATAGCTTTTTAAAAGAGTGATTATCACCTTCGATGCAGGGCTTAATTTCTCATGGAGTATTTTAAAGGGCACCACAACAGCTGGAGGGAAAAGGGTGGGGGGGGGGACAGGGAAATATTTTCTGTAGCTCAGCCCCAGACAGCTCCGGCTGAAATTAAGCCCTGCTTCTATAGCATATGGGTACAGAAACATAGACTTTGGCAAATAAAATGGAGAGGGAAAAAACGGAAACGTGTCCAGAGGAACATGGATAAATTCATGCTTGGAAACACACTGAGAGGCAAAGAGTGGAACACAACGAACAGAGAACAAACACATATTGACAGATAAAGAAAATAAGTGGGCTTTGTCAAAATGTATTGCTTGAAGGCGTGATGGCTGATAGACCAGACTGGTTAAGGAATGGTATCCAAAGGAGAAGATGCACCAAAGATGATGGTCACCATGGATGTGGATCAATGGGATTAGCTTTTGTGAAGAAGTGAGATAGATTGAGGCATCACAAGACCATGAGGGACGTTGACAGCATGGGGGTGCCTTAATCTAGCAGCAGATTTGCAGTGGCTGATGATGATGGCAGTATTTGTAGCTTGTAGAGGAAGCAACAACATCGAATACTGTGGACCACTAGATATTTTTTTAAGAAACGACGGAACGTTCTGAAATAACATCTTGGTTAGAAACGTCTGCTGATCTTGAAGTCCAACTGAGACGTAATCATCCTTCTGACTTTGTCAAGGCTGCACAAAAAAGCAGACAACTGATGTAAATCGGGATTCTCATACATATATTCACAGAATTTGTATTGCCACGTGCACCAGGGGGGGGGGGGGGAACAGAGAGTGATTTTATAATTACAGAAAACTCCATGGAATGCCATTGTTTAAGTTTAACTGGATGGACATTAGGAGTGGACAAATAGTTTGGGGTTAGTGGGTGTGAATTGGTTTAAGAAACGAACTCAGAATATTTAATCAATTACTTGCATTAAAGGAACAATGCATACACTGGGAATGCCTGCACATTTTAATTTCTAATAAGTTCAGAATCCATTCATTTTATTCTTAAAGGTGAAATGGCAAGTCAATATTCCAAACAATGAGCTCCATATTAGGTTCGAGGAGGTACTACTTAGCATAATAATCCAGATAAATTTAGTTCACTCCATCCAGAATGCCAAGCAGGAGAATGTGCCAAGGTCACATTAGTCAATCAGAAGGCCGGATTGAAATGAAAAGATGAAAGTCAGCATAGACCACGCTGTGGATGGAATGGGGTTTGTGAAGGAAGGCTTTTGATTAAAAAAATATAAAGGTTGTCGAGGTACCTATGAAGGATATGTTCGACGAAAACAGATACACGTCCATATTTGTTTTTGGGGTTGGGCGAAGTGGCAATTTCACGTCACTATTATTGTCAACATCCCTCCGCCACCTGACAAGATTGTCACCTCGCCAAAGAAATTGCCTACACGCACAGACACATGGTGACCAACAAAGCTCCTCCTCACCGATGGTTTAGCATCGTTCATAACTGATTGTGACATCGACACGCGATCACGACGTTTTACTCAAATTGCTTTGCGCCTCATCAGGTAGTGAGCTCTGATAAAGGGCTTCACCGAGTGGCGAGCGCTCGGTTTCTGAGATTGCTTTAAATTAATACGAGGGGTGAAGCAGTGGCACGGTGGTTAACACCAGACGACCCGAATTCATTTCCCAGCAATGGCTAACATCAGCAGGTGGGTGACATCTAAACCACTCAACTTCGCTAACCCGCACTGCGACCAGCGTGGTGAAGTATAGTCAAACAATCCCCGTTATTGACTCAGCGTGGGCGGGGTCATTGTCCAACAGAGGATTGACTAAAAAAGAGGGCTGCAACACATTCCTGCGGAGGGAGCTGGTAGGAACGTTGGGTTGCTCAGTCAATGGCCAGGGTCAACAACGGAGGCACCACGTGGTGTATTCCGCAAATATGCCCGACTGTGAGGGCGGGCACAAGCCGGCGTGAGTAGGTTAAACGTTGAGTTTTATAAGGGCACCACGGGGTGACCAGCCCCTCTCCACCCAGCCCCACCCTCCCCACCCTCCCCTCCCCACCCAGCCCGTCCCTCCCCACCCAGCCCCTCCCCACCCTCCCCTCTCCACCCAGCCCCACCCCTCCCATTTTTGGATGCACGACGGACGGACACAATAATCCCCTGTGGGCTGGTGTAACTAGGAGGTTCCTACCAGTATAATTGTCCCTTGTGACCCATTGCAGCCACTAGAGCCACGAGAGATGACTATATTCACTCCAATAAATAGAATTAGGCTTGAAAAACAATGCCAATTGTGACAACAAAATCATGAAAGGAGCGAAATGATGGAGGCTTAGTTGATATATTGGTCACGCTTAGTTGATGACAGTAACAGGCAACCGACGATGGTGGCAAAGATTACGCTTGCAATAACGTTTAAATACAACCTCGAGATATCAAATGTAAGCAAACGTGGTAAAAGTGTCTGCAGTGGTGGTGGCATTGGCATAAACTTAGCAGTCTGCATAATGCGTCCATCACCCTGACAGCTCAGTGTGCCCTGCATAACCTTGCCAAATCCCTCCACCTCTTTCAAACCCCTAACTGCCTTGCCTCCCATGAGCCGACAAACTGCCCGCCTCCCGTTAGCCACCACAACGGAATCTTACGTTTCTCGCCCGCGACAATAAAAGTAGGAGATTTTACATTTAGGCTAAGACCATTAAAAAATAAAACTTTTAATTTTTTTTCAGTATAATTACACCCGGTAATATATAAAGCCGTGCAGTGTTTAACTGGTCCATAAACACGAGGCTTCCAATTACTGTAAGCCGAATTTTACGTTGCTATGAAATGTATTGGGGGGCGGGGGGGTCATGCGGGTGGGGGGGGGGGTTATCGGTGGCACAGTTGTTAGCGCCGCACTGCGCTCTGAACCCAATGATCTGAACTTGATTCTTAGGCCACGGCTAATATCAGCGATCACTAATATCGGATCTGGTCCTCGGCTCTCCCCCGCTACCAACCTGCACTCCGACCAACTTGATGAAGTCCGGGCAAAACAACCTCCAAGGCCGAAAAGCATGGGAAGTGGCCTCTATCCAGCAGTGGATTTTACAAAGGGCTCGACCATATAATTTATGATATACCTCGACTTAAAATATGTTTGATACCCTTCGCATTTTGTAAGTAAGGTAAAAGGCAAAGGGTTCAAATGCAGATATGCAATTGCTTGTTCAAGTCACTGCTGGTGGAAAGGACTCCACCTACGGAAGCTCAAGAAATCTCCTTTAGTCTACTGTATAGGAGCACTCTTATCTGCCGTGGGAATAGATGACCAATATCACAGATCATTTTAACACATAGGTTTTCGCGACCAATATTTTCCATAATGGAGGGTTTTTGGGTTAGATCACGCCAATATAAATGTGTGGTTAAACCCGCCACCACCTGACACAGCCAATTAGTGAGGTTTGTCACGTAAACATAATGTACCAATTCGTTACTAGTGCAGCAAAACGGTGTGTTGGAGAGTAAACCCCACAACATTTACGATTCGAGTAAGACGTTTTGGCTATAACCTGATGATGCTGATTGTAATTACTGGAGAAACGTCGTACTCGAATTGTAAATGTTGTGGGTTTACTCTCCAACTCACCGATTTTACCAATAATGCACGATGCATTGTGGGTAAAATCACAGACAATAGGAAGAAACAGGGCCGTGGGTTTTCGGAATTTTCACCGACCTTACAGCTGCCACAGATAATAGGAGTTGCTGATAATAGGGCTACAGATAAGATGTGTTTTCCTGCATTAGCCTTATAATATCATAATTTAATCTTGGAGATAGCGCAGAATTAATTCCACACTGCAGGTTGAATATGCGGGTTTATTCCATACACAAGCCAATACGGGCATGTCCCGCTCAACGAACGTTCTTTCCACGACAATTAAAAAAAACGAGCAATTTGACCAATTTGTTCGCAAAACAAGCAAAATGCTCGCACAGCGAGCGGATACCGATCGATCAAATGTGGCCGGAAGCTGTTTGTCTACCAGCTCTCCTGTGTTTGTGTTTGCTCATAATGTGCAGGAGGAGGTCACGTGGCGGCACTGTTACTGGGTGGGTGATGGAGGGGTGTGTGGCGGAGGGTGTTGGCGCTAATTAATTTCAGACGCTGAGGATGGGCACCCGCAAGCCCTGTGGTTCTCCACGTGTGGTAAGTGTTACATTTGATGTGTTATTACTTTCATTTAAAATAATAATTAGTATTCTTCACGTAAAAAAAAAACTTTCTCAAGAGCAGAACATCTTGGGGCTGAAACGTTGACTCGGCTTCTGACATGGGGTTAGTGAGCAAATGGGCAAATGACGATCGTTGAACGAGTTGTCGCCTACCGAGCACATTTTCGCAGAACGTTATCTCGCTCGTTAAGCGACAAATGCCTCTACAGATATTTATACGGTTTCCGAGGAGCACCAAAAAATCAACAGCGGTATCTGGAGGCAGACTTTGAAAGGTTAACACGGTTTTGAGAGAACAATGGTTGCCACGGTGGCGAGATATTAACTACCTCGCCTGATATGCAGCAGGTCGTGGGTTCGATCCCGACTCTGACGCCTGTATATTTGGAGTTTGCATCTTTCTCCCCATGGTCGCGTGGTTTTCTTTGTCCGGGTCCTCCAGTATTTCACTCCACATTTAGAAACATGCGTTTAGAGTGTTTGGCTGCAATACATTTCCACGTGAAAAGCCACTTAATTGAGCTATCATTTGTGGCCAATAAATAATAGTTTACTTTTAACTGTGATGTTTTCCAACTGCAGCAGCTCGCGGTGTTGACTGGTTTGTGCTGTAGATAAATTTGATTTGTCATCGTGCACAATTTCAAGGAACTCTGTGGCTTCTATATTTTTTTTTACAATTCCCCTTAATCTGACAAAAAAAGTGTCTTCTGGTTGTTAGTAAATAATGCATTATGGGATATTTAAAAGTGAACGCTGCACACCAGTGGACGTGTCTGTGCATTCCAATGAGATGGTGTTGTGCAAATCGACTTAATGGTCATTTTGGGACTTGTAGAGAACAACTTAGCCTGCAGGATTATTGAATGCTTAGAACGGTTCGCAGGTCAGTTTAACAAGCATATTACGGTGAGAATTTGAACGTTAGACCTAGAGTAATTAATGTGTTAAGATAGTGAAGGAAATTAAAGTGAAAAGGTAATTTGATTCAGTCCCGAGGTGAGGCGCCAATTCTCTTGTATAAATGGTACGTCACTTTGTAATCAACACTTCCACTTGGGAACATTGCAACAACAACAAAAAAAAGTCTATTAAGCGAGACGGGTGGGAGTTAATTGCCTAAACAGAACGCCGCGTAACAAGGAGTGGTTTGTTGGCAAGGTCCGACCCGCGCGACAGATATCAGAGGCTCCCTTGAATCTGTCACCATAACAAACATTTATCGCTCAATTAAATAAAAAACTGGGGCTTGCAATGCCCGTATGAGCATCGATTAGACGACCATGCCCGTGCATCTCTCAGGGGCACACCTTAACCACACAAAGGACTCCCCCTGCGGAGCGCCGTTGACAGGTAAGGCCACCCTTAAATATCGTGCAGTTCAATTCGCTGAGTGTGGATACAGATCATGGCCAAGGGATTCCCCTGACTTGTGTGATGATGTAAATCAGTGCGGTTTATTAATAGAATTGCGTAAATGTGTACTTTTTCATAATTAATAAAAAAACTGTTCCCCAGCGATGAGCGATGCTTTCTCAAGTAGCCCAAAGGAATATATGTTTTTTTTATCCCACCAGTCCTCAATTATAGCAGCATAAATAAGTCTAGGTCTCATTAATAATAATACAACAAAATGCCCACTCTGTGTGGTGTAATTAGTCTGTTGTGTACTATTAAAAGACATTCGTTTTGGTAAAATTTTAAACATTGTCTTGGGGGGATAGCATTGAATATGAAACAGAAAGGGATTTACTTCACCAGATATAGCCACCTCCCAGTTATGTAGATGATGCTCATAGCACACCTAGCCTGGAGCTCCTTCATGTTTAATTCCACCTTTAAAATCTCCAAGATTTCTCGCTGTCCAAATGTAAAACTCATTTCTTTAGAACTGCTTTTTATGTTTAGTTTGTTATCTTTCGCCCGCACCTCTGATTAGCACGGTTGGCTACGAACGGTGCGAAAGAAGTTCAACATACGTACATACAAACATCTGGGAATGAACCACCGTTTCCATTCCGCCTAACTTAAGCCATATCGCGATACTTTTAGCAACGTCAAAATGCACGACAAAGCAATGCACCTATAAAATAAAAAAATAAAAAGCTGCGCCGAGTTACATTCTTCTACGGACCGAATTCTGAATCATTCAGAGCTCCACGAGCAGAGAGCGAAACGTCGGACATCGGTACCAAACGACACCGCGGTTCAAGCCGATAACACATCGGAGAGCTCCACAGCGCCACGCCGAACAAAATCCTACGCAGCAGTGCCACCTGAGATCCTGTTATGAACGCGAGGCACCAACATTGGATATAGTCCGAGACAATAATTTTAGAAAAGCTTGCAACGTAATATTAGAAATATTGCGCAAATGTAAAATTGTACCTGCGCCATTGGGAATAAAATGTCTTTTTTTTTTGTTAAAGGCATAAGTGGAGTAAAAGTTTACAAGTATGCATAGGTCAAGTAAAAAAAAGTCGAAATGATTTCTTGCTCAATTGAGTAAGTGGTGTAAATTCCACATTCCTATGGTGGGGGCGAATCAATGCACAAGACAACCCAAGGTTGACTTTTTGAGCTAGCGGAACTCATTTTATATACTCCAGATGGATGATGGGATGAGTCAGCCTCCAACCAGGACTTGATCTCACGAGCCACTTGCTCTAACATTGAGCCACCTCGTCGGTTTTACAGCCAGCGATCGTATGCAAATGAGCGAGTGGCGAGAACAAACCAGCATATGATACTGGTAGGGAACCTACTGGTTACACCAGCCCACAGGGGATTATTGTGTCCGTCCGGCGTGCATCAAAAAATGGGAGGGGTGGGGCTGGGTGGAGAGGGGAGGGTGGGGAGGAAGGGGCTGGGTGGGGAGGAACTGGGTGGGGAGGATGGGGAGGGGCTGGGTGGGGAGGGTGGGGAGGGGCTGGGTGGGGAGGGTTTGGCTGGGTGGGGGGTGGGAGGGGTGGGGCTGGGTGGGGGGGCTGGTCACCCCGTGGTCCCCTTATAAAACTCAACGTTTAACCTAATCACGCCGGCTTGTGCCCGCCCTCACAGTCGGGCATATTTGCGGAATACACCACGTGGTGCTGCCGTTGTTGACCCTGGCCATTGACCGAGCAACCCAACGTTCCTACCAGCTCCCTCCGCAGGAATGTGTTTATATATGCAACCCTCTGTAGCCACACAAAGACTCCTCCATAATATAACAGCGGTACATAGTACAAAGAGATATTAAATGCGAGCGCTCCCTCATACTCTCACCTCTATCTGACGCGCTAATGTCCATGTCAAAAGATTTAAAAATGGAAAATAAGCATCCAACCCAACCTATTGATCACGCAGGCACACTATAGCCAGCAGCGCTGCTCCCATTTGGTTTAGGAATTAATTATTCCTGGCACAAGAACTTCTTAACAATGCCATTCTTCAGATTCTGGAAGAAAGAAACACGCACTAATATCTATTCATCACATAAACCCTACTTATATATGTGATGGTTCAACATTACATCAAATGTAAAACTGCACATCAAAAACGGAGGAATGTGGATTCTGCCTTCAATCGGAAAGTACGCTATACATCTAGAATTTTTAAAAACAATACTTGTCGCCTGTGCCTAAACGTGGAGGTCGTGCACGTAACAAAACCCAGAGATGTCAACTCGCCTCGTCGCAGACAGAGCCTCACGTCCATACGCTACCACAACTGAGATCCTGTCCACTTTCTGCAAGCCCTTTAATCCTACCCTCCTCTGCACCAGCAGCGTAGCTAGCATGGGGGCACGGGGTATTTTGCCCCCTCCCCCCCCCACCCCGGTGGCCAAAGCTACGAGTTGATGCCCTCCTTCCTTGACAACCGCCGTGAGATGTGTTTTGAACAGCATTTGGGACCCCACCTGACCGATTGCCGTGCACCCTGAGCTGATAATGCAGTTCACTACGCCACTCGTGGGCACCATTCCATTCTCGCGAATGGTGGCGGTAATTTGTTCAGGAGCTAAATGCCAATGCCCGAGGCCTGCACGCCACGACGAGAGCACTTCAGTGGAGACTTCGTGGAGTGTTTCCTATTCCTCCATTGAAGGAAGACTACGGTTGTGATTAATGTATTGTGCAGTCAGACAGAGGTGTAAGAGCAGATAATAAGGTTTTTTTTTTCCCAAGCGTGAGACCATTTCTTAAGAAGCAAAATGTATTGCTTTTTCAAATGACTGTATATTAGACCAACGTTTTGCTGGCTGGCTGGCTGCCTGCCTTTCTGGCAGATGTGCGTAGAGTCGTCACCACGCAGATGTGCGTGATGACATCACCCGCATCCCACAGTGTTGAGCCCGGTTCGTGTGTATGTATGTATGCTGAACTTCTTTTGCGCCGTAGGTAGCCAACCGTGCCGATCGGAGGTGCAGTTCGTGCATCGCAAATGCGTGGGTGGTGCTAGTAAAGAAAACCCATCAGTTTCTAAATCACAGTGCCTTGCTCGTGATTTTTTACAAGTGCTTTTGAAAAACTCCTGCACCCTTCCCATAGTACTAAACAAGACGCAGAGCCCTGTTGCATAAACGCATTTTTAGCCTAAGAGCCACCGTTGAATTGCCCTCGAAATTGTATACAATGACCCAGGTAAAGACGAAGTTGAGTCTGTAAGCAGCTGGATGGGATATATATACTCGGGCCAGACATGCAGTAAAAAGGAGGTACATATGGAAAATAAACGCAATACATTCGGCATTAACAGTGCCTTACAACAGGATAATATAGCAGGCAATTTTTTGGAACAATCGCGCATTCCTCAGAATTGCTCTGAAGAATGGACAATTAGCTCTCCAGACCACCAGCTCGAAAGAACGTAATGCGCGGCCATTAGGTCATTTGCACCACGGACCCCAAACAGTTGAGAAGTGTGGCCGTCCCAACAACAGGCAGCAGTGAAGCAAAGACACCAACCTAGAGCAGTTTCGTCCTCATTAGGACGCATCAGCACAGGACAATAGTCAATGTTCGCCGCTGCCCCATACGCCTTCGAGAGCCCCACAAGACCATGAGGGGCGGGTGGCTTTAGTCTGGGGAGCCATTCATCCAGTAGTAAATAAATCGTGACTGATGGTGAGGATGATCGTTTATTTTCTGTTATTAGGCAGTGAGGACGACAAATACGTTGGCACATTTTGATTTGTGTGCTGTGCACCACTGCCAAAAGAGTCCCTTAATATGTTATTGCAAAAGGAGTCAGCTGAGCAGGTCCCGTCAAGGATCGTGTATCTTGCTCTAGCAGGCGCAATATCCTGAGCCAGGCGTGCCCGGTGCGCTGCAATTGAGTAGCTTGACACAATCCACCGACACTTGCAAACATGCCACACATCTGACGGTCTTCCCTTCAGGCGCAACGTGAAAGCGTGTACCATCATTTTACGTAGCAAATATATATATATATATATATTTTTTTAAAAACCAGGCAAAGTGACCTTTTCAACCGAGATGTAAAATAGAACACTTGGATGTTGGGAACAACTGTGCTGAAGCTATTTCCACACCACTTGCGCGCTTTTGCCTCAGTTTATTTCGGGTAAGACCCACTGAGCCAAGAAGGTCCATGGTACGTCACCAGTAACACCTGCTGCCGAGTAATGCCTCCCCCATGGCCACCAGATGGGTCACGCAATTGACCGCGGATTAGAGGGTGGGTGTCTTCCGTCACCGTGTCAGACAACACCCTGCGCAACCGTTTGATGAGGCCACTTTCCAATGGTGTAGATGACCGTCGTTGCTGCTGTTGTTCCTGGACTATCCTTGGCTTGTGCGAGTAGTGGTTTTATCGCGAAATAGTTTGACAATCAATTACAGATGGGATCAGCGGTACACGGTGTGACGTCAGGGGGACGCCACGCGGTGTTTCTGCCCTCGTCTTGGAGTTTTCATCACTCAAACGTTCGTGTACGCGATTAAAATATTCCTTTAACACAACACCGCCCATCCATTGGATTATTCACCGGTCAACATAAAGAGCTTTCATTGACTGGAATACTTACCATCTCATGCCTTTCCTTCTATAATAATAATATTTTTTTTAATGCTTGAATCTGCAACAATAACATGATGCCCAAGCTTGGCAGTTCTTTACGTAGTGTCTCCTCTCTACCATCAATAGCAGCCATGGTCAATCCGTTGCCAGAAGAAGGCGTCCCAAAGCTGCCACCGAATATCACAATCCTGCTGTGCTGTAATCCACCTATCAACTGCACACATGCCCATTGAATTGCTCCATCTCCGAGGTTACTGCCCTAGCCTCAATAAAATGTCCATGAATGTAATTCAAGTGTATTCTTATTTGGGAAACATATGATCCTTATGGCGGTACCCCGGGGTACCAAATAATACACAATGGCCGAGGCAATGAAATATGTTATTTCTGGGACACTATTTTTTTCCAGGGGTGTATTTAACTCCTCAACTGGGGTACCAATCAATCCGAAATCGGTTCTACTCCGCGATGTCGAAACGCAGCGAGGACGAATGCGCTTAAACTCTGAATGCTCTCGATAGCACCACAGTGGTGCATCGTAGTGTACAGCTCGTCGAGATGAGTCGATTGCCGCATCGCCGACCATCAACAGACTAAGAATGACTGCATCACGGACATTATGCGAGAGCCGGGGTACTATGGTACCCCGGGGTACAGCCATAAGGTTCATATGCCGCATTTTACTCACAAGAATATTTTATGTGGTGATATTTCGGTAATGGTAATCATCTTTAAAATATTATTCCCCTAGTTTTAATTTACATTATTGTCCGTGATGTGTTTCTAAATTTGTGATTATTATTTTTTTACTCCCATCGCCCCTTTCTATTTACATTTTCATGAAGAGTCCTCGACAAAAAAAGGTATTGACAACATTCCACAAGGTCATCACAGGTTAAAAACCAATATCACTATTGTTCCGTAAACTAATTTTCAATACTGCTCTAGACACATTGTTTCTACAACTGCATGACTCATTTTTCCCAAGCTGTCATGCCACGGAAAACTTTCCGCAGATTTTTTCATCGAGTGTTTTTTACTCAAATGCCGTCACATACGTACTATTAATATCAGTGTGCGCAGTGTGCACTTTTAATCATTACCCACTCTAAAATAAATTCTGCCGCTAGAAAGTTGATGCGCAATTGAAAGTGCCGACGCTGAAGGTGCTAATGCAAAAAAGTGTTTGAAAAATTATCTAATTATAAGAGTTCATTGTGAGAACCCGCGTTGACACATTACGCATATTTTCATTAAGTAAGATGTGATTCATTGCGATAGAGCCCATTTTTTGGATTATCCAACATATTAATGAGATATGGCCAAGGTGGGGGAAGGAGGAATTGACAATATATGTCTCTTAAAAGGATGATTGAGCATGGGTCACTCGTGAGTGACCGTGCGAGCGTGCGCGTGTGTAACAGAGATGATGCAACGCAGGCGTGCAGCACTTCAATCTCACCACGGTTCGACAAATCGTCGCGAATTCATAGTCGCGATAAAATTCCAAAATAAATTATCTCTCGTTGTCATTGCCTCGCTTTGTGTTCGTTTCTCTCTTTCACTTTTGTCATTCGCACGCATTTGTTTGCTCCATAACCCCTGTAGTCGGCCTCGGCCACTGAGGGGTGGAGTGAGGCCAGCTCACGATCGGAAGGTTGCGAGTTAAAATCCTGGTTGGGAATCAATGCAGCCCATCATCTCCCCACTTTTTTGGGGAAGTCAACAGTAATTGTCCTCTGTATTCAATTTACCCCCTGTAATAGGAATGTGGAATTTTCACCACTGCCTCATAGCTGTTAAAAAGTAGAGGAGCAGGACATCACTTTGATAAATCATCCAAAAGTTAAAGGCACACAGTGCAGGAATGGTCAATAATAGGATCTCAATCGCGCAATTCGACGCACGTATTTGAATCAGAATATAGATTCTGTTTTTTTTCTGGCGGAATCCGATGAGCTATAAAACTCTTTTTCACGAATGTCCAGTCGGGGCAGGTCAGAACGTTACAACAGCAAACAACACGAACACAAAACAGGAGTGCTAAGTATAGGAAAGGTAATCGAATCACTTTAAAATATACAAACGAAACAATTTTAGCGAGCGCGCGAAAATGTATTTTCAATCCGCGAGTCAACGGACTCAAGGTGTAAGCGGGACGCACATTGTTGTTGAGGTTGGCGAGGAGAGGGAAGTGCAGCAGCGGATTGATATCCAGACCGGGCTGCAGGAGTCCAGTCGGGCCCCTCACCATCGCAGGAAGTATTCCTCCCGGGCAAGCATTGGCTGCACAAGACGGGGACAAGATCGACGTGACAGACAGACAGACACGCCACTCTCAAAACTTCCTTTCATTTTAATTACGTCTTCATGGCCACTGCACCGGTGTGATGATTCAAGCCGGACATGTTCACCACCCCCCCCACCGCCCTAAACCACCCAATGCTATGCGCATAAAACCAATCTAAGTAATGTTGCAACTCGGAGAGCCAGAAAGAACAGGTTTGATGTTGCGTATAATTGGCGGCTAGTAGCTCGGCTCAGAAGGAAGGGTTGGGAACACAGGGCGTCAGGACGTGTTATTGTGATACAACGTGCAGTGCGATTTGTTTTTATTGTCGGATTACGAGAGTAATACAGTTGAGTTCTGGATGGCGGGGGGGTGTCTAAATTCTGCTTTAGTCGTTTACTTGTGAAAATTATCTTGTAAAAGGAGGGCCGTGTGTTTTCGAAAAGGGGGAAAAAAAATTCTCATAATGTTCACGACGAATACAAGAAAATGCGTTCCATATTTCTCGATTTTTGTTAAAACACGGACGCCTGATTTTAATTGACCATCCTATTTTAAGCCCCGTTTTTTTAACGGTAGTGAAAGTATTGTGCTAAAATACGATCCCAATAAAACCGTTTCTTAAAAAAAAACGAACGACCTGAAACCCATTACTGCAACATTATCTACCTTGCATTTCCTTTCGCTACCTATTTTTTTTGCAAGGCTGATCATTTCTCTTGGCAAACATGACATTTCCCCACTGTCTACACGAGTAATTCCTGTAGGCATTTTGCTGCAGAATTTAATTTAAAAAGTCAGGGTTGCTTTACACAGTGCTTCATATTTCACCTCGGTTCGGCACTGTTTAATTTTGATTTTTTTTTTTACTTTTTTGGGATGAAATTTTATTTCCTCCCACCAAGTTTTATTTGTTATTGTTAAACGTAACATTTTGGTATAGTTTTACTTTTTTTTAATGCTACAAAGGCAAAACAAACCAAAGAGGCCTCATTAAACGTTATGTACAATTTCAGAACAGATTAGGCAAAAAAAAATAATAATGCAAATGCTTTAACGCTCGGCGGTTGTGTGCACAGAATACGGCAATGGGCTTCGGGAAGCCGAGCAGTGCCTGCTTGCTAAATCACTCTTCTAAAATATGGAATCAGAATCCATTAACCTTTTTTGGTGGCAGTCCAAACTGAAATAATACATTTTAATGCTAACAACCACTCCAGAGCCCAAGGAAGACACGGGACAAATTAGGATGGAATCCCTTCGCATAAATAAATGTGGGATCGGGGTGGGGGTGGGGGGGGACACTGCTTACGGCACTTCGTAATATGTAAATGACATCGTTAACATTGTAATAAGCAATAACGATGTTGGCGATCATCAGTACATATTTGACTATATTCACGTTTACAAATGTACCGTCATGGGATTTATATATTACGACTGTACATGCTTTTGAGGTTGCGCTGTGCATCTCTCTGACGTGTGTGAGAAGGGTGAGTTAGGGCTTCGGCAGGTCACGTCGTGGTGGTCGAGAATTACCAAGGTGGCTGTGCAGCGATGCGGCAGGGAGGCTCAACGGAGGACGTGCAGCGATGAATTTGACTCGCGTGCAGGTGCTCAAGCGAGATGTTAACTGCCTCGCCTGGTATACAGGAGGTCGTCGGCTAGATCCAGACCCTGACAATGCCTGCATATTTAGAATTTGCGTGTCTCTCTCTCTCTCTCCGTGGTAGCGTGGATTTTTCTCCGGGTCCTCCGGTTTTTCCCCCTCCACATTTAGAAACGTACGCTTACATAGAATATTTGTCTGCTAGAAATTTACACGTGATAAGCCACTTTGTTGAGCTAACATTTGTGGCCAGGTCACTTCTGAAAAGGAGCTATATAGCTCAGTGGGCCTTACCTGGAAAACTTAAAATAGTTTTAAATAGTTTATTATATCACGGAATCAATAAATATTACAACGGCTTGGCAAAGCCTTCGTTCAGCAAGTGAATTGATCACGGCGGCTGCTGATAATGACGGATATTCAACTTGCAATGCGAGAAATTCACACTCAACTAGCAGCACCCCAAAAAGTGGCCATATATAACAATGCAATGTGCAATTGCTCAAATTTTTTTTTTTATCTTATTACGGTGACCACTCTCATGAATGTACGTGGTTGGCCCTGCCAATGATTTGCATAATGATACGTTAGCATTACCAAGTTGTTACAACTACAGCTGATATTCCAAACAAAGATTACGAGCACGCAAAAATATATGTTGTTTTGTGAAAAATTGCAAACTATTCACGTGACAAAATTGTGAAATGAAGCTGTTTTTTCCCCCCAAATTCAATACCGATAATATTGCACCTATCAGATGTGTTTTCCGTACATATATCAAACGTAGCTATTGTTTACAAAAATAGATTAATTATTTTCGTTCAATTGTGTTCTTTGAAAAAGATGGCGGGAAAAAAATACATTCTGAATGCTCATTCTAAATGGTCATACAACTGCCGTATTTTCCAAAACGAAATTGTATTATGATCCATGGGGTGGAAGATGGTATATTAATTATGCGGTACAGAGAGACATTGTACTCTGAAAGGTAAATGATGCCAACCTACAGATAACCATGAAGACACTTCAGAACATCAAGTTACAGAATCCCTGAGATAACTTTTACATTTATGCATTTTTCACAAATAATTTCAGTTCGCCCTTTCTTATATAAACTATCTTTTTAAGTGCTCTTTTCCACATTTAAACTCACGTGTAAGCGATAACCATACACGGGAGGCGTATAGCATTCTAAGATAAGCCAACAATGGCTCAGATTTTTTAGTCAATATTGAATCCCATTTATGTTTTTAAAAAAACCTGACAAAGCTATAAAACAGTGAGTACCACACTGATATGCTCTACATATTATATACAATACAAAGCAGAGTTTGTCTTTTTCATACAATACAGTCAAACAAAACTAACGTTATTAATACAATTAAAACACCTGAAAAGTTGAATATTACATTTGTGAACATTCAACCTCTGAGATAAATATAAATAATGTACAGTAAGTAATAATTATTTTTTGTTAGCTGTGCAGTAAAGTTCTTAGATTACAAAATGAAATTTATTAAACATAGAACCTTCATTACTTTAAAATACGGCTTTCTAAATATAATATTTTATCGGCTTTGAATATTTAATTTCACTGACCAAAAATGGTTAGCACCATGCAAAGCAAAGTAGCAATTGCATTACAACTACAGTGCTTTTTATTTAAAAAAATATATTTGTATAAAGAGTATATCCAATACGAATCTGTAAATTGAGATCTGCGATTTAAGTTTTGCAAGAACAATGCATTGCATTCCTGACTCTTAAAAGCATAAACCAATCCAATAATAGGCCCTGGCTGGAAAGGTTATTTAACAGGCTCACACACAGCAAAGCTATGAAAAGCAAACGTTTATTTAATTCATGTCCCTGTGATTTTAGTTTTCTGTTCGGCAAAGCAACACAACACATATTTAACTCACCGAGAAGCATTTTTCTTCAAGAAGCAGCAGCAGCAGCAGCGAGACTCTTAAACAACCAAACAAAAACCCCACTCTGTCTTGCAACAATATAAACACGCGCACAGAGCGATAATCCGTTTTCCCTACAATGGAGACGTCGCTGAACCGTTTGCTGCGAATTGCAACGCGGAATAAGCGCGTGTCTCTGCCACACACAACACCACAGGTGGTCGGCATGGGTTACGGCTGGAGAGGAGAAGGAGTGTGGTGGTGGTGGTGGTGATGCTGCTGGTGGTGGTGGTGTTCATGAACGTTGCTCACACGCACGCACGCTCGCTCGCTAACCCTTTCCCTCCAACCAGCCGAGGCCTCTGCAAGAAGCTCACGCAACTTTGAATTCGGACAGATCGCACGCGAAGAACGCGCCAGACGTCACGGAGGCGACCTCTGCTTCGTTATCGGCAAAAAAAAAACGACAGCGGCTTTTTAAAAAAAAATGTTTGCACGTTTAAACAACAATAACATAAATGTTTTTTTTTTTTTGGCATAGGCAGCCAGCCTCACTCTGCGGCAGTTGAAATAAACGGGTTAAAGCGGACACTCGTGTTTGTGAGACGGTGGTGGTGGTGGTGTTGGCATATCGGGTGGAAGGGAGGAGGTTGGTTTGGAGGGGAGGGTTTACTCAAGTGCTTCAAAAAAGTCTGGACGGGTGGGGGAATGGATCCTCCACCCACCCTCCTTTGTCTTTCCTCCCCAGCCATGGAGAAGATTGCGTAGCGTCGCTGCAATTTGTATCTTGACCCGTGAGCCACAATTTAGGCAGGGAGCTCCCCCCACCACCCACCCCCTGCGTTTGGGTGGCAGCACGCGGCAGAATAACGTCAGGCCTCGCGAACGGGCATCGTGTGTGCATTTCTTTGCGTGGGTGGCGGTGGGGTGGTTGGTGGGGTGGTTGGTTGGTGGGGTGGTTGTGATCTCCTCTTTGCGATCGTCAGGTCGTCGTCTTCTCCACCTGCCCGCCCCACCTCTGTGCGCACCAAGAATTAAAGACGCCACGGATGGGTTCCCCGATTGCTACGTTCGCACGCGATGATTCGTGTTACTGTGACGCGCCACGTGTGCGCGTGACTAATGAAGATAATTAGGCTGCGGCTATTGGCTCGGCGTTTCCGAAATAAAATAAAATAAAATGTTTGCCCTTCTTTGTAAGTTAAGACACCGTAGTGTTTTTCGCGGATATAAAATGTATCGTTTTACATATGCCCGCACACCTTAGATTAGAATGTAAATCAGATTAAATTGAAATCTTAAATCCGACGATCATTACAAATTGGGCACAAGAAGTATATATATAGTTCTTATTCATTTGTATTCAATGGGCGTGTGAAATGATTAATTCAGAGATTTTGTATGACATCTTTAGTACAGTGGCCTTAATTAAGATGGTTATTAAAAGCCGGTATGAATGCATACGATTATATGTGCAGACCGATTCCCCCTAGCAGCCAAATAAAAGGAGGGTTCTAAACAGCTCAGGGCATTATGAGTGGAGCAGACTGGGGATCTGGCAATTATCTGATAGAAATGTCATCAATCCACGAGACAAAGCCCGTCTGAAGGCAACACTTTACATTTCCCCCTGATATGCTGCCGTCTCTCTGTCTCATTTCGTCCGCGTTCGTTACTCTCGAGATACAAAGCGGCAAATCGTAAGATCGAAGACCTAAGCGTTCCTATGCACAGCAGTGGTGTAACGATGTGAGCCTGACTTGGCGGACGATATGCGGTCCGTTTCTTAAGTTGCGCACATCATAATTTAGATTTTGTTTAAATTCCTGTACCGTTGCATGTTAAGCGGGGTTTGCGCGATGCTTTTCATCCAGTTCAACGCGGAGTAAGGCTTTCCTCGACCAATATTATCCATAATAAAGGTTGTTTTTGGGTTAGATCGTGTAAATGTGAATGTGTCGTCAAACCCACCACCACCCGACACGGCCAATAGGTGAAGTTTGTCACGTCAAAAAAAATGCCAATTCGTTGCCAGTGCAGCACATCGGTGTGTTGGAGAGTAAATCTCACAGCATTTACAATTCGAGTACGACGTTTCGCCAGTAATTACAACCAGCCTCATCAGGCGATAGCCATATTTTAAGTAACAAACCTTACTAATTGGCTGTGTCGGATGATGGCGGGTTGAACGACACATTCATATTTACGCGGTCTAACCCCAAAAACTTTTATCCATCCACTTATTTATTTATTTGTTCGTGCATGCCCATCATAGTCAATAGCAGTGTTGCATATTTTTGTTGCTACATACTTGACAATCTAAACGACAAAAACTGAATCAGTCGATCGTTGAGTTGTATCCTCGCCACAAAATCGGAACGATTAATCGAATCTTTGAAAAGATAAATCCTTGTATGTACAGTTTTGACACATGTATAGCCATTCGTATAGGTCACTGTCCATTACTTGACGGAAGATTCCTCGCTCATACTGCTATTCTAATTCTTACAATGCCACAGTCCATCTCACTCCTTGGCAGGTACTGAGCCCATTTCTCCATCTCTGCAGTGATCATCCACGGTGGCTAGGAAATGTTAATTACCTCGCGTGGTATACAGGAGGTCGTGGGTTCAATCCCGACCCTGACGTCTGCTGCTGTATTTGGAGTTTGAATGTCTCTCTCTCTCTCTCTCCCTGTGGTCGCGTGGATTTTTCTCCGGGTCCTCCGGTTTTCCCCTCCACATTTAGAATCAACATCACGCGTTTATAGGTATTCGGCTGCTCGTAGATTTTCACACGCGATAAACCACTTTGTTGAGCTATCATTTGTGGCCATGGCGCTTCTGAAAAAGAGTTATATAGCACAGTGGGCCTTACCGAGTAAAATAAAGAAATATGCATAGTTTAATCCTCCGAGGCATATTCTCTCATTTGGATCCCATTCCATCACTAATTTCATCCATGATCCCTTCTCATGATGCATCTTCGCCCAAGCCCATTTCGTTTCCTCCATAGTCAATATGATGTCCGACTTCTGATCGTTCCCTTATCCATGTGTTTTTCTTTGTCTCTATTATGAATACATGGAATAGATCAATATATCAATATATATCTCATGGTCGATGTTTAATGTGGTTTTGTTTCTATCAGGGATGTTACTTGAGCTTTTTGCCAGCAGCTCTTGGCCATCGAGATAGAAAACACGTTGTCATAAAGACGACTTGATACAACTCACACATCTGTACCATGCAATGCACACTCTCGATATATAACCGCACCACTAAACTCTTAAAGGCAAAGTTTGGGAGGTGCTCAGTTTCTGTTTAAATCATTCCTGTAGGAGGGGGGGGGGTGAGTTTACCTTAAGTGTTAAGCCGATGCTGTCTTCCCACGAAGTGGTATGCATTTGTGTTGACCCCAGAAGCATGATGCATTTAGCCCCGACTGGCAATTGAACTAACAACACTCCCATTGCAAGTCGCGTGCTCCCATCAATTGCACAACTCAACCAGAATGACACATGCTGAATACTTAGCTATTAAATTAGCATGACAATCACGAAAGGCAGCTCTTTTAACGACGTGCATTTTGTGGAAATTTACCTTGAATCCATATTTCGAAGACATTAGATCCACGTTTAACATAAGCAAACAATAGTTGAAAGGGGGAAAGTAGCAACTTATGACGTGGCCGGTGCTTCTCAGCAATAGACAGGTTATCCAACAATCTACAAATCTTATTTGGTATCCCTGCAGGATTCTCAGCGGGTGTAGTTGTCAGAGAATTAATGCCACGTTCGCTACGCGTGCATCTTGCGCTTATTTTCCACTCTTAGGGAGAGCTACTCGCGTGGCACAGATTTAAGCATTAACCCCGGGGAGAGGGGGGGGTATTGCACAGGATTACACTGCCGTCAAGAAAATAAAAAAGTCATATTCCGTGTTGGTTGCTTCTTTCACGGATTATGACAGAATATGGCATCTGAGGGTTTACACAGCAAAGCGTCGCTCCCGCGTACATCCAAAGCTGTTGTTTCTGTGCGTCTCGCATCACCCAATGTGGCCCATAAATTTAATTTGGAGTCAGACAACTGTGTCTGTGGCAAAGGTGGTAACACAGTTCAGAGATACGCTATACAGCCACACGTCCCTAGCAACAAAAAAAGGCGAAACAATGACAGCGGAGAGTATTTCATTTCACGTTTATAAGCCCCCGAGTGGATGAGATGTTGCAGCTCTGAAAACATGCATAGTTTACCGAGGAACGGAAGGCAATGAAAAATAAAATATACGGCATTATTAGATTTGTATGTTCATTGAAGTAGGTTACCCCCCTACTCATGCATGCAGCAGCCATCGCTTATGAAAATGATGCATTAATAAAACAAAGGGTGACAACAGCTAAAACAATCTATTGCGCATCACCATTAAGCTCGGTTGTGCATGTCAAAATCACTATTAGAATGTAATCAACGAGATATTTAATATGGATAGCTTTATATTTGACACCATTGTATTAAATTGCAGGTGACTTTTTGATTGCCATGCTGACCTCGACAGACGGTTCATGAATTATTTAGCGAGGGTCTTGCATTCTTTAGTGGCTTCTATTGTAATGAGGCCTGGGCGCAAGGCTCCATGTCTCTCTCTCTCTCTCCGTAGCGAGTTACCCAAAGCGCAGGACAAAAAAACCACCATCACCCGGATAACTCTCGAGTCAGAACAATACACGGGGAGTCAAATCAAAATGCACTTTCAGGGAGCCCACGTTTAAATGAACCCGCGCGTACATCAAGCGGCGGAAGAGAGAAAGAATCGCAAGCCACTATTTTGTGAAGTACAAAACATGACTCATTAACGTTTGACCTTTGGTATTATCAAACAATGTGGACTCTGACTCCCCGGTGAGATGGTGTGTTGTGTTTTTTTCCCTTGAACTGTTATTTCACATTCTTACACCGGGATTCTTTTTTTACAGCCGTAATATCTTGCAAATGGATAAATAAATAGCTGTGAGATTGTAAACACACCATGGGCACAATCCAATATATGCTTGATTGAATCTTGTGTTTTTTTTTTTCTGGATTAAAACTATTTAACATGTGGGGGGTTGTTTTTAGGTAATTTAAAAGTTAAATGTTTCACACAAACAACACACAACTGTAAAACAGAATGCAATTGTGCAACGCTCTACTTGATGCCTAACCAACGACCATCGACATGAAAAATTGATTCAGCAGCAAACCACACCTCCGATTAGCGCGGTTGGCTACGTGAAGTGTGAAAGAATTTGAACATATATCCATACAACTGAAATATATTTTGTCTATTATTAGCATCTCTCATGTCTCGACAATAGACCTTCTTTAACAATACACAATGTACAGGTCTCGTTTGACATGACGTTCGACGTTTCGCACCACGTGATGATAGCTTCTTCAGTTCAATTCCTGAAGAAGCTCTCAGCGATGCACAAAATGCTGAATACATTTTGGTACAACTCGAAAAATATCGGAGAGCTATACAGCACAACCGTGCAATGCTACACAATTGTAATATACATTTCTCGTACGCAATTTTAGGGCTGTAAACATTAGGCCCATGGGTGCGATTTTGCAAAAGAGTTTGTCCGCTGTCATCTGTAATTTCCACAAAAGCAATTCCACCAAAATCGCCATGTGCAATGAGTGGGCCCTTAATCCACAAACAAGATTCTGCAGCCCGATCGGTAGCTAGGGGAGTGATGATGAGAATATGGACCATGCTTGCTTAATGCTGACACGCTCTGCACTAACAGACGGAAATGACAATCATCCTCTGTCTATCTCTCACACACGAACACGCTCATGCTCATGCGTGTGCGAGACTTTCTCGACCATTCAATGGGGGTTCAGATTTGTAGAGCTAAGCCAAAGACTGCTTTGCGTTGCTTAAAAATAACGATGATGAAGACGACGGTAAGGATGGGAAAGACGATAATGATGAAGACATAGTTCTAATGATAATAATGACAATGATTGTACTGATCAATGAATTTTGATGTTGATGATGAGGGTGATAATGCTAAATGAATATGATAAAGATGATGCAGACCGCAATGCTGATGATGCTGTTCCTGCTACCGCTGCTGCAACTACTGAGGATCCACCAAGCCTGAATTCTTCAACTCACACCATTACGTACCCCTTGGTTATTCACTCACCCCGTAAGGTTGAGATACCCTCAAGAAGGCTCAGAAGAGAAGCACCGTTAATGTAAGCTGCGGCCAGTAATCAAATGTAAGTCGCCGGGTTTGAAGCGTAATCCACAAGTTAGTGCACTACCACCCCACACACACACACATTCAACAATTAAAGGCAGCGGATTACTAAACCGCCGAGGGAGAGATTAAACAAAGTAAAAAAAGGCGGCTAAAACAGGATGATTTGATAATAGCAACGCCCTAGATCGCTAGTGAAAGTCCACACAGAAAAAGGGTCCTTACCTTTCATCATAATATTTTTTTTGAAATAATATCTCGTAGTAATTTACAGACCATGTCAATCCACTGCTGGATGAATGCCTCTGCATGTTGCGTCATCGTGGGGGGTGGGTTTTTTTACCAGTGCAGGTTGGTGAATAAGAAACCAGGACAAGATTGAGATGGAACTTAACACTGACTGATATCAATCGAACTCGAATCACCAAGTTCATCGTGCAGAGCTGCTTCTCTTCCCCAGCTATCTCCACCATTTGCTTTATTAAATAGCATATTCGATGGCTGTGAAAATGGTTGTGTATGTGTCTATACAAATGTGTTCATGTCTTCGTATGTGCTCGCTAACAGGCACTTGCCCTAACAGTCTGTTAAGGCTATACAGGGGAACTTTGTCTTTGTTAATGTCTTCGTGGGTGATTGTGTGGAGGGCGGTAGTGTAGCGGTTAGCGCACTGCGCTACGAACCCGGCCACCCGGGTTCGATTCCCGCTCATGGCCACCACCAGTGACGATTATTTGAACCGGTCCTGCGTCTCCCTGTCTTGTCGACTCAGCCTCAAATGAGTAGCTATTGCTATGTAAACATAAACACTTTGGAGACAAAGGCGGCCGGGCGTGGTGCTGGTCACCCACCCCCTCGTGTGTAGTGGTCGGCCTTCACAGGTGCTACCTGCTGACAGCACTTGCCCCGCCAGTATGTTAAAGCTATACGGGGGACCTTTGTGTAATGTGGGGAGTGCAATAGTTTATGGAGCTATGCTATTTTAAATCTGGATTGAAAACTCAGTTTTTTTAAGAACACTTTTTTGTGTTTAGTTTGCTTTTTGTCCTTCCACCCCACAACTCCGATTAGCACCGGTTGGCTATGCACGGTGTGAAAGGAAGTTCAACGTACGGGTGCGCACCTTGTGTAAAGTTACGAACTGCGTGACGAGTGTGACTACCAGCCATGGCACAGATCGTTGGCCAAGTGGTATCGGAGCCTGCTGGCCTCTCGTAGGTCAACTGAGACCAAAATGTGTTGTCTGGTTCAATGTACGCACGGTGCTTGCGATGTTTGACTTCGGAGGCAGTGGTTGGTTTGGACCACGTGCAGAATTGCGAAACCCCCAAAACCGAGTGCAGTATCGATAAGTAACATCGCTAGGTCACTATGAAGATCTCCCAAAGTAAAAATTATATATAACAAAAAGTAAATTCTAAATAATCATGAACTGCACATGTTATTTGCAACATGATCTACAAAACAGTGGCACGTGCTGTTAGGTACATTAGAGATGTAAAATATTGTTTTTTGTTAAAGTTATTTTGGGTGTAATGTTAACTCGTCTCTGTGTGTATTTGTTGTGTGTCTCTCTCTCTCTTTGTGTCTCTGTGTTATCTCTCTGTGTGTCTGTCTGTGTGTGTCTCTGTCTCTCTCTGTCTCTCTTTGTGTCTCTGTGTTGTCTCTCTCTGCTTGTATGTCTGTCTGTGTGTCTGTGTCTCTCTCTGTCTCTCTCTCTTTGTGTCTCTGTGTTGTCTCTCTCTGCTTGTGTATCTGTCTGTGTGTGTCTCTGTGTCTCTCTCTCTCTCTGTGTCTCTCTATTTGTCTCTGTGTTCTCTCTCTGCTTGTGTGCCTATCTGTGTGTCTCTGTGTCTCTCTCTGTGTCTCTATCTTTGTGTCTCTGTGTTATCTCTCTCTGCATGTGTGTCTGTCTGTGTGTCTATGTTGTGTGTCTCTCTCTGTGTGTCTCTGTGCTATCTCTCTCTGCATGTGTCTGTCTGTGTGTCTATGTTGTGTATCTCTCTCTGTGTGTCTCCGTGTTATCTCTCTGCTTGTGTGTCTGTCTGTGTGTGTCTCTGTGTCTCTCTCTGTGTGTTTCTGTGTTATCTCTCTCTGCTTGTGTGTCTGTCTGTGTGTCTCCGTGTCTGTGTCTTGTTTCTCTCTCAAATTTAGCAATCTTTGGAAGAACGTAATCAACCAGGTGAGGTGCTGACTGTTGTGTTTGCCGATTCTCTGTGTTGTATTGCATTGCATTTCTAAGTTCACTAGGTTTGTTTTCTACCTGATGACGATTGCTTGTGTTGCAATCGAAACGTCGTATTCTATTATTTTTTTATTTTCTTTCTACGTGACTTTACCGAAATAACCAAAGAGTAATTCCTGCAGTCACGGAAGCTTCAAATCAAGTTTGAATGACAACTATGTTTCCAGTCGGGGGATATATATATGCGTTCAGCGCAAGGAATGGAAAGCGTCTGAGAGACGACCCCAACGATAAAAATGGAGCGATGAAATCGGATCACGTGCAGGTGCTGGGTGATTACATTGCAGGATCGTAAGGAGTCACATATAATTCTGGAATTTCCAGGAGACAAACATGACACGTTGATTATTATTGGCCCCAACTTGTTTTTTTTAATATATAAATAGCAGTGCGTTAAATTTCCCTCGTGAATTTTAATGCGATACATCTATGGAACCTTTCTGACAGTATCAAAATGATGAAAACAACAAAACACATAACAATAGGCGTTTTAACTTCTAACCAGCAGTTGTTTTGACCGTGGCTGATGACATATGCAATTGTGTTAAAACAAAAAAAACAATGGTACGATGGTTCCGACTTTTAACAAGCAAGATTTCAGAGCGACGATTTAATCACGTGGATATAAAACGTAACAATTTGCGCATATCAATAATAATAACAACAATAAAAATTCGAACTTCTGAAAAAAATTATCAGCCGAGCGCGCAACGGCCCGCGATGACACGGACCTCGACAACATTTCCACGGATCGGCTCGCTAGTGTTCGTCTTGGGCTCTTGGCGGAATGGGCATCGCCACCGGGCCCCCCTGTTGCAGCACGCGGGTTTGGCAGCGATTTGAAACGGCAGCACCACAGCGCCACCATACGGTCGCTCTGCAAACTGCAACCGGAGTCAAATGATTTTTGTTGTAAAGCCGTATAGCTATACTCATTGTTTTTTTTTCGGTAAAGTCACGTATGTAGAAAATTATGTTATATATCTGTTTGGTGTTTGAATGGTCTTGACGCCCTGGTTTTTTTTTTGCCAGAAAGGAGTTAAAACGCCCATTCTTATATTTTTGTTGTTTTCATCATTTTGATACTGGCTAAAAAAAAAAGGTCCCGTAGATGTGTCGTATTAGAATTCACGAGGAAAATTCAACTCACTGCAATTTATATTTTTTAACTGTTGGGGCCTATAATTATATATATTTTCATGTTGGGCTCCTGGAAATGCCAGAGTTAGATGTCACGCACTTCTTACACGTTCACCTCTCAGTACTCAGCAAACGTCTCAATCAACATGCATTTCGTACCTTTTTTTAAGAAGGGATCTCAGAAATTACCGTGGAGTATCCACCTCTGATGATTTTAAAAACCACGCACACAACAGTATGAACATATTAACGTTCATACATTATAACGAGAAGTGCATGAGTATTATTTGTAAAGTCTACGCTGTTAATTGGTAACTATAACTTGCATATTAATTCACTCATTAACCTATGCCCTATACCCAGCAGTTAATGAGACTATTACACACATGGATAGAAAAAAGAAACCTGTTATTTCTCAGGAGCTCATTGTTCATGCAAGTCAACCACAGATATGCATCCTTCACAGCTACCCTAACCTTGGTGTATATGTAATGACACAACAGCGGCGACTGTTACATGTTTATCCTTGAAACTGTGAAAAATTGTCTCGATGCCGACTGATAAGCATCAGTCCACTAAATCGACGTTTCTCATTCAGAAAAAAAGTCTGCGTAAATTAGTGAGAATATTTCGCTAGGCTGCGATTTTTTTGTTAGTTTTCAACTACAAATGTTCTGGTGGGCGCTCGCTCACCGAGGCGTATAAACCATTTTTGCCTGTCTCATTGAACGCGGAACAGAGCTCCCTCTGGCGAGAGTGGAGACGCAAAACAGGGAGGGCGCGAAGGAGTGCAAGTCTATTGGGGTTTTTTTTCTTCTTCTTCTTTAAAGCAACAACCAGGGCATCGACGACCTTGCTTTGTGCGTGCTGCAACGAGCCGCGAAGGGCGGTGTGTGTACGCGCATCGATACAGATAAACACGACACGTGGACACGTCACGGTGATAACTCACAATGGGGGGTTGTGGGAAGGTGAGAGGGGGGAGCAACGTGTGTGTGTGTGTGTCGCATGAATCACAATCAATCGATGATCTTTCATATATAAAAAAAAAACATTTCGACCGGCGGCGAGCCTCTTTTAACAAGGGAGATGCGAGATAAATGCAGCGCAGAACAATTAAACGGAACAAACGGGCAGGGGAGGGACAGATTGAAACAAAAAAAAAACAGACGCAAGATGAAGTGTCGGTGGTACAGGGGCCGAGAATAAGGGGCCATAACCACGCCGGGAGCCGGATTCGCAGGGGTGGAAGGAAATAATGCTCGTTTAGACGGCCCATTATGTGTTTGTCTTTCTGTCAGCTGTGTTTCGGTGACATCCCTCTCTTCCCATTGTTATCCCTTCCCCCTTAAAAAAAAAGTTTCAATTTCCCCCTTTCGCTGGGACCCCTGTGTGGTTTGGGGCAACGAGCCCGTTTCCATCTTTCTATATTCACCCCCACCCTCGCTCTTGAATGCCGGTGTGGCTTTATGTCGACGGTGTGTGCACGCGTGCGTCACAGCGTGATGTATCGGGCCCTCACAGTGCCTCTATATAAAATAAAAAAAAACACAAATGCATTAGAAAAAAAGGAGAAGATATAAATTAGGAGTCATGAATTCACAGCTCAATTTACTCAATCCACTGCCACCCCCGCCCCTTCTCCCCCCCCCCACACCCGTCTCGTTCAGTCATGGGGGCCAGACGCGGTTCGCCCACTAGGGTCGTTTTGTTGTGTTTAAAAAAACATTTAAATAGAACGATTCTTTCAACGTTCAATTGCCTCGTGAAGATAACATTTTAAATTGTTCGTATTAGATATCGCTGCGACGCCGCTGTCTGATGTCTGCCTCGGGGAGGTCTCGGGGCGGTTGTGAAGGCGTCCGAGTGAGAGAGATGTTCCCACCCCCCACCCCCCACTTCGTTGCGATTTAGCAGCATCTCGGCATTGCAGCCACGCCGTTTGAGACCCAATCAGGGTGGGCACAAATAACAAATAAAAAGGGCGTCCACGGCTGTAGCGACGACGTCACAACGCGAGGTCGCAATAGGCAAATATAGCAGGTCACAGTTTAACACGTCGGCTTTGGCGACCAATATTATTCATGACGAAGGTTTTTCTGGGTCAGATCGCGAAAGTGAAAATGTGTCGAGACCCCTCCACCACCCGACACGGCCAATCAGTGAGGGATTTGTCACGTAAACAAAACGGCAAATAGTCACTACTTCAGCCCACCGGCGTGTTGCAGAGTGAATTCACAACATTTATAATTTGAGTATGACGTTTCGCTGGTAATTACATCCAGCATCATCGGGCGATTTGCCAGAATAGTGAAGCCATCCACCTGCTTCCGTCATTATTGAACCCAAAAACCTTTATTATGAATAGCAGGTCACAGCCTACACGCTCTCGGCTTTCGGCAGTGTCAAAGGAGGGTTTTAGGGTCATGGGGACAGCATTTGAGTGCTTTGTTGTTTTGCTTCGTATTCTTTATAAAATGCCTAAAGTTGGTAGATGAGGCGGTTCTATCACTTTCGCGGAAAGGCCAATACAATTAAGAACGCCATATTTTCAGAGGTCACTCACAACAGCCCAGGCTGGTGGCAATGTCACGAGCCCCAACTGCATCGGGGATTGCTTTAAGTCGACTTCGCCATGCTGGTCAAGGCGAGTTGGTGAGGACCGGTTCACATCTCAGCGCGCCAAAGGGCGTGAGCTTGTGATGGTGAACCTTAAATCGGGTTACAGGGTTGGTTAATTGTGCAACGCGCTATTAATCAATTATTCCGCTAAATCCACAGCTGAATGTGCCAACTTAGTACGGCGGTATTATGATTGACACGCCTCATTCTGCGTGTGAGACACACGGTCAAAACCAGTCCACAGTTTGCTTGCTTAACAAAACTGGTTGCTCGATCACGTGAGTCTAGAACAACTTTAAAGGCCATACATATCAGAAATATTAATGTAAATATATTAATTGGTCATAATTCCCCACTACAGCATATCATGTAATGAGGGATTTTATTACTGTAATTACAAACAACCAAAACTAAATCTTATAATGAACATGAGTTCGTGGAGTATTATTAAATAATGCAAGTGATCATTAGAAAACAAAAGACAGCCGCTACATAAAGTATTGCATTTACTAATCTGCATTTAATGCCTTATTCACTTAAGGACCGTCCATAAATGACGTCACGCACCTAGGGGGAGGGGGTCAGACATTTGTGACGATGTGTGACGAGGGGGGGGGGGGGTTGAGAAATGTGATGTCACATCAAAATGCGCAACTTTAAATAAATATAGAATTGTTATAACAACACTAATTGTTATAACAACACTCCTACATCATCAAATATGAGTTAAGTGATGACGTCACCCTGCTGCTCTATATAAAACCGGGAGCAAGCGAGGGCTTCACCATTCTGGCGAATTGCCCGATGATGCTGGAAGTACTTACCAGCGAAACGTCGTACTCAAACTGTAAATGTGGATTCACTCTTCAACACACCGGTGGGCTGAAGTAGTGAATTATTTGTCTTTTGTCAACGTGACACTTTTTTGCTGATTGGTCGTGTCGGGTGGTGGAGGGTTACGACACATGTATAAATAAACGCGATCTAACCCAAAGACCGTTATTATGAATAACATCAGAGTGCAGCGCCACATTAAATACGCTTTACAATGACCCGACTTAAGAGCCGCATGGCTCACAGGGCTATACCTAATAAATGAAACTTGAAACTTGAATAGTTTAAAGCGATTTGAAGCATGTTTTAATTTAAAAATGTAAATATGGTTTTGGAGGGGGGGGGGGGGGGGCAGAGCTTTGTGACGTCATATTTTAGCGGTGGTCTGGCTTTTTGTGACGCCGTGTGACGAGGGGAGGATGTAAAAAATCGTCCAAAATCGCGTGACGTCATTATGGACGGCCCCTTATAACCAACAAAGGTGTGGTTTCTCAACCACACTCATAAGTCATGGGTTCTTTCGTTTTTATTTGTGCTTCAGGAACTACAACGATAAATACGAGTTGTATATATAAAAAAAATCTTCCGCGGTCCTGCTGGTAAGAGGATCCTGCGTTCAGATGTTTGCCAAAATTCCAAGCATATGAACGTTTAGAATGTAGGATATAAACGTCATTACATGGACAACCCCAAGTAATATAGTAATAGGTTTTTTATCCTTTTATCTGGCACCAAAACTGACACCTTTATACAAGCTTATTCCGGAAGTGAATTCAACTGAAGAAGCTCCTGGCGAGTGGAGAGTGAAACGTCGGACATCGAACTGAACGGCACGCGGTTCGACCCAAAAACAGAGAGCTCTACACAGCACGATCGCAAACATCAATGGAGAAGCAGCTTAGGTATGTATCAATAGGATGCCTTATATTCATGTTTTTTTAAGTTATTCCTTTTCATATGTTGTGCTAATGCCACCACGCACCAGCAGGTGCAAGCTGAGAACGCCCACTGATATTATTTGCCTACAGGCCAGAATTGCTTATGCTGCAATCCATCGTGCAACAACACAGCTTGCAACAATAACAATCATACCGGAAAAATTATGAAGGTCAAAAAAATATATGATGCACAAATATTAGTTTTAATTAAAAAAAAGCAAGTAAAAATAATGTTATTCCGAGTCATCCTTACTGTGTACATTTCACCAAGACTTAATACACACTTGTGAAATTCTGAGAATTTATTTTTCTAAAATTCGGCCACCATTAAAATAATGAGACTGGTGAGATGCCCTCGCTGTGCTTTTTTTTTTCCCCGCGCAAGGTCACCAGAACGCCTCTCGCGGAACCGGGGGGTTGTTCGTTTGTTCCCGCAGAGCGCCGTCGAAATCAAGCGCACACAAATTTACGGTGGCATTTCAGCGCCCGGGGTCAAGGGCGAGTCGACACTTTGTCTGAACGTATTCCGGTGGAGAGCTTCCGTGCTGTGGATCTACCGGTAAAACACGATCATCCTATAATCCCAAGGTTTCTGGCGATTCGAGAATTTTACGTGTAAAAAGAAATGCGGATATTGAAAAAAAAACATTTGCACCGCCGAGCTATTAACGTTCGTTATACCGCGATTGTACCAATGAATGTTTGCATTCGCAGCAATTACTACCGCTCTTTGTTACTGTTGTCTTACCGACTCACATCGTCTGTGCTCGAATTGCTTGCGGAGTGCAACGACGCGACGATTGGAGGATTTGCGCGGACGATTTTGATTTTGTTGCATTATTCATGGGCCCGGTGGATTTTTTGTTTTCTTTCTTTCTGTTTCGCGTTGTTTACCAGCGCTTGCCACTAGTGGACGTGCCGCCGCGCGCCGAAATATTGACGGGGGCACGGCGACATCACCAGCCACGGCTGCGTTGTTCGGGACACCACGCGGCCCTGAAATGTTTGCCCCCACGCCACCGCCTCCGGAAAAGCCTCCGCTGGAAGGAGCCGTAGGGGCGCCCGTCCAGAGGGCAAAAACATATTTTTGTTTTAAGCTCACTCTTCAACGTTGGCAAGACAGCTCGGAAGTGGTGGGTTACACCCACAATTTACCCCATCACACGCGACCTTGCCGAGCGCCCACCTGTGATGTATCCGTTTACACTGCTGGGTGAACAAAGACGTTGGGGGCAGGAGCGGGGGCTGGCGGCTATTTAAGAATCTGGTGACCTCTTGGTTTCAGGTCCAGTGTGCTAACCACTTTGTAGTTTGCTGTCCTTCCAACGCACCTCCGATTGGCACGGTTCGCTAGGTACGGTGCGAAAGAGGTTCGACATACAGGACATTATATCATGGCTCCCTCCCTGCTGCATGTTATTTACCCACCGTTCCTCCGTAATGAGAACAACATGCTCTTAAAAAAACAACTAAAATTTTTGGTATGCGTCTTCTTAATTGTCAATATATATTGTGAGAATTTCAAATGGGTATTTTTTAAAATTTGATTCACGTTACTCGCTTGTGTGTCAAACAATTGCCTTTTATCATATGCACTTAAAATATTATTTTTGTTCCACGCATGTATATGAACCGCATACATAGGCTGTTACAAAGACGTACTGTATGTATACAGCTACGATAATTGCCAGCTGTATTATTAAAATAATTCGCAGCATAGCACAATACCTGTAGAGCCATTTAAATGTAAAATACCTGACCCGCACAGCCCATTGGCTTTTATGATGAAATTGCTTTGACCAATCTGGCTGCTAAGCAACGGTCACGATTCATTTAAAACTCTTCTGCTGTGGCATCTTTTTTTATTATTATTAAACTAAGCTAAGCAGCAGACACTTCAGACAGAGAGATACATACCCCCCCCCCCCCAAAAAAAAAAAACCTCTCGAAAACAGACAGGTAGCTGCTGTGATATAAGCCTTTGCAATTGCTCCCTCTTTCCGTTGCCAAGTGAAGTATTTATTTATTTCGGTCACATTTGTTCATTGTACGTTTGATCCTTTTTTTTGTTGGTTCCAGCATATCTGACATTCCCATGAAGGCGTCACGAAATCAACTTTAATTAACCCGCGGTCTTCTGCCGATCAGCGACCTCAAAGAACAGAGGAGATGTCTTGATATTTCTGAAAACGGAGATGCAAACTGCAAACCCTCAAATCCTTCGAATACTCAACACTGCACGGCTCACGCGATGCAGCGCATTGACTTGCATCCACCTTTACCGCTAAGGGCACCTTACACCACGGGCAAGCAAAGGCAGCAATACCAAGGTGCCTTTCTGGCAGCTCATTTTACGCAAAAACCTATTTGTCGGACACTTCGGGGGTTTCAGTGTTATGAGCGCAGCTGTGAATTTTGTTTGCCAAGTGCAATGCGAATATCGTATGCAAGTCCCACAACATTCACCGCCACTACTCCAGAGACTGTTTGAAAGCAATTAATTTAGCAATTGCTTATCCGAAAGGGGATCCAATTAAGCGGTTTCCAGATTAGTCTTTGTTAAGTAAGAGGGGGGGGGGGAAACATATATATTTTTATTCAGTGGTGAAACAATGATTTCTACAATGGTGAATGTTAAGCAATTACTGAAACAACCCAGTGGCTCGTTTAAACACGATATGCATCGAAACGGTTGTAAATTATTCTTGAAATATCAACGTTACATATTTTCTATATGATTTAAGGAATTTTACATCTGGGCACTATAAAAACGATCTAAAATTTCTTATTTCACCACATTGATATTCATGCCAATATTAAAATCGAAATAGTGCATTAAAAATATCTTTATTTTGTGGCAGTGTATCAAGTTTAAGTAAATGGTTTTTCTTTAAATACTCTTTCAACTTTGCAATGGAGATGTTAATCAATATTAGATCATGAGGTCTCCGTGAATACCCTCCACTCGTGCGCACAAAAGGAGAAAGAGTGAGAGGTAAATGATTTAACAGCAAGCACAATTGCTTTGAGATTATAATTCATATTCCATAAAGGTATCTTGCTGGTGCATCACTAAAAAGGCCATGGGCTTTGAACACAACTGCAACCTCAAAATCAATACCAGTTGGGTTAGAAACCCCAACAGCAAATTCTAGATCCACTGAGACAAAGATAATTTAGGGACATCTGTGGCACGTCAGGACACAGCGGAATGTGAATCATTATAGAGGCACATCTGCCTACTGCCACATTCGCATAATCATTTGGCATAGATTTTATTCTCGTGGCTTCATGACCTCGAATGAGGATTGTTTTATTATTGTTGCCGTTATTTATGTTTGCTGAATACAATTTATAGACATTCCGATTCATTTACCCGCTCTAGCACAATCACAGATATCGCCTACAACCACAAAATACATTTGTGCCTCTTGCTGTCACTTCGGCTGATCGTGATGACGTTGTGGCAAGACATTTCCTTCATGGTTGTTGGGAGGGGGGGGGGGGAAATGACGAGTAAGAATATTAACATTCAGATATGATGCTCGATAATAAAAACATGCCTTTTCGAAAATGGCCAAACAATTTGTATGGTCAAACAACTCCCATGACTAAAACAGAGTTTCATCGAGCAATGGAATGCCACTGCAATAAAACAGTTATTGTTAAGCGATCTGCAGTGCATTTCACAGACATAGAGAGATGGCCAGACGTTTTCCTTCAGAATAGGATTTTGGACGCTTATCTTCGGCTTGTCAAATGGACCACAGAAATGACAATGACAACCATTAAAAGTAAAGTATGCCAAAGTAAATATAAATAAACAATACACAGAGAGCAGACAAATAATATGACGCTTCTTTACCAAGGAAAACCTCACCGAGTCTCAAGATTTTTTTTTTTCAGGAGGGTCCTGCCAAGTTTTCACAGTCGATGTTGATACATTAAATCCCAAGTGAATATTTTTTGTGTAAATTTTCAGCATTGGGATGTTAAGCCAATACCAATCACATAGTATGTTTGTTAGCTACGAGAGGAAACCAAATAAACCTTTAAAACTATATTTTTTTTTTACCAGGCAAGGCCCACTGAGCTATTTATATTTATTTCAGAAACGACGTGGCCACAAATGGTAGCTCATCGAAATGGCTTATCACGTGGAAATGTATAACAACCAAAAACTCTAAACTCATGTTTCTAAGTGTGGAGGGAAAAAAACCGGTAGACCCGGATAAAAATCCACGCGACCAAGGGTAAAACATACAAACTCCACTCAGAAAGATGCCCCGTTCTGGAATCAAACCAAGACGCTTCTTGCCGTGAGGCACAAGTGTTACTGCCGTGCCACCCTGTCCCATAATAATGGCTAATTATGCGTCTACAACACTGGGAATTAAATGCAAGGGGTTTGGCGACTAAAACACGTGCGTGATGGTGTGCACTAGCGTGCGTAATGTCTGGTGCGTGCCCATTTGCATGGCACACACAGAGCATTCGCTAATGGGGGCTGCAACACTCGCGCCTGCGTTTAAAATAGTATAATTGCGAGTTATATCTATGGGACCTTTTTGCCAGTATCAAAATGATGAAAAAATTATAATATGCTTAACCTCTTCTGCCAATAAAGCAAGAGGTGTTTAGATGTTCAGAGACCAAATAGGTACCTATTGCAAGGCATATCAGCTCTGCATTAACCACATACTTGTGGCAAAAATGAAAAAAACATGCTCTGATAATATACGCATTTTCTTTGAAACTGATGTCTCGCAATAGGTATCTAATTGGTGGCTGAGCAGCTCACCACCTGTTTTTTTATTGCCAGAAATGATAAAAGGCCTATTCTTATTTGTGTTCATCATTATAATTGCAATGTCGTGTTGCACCAACACCTGCACACGCGAATACACGCATGTCCTGCCTGCTTGTACAGAGTGTTCCTTTTCACAGCTGAAAATATGTAGTTTCATGCGATACCGCACTTTGCAAAGTGGCATACGCCATAGAAACGATGATGCACACTGACGGTGCTTTGGTGCCAGCATGCCAGTCTTCCGTAAATGGTTAAGTTTGGGAAAAGAAGAACAGGCATGGTGGCCTTCCTTAACAATAAATAATGCAAATGTACAGCAATACTTTGCTCATGCCCCTTGCTGCAAGAAGGACCTCCGCTCGAGAAATCACTGCATTAGAGAACCTCTCCTGAACTTATTTTAGCCTCCTCTTCCACGCTTGCCCCACGTCTTGGAAGAGATGGGAGTGCCTAAACCTTTCCCTGCTGTGCCGATCGACTGCCTGTGATGTCTCATTTATACTGCTGCTGGGTGAACGGAGGTGGAAGAGGTGTTAGGGGGAGTAGGGGAAGATGGGAAAATGTAATAAGCTTGCCGATTGTTTCAACTGTCGTGGTTGGGAGATCAAATCAGTGATCTACAGAACGCTAATTCAGTGTGATAACCATTACACCGTGGCGGAATCCCCATAAATGGACACTCGCAGCAGAATAAACATTCCCTTTGGAAGGATGCTACATTCTCTGATGTTGCTTCCACTCATACAATGATGTGGTTTTAGCAATTAACGGCTTGGCTCAAATATGCAGGCTTGAACCACTACTGGACCCCGTGCTGCCAAAAAGAAAAATCTTCAGCCATGGACCTTGCGTTCGTGCTTCCTCCATGTAACCTACAATTACTGGACCATTGCCACAACCGGTCAGGCTGCAGTGAACACTCGAGGTGACTTTTCTACTTGCATGCGTGACGGCCAAAATTGTAGTCTTTGGTTATTTTTTTTTTTCCCAGTGGACATAATGCAGCGAAAGTACAGGTTGGAGGACAGCAGGAACGGCAATTAGGAAATATGCAACTGTTTTTTTACAGACCATACTCCCACCTCTGCAACTCTGATAGGCTACAGCCAGTACCAAGGCATGAGTGCAAACTTGAGGTACGAATGGTGTGCCCCTCGTGTTTTATTTATTACTTTGTGCCAAGTGTGTCTCGTTTGAGCCCATCAGAAAACTTGAGTTTTCGCCTGCACTTTTGTGTTTCCTCACTCTGAAGAACCCACGGTGGGTGATAAATGAAACAAAGGCGAGCACATTGCCTTCCCAAACTGAATTCATTCCTCACAACTGGCAACCTACCAAATAGGGGAATTAGCCTTTAATCCGTCACGTGGTCTCTGAAGTGTAGGGTTAATCTGCAAACTACACCCACTACTACCTGGATTCAAATCAAACGTTTGGGTCCCTTTCGCAAAAATGTTAATCCACCTGTATATTTCCTTTGGCCCTCATTGTTTACTTGAAGCATCCCGGAATAAGCATTGTGTATATAGTTTAGAAAGCGTAATGGCAGATGGCACCAGTTAAATGGTTAAACCGCTAATAAGAGGACACAAGCCAGGGGACAGGGCTGCTTTGGCCATCTGGTTCACTCGCTGCCTTTGCGTGATTCCATCCCACCACTCGGAAGGGCAACAAAAGTACGTCTATCCTCCCAGCAGTGGAGAACGTGTCCAAGTGGTGCGGCTGCCTGCTGTCCTCTCGCTCTTGCTGGTTTACAGAAAATAAAACACCATCAGATTAGGTTCACTGAGAATGAACAAGGTTAACAAATACCTTCTAAAACATGTTGCAGTCGTGTCCTGTTTCGAGATGTCATTAGCCTAATGGAGTACATTTTTGTAAAAGTGCTTCAACTCTGATAATATTAACCTTGGAAATATCATACCCTCTTATATATAGCATGACGTCATTCATATAGTGCGGCGTGGTGTGTGCATGCCAAATATTGCCTTGTCGTAATTTGAGCCAGTGGTTTACATAACCCAGCATTGGTGACGTTCAAACTGAAAAGCCACACATTTGGCAAAACATTCTCACATTCTCCTGCTTGCAAGGCAAACACTCAACACAATCATATTTGACTAAATATGTAGCCCGGGACACAAAAAATGCACACATTGCTTGGGAGTATGTTTTCGAATGGAATTGTCGGAAATAATTTTCTTTGAAATTTAATATCGAAATAAAAAGAAGGCATACCTGTGCAGACCAGCCAGCCTTTAGCCAGCTGCCGTATCCGTTTGCGGTGCGACTTCCCGTTGTAGTGGATCTGAGTTTGCGCTCGCGAGTTGAGCTGGATGTTACAGATTTCACAGAAAGTAACGCCGGACTTCTTGGCCTCCCGGTGACCACCGACGTCTTGGGGCCCATGCAGCCCTTCCTCGGGTGCCTCGGCACGCTGCGGGCACTCTCTCGGCAAGTCTCGCCCGACGTCCCAAATCATGGGCAGCCCAAACTCGTCTTGTGCCATCGCTGGCAATGGCTCGGCGCCGTTGCTCCAGCAGCCAGAGGTGGGCACCACGCCACTCGCAGAGAGGTGCTGGGTCGGAGGGGCAGTGTCCCACGTTTCAGCCGGAGCGGTCACGGGATCTGCTAGGTCACCAGCCAGCTTGACGGGACGAGAGTCACTACGCGCCCAGAGCCCTTGCATCTCCGGGAGTGCGTGCCCAGTGTACAGCATGGGGTCTGGGGGCTTGTTAGGTCCCCCTGTAGCATCCCAGTATTCTGAGGTTGACGGGGGAACGATGGCGCGATTTGCAGGGACGTCCCGCGAGAGAAATCCATTGCTCCAAGCAGGATCTCCGTATACGTTCCTCATTGGACTCGGTGGCCTCTTCATAACCTTCGGGGGGAATAATAGGAAGCAAACATCGAGAACAAGAACAAATATAATCAGGTCTAAAACAACTTTAACAAATTAAAGTAAACGGTGCACAGATTATGTGTTCATATTATTGGTTCTTTCGATAAAGTCACATAGAAGGGAAACAATAAAATAATAAAATATAAAACAATAAAATTCTCACGATGTTTCGACTGCAACACAAGCAATCATCATCAGGTGTGAAAACCACAGCAAGAAAATTTGCACTATAGAGCCCAATGCATATCCGACCAGGAACACATAGCCAGTGAACTCAAGCACGTACACCAAGTTCTTAAGGCTAATGGTTACTCCGACTACACAATCCGCAAAGCTATCACTCCAACCATGAAGTAGGACCCTCTTGAGGAGCCATTCAAAACCATCACTTTACCCTACATTGCGGGGATCACAAAAAGTTCTCCAAAATCTTGAATAAACACAAGATCCAGGTCCGATTCAACACATTGCATAACATCCGTGATCTGGTTCCGTCTGTAAAAGATGTGATTCCGGACATACAGTACCCTGGCGTCTACAAACTAAGTTGCCTCTGTGGTAGCAGTTACATTGGAGAAACCAAACGACATGTCTCGGACCGCATTCGTGAACACAAAGCAGACCTAAAACACGGTAGGACCAACACCTCGGCCGTGGCAGATCACTGTTATAATTCAGTGGGCTCACATGACATTGACTTCTCCAAGACAGAGGTTCTTTGCAAGCCATCTGGCTACCATGACAGATTCGTTCATGAGGCTATCCAAATATACAAACACAGAGACAATTTCAACCGAGAAGATGGATTCTGGCTTAGCAATCATTGGAAGGATTTGATCAACCATTTCGGGTCTTAATTGATTGTTCACGCTTACGGTGGCTTTCAGACCGCATCCATTATTTTCGCCTCCCCCCTCCTCTTTTCTGAACATAGATGGACTCGTCCATCTGAATAACTGCCAAAGCGCTCTCCGTGGTGCTAACGTTAAAATAACCGCCACTTTTTTCAAATTTTCATGCTGTGGTTTTCACACCTGATGATGATTGCTTGTGTTGCAGTCGAAACGTCGTGAGAATTTTATTGTTTTATATTTTTATTATTTTATTGTTTCCCTTCTACGTGACTTTACCGAAAGAACCAATAATATGAATCTCTGCAGTCACGACAGCTTTAAATCAAAAGATTACGTGTTCTCTACTTTAGCGAGCACATGTCAGCGATTCATGAAATAAACATTGCATCTTTGTTTTAAATTCTGAAAAAAATACAATTAGGGTACACATTAAATATACGACCAAACAGCTGCAAAACAACACATGGCTTCTATTACTCAGCGCCTGTTTATCCATTTTAATCAAATGTATTAATACGTACATAGAATGCTAAAAAACACAACTTATTTGTGCAGTTCATTGGCAATAAATATTCCTTTGAATGCGGATGTATTATGAAAATGCAGAAATCCTCCAAAAGGACAGTGCAAGGGCCAAAATTCTGTTCGTCATTATCCTTGCGAGTGGAGGATTATATTGTGGCACTGCATCAATGGACAACAATGCTTGCTGTCAAACGCTGAGGCTGTTTTTTTATGCTAAGATCCCGGCGCTCTGCCTCTGTCCATGGTGCTGAAACTTGGCACCCCTCCCAAAAGTCAACATAACCTCTCCTTCCTTTTCTCCCCCGATGGGACTTGGCTAAATCACTTTCCTAATGTTTGTTGAAACCATGACATTTAAAACTGCGTGATTTGTTTTCCTTTGTCCTACTTTTCGACTTAAAAAAGGTAAAGAACACGATTAAAATATCCCTGGCTTAATTAATGAAAACGTAATTAAACCATCGCAGTGATTTTTTTTATTACTCACACTGGCACATAAATCAACTCACTCTGCTTATTGAAAACGACCACATTTATCATTTGCCATTCACAGACATAACCATCGTCACATATTGTTCTGCTAGCCGTTATTTTGCTGCTTAAATGGACAGCAGCTGCAGCATTAACATTGGATGGGTATTCTTTGCAAAAGTAATGATGAAAACTTGAAGATATTAGAAAAATTAAATAACATAAAAAATCTCGATAATTGTTTTGTTTGGAGTAATTATGTACGTATGTTAAACGCATTTTTTCGCACAGTACGCAAACCAACCACGCTAATCGGAGACGTATGTATGTTGAATATCTTTCGCACTGTACATAGCCAACCGTGCTAATCGGAGGTGTGTGTATGTTGAACTTCTTTCATGAACTTCCCTCGCACCGTGCGTAGCCAACCGTGCTAATCGTTAAACACGTAACAGTGAGTAAATAACATTGGACTACAATTCATACTGGCAGCACTGGTATCCAGGCTGTGTCCCATTTTGTAATTCGCAAGCTGTGAGCAACTATAAATTGAAGGTACTACATCTCAAAGGGCCACTTTGCATCAGACCTTGCCACCATAACTCAATGCCACCCCTCCTATGCAATTCCAACCTCAATCTTCCTTCGTACAATATGGTCTCCCAGGTGAATTGTCACTGTCGCCAGTGAATTCATTTCGAGATAAATAGGGAGGGTTCAGGAGGCCCTGGGTCATTCGTGTCTTTTGTTAGCTGGGACAGTTTGACCTGTAAAAAGAATTCCGGATGATGCCATCACACGAGTCCATTGAAGTATCTTTACTGCACTTTCAAGTAAATGAATCGTTGTTCTGATGAGGTCTGGTCTAAGATCACAAGGTAATGGTTTGCCCTTAAACGCAGGTGCAAGGTTATAAAAAATAAAAAAAATAAACAACAACAGTGTCTGGGACCCTTTCTTAACGCCCTCAAAGCACACGCTGCTTTCGGTCACATTCCCTTGCAAAAGCTCTCGGCTTAACGGAAGTCTCTGCCCTCATTCCACAGAGTCACTTTGGTCGGGTAAACCTGATAACCTCTTGCAATTGGTTTTTCGTGTGTGCGACCGGTGCGTGTCGTGAGTAGCACACATTGCCACGCTCCTTTGCTGTGGCCCCTCCTGCCGAAACGATGTCAAGAGAAAATGCCCGGGGAAACGCTCGCAATCAATTTGACGCTTTGATGCATTGTGACAATTTTATATATAAAATATATATTTGGATCAATAATCAGCAGCTAAATTAATTATTTATCTGTAATACCATTTCTTCAGGAATGCTTTACTAAGTCTGAAGATTGTGTTTCATGAGCGTCCTGCTTTTGGATGTCTAACCAAATGCAGTTCTGAGTAACACGTCACTGAATCTCATTCCCACATTGTTTATTTTGTTTGACCATACTTCGCCACGCTGGTCAGTTCAGGATTAGTCACATTGTATGCATTAGAATTAGAAATACGTCAGTAACATATATTGAAATGGGAATTTTTATAACAAAAACACTGCATAAAATACCTTCATATAGCCCTGATAGTTCAACTTGACATCCTTCACACTACGTTTATTCAAATTCAATGTCGCAATGCCAGAGGTTCCTGGGCAGACAATGCAAAAGTTCAGAGCCTAGCTAGAAAGAGGGCACAGCGAGCTCCATGTTGTCATTGCACTGCCAATCATCGTTACCTTAAGGCTTAGCAGATTGACCTTCCCCTTCACCCACTCACACTCCTCAACTTGAATAAGGAAAAATATTATTTCCATGAATATGAATGATGAATTGTGTATGACCACAGACTTTGCAAACACTATGCGTTCTGGAGAAGCTGCCTGCAAAATTGATATATATATTTATATATGTAAGGGACACTGCTTAAAATACAGGAGACTATGATTGTCTCGGGCAATTAACGGAAGGAAGATCCAGATTTAATAATAATAATAAAGGGCCAGACAATATCGTGGTTATGCGCTTTTTTTAAACTGAACTGAATGATGCGAAGTGGGGTTCAGAAGAAAGTTTTCAATCAGTCCACACTGCCGGTCATGCTATGTGAGCCAGAATCAGAATATGTATTTATCCTGGAGGAATCTGATTAACTATGAAGCTCTTTTTTCACAGAGGTCCAGTAGGGGCACGGGGTAAGAGCGTTACAACAACAAACAGTACAAAGCACGATAGGAGTGCAAAGTACAAGAAAGGTGAACAAATTACCAAAATACATACAAATGAAATTAAACCATCCCCATCCTGCCAGGCAAAGCCCATTGAGGTATTAACTTATTTTTCAGAAGTGAACTAGCCACAAATACCTGAACAAAGTGGTCCATCATTTGGACAATTATAAAAATGGAGGAGAAAAACCAGAAGACCCGGATAAAAAAAAAATCTACGCGATCACGGGGAGAACATACAAACTCCAAATATATATGCGTCAGGGTCGGGCTCGAACCCCCTGACCTGCACACCAGGCGAGGTAGTAACATCACGGACACTGTACTGGGGCATCAGGTATAGCGGGCGTCCCAAACAAAAATACAAAATAATATAACACGATGGGGGCCTCCTCATCAGAAATTACGTAGTAGGGTCCAAGGCAGTGGTTCTTAACCTTTACTGCACCATTGCACTCCTTTGGTTGTCAGTCGTTAAAAAAATGTGTTAAAAAAGACATAGGTTTAATGAAACAGAGTAGTTGTACTTAACGTGACTGTGCTTAATTTGTGTTTCGATTATTTACCTTATAAAAAAAATCGGGCATGTTCCGCACCCCCAGGAAGGGCATTTCGCACCTCCAGAACCACTGGTCTAAGGGGACACATACATATGTAGTGACACAGCGCTCACTGTTGGACAGCAACTGCAGGTGCGCACTTAGCGCACATGCCGCTGAGCATATACGCTGTGTGTGTGCCGGCAGGGCGGAGAAACTGGGACAAGGGTCACGATAGACCTTGTGTGGAAGCCCCTGGAACCCTCTAGAGGGTTCGAGAAGGGAGGCGCGGCTAGGGTGGAGCCAGGCTGTGCCGAGGGGAATAAAAGCAGCTGAGAGCGAGAGCTCCGGGCTGCCGGTTCTGTGGTTGGACTCGTCGTTGTCGTCGTCGCCGCCCTCATCGCTGCCGCCTTCGTCCGACCATTGCACGGCTGGACAGTAGTCGGCTGTCCCGGTCGATGCCTTCGGTGCAACGCGGACAGGGTCGTGTCTGGGACAGGTCGTGCGGCAGCGTGGTCGTGTGTGTGTGTGTGTGAGAGAGAGAGAGAGGGGGCCCGATTGGTGGCGTGAGTTTGGCAACAATGATAAAGAGGACAGAGCGGTGCCTCCTGCGACCACCTCGTCTCCGGCTGACTGTTTGTGCGACGCACACTACCGGCACGCACAGACGAAACTACACGTACAAGGGGATGGCCCACCACAGAGATGAAGCAATGAGATACCATCAAAGGACTGTGAGAGATGGTGACAGCTAGGGAAGGCCTTCATCTGTCAGCCGATAGAAAATGGCTTATTGTGATGAATACAAATACATCTAAATCATTAGACTATTCAATTAAAACACAAACAGCCAATTATTATTATTACTGCCGTCATATTTATAGCAGGGACTCTGTATACTCCGTGACAGATGAGACCGTACTCTGACTTTAAACATTCGTTTCCGATCCAAAAGTAGAACGAGTAGGTACTGACGTGGCCAATCGAAAGTGGTTTAATGAACTGTGATTAAATACGGCGTGGATCCAATGAGCTCACTTTGGCAGCGCCCGCTACGTGGTGGCGGGCCAGGAACAGTCCACTTTGCCCTTCTTTGGAGCTGCGTGGCCAATGTCACAACTTTGCTTGAATCGATGGAAAAATAAAAAAAATAAACTCTCGAATGAGTAAACCGATCGGGAGCAGAGAACTGTTCCATTTGTATCCCCTTTCTAGTGAGGACATTTGCAACAACAACAAAAAAGTGTATGCTGAGCTATATTCTTGGTTCTTTCGGTAAAGTCACGTAGAAGGGAAACAATTTGTATTGTTTTATTGTTTCCCTTCTACGTGGCTTTACCAAAATAACCAAGAATGTGAATCCCTGCAGTCACGAAAGCTTTAAATCGAAATTTGTATGCTAAGCTCTTTAAAACTATCACACACCTACATCTACTTGATGAAGGTTATTTTATCGGTGGCCCTATTATCAAGGGGTTTTATTTTATTTTATTATTTCATTGCACTAAAAAACGTTGATCGATTTCAGTACACCCTGCGTGCTGTGGATGCCACCCTATAACCTAATTTCACCAGATGCAATGTCATCTCAAACCCAGTGTATTGTGAAACTGGGCAGAATGTCAGATACTTTGTTTAAACATTACATACTGCGCATGGCGTACAGCAGCTACTTCCGAAAATGTATTCTATTTTCTCTCCCACCAACATTATTACTTGCGACCTTGACAAACCAAGCGAATCAGCAGGCTCATGCTGCTGCGTTTCCATGGCCACTGGAAATTAATGTATTGTCCCAACGCTTAGAGAGCCATACGACTACAAGGTCTTGGCCCCATCACTTTGTTGCTCAGCCGTAACACACGGATGGTTTAGGTACAAACAAAAACGCTGACGGAAGGGCCTCCACTCGAGGGAGCTCCAGAGAACTCCTCCCGAGAGATGTTTAACCTACTCCCCTCCATGCTCGCCAGATGTCTTGGAAGAGGTGACAGTACCCACACTTTACCCCACCACGCGTGACTTGCCGATCGATTGAGGTGTGACCCATTTATACCGCTGAGTAGACAGAGGCAAGGTGTTGGGGGGTCAAGGGTTTGAAGAAGAAATTCGTACTAATGCTTCGACTGCCACGCCGGGGATATCGAGTCCAGGGCGTGAACCATTATACAGCAGTGTCCGATTTAGATTACGTTTTCCCACAAATTAAACATACTGTGATTGCCATTTAAAATGTTCTATTGCCATTTTTACGTCGTCTGTCTCTCGACACTCCGCTCCGTGCGGCATCATCACGGGCCCTTTGACATCATCACGGGCCCGTCTGTCTCTCGACACTCCGCTCCGTGCGACATCATCACGGGCCCTTTTCCGAGGGCTGTTTAAGCGAGCAGCGTGCGGTTCCCCTCCACAAAGCGAGCCACGGGCTACACAGCCTGATCGCTGCTGGATTGGCCCAATATGTCAGGTACGTACGTGGAACTTCTTTTACACCGTACGTAGCCAACCGTGCTAATCAGTGTTGCGGGGGAAGGACAACAAACTAAGCGGACAAAATCAGTTCTGATAGAAATGACTTTTTTTCAATCTAGTTGATTTAAAATTGGACATCCCCAGCAGCGTCCTAATATCGGAAGGAAGAACATGCCAGACGGCCACAGGAGCGCATCTTCAAGCGCTGCGGTGAACGTCGTTGTTCGATTGCAGAGCCAAACCGTCGCCGCTGCGATGATGACCGGGGGAGTTTGTGCAATAGACAAAGTCTGAATGTGGGGAGGAATCCAGGTTGAGCCCGCTCACCTGGGTGGCAAAAACTGGGTCGGCTCACTGTTTGAGCGGTGGTGGTGGTGGTGGGAACACAGCATTCAGCATGAGCACCTGTCGGTGTTAGCTCGCACATCTGTAGGGTATTTCACGGAGCGAAAACTGGCCAATGAGAAGCACGGAGAGCAGAAGGTCGCATGACTGCTCAGGAGTTTTGGGTCCTTACTCGACCTATCGTGATATAGAAAAAAAATTAAGATATTGGTGTGAAACTTTGCTTCACAAAAGCCCTGGTATCTTGAAAGCAACACATTGATACTTAATGCCAATGCATTTTCTGTCTTGTCTTACACGCTTAGGCACAAGGCCTTCAGCATTGCTGATCGAGAGCGGACGAGTGCTCCAAATCTGACTCTCAACAGGGGTTATTACGGATTATATTAAAACTCTTACATATTTTTTTCTAAACCAACCGTGCTGCATCCTACAATATAATGTGCACAATCTGACAGTTCGGTTTTTAATAGCATGCTTCAAAAAGCCTTCACGCACGTGGCTGATGCTTCGGGGTCTCTTAACCCCCCCCCCCCCCCCACGTTTTTTGAAAGGTAGCAAAACGATAATACAGACGTGGCTTAAAGAACACCTCTCTTCCTCGGAGAATACTTTTGGACTGTAATCCTATAATGCTATGACTCTTCTGTCAAAATACGTGGCTAGAAATAATTGTATCTGCTTATTTATATGTTATTTTAAAATATTGATTGCACATATGAAGTATATGTAACTCTCTCGTCAAGGAAGCATACGCCATCATGCAAACTCCGGTCACGATCGTAGCGGCTTTTGGCTAAGCCATCGAACAAAAAATAGTCACTGCGTCGGTCGCCTGCAACATTCTTCCTTCCGATATTAGGACGCCACTGAAGCTATGCACTTTTAAATCCAGATCGAAAACTAATTTCCTTAGAAATGTTTTTTTTGTGTTTAGTTTGTTGTCCTTCCCCAGGCACCTCCGATTAGCACGGTTGGCTACGTACGGTGCGAAATAAGTTGAAACATACAGCACGTATGTTTACACTTGATTACAATGAAAATTACAAAAACGACAAACCAACAAAATCTTAAAGCAAAACGGGCCACCCCCACCCCACTTTTGGGATCACAGACGATATTAAAAATGCCGCAAATCATGCAACGCAATGTTTTTCACCGAAGCCGAGTCACTCCGAAGACAAAAAAATGTTGGATAATATTTTGGATAACATTGGTCGCGTAAGGCCTACGTGTTAAGATGAAAAAAAATGTGCATGTGTATACAAAACGCGCGGTAGGAATGCGCCGGGTGTACACACGCACAGCTCCGTAATGAGCGAGGAAAGTGTAAAGCCTACGCAAGAGACGCACGCTTTTTGTATGCAGCGCATTGTGAATTTACGCTGCCGCATCTTGTCCGAGGTGGCTTCATTAATCTTTCTTAACAGGATGTGTAAAAGGGCACGGTTGCACCTCTGCAAGGGAAATTCGGTCGCGATGTGACTGCGTGGTGACCCGCTTCCTGTAAAGGGTGTTGTGAGACCCCATGCATCCCCTATGGCAGCATAACGGACCTTGGTATTAAAGACCCCCCTCCAGGATCATGGCATGCTTATTCATCACAGGGCTATAATTCATCGCAGTGGGAATTGGGGGATTGTGGTGGCCTGAGATTCCGGTGATAAACATTTAATCTCATTCCCCTCTTCCCGGTCTTCAAGTCTCATCGCGGCGGAAGTGACCAGGTGACTCAGAGGTCAGGGCGCTGAGCTGGCACCACCGTGTTTTGTATTCGAATGCAAGGGTTCAACCACCTGTGATTAAACCAGGTTCTCAAGGTCGTGAGTTGATGCTCTTAACCATCACATTCTACGGCAATCTCTACTTAACTTGGATAGATTCCGGGTCTGAGAATTGCTTGAAGGCGAGGAATATTTTGCACAGGCACTATATTGGTCACGTGACTGCATTACTCCCTTTGGCAGGGCAGGTGGGTAAGTGCTATCTCATACTGCGCGGACCTGAGTTCATTTAAAGGGATGTCAAAGGTAGCTCTGTGATATCAATTTCCGTTGCCCGTGTTCTAACACAAAGGGTTGCCCTGCTCTGTAAGACACCCAAATTGACTCCGCTTCTCATGATGTGGCGGCGCCAATGGCACAATCGGCATAAACATTTGGGCTGAGTAAACACTAAGACAAATTGTAGTGAGTGCTTATACTTGTTCCATATTCTCTGTCTGGCTGACTCAGGAAGGAAGGCGAGGAATGTTTTGCACAGGCACTGTTTGCCTTCTCAAGTACAGCCCAAGGCCCTGACTGCAGCAGATCCAACCCTGAATGCAGCGCTTAAAAGATTGTGCCTCGTTTTCCCACAATGCAATCTTTCAGTCACATATGTTACTTTAATTATAAATTAGCTTATTTAGTAATACATTTTGATTGTTTAAGGGATTGTGTGTTGCCCGATGGCTTCTATTACGTAACTATTCACGCGCCAATTTAAAAACTGGTCAAAATAAAAAAGCATTGATTCTCACCAGACTCATGATGCAAAGTGTAGTTTCCATCTCTTATTACCCACGCTGTCTCTGGCCTTTATTTATGTGCTACGAAGAAGGAACATTTGCCAAAACAGCGCCTATTCTGTATGTTTTTCTTAAGGCCACAGTGTTATTGACGAATGTGTTTGACTCAATATGAAGAAGAAGCCAAGCTAAGTTTAATGGAACTTAATGCCATGGAGGTCGGGGGATTTCAAAAAGACAAAAACATATTTGGAGCAACAAAAAAACAATGCCAGTTATCATGCTGTAGTAAAAAGGAAATATATTTCAAACATCTTTAAGACCAAAAATGTGTTTTCCGTTTTTTACTTTCATGAGTTCTGGTGAATTGTCATCTCATTTTTCACAGCTCCAGTGATAAATGTGAAACATCAAAAACAGCTGTTTCATTAAGCGGCTCCTTTTTTTGAACGCGCAGAACACTATGCCATAACTCAGCCTTAGCACCTTGTTTACATACTGCTACTGCATTATACGGACAACACTGCCCTGTCAGAAGATTGCCAGTGGACGATGCATCAGCGTGTCATCTCTCACACAGCATCCCATTAGGGAGATAGAGCCACGTAATTTGGCTCGTCTATGTCACGGGCTCTTAGGCGGTCTATGACTCGGTGTGCCTTACCAGACTCAAAATCAGAAATGAAAAAAATGTCCTCCGAAAGGCTTGGCAGCGTCGTTAGGGCGTCTGGCCAATTTCTCGGTACAACGTCAAATGCATTGGAAGCCAAACGGATTTCCACAACTGATTCAAACGTACAAAGCAGTGAATTTTGATTCGGGGAATCGCTGCACAATTTCGGGTTTCGTGAGAAGCTTCAGAGCAAGTCTCTGTGGTCATTGAATCACCTGGCAGCGTGTGGGTCTTGAAGTGAGTGTGTGATGTAATGTATTGCCTGCGAGCATTATCAACCAGAGGTCGCCTCTGTCCACCCAGCAGTATAATGGGTATACCAGAATCAGAATATTTATTTATACTGGAGGAAGCCGGTGAGCTATGAAGCTCTTTTTCACAGATGTCAAGTAGGGGCGAGTAAGAACGTTACAACATGATAGTCGTTCAAAGTACAAGAAAGCTAAACAAATCACATAAACACATACAAGCAAAACTAAATCATTCCCATCCTACCAGGGAAAGCCCACTGAGCTATTAACTTATTCTTCAGAAGTGACGTAGCCCCAAATGATAGCTCAACAAAGTGGCCCATCATTTTGACATTTATAGCACAAAAATGATCGAAATGATCTTAATGCATGTTTACTAAATGTGGAGAAATAAACCAAAGGAACCGGAGGACCCAGATGAAAAATTCCACGCGACCACGGGGAGAACATACAAACTACAAATATACAGACGTCAGGGTTCGGGATCGAACCCCGACCTGCTCCATACCAGGCGAGAAAGTTTTCAAGTTTCATTTATTAGATATAGCCCTGTGAGACATGTGGCTCTTAAATCGGGTGGAACCGCAACAAATAAAATATGAATCTACATTGCAGAAAACTATTACACCACAACCAGACCAAAATAAAGCTATAAAAACAATGTAACAACAGTAATCATAGGAGCTGTGATTTTAAATGTAACAATAAACGATATACATAACACGTACGACAAAAACCTGCAGCCATAGCTGGCAGCACGACACTCCCAGTGTATGATGTGTGAGTGAGTCAGCAGCAGCGTGAGTGAGTGTATGATGTGTGAGTCAGTGTATGATGTGTGAGTGAGTCAGCAGCAGCGTGAGTGTATGATGTGTGAGTGAGTCAGTGTATGATGTGTGAGTGAGTGTATTATGTGTGAGTGAGTGTATGATGTGTGAGTGAGTCAGCAGCAGCGTGAGTGAGTGTATGATGTGTGAGTGAGTCAGTGGTAGCGTGAGTGAGTGTATGATGTGTGAGTCAGTGTATGATGTGTTAGTCAGCGCATGATGAGTGAGTCAGTGTATGATGTGTGAGTGAGTCAGCAGCAGCGTGAGTGAGTGTATGATGAGTGAGCGAGTCAGCAGCAGCGTGAGTGAGTGTATGATGTGTGAGTCAGTGTATGATGTGTGAGTCAGTGTATGACGTGTGAGTCAGCAGCAGCGTGAGTGAGTGTATGATGTGCGAGTCAGCGTATGATGTGCGAGTCAGCGCATGATGATTTAGTAAGTGTTAGATTGAGTGAGTGTATGATGTGTGAGTCAGCGCTCGATGTGTTAGTCAGCGCATGATGCGTGAGTCAGTGTATGATGTGTGAGCGAGTCAGCGGCAGTGTGAGTGAGTGTATGATGTGCGAGTGAGCCAGCACACGATGAGTGTTCCTGTGTATGATGAGTGAATGGGTCAGTGGTTGTGCGAGTGTATGATGTGTGAGTGAGTAAGCGCATGATGAGCGAGTCAGTGCATGATGTGTGAGTGAGCCAGTGCATGGTGTGAGTGAGTCAGTGCATGATGTGTGAATGAGCCAGTGCATGGTGTGAGTGAGTCAGTGCATGATGTGTGAGTGAGTAAGCGCATGATGAGCGAGTCAGTGCATGATGTGTGAGTGAGCCAGTGCATGGTGTGAGTGAGTCAGTGCATGATGTGTGAATGAGCCAGTGCATGGTGTGAGTGAGTCAGTGCATGATGTGTGAGTGAGCCAGTGCATGGTGTGAGTGAGTCAGTGCATGATGTGTGAATGAGCCAGTGCATGGTGTGAGTGAGTCAGTGCATGATGTGTGAGTGAGCCAGTGCATGGTGTGAGTGAGTCAGTGCATGATGTGTGAATGAGCCAGTGCATGGTGTGAGTGAGTCAGTGCATGATGTGTGAATGAGCCAGTGCATGGTGTGAGTGAGTCAGTGCATGATGTGTGAGTGAGTCAGTGCATGATGTGTGAGTGAGTCAGTGCATGATGTGTGAGTGAGTCAGTGCATGATGTGTGAGTGAGTCAGTGCATGATGTGTGAGTCAGTGTATGATGTATGAAAAAGTCAGTGTTGGCTCCCTCTGCTCGCGCCGTCGCCCACCCCCCCCCCCCCGGCTCCGTCGCCCCCCCCAGCTCCGTTGCCCCCCCCCAGCTCCGTCGCCCCCCCCCCCAGCTCCTCTATCGGAGGGGGCTCTCTAGTGCTCCCTCGAGTGGAGACCATTCCAGCCAGAAGTGGCATTAGTAAGCATTTGCAGGGCGTTCACCCTTTAACTTTTACCATTGTTATTTATGGTAAAAACTCATTCTTTTTTAAAATGTGTACACATTTTAAAACGGCGATAGACAACACCGACGAACCGACCAGCCTTCGTTAATCGTAAGTTCATGACGATAAAATAAATACGGTGGTGGATCGTTTGTGCCGTAGTTTGTGCATTGTACTATGAACCCTATGACCCGAATTCAATTCCTGGCTATGGCAGCCGTTAGCGGCGAGTGATATCTGAACGTGTCCTGGGCTGCTCAATTCACCAACACACACTATCCTGTGTGGTCAAGTCTGGTTAAATCAACCTCCATGACAGCATGGGGGGGCCTCCAGATGAAGAGGTGCATTTACATTATTATTTTAATTCAAAATGCACAATGATTCCCACCTTCGCATTCGATTGTATTCACATTCCCAAGAATGTATGCAACCGTATGACAGAGATGCGATAAATGCACGAAAGATTGACAGCTAAATTACAAAACACATCAAAGCAGAACATATTCTATTGCGGAGGCGTACATACACAATCAACCAAAGAATGCCATGCAAAAATCAGCGAGGCAATGAACTTTTATAATAGCATTTAAAATAACCTTCATCCTCAAAATTAGAGAGGAAATTGACTTCTTCTTTGGTTCTTTCGGTAAAGTCACGTAGAATGAGAATAAAATAATAAATTGATAAAATAAAATAACACAATAATATTCTCACGACGTTTCGGCCACAACACAAGCGGCCTTCATCAGGTGGAGGGACGAGACTGTCTGGTAGGACAGCGCTGGAGTGGTATTTTATTTTATCAACTTATTATTTTATTCTCATTCTACGTGACTTTACCGAAAGAACCAAAGAAGATGAATCATTGCAGTCACGAAAGCTTTAAATCGAAAAAGGAAATTGACTTGTTTATTATTCGATTCTCGACTTTGCACTTTTACCCAGGCGTACGCTTTTAACGAAAGCAATGACGTCTGCATGTGCACGAGTATATGTGCACGCGTGTGTGCACGTGTGAGCGCGCGCGTGTGCACGCATGTATGCGAACGTGTGCACACGTGTGTGCACGTGTGCACACACACACACACGTGTGTGTGTGCACACGAGTGCGCGCGTCTGTATGCATGCACGCTTGTGTGTGTGTGTGTGTGCGCGCGTGTACATGCACGCGTTTGTGCGAGCGTGCACGCACGTGTGTGTGCGTGTGTGTGCATGCGCGTGTGTGTGCATGCGCGTGTGTGTGCATGCGCGTGTGTGTGTGCATGCGTGTGTGTGTGCGTGATCATCATGTACGGAACTCTTAGGCCACGCCACCGCTTTCGGAAAGGGGTCCTCCACTGGAGGGATCTCGATAGAAGCCCCTTGAGAGGGTCCTTTGGCCTACTCTTCCATGCTGGCCAGACGTCTTGGAGGAGATAGAAGTAGCGCGCAACTTGGCACCATCACAAGTGGGCTTACCAATCGAGCGGTGTTACCAAATTATTCTGCGAGCTGGAGAGAGGTTGAGGAGATTTAGAAAACGTCACCATTGCTTCCGCTGCTGTGCCGGGATATTGCACCGGCGACCTCTGATTTTCAAGTGCAGCGCGCTACGCAGAACCAAATTGCTGCATCCTTAGATTTGAGCCATGTTTCTATATGAAACCGAAATAATAGCAATAGTAAATAAATAAACCGTTATTCCATACGAGGATCCGCTCGCAGCAGCAGCAGTATCAGTATCACCATCTGACTGTCAATCTTCTGCAGACTGACGGGCAGATTCAATCAAGTGCCGTGATTCTCACAAAAGTCGACCTGTGCTTTCTTCACGCTGCTCAGAGTGAAGATGCCACTTTCAGGCTTCAGTGTATGCAGCATATGACCAGAGTCAATGAAGCATGCGAAATAGTAGACTATGAGCTGGTCAAGTAATTTTCGCAAGGTCACAATATAAAAGTGGATGTCATGGTTGATTTTCGTGGGCATCAAAACTGCAGACCCGTTTGTAATATTTTTTTCATCTAATATGCAGTAAAGTATACATAAGTGAGACTATGTTCTTATTATTTCAAAATTGAGTAACTAAAGTTTAAAAATGTTTGCATACTACCTCCTACGACACATTTCAGAAACATGGTTATGAACAAAAACAATGGCATAACAACGGAAAAGTAGGCAAAGAAGTATTCAGAAATGATGGCTTGGAAGAATATTTTCTGATGAAAAATGAAGGAACACGAGGGATAAGAGAACACATAATTACATCATTAAAACCGTTAAGATGATGAATTGTGGCTAGAAGAGATGATGGCAGATGACCAAGAATAATGATGAAGTGGCAGCTAAGGAATGGAGTGCGTCCAAGAGGATGTAAATCAAACTAAAACTAAACTATTTTGTTATTATACCAAGTAAGGAACACTGAGCTATAGAGCTTTTTTTTCACAAGCCACCTGGCCACAAATGATAGCTCAACGAAGTTCATGCAACGTGTTATGAACCCGGTCACCCGAGTTCAATTCCCGACCACGGCTAACGTCAGCGGCGAGTGATATCCGCGCGTGTCCTGGCCACCCAATTCACCAAGTCGCTGTGACCAGCGTGGCAAACTTGTGGGTCAAAGAACCGCCCCCATGGCCAACGCGGCGTCGATTGACAAAGGAGGGCTGTAAAATATTTTTAACCGCCGTGCTAATTGTGTATCGTCGATGTGTTTATCAGCATTATCAATGGCATCGCAACGTAGTATTTCACGGATGGAAGCCTGGCCATTCTTCAACATTAGCTCGTATCACCAACCTTGCCATTCGTGATTTATTATTCTTTTTCCCTCCCTTTTTCTGTTATGTAGAATTTTTAAGCCAAATCGATGGTTTGACGGGTCACAGGGCGCCAATTCATGCCACGCGATTGATCTCACGGAAAACATGACCGCGATGTCTGTTGCGCCCTTTCAACAATTTTTTTTCACCCACAATGCTTGTTTACATTGTGTCAGCTTTGGCCCCCCACCCGATTTAATATGCTTGGAGGAGATCCCCATTTTGTTGCACGCAAATCCTATAATGCCCACCCCCTTCCCCCCCCCCCCCCCCCGGTTATAACTCAGTGTTCAGTCTAAAAACACCACTGTATTGACGTGTTCTTCACCTCTGTTATGTTCGCGTGTATAGAACTGTTAAGCATTCCTCCCCTCCCCCTCGCCCGTGTTTAAAAAGAAAGCAGTTGGATGCGTTTTTGCTTTCGCCCAGTAACCAAACGGTGTAGCTGTCTTTATCCATATACAGCGCAGTAGGTTCATACATCGGATATTTTCGCGCATCCGCCAATCCCAGTGAATCTCAAACTTGTTTAGGTCCCGCGGGCCACTCAGCCGATGTGAACAATCTTGTGGACAACCCCAGCCAGCCCGGCTCCCCCTCCACCCCTGGTGACAAAACGCATTCACGTCTCTCTCTAAATACCAGTTAATACAAAATGATTAATATTACTGGAACATTAAAAAAATGAGGCAGATATAAAAAAAAAATCGGGAGGGGGATCGGGGGAGGGCATTTAGATCTTTGGGTGGGTTAGGGTCGTTTAATTAGGGTCGTTTACCGAACTTCAAATTTTCTAAATAAGCGGAGGCAACTTCACTAATCATTTGTGGTTCCTCCCTTAAGCCTCATCTTTTTTCAATCGCGTATCCCTATACTGCTTACTGTCCTTTAAGCCTTTATCCCTGCCGTTCCCTATCACCACCCTTCCTTGCCATCCCTTCCACTCCCCAACACTCAAATACCATCCCTTTACCCCAACAGCCAATAGGAATGTACCATTTATAATTTTTGTAAAGCGCGTTTGACAAAAGCGCTTTGTAAAATCCTGGATCAAATAGATAAGATAAAAAAAATATAAGTAAAATATGCATTCATGTCCAAAACAAAAGGTATAATAAACGTCGTCATTATTGGGCGGGATCAATCTGTGCATTTGCATCACAGCCTCGCAGACCATTTAAAACAACGTAGTTATGAAAATGCAATAACGAAAATCTTCAACTACATAACTGACTTAAATTCTTCTTCTTCTGTCGTATGGATATAGCAGCAGTTGCAAAGCGACATCTGGCGAGATAAAATGTGGATTTAAAGCTTTCGTGACTGCAGGGATTCATATTATAATACAAATAAAACAATACAATTATCACGACGTTCGATTGCAACACAAACAATCATCACCATCAGGTGTGAAAATCACAGCAAGAAAAATTGAAGAAAAAAACCCGCCACTTTTTTCAAATTTTCTTGCTGTGGTTTTCACACCTGTTGATGATTGCTTGTGTTGCAATCGAAACGTCGTGAGAATGTTATTGTTTTATATTTGTATTATTTTATTATTTCCCTTCTACGTGACTTTACCGAACGAACCAAGAATATCTGGCGAGATGTTAACGCTCTCGCCTGGGATACACAGGCATCCCTGGCGAGGAAGTTAACATGTCTCATGGTCGCGTGGATATTTCTCCGTGTCCTCCCGTTTTTCCATTCACATTTATAAACATGCATTTAGAGTATTTGGCTGCTATAAATCTACACATGATAAACCACTTCGTCGAGCTATCATATGTGGCCAGGTCGTTTCTGAAAAAGAAGCTAATAGCTCAGTGGGCTTTACCTGGTCAATTAAAACATTATTTAGTTTTACTTCTACTTTTTGCGTGATTTTATTTCCTTTCCTATGCTATATACTGTAGCTCAGTGGGCCTTACCTGGTAAAAATTCAAAACAAATGTGAATAGTTTTATAGTTACCAGATCGAATTCGGAGAGCCAGTCAAGAGCATCATCATAGTGCGGAAAGAACATTCGTTGTCCTGCGGGAATAAGTGAATATAAGGGGCGACTGCCCACGGTATGATCCGTCCATTGTTTGACGTTCACCACAGCTGCAGCGTGGTTCGCCTTGTAATCATCGCCACTCGTGCATCAGATATGATCAACATCGCCCATTGGGAGTCATCATGCGTTTAATGATCGCCGACTGCCACCAGGATAGTGGCTTCACAGTATAAACCTGTTTTTTTTTGTATTTTTTATGAACGCTCATTCGTGTGTTCGCTGCGGTAGATTTCTACGCGAGGTCGGTATCCTATGAACGGAGGGCCCTTTTTTTTTTTCAATCCACCGGTTGACGATGATGCCTGTGCTTCACCACATTGGTCAGTATGGGTTGGTGAAGATTGGAGAGCACCGACGCGGAAGCATAGGAAGTACGGTACAGTACAAAAAAAGGATTTTGCAGCACTACCTTCTCCCTGTGCACAGCGTGGTCCCTAACCAGCCTATAACACCTGTTAGTTACATGTAGGGCGGTCACCCATCCAAGCGCTATCCAGACTCAACCCTAGCTTCTAAGATTCGGTATCATTGGGCACATTTTGGACGATTTATTCGCAAGACAATTACCAATGGGTTCATCTTCTTGGTTCTTTCGGTGAAGTCACGTAGAATGGAAATAAAATAATAAAAATAAAACGTAATCAAAAATAAAGTTCTCACGACGTTTCGGCCACAACACTTCTTCAGGTGAAGAAACAGGACTGTCCAGAAGACAGCGCTTGAGTGAACACTGCCAAGCATGGACAGCGTCTTTCAAGCTGTGTGGGAGGAATTAACATAAATTAACATGAATTAGCATGTTAATATGAGGGACAAACTTCGGAACGGAGTAGGGGGGCTGGGTAAAAAACAATAAAATAGCCACGGTGCACTGCTCTGTCCTGTGTTGCGTTATAACTGTGCTATAAACTGGACTACTATACAATTCAATATTATACCTTCCAATATAAACTACATGGTATAATATCATATCCATAGACAAATTCCACCTTTGAATTATACAATGCGTTACTATACACTACCCTATACTTTAGACTATAAAATATTAGACTTGTAATATTACACTATGTTTTATTCTATCAACCCTACTGTATACCACACTGCTGTATATTCACTATACAATTACGATACTATATATTGCCTTATGAATGATGTTAAACATTACACTGTTATACTATTTATTATTATACAACATGCTATAAACCATACCATTGACCGTCGTGTGAAAGGTATTAAGAGGCAGTGCCAGCGAATGGACTGCGGTCTGAAGGTCACTGTAAAATACAATCAATTAAGAACCGAAATGGTTTATAACATCTTTCCAATGGTTACTAAACCAGAATCCATCTTCTCGGTTGAAATTGTCTCTGTGTTTGTATATGTGGATGGCCTCATGAACGAATCTCTCATGGTAGCCGGATGGCTTGCAAAGAACCTCTGTCTTGGAGAAGTCAATGTCATGTGAGCCCACTGAATTATAACAGTGATCTGCCACGGCTGAGGAGTTCGTCCTACCGTGTTTCAAGTCTGCTTTATGTTCACGGATGCGGTCAGAGATATGTCGTTTGGTTTCTCCAAGTGTAGCTACTACCACAGAGGCAACTTAGTTTGTAGACGCCCAGGGTACTGTATGTCTGGAACCACATCTTTGACAGACAGGACCAGATCACGGATTTTGTGTACTGTGTTGAATCGTACCTGGATCTTGTGTTTATTCAGGATTTTGGAGATTTTTTAGTGACCCCTGCAATGTAGGGTAAGGTGATGGTTTTGAGTGGCTCCACAAGAGGATCCTTCTTCATCACTGGAGTGATGGCTTTGCGGATTGTGTAGTCGGAGTAACCATTAGCCTTGAGAGCTTGGTGTACGTGCTTGAGTTCACTGGCAATGTGTTCCTGGTCGGAAATGCATTGGGCTCTATGGTTTAGTCTTGATGAGGGAGTTCTTCTGGGATGGATGGTGGTGGGAATCCGGTTTTAAGTAAGCATCTGTATGGGTAGCTTTCCTGTAGACAGAGTGGCTCATTGAACCATCAGGTCTCCTTTTAATTAGGACATCCAAAAAGGGTAGCTTGCCATCCTTTTCTACTTCCATGGTAAATCTGATGGCTGGGTGTATGAAATTGATGTGGTCGAGGAATTGGTCTAGCGCAGGCCAGCCATGTGGCCAGATGACAAAAGTGTCATCCACGTACCTCTTCCATAGAGTGGCAGTCTGGATGGCGTCAGTTTCAAATTTTTCCATTCCAGGTGAAGTACATACTTCAGTACATACTTCACCTGGAATGGAACTTTCTAAAAACAAACTGAGGGCACCCCAATGGGCTCCCCCCTATCTCCGGTTGTAGCCAACGTGTTCATGTAAAAATTTGAAACTGACGCCATCCAGACTGCCACTCTGCGCCCGACCTTATGAAAGAGGTACGTGGATGATACTTTTGTCATCTGGCCACATGGCCGGCCTGCTCTAGACCAATTCCTCGACCACATCAATTCCATACACCCAGCCATCAGATTTACCATGGAAGTCGAAAAAGATGGCGAGCTACCCTTTTTGGATGTCTTAATTAAAAGGAGACCTGATGGTTCAATGAGCCACTCTGTCTACAGGAAAGCTACCCATACGGATGCTTACTTAAAACCGGAATCCCACCACCATCCATCCCAGAAGAACTCCCTCATCAAGACTAAACCATAGAGCCCAATGCATTTCCGACCAGGAACACATTGCCAGTGAACTCAAGCACGTACACCGAGCTCTCAAGGCTAATGGTTACTCCGACTACACAATCCGCAAAGCCATCACTCCAGTGATGAAGAAGGATCCTCTTGAGGAGCCATTCAAAACCTTCACCTTACCCGACATTGCGGGGGTAACAAAAAATATATTTAAAATCCTGAATAAACACAAGATCAAGGTACGATTCAACACAGTACATAAAATCCGTGATCTGGTTCCGTCTGTAAAAGATGTGGTTCCAGACATACAGTACCCAGGCGTTTACAAACTAAGTTGCCTCTGTGGTAGCAGCTACATTTGGAGAAACCAAACGACATATCTCGGACCGCATCCGTGAGCATAAAGCAGACTTGAAACACGGTAGGACGAACTCCTCAGCCGTGGCAGATCACTGTTATAATTCAGTGGGCTCACATGACATTGACTTCTCCAAGACAGAGGTTCTTTGCAAGCCATCCGGCTACCATGAGAGATTCGTTCATGAGGCCATCCACATATACAAACACAGAGACAATTTCAACCGAGAAGATGGATTCTGGTTTAGTAACCATTGGAAAGATGTTATCAACCATTTCGGTTCTTAATTGATTGTATTTTACGGTGACCTTCAGACCGCAGTCCATTCGCTGGCACTGCCTCTTAATACCTTTCACAGGACAGTCAATGGTATGTTTATAGCATGTTGTATAATAATAAATAGTATAACATTGCAATGTTTAACATAATTCATAAGGCAATATATAGTATCGTAATTGTATAGTGAATATACAGCAGTGTGGTATACAGTTTAACACGTAGGCTTTCGCGACCAATATTATTCATAATAAAGGTTTTTGGGTTAGATCGCGTTATTTATAAATGTGTCGTAACCCTCCACCACCCGACATGGCCAATCAGCAAAAAAAGTGTCACGTTGACAAAAGACAAATAATTCACTACTTTAGCCCACCGGTGTGTTGAAGAGTGAATCCACAACATTTACAGTTTGAGCACGACGTTTCGCTGGTAAATACATCCAGCATCATCGGGCAATTCGCCAGAATGGTAAAGCCCTCGCTTTACCATTATTATTAAATAATACACATTACATTTTGATTTAAAGCTTTCGTGACTGCAGTGATTCATGTTCTTGGCTCTTTCGGTGGAGTCACGTTGGGGGGGAAGCAATAAAATGATAGAATATCTATGTTTGTTGTTTTGTTGTTTCCCTTCGGCGTGGCTTTGCCGAGGAAGCTAAGAATATGAATGCACATTACAATTCCTTATCGGGGAAACACATTAATTAACGGATTACTAACATAGCATATAATCACTAACACACATTACAACTAATTACTAATCTACAACTCATTGCTAATCATAACCAATGACTTATTACTAATCGATTATATAATTACAATACCCCCCCCCCCCCCTCCGCCTCTAATCACTGCACCTGATATGAGTTAAATGATGATGTCACCCTGCTGCTCTATATAAAACCGGGAGCAAGCGAGGGCTTTACCATTCTGGCGAATTGCCTGATGATGCTGGATGCATTTACCAGCGAAACGTCGTACTCAAACTGTAAATGTTGTGGATTCACTCGTCAACACACCGGTGGGCTAAAGTAGTGAATTATTTGTCTTTTGTCAACGTGACACTTTTTTTGCTGATTGGCCATGTCGGGTGGTGGAGGGTTACGACACATTTATAAATAACGCGATCTAACCCAAAAACCTTTATTATAAGTGTGGTATACAGTAGGGTTGATAGAATAAGACATAGTGTAATATTACAATTCTAATATTTTATAGTCTAAAGTATAGGGTAGTGTATAGTAACGCATTGTATAATTCAAAGGTGGAATTTGTCTATGGATATGATATTATACCATGTAGTTTAGATTGGAAGGTATAATATTGTATTGTATAGTAGTCCAGTTTATAGCACAGTTATAACGCAACACAGGACAGAGCAGCACACCGTGGCTATTTTCTTATTTTTTACCCAGCCCCCCTACTCCGTTCCGAAGCGTGTCCCTCATATTAACATGCTGATCCATATGTTAATTCCTCCCACACAGCTTAAAAGATGCTGTCCATGCTTAGCAGTGTTCACTCAAGCGCTGTCTTCTGGACAGTCCTGATTCTTCACCTGAAGAAGGCTACTTGTGTTGTGGCCGAAACGTCGTGAGAACTTTATTTTATTATGTTTTATTTTTAATATTTTATTTCCATTCTACGTGACTTTACCGAAAGAACCAAGAAGATGAATCCCTGCAGTCACGAAAGCTTTAAATCGAAAGATACCAATGGGTTGTTTGTACAAAACCACAGTTTTTGAATTGTTATTTTGAAAAAAATGTTACAGCCACCTCCCCGTGCCATGTAAGACGTGGGGCTCGTTTGACCATACTTTACCATGCTAGACATGGTTGAATTTGGGTCCCGGGACCGGTTCAGATGTCATTTGCCACTGATGTTAGAGACGAAGAGACTCTCATTTTTAAAAGTGACTTGTTCAACCACTGTTATTACAACTACAATGTTGTTATTATTCATGTAAAAAAATGCAATTATTCACTTCCTTGGCGATTATATGAATTGTGGCGTCCAAAGTATTTTGCACGAGGTGCAAGAAAATAAACTCTCTCGTACACAATTCGCAGCGTGCGTCGGTGATCCTAGGAATCAATTTTTAATCGACGAATACGATTGTATTCACTCAGGGACATCGTGTGTGTCCGCAAATACGAGTTGAATACTGGCAAACCGGATTCCGGCTCTCGGTCTACATTGTTTCATCATGCGGTCTTATCGCTGCGAGGGTCACGTACAGCGCAGCGCCATCAGTCATTGCCGCGATAAGCGAGACTCAAGTTTAATGCTGCCGTAATAAAAACACGGGGACGCTGGCATGGTTAGCGGCGCGCCAGACCCACGATCCAGAGGCCGCCAGTTCGATTCCATCTGTCCCGGCGTGGCAGTTCTAAACGATGGAAAACTGTCTTTCAGTCCTCCCTGCCTCTGTCCACGCAGCAGGTGTGTTCGACTATGTGTTATACTGCAGGAGGAATCTGATGAGCTGTAAAGCGCTTTTTCACAGATGCCCAGGAGTGTCAACGGGTACGGCACAGTAAAGCGATTGGCAGATTGTGTGTGGTAGATAGTGCGTGGTAGATAGTGCGTGGTAGATAGTGTATGGTGTGGGTGCCTCCACCTCTCCTAAGATGTGTCTCCAGCGTGGAAGAGCAGGGCAGAGAATACCCCCAAGAGGAGCTCTCTGTAGAGCTCCCTCAAGTGGAGCAGCAGCATGAGTAAGCAATTGTAGGGTCGCGTCTTTACCTTCATAATATTGCAGACGCAGTTATATGCATGCACATCCAATTAATTTGACCAATGTTCCGAGGGGTGTGCCAATTCGGGACACTTTTTTTCTGTATGCGTGTGTGTACATTCCAGTTGCTTCTTGTTAATGCAAGTGGAGCTATGGACAGGACGCATTGCTGGGAGGCATGACAGGCAATGGAAGACTAATGATGGGATGGCTACCAATGGACAGACATCACATCGGGGTATCGCTGAAGGGGAGATGGATGAATTGAATGAACATGCGTGCAATACTGACATGTATTTCAACTGCACAGTACACCAGAGATGGAAGCGAGTGAAATAAAGTTAGCGCTTTTTTATGGGTTTAATTATTTTTTTATGTCTTCTGGGATTAAATGTGATCACTGAGTTTGCACAGGCGAGGGAGGGTGGCCCAAGAAAGGGTTTATATTATGAATTGTTATTTCTGGTGCCCTCTACTTGGCGAATTAACGATGACCACTTCACACAGCAGTTGCTCGAGCAACGGCTAACGAATACTGATATTTCCGTGGGCGATGTGCTGGAAACAATGCAGCGAAACTCTCTATTGTGGAATAACGGCGAGCTCCTGCGGGCCATTGCAACATCGCAAAAATAGTGTTTGCTGCCGCACTGTCTAGACATCTTAAGTGATTTTGGCCATTCGTTCATGCCAATGTGCATAATGTCCAAAAACTAAACAAAACAGCACAGGCCTCCTAGTATGTACGTAACTCTGTTGATCATCTTTTGCACCGTAAGTAGCCAACCGTGCTAATCGCTAAACACATTACAGTGAATTTCGATTTAAAGCTTTCGTGACTGCGAGGATTCATCTTCTTGGTTCTTTCGGTAAAGTCACGTAGAATGGGAAGAAGGCTACTTGTGTTGTGGCCGAAACGTCGTGAGAATTTTATTGTCTTATTTTGTTTTATTGTCTTATTCTCATTCTACGTGACTTTACCGAAAGAACCAAGAAGACGTTACAGTGAGTAAATAACGTGCAGAGGGACAAAGTGGAATGAGCCCCCTGCTCCTGGCTGCTCTGTTTAGTTTTACTCGGAGGACGTTGTTATGTAAGAGCCAACACCGCCAAGTGCCGCTCATGCACATTACGTTTTATGCTCGATCACCTCCTCCACCCAGAACAATGCACGTGTGTACGTTGAAACTTCTTTCGCACCGTACGTAGCCAACCGTGCTAATCGGAGGTGCGGAGGCAGGGGGGGGGGGACAACTAACTAAACACAAAAAGCGGTTCTAAAGAAACGAGTTTTCACTTTCGAAAATTGTGTGCGGTGCCTCAGAGGCGATCGTGGCCAATGTCTAAAGAGTCGCATGTTGGAACACAAATCCTTGCTCCAAGCGATGTCCTGCGGAAGTGGAATTAATATTGATGCACAACGCGTCACACGCGCGTGTACATGTGACCTGCATACGGTATAACCTTGATTAAAAGTTGAAACAATCAATATTGAATGTGTATAGTAACGGGTCAATTTAAAACGAGCAAATGGTCGTCTTGCATCGGTGCGTGTTGGCCTTTCGAGTATTGGGGCTTAATATGGGAAAATGTATTTGGTCAGCAGCAACTGCAAAATGGGACCCTTTTTTACCAGTATCAAAGTATGAACAATTAAGAATAGGGTTTGCCCTTTCTGGCAATAACACAGGATGTGTTAAGATGTTCAAACACCAAAAGGTTACCTTTTGCAAGGAATGAAGTCTGCATTAATCACACGGACTTGCGGTTCGTGCTGTTCGCCTCGTGTGGTTCTCTGGTTTGGCACTGCTGAGACCAGGCCAATCAGTTTCAAAGACAATGCAAAAATGATCAGAGCATATTTGTTTGCATTTTCACCACAAATACGTGTGGTTAATGTATAATTTTTATTCCTTGCAAACGGCATCAATCTATTTGGTGTTTGAACATCTTAACACCTGTTTTAGTGCCAGAAAGGGTAAAACCTATTCTTAATTTGTCACACCAATTGCAACAGTTATTGCGTTCTCGAAGCACAACAACAATAAAATCCCCATCATTCACAACGGGCATTTCAAGCAGAGCATCGGAAAGACTTCCATTTGGCGACGAAAAGCAACTTTCATCAACTCGCTCCGAAGCGGTGAACTCGATCCATCACCGTCAGTGTCTCTACCGACTGTGAATTCGCTCTTTCTCGCTGAATTCCTAATGTGACGGAGGGCCGTGGAAGTTGGTCACAGCGACAGCGTGCACGATGAAAACTGACGGGTTTTCCTCACCGGAGAGGAGGAAAGGACATTTTTGAAAAAAAAAAACGCAGTCGGTGGCAAGGGATGACGTATCCTTGACAACGCTCGCCGCTTCAAATAACACGTTGACGAAGGACAAACTTTGGTCACATTCGAGCGACATATAAGCTCAAGATAAAAATGTATAGGGGCTTTAAAAAATAATGATTTCACGAGAACGATAACTGCTCCCACTCAGTGCGGGACATACAGTCTGTACCACGGAATACGCTATGCATGTAATGTTTGCCCGTGTATATGTGCACGTGTGCACATATATACGTGTGTGGACAGGAGGTGCATCTGCCAGTCATCTCGGTCAGTCAACCCATTACACCTGGGTCTCTCCTGAGACCTCCTGCTAGCGAGCGTTCGGCAATGCGCATGGCCTCAAGCTGCACCTCGCCTGTTGTCCTTCCACCGCACCTCCAATTTGGCACGGCTGGCTACATACGGTGCGAAAGAAGTTCAACGTGCATACACAAGCACCGTGGCGATGTCACTACCACTTCATGACGAACGACGGTGGTTGTTGTTGTTGTTATTGCACGGCATGTACTCGGACGGCGTGGTGGTCTAAGTGGGTTTCTCAATTGGCTATGAACCCAACTAAAAACGTTTGATTCTTAGCGACAGCTATCAGTGGCGTAAATCTGAACCGGTGGTGGGCCTCCCTTAGAGCATGGAGACATCGACACCGTGGAGACAAAGGCGGCTAGGTGTAGCCCGGGCCGCGACATCCCATCATGCATCTTGGCCACCTTCATAGGCGCTCACGAAAATAATCTATGGGTGGGGGAAGGATCTGGGGAGGGAGGGAACGGTTAGGGGGGGCAGGATTTGTATTTATTTAAATATCTAGTTATAAAGAATGGCAAGGTGTGATTGGTAAAAAAGGCACACGTTATGGATTGGTTGTGCTCAGGGAATGATAAATTGTTTGGGTGGTGTGCACGCATGCTTAATATTGTCGAGCATTTCAAAAATATCACGCACTTTCATTCAGTGCTGCAACTCAATATCCGTTTAATTCTCAATTCGAGGCATTTTCCCATACTCTTGTCAGCATCAGCAAGTCGGAGATGAATATGTGTTATTTTTTGTTTTACTCACCAAAGCTTGGCCCCGTGCCAACTTCATTCATCGATTGATTGGCTGTGTTTGGTGGTGGCAGGTACGCAGCTCGATCTAGCCCCAAAAATCACAGACTACGTAATAATAATAATAAAAACATCGGTCGCCAGAGCCCAAGTATAAAATGATTAAAGCTTTTCGTAATTTGAGGCGAATGCAGCAGAACCGCGGACACACATCGCGACGCAGTGCCCCGTTCACAAATACGAAGGAGGAGGCATCATCACGGCGAGATGCTGCGCCACTCCGCTACTCCTGACGCAATCATCTGGCGCAAAGCACCTCGACGTCCGTTGCTCTACATCGGCATCGGCCATATGGAAAAGAAGGGGAAACAGCATCCTTGAAGACCGCTACAGCACTACATCTTGTTTACATGATGAATGCGTTCACGATCATGTCCAATTGTGCCGATGATCTGCCCGTTAAAGCGTCGGTAAGTCTCGAGGGCCTACTCAAGAGGGACGGCGTTGGGATGCTTGGGGGTGACACTGAACCGTGGCAAGTTATTCACCTTGAAGTGATGTTCAAGGTGAAGATGAGCAAAAACAAAAGTCACGTAGAGATTGAGTTCTCGCCAAACAACTGGAGATGTTTGTCGGCGGGACGTAACTGGAAAAGACAGCAGAATGTGTACCCAGGCGAGTTATTGAAGGCAAACGGAGACCAAAATTATGCTTGAAGAACAAAATATGTTTAATAAGTGCATACGACCCGCTATGAGATATATAATCATTTCAAATTGTACCGTGTAGGTATCCACGTTGCATGTTAAACTTATTTCGCAAGCATACGTAGCCAACGGTGATAATCGGAGATGCAGGGGTTGGGAAGGACAATAAACCAAACACCAAAAAGCAGAAATGAGCTTTCAAACTGGTAAGCTTTTTGCTAACTCTCAAAGAAAGAATGACTCGGGTGGCACAACAAGAGACCGGAGAGAAGCAGGAAGGCAGCGAGGCAGTGAGCCGACACAAACAATTGCCCAAGTTCTGCAGTCCTCCACATTCGCAGATGTTGTCAGCCGATGAACGAGTGTTTACATGTGAAAAAAAATCCGGAGCGCCCAGAGAAACCCCACGCCGTGCGGGGGGGGGGGTTAAATATTCTACCCCCAGACAGATGGAACTGCAGGAGTTCCACATTGTTTTGGCTTCTCCACACCCCCACCCAGTGGCATTGGTACAGGTCGTGAGACACGCCAAAATCACGGAACATGGGCCATCATTAATGAACGAGGACGGAATTGAAAGGTGCTAGTTGCTCAAAGAAGTATGGAAAGAACACATGCTTAGAATTACACGCACAGAGAGAGAGAGAGAATGACTGACGGAAGCACGCGGATTAGAGAACACGCACAGGCGTTAACGGAAAATGTAAGCGGGCTTGGGCAGAGACCTGGCACCAAAAAGGGTTAACGCCCATTGGTGGAGACCGATGTCGGATCGGAGGCCAAAGGAGGGACCTCACCTGAGGGGACATCAACTGTGAAGATTGAGCAATGAAATCAACTTGTCTGCAGGGTTAGGATGAATTGCTACATCTCAGGACCGTGAAATATGTTAACGGCATAGTGGATTGTCTTCTTCCAAGAGTGTATTGATCACGGCTCATGACAATGATGATGACATATACGCACGTATAATGTAGGCCCCAATATGCGACATACGGTTTTTTGTTTGTTGTACGATGGCAAAGTCATTGAAATTAATAAAGATAAAACAAAGGTCGTTCGGGATCAACACGGTTTACATTGCGCACAAGGGATTATGTGATCATGAGATACGTTTTAATTGGAGAGGGAGTCCGAGAATGTGAACGCATTCCTGTTGTAATGGACCAGATTAAATCAGCATTAAAGGGCCAGTGTAAGGTCAGTTCTTAGAGGAAAGGCATCGACTATCTTTAATGGCCTTAACAAGATCTGGCAAAAAAAAATGTTTCATTACGTATGGAAGGCTGCGACTTAAAACTATTTTATTCATCGGTTTTTGGCAATAAATGGATGTGGAACTGTATCTGCAGACAGAGAGGAGAAGAAGTGTTAATATTTCAAGGATAATGGTGTTGGTGAGAGTACAACTTTCAAGAAAAAAAATATATATCCAAAGATTACAGAAGTCTGTCCATATATATTTGAAACTTTAATGTTGGATGCGTCATTGGGGTGGATTTTTGTTTCCTCCAACATTTACTGCATTTTCTTTGGTTCTTTCGATAAAGTCACGTAGAATGACAATACAATTATTATTTTATCAATTTATTATTTTATTCTCATTCTACGTGACTTTACCGAAAAAACCAAAGAAGATGAATCCTTGCAGTCACGAAAGCTTTAAATCGAAATTTACTGCATTGCCATATGATTTTTTGAAAACTTTCTTCTGGCTCAGAAAGATAATCCTAAAATATCGGCTCAGACAGCCAACTGGACAGAAAACTGCGTCGTCAAAGTTTGATCTGAGGTCGGGTCTGAGTTACCTTTTTCAAAGTAGAGGGTCTTAAAAATGTTTAAACCCAGCGTTAAATTTTGAGACTGAGATTTATATCAGCCAACCTGCAATGAATGATGATTATGTTCCTGAGGATATTATGACAATATAAAGCCATCATGATATGACGGTGGCTTGAACGATGCTTTAATTTAGAGCCATGTGAAAAAAAAAAAAACTACAATCGGAATAACTTATTTTTAAATCTATATAATGGAGTTCAGAATTGCAATCGTTGTTGTAATGATGGAGGTGTATACTGTCGTGTGCTAAGAGGTTCTGGGGCTGAGGGAAGTGGGGGGGTGACCTGAACCGTTTCAGCTAATACTCGATATGTGTGTTCGCTGTAGCCAGGAATCAATTAAATACCAATGTTTGTGGTCTCGAGGAGGGCAATCACCCCCTATTGTCCTCCCTTGGATCCGCGGTGGCGAGATGTTAACTACCTCACCTGGTATACAGGAGGCCGTGGGTTCAATCCCGACCCTGACGCCTGCTGCTGTATATTTGGAGTTTGTGTGTCTCTCTCCTCGCGGTGGCGTGGATTTCCCCCAGGTCCTCCCAGTTTCCCCCTCCACATTTAGAATCAAAATCACGCGTTTAACAGTTTTTGGCCGCTATAAATGTCCGAACGTTAAGAAGCCGCTTCGTCGGAATTATAATTTGTGATTGCCAAGTCGCTTCTGAGAAAAAAAGAGCTGCATATAGCGCAGTGGGCCTGATATGGTAAAATACAAAAAAGGACTTCAAAGTTTTTGGGTTCACAGCGCACCATCAATCTCTACAAGCTGTACTGACAAGCTTGGTAGAGTATCGTCAAACAAGCCCCATGGACTGGCAAGCCCAAGGGAAGCCTTCACTCAGCAGTGGATTGACGAAAGAGCTAAACATTTTATTATTATTATTATACCGTACAACATCGCATATCTTATCTTAACATAATTTATATAGCACCTTATACGAGGCGCTTTACACATAATTAACAACGGCACGTATGAATTTAGTGGTGGAGATGAGGTGACTGAAATAGATGAGAGGAAGCAATGGGCAAATCTGTGACGCGTGAAGTCGGTGAAAGCAAAATTGATGGCAGTAAATGATGATGCATGGGTTGAATGGATGGCGATTGAGAAAATGAAGAGGGAAAAGCAACGGTGGTGGTTATGAGGGGAGATTAAGAAGGTCGTGGGGTGAGCTCGGGAAAATAAGCGAGTCTTGAGTGCGGAGCGGAAACTTGGTGGCTCGCTGAAGACGGAGATACAGTCGACGCAGATATGTGAAAAGGTCAGATTTGTGGACATCGTATAGAGAATGACAGTTTTACCATCATACACAAATACTACACTCGGTGTGGGTGGTTAATTGGGCTGGGTGATCACCGTTACCTGCTAGTGGACATCTGCAACAAAGAACTTCATAGCCTTCGGATTCCGCCTGCCTCAATAAAATATTCTAATTCAGATTCCGAATACCAATCTGCAAAAATACATTTTACAACAAAAACAATTAACCCCCAGCCAACTAAATCCACGGTTTTAGCCCCGTGAGCATGGTCGACTAATTGTTGGCAGCCCAAGCGTCAAGATGATAAAAAAAAGCTGTCAGTTGTGATGTTCAACGCCTGCAATTGGCGATTGTGGCCATTGCTAAAATAACCCTCAATGTATGGTCATCTCACCACTATAACCAGCAATATATCAGACAGCTCAAAGGCACTTAATATGAGGGGTGCAGGTGCAGGGTTCATGGGTGAAACAGACGTAGGGAGATTCCTGCTACTTTATTGCTTCAGGCACCGCAGCCAAGTCCCTGGGTTCAATGTGAGCAGGGTTGTTGGGTTTGAGTGAGACGATGATAATATGGTCTTCTGGTGATATGATGTTGACTGATATGGATTAAAAGACTCGCAACTGCCGTCCTGTTTTCTCCATCTCAAGGTCAAGCACTGAGCCAAAGGCACAACTGTTTGTGTTTTTTTTGTTGTTGCTACAAACACCTCAAATATGTATCTTGCAATGGGTGAGTGAAGATTAAATAGAAAATAAATTCAGAGTGCTGAAAGAGTTGAATCAATTCCAGGACTTTATTATTCCTGCCATAAATCTATCTCATCATAAGCATTCGTGTTTTTTTATGTTTAATGTATTTTTTAATATGAATGCATGCAATTTCAGATAAAGACCTACCCTGGCATCAATACCAATGCATATTTTAAAACCGTCGCATTAGACGCTACTGTACGGCGCTTCATTACAGCAATGAGTAAAAATTTCACTAATTGCACACGTGTGTATTATTATCTTAATTCGGAATAAGGCTCAAAATGAGCTGGAAAATAGCATTGAAATTATAAAGGTGCCTTATACATAGCAAAGTCAAATACGTATAAGGATAATTTTCCATTCGTAGTCCATATGCGGTTGTCGAGGACTTCTTTGAGCGGGACTAAAAGAAAATTAAATATACTTTATTCAGAGCGGGAGAAAACTTACCAGGATATGTGCAAAAGTATACAAATGCCCCCCCCCACTCCCGTAAATTCTGCCAAGAAAACGGTGCATCGACAGTCAACCCCGTTATGAGCATAATGAGATATTTTTGAGCTCTTGGAAGAAGAAAAAAAAGAACCGGTCCTGCCAATCAACCTTTATAACATCCTCTCCAGAGGACAATGACGCACTGTCTGACGATGGACCTGCATCGCGTTATGCGAGCCGTTTACAGCCAGGTCATCTCTGTGGTCTCAGGAACAAGCATTCTTCCAATGCGGTGCCCCCCCAATAAATACATAAATAAATGTGCGTGTGTCTACATATAAATGAGCAGAAACAACTTGAAAGTGTCTGACAAATTATGTTTTTGCTTTGAGCAGTGCACAATTTGGATATGGAGAATATGGTCTCATCGAGAATCCATAATATATTCCTGGAATTATTTTTGTCTATAAATATATATTCATAGTGCCATAAGCGGCGTATGCTACTTAACATCCAGAAAATGTCTGATTCTCACTGAGTATCCATATATATAAATGCAAGGTAGATATTGGCATTCGAAATGTATTTCTACAGAAGGAAACTGCATCTAAACTGGACCCAAAAAGTGACCATCGTAAATGTAAGAAAAAGTTGCACGTAAAAGAAGACCTAATGATGTAGGCAGTGACAAGAAGGAAACTGGCATCATTTGGACACATATGTAGGATACATATAAACAGAAACATTTCAAGTGCGTTGTTGGGGAAAAATGGAAGGAACTGGAAAGAGAGGAAAGCCAAACATAAAATGGTTTGATGACGACATCCGAGATTGATGCCAGAAAGATGTTGCACTGCTTGAGCATATTGGCACAATACAGAGGACAGTGGAAACAAATTATGAAATGTACAGTGGACACCTACGGGGATATCTACCCATAGACCGTGATGATGATGATGGAGGTAGGTAGAAGTTGGCCAGGTGGCTCGGAGATGAGACTGCTGAGCTGGCACCGCTGAGATCGTGGGCTTGACTCTGGCCAGCCGCTCAAAATTAAAACCGGGCTCTCCAGCGTCGCAAGTGGATTGTCTCGGCCTATTCACCGACGCACTCTAAAGCAATCACGTTACACTTTAGTTTTTGTACCGAATTCGAGCAAATTTCCTGCTCTGAGAATGAAACGCAAGCGTGTTTCCTGTCTCACGACGAGCGTTGCTCTCGACGGGTGTGGAGGGCCAATAATCACGGTGAAGAGATTTCAGAAGCAGTTCTATCGCATATCCTTCCAACGAACCGTTCGCTAACACGGAGTGCTGTGTGCACTGCTCCACGTGAGTTGCAAATTAATTCATCCCAGGACGACGCCAGTGGCACAAACAATATCAAATTGGAAATATGGGGGGACTAATATTTTTTTTTAAATACAATGCAGTGTGGCTTCTTCAGCGGGTTGACCGATTCGAGACAAATTCACAACCTGCAGGAGGTTGGTTTATTGCAACAGAAAGGTCACAATGCCCTTCGTAATGATAACTCTCCCACACTGCAAACCATAAATTCATATTTGCCACGGAATGCTCAAACTGGTTTTTTTTTTACTGAGAAATGGTGCACTAAGAAAATTGTTGAAGAGCCGAAATGCATTGCATGGCCTATTTTTCCTCCCTGAAATCAATTTCAATTTATAGCAACAATCCCAATTTGTGTTTCGCAAGTCCATAATTAATTAGAACTCCCTGAATATTGAAGACTTGTCGCCAAAACTGTCAGCTCTCTTCTCCCATAAGCTCACAGTAATGTTTTCCAAAAACACGTGATTAAGCAACATACATCATTTCCCTAAGCTGTGATATATATGGCGCTTCATGGGGAGCCTGAAGTAATGAACAATGAGATATATGGATATTCTATTTTTCCTGCTGCCCAAAGCAGTCAACTTTTTAAATGGCCATTGTGGTGTGTGTGTGTGATGTAGGACATTTTAAATGTACAAACACAAGTGAAAGTACAGGATAATAAAAATGCTTTTAAAATCATTATTATTCATATAATTTAATCAATCAACTTCTGGAGGAGGGCCTCTCCGCTCTGTGTTAATCGTGGGGGTTATTTGAGATTGCTTGGTTCATAGCGCAGTGCGCTAACCACTGCACTACCACTTCATCACGTATTAGACAATTAAATAGTAAATTACAGGCATGCAACAGCGCATCGATCCATTGATTACAACTGATTACTGCACTTGCGATGCATGCATCGAATCGCGTAAGATGCAATTATTTTCAGTACGTATACACTGTATGTAATTGGTTGACACGACCCCTGCAGCTACCACCATGCTCACCACAGTGTAACAACAGGTTATGCACAAATCAAATGGTGACAATCCCATCGAAAAAAGGGGTGGGGGGGAATGTTTGCACCCCTATTTTTCGAGACATTTTATATGTACAAACGTAATTTAGAGTACAGGAAAGCAAAAGAATGGTAAAATATAAGCATGTGAAGAAAAGACGTAATGTGATATCCTGAAACAAGTTTTGTATATGGTCATTCATGCTACAATAGTAATCACAGCCATTGCAAAACTGAAATTAACATGCAAAATGTTATTCTGCCCTAAAGAAATACAATACAAAGAGATGCACGCTAGGAATTACAAACACATGAATGTGTAAGAGCGCAGAAGAGCGTAGAAGCGTGGTCACCACATCTACGCCTCCTCCATATAAGGAACGAAACAGGTGGACTTCTCCACAAATCTAGCTGTCGCCTGATGAAGCTAGTTGTAATTACTGGTGAAACGTCGTACTCAGATTGTAAATGTTGTGGCTTGGCTCTCCAACACACCGGTGTGCTGTACTAGTGACGAATTGGCCACGTTCTGTTTACGTGACAACCCTTACTAGTTGGCTGTGTCGGGTGGTGGCGGGTTTAACGACACATTTATATATTTACGCGATCTAACCCACAAACCTCTATCATGGATGATATTGGTCGTGAAAGCCGACGTGTTAAACATGAATGTATCAATATATTTATTTACTTTTGCTAGAAAATTTACTTTAAAAAAATAATTTTAGTGTTACCATTTCAAGGGAAATTACTAAATGAGAGTTTAAAATAAAAAAAATGGTTGACATTTCTGTATGTTAGATGTAAAAAACCCCACACTCTCTATCTCCTCTGTACCAATTTCTCTGCATGATTATGGTTGATTGAAAGTCATTTAGGGAGGCATTTGCTGCAATTTTAATGTAAAAAAAAATGTTAAGACGTTAAATGCAAGTGACAATACTGCAGTTTATATTTCTTATACTCGTAACCGAATTATCTTTGAAGCTCATCCAATCAATGCAAATGTAATATGTTTAATCTCTACAATCAAGCAATAACTTTTCAGAACATTATCAATATGAATGCAATTTTGAAATTGATTTCTTTTTAAGCTGACATCGAAATCACATTCCAATTGAAGGCATAAGCACATTTTCTAAAATTTCCTAAGCCCCAAAAAAACACGTCTTTCTTTTTTTCCAGTGCATCACGAAAGGTTCCAACACCATCGATAAAAACGCCAGATAATTCTAACAATACGAATATAAACGGTGACGTTAGGTTTAGTAATAAGAAAACAATACATAGATTTTTTTAAAAAAAAATCTGTAAAAAGTCTCACAATACTTGACAGAATGTAGCAAGGATTCCATTGTACATTTGGCAGCGTTACTCTCAATCAATGCCCTCCCCCTCTGCAGCAGCACATCCCATTAAGCAGACGAGCCATGCCTCGATGACTTCCAGGCACTGCGCCACGCTCGCGTATTTGACGTCGCTCAAAACATCGCGCCCGTGGGGCACTCTCGCCTTACTTTGACAACTTCCTCCCACCAGGCCCCATCCTTTTGTGCTCCTCCACTCAAGCGCCGCAAAAGGCAGACGCGGGGCACTTCTTGGTCATCCGGCGGACAGACGGCACGAACCCACGGCGGGCAGATGGTGGACAACAATCCCCCCCCCCCCCACCCCCACCTCCAATTAGCAGCATGTGCAAAATTAGCTGCTTTTTTCATTTAACCAGTCGGTCACACGCATGGATTGTCACGCGCTGAGGCCGTTATGTGTGGCCTCGCAAGTGGGAAAGGTGCTTGGAAGGAAGAGCTGCTTGCTGTAGGGGGGGAAAAAGAGCAACCTTGTGCAAACTATTCACTCGCGCAATGAATGAAAGAAGAAAAAAGGTGTGCTTTCACCGTCTTCAAATCCGTCGTGACCTTGCCGACCTTCCCATTATATCCCCCCCCCCACCCTCTAATTTCATCTTTGCCCTATTCTAGCAGCCACTTCCTCTGCTCCGTCAATCCCAACAGGATAATAAGCCAATCCTCTTTCGCTCCTTTCATGTTCCATTATTCCTGAACAAGGAGAGAGAGAGTGGTCGAGAGCGGTTAAGCTCCATTGTTCTTTGAACTCGGTGACCTGAGTTCGATTCCCGGCCGACGGCTAAAATCAGTGGCCGAGTGTTATTTATCTCTTTGTAGATTTTTTTAGCTATCACTGTTATTGTTTTTTTTATTTTCTTTCAATATCGTTTTGTTGTTTTGTCAGAGTTGACATACGATTGTTCAGCTTATCTATCAATGTAGCAGCTTTTTCCGTAATTTTCTGCCAATACCGACCCCCAGATTGTGCCCGACACCTGTGAAGCAGAGCTTTGTGGCTTATTGGCTTTTTCCGGCTTAAAAAAAAAACACTTGAATTGTCGACGTCTCTTATGCGTGCGAGTGTTTCACGATTTGCACGCATTAATCGCTTAAATGCCACGGCATGTCAAAGAGACGCAGAACACGTCAGGGCAAAAATACATAGGGATGATGTGCGATCGATGCAAGAGTCCCAAGACCTGCAGAGAGTCCCAAGGAAGCATGGGATATACACTAAACGATCTTATTTTACCAAGTAAAGCCCACTGGGCTATTAGCTATTATTTCAGAGGCAATCTGGCCACACAATGAAGATAATAGCCCATTGAAGGAGATTAATCACCATCGTTGTCATCACCACATGTGCGGTTTTATAGTAGCATGGCCAAATCATCTAAACGCACGAGTCGAAATGTGGAGGGCAAAAAAATCCACGTGACAAAGATCGTGAGACATCTGATATCTGAAGGGATCCTGGGTCCCCAATTCACCAAGCCACACTGACCGGCGTGGTAATGTACAGCATTGCCGAACAAACCCCCTGAATTAACGCAGCAATGGATTGACAAAGGGTCATACATTATTCGTATTTATAAAGAATTAAAGCTTTCGTGACTGCATAAAATTACTCATTGGTTTTTTCGGTAAAGTCGCGTATGTAGAAATACCATGAAATTATATTAAAATAGTATTAAAATAAATCAATCACGACGTTTCGACCGCAACACAAGCGATCTTCATCAGGTGTCAAGAACAAATCATGGAGGTAAATACAACAAGAAGATGAGAGACGAGAATTCAACAAACCTAAGAAAAAATTACGTGAAGCACAACCAGTCAGGCCAACAACACAGTTAGACACTTGCCTGGCGGACCATGAATTTCATGAGATTGTTTTTTCTTAGATTTGTTTTTTTTTAGGTTTGTTGAATTCTCGTCTCTCATCTTCTTGTTGTATTTACCTCCATGATTTGTTCTTGACACCTGATGAAGATCGCTTGTGTTGCGGTCGAAACGTCGTGATTGATTTATTTTAATATTATTTTAATATAATGTTATGGTATTTCTACATACGTGACTTTACCGAAAAAACCAAGAGTAATTTTATGCAGTCACGAAAGCTTTAATTCTTTATTAACACACTTCTACGGGGAAGTTACCTTTGCAATTCTGTCCTAAATGTGCACCCCATGCCTGCTCCTACCCCCCCCCCCCCTGCAGGATGTGCTGATTTCAGCTGCCGCACCCTCTCTCTCTGCCCCCTCCCCCCAACTTTATTTCCTCCGGCCCCCCCCCCCTTTCTCTTTCTCCTTGCTTCTCTGTCCGTCTTTCTTCCCTCCTTGCCTCTTGGTGGGCCTGTATATGTATTTCTGCTGACTTTGTACCTCGTATTTGTTCACTCTGTCTATGCTGGTATGTGCAATCCAGAGGTTGAACACGAAAATTTAGCACTCTTCTGAAATTCGTGGTCCGCCAGGAAAGTGTCTAACTGTGTTGTTTGTTGGCCTGACTGGTTGTGCTTCACTTAAATTTTTTCTTAGGTTTGTTGAATTCTCGTCTCTCATCTTCTTGTTGTATTTACCTCCATGATTTGTTCTTGACACCTGATGAAGATCGCTTGTGTTGCGGTCGAAACGTCGTGATTGATTTATTTTAATATTATTTTAGTATAATTTTATGGCATTTCTACATACGTGACTTTACCGAAAAAACCAATGAGCAATTATTCGTATTATTCATAAACAGCCTTCCCTTCATTCACACTTCTGGCCATTTCAGATTATTAAATTATGATAGATTTTTTTGTAAATTTCATTTCCTTAATCCCACCGGCCAACGCCCGTACAGAATTGTCAACACACGCAGATGAAAAGATAACATAAACATCCCATCCTCTGGCACCACTGAGAATCCTGAGTTTGAATCCAGCCAGGGAGCCCGTGAGTTTACCAGGTTATCAACTGCAGTGAGTTGATGGTCTCAACCTGGTCAGCAATAACTGCACAAACAAAACGCATTCATGAAATTTGGTTCTCCACTTACTTTGGCCAAATTACAGCTCCGAGCATTAAAAATCGGCTTGACTTTCATGCGAATGAACCTTACTCTCATTTGCAAAGTGCGTGGGTAGAGTGCTTGCCTCTACAGAGCTGACCAGAGGTCACTTGAAGGCATATCAGAGATGGCTTTATAACATCTACTTCCAATGGCTGTTCTCTCATTGGAACGGTTGCAATAGCACAATAAAAAACAAACAATCCCATTGCAAAGGAAAGCACACTCTGATCCATTATTTGTAAAGCATCACCAGTCCAAGCACCAGGATGAAGTTCTTAAGATGGCAAACGCGGGACTAATGGCTGGGTGCGTTAGCCTGCCCCAAGAAATTGTCAACAGGCTATATATACGTACCGGGAAATAGGAGCCCGTATCGCTTGTCAACCGTTGACCTTGGCGCTTGTAATACCTGCCTCGCACTCTGCTGGTTGAATGCCCCCCCGTGCCATTGTAATAATGGCCACGTTCACAGCCAGCAATCACCGAGACACTAAAATAATTGGCTGGCGAGCACCTCTTTTCTTTGGCAACAACTGCTTGCGTGCAAGCTGAGATTGCTGTGCAGGCAAAAGCCTGCATCTCATTATGCCGTATAATTATCAAAATAAAATAGTCATATTTTTTTACTCCGGTGAGTACCCCACGATGTAAACCCAATGACATTGACTTAAATTCCTGCCCACGTCTGACGACAAAATATATATAATGATTAATGTCATATCGAATCGTTCATGCAAAATTGCATCTCACCTTTGTTGAGGAAATACAGACACAGCTGGACGTCTGGCAGACGGTGAGCCGGTGCCAACAATTGCTCTGCAGTTCTCTACGTGTTAAAATCTGTTTAGCCAAATGGTATTCATACATGTGGGAGGAAACCGGAGCACCCGGAGAATACCCACGCATGCGAGAAGGCAACACCCTATCCCACACAGAAGGGCCAGATGGACGGTAGTCAACACCATGCTCTTCTGCATTCTGCTGGCAAGCCAGAATATTGTACTTCGATGTCCGTGGGAAGGGGGTCTCGCATACATTGTAATTTGTCCGGCGATCCAACAACCCTCGCGGCCTCCACAGGGCTGGAATACAGACGTGCGCCGCCACAACAGAGGCAAATTGTTATGCAAACTCACCCTGGGGCTCGCCAACCCTCACCGAGCAGCACGGTGAAGTATGGACAAACAGTCCCCACGACCAAAGCGCCATCATAGGAAAGCCTTCATTCATTCGTGGATTTATGATAGTAAAATTATTGTAATTATTTAAACTAATTAACATGAAGGAATGTCTATCGTGCAGAATTGTCCAGAGAAACAACGGCCAATCGGTATATATTTTCGGCAGCACACCTTGTGTGCCTTTAAAACACATACATACATTTCAACATTACCAAATTCTTCCAATGTGATTTGCTGAAAGCCGACGCTATAAGACCGGCAATAAAATCCTCTCGTACCCACAAAAATGGATTTCAACGTGAACCACATGGCAGGATATTGATGGAAGTGGCCGCACTTCATCATGGTTCTGTAACAGTGTCGTAACTAAGGCGGGGAGGGTGGGTGGGTGTCCTAGCGGCGTGAAAACAATTCACAAGCCACCCTCATGGCGAGAGACATTAGGATTTACCGGTCGGTAAACAGCCCTGCTGAAACCAACACTTGCCCCACTTTTGGACAGTGCCCTTAACAGCCCCGACTGTGCGCGTGTGTGACTGTGTCTTTGTCCTACAACCGACCGCGGTGCTCCTGAATGAATGAATGCCATCTCATTCGAACTCAGAGGCTATTCAGTAGGGGTGCCTGGTGAGTATCTGGATGGGAGACCATCTGTCTTGGAAAGCCGGGTGTTGTATTAACCGACACGAATGTTCGCTGGGCCTGTGCGGTGAAGCAAGGGCACGTGATCAGAACAAAAAACGCATAAACCAGCGGCAGGCTGAATCTCATGCATCAGCAGAGGTTATCTGGGCCACCACCATGCTGTAGCAAGGGACATTTATTTGCTCGTATTCATTCGTTGATCAAATAATGATTTTTTTTAAACAATCTACTCTATTCAAGGGGGTCATGGCAATAGGTTTGGGGAAAAGAGGCATTCCACTTAACGTGCGAGCATTTTTTTTTTACTGCATCAATCAGATTATCATTGGACCTTTTCTTCCCAGTATCAAAGTATGAAAAAATAAGAGTAGGTTTTACCCCTTTCTGGATATGAAGCAGGTGTTCATATGTTACAGGCCAATCAGTTTAAAACCCAATGCATATATGATTATAGTTTGTTTGCACGTTCACCACAAGAACGCGTGTGTGATTAATGCAGACTCGATTCCTTGCAAAAACGTTTCTATTTGGCGTTTGAACATCTCAACACCTGTCCTTATTGCCAGAAAAGGGGTAAAACCTATTACCATTTTTTTCATATGATCGAGATTGTTGCCCGTCGTCACTCGCAAGTTTCCCACCTGTCACGAAAGAGGGGAGCTCGTCAAGGCTTGGTGGGGTTGCGGAAAGTGGAACGATGTACAACATTCGTGTGTCCAACCCAATGTGTGATCCGATATACAGCGCAGAATTGTACACACTGACCCCCGTAGATTAACAGGCGTATGATACATCTCCCACCCCCCCCCCAGCTCAATCTATATGATCCGACACATCGCACTCTCATACCGTCGACAGATTAACATGTGTATTAGTGATTTATATATATTATTATACATATATAAACTCAACAGCTATATTTACAGATCGATTCACAATCCGACGCATTACCTTCTGTACACCTGTCCGCAGTTGAAGTACGGCAGATTAGCATTTTAACAAAACTTGGGGGAGGTTGATTGAGGTGAAGTGGAGCAAATGTATAATTAGAAAGGATGTCTTTGCCAAAAATGTAACGGCATCGCACCCAAAGAGTTTTCACGCAGCGATGCACAATGAATAGCACGCTTCGTCAGCGCACAATGTGGCTGACGTTTCGGGCAACGGCCATTTTTCATAGCAGCACGTGGAATGTACGTGGCAAGGCAGACATGCACCATTTTAGGTTAAAAACCGCAAAGCGTTAAAACGTTCAAAACGTGTTGATCCCATTGCTGCAGTGTTTGCTCGTGGTGTTTGTACACCCCTAAATAAACAAATACACTCAAATGATGAAATCCTATCGACACGTTCACAAACGGGAACATTCCCAATGAGCCGTTGGAAGGGGAGGCGCGCATACAACGAACGCGTGTCGTAGGAGCAATGAAACACAGACAGAGACAAAGATCCCCCGTATAGCCTATAACATACTGTTGGGGCAAGTGCCGTTAGCGAGCACCTATGAAGACCGGAACGGCACACGACGGGGTGGGTCACCAGCACCACACACGGCCGCCTTTGTCTTCCCAGTGGCGACGTTTGCACACCGCACCAGGCGCTCAATTGAGGCCGAGTCGACCTAGGGGAGGCCCAGGACCGGTTCACATGAATCGTCACCGGCGTTGATGGCCGTGAGCGGGAATCGAAACCCGGATCGCCCGTGTTTCATAGCGCAGCGCGCTCACCGCTGCCCATTGAAGCACAGAGACACGCACGCGGTCATACAATCTCATCGGCGCCTGCAATCCAGTGCCACACCGACGCTGGCTAGACGCGGACCGATAAAAAATACAATCGACGCGAACGCCCCCGCGACTCGTTTCGCCTGCCACTGGTGGGTTGTGGACGAAGCTCTCCTGGAGTCGAGTTGTTTGATTGAAAGCGCTGGGCAATCTTAAGCACGCACGCACGCACGCACTCGATACCGGCCAACAAACAATTGGTGACGCTTCGTGACTTGAATTGCTTCTGCTGCTGGCATCGGCGTCAGTTGGTGTGCGTGCGTGTGTGTGCGCGTGCGTGTGTGTGTGTGCGCGTGCGTGTGTGTGCGCGCTTGCTAGCCTGTGCGTAGGTGCGTGCGTGTGCGTGTGTGTGCGCGTGCATGCGCGTGTGTGCCTGTGCGCGCGCGGGTGTGCGCGCGCGTGCGTATATTTTTTGCCCAAGTATTGAGGAGAGAAGGGGGCATAGCCGTGCAAAAAAAAAAACCCCACAGCGCCGGCACCGCTGAGCGCAGCTTGAGGATTAACCATCGCCGCCGACGTCTCTGTGCAATTTCCACCCGACAGCTGCATCTCACGCTCGCAGAGAGACGTGGCACCAGTCATCGATACGTACCGTAGGCACGGTATATAAGGCAATTTTTTTTATCGAGTGACGAAAAAATTGTATATAGAGTAAACGTTGGATGTGAGCACACCTCTGGGGAGCAATGCCAGCTGTGATCGTATCAGAAATTACCCTTTGTCTTCAACCCCTGCACCAGTGTGATATTAGGATGTGTTGCTTATATCAGAGCCGTGCTTATGTAGAGTGTCCTTGTTTCCAGATTATACTTTATCGTTCAAATATGGTTAAGACTCACGTGCTAGATAACCAACCCACGGCATGCAATGCCTTCCGTACACTGTCATACTGAACATAGAGCTTATGTTTAAGTATGTACGGTATCGTAAGCTATGTAATGGGAGGGGAGGAGAAAAGTTGCTGGACATCTGTGAACATACTGGGCATATGTGAACAAGAGCTTCACGGCTCATCGGAATCCTGCGGTCTAAATAATAATTCTGAGACTCTGATTCTGCAATGAAGTTGGCGCATGCGCTGGACGGCAACGAGCTACTTAACATCAGACGATCGCAAACGAAATACATGCAGTCGTGATCCAGGGATGGAGCAAAGCCCTGTAAATGACTGACTCCTCGACTAATGAATGGGGGCATGGAAGCCAATTACTGAAATAGCATATGTCACGGCTGCTGAGGAAATGACCTCAATGTTTAATTGGACGCTTCAAATATTAAAGCACGAGGCTAGCAGACTACCTCGAGCGGCGGCGCACTTGACACCCCACTCCTCCTTCAGCCCCGATGGATAATATGGGTCAACTGTGCAATCGACTCGCCTGCATTTTTCCCCAGGAGCAATTAAGTAAAATATAGTTTGTCAAACAAAATTGATGATGATGGAATAAAATGGAGAAAAAAAATCCGGCGAACGCAAATCTGTCTCGTGCATCTGCTGCGTCAGTCACACGGTGGCTCATGACGCGTGTGCAACAATGAGCGATACGCAAAGTGGCGTCACTTAAAGGTTGCCACCTATCCTGGTTTTCCCAGTATTTCCTCTTTTTTTATTGAAGTATCTGCTGCCCTGGGACATCTGTAAGTCTTCCTGGGATGTTAAAAGTACCAGGTTTTTTTTTTTGTCAGCTGCATAATAACATTATAATAATAATAATACATCACTCAAGTAAATGCATTTACATGCAGCTCTCTGCTCTTCTGAGTATTGGTAAATGTTATTTGCCCCACGATGTGTGCCGGTTGTTTGTACCTACTGGAGTTTTATCGAGCCGAGAGTCACTGCTGCGATAAGAATATTTTCCTTTGTTTCTTTGACAGAATAGGAGAGAGAGAGCGAGCAGATGCTAATCCAAAGTCTTTTTTTCTCAGTCGGTAAATGATAATGGCGATCATCAACACAAATAGTTATTCTATATCCACTGATGAATGAAAGCCTCCCCGAAGCCTCCGGTTACATGCAGCTATAATCCATCTTGCACCTAAATGCGCTATAATTCAATTTCCCCGTCTCTTTCCTGATTGCCCATCACCGGACTCTTCCTTCCCCTGTGCTGTCATTCTATCACCCGTCCGTCTATCGATCATCCGTTACAACTACTCATCCACCCCGGCCCCCAAAAAAAACGTTGAATATATTGTTGATATTTTTTTTCAGGCTGCCAATACCAGTTTATATATTGTAACCCGCGCTGGTTTAATACAAGGATTTTATATATATAATTATGAGCACACATATAAAACAACATGCGGCAAGATGCCTATAATATCCTCTCTGTGTTATGTTGTTTTTGCGCGCGCGCGTGTGTGTGTGTGTGTGTTTCTAATAAGGCTCGTGTAATTGCGTTTGCATTGAATTTGCGTAACGATCGTTTAGGCAGAAGCAGCGGTTTCAAGGTTTTCAGCCGACGACGGCCCATTATCATCATCCTCCACAATCCTTTGCCGCAGCTGTTCCCAACAAACCAGTGCCGTTCGTGAAAGTTCCCTTTGCCTGCGTGCTCCAGTCGGAGACGCGCGCGCGCGCGCGACACACCGAGCACGTCCGCAGAACGACACGCGCAACATTTTGCCACCGCCCGATTCGACTCGCTCTTCTTCTCTTGCCGAGTCAACATCGTGAATCGTGAAGGCAACGAGACGTCCGTAGGAGGCAATGCAATGGCGAGTGGGCACACCTGGCAAGTGATTGCAGACACCCCAGATGAGGGGTTGGAGTGTGGGGGGGGGGGAAGAAATGTTGTGCAGGACAGGTAATTAGCACGTAGGTAATGCAGATGCAGTTATTGTTTTTTTTTGCCACGTGCTATGGAAATACAGACGAGCCCTCTCCTCCTCTCCGTCTCTCTCTCTCTCTTGGCTACGTTGAAGCGCAACTTGCCCACCAACCCCACCCCCACCCCCACTCCCACCGCTTTCTGAGATCGCTTCTTGTGTTGAATTTGTGGTAGGACAAGAGACGATCCTCTGGCGATCCAAGATGCGTCTGTTCGAATTAAAATCACGTGGCGTGGCCGTCAGCTGCAGGACACGTCAACTTGACACGTGCTTGACTGTCTGTGTCATTGCGTAAGCACGGAGTGGGGAGGGGGGGGGGTAACCTCCCGTGCCAAAGAACGCAATGTTTTGAATGTATCCAGATTCACAGCGTCATGATGTGCACGCGTGAGTTATGAACGCCAAGAATGTTCAGTCACCTCTCGCCATATTCTCAACCGAAGGCGCGTTAACTGCCTAACAGCTGCTCATGATAGACGATACAATAGATTGCGTGCTTAACTTTAGATTAAATATTAAATACGAGACACCTGTGTAGGGTTTTCCAAAGCAAAGGACACGCATCCCCCGTATAGCCTTTAATAACCTGTTTGGGCAAGGGCTGTTAGCGAGCACCTATGAAGGTCGGCACGGTACACGAGGGGATGGGTGGCCGGCACCACGTCCCGGCCGTCTTTGTCTCGCCTGTGCGGACGTTTACACGCTGCGTCAGTTTAACACGGAGGCTTTCGCGACCAATATCATCCGCTGCGTCAACTACTCATTCTGCAGCGAGTCGACTAAGGAAAAGCTCACTTATCCGTCACGTGTTGGTCGTGAGCGGGAATCGAACTTGGGTCTCCGACTTCGCAGCTTAGTGAGGTAACCGCTCCACTAACCGCTTCTCCCTCTGTGTGTGCGCGCGCGTGGTACGATGTGAACACACACACAAAACAAACACTTCCCGGAGCTTAGAGTTGCCCTTGACTATTCGTCCAAGTCCCAGTGTCATGCCCTACCTCACTCAAATTGGAATTGCAATAACAATAATTGGTGAGTGCCTTACAAAAAATATATAGTTGGCTTCGTGCCCTTGATTAGATTATATTTATCAGCCGCGTGCCACAGAAAGGGAAGCAACTCGCAGACGCAGCAAACTCGTGATTCGTGTACACAATGCAGGCGCTCTCCACAAATTAGATATGCATTCACAGAATTGTATTTTGCAATTTTCATTAATGGCCATTGTTCTCGGCTGGACTTGCGTCTGATATGAGTAAGACAATGGATTTAATCAAAATTCTTCATCTAATTAAACCCCATAGACTCCGGCACACCCTAGCAAATGTGCCAGTCTGTCCCTCCTGGCGCAAATAGTAAATCCACGGAAGACTTCGAAGTAAGCTCGTGTGCCCGCCGATTTACTCTCTGTGCTGATGCTTCACACTTGCATTAGTGACCGCACGCGAGCTCAAAGCGGTGACTTCTCGTTGACCTCTTCAATAGAGACAGCCCGATGTCAGCTACAATGCTGGCCTAGATTTACTGAGGCTAACTTGGGGGGGGGGGGGGGTTCCTCCCAGCAATGAGTTTTTAAAATTTATTTTTGCCCCCTCTTTCGGCTATGTTGAAATGCAACTTTGACACTGTTCCGCCACTCTGAAATTTGGACGGATGGCGATGCCTGTACGCACGTTTGCTGAACGAGTTTTTGTTCGCACCGTACCGTAGCCAACAGCGCATCAGCAAAGAGTTCAAGCATGTTCTTAGATTCACCACGTGAACTTCGACACCTACATTTCGTAGGCAGCCTTTATTTTTGTTGTTACCAAAGCTATCCGTTATTTTCACGGTTTGTTTTCTTCTTCTTCTTCTTCTGCTTGCGAGCTGTGAACTCCAGCAGATGGTTCACCTCTCTCATTCCTCACACACGTGCCCACATTTACCAATCGCCTTTCTTGTCTCTGCACATGCTAACCTACCTTTGCATAAAAGTCACCGAGTACGATGTTGCACTTCGTTTTATCCCTGTGTAGTGGTTGGCCAATGTCCCCATCATACATTGGGGTCTGCTTATTCATCTCTGTAGCTTGCTGTTGAATTGAGCGTATGATCTCTAACTTGTAGCGTTTTGAGAGCCTTTGACGTATTCACTTGCAACTCTGATTTCATCATCTATGATGACAGCAGTGTAGCTGTAACCGCATGGTACATTAGGAACCACTTGGTAATAACATCAGAGTGTAAGGGTCTACAGTATTTGCCCCTCTGGTGTAAAAGGCTATCTACAATTGTCTTTGGGGTACCGCGGTGGTGAGATGTTAACTACCTCGCCTGGTATACAGGAGGTCGTGGTTTCGATCACGACCCTGATGCCCGCATATTTTGAGTGTGTGTGTCTTTCTCCCCGTGGTTGCGTGGATTTTTCTCCGGATCCTCCGTTCTTTCCCCCCTCCACATTTAGAATCAACATCACGCGTTTCAAGTATTTGGCTGCTGTACATTTTCCATTGATAAGCCACTTCGTTGAGCTATCATTCGTGATAGCCAAGTCGCTTCTGAAAAATAGCTACATAGTTATGTGGTGCCTTTCCTTGGTCAAATAAAAATATACATTGTTTAGTTTCAGTAAATACACACGAGGGCACATTCAAAATGAATTCCACGTGCTGGCCGATATTCTCTGCGCCTGTACTCACACTTGGAACGGTAGCGGTGACACCTCGCTGACCCCATCAATATTTTCCCATACGCCTGATGCCCCCACCCCCACCTACCAGCGCAAGTATTTTCATGTGGAAAGTAAAAGAGCACGTGCAGAAAAAGTGGAATGAGCCCCCTGCTCCTGGCTGCTCTGTTTAGTTTTACTCGGAGGACGTTGTTATGTAAGAGCCAACACCGCCAAGTGCCGCTCATGCACATTACGTGTTCTGCTCAATCACCTCCTTCACCCAGAACAATGCACGTGTGTACGTTGAACTTCTTTCGCACCGTACGTAGCCAACCGTGCTAATCGGAGGTGTGGAGGAGGTGAGGACAACTTTTTTAAGCGCGAATTTTTTTCTAAAGAAATGAGTTTTCAATCTAAAAAGAAATTCGCTTTCAATCTAAACAAGACACATTTGTCAACACATTGTTGTAGGGGAGGGTAAACTTGAGCATTAGCAATACATGAAGCATGGTTTAATATATAGTTATATATTACACATCATTAGATTACGACCAGACGAAGCAAAAGCTATCCTTATATTTTTTTTACAAAAAATAGTTTATTTTTATTTTTATAAATTTGACAATTATCTGAAATGCAGGACAATCCTGGAACGGAGACACACCGAGTGGTGCGACTCAGTGGCGTCTTTCTGGCAAGACAAAGCCCTTTCACCGGTATAGGCATTGCTCACCGACCGTGTACTTTCCAAGCACACTTTGAGTCGCGTACACTAAAAAAAAAGCGTAGCAACGCCAATGCAGGGAGATGAACACTTGAGATAAACACTTAAAATTGGCCACTGTCGTGGGTAATTATTCGTATTGAAATAATATATATATACACACACAGACACACACAATCAAGCAAGCGCACAATACGGCTAATCGCACATCGTGCCGTGCGCGAAGCCGCTCACGGTCCCTCCGCCTCTCACCTGTGCCGACTCGAGTCGATCGGGTGGCTTGAGGCCACAGGCGTTGCGAACTCGCCTTGCTGGGATCTGTTTCACCTGAGCCCCGCGCTCACGGTCTAACGCTGGAGCTCACAGCCGGATATCGAACGGCAGAACAACCCCCGCCGCCCTCCTCTATACCAGCAGCGGCAGCAGCAGCAGCAGCAAGCAGGCAGACGACACCTCACAACACAGCGAATCTCGTGCGGAGGAGCTGCGTGCACCGCGCGCGCGCACGCGTACGGCACATTTCACGAGAAGACGCGCGATGCATGTCGCGGTTACTGATCTCGCGTTGTGTTCGATTACTGATGCCGCCGCCTCCCCTTGCCTGCCTGGCTTCCCACCGCTCCTCCGCTTTTGTGGATATGAGCGCTTGTTCCAAGCGGCTGGTGCGGGGGAGGGGGGGGTGGTGGCGTTTTGATGGAGAGACCCCAAGAACCGGGTCGCACCTCCCGCAAGCTACGAAGCCTCCCAATTGCGATGCGAGCAAAGGAACGATCGAACATCCACCTCGCTCTCTTCACACCCGCCCCGCCCGCCCGCCCGCCCGCCCGCCCGCCTTCTCGCTCGCTCTGTCTCTACCCCCAACCTCCCCCTCCTCTCTCTCTCTCGTCAGCCCCACGCTGTCGGTTCCCTCTTTCCTGAAAGCGGCGTCGTGCGGGAGGAGCGAGAGGCGCGCCAGGACCTCGCGTCTTGATCGGCGACGTCACCGAGTCGGACGCGCTCCGACAAGATGACGCTCCGCGCGCAACGCTCTCGCTCGAGCGGCGATCGTCGCAATCATCATTATCAGCATCATCACGACGAGTGGAACTTTGTTGTTGTTGTTGTTGTTGTCCTTGTTTGTCTTCTGCGCATCGATTTATAGCGGCGGCGGTCGCGTGCTCTCAGCGTATTAAATCACAGCGCCTTCGCCGAACAGCCGACGACACCGAAAACACCACGGTCGTGATTTGACGGTTGGCAATAATATTGAGGGTGATGATGGGAGTGTAAAAGTTGCACAACGGACGTGATTGTTTCCGGGCACACTTTTTTCGTGTGCCTCTTCTTTACCGCAAAACACACGTGGCGCGCACGCCGCGCTGAATATTAAGCAGCCGAGGGAGGCGGGGTGGGGGTCCCACATAGAGCCCCCCTTTTTAACCCTCCAGCCCCCCCTGTTTTAACCCTCCAGCCCCCCCTCTTTTAAGCCTCCAGCCCCCGTCGCTGAATTCTCTGTTAGAGCCACGCCAAGCTTTGGCGAGGCCGTGGCGTGATTCCAAACGTTTGATTATTTCATTCGTATTTGAAGCGAACATCATTCGATGGAGTAGAAGAATATATTTTTAGCATCCCTAGGTCATTCTAATAGCCAGTTCTGACCGTGCACGTGCATAGAAGCATAACACCGGTGTGTCTCCACATATAAATACATATATACAAAAAGATTGTCCGTGAACCTATTTACTCGATTGGCTTTCCACAGAAATATTCTCAAGAAGGAACATTTGTTCAAGCAAGCAAATTTGTGGGGCTAGGTGTCGGCCTAATGGGTCTCACATCAGCAGACCCAGGCTTGTTAAACAAATGCTACTGCGTGAACAAATGTCACAGGTAAGAAGAGCAACGCTTCCTATAAACTAGGGGACCCTCGTTTAAGGAAGGGTGGTGGGGTTTGCGGGAAGTAATAACAGCGTACAAGAGAAACGTATGCATCGGCAATACCTGCAAACCTGCCCTATGCAAGTCGGCGTGACCCATTGAATCGTGGCGTGATTAAAATCAGACGCGGTTTAGGGGGGAACACGGTTTAACTACGCTAAGGGAGTTTTAGCTCGAACGCAGCGTTGGCGGTTAATCACGCGAGAGAACTCGAAAGGCAACGCGAACAACGATCCCAAGTCATTTAGAATCGGGTCCTCTCTTAGTGTGTACGGCTGTTGGGCTCTCTGGTGAATAACGCACGCACACACACGCGTGGCGTGTCCAAAACGCACCGTTCCGAGCTCAGCGAGACGCTGGGCTGTGAATGAGAGCATGCACCCAGCTTAGGGGGCCGTCCATAAATTACGTCACGCGATTTTGGACGATTTTTGACCCCCCCCCCCCTCGTGACACGGCGTCACAAAAAGTCAGACCCCCCCCCTCAAATATGACGTCACAAAGTTCTGCCCCCCGCCCCTCCTTAAAAAAAAATAAAACATGTTTCAAATCGCTTTAAACTATTGTCATTGTAGTGCGTATTTAATGTGCCGCTGCACTTTGATGTTATAGGAGAAATCATTAATCAAAACGTCTCTTTAATTAAGTATAACGTGTTGTCTATATTTATTTAAAGTTGCGTATTTTGATGTGACGTCACATTTCTCACCCCCCCCCCCCGTCACACAGAGTCACAAATGTCTGACCCCCCCCCCCCCCCCCAGGTGCGTGACGTCATTTATGGACGGCCCCTTAACCCGAGTTCGATTCCCGGCCAGGAACCCTGACCCTTTTGCCCCGTCCCCAGCATCGCCAACGCGTGGTTAATTATGGTCAAACAAACACATATGTACAACACTGCGTACCGATGCCTTCACTATGCATATAACCACATATTGTTTAACCTCAGTTCTGATATAAGCAACACATTGCATGACACTGGTTGGGGGAGGGATGCAAAGAACACATTTTTATACGAGCACACCACTTCGGATATAAGCACACGTGTGCTTGCTCCTAAGGAGCGTGCTTATATCCAGCTATTATTGTAGACCTTCCCTGTTTATGTATTTGTAAAGAAATAAACGTGCATTGGACGGTGTAACACTCGCGTCTTTTTTTGGCAGCCGTGGAAGATACGTGATGAATGAAAGGCAGAAAAAAATCAAAACCCACCGATACACAACTTTCATAAATGATTCACCTAATGAGACATCGATATACGGCCGCTGAAGTTGTAAATATGGAAGGATTGGCGTTATTTTCTTGACCCGACCACGACTTTAACGCCTGTGATCGAAGGGAACCCGCCGACCCCGAGTTACGGTCCCCTGTCCAAGGCTACCATCGGTGGCGAGCGATAGCCGGGTCGTGACCAGTACGGTTACATTTTTTATATATTATGTATAAATATGATCACACAGCTCCCGTGGCCGAAACAGAGTGGGCGGCCTTCAATTCACCAGTGGATTTATATATATACGGAATGTTAATATTATATATTCGAGCACAAATTTGGTAAGTGTAAGAAGAATTGTGCTTAACGCACGGGTGCATGGAGTGGTACGGGGGGGGGGGGGTGGTACACGCGTGGACAGCCCACGTGGCATGCCTGATTACAGCTCGCCAGAGCCTTTATATGGCCACGCGGGCGAGTAAACACGTGAAATATTTAGGAACCCACACAAATCCAATACCCCACCCCCCAGAGAGCAAGCATGCGCGTGTGTAATCTTATATATATATAAAAACACATATAATTCAGCCATTTTCAACCCACTGCTGGATGAAGGACTCACCGCTTTACGTCGGTCATGCGGTTGTTTCTTTTTAACCATACTTCACCATCACCTTGCATGTGTATAAGCTTCGTAGGGGTTTTTATTTTTTTATTTTGCGTGAATTCAGTGGCAAGTGATATCGGCGCCGGTATCGTCTTGACCACAAGCGTGGTCAAGACAACGCACGTGGTCCTCTCACGGCGCGGGGAGGCCTTCATCCGGCAGCGGAATTACTTTACATCGGGCGATTAAATATTCCGAATGTATGCAATGTATGTGACTTACACCCTCTCTCTCATAGCAGCCAAGTATTGCCTCGCGGCAGTTTCGTAGATGGGGGCGACAACGATGGGCTGAACAGAGAGACACATTAGCCTACACTGTGTTGGCCCACGAGGAGCATATGTAACTGCATCGTGTAAACATATATGTCTGCACATCGCCCATTATTGCACAGTACACGGGGGTAGGGGCTGGGGCCCCTTGGGATTTATCGCGAAATAAACAAACTAGTAACACGATAAGACGTGGTGATAAGCGCTGTTTCCCCCTTCACCACCACCACCACCACCCGTCCAGCCCATCCGCTCCCCCCTCCATCTCTCTCTCTGGGATAATTTCTCTTGTTGCGTCGTCAAGTTGGGAAATTGTTGCGTCACAATCGCTCTCTCGGTGCGGGTCACCTGGCGGGACTCGCGCTGTGTGTCTGCGGGGTTCCTCCTCCTCGTGATGACGCCGCAGTGCGACCGCTCAAAATAAACTGCTGCCCTCCGCCTACAGGATCAGAATATGTATTTATACCGGAGGAATCCGATGAGCTATAAAGCTCTTTTTTCCACAGATGTCCAGTAGGGGCACGGGGTCAGAAAGGTTACAACAACACACAGTACAAAAACACGAAAGGAGTGCAAAGGATAGGGAATGTAAGAATATCACACACAAAAATACAACTAAATATTTTTTTTTTAACCAGGTAATGCTCTGAGCTATTGGCTTCTTTTTCAGAAGAGACCTGGCCACAAATGATAGCTCAACGAAGCGGCTTATCGTGTGGAAATGTAAAGCGACCAAATAATCGAAATAATTCATCTAACACGGCACGGGCACACCTTATTTTGCAGGACGAACGATTGATTTGCACGAGCTGAGACCCAGCATGGTCGAAATCGCTCCAGAGGTTTTTGCCGATTGATAATGTTGGTCTGGAAAGGCATAATGGTGATGGATGCAAATAATATATAAATATGGTTTGTCTGTATACACGGAGAGAGACAGATTAATTACACGTGGCGCTGCCGAAATTTGCCGTTACCCTTCGCGGCTTCACGAGCGCGCAGAACGAGTTTGTGCGCGGTGCCGCTTATCGCGTTAAATGTGTTTCCCGTGGTGTTTTTTTTTTGTTACGGGATGCTCTTTCCAGTAACGTCTGTACACCCGTCAGCATTTTTTTTTACAACCCTGCTGATGGGATCCAGAGGGTCGAAACCAGTCAACCCCCGAGTTATAAATGCTCCGATACGTGCATAGTTCTTGTACTATTTCGGATTTTGGCTTTCTCTGGTCCGACACTGGTGGGACTAGGCCCTAAAGAAGGCTGTCACTGGTGTAGCCCAATCAGTTTTAAAGACAATGCAAATATTATCAGAGCACGTTTGTTTGCATTATCACCACAGGAACGTGTGGTAAATGCAGAATTGATTCCTTGCAAAAGGTATCTCTCTATCTGGTGTTTGAACATCTTAACACCTGTTTTAGTGCCAGAAAGGATAAAACCTATTCTTATTTGTCATAAGTCCGGAGTTTGTTTGCTTAAACATATACTGCACGGTAACGTTTGGTCTGGAAATCCTATCACTTGATCAACTAAAACACCCCGTGCTGTATTTATACGTGGAGACAGAGGACAGAGTTCTGTTTTATATTTGCTTTGAGCTGTATAGATATTGATTGTTTAGTTGTAAAAAAAGCGTGTTTGCACATTATTAGCACGGTTGGCTATACATTGATATATATGTGTGTGTATATACATCTCATTTCATCAATTCACTGCCAGCCTACGCGCTCTAGATTGATTAATAAGCAGCAAGTCGGTGAGTCGGTGAGGGATATTTCACCAAACTTCACCAGGCTTGTCAGTGCGAGTTGGTTGAAGGTGGCAGGGGGTTCTGAACATGAAAGTATTGTTGCTAAGCTGCCCTCTGCTGCCCATGACCACTACAGTGCCTGTGCTTTGTGCGCGATGATGGTGACCCATCACAGCACTATATCCAGGCTTGGTCGTGGTCAGTTTATGAGATCTGACTGCCATCGTAAAATTTTATTTACTTTTATGTGTAACGACTCTGACGACGATGTAATGAGAGCCACTTTATTGGGACACAGCCACAATAAAGGACCCTAGGCTTCGTGTCTTGTATTCCAGCTTGTAACTTCTTCCCGCAAGCCTCCACTCCCCGTACTATCTCCACTTTTATATTCTTCGAGCCCCCTTTCTCGAACCTTCATGTCCTTGTTTTTGTTTTCCTTTAGCCAATCTCTGTCCTTCCCCACTAACGGATACTCTCTCTCTGTTTTCCGATTGATCCCGTTCAAACCTTATTCATCCAATCCCTTTAAAAGTCTGCCTCTCGACCAATCACCGTGGAGGCCTCTTTCTACCATTCGGAGACCTTTGTTTATTTTCAAATAGCCGTTCGGCTGCATATTGGCTTGTGGTCATTTTTCGTTAATTATATATGTAATGTATTATTGGTAGTGTATAAGGCAAGAGCGACAAAGATCGCCCGTGTAGTATTAACAGACTGCTGGGACCTGGCGAACTTGGGTCGAACCTGGCGAACTTGGGTCGCCAGATTCGTTGGGCAGCGCGCTAACCGCGACACCACCACTGCTCAAGGTGTATAGAACACACACACACACGTGTGTGGAAAGGTGGAACATCGCTACAGCGCATTACTCTACGAGCCCGGCGAGCTAAGTTCGATTCCCAGTCACGGCTGACATCAGTGGCGAGTGATGTCTGAACCGGTGCTGGCTCACAGTTCACCAACGCGCACTGTCAAGCGTGGCGAGGCATCGTAAAACAAAGCCCACACTGGACATTTCGTTGAGGGAGACCTCCCATCCAGTACTTGATCGACAAAGTGGGGACAAATAATAGTGAAGGAATTCATTCCGAAACATGCGTTACTTCCGTATTATTACAATTGCCCTGTCCTAAAATGAGCGCATTAAAATGTTCCATGAGCAGCAGATGCTCAAATAGGTACCGGGGTGGATCCCGATCTTAGGGTTGTGCTTTTAAATTAAATGCCACATCCATAAACGGAGAGGAGAGGGGGTGGATGTGTCGGTCACATATGACGGACGTCAAGATTTTATTTTCACATGCACACACACCCACTCGAGCGAGTGGAAATTAGCATACGAGTGTAAACAAACGGCAGTCCACGGCCACTGCAGAAATGTAACCGAGGCAATCAGTCTGAAGCCTTCTTCAGATCAGCACGCGCATTACGCTCTCAAATCGCCGAGAAAGAAATCGGGACAAACAGTGGCACAATGCCACAACACGCAGGGCAAAAAAACCGTTGTACGTAAGAATAATAACAATAATGGTAATAAAAAAAATATACACAATGCAAATCACCAACATCTGGCTACTCTCACACAATTCTCCCTGCGGATTTCTTATCCGTGACGAATTGCTGTCGAAATGGAAAAAAAAATGCTCCCCTGGCCATCCAGCGGAAATAAATAAATAAATGTGCGTCTGTGCGACCAAGCCACGGGGAAATGGCTCGTAATAGATGCAGATGCTTACACGCTATCCCTGCATTGATGCGCATGTGATTGACAGACAGCCGCTTAATTCCAATGTTCACGCCTGCCCCTACGTTTTGACCGTAACGAGGGCTTTTTATCGCATTTAGGCTGCGGCTCTTCACCTCAAAACACTGCGCGCAAAGGCTGCGTCGCCATGCCCAATAACGACCACGCGATGCACGGTCATTATTGTTACCGATGCTCATCGCCCATCGTTTTCACGAGCCGTGGTCAATCTGCTGCGCGATGGCCTTCCTCGGCCGCCACCGCCTCTCGCGTTTAAATGCGCCCGAAGATGTTTCCGTCGCACGCACCTGCGCATGAGCTCACCCCAGAGCTCCATCTCCTCGGCGGAAGAGAGCTCTCGGGCACGTCCCAATTCATGGCTGCCGCTGCTGTCATTTACTTTGTTTTTGTACCTCCCATCGGCCATCAGCCATCATCGTCATCATCCCTTCCAGCGACGTGTCCTGCCGAAGCCTCCCACGCTTATTTTTTCTTTGCCGTCCCAATTGTCTCTTCAAACTGTCTCTGTCTGTAAACGTAATTTCAAGCGTGCGTCTCTCCCACGCTTCTTCGACGAGTCGTGCGTCTTAACCCTGCGATACTATGGGGGGGGGGGGGGGGAGTGGGAGCGGTGGCAGGGTCGATCGCACACTGCGCTTTAACCGGCCACCTGAATCATCTCCTTCCCTATCGCGGCTCGCATCAGTCGTGGTGGTGAGATATGGTCAAACAACCCTGATGGCTGAGGAGGCCATCTAGTAGTGGATCGCCAAACGGCCGTGACGAATTATCAACAATTATAATTTATCACGTCCTATGCGCACATAGGACGCTCAGCGTGCGCGCACGATTTTAGAATTTCTGGCACGAAAATCGGATTTCTGCATCATAGGCTGCGGTTTTCAACGCAAACAATTACTCATACGAAGACTGGGGGCAAATGAGCGGTGGCGTAATTATTAGCTGCACGAGGCTATAAACCCGGCGACCTGAGTTCTATTCCTGGCCACAATTAACATGAGTTGGCAACTGGTATCGGAACCGACCCACACCTACCAGAATGATGACTTGTTTTGTGTATGCTACTTATGAACGACCATTTTCCTAAACGTCGCCTATGAGATACGTTTCCCTTGTGGGACAGTTTTGTGCACTTTTTTTAAAATTATGGCCAGACAAGCCATACGACCAACACGACGTGGCGAGGCCCTCATTCCAGCAGTGGATTGACAAAGTGCCGTAAATTATTATTATTATTTAACTGAGCACGTGAGCGAGAAAACGTTCGGAGCTCTGGGTTTAACCACGGACAATGAGATGCATGTACACCCTTGATTCGGCTATATCCATTTGAAAATCGAGGCGAATTGAACCCACGTGAACGTTGACAGCGATCGATTTGCCTTCAGTGGCCGGATTTCACGGGGTTGGCTCTGCCGAGAGGAGAGCACACACGCTGGGTGCACGGGGGTGGGGGGGGGGGTTACACGCGTGGGAGAGTTCACCCTGAAAATGACATTGCGCTGAGCTCGGCAGGTTCACTATAATAAGGGCGGTGGCTTTCAAAGGCAAACCCTGTGACCCGTTCTCCAAACATCAATGAGGTCAGCGTACAGAGTGGGCATGTGTAACCTGTGCATAAATATCATTTTCAAATCCGATGTGTCCTCACGCTCCAACGGAGGGTAAACACGTAACCGAATTCCTCGCAGCCTGCCTTCATACATCTTTTTCAGGTTTACCAGCTGTAATGACGATGACGTCCAAAGCACTTTGTCAATCCACTAAAAGATCGAGGCATCCTCGTGCTGTGTCGGTCATGGGGGGGAGGGGGAGGGGGGGGGGGGCTTCTGTTTGACCATACTTCACCACGCTGGCCACACGCCGGGATGTTCAATGTCGCGGCACGGCACCGGTTAAGGTCTCGCCGGCCACCGATTAAAACCACGGCAGGGGAATCAAATTTCGTGGGCCACTCGTGGTGGCTGCGAGTTGGCCGCACCTAAACCGTGTCTTTAGCGTCGCCCGCCACATCGCCAAGCAGGGAGGTCGCGCGTAAGCTTGAGGTCCGCTTGGCAGTGAGCATCCCTCTCCCGGGGTTTGCCAGTCAACAAAAACTCGACGCTGCCTCCCCGGAGAACCGGCCTGGTCATCGCCCAACAGCACTAGCTTATGCACGAAACTTAGACTATTGTTCTCCAATAATTTAATCAACTGCTCACGTAAATCCGCTTTTAGGAAACCCGCGGCGTTTGCCAAGTCCACCGGCACAACATTTTTAAGCGGACAGTGAAGAGTGTGTTGCGGGTGAGATGTGTGCGATGTATATACCGCACTGATGATTCCTAATCTCGATGAAACCATGAAGAAGCTGTCCCATTGCCCTGCTGCTGCCTACGATGATATGGTTACGAAATGTAGTTTTGGTGATACAAAACCAAGGTTGTTGTGATGAATTACACCAAGGTTGTTGTGATGAATTACACATGCTCCCCGGTGATGTGTGACATGCAAGGCATGCTGAGAGGACCGATCTAATGGTCACACAAGCAACGTTTGGGTTTTTCCTTTTATCCATTATAGTATATCGGTATTTCGTTTCCCCCATTATCGTCTAGAGGCATTTTGTTTTCCCCAATAAAGCCGACGGGCATTCCGAATTTCCCATGCGAGCCAATGGGCATTCCGTTTTCTCGAAAACACTACAGTCTGCGGGCATTCTTTGTTCTGAAACATAGTCGAGAGGCACCCCCCACCCCCACCACCCTCCACCACCCCAGCTATCTCGGGGCATTCATGTTCGCTTCCCTCCTTTTTTGTTCGTTTAGCTCGACAGCATCCTCGTTGGCATCGTGCGAGAGAGGATTCTCCGAGATGATTTCTCTCCCCGGGCACGTGTCCCCGATTTCGCATCGGTCTGAAGGGGTTGGGGGGTGGGGGGTGGGTGGCCCAGGGGGGCAGGGGATTTTAATCGTAAAGCCCCCCCCCCCACCCCCCGCTTATTGTCTTCCGAGCGCGGCGTACATCAGCATAACGAAGGGTGCCTGTGCGCATCAGCGAGCACATTATGTCTGCCGTGTTGAGGGAATATGGGAGACATTCCGAGTGGAGCCATTTAAAGGCACGCAATTGGCTTAATCAGTGCTTGAACGAATACTAATTTATAAAAGCGCATTATTCCCATTGAGGGGTGATCAGCGGTCGTCCAATGTAGAGACTCGCCTCCTGCCACAGGGATGTGTAATTGCCTGCAAACAGGCTCAGGTAAATCATTAGACCTCCTTTGCCAGTACCAAAATGTAATAATAGGGTTTTTCCCCTTTTTTCTGGCAACAAAACTGAAACCTTTTTGTACGAGGATTCATGTCTGCATTAACCACAATACCTGCAGTCAAAATGCAAACAAAAAACATACTATGATAATATAAGCATTGTCCTTGAAACTGATTGGTCCACACCAAGGGACGGCTTTCTTTTGAGCCTCGACCCAATTGGTGCTCGACCAGATGACGACACAAGGCGTACAGCTCAAAGACAATGCACTATCAAAGTAATGAGGGCTCGGGGTGAGCATCTACATCATTAGGACCGGTTCAGGCATTCGTCATTCATGGTAACAGTGCGCGGGTAACACGTACACGCACAGACACCAAAACATTTGATCTTAATTACAATCGGTGCTTCCCCAACGTCACGTGAGAGGCACAGATCCCTTATCTCAATTTGATACGGTGCTCTTGTAAGTCGCCTGTGACACACACGCACACACAGACAACGATCACTATCTTAATTTGAATCAACGTCCTCTCCCCTGTGTCACTTGTGACACACACACAAAGACAACGATCCCCCCCCCCACCCCCGTGTAGCCTCAACAGGCTGTTGGGTGCAAGTGCTGTTCGCGAGCACCTGTGAAGGCCGACACACGGCCTTCGCACGAGGAGGGAACACGTGGACGCCCATACACGCGCGATGTGTTACGCAATTCGATTCGGCACACTCTCGCTGCCAATCATCAGGCGCGTGTGTCGCGCGTAAGCACTTCATCTCTATTTGAACGGAGACTGTTGACAACGCGTGGACAACAAGGCGGACGTTGCGTGATGCTATTGTGAAGGTAGCGGTGAAGGTAGCTATGGAGGTAGCTGTTGTCGAGGGCTGGCTATGAAGGTAGCTGTAGTCCAGGGCTGTCTATGAAGGTAGCTGTAGTCGAGGGCTGTCTATGAAGGTAGCTGTAGTCGAGGTGCTGGCTATGAAGGTAGCTGTAGTCAAGGGCTGGCTATGAAGGTAGCTGTAGTTGAGGGCTGGCTATGAAGGTAGCTGTAGTCAAGGGCTGGCTATGAAGGTAGCTGTAGTCAAGGGCTGGCTATGAAGGTAGCTGTAGTTGAGGGCTGGCTATGAAGGTAGCTGTAGTCAAGGGCTGGCTATGATGGTAGCTGTAGTCGAGGGATGGCTATGAAGGTAGCTGTAGTCAAGGGCTGGCTATGAAGGTAGCTGTAGTTGAGGGCTGGCTATGAAGGTAGCTGTAGTCAAGGGCTGGCTATGATGGTAGCTGTAGTTGAGGTTTGGCTATGAAGGTAGCGGTAGTCGAGGGCTGTAGTCAAGGGCTGGCTATGAAGGTAGCTGTAGTCGAGATCTGTAGTCGAGGGCTGGCTATGAAGGTAGCTGTAGTCGAGATCTGTAGTCGAGGGCTGGCTATGGCGGTAGAGGTGATGCGTGTGGGGGGCAGGCGAGGCGATGCGTGTGGGGGGCAGGCGAGGCGATGCGTGTGGGGGAGTGCCGTTGTCAGCAGAGTCTTGTGCTGACCCGCGCCCCTCCACACACACAAAGACAAAGCCCCTCCGTGTAGCCTTCACAGACTGTTGGGACAAGTGCTGTTAGCGAGTAGCGGGGGGTTGTCAATGGTCAGCGGCACGCCCGACCGCCTTTGTCTCCCCCAGTGGCGATGTTTGCACACCGCAACCAGGTGCTCATTTGAGGCCGAGTCCACCTAGGGGGAGGCCCACGGCGGGTTCAGATAATTATCGTCGCTGGTGATGGCCGTAAGCGGGAATCGAACTCGGATCGCGGGGTTCGACACACAACAACAACAAGAACCGCCATTCGCCACTAAGTGGCGGCGACGTCACAACGATGCTCGTGCCAGGCTAGGTGCACGTTGAGGCCACGTGAAGTGTCGAACGCCCGCCGGCAGGAGGTCACGGGGCAGACCCAGGTGCCACGGGTCGACTGACTGAGATGACTGGCTGATGCACCACCTGTGCCCCCTAGTGTGCCAACTTGCTGTGCTTTAGCCACCCGGCGCTCCGCTCGTTGTTGTGAGCGTCGCTCCGTTGCCCTCCGTTGTTGTTGGAGGGCGACTGCCTCCAACTGCCCAGTAGCCTCACGGTGCACCTAGCCTGGCACTGCCCAGCAGCAGCGTCCTTCACGAGCCTCCTTCTCCACAGAGGCCGATCTTGACACCGCTGGTACCAGTCATCGGCAAGTCCACTCAGCTCCACGTCCTCCTGTACCACATCACTCCATCTCTTCTCTAGCCCGTGCCGCACACACCTCACACACACACACCGCCTCTCACACACACCGCATCTCACACACGCAGGCTGCAACGCTGAGCTTCTCCGTAACCGCATGGCGCAAGTGTTCAATCACTGTAGCAGGGCCCGTGCTGAACGGATTGAACCTTGTGGGCTGGGGCTCTGCTTTACGCAAGCGAGCAAGTCTGCACATTAACCCTTATCACCTGTCGGCTATTTTTGGTCCATTCAATGAATGCTGTTCAATACTCAAACGATTGCCATATTTGTGGCATGCACATTCGTGCAATCAATTCGCCTCTTAAGTGATTTAGCCATTCAATTGCTTTGCAAGCTGGTGAATTGCAGATACGCCTCCCTTTTTCAAAATCTATATTCGGGGGCAGTGTGAAGTTATATGGTCCATGGATCTCTAATAGTCGCTCTCCATTGACTAAATGAAATCATAATCATTATTCACTCAATTCATTTTCAAATTACGCCCTCGTTGTCAATCATTGGCTGAATTAAGGCCTTCCCAAGCAGTGTCGGTCGCGGGGATTCTTTGCCCAAACTTCAACCTCGCCGGCGAGTGTGGGTTGGTGAAAGGTGGAGGGGGGGGTGAAGTAAAGGCCAGGGCCGGTTGGGTAATCACTTACCACTGATGACAGCCGTGGCCCAGAATCAAACTCAGAGGGTGCAGTGAGCGAACTGCGCTCACGCCCCCCCCCCCCGCCATGCACGACGTTGTTGTTCTTCGCCTGGAACTTTGTGCTGCGTCTTCTTTCGGATGGATTCATAGCAGCGAGTGGTTAAAGATGCAATTTTAGATTTGTTATCCACTCAATTGTCTTTTCAGAAGCAGAGTGGACCTCGTCCCATTCCTCACTTTAAAGGAGTGAAGACAGCAGCGGAGTGCTTACGATGTCGTCGATGGTTTGGGATTCTCGGTCGCACCACTCCAAGGGCCGCTGAATCTTCGATGGCCGCATCATCTGCATGGTCCGGTGCTGATGCGGTTGATGGTCGACCATTCATTCCTACTGCTGAGCAAACTAAACTTCAACAAACACCCCCCCAATCACCCACCCCCCAATGATCCGATCGAAACCCCCAATTTCGATCGGATCATTGGGGTTTATTAGTAATAAATCGGCATTTTGCGACCCCCACTGCCAATGTGTAGCATATGATTACGTGCCAGGGACTCTATGAGATGATAGGACAGCAGTCTGAGTCCATTATTGGCAATAAGTAACGGCATAGCAGTTATAAGTGACTCAAAATTGTGCGCAGTTGCGTATACAGAGTCCACGACTTCCCTGAAGGCATTCACCTTCAGCGAGCGCGATGCCGATCACACAACGCGGTTCGAATTCGACCCTCGATCGATGGCTGCGTCATCGCCGCACACGCGTCGAATACAAAGCAAGGGACAAGTCCTTACTTACTAACAACTCCTTACTTACTAACAACTCTTCTATCATTTGTCATTGCTGGAGGGGTTGCCCCCCCCCCCCCTACCTGAAAATCCTGGCTCTGCCATTGCACCCACCCACCCCCTATTCTAAATCTATCACGCACACTCGTAATTTACGAAGAACGTATGATAAAAGTAATGAGCATCAAGAAAGAAGATTGAAATTGCCCGATAGTCAACTTGAAGACCTACGACGCAAATGTTTTCAACCATTATCACTTTCACACAATGTGTATATATTGTTTTTATTTTAAACCCAACTGATTGTTAAATACAGCTGAAGTCACCCTCATTTAAATAGGCCGTTTTAAGTAGCGGGACACGAATCCACATCACGCGTACGTCGAATGGCACGCGAACACGTGAAATGTCACGGACGCGTGCCAGCCAAGAGTGGGTGAATTGCGTGGAGGACAAATTGTGCCCGGATTTATGCACGGTTGGCACCACACGGAATAACTTCCTCCCACGTACACACACGCCTTATTCTTTTCAGCGTTAATGTGTGGTGGGGTTCTGTGTTAAAATTTAAAACGCAGATAAAAAAGTAGGGGGGAGGTGTGACTTAATTAAAGTCTCAATGCGCAACGTGTTCCAAATGTATCCCTATTCCTCGGCTATTTAATGTGTCGTCGGCAAAGCGGTTAGCGCTGACGTCAATGAACGGTTGAACGGGGCTTGAATATGAATGAATGATAATTGGTAACTTAGCAAACGAGCATAAATAAAAGCCAGTTATTGTTATTTTGACAAGCTGGATGTATGGAGCATCTCATATGCAGTTGCGCCTGAAGGCGTACAGAAAGTGGAAATGTGCAACGTGGAGAATCATGAAAACATAAGATCATGACAGTGAATGCATCTGACATGAATTTCTATATTAGAGGGGTCTGTCATCGGTTTGTAGACCACATTAACACTGCTGACAGCTTTAATAATTCACCGGCAGAATTTCAGATATTCACTCGACTACTCCATTGGCTCACGCCACGAACATATTCACGTTGCTGATTAACCACCCACCATATGAAATAACTCACGAGAGCAAAATTAGTTTCGTTGAGCTTAGATTTGAACAAAAGGCAGGGGGTTGGTAGCGCAGATGTCTAAAGGTGCATTTTGTGGCTAAATTCAACTTTACCATTGCGTACCTAATTCTCTGGATTATTATAAGACGCTGCAGAAAGGAAGCCGCACCCGAAAATTGTATCCAGTGTCAATCTTTAAATCAGTCAGGTCACACACACACACATCTACCAGATTATAATACACACCCCCATATGTTGCTTATAAAATAAACAAGGGGAAAAGGTGTTTTATAATACGAAGATTGTGGTAGTATTCAGTTGCTTAACGTACACCGTAATATTATGTGAATTCCAGTTTTGTATTCTTGTCAAAAGCACAGGACTGTATTCTGATCTCTATTCAAGTGCTGCTAAAATTGCACAACTCAGCATTTTGGCCCACTAACCCAGTAACAATAAACAATTGACGGTGGAAAAAAGCGGCAGACTGGGCACTATTTTAGAGACTCACTGCACAGAAGAAAAAGGTCTGCATACGCCAAGTGCCATTTATTGTCGTGGCAGCAAGGAAATCACTTGCGCTTTTGAAAAAATCTGGCGGCTGATTTTTTTTTATTTGTAAGTTTCCTAATGAAATATAAAACCGGAGCAAAAATTATTCAGTTGATCACAGCTGATTGATATTAAAAGTTCATCGCCCCACGAGTATTATCCATGTGTATTTTTTGTCACACATGGGTTAGCATTGATTACGAATTATGTACAAGTGAAATTTGTATGTAAATTTTGATTTAATGCTTTCGTGACTGCAGGGATTCTTATTCTTGTTTCTTTTGGTAAAGTCACGTAGAAAGGAAACAATAAAATAATAAAAATATAAAACAATACTTACAAGTGGTTGGCAAAAAGTCTCCAGAGAAAGATAAACACATTCCTGCGAAGGGAGATGGTAGGAACGTTGGGTTGCTCGGTCAATGGCCAGGGTCAACGGCGGCACCACGTGGTGTATTCCGCAAATATGCCCAACTGTGAGGGCGGGCACAAGCCGGTGTGAGTAGGTTAAACGTTGAGTTTTATAAGGGCACCACGGGGTGACCAGCCCCTCCCCACCCAGCCCCACCCTCCCCACCCAGCCCCTCCCCACCCAGCCTCTCCCTCCCCACCCAGCCCTTCTCCACCCTCCCCTCTCCACCCAGCCCCACCCCTCCCATTTTTGAATGCACGACGGACGGACACAATAATCCCCTGTGGGCTGGTGTAACCAGGTTCCCTTCCAGGATTAACATTTAAGTCAATGTAAACTACCAAAATGTAAGATAACAAAATGTTTTTGGATACTCGATTAGCTTCATATTCTTGGTTTTTTCGGTAAAGTCACGTAGAAGGGAAAAAATAAAATAATACAAATATGAAACAACACGTTTCGACTGCAACACAAACAATCATCATCAGGTGTGAAAACCACGAGAAAATTTTAAAAAGTGGCGGGTTTTTTTAACGTTAGCACCACGGAGAGCGATTTGGCAGTTATTCAAATGGACGAGTCCATCTATCTTCAGAAAAGAGGGGGGAGACGAAAACAATGGATGCGGTCTGACAGCCACCGTAAGCGTGAACAATCAATTAAGACCCGAAATGGTTTATCAAATCCTTCCAATTATTGCCAAGCCAGAATCCATCTTCTCGGTTAAAATTGTCTCTGTGTTTGTATATGTGGATAGCCTCATGAACGAATCTCTCATGGTAGTCAGATGGCTTGCAGATAACCTCTGTCTTGGAGAAGTCAATGTCATGTGAGCCTACTGAATTATAACAGTGATCTGCCACGGCCGAGGTGTTGGTCCTACCGTGTTTTAGGTCTGCTTTGTGTTCACGAATGCGGTCCGAGACATGTCGTTTGGTTTCTTCAATGTAACTACTACCACAGAGACACCTTAGTTTGTAGAATATGAATCCCTGCAGTCACGAAAGCTTTAAATCTAAATTTAGATCAGTTTCATTCAACAATAGTGTACCTATTCAGTTTAACACGTAGGCTTTCGCGACCAATATTATTCATAATAAAGGTTTTTGGGTTAGATCGCGTTTATTTATAAATGTGTCGTAACCCTCCACCACCCGACACGGCCAATCAGCAAAAAAAGTGTCACGTTGACAAAAGACAAATAATTCACTACTTCAGCCCACCTGTGTGTTGAAGAGTTAATCCACATTTACAGTTTGAGTACGTTTCGCTGGTAAATACTTCCAGCAATTCGCGAATTGCCCGATGATGCTGGAAGTATTTACCAGCGAAACGTCGTACTCAAACTGTAAATGTGGATTAACTCTTCAACACACAGGTGGGCTGAAGTAGTGAATTATTTGTCTTTTGTCAACGTGACACTTTTTTTTTGCTGATTGGCCGTGTCGGGTGGTGGAGGGTTACGACACATTTATAAATAAACGCGATCTAACCCAAAAACCTTTATTATGAAGTGTACCTATTCTTGGTTCTTTCGGTAAAGTCACGTGGTTTTCACACCTGATGATTGCTTGTGTTGCAGTCGAAACGTCGTGAGAATTGTTTTATATTTTTATTATTTTATTGTTTCCCTTCTACGTGACTTTACCGAAAGAACGAAGAATATGAATCCCTGCAGTTACGAAAGCTTTAAATCAAAATTGAAGTGTACCTGTGTACTGTAATGCATTTGATCTTGTCACATTATAAGACAATGAAAAACATTGGGTTGTTTTGTGTTCAAGACAGACCTTAGCGTATCATACTCCTGTATAATAATAACAATCTATTCCTCGAATTTCCTGGCTAGCTGCTGGGTGGGATGCTTTATACCCCAACAATAAATAAACACGGAAGTTAATCGAAACGGCCGAAGAAGTTCAGAAGAAATAACAGAGCGAGAGCAAAGAGATGGGAGTAACGAAAGCAGCAGACTGACACGCGGTTGATTCAACTTGTGTTCCTGTTAATAGACGTTGAACGTCTTTCGCACCGTGATAATCGAAGGTGCAATTCTTTAAGCATATTCCTGAAATCCCATAGAATATAAAAAAAACAATCACAATATGCATTGTTGACATTTTATTATTACATTTTTAAAAATCGATTACTTTGAGTGTTCCGAGTACAGGACGATTGCGAGAAGACTATGAAAACAAAAAGCGGTCTCCGTTATTTTCCTTCGCAGAGACAACGGGGTTCTCGGAGACCATCCAGAAGGTAATTTGGCCAGGCTGGGCAGACGTCTTGGGAAAATGTAGCATTACCCACACTTTACCCCCATCGCACGTGATCTGCTGGTGCATACTGCTGGGTGGGCACGTGGCAGGAGAAATTCAACTGGCGACTTCTGGGATTGCAATGCCAGCGTGCTAATAATTATAACCAGGGCGTCTTCCACAAGCAGGGAAACACATTTGTCACGTTAACTCGTCACTTTGTTGGAGTGCACTTTTATATATGCTTCATATTTTTTTTATCTTAGGAAAGACCGCGGCAGCGTGCAACACACCGTCGACAGGCCCGTTGCTTGGCCGTTGGAAGTTCTGAGCAAACAGATAAATCACATTTACCCTTGATTTACTTGATGATAAAACATTAATGAGCAATCTATCCCAAATAAGCCGGTATCCCATGTGGCAATTTTCAAGATAGCAAAGGCATGATTGACTACAAATATAAATACCCAGGAGAATTCTCATTGTAAAACATTTTATCTTTGAAAGCCAAGTGCATTTCTAGTGTACAACAAAATGGTTTGCAGAACGTGTGCTGTACATAATGTGCTATGGACTAATTTTATTTTTCTTATTGTGGGTTTACACATCAAGATTCACATTGCAATTAAACTCGGTGATAACGGAATTTCGTGCATGTACACAATGTCTATATGCAATAGAGTGAATGGACGTATTGGTGATCATGTTAATGTGCATCTTCTATGGTAATACTCGAAGCCGCTTAATAAAAGGCTGACCTTTTTTCTGCAGCACGAGCCAATCAGCGACCTTACGTGGACACAATCAATAATGATATTATAGAAAACCCACGTGCACTGGCTTTCATAGTCAATATGATATCGAACACCACACTCCATTGTATAATTAGCCATTGATGCACTGAGGCATTACTGAAGTGGACAAGCGGCATCAAATGCGGGCGCTGTGAGAATTTAATAATTACAGGAAATTATTTTCGTAATCAAGAGAGCAATGTACATTAACAATTTAACACGCAGAAAATGAATACCTTCGCCATACTATGTCTGAGCAATGCATGTCAATTTTATGGACATTATATTGCAGTCGAGGGAGCCATCAACAGAGGCACAATAGCACGACGTCGTGACAGGATGAGTCTACGGAATTGACCCTAGGACTAGGGTGTCCAGATGGTTTCTGTGAATTATAAATCTTATTTGCATTTAGCTTTTCATCTCCACTCGTCTCTCAAAAGCTGTCAACGCCTCACCAACTGACAACGAAATGTCGTGCAGGACACTGTGCACACACAAGGTAATACAAAAGCATTCTCCATTGTACGCTGTGAACAAAAAACACCTCCAGCACAACGGTAAACGGGATGAAAGATTCAGCTGTTAAATTGCTATCATTTTGTCACCAGTTTTGAATCGCATGGAAGAGGCCAACAAAATGAGGCTAGGTGCATGTCAAGGGCGAGAATGGTCACTTTACAAGCTAAGAGAGACTGCGATCTTGGACTCGACCACCCACTTTCTTTCCAATTGCCCTCCAGCACGACCAGATTACCTCATTTGTTTTTTTTGCCGTATGGTCAGAAGGGTCGGCTGTGTCACTCAGTAGTGTGCGAAAGTGATGTTTTCGCAAAGCAAGGACATGTTTAAGAATTCTTTATTATGGTAACATGTGGAGAAGGGGAAGGGGGGAAACACAGACGTCACAGGGTAATGTGAAAGTTAGGCCCGCAGTCGTTGCAAGCCACCCCCTTTTCACGAGGATATTCACAACAAATGTCAACCATCATCCCTAAAAACTTCCGAATGCATTCGGATATCAAAGAACATGACAAAATATTTTACATAAACGTGTTTAGGTTATCACATTTTTTAAGCATAACGATGTGACGGTATTACAAAGGCAAACAACTTTTCACAAAAATATTTAAGAATGTTTTCCTAGCTGCGGCGATCGCGATCGTGGGAACTGTCACGTTCTCTTTTGCGGGGTCTGCCCTGGTGATCCCTCTCTCGTGACCTCTCTTGATCTCTTGCTTTCCTGCTGCTCAAACGGCTATCAATTTTGCTGCCTCCTTTTGCCTCACCCTTGTCTCTGGTTCTGTCTTGCGATCTCTCCCTGCGTCTCTCTGGAGATCTCTCCCTGCGTCTTTCTGGAGATCTCTCCCTGCGTCTCTCTGGAGATCTCTCCCTGCGTCTCTCTGGAGATTTCTCCTTGCGTCTCTCTGGAGATCTCTCCCTGTGTCTCTCTGGAGATTTCTCCTTGCGTCTCTCTGGAGATCTCTCCTTGCGTCTCTCTGGAGATTTCTCCCTGCGTCTCTCTGGAGATCTCTCCCTGCGTCTCTCTGGAGATCTCTCCCTGCGTCTCTCTGGAGATATCTCCTTGCGCCTCTCTGGAGATTTCTCCCTGCGTCTGTCTGCAGATTTATCCTTGCGTCTGTCTGAGGATCTCTCTTGATGTCTATCTGGAAATGTATTCTGTTTCTCTTGCGATCCGTCTATGTGTCTTTCTTCTGAATTGTCCCTACGTCGGTCTTGAAATCTGTCCTGGTGTCTGTCCTGAGATCCACCCCGAGTTCCCACTGGAGCTCTGTCCCTATGCCTGTCTTGGGATCGGTCTCGAAAGGGTTCTGGGGACATGTTCCTGGCTGTCTCCTGCACCTTCACGTGATTATTTTCTCTGGAATTCTTTTTTTGTCTTCCCCCGTCCATTTCCATGGACATGTCACTGGAATGGTCATGCTCCTTTCGTTTGTCAGTTCTCTCTTCAGGTCTGCCAGATCTCTTCCCACTTCCATCTGCCTTGTGATTACTTTTCTTTCCTTCATGCCTTCCACGATCATCATCATCATTCCTCTCTTTCTCATCACTAGCTTTCTTACGTCTTCTGCTTCTCTGCATGTCCTCCTCCTCATCCTCATCGCTTGTGTCATGACGGGCCCTTTTGCCGTCGCTTCGATTTGGTTTCCGTCCGGGCTGTACGTCATCCTTTGCTTGATCATTCTTCTTCTTCTTCTTGCCATGTCTTTTGGACTTCCTTGGTTCTTCGTGCTCCTCATCTGTACTTTGATTCGTCTTTCTCCGTCGATGCTCATCGTTTATTTGTGGGCTTGCACTGCTGCCATGTTCTCGACCTCTATGCTTCTGCCCGTCGTCGCTTTTGCTCGGCCTGTTGCTGCCCTTATCCTTGCTTTGATCTTTCTTTCCCTTTTGATCGGCACCTTTGACTCGACCACCATCCTTCCTTGTGACATCCCTCTCCTGGCTCGAGTCTCCGCGTCTCCCATCAGGGCTGGCGTCTCTGCCGCCACGCTTTGCTTTGGTGCTCGTCTCTCCGCTGTGACCCCTGCGTTTTTTCTGCTTCTCCTTCCTCTCTGCATCGCCGCCCCTCTCTCCTCTTTCCCGATTTGTCTCACTTCTCTGCGCCTCTCTTTGCCTACGATCCCCTCTTTGAGAGGTCTCTTCATCGCCCTCCCTACCTCGTCTACTCGTCCTCTTAGTTTGGCTCGCATCTTTCTTCTGAGCCTTCCCCTTTCCGGAGACTTGCTTGTCTTCTTTTCCACCTTTTCTCTTTTTCCTGGCACTCGTGTCATCTGTCGTGAAACGAAATGACAAGGATCAGAACAAATGAGTGACAAAGAAATCTAAGGTATTATAACATTTGCCATAACACATCCCATCACACCTTGACAGAAGAGGGTACACGCGCGGATCATGGATCCTCCGACAAAAAATCTGCACGTATAACATAGATGCATTAACAGAGACTTAAGAATCTTCTGGAAATGTTTAATGTAGTCATGATGATGACAAATACGCCCCGGGTTGATTAAAGCTAATTGCAGCCATAACTATGCAATTTCTAAATTTAGAAATTCTCCTGCCGATTATAATTATTATTGGCATTGGTTCATTTCAGTTGGGCAATCGATCACAATGCAGACTCGCTGAAAATGTCACCACGGCATATTAAAATAATTCTTAATGACAAAAGGTGTTCTAATGAGAAGAAAGACCATTTAAAGGTACCACACACACTGGGCAGTGACATTTAACTACTCAAGCATGGAAGTATGGGTGCAGTTGCATTTTCTCTCCTCACATAAGCCAAGAAAGACTATACAGCAGTGTTGCGCACGTTCTAAAAATAAAAATTCATGCACCATTTGACTCAAAATAACTTCAATCTAACATGTACACTTAATGCAAAAAAAATGTTCATGGATAGTTTAGTCAATTTCAAATCACCACGTGAGCAACAATATAAATGGCATCCAGAATGGAAAGCTTTAATGTTCCCAAAATGTAATAGCCCTGGGCAAATACTATATATTGGGCTAGTTGTCAATATAAACTCTGTGCTGCGAAATGATGAAACCTCCTGCTGAAGCATCATTAGGATGCAGTATTGATCCTCTGAAGCCCCAATACGTCAAAACAGCGATTAGAAGTCTAATTTATGAAAACAAAAACAAAATGGCGCGGAAAGCAGAAATATAACTGTAATATTAACAAGAGGCCAGGAGATATGCCAGGTTTGATTTTTATGGCACAATATTTCATTTTATGTTGACATTTATAAAACGTACTGAAAAACTCCATAATCTTATTGTATTGCACCATGTAAAAAAATGAAGTTAAAAAATTTGACATTTTATTTAACCCAAAATGAAAACTTGCCATCGGCCGTTCGTCAATTCACTCAACTCTTGAGCCTCCGTCACCGAATTGTGGCAATGTTGAACCGGTTATTGGATTTTCCTGGAGCAGTGTTAAAGTGCCTCAGAAAATTCAGAGGCATTTCGTAATGGTCTGCAGAAAAGTTCACTTGATCAATTCACGAACAATGTGTTGGCATAACGTGGAGGTTACTGCTTATCATGTGGCAATGGCAGAGTTCGTCAAGAAGCCGCGTTATTAACTTCCGAGGTGCTCTCTCCTTAAGGTCATCAGTCACTTTCCCGGCTGAACATTTTAGCGTTGTCATTAAAAGGAAAACATCAGCTGCAGCCTCAAATTTGACGGCAGCCACTGATTTGGTGCTGCGGTGGCGAGATAATAACTACCTTGCCTGGCATGCAGGAGGTCGTGGATTCGATCCCGACCCTGACAATGCCTGTATATTTGGAGTTTGCATGTGCTCCCCCTGTGGTCACGTGGATTTTTTTCCAGGTTCTCCGGTTTTTCTCTCCACATTTAGAAATATTCGTTTACAGTATGTATGCTGAACTATTTTCGCACCGTACATAGCCAACTTGTGCTCATCGAAGGTGTGAAGAAATATCACGTGCTAGAAATTTTCCACGTGCTTAGTCACTTCGTTGAGCTATCATTTGTGGCCAGGTCGTTTCTGACAAAAAAAAGAGATAAATAGCTCATGGGGCTTGCCTGGTTAAAAAAGAAAAAGTTTCGTTGAGTTTAGATTACAAAATGTATCATGAAAAACAAATTAACTTTGACGGGACCACGCTGCTGGAGCGGGACGATAACCAATGAGCAAAATTAACGGCAAGACAACAGTCAAGCGGGAGCACGCATGAAAGGACAAACAGAACATGAAGTGAGGAAATTGAGGCGCATAAGAGTTAAAGAGCAATTGAAAAAGGGGTGGGGAAACATCAACACCGAGAGCTTAACATAAAAAAAACTAAAGATAAGAATGTGCATTTTTTTAAAATAATATTATAACAAGCGCACAACTTTATCTATCCATGACGAACGCTGCGTTTTCCGTCGTTGTCATGCAGGGGGCGCTGCAAACCTACACACGCCCACTGCATGAACGACGGAGGCGCAGGGACAGACGCTCGATTACGTTAAAATCGATCTGCAGACGGCGGTCTTCTCGCACGGCCAGCAGCTCTGTCGCCTTATCTCGATCCCGCAATCCCAAACGGGTGAAAGTCCGCATCGAACCGAACCCCAAGCAAGGCCATCTACTTAACGACGAAAGAAAAGTCACACGAAATGTCGTTTTCAATTAAGTCTTCCAGATGTAAAATTATATAAGCTTTTAATGAAGAAATACAATTATCAAATTCAAAACATAATACAATTCAAAGATGTTTCATTTTAAAACTTCAAAATGGAGCATCGGGTGTTTGCGTGAATGCGTCGTTCGAGCGCAATTTTTTTCGTGAATTTCCTGGCCGAAGGCCGAAGGCCTTAAATGTTTGTGCTCGGGCACCGTAGGTGCCCCCGAACAACCCCTAGTAATATTATAATGGACTTATTAAAAGGAACAGTTCGTGCTATAAACCATCAAGGTACATTTGAGCTTCAAGAAAGGTTAATGTTTTTGTCGATTTCTTCTTTGCAAGGTCCAGGAATTATTTTCATAGTATGACAACGATATTGGTGCCGGTGGTGCATGCTACGTTAATATGCAGTCGCAATTGAAAATACAGCCAACACAATGCAGGTGACACTCTTGGGCTGTCTAAAGGCCGATAAGAAAGCAATAATAGTGCATTTAAAATTTGATACGACTCAATGGCCTTGTGAAAAATATATGCAAGCCAAATTCAAACTTTGGCTGGCAACAATAAACAAATTTATCACGGGAAAAACAACTTCATTTACACAGTCATCATGCTGTCCATTAAAGAAGTCGGTCAAAGCACGGGCAAGAGAGGACAATAATACAAAATAATACGCATTGTGGGCTCATTAGCAGACGGCACTTAAAACGGCATTAACTGCTTTTTCTAAGTGAAATGGTAACGCAGGCCCTGTGCTTATGCAAATTCTACATCTGGGAGGCGGCCGCAGCTTATAATCGAAATCTTTATGCTGGAGAAATCCGACGAGCTATGAAGCTCTTTTTCACAAATGTCCAAATGTCCTTTTTCACAGATGTCGGCAGAGGCCGAGCAAGTGAGGCGAGCTGCTCAATTTGTACAAGCCACCGGCACGTGCGCACCGGGGCAGTGCAAACCACCACAGCCCATTAGGATGGGATATAGGCTGCCTAAGGCCCAACACCTGGTGCTCATTAACTTTCACACATTTCTATTCCAAGGATTATCACAAGGTCAAAGGAAGACGGAAAGTTAATTTTCTTAAACGTACCTATTTGTTGACATTGCACACCATGCACGGTCTTTGTTTCCATTTGGATTAGAGAAATGTTGAATTTAGATTCCCTGTTTGTGGAATTCTATATGCATGACTAATGCAAAAAGCCACCCAACTCTACGTGACTTATTGCAAAAATGACATCCACCCTGAACTGTTAGGGAGCTCATTGTTTGAGAAATGGCCCTGCCATTTGGCATTATAAATCCCAGCTGTTCAAAACCAAGGAAGACATTCACTCTGTGATCCTCTTATTTACAAACCGTCAAAACGTCCCCTATATTTATTTAACCATTGACACAGATAATACGTGAAATATCTTCAACTTTATTTGCACACCAATGCCGTTTTTCTTGAACATCTACTGACATTTCCCAGCCCGTTAAAACACTTTATAGCCATTTTTAAAGAAAAAAAGTGAATTCCCCCACTGAACTCACCAATTCACAGCCACTGTATGCATCCTGAAACATGTTTAATGAATGCATTGTGGTACAATTATAACACCCCTGACAATTGCACATGGTTACATTGCTTAGTTTGTAAGCAACTAGAATATCTAAATGCAATCCCTTCCAAAGTTTATTTTGTATGATTGCATAATTTAGAAACGAATTTAGTAGACATCAAATATAGTTCCTACATTAATTTCAACGCACAATGCTCAGAATGACGAAATATTAGGTGAACATAATTGCTCAATAAATAGATAAAAATCTAAAATGTCAAGGTAAATGTATCAAGCAATTTAAATGACAGCTTACAATCATTTTTGTTCCTTGACATCAAAAGGATATCAACGAATGTAATAAGAAAAATGCAGAATTAATTACACTTTTTTTAAAGTAGCAGTATATTTCTCGTAATGCAATTAGTGTTTTCACACATTCATTACTTAAATAAGCTCGTTAGCATTTCGAGGTCAGCGGCTGACGATCGGGGGGGGGGGGGGGGGGGACTCCTTAATAGCGGGCGTCAGGATTTTATTAATCATTATCTTTTACGGGAGCTACATGTTTTCCTTGGAGCTGCAACAAGCTATTAACAAAAAATAATTCTACGCGCTTCAATGCCTTGGAGATGGAACAGTCATTCCACATGTGCATTGCTGTAATCCGTTGCTAAACCCAGCGAGATAAAATGGGTTGAAGTGTTTTTTTTTTGTTGCCGAGATTTCGCACAGCTTAGGAGAAGCGGCAAAACACTGAGTTCTAAAGACGAAGCGTGGCGTGTGCTGGCCACAGCGACGACCGGAGCTGCTAACATGATAGATGGTTCTGTTCAGAGATCTTTAGTCACTGTCAGAATGCCGTTACAATTATATTCAATCAAGCTCACAGTGTGACCCCACAGTGCAACCATTGGAGGCGATGCAGACAAGGACAACCCAGCAGTCAAAATAATTTGCTTGCCTGCTGGGTTACAAAATTAGGGCATGGGGCATGGGACCAGGAATATAATGGGGCAAAGAGAGCCCCCGTATTCACTCAGTGTGAGGCTTGCTACACCTCCTCAATTGTCGCGTGATGGGTACAAAATTAATTCCACGGCACCATGCCAGCTTTGTACTGGACACAGCGTTTATGCTACGTTATTACTAACCAACAACCTTCATATGTGACACTTAACTCACTTAACAAGGAGTGCCTACAGAATGATATCCAAGACGTGAATATGAACATGTAGGGCTCAGGGGTCTGTGGAGTGGCCGAGTGCCGTGTTTGTCACTGGCCCTCAGCGAGGGGGAAAGGGTCATTCGCTGCTCAATGACTTACGACAGAAAGAGTAAATCTGCTTTGAAGCACCCCGAGGGCAAACTCAGCATTTCCTTTACGAGGACGTAAATATTGTTTGTGCTGCCATTTGATAAACCTATACTGGCGATTTTTTTTTTTTAAAGCTTAGCTGAGCCATGGCCAACGTTTCCCCGTTCGCACCACCGGAACATCGCCGCTCGCAAAAAAAAAACAGCAACAAGGCTGCAACGCTGTAGGTTTTTGGCAGGTCGCCGTTCATCAACTACTGCCGCACTGACAAGCAACGAATAACATTTAACTGTCTCCATCTAAGTTGCGGTCTTCAAACTGTTCGAAAATAAAAGCTTGCTGGCGAGTTCACCCACACTTGAGCGCAACAGTATAGATATATATTTTTACGAAACTAGCCCACTTTAAATTCTATGTAACACATTATTAATGTGGTTCTGTATTTCCTTAAATACAGAATATCGGTGAATTCCACGTTATATTCTTAGTTTTTTCGGTAAAGTCACGTTGAAGAGAAACAACAAAATAACAAAATATATATAAAACAATAAAAAATTCTCACGACGTTTCGACCATAACTCAAACGGTCATCATCAGGTGTGTCGGTTTGCATAAATTTATTTTGAAAACGGCATATTTATTTATATATATAAAAATAACGTTTGCGTCACGCGCAACGATGGCAGTTTGCCAGGACTAGTCCATCTATTTTTTGAAAAGAGGAGGGGGGAGACGAAATTTGTTTTTATGTATGCTGTCTGAAAGGCACTGTAAGCGTGAACAATCAATCAAGAACTGAAATGATTTATCAAATCTTTCCAATGATTGCTAAGATAGAATCCATCTTCTCGGTTGAAATTGTCTCTGTGTTTGTATATGTGGATAGCCTCATGAACGAATCTCTCATGGAAGCCAGATGGCTTCCATGAGAGATTCGTTCATGAGGCTATCCACATATACAAACACAGAGACAATTTCAACCGAGAAGATGGATTCTATCTTAGCAATCATTGGAAAGATTTGATAAATCATTTCAGTTCTTGATTGATTGTTCACGCTTACAGTGCCTTTCAGACAGCATACATAAAAACAAATTTCGTCTCCCCCCTCCTCTTTTCAAAAAATAGATGGACTAGTCCTGGCAAACTGCCATCGTTGCGCGTGACGCAAACGTTATTTTTATATATATAAATAAATATGCCGTTTTCAAAATAAATTTATGCAAACCGACACACCTGATGATGACCGTTTGAGTTATGGTCGAAACGTCGTGAGAATTTTTTTTTTTATTGTTTTATATATATTTTGTTATTTTGTTGTTTCTCTTCAACGTGACTTTACCGAAAAAACTAAGAATATGAATTACTGCAGTCACGAAAGCTTTAAATCAGAATTCCACGTTGTTAAGGTTTTGCTTAAAATATGCAGCCAGACTGAGGTTTGGACCGCAATAGTGTTTACTGAAGATTTCAGAAGGGCACACGTAATAAGAGCTTTTGATACAGAGAAGCCAGCACTTTTGATGACTGAATGCGAGGATGCACTGCTTGGCGTATGGGACATAAGGAAAAAAAAAGCCTTACAAAAGTTAGGAGTCATTATTGTCTGGGAAATGTTTCTTGCTGTTATTTTTTACGTACAAAACACACAACAGATGCTCCCACTGTTAAAAAGAGCTGCACATCCTACTTAAATGCCATGCAATTTAAAACACATTCATCATGTGCATTGCGTGTAACTGCTTCCATGTGCATCTAGCAATAGTAAATGGTAGCACCTCTTTCATGATGGCCTAATGCAATGCAACCCATCAAAATGAGTATAGCAAATACTATTAGCCAAGCATTTTTATAGCAATAACAAGAATGTATTCCCTCAAGTCTTTCCGAACATGGAAATAATTACTAAAACGTATTTGTTTGTAAATCTCGACTTAAAGCTTTTGTGACTGCAGGAATTCATATTCTTGGGTCCTTCGGTAAAGTCACGTAGATAGGTTGTAATTAATGCCCTTTTATTTAACATGGCGAAAGGCAATTACCATTTTTACCTCGAGGTGGTTATTATTATTATTATCATACATTTTCATTTCTCGGTTGCACATTTCACATTTGACGTTCGACGCGGGTGCAAAAGAAGGCCCGCGATGTGACGCAATCCTCAACGTTTGCCGACGAGTGCTCTGGTAATTCACTGGTGTAGACCGCACTGGGCCTATCCCAGCTGCCTTTCACAAATAATGTCCCACGAGAGAGCCGTCACTGTGACACTTCACCAAAAACCTTCCCGTGGTGGGGTGGTGGGTGGGTGGGTGGGGGGGGCACGTGTGGCAATGAAAGTGCGATGTTTTAACCCTTTCGCGTTGCAACGACGTACGTGTACGTCATCAGTTGTTGTTCTTTACGATTACGTTCTGATGACGGAACCGAATCCGAACGGAAATCGGAAGTAAAACGGCACGCGGGAGGGGGGGCGTGGTGGCACAGTTTTGGCGCCAGCCATCGTAGAGTGTGGCAGTCGTGTCGCTACGGTTCTTCGCGGCGAGTGACAACGTCTTTTAACAACAACGGCGCTTCCGCGCCTCTAGAAATAAGATTAACCCTGAACCGCTTTGTGTGTTCAGAGATTCAGCGGCGAACGGGACCCACCCACCCTGCAACTTGCGCGACGTCTGGGAACGGGAAAGGGTTAAGCCGTGGCCGGTTCCGCTCTCTGCACCTGAGTCACTGCTGCTGCTGCTGCTGCTTTCCTCTTCGCTGGAAGAGTCCGCCGAGCCGGTGCTCTCGCTGCTGCCGGAACTGCCCGAGCCCGAAGACGAGTCGACGTCGTCGTCAGAGGACGAGTCAGAATCGTCGTCTGTGTCGTCCGTCTCGTCCGAGGATGACGAGGATGAAGAGGACGAGGTGTCGGACTCGACCTCCTGGCGCTGGGCCATGATCAGCTTGGGGGCGATTTTCAAATGGTCGCGCAGCTCGTCGCTGTAAGAAACGCATCGAAATAAACACGACTCAATGTCTGCGCAGTGAATGAAACACTTCGAAGGCAACACCGATCGATATTCATTCCCAAGAAGAGCGGGCAGAAAATTCTCGCCGTTCTCAATTTTGCTCGCCACGCCGAAGCAAACATTCCGCACGTAGCGATGTGATCTATTAAGCCAATTTTCTGCCTCCCAACGTTCAGCGCAAGCCAGCTGGACGCGCCACATTACTAAATGGGGCCGGGCGGCGCGAGGCGGCTTGGCAACCTCGCAACCACGCGCGCACCCGGAGGTCAAAGCGGGAGGTGCGAAATTCAAAAGGACCTACGTGAGACCCCCGAGCCCAATGGAGGTGAAGAAATTGATGGCGAATCTGGTGTTGCGTGGGTTGTCCCGTGGAAAGAGCCCTTCAAAGAACGGCTGCAGTGTTCTGTGGGGAAATGAGAGGTCGCAATCCATTAAACGCAGTTCGGACGAAAGTACAACAAACCAATACAACACGCGCGCCTAATCAATACGCGCCGATTGTAAAATTGCTCCCCCCCCCACCTTTTAGTTTACCCAAGTGTTGCACCTAAATGAAAACACGTTTTTACATCTTACAGTTTTACATGATACTTGGGTTGGTTTTTTTTAAGAGTGTAAAAATTGGCACTGTTTATTGGTTGAATATTTAAAAAAAAACGTTATATTTATTATGAATTTTGCTGTGCAATACAAGCAAGCTGTATATTAGTGTGTCAAGATATATTTTTTGTCCTGTGGAAATTTATATATATAGAGAGTAGCTACAAGGAATCAATTCAGTGTGCAATCACGCTCAATTTAAATCGACAAGCATCAACAGAAGCAAAGACCGAAATACCCCACGACTTCACAGCACAGCTGTACCCAGGAGTGGCTCACGACGGTAGCTTCGGTTAAATACAGACATTTACCGCGTTAAATTTTCAATCCCATTACAAGTTAACACGTGGCAACACTAATTAATATACTGCACAGTATACAGAAAATTAGAGGGTGACCGAAACTGAATTTCTGGTTTCGGCCAAAACCGAAACCAGCCCGAAAGTGAAAAATTGACTTTTGGCCGAAACCGAAAGTATGCCGAAAGAGGCCATTTGCCAACTTTCGGAACCGAAACCGAATTTCGGTCGGCCTTTACAGCAAATTTTTACGGTGTAAATGGATTGCACATGTGAAGCTGTGAAACCCAAGGCAGAGTACTTGTCACAGCCAAAGTGAACTACGCATCGACTGTCTATGAACAGGATTTACTGGTCTAGTACTTTCATACTGCAGTTCATATATCAAGCGCAGTGATCACTCACTCGTCCTTTAAGCGCGTGTTGAGGCGTGGAAGTCCCATGTATTCGCAAAGCTCTTGAAAAAGGATCTTGACAAAAATACGGCTCGAGGATGTGGTGGTGTCTTCACTGAGAACCACAGACTCCAGCACCTGCAGGAAAACGGACGAAGAGAAATGGGTTGATAAACCCGCCATCAAAACAAAATGTTACTGGTTCAGTCAACTATCATTGTCATCAACAGCAGCAGCCATTTGTCTATCCACTGCCGTTGACATTGCCAGCGGTCATTTGGACAGAGCACTTGTACAAGTGTAGGCACGGAGCCTTTACATTGAGGATAGTTTGGCCTACTCTTTACTCGCCGGATATGTTACGTTAGTTTGGATGATTAGCCGATTAAGTTAATGAATATACAAAAAAATTACCATTAACTTTTTTTTGTGGTCGATTGCCCAGGTGCTGCCGGACAACATCGAGCCTCCTGTCAAACAGCCATGCCCAGCGTGATACAGATGATACTGATAACATCAACAAGACCAGTCCATTTCCTCCCATCCAGTGGCACGGTATGGGAACAGAAGTGAGACTTTTCCCCCCAATTATTTTCCTGTCATCAGATTAGTCGAGTAATTGATAACTTAGGTAATCGGATTTCCCATCCCTAGTGAGAAAATATAATGGTACCAACACTTTTCCCCACCGCCACGTGCATGTATAATTGTTGAACTTCTTTCGCACCACACGTAGCCAACTGTGCTAATCGGAGGTGCGGGGAAAGGACAACAAACTAAACACAAAAGCAGTTAAATTTAGATTTAAAGCTTTCGTGACTGCAGGGATTCATATTCTTGGTTCTTTCGGTAAAGTCACGTAGAAGTGAAACAATAAAATAATAAAAATATAAAACAATAAAATTATCACGACGTTTCGACTGCAACACAAGCAATCACAATCAGGTGTGAAAACCACAGCAAGAAAAATTGAAAAAAAGTGGTGGTTCTTTTTTACGTTAGCACCACGGAAAACGATTTGGCAGTTTGTTCAGACGGACGAGTCCATCTACTTTGATTTAAAGCTTTCGTGACTGCAGTGATTCATATTCTTGGTTCTTTCGGTAAAGTCACGTTGAAGGGAAACAACGTGACTTTACCGAAAGAACCAAGAATATGAGTCCATCTATGTTCGAAAGAACCAAGAATACAAAAGCAGTTGTAAAGAAATGAGCTTTTCAATCGAGATGTAAAAGTTCATAGCGCAGAAAGGCATCTGAAAGCGCATCATATCCGTTTGCTGCTGGTGACAAAACCAAAGGGAGTCACCCAAGTAAACAAAGATCCCCCCAAGGATTCAATAACCCTGCTGACAATTACAACCCATCGAAATAATTGCCAACACTGAAAAAATATTCATAGTCTTGTAACAAAGGCAACAATTGTCTAAGTGTGGGTATTGTAATGCTTACTAAAAAAATAAATTGCAAAGATCAAAGCCGACATTTCTCAAGGAGAGCCTTTCTCCATCAAACTTCCGCGAGTATAAAACGAGTTATTTCTATTAACCTTGTTTTAAATTAACAAAGAGAGCAGTCAATTTTAATGAAATTCCATTTAGCGTCGGGGAAAAAAATATTTAAGAAGTTTTACATTTAATTATCAAAGGTAGGGGGGAAATGAGAAGGTATCGCAAGCATAACCAGCAAGCGAGCGAGCATGTGAGGCAAAGTTCACGTGGATGTATGAACGAGGAAAAAAGCTTTGGTCAAGATCAAAAACTTACTTTTTATGTTATTTTGCCAGCTAAGGCCCACTGAGCTAAAATAGCTCTTTTCCAGAAGCGACCTGGCTAAAATGATAGCGACACTGAGTGGTTTATCATGCAGAAATGTTTCGCAGCCAAATAATCTAAACACATTTTTCTAAACATGGAGGAAAAAAACCGGTGGAAAAATCCACGCGGCCACAGGAAGGACACGCAAACTCCAAATATACAGGCGCCAAGGTCGGGATCGAACCCACAACCTCCTGTATACCAGGCGAGGGATATAACATCTTGTCACTGCAGCGCCCGAAGGTCACGGGGGGTCAAACACATTGCTTCTTTCATTCTGATATTTTTGAAAGCAGTTGCAAAGCCTCCATCGGACCTCTTATAACTGCTTTTGTCGTATCTCACAATCTGGCTTCAGGTCTTCTTGATTGCAGAACCACGGGAGCCACACTCCAACACCAGTCTCAGCAACGCACAAGTGATTCAAACTGCTCTTTATGACACTATCTCAATTCTTTTGTGCCATGTCCTATATTTAACTTTCCAGTTGCTTACCACGATTCTTGCCATGACATTTTAAGCATTCCCCCCCCCCCCTTCATGCACTGTGTTCAAAGGTGAAAAGCATTTCCCTCTTGTCCGCTTGTTAAATCCACACATCTCTCCCCCCCACACACAAGAGGAAACCCATTACTCCAAACGCACACGTCCATGTCTTATCACTCAAGCCGAGATCTCTATTCTTTAGAAAGTGTATATGCTACATCAATAACCTGCCGTACTAATATAATATGCCTGTTGATCTCCTTCCCACCACATGCTGGGTTAATGCACATTACGAGCTCAATATAGTCTTCTTTTTACCATCACATGTTTCACTTTCTCCTGACACCTGTGAATAGCCCTGATATGCAATTTTCATATCAGAGCCCTCGGACACATTTGACCACTGTTGAGTCGTGACATAGCCAATACGGGTGGCATCTAGCAAAGTATCGACAAGGCTCAATTAATGCAACTCACTACTCTACGGGACATCCGGCAAAAACATTAGCAAGCTGCAGCGTGTACAATATTCTCTGGCGCTTGCCGCGACGGGTACTGCAAGATTCGTCCATGTCCATCCAGTGCTCGCCAAGCTGCAGTGGCTTCAAGTTGCCAACTGAATACGTTATAAGGTCGTACTCGTGACACAAACAATTATTGCCACAAATGAACCACAATACCCTGCTGATCTCGTCGAGGAGCATAAACCATCTCTTGAACTCCGGTCATATTCACAGCGGCTTTTGGCCGGCCACTGAACGAAAGACGGTCACCGCATCGCGCGCTTTCAGGTGCGCTTCTGCGTCCGTCTGGAACGCTCTTCCATCCGATATTAGGAAGCCACTGGAGCGATGCACTTTAAAAATCTTATTTCATTTAGAGCTGTGTTTTGTTTGTTGTCTTTACCCTGCACCTCCGATGAGCATGGTTGGCTATGTACGGTGCGAAAGAAGTTCAACATATGTACATACAAAGGTACATGAACCACTGGCAACTTTGTTTATGTAAAGCTCACCCACTACATTGTTGAGCCTTAGTACCTAAATGCCAAAATGTGCAATGCCCCAAAGTCAAGATCCTAGCTAACAAACCTGTATCGTCTACCTACTCAAAGTCTCTTAGGTGCTAATGATCAATTATGATGCCCGAGTGTTTTGCAACAGTTTCATAAAAAAAAATATTGACAATGCTGTCTGCTTTACATATATTACTTATGTTCTGCCTACATTTAACGAATAGAAAACGGTAAGAGTAAATAGCGGATTGAGGGATTTAATAAAATAGGGGACAAACCACACAATTAGTTCACCAATGATATATTACGTGTAAATTAATCTACTGAATAAAATGTTCTCTGTTTTAACAAGCATGTCATGTCATTTAAGTAGTTCCTCACCGAATATGTTATTTTGCAAGTGACTGTAATGCTCAGCCGATAGCAGGCTGCAGTAATGCCTCGCGTAAAACACGTCAATCGTTTCCATAAACGTCGTGTTAATTGTGAATTGGAATGCCCATGTTCCAGGGCAAACTCATTCATCACCAGGACAAAGTATCAATACCTTTAGAAGAGTACGCTATACACCGCAATTGTGAATGAAAATATGCACCAAAATTGTATCAGCCCTCTGTCAATCCACTGCTGCATAAAAGCCCCATGCACATGTCAGCCACATTTCGCCACGTTGGTGAAAGGAGACTGGGAGGGCGAGGCCAGGAGCGGTTTAGATATCACTCGCCACTGATGTTAGCCATGGTCAGGAATCAATCTCAGGTGACCAGGCTATTGTGATTTTAAAGACGTCACTTAATAAAAAAAACATATGCCACTAAAAAGGGCACTGTGGCTGAGACTGCCAACCTGAGCATGGAAAATTATGTCCACCTCTTATCGAACTGCAGATCTCAATCCCTCCTTGTTCTCTTAGACCTCAACTGCTTTTGACAGCACCCACTATACGCTTTTTCACTGCCTTTAAAAGTATGTACGAATTTTCAGAAAATTCCTCCTATTCAGTTCACTTACACTGTACTTCTTATTCAGGTCCTACTATGTTTCCATGCAAGCCATATAGTATTTTTTGCTACAGTATTCCACAAGGTTCCACCCTAAGTCTGTTCCGCCTCTCAATTTACCACCTACAAAGAAAGAAATCACCTCCAACCTTCAACGTTCACAAGCAATTTCTATGCTGACGACACTCTTACAACCATAGACCCCATTACAACGTCGACCCTCGCACTTTGCTTTGACGCTGCTGAATCTCCTGATTATGGTTGAAACTTACTCTAGCTAAACATTGGCAATACCTAAAGGAGTCCTCCTCATAAGCAAGAGGTCCAAGCTCAATAACCATAACAGCTGAAGTGTGTTTCTCTTAAACTTTGCCATGAAGCTGGCAAAGTGCCTGAACATTTGGAGGCAATGATCCTGAGCCATTATTCCCCTCCCACATTTCTCAACTCTGCAGGACTACTCTCTTTCCTGCAAAACACAATACCTCCTGCATCAAACACTGTCTCGCACTATCTTCTGCCGAAACCCGTATCTACGCCTTCGTATCTTTGACTGGACTAATATAATGCTGTGCTTTACGGCCTCCCAAAAATCCTTCACCTCCAAACTCCAATTGCCCCAGAATGCCTTTGCAAGACTCCTCACCTGCATCAGTAAACAAGGCCACATCCCCTTGATCCTAAGATCCCTTCACTCTAAGAATGCCCTCGCAACGTTCATGCTCCACTGATCCGCCCCCAAACCTTCGTATCCCTTCTCATCTGACTCTCTATTGACCTCCACTTTCCTCTCTGCTCCAGCAATCTTCTGCCAAAAAATCCCCAGTCAACCTTTGGTGATAGGGAGGGTCACTTCTTCTCTCGTGTTGTCACTGCTGTCTGGAATTTCCTTCCTACTGGTTGTCCAAACTGCCGAGATCCTTCACCTGCTCAAGTCGATAGTGAACATCTTCTCTTCATTGAAGAGTTTTCATTGCACCTTTACAATAGACGTGACAACGAATGGTGATGATGGATTGATTTAAATCTTTTTTTTTAAGCTCACAACACATGCCATTGAATCGTGCACGAACACATCAATTTATTTTTAAATGTATGTAATTGGTAGATGTAATCCAAGCAGGTATGATAAATACGACATTCACCATAATGTACATATATTGTGAAATTGAATGGTCACCACAGATAATGAATTGTTATGTGCAACACCATCTCACCCAAAAAAAACCTCTATTATGGATGATAATGGTCGCGAAAGCCTACGTGTTAAACTGACCGTTTTCCTGCCCTCCCTTGCCAGTAGCCCCTTCTACTCTTCATTCTCTCCCTGTCTAAAAAAATAAATGGAATACATAAAAAAATAACTGCCATTTGAATTACCTCAATGCATATGTCCTCCTCATTTTGTACGGAATTGAAATGCGGTCACATTTATATTCATAAAAAATTTCAAACGGTCACTCGTATTTTTGAAAAGCGTCGATGATTGGTTTACTCTCGGTGTGCCGTTTGAAGTTCAAGAAAGTTAATGTGCACATATGCTCACATAGTCGAATATATTTTATGGAGTTATTTCATCCCAGATACGGTATCAATGTAACAATAACCTGTTTACGTATGCATTACCCTGTATGTAATAATGAATAAAGCTTGTTTTACTAGTAATAGTGAATCAAGAAATGTATTTTGATATTATTACAAATACTATTAAATATATGGATAATTTTCTTCTATAAATTTCAACAACTGTCGAATAAAGAAAGGTATATTTACTGCCTATGTATTTAATATATCTGAGTCATCTGTAAATGTGGACAGTGCACGTGTGTTTTTCACGTCATCTGCACATATGCAGTTTGCGTGTTATCTGCATGTGTGCCGTGCATCTGTCATCTGCATGTATGAAGTGCATGTGTCATCTGCATGTGTGATGTGCATGTGTCATCTGTATCTATTCAGTGCATGCGTCATCTGCACCTGTGCTTTTTGCATGTCATCTGCATGTGTGCCGTGCATCTGTCATCTGCATGTATTAAGTGCATGTGTCATCTGCATGTGTGATGTGCATGTGTCATCTGCATGTGTGCTGTGCATGTGTCATGTGCATATGTCATCTGCATGTGTGCTGTTCATGTGTCATCTGTATCTATTAAGCGCATGAGTCATCTGCACCTGTGCTGTGCATGTCATCTCCACGTGTGCCGTGCATCTGTCACATGCATGTATGCTGTTCACGTGTCATGTGCATCTGTGCTGTGCATGTGTCATCTGCACGTATGATGTGCATGTGTCATCTCCACGTGTGGTATGCATGTATGATGTGCATGTTGACTGCACTGTGTTGCTTGCGGCAGCCATGTTGTGAGTGTGTGCACAATTGAGTAATGTGATCGTCCTCCGTGTGCAGCAACAAAACATGATTTAGCACCTGCTCATTAAAAAAAATCCCTTCTCAATATTGTTCTGCTTAATTTAACAGGTTCAATATGTAAAAAAAAAACTGTTGAATTTAGGTTAAATTGAGTCTCTAAGGAATACCACAGTCTTTTATCTCAAAAGAAGCCCACTTCTCCTAGCTTTATGGCCTCCATTTCACTTATAATATATGCCACCGTATTAAGAGCACCCTTTCATGTTTTCCAGCTGTAAAGAAATATTTCAATTCGGGCCTTTACAGCAACCCTTTCAGTGAGATAAAAACAAACCCGTAGGTTTACTAACAAGCAATAAACCCACACAGGTCTATTCGAGTGCTATCACTAATGGAAGGCTAAAATAAATCATCACATGCAACAGCTCCTAATTGGAAGGCAGGGCCGTTAAATTAGCGCAGCCAGGAGTGACAAAAGAAGTCAGGGGAATGCATACCTAACAAAACCGCGGCTCATCAGTGCGAAGCATGGGTGATGACCCCTCACCTCCCGCAGTGACTGTGGCACCTGGTGGTTGCTCTTGAGCCGAACTCCACTTTTCAAGTTTATTTTTTTTAAACCAGGTGACAACTCAAGATATAGTCCTAGACAGTCTCATTTTCAAGAATGAAGAATGACCGAGGGGGGGGCGCATTAGTTTGCCAGTAGGCGGCTATATGATTGCTATGTATTGTCCAACTTGAGTCATACGACATGGTCGAAAATTACAAAATTTGAACCCTGATGCCGGCACACAACGGCCTACTCCTAGCAACGATGCCACGGGGATCTTTCGCGTCCACTCTGAAATAGGCCTCGTCACCGACCAATGCACTGCCGCCACACTGCACGGATCCACACCGATACGCAGGACAAATCCGTACACACCTTGCGACTAGCTTTTCTAGGCAACTGCCAGTTTCCCACTTTCTCGAGGGACTCGTGATTCCCTCCCCATGCATTTGAGCTTCTCCGAATGTCCGTCGACCAGTCTTTCGTTGCGTTGTTTCCCAACCGCTTGAAAAATAAACTCAATCGCGGGACGCTCCATCAGTTGCAGAACGGGGCGGGGCTTAGCGATCTATCCTCGAAAATGTACGTTCCCGTAGGAGGGCTGAATGGATCAATTGCTCCTTAGCGGTCCCATGTGGGAAGGCTGAATAATGTTTTTGTTATTCTTTGACGCTTTACAATGTATCTGTGCAAGAGTGTTACCTGTAGGGAATGTAAATAACACAATTATTGAAATCTTATCAATAGAACAGGCTTAGTATACTTCTGTAATAATTTACTCAATATAAACTGCTCTAAATCAAGAGCCAACGATATAAAAAGCTGCTTAATTTAATTCCTAATGGTGAACGACAAAGCTTAGTAATTAATTAAGTTTCAACAATATGTTATTTCTTTTAAAATCATGTTAGGTGGCATAGAAAAAAAATATTTACGAATGTAAATGCCATATTGAAAAAGGCTATAAATACACCAATACTTTACAAGAGTTATTCAGTAATAATAATTTAAATTCACTGGGTCTTAACTTCTTTCTCCAAATAAGACAGCTTCATTGTCTGCTATATTACTCGCCATTACATTTAAATTACATCTACTCTCCTAATGTCTCCTTTGAAATGTCCATAATTCTATGACTGAGCATGAGAACCAGGTTTTAAAGAGCAGAGGTGTTATTGAGTGTTTTGGTCAATGTTGATTTTAAAAAATCTAAGATATTTTTGGTATGTACTCAGTAACATTTTATGAAAGTAGTAAATGTACCAAGATGTGTGATATTTCAAACGCTGAAAACTGTTTGACACTCATAGATTTTAATATACTGATATTATCCTTGATAGTAATCCACTTTTCAATCAACCTTAAATTTCATGAATTCTATGCCAGGCCATTTAAAGTTCAATACACGCAATTGATCAATTAGCTAACATGGTACATGTACTACTTACATCAATACAATCTTACTGAGTACATACCAAAAATATCTTAGATTTTTTAAAATCAACATTGACCAAAACACTCAATAACACCTCTGCTCTTTAAAACCTGGTTCTCATGCTCAGTCATAGAATTATGGACATTTCAAAGGAGACATTAGGAGAGTAGATATAATAATTTAAATGTAATGGCGAGTAATATAGCAGACAATGAAGCTGTCTTATTTGGAGAAAGAAGTTAAGACCCAGTGAATTTAAATTATTATTACTGAATAACTCTTGTAAAGTATTGGTGTATTTATAGCCTTTTTCAATATGGCATTTACATTCGTAAATATTTATTTTCTATGCCACCTAACATGATTTTAAAAGAAATAACATTGTTGAAACTTATTTAATTACTAAGCTTTGTCGTTCCCCATTAGGAATTAAATTAAGCAGCTTTTTATATCTTTGGCTCTTGATTTAGAGCAGTTTATATTGAGTAAATGATTACAGAAGTATACTTAGCCTGTTCTATTGATAAGATTTATCAGCGTACTCTGTTGAAATCGGTGAATAACATTAACTAGGATTTGTTTTACACGATGACACTTATAACAAATACTGAATGTAGGCCACATAATGCACTCAAAATGTTGTCCATCCCTAGCATGCATATGTGCATCTCTGTTAACCAGGCTGCTGCTTCCAATGCATTTGAAAATTGTGAAACCCCATAAAGCAATAAAGCATTTGCTGATGTTCCAGCGACTGCACTGGCTAGATTGAGTAACAACCTATGCAACAAATCTCACTCAAAAAGTGCTTCTTTTCTTTAACACAATGCGACCTCCTATGGGCTTAATTGTCAGATCTGACTTTAGCCACGGGGACTTTCATACACTTGTTTTCAAGTTTTTTTTTTACTGTGCAACGTAGCCTTTTAAAGTGCATACTCTATACTGTATAAGCTCGTGAACTCCCCGCCAAAACATTAAGTCTCAGCGCACAATAGCAGATGTTGGCTTGATTACGGAGCACATACCCAATCTGTCCGACAAATAACAAAAGTGGCATCGCAATCGCTGGCTGCCCCCGGACTGCTAATAAGTTCGGCAAGGCACTTACGCTCCACGGTATGGAGTCGGTGAACAGCAGGTGGGCAAAGAGCTTGGCCACGTTGCGGAGTTTATTCGTCTCCAGCCGGTGGATCGCCTCGTACTGCTCCCTGAACAAAGCCTCGTAGCTCTCCATGTACTCCTTCTTCAGAAGGGAAAATCTCTGAAACCAAGAAATGCGTGACAATTACGTGAGGGGTAAAGCGCAATTAAAAGGAAAAGGTAAAACGCCTTCTTTAGAACAAAATATTCGGATTGGATTAAGTTTCATGGAAAAAAAAACTACGGAAAAAAATGTTTATAATTGTTATGAGGTCGTAAAAGGTAAAAAGTTGCAGCCCTGCAATCGTTTGCTCATGCCACTGCTGGCACAAGGGCCTCCACTTAAGGGAACTATGGATAGGCCCTCTAAAGGGTATTTTGGCCTACTCTTCCTTGGTGGCCAAACCTCCTGGAAGGGGAGGGAGAGTTCCTACACTTTATCCCACCACATAAGACCTGCCGATTAACTGAATGTGGTGTATCTATTTATTTTGCTCCGTGGACAAAGGCAGAAAAATTTAAAATACCTGCCCACTGTTTCAACTGGTGTGCAGGGTAGATCGAACCGGTGACCCTTATATTTAAAGTCCAGCATGCTTCCAATGACACCAGCAATTTGTTTTTATTACGACAGACAAAACTCTGTAACTAAATGAGAGCCAATTAAGACAATAAAATAACTACATTTTGCAATGGAAACTGTGCTGTATGCAATTAAGATGGAACAAAAGGAGTGTAGATGTATCCCTTACACCTGCCAGAAGCCCAAAAAACTTTTCGTATGTCCTCTGTTGAGCGCAGCAGTCCAGAATCATGTTGCATAACTCCTTCTGCAGCCACAGATTAAGAGAGTAACAAAAACAACTTTCATCAGCATTCACAGACGTCAAATCGAATTGCCAGCGAATAACCGTTTGGAACAGCGTTGTATACACTGTGCCTTCACAGTGCCATGCTCACAGTCACATACCATAGACACGCACCCATTCAAAATGTCAAGTGTAGGACACAAAGTTATTTTCTGCAACAAATTCCTCTTTTTTTTTTTAAACGCATTTCTCAGAACCACAAATTACATAGCCTCCACATGCCCAGAATCAAATACTGTACAGTGCAGATTTCTACAATGATATTCGAGAACAACAAAGAACATTTTGTGAGAAAGAAAAGCAAAAAAAAAGAAAAAAATATATATTAAAAATAGATGCGCATGCCTCCTTTTCTTGCCAATGCCACCTTTTACCGAGAATGGCACACAGCACTGGTCTTCTCATAGGATTAAAATCAACACGGGTAGATAAGCAGACTGCCCCGGGTCGCTGCCAACCGGATGCATTATCACATCGCCAGCGGATTGGAAATGCAAAAAGAAGCCTTCCTGATCAACTATGCTGGTCATGCCACACGAGTATGTGTATTTTTATATTGCCTGTAGATCTCCAAGCATTAAGAAACCATGCCTAAGTGCACAGACGGGAAGGTAAGAGAAATGTTTAAACTTCCAACATTACACAATTCAACATTTCATTTCGGGATTGGTTTAAGTGCTATGTTTATCTCAGAAAAAAATCATACAAAGTGTACAAGAAAAAGATGAATGGCCTGATGAGTAAAAAATGATATACAAATTGGTTGGAATTGTAATACAAATTCTATGTAAATTGGTATTAGAAACAGTGTCAACATTAAAAGGCCAAACCTTTGAACAACAAACTCATAAAAACCACCAGTGCAGCACGATAAAGAACAATAATTCAGAGTAAATAACTTGGCACAAAAAGATGCATAACAAAAATGACTTAATGTAATTATAATCCAAACCCACCACTGAATGAATGTGCACAATTTTAGTCAGTGGAAACAACACACCTTACAAATTACTAAGATTTACCTACGCTTGGAGAATTCTCAGGAAATAAAAAAGTGGCAGACTGCTCTAAAGGCACCATCAAAGGGTGAAGATTGTGGCTTCTAGGACAAAGCAAATCGACAGCATTTCCCAAATTGGACGATTTTAAACTTCATCCACTGAGCCGACTCCAAGTGCTGTTTCCATTTACTGCATTTTCTTTGCGTGGGACAAAAACCACATGTGAATACAGACTATTGAGACAACTAAAATAAGAACGTGTTTTTGAAGGTCTCTGTAAATATCAGAATGTAATATGCTCTGGCATAGCTTTGTTTAAAAAAAAATTAGTCACAAGCAATAAATAGAAACAACATAATTATGCATTAGCCATTATCCTGTTAAAAATAAGCATGTGAAATGGGGAAATAAATAATCGTTGAAAACATTTTATGTTTTCATTGCTTTTTTACGTGACATTATTTCCTTCTGTGTCTTTCTAAAACTAGGTTTTTTTTGTGTAACGATAACATTTTTTTTTTACAAATATTCATGTGTGAAGTGCTCTGTAATTCTGCTGCTGGATTAGGACCCATCAATAACCATGAGGGTCGAGTTATTTGACCACACTTCAACACGCTGTTAAGTGGAGGTTGAAGGCGGAAAGCATAAATATTAGAGCATTGAGTGCACTACATCAATGGAATTTGCTGCACTGTCCTCTGGTTTCCAACACTTAGCCCAACAGCAGCCTACAGCAACTTGTTGTGTTCACCCAACCAAGTATTATCCAGGCTCAATGCTGCTCAGCTTCCAATATCTGACGAGACCAAGTGCATTGAGGGTGACTTGGTCAAAGGCTTAGAGGAACATACAGATGAATAATGAACAAACATCAAACAAATCCATGTACGACTTTACAAAAAAAATGTGTTAAAAGCAATTCCCTCCCGTCGAAAAATTTTCCCAAAAAATGCGATAGGAAAAAAAGAATTGGCTGACCTACATCTGACGGACAGGTTTATCATGGTCCAAATGTGTGAAAATATAGGAACATTCTCTATCAAAAAGTAGTCAAACTTGAAGGCACAAAGTTGGGAATGGTTGGAACGAGGCCATCGAGCGCGGATATAGCGTTTCCTGTCCATCTCCTACAAGCCCTCCACATGCCACTGCCAAATGTGCCCATATCAGTCACTAGCTTTCTCTGTAGATCCATCTTATCTGAAACGGTCTAGCAAATAATGGTGGCTACAGACACCCATCGAAATTGCCAACACTTCTATAAAAGTGTACTTTTTAAATCAGTTGACATTTGCGTGTGATTGCTCAAATTCTACCAAACATGCACAGCCTTGCAGATATTACTTTTGGTGAGAGCAAGTCACAAATTATCTTGTTCAGAAAAAATTGTCGTGTCTTTGGAGCTGACAGGAATTGGCGTTTGACGATGGGAAAGCCATGGGGGGGGGGGGGGGGGGGCTTTGTTCACGGCTTCGCAGTTCAATTGCGGTATATTCCAAGGCTCTGGCATGCCATGCTTACTGCAAGCAAGACTGACCCCAATCGAATTCAGACACAATGTTCAAGGAACAATTGTCAAAAATGTTTCTTGCCGAAATATTTTACCAAAGAAAACCATACGTAGAAGGCACTTAGACACATATACTTGTCACACACATTAAGCCATAAAACCAATTTAATTGTGTCTCCAAGACAGAGGTTCTTTGCAAGACATCTGGCTACCATGAAAGATTCGCTCATGAGGCTATCCACATATACAAACACAGAGACAATTTCAACCGAGAAGATGGATTCTGGCTTAGAAATCATTGGAAGGATTTGATAAACCATTTCGGGTCTTAATTGATTGTTCACGCTTACGGTGGCTTTCAGACCGCATCCATTATTTTCGTCTCCCCCCTCCTCTTTTCCGAACATAGATGGACTCGTCCGTCTGAACAAACTGCCAAATCGTTTTCCGTTGTGCTAACGTAAAAAAGAACCACCACTTTTTTTCAAATGTTCTTGATGTGGTTTTCACACCTGATGATTGCTTGTGTTGCAGTCGAAACGTCGTGAGAATTTTATTGTTTTATATTTGTATTATTTTATTGTTTCCCTTCTGCGTGACTTTACCGAAAGAACCAAGAATGTGTTCACGAGTTCAAGTAACAATCGCCAGACCGAGGTAAAACATGGACCCTCCTATGTAGGAGATTTGTTGGTCATCTGCCAAAACCAATGCCTGCGCAAAACGCCATTTTGCACTGAATTCTATCAAGCCTGGCTGAGCTTTTACAGTGGTATTCGGAAAAAAAATATTTGCTGAGTGAGCCCCTCTCTCATCTTTGCTGTGGAGGACAGCACAGTAAAATAGTTATTTAAAATAGATATTTAAAGGATATCGGGTGAAACCCCGTGATGTCAGTTTCCAGACTATTCCAAATGTGGCCCTTGTACAAGCTCACGGTTAAGTTAATAATCATGTGTAGCAAGCCCAATTCACAAATAACACGTACGAATAATTAAACATTATTTCAGCCCTATGTCATGAATCCACAGGGCGAGGATCAAATATCATGCACCACTGATGTCCACGGAAGGCTGGGAATTAAATTCCGGTCGGCAGGTTCAAAGTAAAATGTGCAAACCATCGTGCTACCACACCAGAATAATAACACCCCTTAAATGGACATACTTAGTCCAGACATGAGTAGAAAAAACGCAACAAATTGCAAAACTGCAATCAATAGAATGCCAAAATAATTCCAGATGTGAATATCACTGGATTAATTATAGATACACAGCAGCTGCTTCTAAACAGAAGAGACAACATTTTAATTGGGGAGCGTGGTCAATTATGAAGCACATATTCTTTTCAGCTTGCTCATGAATAATGAGAGGCTATTGCTAAGAAAGATTAATCCTTGTTTCACACAGCATATGGTATGTGCATGTTAAGTATAATGACTACAGGTGTGTTTTACTATTGACACAGATGGCCTTCTTTAATTTTATAAGTGCTGAGCATTACAAGAATTCACCGCACAATGTATCTTCAGGGAAAAAGAAAAGTGTTAATGAAATTATAAACAACGCAGTGCTGGTTGTGCAACTAATGATTTTTCCTTAAACCCCTCCGTTATAAAAACCATAATTCTTTATACGTTGAAAAATAATGCCGTATATAGTTTGCAATATGTGGTCTGAACGCGGGTAACCATGCCGACTGAAAGTCTAACAATGCAATACCTATTATCGTTCCACTGCAAAGCCTGGCTGATATCGTGCCCAATACAATTTCTCAACTAATCATGATAATTTCACACCCCAAAATTGGCAGCCGGATAAAATTAGCTCCATATATGTTTCGACAAAAGTAAGAGTTTCAAACTTTGGAAGAAGCAACAGTAAATGTATCGACCGATTGTGGTGAACTAAAGTGTGGATCCTCGTGCCTATGATAAGTCACCTGGTTAGAGTGAAATAATATTCTACGTGGATGGATAGTGAACATAGTGAGATGAAACAACTAACCAGACGTGTGAAACTACGTACGATTTCAGATAGTAGCTGGGTCAAAATGCTATACTTTATCCAACCAGAAATTCAAACGTATGCCGGTTGGAAACTGATATTCGGCTGATGTAATGATATTATTGCACATACATGGGAAACGATGAGTTCATTGTTTTTACGAATACAACATTTACAAAATAAATGTATCTGCACACGTGAGCTTGCAACAGGGACTCTGACGATAAAACAGCAACGTGCACGAATCACTGTGCAAACATCATTATAAGGCAAGCATGTTACAAAATGTTACACGATTCATTAATTGGCAAATATTGGCAATATTTGGCATCGTTGTCACTCCTTGTGGTGCCGCGATGCCACAATCCATGTCCCTCCTGCATATAAACCGATCTCATCAATCCATCTCTGCAGCGGTCAACCTCTGGGGCATGATCCCTCCCCCGGTTGCAACCTTGATTAACTGTCTTGTCCATCGCCCCATCAACCCTTCAAGTGATCTGTCCTACCCTAGCCCACTTACTTTTCCTCACAGTCACTCTGATGTCTTGGATTTGTGTTTGTTCTCTGAACCATGCGTTTCTTTTTCTGTCTCTCTGTAATTACATGCACTCGCCTCCCATGCTTCTTCATAGAGTACATGTAGGCTATTCTTCTACTAACTATTTTAGTGTTCTGGTTTTTTCATTCCTTTTTTCATAATGCATAATATCCATTGCTTTAATGATTTCCTCTTTAGGCACGTTGTTATGTTTTTTTTATTAGTAAATCACATTTTTCCAAAAGCACTCCAACCTGCACTCGCTCGCCTCTATTTCACAATTGATTTTGGAGTACCTTTGGTATTTTTTCCTAGAAAAAGACATATAGTCTTGTGTTCCTCCTACAACGATTTTTGGTCTCTCAAAAGTTGTTGTAAACAAATTTTATTTTGCTCATATTTATCATTATCCCAAGCAAAGAAAAAATGGGAATATATAGAAATCCATAGATTCTTTGTATAACCAGCAGAGGAGTCAGGTAAGGAGGAGATATGTTGTCACCCAGGATATTCACAGCAAATCCGAGTATAGCACGGTTGGCTACGCACGATGCAAAAGAAGTTCAATATGCATTACATACATACACATATACACAATCTGATAACATTTCGGATTAGATAGGTGAAATAAATGCATAAAATAAAGCCAAAATTGGCCATCTCATATTCGGTAATATTGGACATTACAAAGAATTAACAAATACATATTGAAAAACACCATAATAATGATACATTTAAGCATAGTTTATGATGAGTTCAGTTGCTAAACTATTTCTATCATGGTTTCCTATACGCAACATCATAGGCATATAGACAAATATATACATACATAAAAAAACGTGTAAAAATGATATTCTTAAGTTGGACAATGTAGTTTTGCATAACATAGCTTTTTTTGTGTTAAACAGCGTAAATAAAATGTCGTTAAACCCGCCACCACCCGACAGCCAATAAGTAAGGCATGTTCTGTTAATGTGACAAACCCTACTAATTGGCTCTGTAGGGCCATGGCAGGTTTAACGACACATTTATATTTACGCGATTTAACCCCAACATTTTTTATTATGGATTTTATTGGTCGCGAAAGCTTACGTGTTAAATGTAGTTTCGCCACACATTTTATTTAATAATTGGAAATGGGTGGAGAGGAAGCTTGCTCCTTTATGCAAGCGCATCCTTGACAAAAATAACAAAATTAGGATTCACATTCTCACATGAAAATACTACTTCCCTTTGACATTTAATTTTCAACTTCTTAATGATTGCACCACAGCAAGCGCATTTCTCGTCACAACTGAGGACCGTCGTAACAAAGATTTGCTTATGCAACCAAGTTTTAATTCAGCATTGTTACAAAATGGGCTTATAAAGGATGATTATAACTGATTAGCATACTGTCACAGATGGTGGGGCAGTGGCATTTAAATGTTAATGCTCATCGTGCCTCACACAAAACACCCCATATGTATTCTATGTCTGGTCGGGGAACCAAACATGGGTTGCTTATCTTGCTTGTGGAGATAAATATATTGAGGATTTTTTTTAGGAGGATCTGAAACGCAAGCGGTTATAACTTGTAAACATCTCTTACGTTTTCTTTTGAACAAAGGACATTTATTTTGGCGTTTCTTTAAGGTGTTTTTTTCATTATTATTTTTCATTCAGGTTATACCTTATTATGAAACAATGTAAAATCTCCACGAAACACCAGGTCATATAATAGTTGTTTTGGTGTATTTGTGTGATGGAAATGATACTGAGTTATTTCATACATCACCACAGCAACCTAGATATCAGCAGAAATGTTTTTGCAAGTAACATACTTCCCACAATCTAATATGACGCAATACATTACTGTTCACACCAAACCTGCAATGGAAAATCTCAGCAGGTAAATAACAAGTTGCTTTATGAACGGGTTAACACGTGATTTGGCGGAGCCCAGCTGCAACAAGACAGCTCAATCCAGAATCAAATTTTCACACTTGTAATGGAATCTGTCACTCACTGAGCGCCAATTTCCATCTCCATAACATACCCAAGAAAGCAGGCTGAGGCTTTTCCCCATGCCGATTGATTGCCGGGATGGAGTAGCACTATCCAAACTTAGTTTAGCAGGTCACATGTGATAGCCATGCGGGCTGGCCACGTGGCTACTAGCCAACCCAAGATCAACGCTCATATTAAATTACGGCTTTAAACTTTACAAAATGTCATTTTTATTCATGAATGCATGGCACGACTTTTAAATCATTGCTATCCGTACATTTTCGGCTGTATTTCAATCCCTGAAGTTGCCCACAAATGCTAATGTACAAAAAAACTATGATTGCTATATTTTCGTGCGATATTATAGCATCCGTGGCCTTATCAGTTGAATTGTCTGTTAAATATGTATTTTTTTTAATATTAGATAACATACATAGAGACACACATACTTTTATTTGTATGTGTGTCTGTATGTATGTATGCATGTTGATTTTCTTTCGCACTGTACGTAGCCAACCGTGCTAATCGGGTGCGAGGGAAGAACAAAAAATTCGTTTTCAATCTAGATTTAAAAGTGCAGAGCTACAGTGGCTTCCCATTATCGGAAGGAGGAGCGTTCCAGGTGGCCGCAGAAGCGCATCTGAAAGCGCGCGTAGGGTGACCATCTGAAAATTGCTGCAGGGTGATTCGACTTAATGGTCAGTGAGAAAGAACAGCAGGAAATGATTTCATAACTTAATAAAGGTGGAATATTGTGGTTCGAGAACTAAATGAAGTATTAATAGTTCTTGTGTACGTATAACTTCTTTCACACCCTACGTAGACAACCATGCTAATCAGAAGTGCGGGGGGATGGACAACTAAACACGAAAATAAGTTCGTTAAAAAGCAGTTCTAAAGGTAGTTTGATAAGCAAGTGAAAATATAAATTCAAGGGATGCAACTGGAAAACACTTCAGAGTATGTATCGCTAGGGCAGTGATGAAAGTGGCAGCATGAAGAGGCGCATGCTTAGAATCACACGTGTAAAGAAAAGACATGCGTCGGAGAACATCGGCGGATAAGAGACATCACCTTAAGAACAATAAGGGGGTATTGGGGCATGAAACATGTTGGTAGATGAGTTGATGGCCGGTGGTGGAGGCTATTGATGGAGTTGCAAAGGAAGGATCAAGGGATCATGCCCAAGAGTGTCTACCGCGGAGAGGGAGTGATGGAACCCTGCGTGTGTACGCGAGCTCGACGGATTATTGCATCGTGCAATAGCTAAGGCAGGTGTTCAGGACTAATGATGATTTTGATGACGAATATCTTCACACATAAGCAGTCACCAACTCAATAAGTGGTCAGACAATATTCAGATAAATATTTTTTTTTTCATTAATTGGGTAGTACAACTCAGACTGCTATAAAAACACACAATTATAAACTTTTTAAAAAGCTAAATAAAAGCATATGTATTGCAGCACAGAATTAAGACCATACAACTAACCCTGCAAGAGTTATTGTTTAGAAACAAATTAAAATGTAGATTAACACAGAGGATAGGACGCCTTTCTCATTAACTTTTAACAAATCAATGTGGTGCACAATTCAGACACTCTTAATTTGTGATATAAAATTTAAAACATTGTGGTGAACATGTTACCCAAATAAGTTCGAGCTCTCTCTACTTTTGTGAATGTTTTGTGTATGAGTTGTGTATATGCTGTGTATACGTTGTGTATGCTTTGTGTATGTTTTATGTTTTTTTCCCTGCTTTCAAGTGACCGTTTTTGTTTTGTTTTAACCCATGCACTAATTGTGCGCTTCTGCCACACACGTCCTCCTGCTTGAAAAATATTTCATTGCATGGCAGTCAAGCCAATATTGCCTAATTGTGAACAAATGTTGGCAACTGAGCTTAGGACCAACAATGCACTACACTTGCAAATTTGGTTTCATCGCAGGTGTCCATAAATCAAAAGTTCCAACCCGGATCTCAGTGGTGCCAACTCGGGACATTTAAAGGGCAGAACCGCCCTGCAATCTCAAAACTTAACTCGATCGTTTAACGTTGACATGGGGCAGATCAAGGCGACGCATCTCAATTGTACGTGGCGGGAACGAAATGACCCATCAATATTGGGGTTATCTCTTGCACACAGCAACACGATGGCAATTTTATTGTGGCCGGCATTTAACAACTAGCATTTTTATCACACGGATAATATCAACTTCATTACCAAAACCATACATACCTAATACAAACGAATTTTAATGAGAAAATACAATTTTCTCTGAACTTGTCATCAATGCGCTACTTACACTGACTGTGTCAACATGAAACGAAGGCTTGTTATTGTATCCAGTATCAAATGTACACGAGCCAGCCAAAACTATTTTTTTCTCTCTCTCTCTCTCTTCCGGGAAACCGTTAATGGTTCTGTGCGTTAAGCGAGAGAAGCATGTCGGGACTGCCCTCCCACACTGACCTCCATTAACCCCACCCACTCCCTTGTCACCGAAACGGATCTAACCCGCACATATCATGGCCAGGCTGCAAGGGCTGCTCAATTAAAGGAGCCAGAAGCCATTTGCCTCCGCAAATGTTGATGTTTCTTTCCGATACAACACCACTATGCATGGATTGTTAGTGATGCGTTTTAATCAGCTTCTGATTACATGTGCGGCTAAGCTCCTTGTTGTGGGAGTCCTTTGGGAAAGTGAACCCAGCTCTGAAACCCTACAAAATGGAATGCCCATCGAAATGTGTGCAAAATCTATAAGACAAATTCAATGAGAAAGAATAGGTTTTACCCTTCCTGGCAATAACACATTCCTGCGGAGGGAGCTGGTAGGAACGTTGGGTTGCTCGGTCAATGGCCAGGGCCAACGGCGGCACCACGTGGTGTATTCCGCAAAAATGCCCGACTGTGAGGGCGGGCACAAGCCGGCGTGAGTAGGTTAAACTTTATGAGTTTTATAAGGGCACCACGGGGTGACCAGCCCCTCTCCCCCCCAGCCCCACCCCTCCCACTCCCCACAGCTCCCACCCTCCCCAACCCCCACCCAGCCCCACCCAGCCCCACCCAGCCCCTGCACACCCTCCCCACCCAGCCCCTCCCCACCCTCCCCTCTCCACCCAGCTCCACCCCTCCCATTTTATCCGGGTGTCCGGATACACGTGGACAGGCATCCACAGACATACACAATTAATCCCCTGCCTCCTGTGAATTAATCCCGGTTGGGCTTCCAGTCCACTACATTTCCTACCAGTAACACAGGTGTTAAGAATCATGTCTGCATTAACCACATATACTTGTGGTGAACATGCAAAGAAAAAACATCCTCTGGTAGTATATGCATTGTCTTTGAAACTGATTGGTCCACACCGGTTTTATTGCCAGAAAGGGTAAAACCTATTCTTATATTTTGATACTGGCAAGGGAGGTCCCAAATTCAACGAGTCTGGTGAAAGTATAGCCACACCATTTGCTTGAATCCGTTTTACCTTGCAATGACACTCTGCACGTAAACATTGCTTTTAATTTATTAACCTCTTACCTTTCTTTATCGTATATTCCTATCTCCCAGAGACATTGTTTGAAAGGACTCTCATCATCATCATCATCTGTCCTAATCAATCCACGACTGGATGCGGCCCTCCCCAAATTGTTACCATCTTTCAGGGTTCAGCAGCGTAGCAATCCACCCAGCTCCTGCAACCCGAGCAAATTTCGTTGTTTCATCTCCGCAATTTCAATTGTTTTATTCTTCAAAGTTCAGCTTTTCAAAAGCAACAATTTAACATGTTCTCATCCACCTCTTTACTTAAGAGTTTTGATCTTGGTGTGCGTTTTAACAACTGGCCGAGGTATGTATATTCCACTCGTTTTCAGCTCTGTTCCTGTGGCAGGAAGTTTAAATTCTCTAGCGAACTTTTACAATCTGGCACCCCGTTGCCTCGCCTGGTATACAGCAGGTCGAGGGTTCGATCCCAAACCTGACGCCCGTATATTTCGAGTTTTCACATTCTCCCCGTGGTTGAGTCGATTTCATCTCCGAGCCCTCCGTTTCATCCCTCCACATTTAGAAACATGGAGTATTATTTGGCTGCTATAAATTTACACGCGATACGCCACTTCGTTGAGCTATCATTTGTGGCCAGATCACTTCTGAAAAAAATATCTATTTAGCTCAGTGGGCCTTACCTGATAAACAAACAAAAAAAAACATTAGTTTTAGTAAGAGCTCCAATACTTGTTCATATTTATTTTGGGGCTAACTTTGCTGGCATCACTATCAAATTCTTCCTGCGGTTACTGTGGTTAATTCTGGTGTACGTTGTAAAGGACCGTGCTTGTCAGCACAATCTGATACGGTGAATATTTTTCTACATTTATATTTTACGCCCTTTTTTTCTATCCAATTTCATGAAAACATCCTCCAGTGTCATCGTAAATAATTTAAACAAATTTGGACACAGCTGGCACGAGTGAGGTGAAAACTTAAGGGGAAAAAAAACTGACGGTGGATTTTGCACAAAAAGCTAACTTTATACGTGAACATTATTACATCACAAACAAATCTGAGCATTTGATACATAAACAAGTGCTTTTTATTTTACATAATCATAACCAGTGGCCTTAGGCTTGTAGGATGTTGAAAATTAACATGTACGAGTTGATGGTATGCTAATAAATTGCAATTAAAGAAATATGTATGTTGATAAACGTCTCGTTTTAAGTGGTAATGCAGCAAAGGTTAATATCAGTAGATTATAAAAAAAAAGTATTGTATCGGGCAAAATCTATTTTTCATAATTATGTTAGAGACTTAAAGTTGCATATCAGAAGCATGCCTTTGATGTTTTCAGAGCAAGCCAAAGGAAAATGAAACTTTAAAACGAAATACACCGCGCTATCTTACTTTTACAGTTCGCACGTGTGCTATTGGCGCGTGTGTCGGACTGACACAATTAATAAATTCCTCACCGAACAAAAAATCCACAGCAATTGTAACTGCTCTATAATAAAAGTTAAATTGCAGCAGGAAGCATCTCATTTACATCTAATTACATTGTAAGCTGATAATGATGCGATGTGCCAATGCACCCGAGGGGGAGAAGGCATCTGCACTTGCTTACATACATAATTTGAACAAACAAAATAGCTACCTTTGCAAAATGCAAATATACATTCGTTGTTATCTTTGAATGAAGCACGATTTTTTGATATTTAGAAAATTGGTCACTTCTATTCCCAAACAACATGGCACTTTATAAAAGAACATTTTCAAGGATTACTAAATATTGCATGGTGTCTATGGCATGTTTATTTGTGCTATAAAGGCTGAAATTCTATAAACGTAGTGCACTGTTAACAAATCAATACTGGCTCTTAAATAACAAATGGCATAACATAATAAATTATAGTTACTTCAAATTGCAAATCTGGAATACACTTTGTGAAAAGCATGTCTTGCAGAATTATGTTATCAGCTGCCAAATGGAATAAAAGCAATAATTACGATCACAAGCTCAATCCTAAGCAGTGATTGACACCCTTTCCATGATAATCAAAAATACTTATTTACACTGGAGGAATCCGACAAGAGCTAAGAGGCCCTTTTTCACAGATGTCCGGCAATTCTAGACCCACAATTCTAGGCCCCGCGAACCACTTTCAACCCTCAATATATCTTGCAGACCACCCCCATGCACTACTATTAACACATTTTTCAAAATTCAGCACAAATTCAATGGCCCATTTCACGTGGCTTCACGAAACCACCAAAGGTGCCACACGGATCACAGGTTGGAAACTAAGCGGGGTCGAGAGTGCTAGGCGTTCCCATCTCAATGCAACCCGCGCTGACCTCGTACACCTTTAGAAATAAAAATTGTAAGCTCGCGCACCTCAGGTCAATTCTGGCCTGTAGAGAAGCCCCATTGTGGCCTGGTACAATATGACCAAGCCTACGCTGATAAACTAAGAGCAAACTACAAATAAATAGGTTGTGGCCAGAGGCACAATGGCAATGTAATACTGGCCCGTTTGACGTCAGATTGGAAACATTTTATTTTTCTTCCAGCGCCGTTCTTGGGAAAAAGTTGCCTAACTGCTCCACTGATTCGACGCTATTTATTTGTTCAATTGCAGTATTGTTTGGAATTGCTTTTTTTTAAAGCATGAGCGCTATTGGGGTTTAAATAATTATTTCCTCAACCAGTTCTTCCCAATCAATACAAGTCAACTGTAATTGTGTAGCAGCCATTAGGAAATGTGTAAGGTACATGCAATGACATCTGACGAGACCAGTAAATTACGCGTTGTGAATGTCTTCTTAAGTTCACAATGCTAAGAGTATTATAATCGCCTGGAATAAGTAGTATACAGCATGTGTAACGCATATGTAGTTGTTAATGTGGAAAATGTATGCTCTCTTTTTGGGCATACTATTTTTCATATTTGTCTACAGACTAACTATTTATTCCGAGTTTATTCGTTATTCGACAGTATGGCGAGGCACTACAGTTTGAAATAAAAGCCATATTTAAAACATACCTCTTTAAGGAGATATTTGGTCAATATTTCGAGAAGAGATACATTACAGCAATCACACATATTTTCCGTCATTTGTGTTGTCACACAGCACGATGCGCTCAATATTTACAAATTATTTTCACAGCTTGAGACTTTGTGTATAGCACGCATACATCTGTCTGCGGCGAACAGCAGGGCGGAAATAGCACAACAAGGTAGAAAAAAGCGCTTGCCACAAGATGGCCAGATTATTATATAGTCGGTATAATAACTACACAGCCAATCCAAATTGTCTATTGGTTCATCAGGCCGGGGACAAATATTAAATTGCGCGTGCAAGCTACATTCCAATGTAACGTTTAGGATAATGGCGTGAACAAAAGTGCACAAACAAGACAAAACATGCAAAACAACACAAACGAGATGGTGAAAAGAGCCAAACAAAATAATAATCGTAAAAAAAATCTAATTATGACCTCGCATCACACCAACTCATCCAATCACAAGGCGGTGTGGTCTTCACGCCAATGTTATCGGGCACCCTATATTGAAGCAAGGTATGGTTATAATTTTTTATCACCTTAGCTGCTGTGGTCGCCTTAACGTATGTCACGCTTCTGAACAATGCTATTATATTTTGCTGCCGAGAATGCTTTGGCTCGACGGACAGTTTCACACATACCCATCGAGCATGCACGTCTCCCGGAGACTTCTTCATTGTGGAGGAGTGTGCACCGCATGGGCCAATTACTGCAAACGAGCAGAGGAATTTGTGAGCCATCGACATCGTAACTCAATCAGCCTTGCTCTCTGCGGACTAAAGCTACGGGGGCACAGCCTCAAAACATTGTAAAGCCTTACAAGCCCGAGCCAGTAGAAATCAGTAGAAAAAGGAAAGCTAAAAAAAAGTAAAATGTATTTCTTGATAAAATTAGCATTGAAGCGTTGCACGCTCATCTCCTGTTTAAAACCGCAGATACAAAAATGAAAATGTCACATTCCAATGGCAGGGTTGAGTCTATACATAGGACAACCACTGTTCACTTCCCCACTAGTTGGTACCCTTTTTATCGGCCCGGGTGAGATGATGGGCTGAGTCAACTACCAAGCAGGATTTTAACTCTCTTGAGCTGTCGATTTAGAGCCGCTCGCTCTGCTGCCGAGCCACCTGGCCGGTAATTCAATGCACAACACCGACGCAAGACAGCTTCCTTGTACATACTGTTGCTCAGATTTTGCAGTAAAATGGTTCTAGTTGGCCCAGTTTGGTGGAGGGCAAAATGTATTTACTTTTATGTTGAATGAAGTAGGCGCTTCAGTGCACATTATTTCTTATTCCCGACGAAAGTGAGCTTGGTCTACGCGGAGTCTGTACGGATTGACCAACCATGCATTCAATTTGCATTCACAATATAGATGAGCGATCAGAGTATATGAAGGGAGGAGATGTGAGACTTTGATTATAAGCTCCACACAGCACATCACCAAAGAATTAAGAGAAAAACATGTTTATTCTGATAGGCATATAATTTAAATCAAGGAATTAAATCACGTCCGAATACAATGTATGAGAAACTTAGATGAGCAACAGAAAAAGTTACATACTGGTCCGTCGAAGGAATTACTTTTCTCCACACAAAAGAGAGAATAGCATGTCGTCGAGAAACCTTGATTGTCACGTAAGTTTATATTTTAAGCATCGTTTGCATTATCTGGCGTTTCGGCCAAAAGTATGCAAATCCATTAAGAGTAGAAATGCCTTTTAATGAAAGGAGATTAAACGATGCCGCACATTTTTGTTCACATGGAGATAATTTGTCAAGTTGCTAGCTCAAGCTTCTACTCTGCCAAGAAAGGGACCGTATCTTCTCTCTGTACGCTGAACGCCTTTCGTACCGCACGTAGCCAACTGTGCTAATCGGAGGTGCGGGCCAACCATGCTAATCTGAGAGCATCTTCAACCATATAGTCTCTTAAGACTGTCAATGCCTGAAAAAAAATCATCTTTAATCCTGGTCCATGAATGTGCACATCCCCCATGTTTCATTTTTAAAATCAGTTGTGGAGAACAGCCACAAATGGTTAATTACTCCGAGAATGTATCAACAACAATAATAAACATGATTTATAACACGCAATGTTCAATTCTATCGAGCAACGGGACTATTCAAGGTGTAATTGCGAATGTTTCTTAAACTGAGCAGGGTTATCAGAACTTAAAGAGACAATGTTCTATCGTACAATGTTGACACCCAGTGCACTCCGAATCAAAACTGCAAAAGTAAAAAAAAAAATCCTGAACGCTTCTCAAGAAATGTGAACAGTTATCGTTGTTGGCGTTGTCAACCCAACAATAGCGTGTGATTGCAAGACGCAACCACATATAACAAGATGATCATACACCACCCCGAATTGGACAAAGGGCGTGCCGCCAAAGCACCGCATCGATATTTGGCGCAGAGCAGCAGGGGACCCCCCCCCCCGGCCACCCACGTGTGAGTGCACATTAAGAAAAAGAGCAGACATTACAAGAGAAAAAAAAAACTATGAAAATTCCCTTAAAGAACACTGTGGAAATGTCAGAGCCTGTGGGGGAAAACTAAAAAAATAACTTTCTCGGCAGAAAGTACATCGGTGATGTTCTGCTCGGTTGGCAGAATGATCTTATTCTATTTCTACATTGCTTCGAGTTCAGTTTATTTGAATCACCCTGTGAGCCAATAAGTTCTTAAATCGGCTTTCATCAACAATTATAAACAACACAGCCGCTTCTCCGACATACGCGACAAAATAATACGTAATAAACAATAACAGACAAGCGAAATAAACGATCGACAGCAAATCGCAATCGCAACGTAAACATCACGTTTTGCTTTAAAAATAAAAATTTAGTTACGGAGAGATTAGTCACGAAATAGAACGCTTTATCTCGAAAGATGACCCACATGAAAGAAAACACTTACTGGAGATGTTGTTGTTGCACAATCCTAAACTTGACAGGTGCAATTCTGGGCCACGAAGCAAAGATTAATAGGAAAAGTGCACATATCGAGAGATAGGTACAAGTATTTTTTTGAATGTACCCCCAATGCAGTTTTAAATTTGAAATGAGTATTTTGGCACATGCCAACCAATTTACGTTCCCATACTGTGGACCTTGATGTAATAAATGCAAAACCACGTACACGTTTTAAGTAATTGAGGCCAAGTAACACGAAACTTTATTTAAAATTGTTAAAATTGCCTGTTTATTTCTATTCGTGACAGCGTTAACATTATTTTCCGTAACAAGAAGTAGGCTTACGAAAGAAATGCTCCATAAAATACACAGCAGTGCATGGAAGCTTCCAACATTCTGTTGCCTTAAATAGAGATTCCTTAAAGAAAATGTCGATATGGATTACATTGTATATCCAAGTTCACGCAACAATTCATCATAACCATATCAAAACATTAGATAACGTACGCTTAGAATTAAATATTGTAGACGGACACAATATCTATAGTACTCTTGCTAGATAAAAAAAACACAACAATAATAACTTAAAATTATTATCTCCAAGAGCAGGGCCATGTCAAGCGAAAATTATAATCATAATGACACCTTTTAGAAGCACTTCAGGGGGAAGTGAACACTTGAAAATAATCTAGTGTGCTAATAATAAGGATTAAAAAAGAAAGACCTCCCTATTAGTATGACAACTAAACTGCAAGGCACAGCCGCCTTTGAGCGACATACAAGCAGCCAGAGAGCTCAGCTGCAAGGATGCAGCCTTTTTCTGCCACAAGGAAAGACAGTTTGATAATTGAGCTATGCAGGAATAGAGATGAAAAGTAGCTGACAAGAACAAGATAATTGAGCTGCATGCCTTGCAGCATGATTGGAGGACAGGGGAATAAAAACATGTATGTTTGGCTGGTAGGCAGCTGCAAATTACATATCCGATCAGGGCATGGGCCCTTTCACCATGTTTTGTGGCCGCGACCGGGCACATGCGTGTGCGCCAGCTCAGTATGCGGTGAGGATTTTAAGAGAGAACAACGTCTTTACTTTAGGAGAACCGGGCCCAATCGCGGAGGTGTTGCGGAGTGGTTGAAATTCATCTTTGGGCGCACTGTTCATTCACCAAAAGGCAGCATCTCTTTTACACAAATTGGTACCTTCACACAGTCCTCTGTCCTAAGCGTGCTCTCCTAATTTTGTCAACGATTGCTTTTGAAGAACGAGTGCCACCACTCTGGATACCGAATGTCGTTCATCGACCTCCCAGTCGGAAGCGGCAAGCCTTTTATCGCCGACTTGTGCCTGCCGAATAGTGCAAATGCAAGCCAACAGGGCTCAGAGCCACACGTTACCGTCCAACCAAAAAGCAATTGCTTCATTTGTGAACACAAGCAACAGATTATTGCAAGCAAGGAAACGCTATTAAACGTTTATTGGGTTTCACAATTGAGCAGCGCTACCTTCATGGTTAAACATGTAACTTATAGGAGATTTACATCATGAGGCCTCCTTTGCCAGTACCAAAATATACTAATAGGGGTTTTTCCCGTTTTTTTTTCTAGCAACAAAACCGACACCTTTTTCAAGGAATCATGTTTACATTAACCAATCAGTTTCAAGGACAATGCATAAATTATCAGAGCATTGTTTTTCGTTTGCATTTTACTGCAAGTATTGTGGTTAATGTAAACATGATTCCTTGCAAAAGGTGTCAGTTTTGTTGCCAGAAAAAAGGGGAAAACCCCTATTAGTATTATTATAGATTATTACTACTGTTCTCTGTGGTTTAGATGTATTTTCGTACTGGCAACTGAAACCACTGCTACATATATAGTACGCCGTTTAATAAGCACGTATACATATACCCTCTCCAAATGATACAAAAATTACACTTAAAAAGCCCTGCTTGGCCCTGACAGACTGCTTTTGTACATTAAATATAACAAGCCACGTTTTTATTGATGGTGACAAAATGACGATGGCAAGTCACGACAATTTGAAGCATAATAAAGAATTAAAGCTTTCGTGACTGCATCAATTACTCATTGTATTTTTCGGTAAAGTCATGTACGTAGAAATACCACAAAATTATATTGAAACAAATCAATCACGACGTTTCGACCGCAACACAAGCGATCTTCATCAGGTGTAAAAAAAAACAAATAGCAAGGGAGCATATAGGGTGACAAGAATTCAACAAACCTAAGAAAAAATGTACGTGATGCAAAACCAGTCGGCCAACGACACAGTTAAGACACTTGCCTGGCGGACCACGAATTTTGTGGTATTTCTACATACGTGACATTATAGTTCACTCTGTCTAAGCTGGTATGTTCAACCCAGAGGATGAACACGAAATTTAGCACTCTTCTGAAATTCGTGGTCCGCCAGGCAAGTGTCCAACTGTGTCGTTGGCCTGACTGGTTTTACATCACGTAAATTTTTTCCTAGGTTTGTTGAATTCTCGTCTCTCATCTCCTTGTTGTATTTACCTCCGTGCAGTTTAACGCTCTCTATGTGTTGCGTTGATGTCGCCCTATATGCTCCCTCGCTATTTGTTTTTTACACCCGATGAATACCGCTTGTGTTGCGGTCGAAACGTCGTGATTGATTTGTTTTAATATAATTTTGTGGTATTTCTACATACATGACTATACCGAAAAAACCAAATGAGTAATTTGAAGTATGCCAAATTTATCTCCCCACACGACGTGAAAGAGTTTTGCAAATTGACGCAAGCGATGGCAGAACATTGCGAGGTTTATTTCTGGACTAACCGTTCACTCTGATGCGCAAATAACTAAATTTGGAGAATGAAAAGTTTTAGGCGAGTGTTACTCCCGTTTTGAAGTTACTTATATAACAAGACAGGAAGGAAGACTCTAAAAACAAATCCAAATCTGTCTTCTAAAGCGATAACAGTCTCCAGAGCCATTTTCACAAAGAATCATCAGTAACAACCTCATTACTCCTTTATCATTAAGCATTTATTCTGCCACGCATTGCGCATGGGAGGTAAATCGCATCAGTGGCAAACACTAACTTTATAGAAAATTAAATTACATTACAGTAAAATTCCATAACGTTGTTGTTTGATATTGTATAATTTACATCACACCTTCAGGGTGTTACCATCATCTAAATATAGAAATCTAATTTGCTTATTATCAAATACAATTTGTAATTCCCCCCCTCAGAAATCATTGTTATTACATGCATTCATGTGCATGTTTTGGTGCTTTATTGAAAATACGAAAAGCAATATTCCGAGATTAAAATATTTATCCAGAAAAAGAGGGCATTTAAATTCGCTTGCTGTGGGTGCGAACGTGTAATCATAACAGATTGCAGCCTTTTTTTTTAAAAGAGCTACGTTGTTTTGTGCATTCATCATTCATGGAATGTCAGTCGATGACAAGATGTTTTCTGTCTCCGGCTCTTGCTAGTATATATATCTGACTTTGTTTTCTCAGTCCCAACCTGTAATCTATTCCAGACCAAAGGTTATGTATTTCTTGTTCCAGACGAAATGTTCTTAATGCACGCAGGTCTCCCAAATGTCTCCAGTGATGTGATCACGGTGAAAAAATGAAAATATTTTCTACGCTTCACTGAGGAATGTATCTTGGCATACTGCAGTTAATTTAAACGTCCACGACGCACCCATTGCATAAACAAATAATTTGCAGGTCTTTATCCATCCACTGCTGGATGACGGATCGCATTCACTATAACTCATGGCAGTTTTTTTTACCATACTGACATTAGCCATGGCCGGGAATTAAACTGAGGTTGCTGGGCTCTGAGTGCATTTGCGCTAACTGCTGTGTCATCCAGTCATCATGTTCCTCATGATTCTGTAGAAGTAGTTATTAAATAATGAAAAGTCAACAATTAGGAGTTCTAAATAAAATTTTAGTCAGAAATAATTGGATACCAGCTTAAAATGCTGTCCTCGTAATTATAGCTTTTCCAAATGAATTAATCCAACAAATGCACAAGCTGAAAATCTGTAATTGGGAAAAACTAAAAAAACTCTTCCTTAGGACAAGATGTTCTTTTGGCCTACGAGCACCCAAGAATATATTAAACATTCCCACGTTAACGTTTAGAATGCAGAGTGCATCACCGTTTTGTTCCTCTAAACGTACCATTGGCTTGAAGCTTGTATATCTGGAAATAGTTGGGAGAAGAATTATATATTTTTGTAAACTTTTATCATATACTTCACATTTGTTTGATGTGGTTTATTTTCGTTTGTCGTTATACATTTTAAAATTGCTTTCTCTGAATATTTTATGCTACACGCTTGAAGGTTAATTTCCATTCAAAAACCCCACATGAACAAGCATAAAGTCTACAGCAAATAAATTATGGTTCAACATAATTTACATTGTTACATTTTTTTTTATTGCATAATTAAAGTGTAATGGCAACATTTTTCTTTTCTTAAACAGACAACGTTATATGATTGAAGAGTTAATTGCTGACGGAGGGACAGACCAGCCAGATAGGCGGCGATTGAATGAAAAAAAAACTATCACCAAGCAGCGAGTTAAAGCATTAAAAGCAGCGTTTCAATTGCCCAATTACAGCACCCATAACGACAAATGGCGACTACACATATACTCGTGTTGAGGTACGACAGGCATCTGAGTCACAGCGTAAAGCTAACGGGGATAGGCGCAGCCCAGCAATGTCTTGCTCAAGCAACTGTTGGCCGAACGGAGCGCTATAGACAGCCCCCTCAAGAGCCCTGTTGACCACCTCCTTCACGCTGGTCAGACGCCGTGAATGAGACCGAAGCGTCCGCACTTTTACCACGTCACACGGGACCTGCTCGTCGACTGACCGTGGTGTAATCGTTTACGCGGCTGGGTGGCCAGGCATATGGGCGGGGGGGGTTAAGAAACATTGCCAGTATTTCAACTACCGTGCTGGGAGAACAAATCGAAGCAAGGACTTGAGGACTGCAAGTCTAGTGCGCTCACAGTATTAACAGTTTTGCTTATTTTACCAGGTAAGGCCCACTGAGCTATACAGCTCTTTGACAGAAGCGACCTGGCCACAAATCATAGCCCAATGAAGTGGCTTGTCACGTGGAACGTTACAGCAGCCAAATTACTCTAAAATGCATGTGATTCTAAATGCAGAGGGAAAAACCCGGAGGACCCGGAGAAAAATCCACTCGGCCACAGGGACAACATACAAACTTTAGATATACAGCAGGTGTCAGGGTTGGGATCGAACCCACGACCTCCTGTATGCCAGGCGAGGTAGTTAGCATCTCCTAGCCACCGTGGCGGCCACTTGGAAGCATCCCTAAATCACAGTGCAGAAGTTTTTTTTTAAATGGAAACAATAATCTCACTGGGTCAGGATGCAAAAGGGAAATGTGCTGCGACTCACTGCCTCCGCTGGTAAATATTACAAAGACTATTTGCTTTAAAACATGCAGAGACGCTAGCAAGGGGCACGTCTCGTGTGCTCAATGATTACCCAATTGAACATGCAGGCTTTTTTACCTTCTGGAGAAGCAACTGTCGCAAAGCCTCTTAAAAATCAAACAACCCTGGGGGAATGGGAGATCGCACGAAATGGACAACCAAGCTGTGTGGAACTGCCGTAGTTGTAATTGCATTAAGCCCTCTCTGTGATTGAAAGGCAGCCAACGCCAGTTTGGCATTGCGGACTTTAATTCGGCAAAGCTAGAGGAGGATGTAATTATCATCGCGGAGGCGTTGCAGGAAATTGGATACCCCAATACCCGAGCAGTTAAAGTTGTGGAGGGACAAGCTAAACGTCACCGTCTTAAGCAAGCCTTGCATTCTTAATCGGCATTATTTTACAAAAGCAGCTGCTTCTTTATGTCTGAACGACTGGATATCCACAAGCTCAATAGCATACCATTACAGCACTTGGCCAAATGTGAGATACATGTTTTCCGACGTCAAGCTTTCTCCTACAGATGGTAGGATGGTTCCTCCTTTGAAACATAGCATATGTAGCATATGCGCAGGATCCAATAGGCAATACGTTTAAGTTTTTCAGTTTATTTATTTTGGTATAGCCCTGTGAGCCATTCGGCTCTTGAAACGGGTGCAACCGCAAACAAACAAAAACACAAACAAGAAAAACATCTTCAAGTGACTATGTGACTGTGCAAACAGAAAATCATAAATATCTGAACACATACAATCTGCACTATTTTACTTGTTGCTGCAGACAAGCAAATCAACTGCACTGAAGTGGCCGCTCGATTCAATATGGGGCCTTTAAAGCCTGTTGGCAATCACACGTGTCCCATGAGACCAACTCCTCTGCGTTTCGTTTCATCTTTTCAAATGGCAGAATGAATTCCCTTGTAGCTCGCCGCATTCTTGAGCCGATTTAAATCTGCTTTGAACAATGCCCTCAATTGCTTTGTTCTTGAGCACATATCAACGCTTGTGACTTGACAGCAACAGCCTCAACTCGTGTTAAAATTGACTTGTTCCAATTTTTTGCAGACTTCGCACCATTCCAATAAAAAAAAATATCCCAAAATTAAAATCGTATCATATGAAGATTTTTTTTTGTCACTTACTTTACAACTCGGTCCTTGACAACTTTCTTTAAAAAAAAAAAAACTCCTATCATCTGTCATATCTCAAAGTAGAATCAATCCTATGACTCTCCATACCCCAAAAGTTGGAAGCAGCATCATTGGATGAATCAATCGACTGATCAAACGCTATCCACTTTGCAGCTGACGTTCGATCGCTGCACGAGAGGTCGTTTGAGTTTGTTGTAGCTGCCCCTGCAAACTAGCCACAAACCACGCACTGGCTTATCAGTGTCTACCCCAAACCCAAAGCCTGTAGAAGATGGGCATGTAAGGTAATCCGCAAACTGATACAACTTCAGACCAAGATGTTTCTCAAACGATTATGAACCTCTTGTTTGTGAAGTTCTATCAAGGGCAGTCCCCCCCCCACCCCCAACGTTTAATTGGGGTTACGCAAATAAAGAACGCTATACAACAAGTGCAGTCACACATTCTATGCAGCCACCATAATAATAATAATTTCAACCTGTAATGCACCGCACAACATTGGATGACTCAAAAGGCACGAGCATGAACCGGAAGTGGGAAAGGCAGCCAGGTTTGCGAGCCGTGCCAAATTTTCTCCCACACCTCCCCCGCGCACCCCCCAAGCTCTGCAGTCCTCTATATATATACACGAATACATCATTGTCAAATTCCTAAGTGTTTTACATGGTCAATCCACTGCCGGATGGAGGATCATGCCCTGAAGCCTCCAGCATGTCTCAGGATCCTGCACAGGAACCGATTTCGTTGCTACCGTTCCCTCGGTGGACTCGCTCTCGGATCCAATTTCACTCCTTGGCTGCGACGCCGTCATTAACTTTTACCATCTGCCACCATTCCCTGCCAGTGATGCATCCTGCCCAAGCCCACTTAATTTTCTCAAACAGTTTTAATTATGTCATGAGCGTGTCTATGTTATATAACACACATGCGTTTATCTTTATGTCTCTCAATACGATTCCAAAACGTGCATTTCTCCATGCTTGTGCGTACTTTTTTTATATTGTTATTTTTTCGTGAATGACCCACATTGCATTCATGTTCCTTTCCATTATCGAGTTCAGCTATCCAAAAGCACTCCAACTTGCTCTTATCCACGACTAAAATTTTAAGTAAACTAAACAAGAGCCTGGCACTACGGATTGCAATGCATGCAAATGTATTCTGAAAGTCACCTACCGTGATGATCCCCAAAATATGAAGTAACACCTGTTTTAGGGATTACAAGATACGCCGGGAAATGAACACATCTCAAACGTGTGCACGATGTCTATTACAAAGTTGTACAATTCTGGTCGCGCACACACACACACAAACACACCAGTTTAAACACTCTGAACTCTTGCTTTATGACACAGGACAAACAAGCGAGTGATATCATCTGAAGAACATAGCATTATTTACATTACGTTTACATTTGCTTTTACGGTAAAATAGAGGGTGACATATCATTAAGTGTTCATATATTTTTTTTGCTCCATTAACATAAGCAAACGCAAATTGATTCAGGCACGTACAGAACTTTTGCCAAAAATGTATAGACCAAAGTGGGGGAAACCCAGAGTTCAGACTGTGTTAGTGACTTAGAAAGCAAGAATCGTACATGTTGATCCCTGACATGGGATAATGTTAGATGTCACTAAGGTGAAGCCCACCAAAGCATGTCAAATAAAAGCATTTTTCATTGTATTGTTGGCAAAACCAACAACACATTGAATCAGTGCTGTCAGTGTAATCACACCATTTATCGGGCACTTAAATGGCCCGGCAACTCAAAACTCCTGACATCTCATCTCAACTATACCAATGCCCGTGCGGTGACTAACTCGGAGACGATAAGACTTGGAGGCACTTGTTTATTACCGAGCACCATCGGGATTAACAAACTTAATATTTAGTCCGTCTATTATGAGTGACGCTGCTCAGCCAGGACAGTTGGTAGGCTGCCTGACTAGCGGCGCCCCGAGATGGTAGAGACGGAGACGACGACGAGAAGAATGGTGAAGACGACGAGAAGAATTGCGACGATGGACTTCAACAGCACGACGGGGATCCCACTCCAACAACAAGCCCTGAGGTCCCCCACAGGGGCCCCTCTTATACCGTCAGCGTGGCATCGCTCCACGCCGGCCACGCCACCTTTCTGGAACCTACCAGCGGGTTCCTGGTGGGCCCCTTCTGTGACCTTTCCCCAAGATCCTCCTCTCGTGTATATCCTGGCCTGCTGACGTCAGGACTGCCACACGCCGCAGATCCCCTTTTCTGCCAGCAGCCAGCACTATGCCACTACACCCGTATGAAGGTTTTAGCCAAAGGGGACCTGCCGACGGCAGGATGTGCGGCAAACGGTGTATGTGGCACTGGCTTGCAAAAATGGGCTGCCAAGTAGGGTAGGATGCTGCCAATGGTTTTCCGAATTAAGTAATGAGTGACAAAAATAAATCCAATCCGTGGAATTTGAAACGTGATGCAAAAGGAAAACATACCTCTTGGCCAGCTGGTAACTCCATCTTTAGTAGCTTGTGGGCACACTCTTCAAAATCCAAGCTGTAAAGATATAAAGGCAACAGCTAAAGAAGCATATTAAAACTTGAATTAGCACTATTGTGTGCACATTCATTGTTCACTTACTCCTTAGCGATATACGTTTTATGTAACCCTGAAAGTCAAGGACATTCAAATGCAAAAATGCAAGAGATATACCCAAACTATGCAGGGAATTAGATTTTTGAGACCATAGTCACTTGCAGATTAGAAAGACAAAATAATTACACACTTTATTAAAGCTGAATGAGAATTTTGGAAAGGATTTTTTTTTAAACATTCCTTAGCTTTTTTATTTTCCCAACTTTCAAAACCGCTTTATCTCACTTTAATGCGTAATACAGTGGCCTATTTTCCACAAAGCATATTTCAGGCATTATTAAACCTCTGGAGTTACATTTTCTCTCAGTAAGTGCTGAAAAGTGGTCACACCGGGACCACCAGCGGGTTTCTCTCCATGAAAAAATCATCAAAGCAGGCGGGCACAAACAAGGGCAAAGATCTCCCGTATAGCCTTAATAGTGCTGTACGCGAGCACCTACGAAAGCCGACACCACCCACGAGGGGGTTGGGTTGTTTACACACCACACCAGGTACTCAATTGAGGCTGAGTCGACCTAGGGGAGGCCCAGGACCAGCTTAGGTAATCGTCAATGGTGCTGGCCGTGAGCGGGAATCGAACTCAGGTCGCCGGGTTCGTAGCACAGCGCGCTAACCGTTGCGCTACCACTCCCCACAAAGCAGGCAGTCACACACTCTCACAACAACATTGGGCCTAAACTACCATTCACTAGGGCAAAGCCAACATCAAACTCTGCACCATATTCACCCTGTATATTTGCATTTTTTTAAAAATTCAAAATGTAACCGTTCACAAAGAGATATAATTTGGCACAATGCTGCTGGTAATTTCAAAAGAAAACTATAAATGCGCTACAACTTTAAATTGAACACTACTCAGAGAATTCTAATTTGTACTAAAAATTAAGAGCATTATATTAAATCGTTTAAATAACAGCATGTAGCAGATTGGTTAAAATGGTAAAAAAATATTGTGATGCAGATGAATTGGCTCACAATTAATACGATTTTACATTCAACCGGAATGTTAAAATGCATAAAACTGTAAAATAATTTCTAAACGTAAGTTAACTATGGAAACACCACACAATTTTCAAATGAGCAGAAATGTACAGAGGGGAGATTTATGAAGCTCTCTTCATTGAACTGTACAAAAATATTCCTTTGTATTTTTTTACTTATAAACTTAAATGGGACTCATATACTTGCCAAACGAATGTCATAATGGCACAAAACGGTGGCTTTCTGACAAGTATGAACGATGACAAATGACAATATATATCCCCTTCTTTGGTTCTTTCGGTAAAGTCACGTAGAATGAGAATAAAATAATACATTGATAAAATAAAATAACACAATAATAATTGTGTTACAATAATATTGTGTTATTTTATTTTACAATAATATTGTGTTATTTTATTTTATCAATTTATTATTTTATTCTCATTCTACGTGACTTTACCGAAAGAACCAAAGAAGATGAATCATTGCAGTCACGAAAGCTTTAAATCGAAATATATATCCCATTGCCTTGTTACGTAACAAAATGTTTCACGCACGTATAGACATAACGGGCAATACCAGAATCAAAGTGTTCTTCCCGCGAAGCTCCCCGTCTTTCAATGCGTTTCACGAAAGTACTCGACACTTGCAAACTTTGCTTGTAGTTTACTGGGCACATCTGAAACAAAGCCAATCTGTGGCTCATGTGCAAAAATAAATGGACCGTTTTGCATGAAAATTGCTGATTTTATTGGGCTGCTTTGCTACTGAGTGAAAAAAAAATCCCTGCCAAATTTTTTTTTTTATTAAAATTATCGGTTGGCTGCTCTTCAAACACCCATAAGGGTTCTATGCGTATCACAAACACCTAGCGTTGCATGAAGAGCATCGACCTGACCTTGAAATATGCAGTTCAGACTATTTGCCAGGTTTGTTCTGGGAAGGACGAAATGGCAGAGCACAAAATGTAAGTGCTGCACAATTAATCGTGGATCCCAGTGAGGGAATTAAAGTACAAATTTTCCCATGAGCAATTGCAGTCTTCCATTAGGTCTAATGCACATTTCCCTACAATTTAAATGACTGTAGCTCTACACAGTCCCGTTTAATAAAGCTGATTTTGTAACGTAAAAACAATCTTAGATTCAGCACTAATTGGACGATACTTATTATATGAGGCGAAACTGTATACGAAAACACTATGTATGCCTCATTCAGACATCTTAACACATCTTCCACACAAACATCAGTGTATACTTTTGATTTAAAACTTTCGTAAATGCAATAATTCATATTCTATGGTTCTTTCGGCAAAGTCACGTAGATGAAAAAAATATAACAATAAAATAAAAATGAAAATAAAGTGAATAAAAAAGAATAAAAATAGCACGACGTTTCGATAGCAACACCATAGAATATCAGTGTATACCTTATTTGTGAAAAAACATTAGAAATGTTATACGAGTAAAACATCAAACAGGGTTTATCGAACACCAACACACTGCGTGTGTTGAACATTAACGAGTTAGATAGAAAGATGGGGAATAGAATGTTCCCTTCGTTATTCGCGAGGGATACATTCTGGAGATGCTTGAGAATAGTACATTTTGCTGATAACGATATTGACTTATGAAAACCTTTTTAATGAAATACATAAAAAAAGTAAATAAGCTATAAGATACGTGAAAAGTATCATAATAATAATATCTCTCACCACTACATCTCATCACTTTCTCACATCAAATTATCCCTCATCACTTTCTTTCTCTCTCTCGATGCAGTCGTGTAGAGTTCCAGATGCAATTCGTGGAAAGCCAAAGTCGCAGGTAGCAAGTTCGTGAATAACGAGGGGCAAATACAATACATGGGTTGACCTTTACAAATAAGAATCTTTTTTTTAAATAAAGCCTTAAAAATTGCTGTAGTAAATTTTTGGGAAATCTGATTTGCTGTTCAATGGCTTGTGAATGCCACAAATATAAGAGTTCCCTCAAGGCCAGAATAATGTCAAAATAAACGTCTCCATTCTTTTCACTGGTCCCACTGTAATGTCCAACGATGCTAAAGGTTAAGGTTTCAAGTCTATTGTGTTACAAAATACAGAAAGGTTCAGAGCACCTCCCCAAGCACCAAACATTTGCAATCATTACAAAACCAAAATCTACTCCAGCAGGAAATTTACAAAAACACAAGTAGCCTTCACGTATCAAGGAAAAGTTACTTTTTTTCGCAAATTGTGTACATACAATGATCAATGAAGTACAAATCACAGTAGCTTTTGACCTTTACATGTATAGGTTTTACTTTCATGCTTAGGTTTTTGCAATGATTTTACAAACTGCTAGAATTATGCGGACCATGTTAAACCGTCAAAATGTAAACGTAATTGGATGAGGGGCATGCAATGAGCTGGATAATATTGGTCTGGAAAGCCTATATGCCGTCGGACTAAAACGCATTTTACTTTAAAGTGGAGAAGCGGGGATTGTATACTCCAACATAATTTCAAAGATACATTGGTAAAACGTACACCAGTCATTCCTTGTGCGTTGCTTCCAAATACCTTTAGTTAATTGTAGTTAATGCTTCTTTTCATGAACAGTAACACCTTCATTATATGCATAAACCCCATAATGTGTTGTTGAGCATTCCTAGTAGTACCATGCATAGATCTCCGTTCATTTTGCACAAAAATAAAACATATCTGTGAGTCTGTCACACTAGAGGCTTTCCAGGCCAAAATTATCCAGCAACATTTTGTATTTGTTTAACAAGCCTTACTGTAGTGATGAAATCCAGATGATTAAAATAAGCCAGAGTGTGTTTATTTACACAAACGCTGAGAGAAAAAAAAACACATTTTATTTTTATGTTGGGAAAACGACCATATCATTATATTCTTGGTTCTTTCGGTAAAGTCACGTAGAAGGGAAACAATAAAATAATAAAAATATAAAACAATAAAATTCTCACGACGTTTCGACACTGCAACACAAGCAATCATCATCAGGTGTGAAAACCACAGCAAGAACATTTGAAAAAAGTGGCGTTTTTTTAACGTTAGCACCACGGAGAGCCATTTGGCAGTTATTCAGATGGACGAGTCCATCTATGTTCGGAAAATAGGAGGGAGGAGACGAAAATAATGGATGTGGTCTGAAAGCCACCATAAGCGTGAACAATCAATTAAGATCCGAAATGGCTTCTAAAATCCTTCCAATGATTGCTAAGCCAGAATCCATCTTCTCGGTTGAAATTGTCTCTGTGTTTGTATATGTGGATAGCCTCATGAACGAATCTTTCATGGTAGCCAGATGGCTTGCAAAGAACCTGTCTTGAAGAAGTCAATGTCATGTGAGCCTACCGAATTATAACAGTGATCTGTTACCGTGTTTTAGGTCTGCTTTGTGTTCACGAATGCGGTCCGAGACATGTCGTTCGGTTTCTCCAATGTAACTACTACCACAGAGGCAACTTAGTTTGTAGACGCCAGGGTACTGTATGTCCGGAATCACATCTTTTACAGACGGAACCAGATCACGGATTTTATGTAATGTGTTGAATCGGACCTGGATCTTGTGTTTATTCAAGATTTTGGAGATCTTTTTTGTGATCCCCGCAATGTAGGGTAAAGTGATGGTTTTGAATGGCTCCTCAAGAGGGTCCTTCTTCATGGTTGGAGTGATAGCTTTGTGGATTGTGTAGTCGGAGTAACCATTAGCCTTAAGAGCTTGGTGTACGTGCTTGAGTTCACTGACAATGTGTTCCTGGTCGGATATGCATTGGGCTCTATGGTGTAGAGTCTTGATGAGGGAATTCTTCTGGGATGGATGGTGGTGGGAATCCGGTTTCAGGTAAGCATCCGTATGGGTAGCCTTCCTGTAGACAGAGTGGCTCACTGAACCATCAGGTCTCTTTTATATTAGGACATCCAAAAAAGGTAGCTTGCCATCTTTTTCGACTTCCATGGTAAATCTGATGGCTGGGTGTATGGAATTGATGTGGTCGAGGAATTGGTCTAGAGCAGGCCGGCCATGTGGCCAGATGACAAAAGTGTCATCCACGTACCTCTTCCATAAGGTTGGGCGCAGAGTGGCAATCTGGATGGCGTCAGTCTCAAATTTATCCATGAAAATGTTGGCTAGAACCGGAGATAAGGGGGAGCCCATTGGGGTGCCCTCAGTTTGTTTGTAGAAAGTTCCATTCCAAGTGCTTAGCAATAATTGGAAGGATTTGATAAACCATTTCGGATCTTAATTGATTGTTCACGCTTACGGTGGCTTTCAATATTTTCGTCTTCCCCCTCCTCTTTTCAGAACATAGATGAACTCGTCCATCTGAATAACTGCCTAATCGCTCTCCGTGGTGCCAACGTTAAAAAAAAATGCCACTTTTTTCAAATTTTCTTGCTGTGGTTTTCACACCTGATGATGATTGCTTGTGTTGCAGTCGAAACGTCGTGATAATTTTATTGTTTTATATTTTTATTATTTTATTGTTTCCCTTCTACGTGACTTTACCAAAAGAACCAAGAATATGAATCCCTGCAGTCATGCATGCTTTAAATCAAGATCATATCATTGTTTATTTAACTTCAATCAATTGACAGGATTTGATTTCATTCTAGGAACAAAAATATACATTACATGCATAAAAATAAAAGCACAGGTTCATCAAACCTTATCAGCGTGACACATAACCTTCTGAGACCAAAATATGTTAAAGACTTAATTACAAAGTTAAAGGGAGGGAATGGCACAATAATTTCTGGCCATGCAATTAGTACTTGTATACTTATACAAATTTCGTTACTTCCTTAGCTTTCCTATACTTTGCACTCCTATCAGTCTTCATATTGTTTGTTGGGTATTTGGATGTGATACATTTTCACGTGATAAGCCACTTTGTTGAACTATCATTTATGGCCAGACCACTTCTGAGAAGCGAGCTACATAGCTCCGTGGGCCTTACCTGGTTACATAAAATGTCTAAGTAACTTTCTGACCCGTTCTGACTGGACATCTGTGAAAAATAGCTTCTTAGTACTTTTTCACAGATCGTCGGATTCTTCCAGTCTAAATAAATAATCTTGCTTCTGATAAAAACACTACGCAGCAGAAGGACCCAGTGGCCAACCCGCACAAACCATTGACGGATGAGGCCAAACCAGGATGATGCATTTGAGTGAAAGTTGTAAACAGAATGTAAGAGGACACAGGTCAGCTGCAGAGGCGATGTTGCCACCTTAGTCTGAAAAGAGCATTGACTGTACCAAACGCCACTGCCGAGAGATGGCATTGACCCGACTCTTGATTAATGAGACCTCCAGCGCCACCCTTGGATCTTCAGACTGAGCACGATTAGCACGCGAGTTGTAAGTGGCTGCAATATTTTTTGGCTTAGAGCCGTGTGGTTAACTGTAAATGCTAGTCACGGGCCTGTGTGATTAATCGTTAATCTATGTAAACACAACTTGTGGGTCATACAGGAGGTGAGTCTGCCTAATCTTTACTGCCAGAAAAGAATCCAAAGCTTGTTCATTATACATCACTCACTGTGCAACTGCCAATTTTTAGAATATGTTCGATGTTTGGTGAAAATCCCCATGGGAATATACTCAAGAGAGTTTTTCAGAACCACCACAAGGAAATTTCGAGAGCATCATTATGGGTGACCTCACTAATGCTAATCACGGACCCTTTGTAAGAGCCTACGCCTGCTGCTCGAGCTATCCTGCATCTAGCCTATATAGTATTTGATTGCTGCTGCAATCATTGCAGCAGCAATCAAATCATTGCTTAAGTTAGGTAATTTTTTTTGGAATTCATCACGACTGTGGAAGGATGGTGGAGTGGTGGTGGAGTGGTGGCGCAGTGGATAGCGGCGCACTGCCCTATAAACCGAGTGACCCGAGTGTGACCACCGGCCAGGGACTAACATAATTGGCGAGGTCATATCTGAAATGGTTCTGAGCACCACCTCTCCTCTCTTAACCCGTGCTTACCGGCTTGGTGAAAGTAAGGTTAATCAACCTCGCAAAATCATGGTGAAGCAGTGTCCTTCGACCAGCGGTAGACAGTCAAGGGGCTGCACATTTCTGCATCTATTGTGATGTATGAAGTCACGATGCGCAGCAAAGAGAGGTTCATTTTGGTGACTGCTGACTGAAATCAGCGATCCCACGTCGGAGAATAACCCTGGAAAATGACCCATCTTTCCTTTCCTCACAAAACATGATGCAGTGCTTCTTCGTGCTGTGTAGGTTGGTTTGGCGTGGGAAAATTTAGAGCGTATCCAAATATAGCCATTGTGGCTGGGCTCGAACGAATTTAGTATTCTGAATCATGCACGTGATGTTCTTTTCGTGCAATCATTTGTGATCCAGATTGAGACCGTCAACTCACTATACTGTTTAATCCAAGTGAAAATGTACGACTTTGCCAAACACGCAAAAACTACATAGATGAAAGATGTTCATTACATCTCACACTGATTTGTCTTCTAGATATTGTCCACTTCACAACCCACAATAACCGTTGCATGTAATGCACTGTTATATTAAGTTCAATTTGGAAATGTGCAATTATAATTTTAACAATTGAACTTGTGCCATATTTACAATTAAGGATCCAACCTGGAGGAAAAAAAGGCCTAATGCATTATCACAGGAGTCTAATATTGATTATACCAGACAACTACCATTAAATTTGTGTTGCATGCAAAATGTTTTATATTTGGGTTGGGGCGAAAGATAAAAGAACATTGTATATATGCAATGAAAAAAAATCACAATTTTACTCGCGATTGAGTGTTTAACAACCACAATTAATATAATAATTAACTACCTTGTAGTCGACGCAATAAATGTGCTTGCAAAGCCATTGTGTCATGATCGGGTCTCCCCCCACCCCCACTCCGAACCCCATACACACATCCTCCTCCGTCTTCATTCCCCTATATTTAGTTTAATTACAGATTACTTTTAATACGAATATCAATTGTGACCAAGGCTGAAATAACTTAATGACTGAAAAATGCCCAATGAGTAATGATCTGAATGAACATTACGGCTTCCGATCCTGCCAACTTCACAGTTAGCCGAGCGAACAAGACAGCCCTTCATTTAACCTTCACGACAGCGCTGTGCAAAGCCCAGCTCAACCAATGCGACCGCTGTGGACTACTGTAATGTACGAAACCATTAAAACAAAAACCTCAGAGGAGGAAAACGAGTAAAAAGCTAACGTACATCTTTTTGCGACGGCCGAACAACCAGAGATTATTTCACAGTCCGTAGAGGCAATGGCAAACTGGATTGTTAAAAAACACTCAATTCCTCGTCACCATACAATGCCGCGGCTCCCGATTGCCACGGTTGGCCACGTGCGGTGCGAAAGAGGTTCAACAAACACATACATACATACATACGAGGCCAACATCTGCGTGATCCAAGACTTTAGCTGTAAGGGGGTAAGAATAGAAGTGCCTACGACGCTATAAAATGGTCCACTTGTGCGGTGCTTAATGGTCTTGGCACTGAAGCTGATGACTGCACACAATATCCATTGAGAATTGTAGTCTGAACCTTCTTCAGTCACGTTCAACTCTTCGGAGGACGAGCAGCAACTGGTGATTGCTCGCATGTTGAGTGCACATTAAGCTCTAGGGAGTGTGAATTTTAAAAAAAGCCAATTGATCAGGTGGTAGCAAAATCCTTGATCCATCTGTACTCTTAAGACTGTAACTGGTAAAGCATATTACAAGTTTATCATATCTAGAAATATAACAAAATATAAAAACCATTAATGCGTGGTTCCTGTAAAGCTTTCCACCAGTAGGCATTTATCCTTGTAAGTATTTATTAAAAGAAAAGAATGTGACGTTTCACACCACAAACGGACATGATGTCACACGTAGTGACATCATCGGCAGGGAAGAGGAGGTGCTTGCATGGCATGTGATGTCATAAGATGATGTCGCATGCAATGTCAAAGCAACTTTATGAGTGCTGAATGTTGTCCCTAAATATTGGACGATCTTTTAATCAATGTGGTGGGCTTTCTGTAAGCAAAGCCCCAAAAAGCAACACAATCTTTCTATAAAGTTGCGGTCACATTTGATCATATTTACAATAGTTAAATTGACAGTGCATTTCCGACAGACAAAAAAAGGCCAGAGATAATATAATAACACATTCAACCTCAGTTGGCAAGTGTTAAAAAGAAAGTAACAATTTGCTGCAGGTTAATACAACTTTTGGAGACCTAGAAACACGCATTAACCGTATTTGTGACGTTAATTAAATCCTATATTAAAGTTCAGAGTACAAGATCTGCATAATAAGTGGAATAACAATAATAACTGCTAAAGCCTAGTCTCTTCAAGTACTCACTGGAAGGTTAATGAAAATGAACTTTGGCTTTCAAAGGGCATTCACTGCAGGATACAAAGAAATCTGGTGAGACTTTTAGTAAAAAAAAGAACAAGTTCCAACAAAAGCTCACCTTCAATACTCTTAGCTGCATAATAGGCAATATTTCACCGTTATACAAGGAAGAACACAATTACATAATCAATAGTGTACTTCCGCAGCTATTCACAGTCGAAAAGAATGCCCTCTCAGCTGCCCGATTCATCCTGCACCACTGTATCACTTTAACTCTTCGATGTAATCTCACCGATACGGGCTATAGAAAGCAGTGTGCATGGTCTGTGGGCACTATTCAGCTTTCCCGACACTCCTGGTATTGATTCCTAACTCCCCCCACCCCACCCCCGCATTAGATTAATATCATTCCGTGTGCCTGAAGACATCAAGCCAGCAAGAACAGAGGACACCTCGACTGACTTTGCACAAAGTCAATCTAGGTGTCATTTGTTTTTATGAAAAATAATGTGTGGCCTCGAAGACCAAACAACGTGAAGAAAAACAATTATATCTGCAACTCCATGGCCAAACCTGATTTTCTGTAACAATTCCATCATTCGCGACAAAAATCTACCGAATTCATTTCGGAATATTTATTTCACAACAGAACGCTTTGTCTCTTATTCACAGGCCCATTTAAAAACTGGTCATCGGAAGACATTTAAAACTGCAATTGTCATCAGGCCCCATGGTGTAAAGAGCAGTCTCCAACTCCTCTGGTTTGCAACCTCTTTGATATGATGAAGGGCCTTTGCCCAAAATGTCACCTATTATATTTCCTTTTAAGATCGTATTATTGACGAATGTGTTGAGTTTTATATTGGAATTGCAACGCTTATAAATGAAAGGAGCGGTGATACGAGTGGTTAGCACACAGCTCTGTGAACCAAGCATCCTGGATGTGATTCCTGGCCACGGCTAATATCAGTGGCGAGTGATATCTAAACTGGCCCTAGGCACAATCTTAACCAACCCACAGTAACCAGCGTGAAGAATGGTCAAACAAGCTTCACAACAGACACGGGCCTCGGTAGCCCTTCATCCAGTTGAGGATGTATCATTGTTTTCATTTGTTACATGCATTACAATTACATACTGCACTTCCCAACACCTTTTCCATTTGCAGATCTCCCACGAATATGACGTATATAGTCTCCATGGGCTCTCACCTGAACATGATGAAGATGACATTAAAAAGCAATCAAAGCAGCACAGGGTTAACAAGTACGATCATGTTACAACATCTTATCCAAGTTTCTCTCCACATTTCACACATGATTGCTCTTGAGAGCTGCTCACAGCCAGAACAGCAGGACACACTTTAATAGCCCACCACACATCACGGTGCTCACTACGCCTAATTTCCATCACTGTCTCCTTTTTGCAAAGTGCATGGCGGTGTAATGCGGGTTTCTGCTTAAAATACGGTTTTCAAAAATCCGTCGCTCAAACGCACGGCCACGATGCATAGTGCCAAAAATTGTGTTAAATTCTATGGTAGCAGGTACGACTTAAAACGATACACACCATCGAAACGCTTTTCAGAATAAAAAGTACGTGCTAATGAGACAATGATTTCAAGCTGAGAATGTGTTATGCGTTTTCCAAACCTCCCCCCCCCCAACCAACCCTGTCCATGCATATATGTGATTTTTTCTCGAGTATTCACGCTAAAATGCGAACGTTGCTGGATCCCATGAAAAAGCTAACGGGCAGCAGCAGCAGCAGCAGCCGCATCTGAGTCCTTGCAACAACAAAAAAAAAACAATTGCATTACACCCTGTGAGGAACAGCTGGGTTTCCACATAAAAATTCCGAATGCAAAGCAGTTTTACAGTTTACCCTTTCAGCAGGAAAAACAAACTTTGCATCAGTGGAATCACTTGACTTTCTTTTTTTTATTTCTGGCAAATATACAACCGAAACTATAACGAATTACATAACTTCACGAGGATTTAATGCTTCGTATTTTCGTGCAAGACTTAAGCATTAATACATGGAAGTTAAAAAGGACTGAATAACCGATGTATATAAATAATTTATGAATCTCAGATAAGACGCACAGGAATATATAGTTATTATTATAGTTATTCAAAGTTGAGGGTCGACGGATATATACGCTCATATTCAAGTATCTACAAAAAGTACTGCGGCATGAGGGTCAGTAGACGAAATTTACAGGCGAAAAGTACGTTGTTTTGTTCATAACCCAATCCACATGTCGGCCAACAGCTTGCATGGGATCAATGAAAGATCTTCGATGGCAATTATATAAGAAATTCAAATGCACAAGACTGAATGCTATTTGTAAATCTGCAGATATATTTAAAAGCCAACCTGAGCAATAACTAAAGCAGATTACATCAAACAACACGTTCAAGTTCACACACTCGAACTCTGCCCTGTGCCCCAGAATCAGATATCAGTCACCACTTACGTTAGACCCGGCCGCTAATCAAACCCGGGTCAACGGGTTCATAGCAGTGCACTAACTACCGCGCCACTGCTCCCCCCCATGACGTGTATCCATTTCTATCTTGATATCACGTTCTGTGAGATCTAAGAGCGGTCTTTTTTATCACGGCAAGGACCCTCAAACCACCATCTCAAGTCCTTGGCCGACCCCTCTGAAGCCATGAACCACATCCTCTCTTTCACCTTCCACTCCAGTGGGTTTGACTAAATGAGAAGGAACCACTTGGAGAGCTCAAACGCAGAGATGAGCAAACGTGACTATGTCCCCCGAGAGGTTGCCATGAGAGGTGGAAACACAGGGAATCACCTTCATCTCTTACTTCCAATGTCAAAGAGATATCTAAAGTGCCACGGGGTGGAACAGATTTCAAGAGTAAGGAGTGGAGTGTGCCAAAAGGCTGTAAGATAAGCCAGAGTTATGTGAACACATTCTTTGGGGTACAAGTGTTCAGGAGTAGCGTGATGACGTCATGGGGTAGTGCGATGACGTCATGTCACGGGTATTGTAAAGGGGTACTTAAGGGGGACCCCGTGACGTGAGCGGGGTCGTTGTGGGAGCCCGGGAGTATGGATCGGCTGGATGAGGTCTCGAATAGAGAGCCGAGAGTAGAGTTTGAAAAGGTCTTTGAGAACCGGCTGATAGTGAGTGAGGTTCTTCTCTCCTCGGGCCGGACGGTGTTGGATGAGCCCCCGTCCCGGTCAGAGTGACAGAAGCCATAGAGATAGCCGAGGTTAGGACGAGTCGAGCTCGGGGATCCATGGGAAGGACCAAGTGTAGAGTACACCTACCTCTGGTGTGAGTTTAGAGTGTGATTATTAACAGTGTTTAATACACGGATACAGCCCTGACATGAAGTTCCATCTCCGAGTGGTTCTACATCTTAACACAAAAATAGATGCATGTATGGATTGGAGCAAAACACAGTCGTACCTGCACATGCATACACATGTGGGAAATACTCATTGGCATTGATGAGAAATGAACATGGCAACACACACAATTGGACTCAAGCATGCTATGCCAAGCTTGAACATTTACAGATGCTTGTATACACAAAGGCACACGGCACCAATACAAATGTGTGTGACACACATCAGCTCAGGCAGGGAGTGAACAAAATATATATATTTTTTTCAACAGCATTGTTGGTTATAGCTTCAGGTTGAAAATGTCCAAGGGGAAAAAAAACAGCATTTCCAAAGCCTTTGGTGGTTCTCGAAGCTTTTGTCATGATGCTCTTCACGACAAAAGTAATTCTTTATAGAGGTCTAGTCTTACGGTTGACTTACTGGGTACAACAGTAAATATCTTTTAACAACAAGCTGTCTCGGAGAAACATGGCCAGAGATAGTCAGGGGCCTATCTTCACTGACCTCCTGTGCCAACTGAAGCAATGCCTGCCAAGCCATTGCTGATAAACTGCAAATTACAACAGGCAATTACATGCTGTCACTACTAGCTATGACCGTGGCCTACCCCCCTTTACTGTAACCAGGATGAATTACATCTCCGGAACAGCCCACTAATGCAGCGAGGCAATCGCTATTAATTACACGTGAGGTAATGTACATCCACAATGCACTGACAAAGAGAAACGTACGCAAAATCGTGAGTGGGTTATTTTAAAGCAACTAGAGATACTCAATAGTTTACATCCTGTTGGAGGCTTCTGGGCTGAAGCTGCAACAATAAAAATCTCAGCTGATCAAAGATGTTCATTCCAGGTTTTTAGCGATTTGTGTGTATAGATGTATTTGTTTTCACCATTTTTTTAATGCACAGCGCTCTGTGATCTTTCAATGAAAGGTGCTGTATAAAAGATCAATTATTATTAATTAAAAGACATGTTTGTGATGAGGTTCAGATTTCATTTTTTTATTTTAGTTCTGATTTCGCATATTTTGGGATTTGAATACATTACACTGTTTTTTGCACAAACATTTCTTTGCAACATCAAGTCCCATTGGTGAAGAAATCGTTTGAACGTAAAACGTTCTGTATAATAATAACTCAAGTGACATAGCATATAATCACTAACACACATTACAACTAATTACTAATGTACAACTCATTACTAATCATAACCAATGACTGATTACTAATCGATTATATAATTACAATACCCACCCCTCCGCCTCTAATCACCGCACCTGATGAGTTAAGTGATGACGTCACCCTGCTGCTCTATATAAAACCGGGAGCAAGCGAGGGCTTTACCATTCTGGCGAATTGCCCGATGATGCTGGATGTATTTACCAGCGAAACGTCGTACTCAAACTGTAAATGTGGATTCACTCTTCAACACACCGGTGGGCTAAAGTAGTGAATTATTTGTCTTTTGTCAACGTGACACTTTTTTTGCTGATTGGCCGTGTCGGGTGGTGGAGGGTTACGACACATTTATAAATAAACGCGATCTAACCCAAAAACCTTTATTATGAACTTAAGTGATGTCACATCGTTGAAATTACATCACTTGTTTTGTGGACAAAAGTGCAAGACATGACGCCATGGGGAATACTTTCAAATACATCCAAAATTAATTTAATTCCCGGACCATCTAAAATGTTGCATCTTGACCCAATAATCAAGTGTTTTTTTCTTTGGCTCTTTCGGTAAAGTCACGTAGAATGAGAATAAAATAATAAATTAATAAAATAAAATAACACAATAAAATTCTCACGACGTTTCGGCCACAACACAAGTGGCCTTCTTCAGGTGAAAGGAATGAAGCTCTGTCGTCCCGACAGGTGTGTTCCTTTCACCTGAAGAAGGCCACTTGTGTTGTGGCCGAAACGTCGTGAGAATTTTATTGTGTTATTTTATTTTATTAATTTATTATTTTATTCTCATTCTACGTGACTTTACCGAAAGAACCAAAGAAGATGAATCCTTGCAGTCACGAAAGCTTTAAATCGAAATCAAATGTTTCCCCGATTAAATATAAAAATTGGGAACACATCTCCCCTCCCCCCTTCTCCTGTGTGCACGTGAAATATTTCAAATGTTGAGTTAGGAAGCAGACTTTTCAAACAAGGATTAATCCAGTAAAATTCAAGTGGTGATGAAATCATGATTCTAGAGTACTTGGTTGGCAATAAAATTGGAGGGCTCATTAATCACCCAATGATCAAAGTATCAACATGTGTGTGGATGTCGTTGTTCACGTATAAAGAACGCAAGTGCATCGCACCGCAAAAATAAGCACTCAGAAACATGCGTATCGTATAAAATAAAATGGCAGCGATAAATATTTTCCCGTACGCAATTAAATGTGGACATTTTAACTTTCAATAAATTTTGGTTTGTAAAATCAAGTCAATGGTGTACACACGGATGTATAAACAGCGCGTTACAAGATGCTTCGTGTACCTTTAAAAGAACAGAATGGCAATAATAGCGTCATATTTGTTTGGCGTGCTTTTGGTGTCCTATTGCGTGGGCATGCGACAATTGCTTTTTAAACCTCAGAATATCATCTACAAAAGGCAAAAAAAACAAGCATTGAAATGTCAGACATGTAGGATGGATCAAAGACAATCAAGAGTCCTGTCTTCTTTAACCTTTGAACTGTGATATTGACGTTATGATACTTTCCCCCTGAATGGCAAAACTCAATACTGTGCCAGCTTTACCGTTTAACATGTGAAAATTTTCTTTCTTGGCTTTTAAAATAATCAAAGAAGTATTATGTTGGATCCCTTGACTTCAGCACAAACAACCTCATTTAACGCAGCCACAAACCCCGATTGAGACTTAATGATGTTAATTCTGGCTTTTTTTCACCCTGATTGCAGCCTGGCAACGCCGTTTGAAGACTTAAGATAATCTCGATCACACATAATAAACCTAACTAAAATCATAAAAAGGACCGCTTTTTTTTACCAGAAGCGTTGAGGTTTATGGCGGTATTGATACGAGATCTGACGCCGCAAGAGAAAGGTACAGCGCAGTTATTTCTTGCTCACGCCATTGCTGGCAGAAGGGGATTCACCCCACGAATAATTTTTGGCCTACTCTTCTTCCACGCTGGCCAGACGCCCTCACAAGGGGTGGAAGTACCCCACATGATACCTGCCGACCGGTGGTGTTACCCATTTAGCCTGCTGGGTGGACAGAGGCTGGGGGATTTAAGAAACTTTTCTACTTGTTCAACTGCCTGTGGCCAGGGGGTCAAATCAATTGTACTAACCATGAAAAGAATAACTACAGTATATGTTCCAACCAAAAAATATAGACAACTTGGCTTAGGATTAATAATGAAAGAGGAGTGATAGGTGGTAAGTTGGCTCTGAGGTCAGAGCGCTAAGCCATCACTGCTCAGTTCGTCGATTTGAATCCAGGCAGTCACCCACAATTAAACTGGGTTCTCTAGTGAGTCACAAGTTGAAGGTTTTCACGCCTGGTCATGAATGACTGCATAAAAACAACCCATAATATTACGTGTTTTTTTTAATTACTGAAATGCATAAAAACATTTCAAACAATCTCCTAGTATAGTGCTGGGTTAAGCGCAGTCCCGACTGTGAAATCAATAGAGACAACGTTGAATGAATCCTCACAAGTCAAGTAAAATCATTTCGACCGTGGACCCTTTTCTGACACCTGGAACGCACCCATCCTGTGAGCATTCCAAATGGAATTATGGATCTTATGACATGACACTGATCGCACAATTGCAATAAATCGGGGGTAAACTTGCAAAAGAATGCTTTCAAAAATTCAAAAGGACGGTTTATAAATTGTAAAATTCAGATACTTAAAATGGTAATTAATCGTGCATCATGATTAAAAAAGTGCTAAAAACGACCATTCAGTTTCTGATTGGTAAAAGTGGGATGAGACAACCACAATCTAAAACAAATAAGCATCTTGCACTTGTGCTAAGACTCAAAGGTCAGACCTGGCATCGGAAAGAACAGTGATTAAAGCAGTACAAAAAAACCAGGTCCATTTTCTCACTTTAGTAAATATAACACTGAAGCCAGTTGTTTCATCTTCAGAAATCCCCCGTTTGGTGACAAGTGATTCAACAGAGAATGGAAGTAACTTTTTGTGGCACAGACATTCCTGGTCCCCACGCTCCCAAAGCAATTTGAAGCTACGCTTTGCCTTCCTGCCGCAACAAAACTCCCCATGGAATACCCTCCAGCTGGAAAGAATTAGATTAAAACCTCTCGCAGTGATATATCGCCAACCTGCTTCCCAGCACTGGCTCAGCTTATGACATCCAATAAAAGCAGAGTGTCTTGCAGCAATTTTATATGAAGAGATGCAGTAGCAGAACCTCCCCTTAAAAGGGCTATATGGTGAGTTTATAATGGGACTGCCGTTTTGGAGATTGTTCGAGAAACTCTGTCATTTTGGCTATGTTCATGAAAAAAAAAACATTTTACTTTAATCCTACACTGATAAAATTAAGTAAACCTAAAAAAGGCGACATGAAGCTCCTTTAGACAATTTCCGAATATGTTGATTATCCAAAAAAAGACGTATCCTTTACCTTTATGAGTAATTGTGCTCATGCAAATTGTGGCCACATGATCTACACATTCACGACAATTTTCACAACATTTTAAGGATTGCATTTTATGTTATTCTGTACTAAAAATGCTTTATGCGAATTACGCAGCACATTAGTTTCATGTCAATGTTTAGCACCACGCTACAGCACGCTATTTTAGCCCCCTTAAGTGGCCGACATGCTTTGCATCCACAGTGCTTCACAAGCATTAAAAGCTCATCACGTGCTTTAAAAACACATTCTGCAATCGGCTACCTGCTCCCACACAATTACGAGAACACAGTGTGCAAAAATGCACCTTCTTTCTTTAATATACCCACCGGGATAATAACCAAATTATAATTTATCTTTTTTTGTCTCCTTCCTCGGTTTTTACCGATGGTGCGAACAGAATCGTGTCCATGAGATGCAGAATCCATTCCATCTCTCGCACAGCAGCGCAACCCTTCTTCATGTCAGAGAGCAGCTCACGGAAGCGGATATCAAAGAGCTACCACTGAAATTCCTTCAAGCGACCTCTGGTACACAGTAGAGATAAGCACTGTTTGTACGCAATGCACCACAGAGTAGTGTTCATCGTATGACAGTCAAACCAATACATTTTTTTATTATCAGAGGTGGAATAAGCCAAATCAAGTGCGCATCCAAATCTAATGTGATGGGGCGTTTTTGCACAGTGATTGATGATTGGGCTGAGACCATGAATTCACGAAACCCAAATTTGAACCCTGCATCTCAGCACGCGGATATCTGAGCCACTCAGCCACCATAATTAATATTTATTTTTAAATTACCTTTTCACAAGATTTGTATGACTTTAGAAAAAAAAATATACAATAAACAAAGGTGCATTAACGCAATTGAATGTAAAATTACCATTAATATTCGACACATTACGTATACTGTGGATTAGTAAAAACATGCCTCCGTCAATTTTGTTTGGGGCAAGCAGTTACATCGACTTTACCTCACCGTGAGCAGCGATTCATTGGTGATGACAAATAAAAGGTGAGCAAACACATGCAATACAAGAGCAGGCAACTTCAAATGTGTTTGCAATTAGACTCTTAAAAAATACAAACTGGATTGTATCCTATAAAGGTATTGGGTGGGGTGGAGTGGGGTGGAATGGCAGTGCGATAGTTTAGGGCACTGTGCTGTCAGCCTGGCTACCTGAGTTTGATACCCAGCCACGGTTTACCATCAGTGGTGAGTGACATCTGAACTGGTCCTAGGCAATTCTCATCATCCCACAATGCCCATCGTGGTAACCTGATGCTAAACACCCACATGAACGCCAATGCAATGGTGAGACCTACATCTACCAACAGATTGACAAAAGGCTCTAAAAAATTATTACCAGAGAAGTTTTATCATGCACGTATGATGAACCAGTGGTAAAAGACAATGGTATTCACTTATCCAAAACTGGACAAAGCATCATTGTTAGTCTTAATTTCAAATGCATTAAATGCCTTCTTCACTTTAAAGTTAGGGTAGTGCAGTGAACAGTTCAACATAAAATATTCAGGACCCTCTTAAAGTACAACTCTGTGCATCTGCGAGATGCATTAATTGGTTATTTTACTTATTTAAAACATGCAGGTTAGAGTTAAATTAGCAATTTTGTGCTATGCATGTTGAAATACAATGCAATGAGATCATTACTATTATCACGCACAGTATGGGTACCAAAGAAAATCTTTAATCCCGTCCGTCTGGTTTGTCAGTTGCCCGAGTGGAATAGTATTAATACTTGACTGCACCAAGAAACAGGTCCCTGCAGGGTGGGCTGGTAGGAACATTGGAATTTTGCGCAATTTTATTTTTACACCCCAACAGCACGAGATTTCACTTCATTAAAGTATTGAAAGGGGACGGACGGACACATTAATCTATTGCAGGCTGGTACACTCAGTTCACAACTTCCTTCCTACCAGTATAAAGGATGTCAGTGACAAGAGAGTGACTCTCAATGACGTCACTCACGTGGTTAAATAAAGGATGACAGTCACACGAGATTTCACTTCGTTAAAGTATTGAAAGGGGACGGACGGACGGACACATTAATCTATTGCAGGCTGGTACACTCAGTTCACAACTTCCTTCCTACCAGTATAAAGGATGTCAGTGACAAGAGAGTGCCTCTCAATGACGTCACTCACGTGGTTAAATAAAGGATGACAGTCACACGAGATTTCACTTCGTTAAAGTATTGAAAGGGGACGGACGGACAGACACATTAATCTATTGCAGGCTGGTACACTCAGTTTACAACTTCGTTCCTACCAGTAAAAGACTGCACTTCCAAACAATGTAATGTAGTATGGTAATGTAAATTCTCATCGCTCCAAGAATACATGACAGAATGTGCCCTGAAATTATATTTCATATTTCCGAGTGTTCAAAGATTATGTTAACTTCCAACACAATAACAACGACTGGAAAGCCTCCACATTATTATACTACTGTCTTCAATTAATCCGAAATATTTGATAAAATGTTTAAGTACTGCATTTATAACTATACGAGCACTCTGTCAGGAATCGCACGTAAACTTTATTTATCACCATTGCGAATTAATTCTACGACCAATCGTAAACTGAGAGGCAAGATTTGTAAAATACGAAATCGGACGTTAAAGTTGTTATAAAACGTGTTAGGTATGTACCAAAAAAACACACCGTGCTCATGGAGCTCACTGCCAACTCCCTAAAAAAAACACTGGGAACAAATATTTTAATTTGAAGTGCTTTGTCCTAAGCTTTTGGGCTAAGTACTCATCAGTATGCCACAGCAATCATAAAAATGGCTCAAGGTTTTCACAACTCGATGAAGGTACCAGGCAAAAATATCTACCGTTTAGCTTCACACATGCGCAAGTGGAAGAGATTATACCAGAAAGGCATACATGTCGGAAAATGACTAGACGCCAAAAGGGAAAGCCAAATATCAGCAAATGGCATGCTTGTCGAGTTATGCCATGTGTGTGCTCTGGAATTGAGAAACCAACTGTGTTTACTGGCCGAGTGCTGCTTATTGAACCAACATAAGCAAATTATAGGTCAATGCGACCGAATAAACGAGAACAAAGCGATGTAATGGATCAAAACCCTTTAAAAACGTACCCTAAATGTAGGCTTGAGCACGGGTTAAAGCTGTGCTTTAATGCAACTACAGAGAACAATCAGTATTGAACCAAGTGTAACATTTTCCAAGTTGCCAACAAAGTTTTTTTTTATTTTTGAAAGGTACTGATGTTTTGCTCGGCTTCGATCAATAGATAACAAATGTTAGCGGTTAGAAAGGTCATCTGAATTTTTGTTGTTCTAAATGTTGAGGTCACTTTTATTAGGTAATTTCATTGCCGGCGGGAAAAAAACCCAAAGCCTTCAAGACTCCAGTGTCCAAATCTCTGAACTATTTTTCACAAGTGAAACAAAAATGTTCCATCAATCAAACTACTCTCTCGAGACTGGTCTCTTTTCCCCAACCCCCCCATGCCCAATTTAAAGTAGCACACCCCCAAATGTACTTGAAAATATATATAACGAGATGCAGATTACAGTTTTCCATTCACGAAGCCGTTAAATAAATCATAATTTAATTACACTGCGCAAAATGGCGACTCAAGTTTTAAAGTAGCAAGTGAAATGTTTCCTGACAGGTAAACGTGCACGTTGCCCGTGCATTTTACTGCAGAAGGAAACCAGTGCTGCCACTGCAAAGGGAAATTCACAGCTGAAATGCCATCCAATGAGCCGCACCAGCAAACCGTCGCAAGCCCTCATGCATATCCAGCGACGGTTCTTTTTTGCTTCCCATTGGGATCATCTTGCAGCAACTCCCATATATGGTCGAAGATGCCCTCCGATTAGCAACGGCTGGTCCGCGCCTCCGATTCGCACGGTTGGCTACGTACGGGTGTGGAAGAAGTTCCAACATACATATTATACTCAAAAAAATTCCTACAGTGCTCCGCAGAAGGTTATTTAATGTGAAAGTAATTTATATAAAGGGCAATATTGATTTCAGGTGCAAAAACAAATACATGTCGTACTTTACGAAAAGGTCACGTGCAAGGCAATTTGAAATTACAAATGGCAGAAAAAATTGTATTGTGTAACCACTGCACCAGACCACTCCAATAAAATGGATTTTTTTATTCTTACCAGCCCCACCCTTAGCATATTTATTATTTCTATTGCTGCTTCTTTTCACAATATTATTTCAGTATTGATTGTTTACATGCCAACAAGAAGCACCCGTGTTACCGTACCCGTCACAGTGCTCCCCCACAAAACATGAAGCTAAATATCCTCAACAAACTCGATATGCATGTCCATTTTCAAGATACAGTTCCTTCTCTCTGTCGGTGGTCAAATGCTTGACTGAATGGCCCATCTCTCTGAGAAAACTAATCACCCACCAACGCTGCTTAAAGCCTTAACCCAAAACCCATTATTCTATGTTGACCTTCATGCCGACCTTTCCAGCACCAATTATCCGACGCATCAGTGAAAGCTTTGTAGTGCAGAAAGACCGAACATTTCCCCAAGCACTGACGCGTTAATGCAACTCAGCCTGGTAAACTGCAGGGTTGAAAGGAAAGAAAATCTTGTCACAATAGTTTTGTCCGCGCTTATCTATGGAAAACATCAATTCCCCAGGCAAACTAAGAGGTGTGCAGAACAAAATATGTTGGGTCTTAATGCACACACGCAGACTCTCATCGAGTCAATATAAAATGTTTAGCAATAATGGATTGCTTAGGGGTCTTATTTTCAATGCTGCTATAAGATTGGCAATAACCAAGTTGGAAGCAAATGGTGCTCACAGCATGGGTTTCTGTGTAAACAAAGCACTGCACCCGGAAAAACAAAATGCTGCAAAAACATTTTTTTGCTTTTTAAAATCCTACCACTTTTGACCCAAACGTACACACGAAATAAATAGCACACACGAGGTCACATTTACACAACCACAACTGGAGCTAAGGCTGAGAAGATTAAACAACTTGCTCTTCCTCTTGTAACATTGATCTATCGGGCTTCAATGGGCCTTTAAGCGCCACCAATAGCTCAGCGTGGAGAACATTTTAAAGACCTCCCCATGGAATACACAACATCGCCCGAGCATATTTTGCCTGTACCATGTAAAAAAAAATAAGTAAACACTAATATCAAAGGCTCAACAGATGCAGAAATACTGTACTCTGAATCTATGAGTGGTTTTTGCATCAATGATAGATTTTCCCTTGGCTTTTTAATGTAAGGTACAGACAATATGGTGAGCTCCAAAGAAAAAACATCTGTGCAGTCTTTATCACGTGGTGATCGTCTACTATGTACATTGTGCTTTGGTATCACAAATCTGTAACAATATAGTAAGTGAGCAAAGTTACATATGACAAAGTGTAATTATAGTTCTGTATTCAATTTCCCCCCTCCCAAAAGCATTTCCTCAGAGAAAAAAAATATATACTTGAAAGAGAGACAACCATGAAAACTGTTACATGAATAATTATGGCAAGACATCGCATTAACAGGAAAAGTCAAGCTATCTATAATTAACTCATCAGCAAAAAACCTTTGTGAAAGCTAATAAGTAATGTAAACCGTGTTTTAATGTCTCTTTTCTATTACGAGCAAACCTGAACCTTGTATCCAGCTATTTTTGACCATATTCTGTGCTAAAGGCCATACATCTTTTTTTGCACTCGATAGCAGAGTAATGGGGACATTCAGCCATCGTATTACCTGGCTATTGTGCACGGTCTATGAGCATAATTCTAAAGCGTATAATATATGATGTACCCCCCTTCCCCCCCCCTCCACTAACTTTACAGCTTTTAATTTAACACTAAGAAGGTAAATAATACAAGAGTTCTCAATATTCTGTTAACAAAAAAATGTGCTCAGAAAAATAAATACCTACATTCAATGTGGCATACACGTTTATGACTGTGCAATTACATCACAGTAGCTTGCGGCTAATTTTTAAAAGCCGCACATTTTCATTTGCACAGTTTTTAATTTTGCACACACACAAAAAAAGGTCACGCTGGTTTTTGCACGTCAGTGATATGCCTCACAATGGTCCCAACTACAAGGAATGGCCAATGTTAATGTCACAAGTTTAATGAGATGCTAAAACCTTTCCATGCTTAACATGCAGCAAAAAAACAAGCTTATGGAAGAAGGGTGGAATTTAATTGCACTGGTATCTGCATACATTCTTTTGTTCAATGCCTCAAACGAGCGAGGCAGAACAGATGCTGATATGCATGCTGAAAACAGCGCTCTGTTAATTACCTGCAAGCATCAGCCAAAAAAATAAGTTGGACCCCCACTGATAGAAAACGCACTCCCATACTCCGCTTGCTTTGCTGAGCACTTTATTTTCATTAGCCTAAGCAGCAGGGTTCCATGAGAATGCTGTAAAAAATATCTGTGATTTCACAAGAGCCAATAAAGCTTTGCATGTCACCCTGCCACTTTAACATGTCAAAAACGCAACCATTCTTGCTTTGGTGGTCTGAAAAACAATTTTTACCTTTTGAGTCACCTTTTTAGTCACCCCAAAGTGAGAACCAAAAAAAAATCCCGATTGCGACCCGCATTCGCGTTAATTGCATAGCCTTCACCATGGTAAGTTGGCTTGTATACTACATAGACCCCCCCCTCCCTGCTGTTTTCTGATCATCGATAACGACCCCCCCCCCACTCCTCTCCTCCACACACCCCCCACCCCACACACAACACGCCAAGCATTCCTTGCTCATCACCCCCCCCCCAACTCTCAGTTGCTTACGAATATTTGACATAAAGACTGATGGATGTGTTTTATTTTGATTTAAAGCTTTCGTGACTGCAGGGATTCATATTCTTGGTTCTTTTCGGTAAAATCACGTAGAAGGGAAACAATAAAATAATAAAATTCACACAAGCTTGTGTTGCAGTCGAAACGTCGTGAGAATTTTATTGTTTTATATTTTTATTATTTTATTGTTTCCCTTCTACGTGACTTTACCGAAAGAACCAAGAATACTGATGGATGTGCTTTTGCAGACCATACTTAACGTCATAAAAAAACATATCTATATATAACTGAATTGGTTACAGTGACTATATATTCAAAACACATTGCATGCTGTGGTCGATGGTTTTCTCTTGAATTGTTTTAAGTAGACCAATAAACCCCTGCTTAAAGACGCCAGCTTCCAGGACAACTGGGCTACATGCAAAAGCAAAATTATTCCGAATAAAATGAAGCAAATATTTATTATTTATCATTGCACGTTCCTCTGAGGAGCTCATTTCCCTCCCAGAATGGCCTCCGCGGTGCGAACGAACCTCTAGGTGATACCAGTGACGCGAAATTGCATATGCCACAATTAGCGTTCCATCAGAAAGACGGCAAGATTCTGCTCGCACAATTTAGTCCCGCGATTGGAAGGAAGTCGGTGTCTGTTACGTACTAATGAGCAGTTTAGGAACCAATTTTGAATACAGAATAAGAGCAACAATAATTGTTTCACAAATCCTAAAGGTTTCTGCCCCCCCCGCCCTTCTTGACAATTTAATTATTTTCCCAGGACACGAGAAATTTGTAAAATTAGAGTATCTTCTACTCTGTAGAATATGTTCACCACCTTTGGGCATTTCTGCAAATAAGCATACTTAAAAGACATTTCAGCATTCTCGATTGCGTGTTAATGAGCACAAAAATCCAGAACTTAAAAAAATCCAACCACTGCAACACGTCTGCCTTACAGATCACAGCTACGTAACCAAGAATGTGATTCAGAGAACAAACAATAGCCAAGCATTTCTACTAAAATCATTGAGACTATTCACAAGCAGAAGCTTTGATCGAGAAAATGACAAATCTCATGGAAATCGCTACAAGAGATTAACACCTAGGCTTTCGCGACCAATATCATCCACAATAAAGTTTGTTTTGTTAGATCGCATAAAGAGTTTTACACGACAAAAACAACAAACTGAATGACACCTTGCGTCCATGAAAATGAATTTCAACGGAACCAAACGAACCGTAAATTCAGTTAATTATAAAGCATGCTGAATAAATGAGGCTTTAATCCAGCAATAAATTAACTAAGGATCGTGAATTATTATATTTTTTTATGAGTATTTTGAATGTTGAGCCATGATTTATCCACTGCTAGATAGACGCCTCCCTAATCCATCACCTAATAGTCTCGCAAAGCAACAACCCATATAGCTCCTATATCCAAGCTTCTGTTGTCAATCCACCCTCCGCAGTGGAAATCCGTTTGGGGCTGTGTTCCGTTCCGTTGGCTGCAAATCCATCATTAGTCTCGACCACCCCTTATAGTGAATGGTCCTGCCCAAGCACACTTTTCTCGAGTAAAAATTACATTGTTTACCTGTTAATGTTGTCTATCACATATATTCTCGTTTCTGTCTCTCTATGTAATTCCCAAACGTGCACCTCTGCACTCATCACATTTTGTTTAATCACAATTGCTTTATATACATGAATCCCTGCAGTCACGAAAGCTTTAAATAAAAATTGCACAATTGCTTTGTTAATTTCTTTGCACAGAGATAAGTAAAAACATCCTTTCTCCGTGTAACCTACGCGATAAATCTATGAACTCAATCTTAGCTAAAGATAATTCACATCACATCAACGTGAATTATGATGAGAATGATACAATTCATCTTTTGTCTCTGAAATTATTTTATACAATGCGATCTGGTTTCCTAAAAGGGCCTGAAAAACATCCTAAAAACGATTAAGATTGAGTCACTGTAAAGTAAAAAAAATTCTCAAGTCCAACGTTTATCAGTTAGGCTGAAATACTACCTAGGTTTTGGCAACACATCTTTACAAAGTAACACTGAGTAGCAGCGGCCTTTGCATAAAATGACCTTGGCTCCAGATGAAGTGCAAAAGCATCACTTTTCGAGTGCAGTGCAAAGCCACTGTGTAAAATATTACGCGGGTTACCCACACCACAAAGACGACCAATCTCACGGGGAAAAAGGCAAACCTTCAGGCAATTGACCGAATTGCAAACGTTAGGTCCACCATTCCTTAGAAGATTCCTCGCAGTCGAAATCGAGACTCTATAATAAGCAATGTGCAAAATTTAATATTTCGTGCACAATGTGGCTCCCTCAAAGTTAAATAAATCAGTGAGGTACGAGCAAAATATGAATCGCCAATTCATCAAACACGCGTAGCGATAATCAGTAATCAACATCGATCGGCAGCGGCTAATAAACTGAAAAACATAGAGGAAACTAATTTAATTCAAATCGTGTTTGATATTGCAGAGGCACATCTTAAATGTGAGGCGCAATAGGGACACACATTCCCATAGTAAATAATCTAAATACAAAACACCCAGACGCTGTACAGCCTTCAGGTTGGCTACATAGATGTGAATGCCTCGGATTAAAACTAAATAGTGTGCAAATTCTAATTTGTATTCGTTATTTCTGACAAAAGCACCGCTATTTTGTAAGGAACCATTATAGTATAAAAAAACAGACGGTTGAAATGGACTATGCTTTGTGTATATGCAGAAACCAAGAAAGTAATTTAATTTTGAAGTTGTATCACATTATCCATCCTACAATAAAATGTGTTGCGATAAAATTGATTTATTCCAGGTTCTTCACAAACGCAATTACTCTGACATTATTTGCAATGCCATTGCAACCCCAAAACATATCCGAGACAAAGCTTCCACTAATTTTCTGCAGGCAAATGTTTCCCCGGGTGACAAAACCATAAATTGTCAACATAAACTACTTCGGTGTAATCTCTTTGTGCATGCATGGGGGGGGGGGCTGTGATTGTCACTTTTGGTTTGTGACAGTTTTTGTCAGTGGGTTGCACTGTATTCAAGTTCAATAATTCGAGTTCAGAGTAATTATTGAGCGTCTATGTCTATGACAGATGAGCGTTAATCCTTTAAACGGAGAAATTGGATTTGATAAGTAACACGAAATGTGCTTTCATGACAGACAAAAAGGTGCTTCTGTGACCATAAACAATAGGCGATCTAAAAAGAGGCATGGTACGTGCAAGCAACGTCAGACTGCAAGGTCTGGAGAGGCTCACTTCTAGTAGTGGATTGGCAAAATAGGCCTTACATCGTGATGTCATGTGACATGCAAGGCATGATGGGAGGACAGAGCTTTGATCAAAATACTTTAGTCAATAACACTGCCTTAAAATAAAATAAAAATATATATAAAACAGGTGATATTCTTAGTTTTTTCGGTAAAGTCACGTTGAAGAGAAACAACAAAATAATAAAATATATATAAAACAATAAAAATTTCTCACGTTTCGACCATAACTCAAACGGTCATCTTCATTGTTTTATATATTTTATTATTTTGTTGTTTCTCTTCAACGTGACTTTACCGAAAAAACTAAGAATATGAATTACTGCAGTCACGAAAGCTTTAAATCAAAACAGGTGATGTTAGGGCAATTACCTTTTTTCATGTGCTTGAAGGGCAATGGCTTGAATTGTCAGCTTTTATTTCGTCTTTTAAGGCCAAGGTGTTTTTGATGAAAAAGTTTAACTGTTTTGTTAATTGTGCTTGTGCACCACTGCCAACGCAGCGTCGCCAAAAAAATTGCTTAATTGTCACAGCAATGTCCCATTCGCCATGTCTGGAAATCACCGTGTGTGTGTTGTATTTGCATTACTAATGAGTTACTGGTCATTTACGGAAAGAGTCAGAATTGATTCGTTCACTCCAGCTTAACTCTTCAACCAGCTGATTTCAACTGCATGCCTTTCATCTACACTCACTATTGTGTAATGAGTTCATATAAGTATCTAACTTACATTAACACAGTATAAAAACATCAAAGTTGACATTCCTAAAATATAATGGATATATACAGACAATGGAAAAACTGTGCAAGGATGACTTTCTGATGAAAGATAAAGAGAACAAATAAAGTCCAAGCTTGCTGATGAAAAATATTAATCTTGAATATCAATCATCTGAAAATATTTCACCCTAAAATTTCCAATTTCTTTGACATTTAAATCATGTGGTAATGCTGATATGGCAACAAATGCTCTGTACATATGCATGTTTGGATTATTAACCATTTTCAAAGGGTATAATGATAACCCATAAAATTATATACTACAAACTTAAGTCTCACTGGCTAAAAACTCCAACACAATGGGTAACGTATTCTGAGGTAAACTATGACATCACCATGTGTGTGGAATGCAGCAATTAATTGCAAACCGACACACCTGATGATGACCGTTTGAGTTATGGTCGAAACGTCGTGAGAATTTTTTATTGTTTTATATATATTTTGTTATTTTGTTGTTTCTCTTCAACGTGACTTTACCGAAAAAACTAAGAATATAGATTCGTACCCAAAAAAATGTTCCGTTTTTTTTCAAGGGAGACCTTTATAATTGCATTTATATACGAGGGGATACATTAATTTATTCATGACGTAGGTGTAGTGACATCACAGGATGTCACTGTGTCATGCCGGCCCTAGAGAGGCACGGCGTGCGGTGTAGCGACATCGCAGACACCACCATGATGTGGGTGCAGTACCGGCCCTAGAGGGGCTTGGTAAGCGCTGATCGATAGCGTTGGATGGCACCACGCTCTGCGTTGCAGTGCCGGCCCCTACAGGACAGGGTGTGGGAGTGCCGGCCATGGGAATGGGGTTACTAAGGGCCGTGGCACTCTGGTTGACCCGAGAGGACACGTGACCGGTTAAGTCTCCACGGGGGCCCCAAGTGGGGAGCTAGGGGTGGTCACGTGTCAGGGTCGAGATCCTGCTCGAGGATTCTAGAAGGTGGTCGTGGCTAAGGGCGGAGACAGCCATGCCACAGGGGATATAATCCGAGGGACGGGCTGCTGTTGCTCATCCTGAAGAAATCTACGTTGTACGTCCTACCGAGTCTCCAACACGTGGACCTGGACCCAAGCTGTGGTCCGGTTCGTTGTAGCTAGTTACGGTGTGCTTAGTGTAGTTATCCTGGTGGTCACCACCATAGGTTGTTATTCTGTAAATGGGCAGTTGCCCCGTGTGTTGGTGTTAATAAATGTATTGCCTCCAAGAGTACGTCTGCAACTCAGTTGAACTCACTACATAGGTATGCGCTATTTTAAAATGTTGTCTGTGAAACCTGCACACACTGGCTTAAGTCTGGGGAATTATATGGCAGGAACGTTAATGTTTATTGACAGTAATCAAGGCATCTTGGTAATTCACCACAACATAACAGGTAGTAAGAATCATCTAAAGAATAACAGTTTGTATTTTGAAGGACAACACTACGCAAATAGTTTTCTCAGAAATATTTTGTATTATGACCAACAGATAATGGTGTCACTGATTTTGATTCAAATTGGCCATGTAATATATAGTTATACAGTATGCAGAATGTTTCAGTCCTTGGTCCATCTGCTATTAAATCAAGGCCTCCTCCATATTGTGTCGGTGATGGGTTTGTTTAACCATACTTCACCGCACTGGTCAGGGAAGGTTGGTGAAAAGAGAATGACCTATGAAATGGTTCAGAGATCACACTATTAATGTTAGCTGTAGAGAAGAATCTAACTCAAGTAAATGGATTCATCATGCAGGGAAACTAACCGCTGAAACACTAATTTCAGAATCAGAATATTAATTTATAGTGGAGGAATCCGATGAGCTATAAAGCTCTTTTTACATATGTCCATTAGGGGTGGGTCAGAACGTGCCAACAAACACTACAAAACACAAGCGGAGTGTACAGTATAGGAGAGGAAAGCACATTACTTAAAAAATATAAAAAACTAAACTATTTTTATCTTACTAGTCAAAACCCACTGAGCTATTAGATTATTTTTCAGATCCATCTGGCCACAAATTATAGCTCAACGAAGTGGCATATCATGTGGAAATTTATAGTAGCAAAATAATCTAAATATTCTCAAGGCATGTTTCTAAATATGGAGAGAAAAACCAGAGGACCTGGAGAAAAAATACACACTGTTCGTGTGTTAAAAAACACGATAAAACATGTTGGCAAATAGTTCCTGCTTGCCAAGCAGTCTGCATTTGAAATGCACGTGTTAAGAAATTGCACTTCACATTGGCAGAGTTCATGATTTGTACACCACATTGGAGAGCGGTATACTTGGCACAGGATATAAATGTACAATAACGCAAGAGACGATACTGTACAAGGGCTTGAAAAAAACAGGCAAGAGCTGCACTCGTCACACACAAAGTGCTTGCCACAAATGAACCACAAATGAACCACAATACCTTGTGATCTCGTCAAGGAGCATAAACCATCATCACGTAAACTCTGGTCACGCCCCCCACAGTGGCTTTTGGCTAGCCATCGAACAAAAAAGATCACTGCATCGCACGCTTTCAGATGCGCTTCTGCGGCCAACTGGAATGCTCTTCCTTCCGATATTAAGAAGCCACTGGAGCTATGCACTTTGATATCTAGATTTAAAACTCATTTCTTTAGAACTGCTTTTGGTGTTTAGTTTGTTGTCCTTCACGCACATCCCCGATCAGCATGGTTAGCTACGCTACGGTGCGAAAGAAGTTCAACATTCATACCTATATGCACAAAAAGGAGAGGTGCAAAGAAAATTCTAACCTTTTTCAAGTATGATCATAGCTTCTAAACAAAGCAGCTGTTTGAACATGTTTTCTAAATATAAAATTGGCAAGGGCTTTCAGCGAGTAAACTTTTGGCCCTCACCACATACCATTACCCCATGTTTGTGAAATCCACCACCCCGACACATCGCGAACAACATTTTACACCGTACCGGTAATGCAGAGTACGAGCATTACTGAGCAACACACATTGCCATGCCGGATGGCTTCCAACACTGCCATTATAAAAACTGACAAGCGAATATTGAGAAAATGTGCTGTGCTATTAATTTTGAAGCTGCAGTTTATCAACTGTGTTGAAGAAAATTCTCACGTTGGATGAAACATATAACACATTTTCTGTAATGGAATATTATATTTTAGAAGACATTATAAAGGCAGCCACATGTACCTGCTCAAAAACAATGTCCAAGATGCCAAAATGTTGTAAAAAAAAATGTTTTGAGTGTAAATCACTTCTCCCATACAAGTATGCTCTTTACAACTTGCCGACAGGTTTGATTTTCAACAATTATTTTACAATCCGCAGGTTCAAATACTCAGAGAACTATACAGTTTTTTTTTTTACACTCGGGTAGCTGGATACAAGGATAGAATTCAAAGTCAAATGTATTTTCAGGTAATTTCTCCAGTAGATATCCTATATTGCTCTCCCTTTGGGCTAGGTACTCGGTGTTCTGAAAATATATTAGCATATAAACGTTACTTGAGAATTCATTTTTAATTCCCCCTGTATTGGAGGTAAAAGAACACACCGTTTTATTGCTGAGCAATGAGCCACCTTTTCACACAGGAGTGCATGTAAATGCGTTTTACCAACAATTCCCCAAGTATACCAATGAACCACACATAAAAAGTATACATTCATGCATTGATGATAAAAAAAATTGCACTATTAAAAAAAAAATACTCAACACGTTCATCAATAATAATAATAATGTCTTAAAGGAACATATATAATAGCTGATGTTACGGGCAACTGCCCTTCTTCACAGCATATGTTAAAAAAAACAGGGTGTTTACTGCCTTCGTATCCATGAAACGTACCTTGACTGTATGGCAAGGTAGATGGTGCGACGGAAAGAAACCAGGTTTGTTTCTGTTTGGTCCAAAATTGTCATCTTTTGTTTCTCTGCAAGCGCAAAGGCAAGGTTGGTATTCACTTCAGGCATCATGGACACACAGTATAAACCAAAACATTTTTTTTATCAACATTTCTCTATAATAAGACGCTTTTGGGTTAGATCGTGGCATGTTTGTTTACATGACAAACCTTACTAATTGGCTGTGTCGGGTGGTGGTGGGTTTAACAACACATTTATATTTACGCGATCTAACCCACAGACCTCTATCATGGATAATATTGGTCGCGAAAGCCTAACTGTTAAACATTTGTTAAGAAAAGATACACACTTCTTGCGATTTCAAAGACAGGTGCTCAAATAAAGTCGAAGTCCTTCTGTGCTCAAATGAGCACCGAGGCAAAATTGCACATACCTATGGCGGGGATGAAAATATCCATAAGACACCCACTATTAACTTCCCCACAAAGTGGTACTCAATTCGACTCCAGAGGGATGATGGGCTTAATCAACCCGCAACCAAGGTTTGCACTCGCAATCAAGGTTCGAACTCGCAACCTTCCGAGCCACCTGGCCGGATTCCCAGGTTGCTCTCAGCAGCTGTTGTAATTTGCAAGGTCGGTTACAATCAAACAAGGCAACTGGCTGCTGTGAGTGCAGGTGTCTTGTTCACTCACCTGCTTCCTCTTCATCCTCTTCTTCATCGTCGCTGTCACTACCTTCCCCCTCCCCGCTCTCGCCTTCCCCGCTGCTGCCTTCATCCAATATTTCTGTGCAGTGATTAAATGAAGCGAGTACATTACAGTATGTGCACATGGTCTGAAGCAGTTCTCAAACTTGTTTGGGCCGCGGACCGCTCAGCCGATGCAAACATTTCCACGGACCACATCAACCAGAGCCAGCCCACCCCTGGTGACAAAACGCATTCACTTCTCTCTCTAAACACCAGTAATACAAAATGATTCATATTACCGGAATTATAAAAAAACGTAGACTTTTTTCTTTAGGGTTGGCATTTAGATCATACTAGTGGGAAGTACCTGGCATTGCCCGGGGGAAAAATATATTTCAAAACTTCTCTTAAAAATATAACACATGCATACACAAATACTAAGCTATTGTGAAAGCCCGGCATGCCGTTTGTTTGTCCATTTGTCTGTCAACAAAATTATAAGAGGCTTGCAGAAGTCCAAAAAATTATAGAAAGTGGGGGGTAAATAGTTAATCTAAAAGGTTTCCAAAAATTGTCGACCCCACCCCCACAAAAAATATTTTTATCCCCGCATAGGCATATATACCTACACACCCTACATACAAGAGAGTGAGTAGTATCTAATGACTCTACAGTAGTACCTGACTTTACAATAGTATTGGCTCTACAGTAGTATCTGCTGACTCTGTAGTTGTATCTACTGACTGTACAGTAGTATTTATGGAGCCCAGTAGTAGATACTGACTGCGTAGTAGTATCTACTGACTGTAGCAGTCACTACTGACCGTAGTAGTATCTACTGACCCTACAGTAGTATCTACCGACTCTATAGTAGTAACTACTAACTGTATAGTAGTATCTGCTGAATCTATAGCAGTATCTGCTGACTACAGCGGTATCCGCTGACTCTATAGTCGTATCTGCTGCCTCTATAGCAGTATTTACTGACTCTATAGCAGTATTTACTGACTCTATAGTAGTATCCACTGACTCTACAGCAGTATATACTGACTGTAGTATCTACTGACGATACAGTATCTTGACTCTATAGTAGTATCCACTGACTATAGTAGTAACTAACTCTATAGTAGTAACTTCTGACTCAATAGCAGTATCTGCTGACTCAATAGCAGTATCTGCTGACTCAATTATCATATCTACTGACCCTGCAGCAGTATATACTGACTACAGTGGTATCTACAGACTGTAGTATTATATACCGACTCTATAGTAGTATCTACTGACTATAGTCGTAACTACTAATTCGATAGTATTTGCTGACTCTAAAGAAGTATATGCTTACTCTATAGCAGTATATTACTGACTCTAAATTAGCATCTACCGACTCTGCAGTAGTATCTCCCGACTCTACAGTAGTGTCTACCAACTCTACAGTAGAATCTACCTACTCTATAGCCATATGTACCGACTCTATAATAGTGTCTATCGACTCTATAGCAGTTAAATACTAACTTAACAGTGGTGAGGCCTAGTCCCGTGCACAGCCCCCGGCCTCGCCTAGCTTGTCTAGATTGCCCAGCTGGCCAAGGTGGCGCATTGGCCGGCTGGGGCTGGGCCGCTACTCCCCCCACCATCCCCCCGCCCCACTACAGTAGTAGTATCTACGGACTATTGTAGTCTTATCTATCGACTCTATAGTAGTAACTGCACACATTGGGGTGGGAGGGGGGGAAAAGAGGACATCACACTTGGAAGAATTTACCTCAGTGTCGTGTATTTTTGTTGCATTTTTAACACAAATGAGAATTTCCCCCCCCGCCCCCACCGAGTCAGCGTTCCCGCACATGCGCAGGTGCGTGCTCTGACGCCACCCTGTGCTTATAAAAGAAATAAATTGTTAATTTAACTACTTTAAAGTTGACCGATGGGAAACAAGAATAGCGCTTTTCCGTCCAGGGCATATCGCGTGGTATCTGTGTACTTTTTTTGATACGTAAACCCCACAGTAAGTCAGTTAAAAACGTCACAAGGTAACCTGCACAGACAGACACCCAGACAGACAAAAATTACTTTTATAGATAAGGTGGTTAAGGGTAGTTTAATCAGGGTAGTTTACCTAACTTCATTTTTTTAATGAAATACCATGAGTAAAATATGAATGAATGTGCAAAACAAAAGGTATAAAGGTCATGAATTCCGGATCAAAATGCATTTGCATCAAACCCTCGCAGACCACCTGGGGGACCGTCACAGACCACCAGTCGTCCCGGGAGACAACACTTTGAGAACCAGTGGGCTAAATTAGCCACACAGCAACAATTGTAGCGGTGACATGGCCTAACAGTCGTGTAGGTGTATTAGTCATGAAATAGAAACCATCGGCTTCACAGCGGGCGTTAAAGAATCCGTGAAGTTCTTTGCAAGAGTAGGCCCCATTTCGGGCCTGCGTCACATTCCAAATTTGGCAAATTTGATAAATAGCCGGCAAAATGAAACAATGAGAATTATACGAAGCAATTATTGCCCTAAATTAGCAGGCCACAAAGCTTGGGCAATTGTTGGCACCGGTTCTGGCTGCCAACAGGCCAAACTGTGGTTTACCGTGCTTCCATTACAAAAGTGTGCACATTACAAATTGCACAACACTTGGGATGCAATTTTTGTGCAGAACGCGATATAAAATAACAATACAGAATCACCAAATCGCAAAAGGTGCAATGAACATTCACAATCAACGGCGAAAATAAAGCTCTAAATAAAAAGGTTCATGGGATTTATAAAAAATAAACCGGTCAATTAAGATGATTAAAAATAGAACGTTAAAAACATATACCAATATAATTCACTCTGTATAAATAACGAATTATACCAGTTTGTTTTTTATGACAAAGACAATTATTTAGGAATATTTTCAATCTTGTAATAATATCTAATATATTAAAACCCAAGTGCATTCAATAAACACTGGAGGTTGCATGTCTCCAAACACATTCAAGTAAATCTTGTAATAATATCTAATATATTAAAACCCAAGTGCATTCAATAAACACTGGAGGTTGCATGTCTCCAAACACATTCAAGTAAATATGTAGAGGGAAAAGATGGAAAAACTTAAGAGGATTGCATTACCTTTCTTGATGGCTTTGTATTTTTCTTCATTGTTCAAAAAATCTGGATCCAGCTTGAAAATATCTGTAATGACACCAATATGCAAAAAGCAAGTTAAGGTCAAAGTCATAATTATTCATCTGAAGACTCTTGGGTATATGTCATACAAGATTAATTGACTCACCTTCCAAACAAGCCTAAAATTAACTAATAAGTGGCAACTGATGACCAAACAAATTAGGAAGAATATTATAGTTGGGTGGAAACTAATTACATTTTAACTGGAATAGAAAAATAACAAAAAAAATTCAGTCATCTCTATTCAGTCATCTCCATACCAATTTTGTACCAAAAATCACAAATAAATAATACAAGATCACAAATAAGTGTAACAATGATCAAGGTCAGCATATTGCCACATACTGTATCAAAACACGATATTCCATAGCAAGTTAAGTTTTACATGCACACATCACTTCAGGCGAGAGCTGTGTACACCTGAAGCAAGGAACACCTTAAAAATCAGCTAATTTTACCTAATTTCCATAATTACCTTCTAAGGGACTCTCAAAAGCCATCATTTTCATAATTAGCCTTATTGGAATACAATTAAAGTCATTAAAACAGAAATATTATTCCCCCACTTGATGTTTTTATAATGAAATTCTGTGGTATGCAATCAGCACTTTAAATGAGTCCAGCGAAGAATGTCTTTAAACTCAAGTTAAATTAAAATACTGCAACACGTGCAGCAGTCAGCATACGTTCAAAAACAAACTTTATTTTAAACCAAGATAAGGAATTTTTTAGTTACCTAATGCCTATAGCAATCGGGCAATGCCAAATCTGCCTACAGCAGGAATAGTGAAAACACGTTTTGTTACTTTGCTGGTCTGAGTGTATCGTGGCTTTCTTTGATTTTACACACTGTCTTTTTCTAAAGCCTGGTTTCGCATTTTCATTAACGATGATGTCTGTGTACATAAAACAGATACAAAGTCAAACAAGCATCTCGCCAAGTTAAAACAAAGGAAGTTTCTGATCCCCGATAGTAAATATTCCCGGTCAACCGTCTCCTTCCATTGGTCACAAGGATATGGCTGCTTGACAAAGCTGTATCCAGGGTGATTACTCCATGCAAGATCCGAGCTCTGGTGCTAAACATGGTTGGCCTTATGAGGAAGAATACTTTAGGCCCTACATACAACACTAGAGAATGAACCAAATCAGCATCAATGTACTTCATGTCATATCTTGTAAATTACACGGAGTTGAGGCTGTTAATTCTTAGATGGAAGGACTGCGAATGAAAGATTTGAAAAACACCACTGAAACCACTGTCAATCACAAATCAATTGTGGAACACAATGCATTGCGAGAGCAGTTACCGTAGAGTAACTAAGCCTCCCTGACGCCTGCCATTTCTGTGCAGCATGGAGATACCGATAACAAGGTAGCATTGCTTTGCACGCTGTTCAGTTTTTTAATCTTTGGAGCCACGATTTTATATTTCAAAATTGCTTTTCATTTTTTTTAGGGATCCTGAAAAAAAATAAAAAACTCGTTATATGCGACACATGGGATATCTGCCCATATTACTCCCAAGGACAAGCTGCGACGCTTTCTGGCGCTTCCGCAAAAGGGGCCACCAAACTCCCACCCACGGACAACTGCTCACTTAAAAGGTCTTCAGAGTTGTAGTCATCCTCCAGCGGCAGCATGTGCGTGAACTGGTCATCCTCTTCCACAAGGTCCAGGCCTTCAGGGATCACCGGGTGGTCCTTGAAGCCATCCTTGCGGATGGCGAACATCACCTCAATCATGTACTGCACGCGCTTGTCGATCTGGGACTCGTGCAGAATGTTCCGCAGCCTCTCAAAGATCGCTGCAGAGCGAGAAGCACGGCAGATATTATTAACAGGGGTTTGTGACAGCAGTGTACGCGTGCAGGCTACCAATATGCAAACCATGCAATTTGTTAATTCTGTAGGTAAAGGTATGTATAAATAGCTCACATGTGTGTAGGTGTTGAGATGCCATATTTAAATGTAGTCTATTTGTTTCAAAGATGGAAACAAAATGGTGTAGACACCCACATATTTTCACATCCTAAACCAACAAGGAATTTTGTCTCAATTTACATCCATCTCTCAAGTCGTGCTAAAATGTGAAGAAAACATGCAGAAGCTTTGACAATGTAGAGATGTGTCCAGGGTGCGGCAAGAGTCAGAAACCATAGTAATTGCAGGACCATGCTGTGTATATTGTGGTTTGGCATGTGCAGGGCATAGATGGCCTCGACATTGACCCTTGAGGTCAATATCAACGAACCTCGTGCCAACTGATCTGTTTCTGTGGGGCATTGTAAGTCGGTCGTCCACACGACGACAAAACAAATAAATATTAATATACCAAGTTCGGTGTGTTAATACAATGCAATTTACATTCATATGACGTTTAAAATGCAACCGCATCTCCGGACACTTAATAGGAAAATAAATGAGTCTTAAATCTTGACCTGCCTGTCCAAGGGCACCGTCTAATATCTAAGATCACTGTAATACACCATGAAGAATGTTCCAGCATCCTGTGTGAAACGGACTGAAACGTGTCCAGGCACATGGCGCACGGTTCGAGCATCTGCTATAATTTACCGTACAGATGGCACCGCAACTACTGCCGCGCCCTGCACAATATACCGCAACATTAATTTAATGCATTTCAAAACAGGTTAATTGTACTGTGTGCCTTCACAATTAGTATATGGAGAAATGTTTCACATACGAGCCATTCAAAAACAAAAGATATGTAAGTACGCGCTAAGAGCTTGTAAAATGTCCAATGGCCATCAAAATGAAGGTACAATAGCACCCCCTAGTGGAGTATTTCTAAAACTGCAAGATTTAATTAAATGGTGTGTATTAAAGAGATTGTCAATTAAAGCAATTTGTCATATCCAGGGAGCTTACTACATGCTTGTGGTGTGAGCTTTTACAAATTGCCCCAAGCAAAAATGCGAAAAAGTAAAAGCATGCATACACGCATGACATTTGAAGAATTACCTTTTCAAAAGCTTCTGCAGTTTAAAATGTTGGAAAGCCAGTAGAGAGGGGATGTGCCTGGTGTTTGGCATTGTATATTGAACCATCCGACATTGTATAAGCAGCATATGAAATTAGGCCCATTAATTCTTAATTCAACACAATGCAAAAATCAATACTTGCAATAGTTAGTTGGGTCTGATCGGAATTTCAGCCGAGCGAGCCAAAAAAAATATTTTCTACAACGCTTTTGCGCAAAAACAATACATGTACATCGTGAAAAAAGTTCGTTACCAACTATTTAAATAAGTAATGAAAACTGAAGTACTGCCAAGGGGAATTTTTGTGGCCCCAGGATAATGAATCAACCCAATACAATTTCCAAAGGTTAATTAAATTTAGTTTATTCCTGGTACTCGAGCAGCACCGGATGACTTGTTGGTGCCACCGTGTATGTGTGTCCTGACCGTTGATTCCCCGCGGTGAGACCTCTGTGAGCTTGAGACCACACTCCTTGAGGAAGCCAACAGCCACCTCCACGCTGTCATCCGTCGGCCGCTCCAGCAGCAGAGTGAGAATCTCCAGGGACAGCACTTCGTGCGCCTGTGCAACGAGAGCACGCACGCATGCAGTCACTCATGGGCGTCACGATGCCAATTAGCAGCAGCAACATGGGAATTAGTGTGACGTTAACAGAGAATGGTACGAGTTAGCGCTGCAGACAATTTGTGTCTAATGCAGATCGCTTAGGTTCTTGTATTTATTCGCCAAGTTTGAAAAATATTTGCTTTTTTTGACGTGGTGATATTATAACTGGCAACTCCTAATTAATCTTAACGTTGACGAGCACTCCCTGTGCATTTGAGCTGGACACACGGCCAGAGTGGAGCTTGACGTCGGTGTGACGCGCGAAATGGCTCAACGCTGTGGAACTTGGGTGACATCACCGCACAGATCCAAACACGGAGACTTGCCTGCCCGTGCGCCAGCCAGCCATCAATTCAGAAAGGTAGCAAAACTTTTTTTTTATAGTATAGTATGAAATATGTAGCGGCAGTGTATAGTTATCATTGTAATATTAGCAGCGGGTACAATAGATATGTTGACATTTAATTATAGTCTCATATAAGTTTAGATTTTCAAAAGTCGGAATAAAAAAGTAAATGAGTACGCATGTCCATTAAATTCAAATTTTATTACAAAATTAACCTCCTGTTCAATTGTTATCTTATATTGTATTCATAACCATTCCATGCCTTATTAAAAAATGTAAACAGAGAACTATTTATGTAAAATATCTCAAATTTAGCTAGTCAAAGCGCTAATTTATTATGGGGATGTTTTAATCAGATAATACAATGGAGCTTCATTGCCATTAAAACTACTACACCAGGTAATATTTAAACAGTGCAACTCATGCCAATGTTGAAACTTAAAACAATCTTCGTTTAAACATTGGTGTGATGGTGAAATGTTTTTAAAGCATGCTGCTTTGAGTCATGAGGTTCACAAAATGCTCACCTTAAAATTCATTTTAACAATACCCATCCCTTATGTTCTCAATAAGACTGGGTGCATCTAATGTAATACGTCAATATTGAATAAAAAATAACAAATTACATACCACATTCTGGTTCACAAGGTGAGCAATGTACTTGCTTGTGGACAGGCAGAGTGGCTGTAAATAAGCAGAAACAGCCAGTTAGTGGAGAATATATTTCATTTCACTCTACATCATACATAATCATGACCTTCATACCCATGTATTATACAGCAATGGCAAACTTCATAGTGCTAGAAGATTCCAGTAAAACGATGTATTATTCAATACCATACAAAACCATGATTAATTTACCATAGTGCACATTATACAAATGAAACGAACTACAGCAGAGGTTTATGTAAATATCACAACGACTATTCTGCCAGACTAAAAAAAATGATAAAAGTAAATGGTTAAGAGTGAGAACAACCTTATTTAGCAATGTCAAGGAAAGATGACTACGGAAATTTGGACATGTTCTGAGACTGGGATGAAACCTACACTTGGTGAAGTGGAAAGAGTGGGTTCAAATATCGAGAAGAAAAAGGATTAAGAGATTGCATAAAGCAGAATTACTGGCTCAAGAGAACAGTGACAAAAAGTAGTTGTAATTCCCCATTGTAGCGAATGAACTGACAGAATAAACAAATTAAGACAATGAAAATAACCCAGCTATGAAGGACTTTGGCAGTTTTCAAATCTGCAAGGATGATCATACCACGCACGATCACGTGACCCTGCTTCTCAGGAATAATTTGTTTGCAGAGACTCTCAATTCCATGCAGAATTGGCATGCAATGACCTCGGCTCAGTCAGCATTCCCATCCGATCCCTGGCCTGGGGAATGGCTTGCCTTGTCGTTACGGCGGTATCCCTTGCGAAAGTTGAGTATGAGACGCCGAAGAATGAGCTCGCCAATCTGCGGAAACTTGGAGTTGATGATGGCGGTGAGCGCAGAGTAGACGTGTGTGAACGTTGGGGAGGCCATCTGTGCTTGGATCATGGAGCGTGACAACATACCACTGCAGGAGAGACAAAATAGGTGATCAAAACGTGTGCTCTCAGCAACACAATCCCAGCAGTGTAGATTCATGTATCCCACAATAGGAGACAATCTACAATTACTGTGATGGATGGACTGTACATTTAGTGGCACACGCGCGTACATGTACCTTGGGTTTATTCAGAAAATGCACCTGCTTTTTTTTTAAATACGTGGCAAAGGACAGTTTAGGCATCCGGAAGAAAGGCTTCACCATAATATTACCCAAGCAAAAACAAAATCCATTTATAAAAACATTGAAATTAAAACAAAACCTCTAAATTCACACTAGTCATAGCCCTAAATCAATCCAATTAGGATGACAGAGCAGGCACATGTTCTATATACTTGTTTTATTAGTATTCTAGCGATGCTTGATTTGGAACCTATCCACTGCACATCGCCACACTTCAAGTGACAAATACATCTACCCCAATATGTACGCACGAATACTCGGCGGAATTACGTAAAGATGCAAAGATAGCAAATGGTTGAGGACCGTATCATGACTTTATGATTTCTGGATACTGCACGCAAAAAAGTTCACCTTTAAGGGAACAAAAGTGTAAAACGTTTTTTTATATATATACATAGAAAACTTAATGTTTCAAAAACATAAACTAGATTTGATGCTTTCGTGACTGCAGGAATGAATCTGTTTTTTTTCGGTAAAGTCATGTAGAAATAAGAAAAAGAAAATTACATAATATACGACGTTTCGATTGCAACACAAGCAATCATCATCAGGTAGAGGAAACGCATAACCACAGATATATATACAGACCTTAAGTAGGGGGAATTAAACACAGATATACCAGGGGATACAGAGAGACGGAACATCACACTAAATCAAACAGGGTTTAGCAAAATTTGGAAACTATATAAAGCAACACAGACGGTCGGTTAAAACACAATTAACGCATGGTTTGGTTGAATGCCGACCGTCTGTGTTGCTTCATATAGTTTCCAAATTTTGCTAAACCCTGTTTTATTTAGTGTGATGTTCCGTCTCTTCTGTATCCCCTGGTATATCTGTGTCAATTCCCCCTACTTAAGGTCTGTATATACATCTGTGGTTATGTTTCCTCTACCTGATGATGATTGCTTGTGTTGCAATCGAAACGTCGTATATTATGCAATTTTATTTTTATTTTTCTTATTTCAAAAACATGTTTGTAAAAAAAAAACTGACAATTCAAGGCTAAAGGGCAAGAGTTCTTACCGTCCCCGAACAATGTTCTCTTGCAACAGCTCCTTGATGATGTTGAAGATGTTTGAAACGTTTACTTTGTTGATCAAGCCATTTATTGATTTCTTCAGAGCTTCCCAGCTCATTCGCTGATACGCCAAACTTGGATAAACATAAACGGGAACACCACGTTAGTAAAAACGCAACACAAATTACATATTCCCATATCATCGGTGAACATAAATCACAAAACGTCTTACCAAAAAAGCCGACTTGTGTAAACTCCTACTGACTGGGATCACCTCACAAATCAAACTGAATTGAGCCATCAATGTATTACGTCTGGGTGGTTTACTTGGGCATGCCCAATGATGCAAGGAACTAGTCTTTAATACACATCATCCAATCAGAACATTTGAAATCACGTACCTGTACTGTAATGTGTATTTTATGCAAAAGTTGTAATTCGAGTGAAATTTCTATTTTCATTTTCGTTTGAAGTCGGCCAAATACTGGCCTGCTTATTTTTGTGTTTTATTTTACTGGATTAAATGAAGAATTAAATGTGAAGCCAGACATTCGTTTCGAGCAGCCATGGTTGGCCAAGGGAGGAGGGTAGGCATGGAATTGGAGCTGTGATGGGAAAAACAACCCCCACCACAAGTGCATGGTTAGTGAGAGACAAGAGATGAGACAGGCAGCGACGGAGGAAGAGATCGAGGGAGGCAGTGACATAAATGCAAATAAACAAGACAGAGGGAGAAAGAAAGACACTCAGACAGTGGAAGACAGTAACAGACACGCCGTGAGACAGAAAGAGACACAGAGGGACAAAGACAGGGAGACAGACGAAAGGGGAAGGACAGGAAGATACTTTTCAGTTTAGAGAATACATTAAAACAATACGACTCAGCTTAGAATTCTGATTTGCAGAAGGAAAATAATCAAGTGCTATTTGGTACTCCTGCAACTTACAATAGAAAACACAAATAGTGCACGCTGCATCAAAGCAGTATGCAGTGTTAAAACAAAATCATCAATCCTCATGTGATAGTGCATACCTGCTCTTGTCTGCAATTTGCTCTTGCATCATGCGCAGCCTTGCAGGAGGAATGTATGCTCCCCCTGAGCGTGTCAGGATGGGATCCACTTCATCCTTCTTTTTCTTAGTTGGTGGCTCCTCTCCACCTGTTACCTCCCCGTCTGGCTCAATTCGTCCCCGCACTGTCTCCACTGCGTTTGCATCTCCCAACTCATGACCTCTCTCGGCCTCATCCTGGGTAGGAGATTTTCCTCGCTTCCTCCGCTCAACATCACGGTCTCTTCCTCTGTCCCTGTATCTGTCCCTGCCGCCATCTCTGTATCTGCCCTCGTCCTCAATCATATTCCTATTTCTGTCCCTATCTCTGTATCTGTCCTCATCCAAGTCCCTGTGTCTGTCCCTATCTCTGTCCTTGTTTCTGAATCCATCTCTTTCTCCATATCTGTCCTCATCGTCATGTCTATCTCTGTACCTTTCATCATCCATCTCTCTGTCTCGATCTCGATTCCTGCCACGGTCCTTCTCTCTATCCCGGTCTCTACCTCCATCTCTATCTCTCTCCCTGTCCCTCACTCCATGTTCCCCATCTCTGTCTCTCTCCCCATCTCTCACCTCATTTTCATCCACACCACTATCCCCACCACTATCTCTGTACCGGTCCCAGTCTCTCTCTCGGTCCCCATCTTTTTCCTTACCCCCATGTCTATGTCTTTTCCTGTCCTTGCCCTTATCTCTTTCTATGCTTTTGACATTGTCCCCTTCCTCATTCATGTCTCCATCCTCATTCCTATCCTTGTTTCTCTTCCCACTGCCATTTTTGTCACTGCTATTTTCTTTTCTCCGATCCACATCCATATCACTATCCTCGTCTTTATCACTGCTTCTCTCCCTGCCATGATCTCGGTCCCCTTTCCTGTTTCTGCCTCCTTCCCTCTTTCTGTACCTATCAGCCACACCTTCCTGACCTCTGCTATTGCTGCCATTCTTATCTTGATCACTGGTTCCATCCCCATAATTCGCCTTGTCTAAATCCCTATCCTTGCGTTTGTCCTTGGTGCCGTCCCTATATTTGTGCTTGCTTCCATCATCATCAATGTCTCTTTCCCTACTCTTATCCAGCTCTCCATCCTCACTCGTACTACTGCTCTGGTCACTGTCACTGGATTCATCATGCTCCATATCTCTTTCCTTGCGTTTGTCCTTGGTCTTGTCACTGCTATTGTCATGCTTTGCTCTGCTGCTCCTCCTACCCTCTTCTCTGTCATCGCTCCTGTCCCCACTCCGGTCGTTCTCCTTTTCATGATCCTTGTCACGGTCACGACTTCGTTCTCTGTAAAAGATGCACATGGGCTTCGAATTAATGATCATACGATATGATTTACTTCCATACTAGTCTTACCAAAGACAATATAGTTTATGTTTGCAATATAAAGTGAGAATCTGCATGCATTTTATATTGCATTGCTTGTTAAATGCAAAACGTATATGTGTAACTATGACAGTAACATGTATGCATGGGGTGACTCCAACACGAATGTTATCCTGTATCCCATTCAAAGGCTTTAAAACCAATATACGGGTACATTGATGTCATACATGTATCGGCAACAGGTTGGATTTCTAATAATCGGGTTTACGTGGAGTAGAAAACACAACGCACACTTAATGTTCTAGAGTTGAGGTAGTAGAAGGGTGTAAAGAAATTAATGAATAGTACTTAATTTTCATATGCAAAACAAACATTTCCATACAGGGTGAACCATGAATATATACCCTTTGGTTCTATTCGGTAAAGTCACGTAAAAGTATAAAACAAAAATAATAATTGTTTTATACTTTTACGTGACTTTACCGAATAGAACCAAAGAGTATGATCCTTGCAGTCACGAAAGCTTCAAATCTAGCCGTGAATATATACCCTACTAAACAGGTAGTAATTAAACTTACAACTTAAAAGTATCTACATGTCTCCCACCAACCTCCATACACGCGTTAAATATTCTAGCGCTCTCTTTGTGAGGAATGGAACCATCGCCTTCATAACATTCAAACATTTGTTGAGAATAAAGTAAAAGGGGTAATCATAAATCCGTGGAATATCTACAGATGGCTCACTCCGTACAACAAATGTCAGGAGCGTTCACGCACGTGCACATGAGCGCATTTTGATGCCAAGCCTTTAGTACCGAGCAAGTTCGACACTTAAGTTTCCTGACAAGCCGGTGTTTACGTGTCCTTATAATTAGAAGAAAAAAAACCGCGCAATGGATATTAAGATAGTAACGATATTAAAGCAAAAAACACACGACATGAGCAACTTGCACGGTTTGATAAAATGGGCGCAAAAGACAAACTTGAACCTCCCCACGACTATACTTCGATATCGTAGCACTGGGCGATTTACAAACGGTTCACCAAGGGCTCTATCGTACTCTGAACGTGGCCGCGAACACCATAAATACACGAAGTGGGTTATTATAGTTGATTACATTACGTCAATTGCAACAACAAAGGGGGAATGTCAGTTTTTTTTTTAAACCACACCCATCCTCGCCTAGTGCCCCCCCCTGCGGGAAGTGAAGGCAAGCCGGTACGTAAGCTAGGCAAGGCAGGATTCCCGTGGGGTGGGCCCAGTGCACTCACAACACAACGATTTAAAACGAATCATCAAAGCAACCGATACTTACTTGGACGACATTACGGGGTGCGTCACAGTGAACTATCCTCTCCAACAATCTTTAAACAAAAAAAAAGGAAACTTGCTAAAAGCAACGGAGTTCTGTATTCAAAGAGCCACGTTCTGGCGCGATGTGCAGCCTAGGCCGTGGATGGGGCAGCGTCGAAGTTGGAGGAAGGGGGCGGTCCCCACAAGGGACCGCGGCGAATTTTTTTCCGGAGATTGACTTTTCTGAGCCCCGACACAGGCAGTCCCCGGGTTACGGAAGGGTTAGGGGCCGTCCATAAATGACGTCACGCGATTTTGGCTTATTTTTTTACCCCCCCCCTCGTCACACGGCGTCACAAAAAGTCAGACCCCCCCCCCCTCAAATATGACGTCACAAAGCTCTGCGCCCCCCCCCCCTAAACCGTTTTTCCATTTTGAAAATAAAACATGCTTCAAATCACTTTAAACTATTGTCATTGTAGTGCGTATTTAATGTGGCGCTGCACTCTGATGTTGTAGGAGAAAACACGTTTTAAAAGGTGGCGTTGGAAAGCTAAAATTTAGCATAAAATGCACTTGAAAATATTTAACGTTTAACTAAACCTGCAGATGTTCAGAATATATTGAAATTCTCTCATAATTTTAAAATATTAAAAGTAATTCTAACTATTAAAACATACTTGAAACTTTGTAGTAGAACGAAGCAAAATGGAGAGTACAATCACATATTCATTCCACAGAATGAAAAGCCCTGGTAGAATTATTAAAATAAAAATGTTTAATAACAATCATTCAAAAATTACAAAATGTATGCTTCTCCATTCTCCCATGAAGCAAAATGCTCCTTCATGGAATAAATAAAAGGTGACCTTAGTAAACTTAAATAATCAAATAGTTAATAATGAAAATTAATCAAAATTTGTGTTGCTATAACAATAACATTTAATTAAGTAGAACGTGTTGTTTATATTTAATGTTGCGCATTTTAATGTGACGTCACATTTCTCAAACCCTTCCCCTCCCCCCCTCGTCACACATCGTCACAAATGTCTGACCCCCCTCCCCCCCCTAGGTGCGTGACGTCATTTATGGACGGCCCCTTAGGATCCCGAGAACTAATTTTCCCTTTGTTGGAAAACTGAACCATTTCCCCCCCAAAAGCAAGAAAAAACCCTATAGTTGTACCTGCCCTACCCGATTACGAGTTAGTTTTCTCTCAATGTTGTAAGACGCTGCCGTCCGGTTTCTGTAACTACTGTACCTGTATCGTATTGCTGTACACACGCTCTGCACTTCCTATGATTCTTTTAATTCACAAAATATCGACTTAACACTACCCGTAATTAAACTAACATATACTGTTACCGATTGTTTATGATCAACCTGAAATATTTTTATATTCATTGTAAACAGAAAGCAGTCACTTCCGAATGTTCGTCTGGTGTGCATTAGGTTAGGCCTATACTTTTTTCATCGCTATTTGCTGAGACCATAAGCAACCGTCTTTACGGAGTGTTTCCGTAAAGTCTGATTTCCGTAAGTCGGTTCTTCCGCAACCCGAGGACTTCCTATATACAGGGAGAACCTCTAATTACGAATGAGTCAGGTTCCAGAGGTCTCTTCGTAAGTTGATTTGTTAGTAAGTCCAACTTTCCTCCTGGTCCATTTCAAACATGTGCTGTGCGGCATGTACACTAAACACAGGGAATGGCTTTAAAAGTTGTATAATATCCTGTAGATGTAGTTGCCACTGGTTCTTCATGTTCTGCAGATGTAGATGCCACCACCGCCATCATCTACTGCGTGGCGGTTGAACTTACGACTCTCGGTCCGAACAGGACATAAAGGCGGGTTTGTTGGTATCTCTGAAAGTTCGTAAGTCGAATGTTCGTAAGTAGAGGAGTGTTATGCAACGTATCGGGCAATGGCTCTTCTTCATATCACATAAACAGAGTGATTAAGAGTTGGAGACTGCACTCTACGGCATGGAACCTGATAAAAATTTAACTTTTATATAGTTTCCTCATCAGTTTTTATTTTATTTTGGGAGCTATGAAAGTAGGGCCATTACCCAAAACGTTGCCTGTTATATATTTTTCTTTCTAAAGCCACATTGTTATTGACGAATGTGGTGAGTTTTTGTTGTTGATGAGAAGGGAAAAAAGTTTATCTGAATGTAACAGGGTATACAATATATGAATGTATCATCACCTTGAGTCCCATCGTTTGGCAGATGCCACTTGTTGCAGAGGTTCACGGTATTAATTCAACAGGCCGCCCTGGTTATATTTTTTTATTTTTACTTCAGATGCGCTTCTGCGGCCGTCTGAAACGCGCGATGTTAATTCGAAATGTGGAGGGGAAAACCCGGAGAACCCGGAAAAACAAAAATCCACGCGACAACGGGGAGAGAGAGAGAGAAAGAGACACGTAAACTCCAAATATACAGCGGGCATCAGGGTCGGGATCGAACCCACAACCATCCTGTATACCAGGCGAGATAGTTGACATCTGTGAGAATAGTGCAACGAATTCAATGCACTCAATGGTCACCGTTATGAATTGCTGTGCATTGGCTCCTGCATATATGGTCGCCAACCTCTCTCGTGTGTATCGTTTTCAGTTCCTGTCCCAGCGGCCACAGTGACCGGGGAGCCGGTCGATTTGGACAATTTACAAACCATTAACCTTCCTCCACGTCACTCTCTATCATCAATGTCGGATTATTCTATTAGCAAAAGTAGCTACATATGTAGTCGCTACGGGGCCCGCACTTTCAAGGGCCCCGCGCTAAATGCTTTCAATCTCTAAATTCCGGTTCATTGATTCTGCACTTGCTCTATTACTATAGTACTATACCACCTTCAACTTTTATGAACGACTGGGTGTTTCAGGTTAGCGATTTGTCGTATTATCTGGCTGTATAGCAAATGAAAAAATACAATTCCGTTAATATGAAAGTTAAAAATTTGTTTTAATATTTATGTGTGTTTTTATTTAGGGCCCCTTTATAACATATGTTACAGGCCCCGCACTAGCTTAATCCGGCACTGTCTATAATCCATCATCGTACGGCGGTGACTGCAGTGTTTAGTTTGTAGTCCTTGCCCCCTCCGGCATCCTCCGATTAGCACGGTTGACTACGTACGGTGCGAAAGAAGTTCAACATACACTGTAGAGGCAGCGAATGACGATGAAGGCAGTGACGGACGGTGCTTATCATCGCGATTATCATCATCACTCGCCCATCATCATTATCATCATCATAATTCCTGTTATCTGCAAATAGCCGTGCACGTGATGAGCATCACGTATTACTGTTGTATTCTTCTTATTTGCAAAATCACGTGCGTATGTTGAACTTCTTTCGCACCGTACGTGGCCAACCGCGCCCATCGGAGGTGCTAAAAAAAAGAGCCCCAGTAGACGTTGGCCCAACGTTGCATGTTCACTAAGAGGAAGTCTGATTTGTGAAAAAGGGGGAAGAATCGTACATCTGCCAGGGCCTGGCAGGGATGGGTTAATAGCAAAACTGCGATAAACCTGCTATTAACCTGCTCAAGTTAATATCAGTTTGCTGTGTGGAATATGAAATGTGCAGGTTTGCAGTGACAGCAGATACTGCAGTTAACTGTGATTCGACCAACAATCGTTACAAAGCCACGACAAATGCATTGGCATTATTATTATTTTAAAATGCAGACGTCAAAGTGGTTCGTTGATAAGATGTGGTCGGGATTGGCAAATTACACACTCAGCACGTCTCATCGGTGGCAGCCGACATGCAAACTCGCACTCATCCTATACGGCCATCAAGTTATTCCAGTGGGGGGGGAGCAGATTTGACACGATCAATTGTATGCCTGTTAAAGCTAAACGAGGGCCACTGTAGAAAGACGTCACAAATGAACAGTAGCCCTTTTCTACATTCACGTGATTGATCCACGCAGGCGTGAGACGATATTTCCTCGGGGCTGTGGTGGAACGGCACGGGGAGGGGCAGGCAGTTTGGAGGCATTTTTCCATTGCTCGCAGTGTGATGGCTCCACTTCAACAACAAGGACACACTGCCCGTTTGTAATGGGTGCAACCAGTGCCGAATTAAGCTCGTGCGGGGCCCTAAATAATAATAAAAAAACGTAATTATTAAAACACAAATTTTTAAACTTGCATAATAAAGTAATTGTATTTTTTTTCATTTTGCTATACAGCCAGATAATACGACAAATCGCTAACCTTAAACACTCAGTCGTTCATAAACGTTGAAGGCGGTATAGTACTATAGTAATAGAGCAAGTGCAGAATCACTGAACCGGAATTGATAGCTTGAAAGCGTTTAGCGCGGGGCCCTTCAAAGTGCGGAGCCCGTAGCAACATATGTAGCTACTTTTGCTACTAAGATAATCCGACATTGGGTGCAACTGCGTCGAGCAACTGTGTTGACACAGTCACATTGGCAAATGTGATTTGTAACTTCGATCCTTACCTGTGTACCGATATTTAATTGACGGACTGTCTGCCGCTGCGTTATCTTGGTTGTGGTCCAGGACTGTTTTTTGGGGGTTTTGCTTCCTTGCCCAAGCTTGATCAAACGGGACTTAAAGAACCAATGAATGTATGAATTGGTTATTTATATATCGTCACATGCTTTCCCTTTTCTCTATTTTGCGCTCCGACAGTTTTTCTTTGTATTGTTTGCTGTTGTAACTTGCTGACCCGGTCCTTGCTGGAACGCCTGTGAAAAAGAGCTTCACAGCTCATCGGATTCCTCGAGTCTAAATAAAGATTCTGATTCTGGTGACAGCTTCACGTATTCCCCATCAGCATTCGCTGACTGATCAATTGTTCGCAAATTATAGTCGTCACACCTCTCCATGGTTCGTGTTTTTGTTTTAATCAGCCACCAGGTGTAAACGTTACATCTTTCCTTTTACACCAATGCAGTGGAAATATTTGTATCCGTGGCTCTATTACCCACCGTTCGCTTATTATCTGCGAGTGTGCAACACATCCTATTACCAATGCCCCTATTCTTCCTCTCATCTGCGGTTCATTGTACAGGGTGCTTTTAATTTTTGTAACACTTCTGAGAATTTGCAACAACACCACGTGACACGTGCTGCTGCCTCCGGGCTCTGGAGACCACCTGGAGAAGATTCCAGGCCACGTGTTGACAATGATGGCGAACAAATGGAGACTCTTTGACTTTTGAAGCTATTAACATTACATTTGTTATCATGTTACAGTATTATCCATTCTTTTTCCATTAAAAACGATAGTCCCATATAAGTGTTTACAAAAATTTAAGCACCCTGTATGTGAAATAGATATGCAGATAACCTTGTGGACATTTTGATTTAAAGCTTTCGTGACTGCAGGGATTCATATTCTTGGTTCTTTCGGTAAAGTCACGTAGAAGGGAAACAATAAAATAATGAAAATAGAAAACAATAAAATTTTAAATAATAAAAATATAAAACAATAAAAATATAAAAAATGAAATTTTATTGTTTTATATTTTTATTATTTACCGAAAGAACCAAGAATATATAACCTTGTGGACAGTCGGATCCACGACACTCATCCAGCACATCGCCGCAGATAAGAGGAGTCGTTTCATATCGATGAAAAAAGGAAATATGTGTACCACCAAAGCATCACTTAACATCAACATGGATCTGTTCCCTGGTCTATGCTGCTCATCTTAATGCCCCCGAGTGTAAATCCAAGCAAGAGTGTAATCCACGCTTCTACGTGACTTTACCGAAAGAACCAAGAATATGAATCCCTGCAGTCACGAAAGCTTTAAATAAAAATTTAAGTTTTGTTCCATTTTCCTCGTCAATGGCCAGGCGTTCTGACCCATACTTCACAGGAGGTAGTAACGTTTAAAAAATACAATGTACTTCTGAGGGACACACTATGTTGGAAAGCGTTACAAGAATCCACGCACGTACGCGATTTTTCACCCTTGTTTTAAACAAAAAAAAACATATTTCCAAATGACCACATTTTGACTTTTCATTGCAAATGTAGGGCAGAGGTGTCTCGACCAATCCCGGCTGGCAGAATGGAAATGCAAAACAAACCAAATAAATAAACGCTTCAACAATTGACCAACGCATGTGTATGACAACACAACACACATCCTTTTATTAATGCAACATTTACCTTATGTACAAGCAAATGACAGTTATGGTACTGTTGTATAGAAGGCATAGGGATTTTTTTGGTATAGATTTGAACTCCTGCCAGAAATACAGATATTCAGCGCTAAAGACTTTTTGTTGCTCTCTTTTTATTATTGTTTCATTTCAAACACAATTCCGATTCAACTAAAGCCCGGCGAAATGACGCTCATATGACATTCCTAGAAGAGAAAGAAAAATATGTACAGATTTCCGCACAGTTTCAAAAACAACGTCAAAACATAAACACCCCTTTTATCTGTCCAACAGTCTTCAGTATCCATGTTGGACGCGAGCCATATGAAATGCTTTCATACAGCAAACTAGGGCACGATACAAAGTGAAAACGGATGCTTACAAGATGAAGGTTTCAGACATTTAACAATGTAATGCACTCTTCTTTAAGATCACGCAAAACTTGTCACTAGGGTGCTGCTCAGGATTGCGACGTTCTCGTCAATTCCAGGTTTTATAGCCCTCCACAACAGGTGCTGGGTATGTGCAGTTGCATTTGTGTTATTTCAAATATTAAAATCTGGGTTTCAAATCTCACGCTATCTCATTGATGAGAGTTGATGACACCCAAAAGGTTGAAATCCTATCCAGAATTTGCTTGCTTAAACAAATGCTACAATATGTTGTTGGTACTAAAACATGTTACATATATGTGGAGACAAAAAGGAATTATGCTTATATTTGAGTTTAATGTCTTTAAATATCATATATAATAGTTCCTAAATTATGCAACGTCAATCAAATTAGCACATGGCCTGTATGCTCAGAATTTTTTTTGAGAAATACATCACACATCAAAGAGCAAAAAGACAATTGTTATTTGTAATGCTCACACTACGCACACAATTATACCTTTGATTGGGCCTATTTTTGTGCAGGGTCCTCAGCTTGGATAATTATTATTTTGTAATGAATTCAGCAAGCAAGTTGTTCCAATGTAAAGCTCATGAACACTTTATAATTGTGAATACAAATGTGTTGGCTTTTTTTTTTGCTGCATTCTCTGACACCGTAAAGTGAGGACTGCAAGAACGACCTTCCAATACAAAGTAAGTCTTATTCTTGGTTCTTTCGCTAAAGTCACGTAGAAGGGAAACAATAAAATAATAAAAATATAAAACAATAAAATTCTCACGACGCTTCGACTGAAACACAAGCAATCATTATCAGGTGTGAAAACCACAGCAAGAAATTTTGAAAAAAGTGGTGGTTTTTTTAACGTTAGCACCACGGAGAGCGATTTGGCAGTTATTCAGATGGACGAGTCCATCTATGTTCGGAAAAGAGGAGGGGGGAGACGAAAATAATGGATGCGGTCTGAAAGCCACCGTAAGCGTGACTTTACCGAAAGAACCAAGAATATGAATCCCTGCAGTCACGAAAGCTTTAAAGCAAAAAGTAAGTCTTGTTGACAGTTGGGGTAACGTGACCTCTCATCATTATTTCCCCTTCCAGCTCCCCCACCCGAAATTAATTTTGGGAAAAGGCATCGACGAGCAACATCTCATTACACAAAGAACATCCAAGTGTGCGCGTATAATGCATGTCAAGCGAGACGTTATTTTTCTGTAAGTTAAACAAATCTAATTAGCATGCCGCAGCGATATGCGAAATCAAAATCAGCAGTAACGAACAGCGATGCAATGCTATGCAATGTATACATGTTTATATAAGTGGAATACTTGTCAAACGTAGCTCTTTAACAACCACGACAATGTTTCCACAGCATGTGCCTTGCGATCTGTAATTCATGACACCATTCAATAACTGCCTTTGAAGTCTGAATTTACGCGTTTATCATGACAGACAAATATAACTTTTTTTCTCTTATAGAAGCACAAACCTAGCTGGCTGTAGCCCTTCCCCACCACCTCCTCATGTTTATTACTTAAACATGTTTTACATTTAAAGTACCTAAAGTTAAACCACTTTTCTCTTCTCAAGCAAGGCAAGCGCGAGTAAGATTTGACTAAATCTATACAGGTCTCTTAAACACATCGCAAACCGTGTGAGTCTTTACAATGACGTAGAGTACATATGAAAAGTGGCGGGTCAATTATTACCACGATGGAACACACACACAGGGGAAATCTTTTTGTTTTCACACAACCACCTGCTCAGAATACACTTGCAACTAGGCTTACAGGTCAGCACGTATTAACAAGATACCGCTTTTCCATTGGCACATCCGTGCCGAGCCAATGCAGGACCCTCACCGTGCTGGTCATGTCCCACTGGCGATTCTCCATGCCGAGATGGAACCTAATCCTCGGTGCCATCTGAATCCAGCTCAAATGCCAAGCAGGGCCAGCCGGGGGCGGGTGGGCGGGTGGGAGGCAGAGCGGGGCTAGTGACGTGTGCATGGCGTGGAGAAAAACGTGAGTCGGCACGATTTGAGAACGCAACATCACTGCGCCATCTGTGTGCGTCGCGACTCGTTCTACGCGTGGACGTCATTGGCGCGGCTCGGCTTGTGCAATGGAAACGCAACCTGGCTGAGCCATGCCGGGCTGGCTCAGCATGGCCCTCATGCCGTTCGGTCCCCAGGGGGTCGGCAACAAAAATAACAAGAGACATTTGATTTAGTAATTGGCAAAAAAAGAAACGATATTTCAAGAGCCACAATCAATGCACGCGCGGCTTCGGAACTGCAGGTTTCCAACCTCTGGGCTAGGCTGTTCAGAAGCATAGTCAAATGGTTGTTATTTAAAGTTTCGCTTTCAAAAAGTATTCTTGCATGACAAAATTACCAGGCATGTAACCAGTCATCCCACGGCGATTCTTTGAGTTGTCACGATTCATGGTCACAATTCAATTCAAGAATGAATTATATTTTGGTCAGATTTTTATCACCTCATTTGCATTGTTTCTTGATAAAAACAAATGTTTACAGTTTTCGCCACACCATGAGGCTAAATGCGAAATTAGCATACAATTTGCATACATTGTAAATAATCCATGCACATGCACATTATTTGATGCAAGTATCATGAATCGAATCGATGATTTTTACCGATAAATATATCCGTTGTTACATGCCTAGGTAATACATCCTGGGGACCACTTGGTTAATGTGGGAAGGAGAGGAGCAAATTTGCCTCCTCTTTAACCACGGAATGATGGGGAACGAATGTCGCAGATCCTATTGTCCACGGAGTTGTTCATGAATTGACTCCACTTTGGGGCAGAGGTTAGTAGTTTAAATTTGGCAGGCTGCCCTGGTTAATATCGCTGATGCAATAACCGTCAAATGTGTGCACCGTCTGCTTCGCAGCGGACGTTAATCATCCCGTGACGTCGCTCAAAAAGAGATATTTAAAATTGCACCGAAAATTACTCAATTAGGATTGCACATAGCAACATAGCGGCCCTGCAGTGAAACGACTGCAGAGGATGTCTGTAAAAGTACCATCCTTCCTGATAGCCTTGCGCTATAAGAATGGCATGGATACTAATTGTACTAACTTATGACGCATTTTATTAGTATTCTCTCGTTATTGACGAGGGATACATTCTGGAGATGCTCTTGAATAGCAAATTAATAAAGCTATTAAATACATGAAAATAATCTCATCACTTTATCTCTCGTCGCTTTATCTCTCATCACTTTATCTCCCATCACTTCATCTCATCACTTTCCCGCATCACATTCTCTCTCTGTCGATGCAGCCGTGTTGCGTTCCAGACGCGATTCGTGGATATACAAAACCACAGATTACGAATAATGAGGGAATACTTTACTTATCCAAGGAAGAAAAACATGCGGAGATAATCGTAAATAAGAATTGGGTCGCGGATAATTGTAGACATCGCAGACCCTACAGCTCCTGCGGATGATAGGATTCTTGGGCAACAGGGTCTCGTGTATTGCATTTTCAAATATAGCCAACTGAACTCGAAAGGTTGCCTCCGTCAGCCTGATACACAATGGCAGCAACGTCCTTTCATAAGTTTTTTTTTTACACCAACAAGTGACCACCACCGTGTTTGTGGCTAAATTAAAAATCCCTTTCCACGCAGAAGTGCGAGCGGGTTTTTATTATTTTTAGACAGTGTTGTCTGCTTTGTATTACATCAAAGCCATAACAGCGGCTTCGAGTTCCACATTGAATCTCAAGTTACGTTGCACGTCACATCCGTAACTAGCGACGAAGTTTAATTAAACACAAGGCAGACAGCACTCTATCATCCATCGCCAATATTTTCACATGACCACGACGCAACAAAAGATTTATTTTGCGAACATGCAGCATTATCGGTACTGCGTGTCACTGCGATATGCCATGAAAGTGACGCATCCATTTTAGCACAGCGTAAACTGCACAATAATGTTTCGTACGGCATTTTAGAATATATTAAACCAACTTAAAACATTACACATGAGAACTGGACGTTGTTCGATTGCTTCGCGAACAGCGTCAAAGGCAATCGCGCAGTTGGGAATTCATTCGACAATTAAGAGTACTTTGAAGTGTTTTATTTCCATACTTAAAGGTTCGTGGCAGCCAAGGCATGGGAACGCATCCACCGGGAAAGATGGGGAGATGAAATCAGTTCGGGCACGCGAGCTGGATTGAATTTTTCTTTTTTTTACCACATCTCAGGATTGTACGAAGAGATGATGACCGTGGCTTGGGGGAAGGCCTTCATCCAACAGTGGATTGAGCGTGGCTGGTGACGATGACTATGAACACAACAAATATTTATAGGCGTTTAACACAAAACACATCTATGTGCAAAACAAATACTGCAGGATGAGATATATATGTCTAGGTTAAGATGTACTACATATCACAAGCTGCCCTTATATGGTATTAAAATCTTTCATCGTGTAGGATAAGACACCACATAACAAGCGGGTTGATTAACTTAATAAACGCAAGTGATTGAAGCAAGTCGTTAACTGTGTTCTAAAGATCAACCAACCCTAGGCTATAGAGCTTATGTTATGCTGTAGAAAATTGTAGCTGTCCACCATGAAGTTGAATCTGTTGGTGCATAAATTGTACGTGTCTTTCTTTAAATCATGCATTGTTAATATACCGGTTCAAGTTTAACTTAACACTTAAACTGCTACTTTATTTTCCAGAGTACAAATCCTGAAACGCATATTCACAAATGTCTCAGTAAGCATTTTTCCTTTATTGTACTTTGTAATCTGAACAATTTTCCTGGACACTGTAAAAAAAATATCCAGAAGAGACCATTTAGAAACATGTATACAGTACTTTATATCGTTCTAGTGTTAATGGTAATGTTATAATTTTCCAGACCCACTGCATTTTGGCTAAATTATCTGCACGGACAGCAGCTGTGTAGTTTTAAATTGGACAAAATTCTCCAAATAATTAAACCAATTCAAACCAACGAAGTATTTTGGTTGTACAGTGAGGGAAAAAAAGTATTTGATCCCCTGCTGATTTTGTACGTTTGCCCACTGACAAATAAATGATCAGTCTATAATTTCAATAGTAGGTTTATTTGAAGTGAGAGACAGAATAACCAAAAAAATCCAGAAAAACGCATGTAAAAAATGTTATAAATTGATTTGCATTTTAATGAGGGAAATAAGTATTTGACCCCCTCTCAATCAGAAAGATTTTTGGCTCCCAGGTGTCTTTTATACAGGTAACGAGCTGAGATGAGGAGCAAACTCTTAAAGGGAGTGGTCGTCATCTCAGCTTGTTACCTGTATAAAAGACACCTGTCCACAGAAGCAATCAATCAGATTCCAAACTCTCCACCATGGCCAAGACCAAAAAGCTCTCCAAGGATGTCAGGGACAAGACTGTAGACCTACACAAGGCTGGAATGGGCTACAAGACCATTGCCAAGCAGCTTGGTGAGAAGGTGACAACAGTTTGTGCAAATATTCGCAAATGGAAGAACCACAAAAGAACTGTCAATCTCCCTCGGCCTGGGGCTCCATGCAAGATCTCACCTCGTGGAGTTGCAATGATCATGAGAACGGTGAGGAATCAGCCCAGAACTACACGGGAAGATCTTGTCAATGATCTCAAGGCAGCTGGGACCATAGTCACCAAGAAAACAATTGGTAACACACTACGCCATGAAGGACTGAAATCCTACAGCGCCCGCAAGGTCCCCCTGCTCAAGAAAGCACATATACATGCCCGTCTGAAGTTTGCCAATAAACATCTGAATGATTCAGAGGACAACTGGGTGAAAGTGTTGTGGTCAGATGAGACCAAAATGGAGCTCTATGGCATCAACTCAACTCGCCGTGTTTGGAGGAGGAGGAATGCTGCCTATGACCCCAAGAACACCATCCCCACCGTCAAACATGGAGGTGGAAACATTATGCTTTGGGGGTGTTTTTCTGCTAAGGGGACCAGACAACTTCACCGCATCAAAGGAACGATGGACGGAGCCATGTACCGTCAAATCTTGGGTGAGAACCTCCTTCCCTCAGCCAGGGCATTGAAAATGGGTCATGGATGGGTATTCCAGCATCACAATGACCCAAAACACACGGCCAAGGCAACAAATGAGTGGCTCAAGAAGAAGCACATTAAGGTCCTGGAGTGGCCAAGCCAGTCTCCAGACCTTAATCCCATAGAAACTCTGTGGAGGGAGCTGAAGGTTCGAGTTGCCAAACATCAGCCTCGAAACCTTAATGACTTGGAAAAGATCTGCAAAGAGGAGTGGGACAAAATCCCTCCTGAGATGTGTGCAAACCTGGTGGCCAACTACAAGAAACGTCTGACCTCTGTGATTGCCAACAAGGCTTTTGCCACCAAGTACTAAGTCATGTTTTGCAGAGGGGTCAAATACTTATTTCCCTCATTAAAATGCAAATCAATTTATAACATTTTTGACATGCGTTTTTCTGGATTTTGTTGTTGTTATTCTGTCTCTCACTGTTCAAATAAACCTACCATTAAAATTATACACTGATCATTTCTTTGTCAGTGGGCAGACGTACAAAATCAGCAGGGGATCAAATACTTTTTTCCCTCACTGTACATATGTAAAACATGCAGGGTGATCCATCTACAGACACTCCACTCATTTCTAATAACGCTCTTGCTGTCACCTAAAGAGCTGATTAAATATTGTGCAGGCTCGGTTTTAAAAATAAAAATATTGGGCGAGTTTCAAAAGATGTAATGTTTATTGACAGTGATGGCAGACATGTAGAGGCTTAAAATAAAATGTAATTCCCTCTGTAATTTCTCCCCGTTATTTTAGCGGAGTGCCTATAAACAGATCGACTTGTACAAAGGGTAGCAAAGAAACACAATTCAACATACCAAAACACACGTTAATGTGTGGATATTTTGTTGCAGTAGAACAAGGGATGTTCCATAAAGGCCCTTTGTACCACAAGAGTGCGGATATGCCAAGTCTGTTGTGACAAAGGTGAGCCTTGAAAGAAAAACGTCGCTGGAACTTCCCAAAAGCAGTTTTATAATATCAGCAGCATAAAAGCATTCACATTTGCAAACCAAACAAGCAGAGTGTCAAACTGCTGCTGCTGCTACTCTGAAACGTGCCAAATGGCAATTTGCTTGTTTTCCTAACTCGTGTTTACGAGGAACTTGCATCATTTTAATTTCAACCAGAGCTCTGTGTTGGAGTCTTGAACTTATCTCGTGAGGGGTCGGGTGCCAAGTAATTTATTTTAAACTAATGTAACAAACATTGGCAAAAATTGTGCCACCCTTCAAGTCAAGTCTTCAGCAGCGTCTATACTCTTATTTCTATTCAACTGATATCGCAGCGACAGATTCAAGAGAAGCCACGATGAGCAGCTTTGTACGGCTATATCATACGAATGACTGCTTACGCAACATGACAAACAAGCTTCCTTTACGCGCAGTGCGAAGCTTTTAAAGCGTCACCTCCGTGTGCCCAAAAAATGAGCAAAATCAGCCGATGCGTGACTCATCAGAAGGTTACCCAATTAACTTTTCTGCAATAACAGAAAGGTGACGCAATGTTCATTACAATCTTACCACACCATTGCTCAACAAAATAAAACAACACGTTCGTGAAATGGCAAACGATTGTAAAAAACACAAAGTTACTTTCTGACCGGCAGTTCAAATGCAACCCCAAATATCGTACAGGCAAACGGATCGACAGATGGTAGAGTGGAACAATTCACCCCTCTCCCCCGCCTCTGGAGATTCAATGAATTGTCACGATTCCATTTAAGAATTTATGTAATTTTAACATTGCGGAGAGAACGGTAGTTGCTTCCTAGTGTGACTGCAGGGGTAATGTGAACCAATCACATACAACGTTATACAAATTGAAAAAAAATCCATTGCGACACGTGATTTCATGCATGTATCGCGAGCTCAAGAATTAATCGATGAACAGATGCATTGTTCCACTTGTGTATGAAGATTTCATTACTAGATGGAAACCCATGGATACATGCATATCTTCTGCAAAGCAGTGAATATTTTGCAGCAAATCAAAACGAAGCGATCATAAAATCATCTTCTTGGTTCTTTCGGTAAAGTCACGTAGAAGGGAAACAATAAAAGAAAAACATAAAAGTCGAAACGTCGTGAGAATTTTATTGTTTTTTTTTGTTTCCCTTCTACGTGACTTTACCGAAAGAACCAAGAAGATGAATCCATGCAGTCACGAAAGCTTTAAATCAAGATCATAAAATCACTTTCACACTACGTAAAAATCGAAAATTTAACGTAATCATTCGTTTATCTTCCATTTCCCCCTCCACGTATTGCTGCAAAAATGACCAAACAATGAGACCGATGACAACAACAACACGTGGGTGAAAATTTACTCTAGCCGGCGTAAAGCAGATGATATTGGGTTCGCTTGCCATCTGAACCAATCAGAAAGAGTGGGTGGGGTGGGGGGAGGGGGGGAGTGGAGCAGGTGGGGTGGGTAGCGTAAGAGGCGGGCGTTTGTCGTGCTGCGTGACCTGTGGCTCGGCTCGGTCACGGGGCAGGGAGGGGGAGGGGGGGAGAAGTGAGGGTTGGAGAGGGGGGGGGGGCAGCATCACGAGGGGACAGCGTCGTGCTTCGCCCGTTTACGTTGCGTAGCGCTTGGTCCACTGCCGCGCGGTCCGGTCGTGCTCGCTCCTGTTCGTCAGGTACTGCGTGGCGATGCTCCCCACGAGCGGGTCCGCTGTGACCAACGAAAGCGGTGACAGAGAAACGCGCGCAAATCACGCACTCTCTGATGCGGCAAACATGGCGGCGGGGCAGGGGGGGAGCCCTTCCTGGCAGAGGGAGCTCGAGAGAACTAGAGAACACCTCCAGAGGTTATTTGGCCTACTCTTCCACACTGGCGAGATGTCTTGGAAGAGGCGGGAGAAGCCACACATTACTTCCCACCACATGCGACCCAGCCGGCAATCGACTAACTGTGCATAATACATGTTTTTTTTTGGTTAGATCGCGTAAATCTAAATGTGTCGTAAAACCCGCCACAGCCAATTACTAAGGTTTGTCACGAAAACAGAACATGCCAATTAATTACTAGTACAGAATACCGGTGGGTTGGAGAGCAAATCCACTACATTTACAATCCGAGTACGATGTTTCGCCAGTAATTACAGCTAGCTTCATCAGGCGACAACCAGATTTGTGGAGAAATCCTCCTGTTTCGTTCCTTAAATAGAGGGATAGATGTGATGACGTCACTTGTGAGCCCTTCACGTGTGAAGGGGGGGGGGATTAATGAACGCATATAAATTACAATGGGTATCCATTACAGGTTGGGTTATATTTATGCGATCTAACCCAAAAAACCTATATTACGGATGATATTGGTCACAAAAGCCTACATGTTAAACCGACTAACTGTGGTATGCCTATTCATACTGCTGGCAAGGCAGGGCTAGCATGTGCGGGGCACATCCTAAGCTGGGGCTGCGATGAAGATGATTCTGCAATGGAAACTTGAAGAGAGGAGGAGGAGGAAGAAGGAGGAAACAGATTACGGTGGGAGACAATATGATTGGTTGGACAGGACTTCTCCTTGAGAGACGCTGAAGGTCACGGGAGATGGAAAGTGTCCGTTATGAACATCAGCTATCAATAATAAGGATGACACTGGAAAGAAAGGGAAACTGCATTTCACTGGTGCCACATGATAGTTACTGGTAGTAGCTTGCTTGGCTTGAAGTGGCCCGCTCATATGCCTGTACACAGCACACCTTATTACAACTGGCATTTAGCTTGCTGTTAGATACTGCCTGTCACAATAACTTCAGTAATTTCTACAACCTGCTGGAAAGAGACAACATAACATAAAACTGCTCTACAGGTGTTGTTAGTCTAACTCAGAATGCACAAAACAGGGCAATATGCGTTGAATAAAAAAAAAATCTACTACTTCTTACGGTGCGGAGAATTGATCTGCAAAGGTTTATACATTTGTGTCGAGGTGGGCTAGTGAGCCAGCGGATGGCTTCAGGAGCACCCTGGTGAATATGCAAAGCGCTGCCGGTGAATGATCAAAGAGGGCAAGTGGTGTTAATGTGCGCTCTGTGGCTTGAGGTTAGTGACCACAGTCTCACCGTAGGGATAGGTTCTCAATTGGCTATTGGTTTAGGGAGATACCTGCAACTGTCGTGCGACCTGTCCAGAAATGACAGCTCAACGAAGTGGCTTTCACCACATGGAAATATATTGCATCCAAATATATACAACTAGAATTTCGGCGGCTCATCGGATTCCTCCAGGAAAACAAAAATATTCACTCTGATTATCTATGCATTCATCTTGAACATCGCACCGTACACAGCTAGCCGTATTGAGCACATCTTCTCTCGGGCTTTCTCCAAGCACGACTGCGGGCATCTTCAGTGGTTGAAGAATCGCCTAACAGTGGCAGCCCAAACCCGGGAAAGACCACACTCAGGATTCCACACAGGTTTGAGAACCCACGTAGAATATTACGCATTTATGCAACATGCAAACTCAGCGAAAGCTCCACTCACCAGGGTTGCAATCGGTGAGGAGGGAACAGATGGAAAGGAGCACTTTGGAGATGGTGAGTGCCGGGCTCCAGTTATCCTTGAGAATGTCCAGGCAGATGACTCCCTGGCTGTTGATGTTGCAGTGGTAAATGCGAGTGCGGAAGGTCACCTAAGGGAAAATTGTTTGGCACCATCAGCAGAAATCCTGGCTTATAAGGAATGTGAATGTGTCGATTCAGCCATAAAAAATGTATTCTCGTGCTCACAATACACACGGTGAAACTCCTGTTGTCTACAGCAGGATGAACATTGTGGATCCTATTACCCGCAATGTCAACCACGAGTTTTCTCCACTCATCCTTACTCGGGTGGCATGATTCATAGCATAGTGTGTGAACCACTGTGCCACCGCTCTAGCTCAATTTGCATTTAGTTTTCACAAATGATCGATTCTCCCATGCAGTTTAACGGATGAATCCAGAGATTAGGAATCAATTTAAATTGATGAATCAATGCATTATTACATGCCTACTAACCTGTTCAAAAATGTCACTGTGTAATTTGCTGGCAAAATGCTCTCTCTGACTACACCACTATCATAGCTAATTTTTCCCACTATAACAACAACAAAAACACATTCATGAACAATGCATCTTAGCAATATTGATGTATTCATCATCACTTAGCCATGGTCAATCCCCTGCCAGATGAAGGCCTCCCCAAAGCCACAGCCACTTCTAATGATCCTGCAGTCACAATCTGTGGAGCACCTGCCCATTAATTTATTGTCATCGCTCCATCTCCTGGGTGGACGTTACATTCCTGATGTGTTGCAATGTGAACTATTCCGGGAAAACTCTGACCTCTGCTCACCGAGTCTCAATTCGGTAAAATGTTATATACCATGCAGTCTTACTGTCTTAGTTGAAAGGCTGGAGGATATTTTAAAAAAATGATGAAAGAGAAACCAAAACATCCTCATCCCCACCCTGTCTTACGTACAATGCGTAAACATGTGTGTGCCTGCCCGCAGGGCTGCGCTCGCCTTTCACAGAATGTCACACAATGTGAATCTAACATCGCTAGACTGCGTACTCTGGAGTAATGACAGGGGCCCTTTAGTTTTGGATACGTCACAATGCGCAGCAATCGACACTGGTATTATACATCCGAATAATACAGAGGCAACGATTACCCACTTAGCCTTAACAGATTGTGGGGGCAAGTGCCATCAGCAAACACTTATTTATGTCGGCGTGGTGCACCCGGGAATTGTGTAGCCAGCACCAGGCTCAGCCACATTTTCCTCCCAAGTTCTGATGTGGTACACGCCACACCACTTATTCATTTGAGGCCGAGTCCATCTACGACAGGTCTGGGACTGGTGCAGATGTTATCCACTACTTATTCTTGGTTCTTTCGGTAAAGTCACGTAGAAGAGAAATAATAAAATAATAATAAAACAATAACTTTACCGAAAGAACCAAGAATATGAATCCCTGCAGTCACGAAAGCTTTAAATCGAAATTTATCCACTACGGTCAGCTGTGGCTGGGAGTTGAACCCAGGTTGTCGGATGCCAAGCACCATGTGCTAACCCACTACTCCACCCTCTAAGTAAAAGCCTAAACCACAGGCACTTACTCAAACAAGCATGGCACAGTATTAAACACACAAGGCTATCAATATATGTAAGAAACATGTAAGAAAACACATTCCCGAAATTAAAAATAGCTTCGTAAAATTATCAGGAGCTTTGCAAAAACAAACAAGAAGTATATAGCACTGTACTTCATTACGGTTTTTTTTTTAAATAAAAACACACCCAGTATTATGCCATTACTGGTGAATGCCGTTCTTATGGGCGCACCCCCACCTCAGAAATCTGTTGCACAACCCAGTTGCACGCAACCGAGTTGCTTATGTGTGGACGTCTTTGTTGCAAGTCAAAAGCAGCTGCACCAGCCCCCCTTGCTTAAAGCAGACTCCACTTTCGAGGATCGAACTGCTCAGATATGATTGCTACCGACTTAGTCCATCACGTTGACATTTGCGGACGCATCATTGGTCGTAAAGGTGGGTGGGGGTGGAGCTAAGCGAGAAAAGGGAGGGTGGGACAGTGCTGTTAAGGGGCGGCCAGACACTTTAAGCCACACCCAGACGTGACCACGGTGCTGCAACTACTCACCCAGAAGCGGTCAAAGCCCTCGCAGGCGACGACGACGATAGAGTTTCACGGCAGACTCCAGTGGCGATTTGTTCACATAACGGATGGGGGCTCAGGTGCGGATGCGCCCAATGAACACAACGTCCATAGAACGAGAGCTCACCTTGGGTGGTTTGAAGGGGTATTCTGGAGTGAAGGTTATGTCCAGGAAAAACACTCCGCCCTCATACACAGAGCCAGGAGGGCCCAGGATGGTTGACCTCCATTCGTATATGTTATCACCCTTGGGGCCAGCACTGCAAGAAAAGAAAGTTCCATTTGAAGCTTGCGTGCTATGTTCTGCCACAAGATCACTATAAACGTAGAGTCGCAAGGCACCAAAGCTTCGTTCACATAAGTTGACAGTTGTTAACTCCATTGAGTTAATTGTATCGACCCTGGTAGGATGATAGGCTGAATCAACCCTCAAAAAGGATTTGAACTCACAACAGTCAGATTGCGGGCCACTCAATATCGCTTAGCCACCCAGGCTGGGTGTCGGAATCAGAGTATTTATTTATCCTGGAGAAATCCAGTGATCTATGAAGCTCTTTTTCACAGATGTGCAGTAGGGGCAGGTCATAAAGTTATAACAACAATACAACAAACTATAGGAGTGCAGAGTATAGGAAAGGTAGGCAAATAACTATAAATAAATAAACTACAACCAGAAATTAGTTCATTTTCAGAAGCGACCTGGCCACAAATTATAGCTCAACGAAGTGGCTTATGGAGAAATGTATAGCGGTCAAATATACTAGACACGTTTCCAAATGTGGAGGGCAGGTTACACTACATTATGCATAGCAGGTGTTTTATTATGTGCATATGTACGTGCCTGTGTGAGTGGATTTGCGGATAAATGCCGTATTGTTTGGCAGGCCACCTGGGCCGTCTTGCGACCACTTGCTTAAGTCTGCGGACAGCTTGATTTAGGGCGGCAAGTGTGAATGCTGGCGCACACGTTGTGCATTTGTACCCCAAACACAAGGGCCATGTGAAGATGTACGAGGCAAACTGAAGCGCCACGTCACAGCGGCGGGGGCGGCACCTTCTGAGACCTCTTATCCATTTGTGTGCATCGAGCCATGAGGTCACGACGCACAGCGGTCGTCCACCCACACCAACGACCGCTTTCTCCAAAACAGAATCATCATTAATCTTTCTTTAGACTGCAGGAGGAATCCGATGAGCCATGAAGCTCTTTTTTCACAGATATTCATTAGGGGCAGGGTCAGCAAGTTACAACAGCACGGTTCTTCATAATAGAGATTTTTGGGTTAGATCGCGTAAATATGAATGTCGGCAAACCCGCCACCACCCGACACAGCCAACTAGTAAGGTTTGTCACGTAAACAAAACGTGCCAATTCGTTATGAGTACAGCACACCGGTGGGTTGGAAAGTAAACCCAAAACATTTACAATTTGAGTACGACGTTTCACCAGTAATTACAATTAGTATCATCAGGCGATAGCCAAAAACGATAGTAGAGAAAATGGTAAGCGAGTCACAGAATATGAAAAAATTATTCATAAATTATTAAATGAAACAATTCCGATTTATCAAGATTGGGCAAGGCAGCAAAAAACAACAACAACAACAAAACAGTCCCAGACCACACCAAGACATCACACAGCAGTAGTCACTCAATAACACTGGATTTTAACATTGAACTATCGATACACCGGTAATGATCAAAGTCACAAATCACATCTGCAAACGACGAAGAGGCGCACGTGCGATTCGCACGGACGTGCCGGTCTACGTTGGCCCAACGCGCCCGCAAGAAGTGGGGCACCGCTTGCGCCTTTCACACGGCGGCAGTTATGTGCTGGCAATGCCATAACTCTGGCGTACAGCGACGGGGACATGGCACCTGCTGCTATACGGCCATGTGTAATATAACACCCACATCATCTGCTCCATAGCCAGAGGGTCAAGAACACGCAAGTACACACAGGGGAACTATTATGCATTGATGTCAAGGCCATTTTGACACCCAACAGCCACCGTAAGCTGGACGAATGCCACGTGCATCCGACTGCGTATATATCTATTATATATCTATTCAATGAGAAGCTAACAAAAGCGGTTCGCGGGGGTCTACCGTTTTTAAGCGACGTCTCATTTTAATTGCCAAGCACATTCTCGTTGTTTTGTTATTCGCTTCAACTCATTGTCTCTGCTGATCATTTCCTAAAAAATAAGGAAATAAACGCGCTGGCGGCACCTTGCCAATAAATCTACCCGTGCGGTGCCTTTTAAAACCCGGTTATTAACTTCCAAAGGGTGTGATTTCTCCGCAAAATATGACAAAACCACACGGCTGAGTGAACGCAACGTGCTTCAGCGTGTTCAGGCGATTTTTTTGCTTCATTATTTTGTATTATTCAAAGCAAACAGACGTCCAAGTCTCACGCCAACCACCGCCTCTCGCATGTGCTACGCTCGACCCCAGTAAGTGTAGACTCTGCGACACCAATACGGTGAGGGTAGACATCTAAGCTCCTCATGCACAGCACTGGAATACAGTGCTGCTGTGCTCAAGGGACCAATGCACATACACGCACGCACCATGGACACGCGCATACGAGCACGCATCTGCGCAACCTCATTACGAACGAGTAACAGCCTCGCCGGACGTTATTTTCGTTGGAACCTGAATGATGTCCTACTTAATTGCGACTTCAAACCAACGTCGCCCAAGCATCAATCATATCAAACGCGTCTGCATTTCAGATGTTCTATGGAGCTTTCCCATCTGAAGCTTTGTCGACATCCTTGGACACACTGGCCCACCGCTGCGAAGCGTAAAAATAATCTCTGTTATTTTTAGTCTGTCCACCCCGCCTCATCGACACGGGGCTGTTAAAATGTGCGCCCCATCCACAGAGCGGCCCCGCATTCGTGTTTTGGACGTAAAGGAGCTGGGCGGGAAACAGGAAACATATGGGCAACACACGAGAACCGCAGACATCCCCAAAGCGAGCTCGCCCACACACAACAACGCACATCTCTATGAAGCACTCCTGGCCAGGTGCAGCGACGTGTGCAGTTCTCCCTCTCTCTCTCTCTGCACGAGGAGGTCCATTGTCCAGTTGCTGATTGAGGGGAGTGGGCGTCGAGTCAAGAGCCCACAGAGGTAGTCGCCGGGTGCCGTGCTCGCTCCGTGACAGCGTTGGCAGGGTCCGGTTTATTTTCCGTGCAGGTTCTGCACATTTCTGCCCGTAATTTTAAGAAGCCGTCATCCGTTTTGGTGTCTTGTGATATTACTGCCAGGGTTATGCTTGCGTTCAAGAAAGGGACTTAAGGGTGTAAGGCCTTCAACGCTTTGCATTTAAGATGAGGATTTCCCTTACGGCAGTTTTGATTTAAAAATGAATTGAGTTTGGCTTGGGAATTCATATTTTTAAAAAAAACATGGATTGCATAAAGAAGATATGGTGATGAACTGTGAACCCAGCAGCCTGAGTTTGAGTCCCGACCAACACTGGTGATGAGTGATGTGTGAACCTATCCTCGCTCACCAGTAAGGTGAATTGTGTTCAAACAACCTCTTATTGTCATCAGTGTATGGTAATATGACCCATATAGCATAAATAACAATGAGCGCATTGATATCTTGGTGGCAGAGAAATCCAGGTCAAGACTGAAAATGTCACAAACTCAGCAAATTATTGTTTTTCTTAGCAAGAATACTTCCCATAGGGTGAAAGCCTCTTTGTGCAGACATCAGTTCAATGCTGTAATCTCCACTCATATGATGAAAGGTGCTTGCGAGATGAATGGGCGTCTAATTGTACTAGCTGATTGAACAGCCAAGCCCAGCAATCCTTTACCTCTGCTGTCCATTACACTCCGCTCAAGTAAAAAAAATGTGACACATCGACTTTAGTAACAATTGCTAGACTAGTGATAATCATTAACAGCCGTGCTTTATCCACTGCTTGGGGGGGGGGAGGCCTCCCCCACAAGCTGTTGATACCCCACACGGCCTTTGCGATGCAACAATCAATAGAACTCCTGAAAGACCAGTCGATTTCCCATTCTATGTCCCCTCGGATGTGTTCCCACCATTGGCTGCCAATCCACCATCAGGTCTCATCCACCGGCAAATCATCCTTCCCAAACCTACTGACTCTTCTGAACAAAGAACGCTGTCATCTCTCCAATAGCTTCTTTGGCTGCCATTCCGTCACCTGCCATGGCGGCGAGATGTTAACAACCTTTCCTGGTATACAGAAAGGTAGTGGGTTTGATCCAGACCCAGATGCCTGTATACGTGGAGTTTGCATGTTCTCTCTCCACGTCGTCACGTGGATTTTTCTCCGGGTCCTCCGGTTTTTCCCTCCACATTAAGAATCAACGTCACCCGTTTTAGAGTATTTGGCTGCTATAAATGTCCACGACATGAGCCACTTCGTTGGGCTATCATTGTGATAGTCAAGTCGCTTCTGAAAAAGAGCTACATGGCTCAGTGGGTCTTGCCTGGTAAAATATAGTTTAGTTTTAGTTTAACCCCAGCCATCGTCATCCTTTCTAATGGTGTGTGCCGTCTCATCCACTGTCCATCAACTTTTCATCAGCCGGCCATCATCAATGGGAAGAATGTTTCCCATTTGCTTTTGGCCTCCGGTCCGTGTGTTCCTTCTCGCGTCTTACATTGTAATTCTAAGCATGCCCCTCTCGATGCATGCATTTCATCTTTTGTTTCATTCGCTTCCCCACTGTCAATGTATTAAAGCCATGTGTCATCGCAGTAAATATGCACTCGTTGAATACTTCTGCTTGAGGTACGCTGGCACGTCGCTTCTCATTATCAAACTCAGTTTATAAAAAGCACCCCAATCACTTTTTCGCCCTCTTAACTTCATCATTTTGATCCTAGACTCCCTTCAATAATTGACCTTGGTATATTTACTTAGCTGTCTTTTCCAGTTATTTTTCTCCAAAACATAGCTTCATTCGTCGAGCGAAATCATTGTACATGGCCCTCTTGTTTTTCTCAAGCAAAACTCTTTATTATGTTTGACCATACTTCACCACACTTGTCAGTGTTGGGAAGTGAAGGAATGGTGGGGGGGGGGGGGGGGGGTGCCCAGGACTGAATCAGCAGTTATCACGTGCTACTGTTAGCCATGGCCAGGAATCAAACTTAGTTACCCGGGTTTATATAGCAGTGTCAGCCTAGGTGACACCGCTCCCCTGGAGTAATATATATATATTCCTTACAAACTATTGTACAATACCGAGAGCCAAACACACAAATCTAACAACTTAGTAATGTCCTCCATTCATCATATGCCATGTTCATAATGCTGCACATAACCGGTTAAATATCCTGTCCAATGAGACCGAATATGCAAATACAACCTCACACCGCAACTGCTTTCTGATGCAACTGGTGTCACAAAGGTCTACACTCGAAGGGGGCTCTCGATACCCCTGCTTAAAAGGTATTTGGCCTACTCCTCCATGCCGACCAGACGTCCGGGAAGAGTCGGAAGTACCCACACTTTACCCCCGACCATACGTGACCTGCCAATCTATTGATTAACTGTGTACCCATTTATTGCATGCTGCTGGGTGGACAGAGGCTGGTGGGCGATTCAAGGAACGTGCTCCACTGAACCTGACGACTTACAGACTTGCAAGTCCCGTGTGCTAACCATTACACCATGGCAGCACCCCCAAGCGTGTTATTTAATTGTTATTATTGAGCCAAAAGGCTACATTTGGCTTCAGGTTAATGAATCGATGTGCATGACGTATGCATGCTTTACGCATTCGAAGCGTGTGCAGATTTCTTGGTGTTCAACTGCCTGCCACTTTTGCGACCATAATTTGTGCTGCGGGAAGCACGGAACAAGAGTTCACCCATTCAAGGCCAGTTTTGGCAGACGAGGATAAGCAGAGCCTGTAAACATCCAACTTCGCTTTTTTTTTTTTAACCAATATAAAAAAATAAAATTCCTTCAAATGTAGATGCAACAGGCTGGTCATCGTTCGCCGAGCACATTTTCACGGAAGCAATCCAACTCTTACATAGTTCCCCTGTTTGTAGCATTTTTGCAAGGATGCGTTTCGTTTATTCGTCGTCTTCAGAAAATTAATTCAAGAGCTGCCGCGGATTTCTTTCTTGGCTCTCGGGACAATGCGGCCAGTGCTGTGGCCCGCGGGAATCATACGAGCACATTAATGGAGGATGGCAACGGCTCGTACGGCAGATCGGATGAAAGCCCCCTCCCCCCCCCCCCCCCCAGGGGCCACGATCTCCACGCACGCGCAACACCCGAATCCACCGCGCACGAAAACGTCCAAACGAGCGTGTTTCCACGACGCGCGCCGAGTATTCCTGACGCGTCACGTTCACAGCCGCTAGACGCCGATGCAAAAAAGCCAAGATATTTTTCTCACAACCTATTTTTTTTTTCTCTCTCTCTCTCTCTCTCTGAAAGACAACGGTAAGGAATTGCAGAAGAAATATAATTGACGTGTTACTTTTCACTTAGGTGTTTTGTTTGTTGTTATATTTTAAACACGACAGTCCGTTAAAGCTGTAATTCTTCAATGCTAATAATTTGTGTTTGCTACTGCAATGTTCTCGTAATCTGTGCTCATGCGACAAGCAATCGTGACTTCCCAAAGAAGTGGTACAAAGGTTTGCTCCCCCCTGGAGTGATGACGACGACTGAGCGAGTCATCCCTCAACTGGGCACTGAACCTTAACGCAAAAATAACTGTCCACCTGTTTCGCACCTCCGATGAGCATGGTTGGCTACGTACGGTGCGAAAGAAGTTCAATATACATACAGATAGTACTGAGCGAAGGCAGACCATGATCACAATAATTAAATTGAGGCAACTGAATAAAGGTTGAAAACCACAGAAGGGAAACATTTCTCCAAAGCGGGTTCTTAAATGCTTTCAAGTACAGGCGAAAAGTACTGTAATTCATCTTCTTGGTTCTTTCGGTAAAGTCACGTAGAATGAGAATTAAATAATATTATTTATTAAATAATATGTTTTATTATTTTATTCTCATTTAAATAATATTTTTCATTATTTTATTCTCATTCTACGTGACTTTACCGAAAGAACCAAGAAGATTAATCCTTGCAGTCACGAAAGCTTTACATCGAAAAAGTACTGTGATACCATTCACTTGGAGGATATATCAATGACGAGTGCAATTTTTTAGTCTGTTGCCGATCCAAAATGCAATGTGTATACCACGACTCTCATGGTGTGCGGAGGCCTTAATCCAGTGGAGGTATTGACAGAGGGCTGTAAATTATAGATTTTTTTTTTATCAGGAAACCACACCTTTCCTTGAGTAAAGTCCACCACAGTATTTTAATTTTGCTCCAAATATTTCGAGTTAAGTTAATTTATTGCTTCATGTAACTTCCTATGAGGCCAATAATTCATCCCCAATCTCTTGTTATTTAAGACCAAATCACCCTGAATGTGCTCGACCCCAAGACGGGTTGAGCCTGGCTAGTGCTTTGAAAGAAGACTGCCTGAGAATACCAGATGTTGTAGACTTGAGCTGTGAGCTAGACAGGAAGCGGCTGTAGCACATTGGAGTCCTGCACCTATCTGTGCAGCGCTTTAAGTAACTCTCTAATGTTTCACTCCCAGTTCCTGAAGAAGCTCCAAATATTTGGGAGTGAAATGTCAGACATCATACCGAAAAAACACGCGATACAACCCCAAACCAGATCAGAGCTATACAGCACAACTAGAAAAACCTCGTGAGTCGAGCTTTGACTGCTATCCCCTCGTGTGGAAGGATTTTCTCCGGGTAGTCAGGCTTCTGTCAAATACTCACAAATATAATTATTTCCGTATGTATTTTACACTACTTTCGCACCGTACGTAGCCAACCATGCTAATCGGACGTGCAAATTGGCCAGAAGTCCCAACACAGGAACACACCTGTTAACCCACCTTATTACAGACCAATTCAGACCTTATTGGTCACCCCGTGCCCCTTATAAATCTCAACGTTCATCCTATAAAGTCTCATCAAAAAGGCGAAACACAAACCAATATGAATGCATTTATTTATTGAAACAGCTGTATGCGATATGGACCTGAAAACTCAATTTCCCTGTACAACAATACGAGTACACCGTATGGGTTGACAGGTATGCAGGACTATCCAGATGAATAGTTTTAAGACTTAGTGTGGTGTTCCTGAGTGAAGAGGATTATTCTTGCTCGACTTCCCTCTCTTGCCTCTCTCTATACGTTTGCTATGAAGAAAGGCAACTGCCCTAAACGTCGCCTATTATATTACTCATCCTTTTAAGGCAAACCTGTCATTAACAAAAGTGTTGGGAGTTTTCGTTTTTTTGTTTAATTCTCAACATAATGTCATCGTTAGGAGGAGGAGCAGGAGGAAGAGGACAGAAGTAGCGCTAATTTTGACATTGTTTTCAACATTCTTGGTTCTTTCGGTAAAGTCACGTAGAAGGGAGATTCAACACATTACATAAAATCCGTGATCTGGTTCCGTCTGTAAAAGATGTGATTCCGGACATACAGCACCCTGGCGTCTACAAACTAAGTTGCCTCTGTGGTAGTAGTTACATTGGAGAAACCAAACGACATGCCTCTGACCGCATTCGTTAACACAAAGCAGACCTAAAACACGGTAGGACCTACACCTCGGCCGTGGCAGATCACTGTTATAATTCAGAAGGCTTACATGAGATTGACTTCTCCAAGACAGAGGTTATTTGCAAGCCATCTGGCTACCATGAGAGATTCGTTCATGAGGCTATCCACATATACAAACACAGAGACAATTTCAACCGAGAAGATGGATTCTGGCTTAGCAATCATTGGAAGGATTTGAGAAACCATTTCGGGTCTTAATTGATTGTTTACGCTTACGGTGGCTTTCAGACCGCAACCATTATTTTCGTCTCCCCCCTCCTCTTTTCCGAACATAGATGAACTCGTCCATCTGAATAACTGCCAAATTGCTCTCCGTGGTGCTAACGTTAAAAAAACGCCACTTTTTTCAAATTTTCTTGCTGTGGTTTTCACACCTGATGATGATTGCTTGCGTTGCAGTTGAAACGTCGTGAGAATTTTATTGTTTTATATTTTTATTATTTTATTGTTTCCCTTCTACATGACTTTACCGAAAGAACCAAGAATATGAATCCCTGCAGTCAAGAAAGCTTCAATAAAAATAAAATTTCAATGTCGCGGGTGTTCACACGCCGCCCAGGTACAGCTGCTCAAGAGTCACAGCCACGACATTTTTGGATGAGAATCACCGTTTGCATCCCTTCAAACAAGGTGACATAAATTGATCGATTGTGCTGACCGCAGACCAGTTCAATACACAGCAGTGTACGGAAACGTGTCTCAGCACCGAGCCGGTAGCCAGTCAGTATAGATTCGATACAATTATAAAGCAACACATTCATCAATAACGCTGCCCTCTAATAGGGGGAAATATATGACAGGCAACGTTTCAGGCAATTGCCCTTCTTCGTCTTCTTCAAGGACAGTGTTGTAAAATGTCACCTATTATATATCTCTTCCCCCCCCCCCCCCCATTCAGGGTGGCATTATGACAAATGTGTTGAGATTTTTCTTATGCATGCTCATGCACCACTGTTTTTTGTCCCAACATGATCATTGTACAATAAACCTCCACTTAGCCATGACGCAGTTGGGCGCAACTCCATGGACCCTAAATGTAATCTCGCCAAATAAACAACCGGGAACCATTCAGCAGTACGACACTGCCCCCCTCCCCCCCCTAACGTTTCACGGTGTGGCTGCTTCCATTGCCGTGCGCCGGCTGACGATGACATTTAGCGAGACGCGAGGGGTCGGGGAGCCCCTTCAACTCACCTGCAGTTGGGCGGAGGGTCGAGCGTTATCTCGGCGAGCTCCTTCTGGATCCTGCACGCATTCCCCCATACACATAAACTGGGTCAGTTATCAGAATCAGAACATTTATTTATACTGGAGGAATCCGACGAGCTGTATATATATATCTATATTTCACAGATGTTCCAGTTGAGGCAGGTCAGAACATAACAACAACGGTACAAAAACACGACAGGAGTGCAAAGTATAGCAAAGGAAAGCAAATGACAAAAAAAGAATACAAATAATACTAAACTATTTTTTTATATTGCACGGTGAAGCCCACCGAGCTGTTAGCTTTTTTGTTACATGCGACCTGGCCACAAATGATCGCTCAATTAAGTGGGTTATCATGTGGAAATTTATAGCAGTGAAATAATCGAAACACGTTTCTAAACATCCACATGACCACACTGAGAACATGCAAACTCCAAATATACAGGCGTCAGGGTTGGCATCGAACCTCCGACCCCCTGTGTACCAGGCGAAGAAGGTAACATTTGGTCACCTTGGACACACAAACCAGTCGGCGCTGCGCTCACAACCCCGAGCCGCAACATATATTACAGCTGCATCTTTATTACCATTACCGCTAGAGATAGCTCACAACGGTAAATTACACTTAACCATGGATATAATCCATTTCACAGTGCAATTTATGCAGCATAATTGCATAATAAAAAGTAAATTTTAAGAAAATAGAGGGTCCATGCGAGGGTCTATTGAGATCCATTATTATTATCATCATCACCTCCTCCATATGGGAGTAACAAGGTTTTGTATTTACACAGTTGTTATTTAGGGTGGCACAGTGGTTAGTATACTGCGCTATGAATCCGGCAGTCCGAGTCCGATACGTGGCCATGGAAATCATCAGCGATGAGTGATATCTGATCCGGTCTCTCTTCTTTACCAACCCACACTGACCAGCATGGTGAAGTATGGTAAAAAAAAACCCTCGTGACCAACATGGCATGGGAAGGACCTTCATCCAGCAATGGAATGGCAAAGGGCTGTATCATGAGCATATCAATCGGTTGCCATATTGACGAATAGATGCATCATCGCATGCCTAACGCTGACGACCATTAAGGCTATCCAGCCACTTGCAAAAGAGACTTATAGTCTCAATGGGCTCTCAAAATTGATTGAAGTCCGAGGGTAATACTGCTTGGATTTTTCGCAGTTTTGTTGTCTAGCTCTCCGATGTGTTTTCGAGTCATTCGGCGTGCTGTGTCTGGTGTCACGTCCGACACTGCTACCGGCACAGAGCGAAATTTCGGACATCAACATGCCAGAGAAAGTTTGAGGCTTTTTAACAAAGTGTAAATGTATAATGTTGCGAATATATATTAAAAAAAAGAAAGTACATTTACTTGTCACCCTGTGAATGACACTGCTTGATATATATTTAGCGGCAGGTAACAAAAAGCTAAATTAGTGGATATATTTGATTACCATGTCAATCGCAAAATGAACGGCATAGACGTAATCAACAAATGTAGCTCTCAGCGTGTAACTGAGCGACAAACGCTCGGACAGTTAAATACGCCCCAAAATTATTACCTCGCATTACGTGGTACGTCAAGTAAATAACAGCAACACAAAATATGCTATGATCTTTTAAACATGAAAATGCCAGGAAACCACTGAAAAACTTGCAATATTTTTTATACTTAGAAGGCGTTAACTCAACATGCCCAAAGAAAAACAGATTAGCAGTGACAGCCAAGCACCGAGAGAAATCTGATCCTTAGCGAATGCGCCTTTGCATTTGGCAAGATTCCAAACAGACCACCCACATCTATTTAAACTACAGACCCTTCTCAATGTTATAGCCTTTTGCTTGCAGGATTAAATTATTCTTCAATTTAAAAGCCACTTTTGTGCCTACGAGTGTCCATGCTTTAATACGCCAGTCGGACGACCAAAACGAAGAGACAATTCCTCAGCAATTTGGCTCAGCATCCATGGCCAACGGTAGCGACACGGGGGGGGGGGGGGGGGGGGGCGCACGATATCCATTTCAAAATGCATGGTGTGAGCAACGAAAGCGGACAATGTTACTCGGCCGTTTGGGACACGATTAAATAATCAGTGGTCACCTGTGGCAGTCGAACAACTCTGTCTAGATTTACACTGCGCGGTAATTTAATTCACGCACGGCAATTACGGCATTCGGGCCACAATATCTGCATTGACCTTCGAGAGCGCCATCGAATACAGCGTCACCATATAAAATACCGTCATTTTAATGATGACTCTTAACAATTCCTTCTCATGCTGGGGACTGCATAAGCAGTTACACGTCATGGCACACAATAAATCACTTTTCTTTTTTCACTTCAGAGCATTATCCCCTATCCTCGCCTCTAGTCCTGCATAAAAACCTCATCAGCCTCAACCCTTACAATTTGCATTTCTCTTTTTCCCGCAGCGTAAATTCAAGTGCAATATATGTCATTGTTTAATTAATAATAAAATACATATTATTCCAAAGTAGGGAGTGTTGGGACAACCCATAAACAAAAAAGGAGATGAATCGATTGGTTGTTCAGGCCTTGTAAGGGTGGTACTCTTTGCTTTAGTATCAATGCCCTGCTGTGTAACCTTCACCGACTGCTTATTTTGGACTCAATGTAATAAGTAGGGAAATAGGGTGGGAGGAGATGAAAAAACAAACCTCACTACCTAATGTCGTGTGAGCATGCTGGTAGAAACGTACTGAAAATCAATAGTAGTAAACAAAAAATTATCCCAACCATTTCAATCCACCGATGAATGAACACACTTTCCCATGCGATGTTGGTAATGTGTTTGTTTTTTCTAATCATACTTTACCACACTGGTGGGTTTGTGCAAGGGGCAGGAAGGGGTTAGCTATCGCTCGCCAATGATGTTAGCCGTGGCCGGGGAATTAAAACTCGGGTAGCTGAGTTCATTGCACAGCGCTCTAACCGCAGCACCACCGCTCCCACCCCGGGTACCAATGTAAAGACACATTATGATGTAAGTGAAGAACATAGTGAAAAATTGATGATCAACCATTGGTGTATGAGCTATTAAGAAGCTAACTGATAGATTTGAATGGCTGCCACGAGTGAAATCACACTTGCGGCGATAACGACATTTAAAGTACAGATGTACTTAATCAGACATTACTTTTGGTCTAAGATGTGTATTTTAGCATTGACAGACATGGAGAAAATTACAAGAACGTTGTCAAATTATGATGCTTGGTACACTGCGAGTACGTACATCCACAAGTCGGGATGTGCGCAAATCAACACTCGAGTTTTACTTTTGTCGATATAAAAATAATACATACCACCACTTTCAATGTTGGCAGCCCATTGTTCATTCTTATACCAAAACTGTGGAATTTACTCCATAGTAAATGACACAATCTAATGCCTCATCAGCTTTTACGTTTTACATAACACGTGAAGTTGTATGAACGCATCCATGATAAGTACTTCCTGTCCTTCCCCCACACCTCTAATTAGCACGGCTGGATGCATACTACGCAAAAGAAGTTCCAACACACATACGTACATACAATGACGATAATGTTTTCATGTATTTCTTTTCATCATTTCCCGCGATTTTATTCCGATTGTGCTATTGCCGTCATCTCATGAGATGAAGCATCCATTCACATCTCTCGTACGGCAATGCAACCCTACGATTTAGCGAACGGCCTACGGAAGCAGAAACCACAGATCTACTTTAGAGATCCCTTCAAGTGACCTCTGATGCATTAGGTGACATTATTTTTACCCATCCTACCAAGAGACATGTTCATCGCGCGACAGTCAACCCTAAATATTAGTTTTCTGGAGCTGAAATTTTGGGCAAAATTAAAGTGCAGAACCAAATTTAATGTAATACTTTTGGTGCGCTCATTCATGACGAAAACGAAACTACACTTGAGAACACGGTTTATCCGTAACAAACTCTACGCAATTCTATAGGTCTCAATGTGAGTCTATGCGTCTTTATGTAAGTCAATGTCAACCGGGCTGAGACCATCAACTCACTCCACTTGAGAACCCATTTGAATCACGAGCAGTAGCATGAAACCAGGATCCAAACCTGGTACATCAATGGTGCTAACTCAGCACTCCGACCTGTTTGCCACCCAGCCACCTTGATGATGATGATGACGATGACGACAACGGCGATCAAAAATCCGCAAATCACTCGCCTTTTTGCGCTGGTCGACAGCTTGGCTGCAGTTTTGCCCGGAATCTTGGCCTCCTTCCTGCGCGGCTGGGCAGGCTCACGCTCGGGCTGGTCAGCGTCCGAGCCGGTGCCGCTCGTGCCAGGGCTGTCTCCGGATCGTTGCTCCCTCTCAGCCGCACTCGACATGGCCTCGTGTCAACGCTGCCGGCGCAACACAACTCGCAAATCAACCCCGCGTCGCCCGTCCCCCACATTGCTCCACCTCCAACGAAACACACGTCTGGGTTTGATCGCCAACCCGCGTAAGGTAAAGCACATGATCCGACGAGTGCTGCTAGTCCCGAGGACCCAATATATGGCCCACGGATGCATGCATAATGTAAAATCATCATCATCATCACCAGCCATGATCCACTGCTGGATGAAGGCCTCCCCAAGTCATCGCTATCTCTCACAACTCTGCGGGTTTGATAATCCAACGAGCACCTGTACATGAGCTGATTTGTATACGTACAGCCCCTCTGCCAGTCCACTGCTGGATGAGGGCCTCCCTACACCATACGGGGCCGTTGGCGTTATTTCACGCTTCTTCACCAGGCTGGCCAATGCGGGTTGGTGAAGGCGGGGAGAATAGACGTCCGAGCATAGTACAGTACAACAATGAATTTTGCTGAATTGCTATATGCTGACAATGCTGCCCCACGACAGCCTAAAACACCAGTTTCATGCATGGTGGTCACCCATTCAGGCACTCGCCATTCTCAGCCCTGCTTAGCATAATACAAATTGTATGGCGAGAATGCAAGGACGAATAACAAAAAGCGAAGCAGTTTGTTTAAGACATAATTCAATAACCAACGCAAAGTAAAGGCTTAAAAGCTTGTATTCGTGAACCCAGTGTTCTATCGCATACGACACTTCAGTCATTAAACATCACTGCAGGAACACTTCAATCCAAAAATAATTCTCGCAAAAATCCCCACCACCACCGTCACCGATGTAATTTCCCACATTACACGCAACCACGCTTTCATATTCCCATTAACAGAAAATAAGCAAATCAGACTACAAAGACACGATTGCTAAGTCCATTAGACATACAGTGTGGGTATTTAGGCAGACGGTAGCCGAAAAAAAAGACTAATCTTCCATATTTCCCATCGGGATGTAAACATGGTTAGCCTGCATCATCCTCATTATAAACGGAGAACTGCTGAGCAGTACAGAGCAACACAATGGACCAGTATTCACAGGTCACAGTAACTCCATTGGCATAACATGAAGCGCAGAAACTTTGGGAAAAAAAACTAACAGGCTTTTTGATCCTCGCCAGCAATACTGCAGCCAGTCTGCCATAAATCCTCTCTTTCTTTTACAAATCCTGCCCTCAACGCACTCCCAAAAGCACCCTCACAACGGAGCGGTTGACCTTCAGCGTTAAATATCAAGGTCTGTGATGATGCGGGTGTGTTAAGTTAATGTCCTTTGGAGTAAACAGACCTTTGGAAGTCACGTTGCATTAAAAAGCATCGTACTGTATACACTATGTATATCGTGTTAAATCTCTGTGCAATCAATGCTGGCGTGTGGAAAGGCCCAATTTGACCCACTGCTTAAGATCCCCCCCCCCGTCATATGCCGGATACTTTCCACAGTTTACGGTAAAAAAGTTGAAGGTGGACCCCTGCAAAATTTGGTGGAAAGACCTCCACTACAGGAAGGTGTATTCGGCATACTCTTCCACACTGGCCAGATGTCTTGTATTTATGTACGCTGAACTTCTATCGCACCGTACGTAGCCAACCGTGCTAATCAGAGGTGCGGGACCAACTGTGTTAATCAGAGGTCTTGGAAGAGGTAGGAAGTAAACCACACTTTACCCCACCACACGCAAACCTGCCCAGGATCGACTGTGGTGTGCCCATTTATACTGCTGGATGCACAGCGGGTGGAGGAGGGATTTGAGAAAGTCTCAAAAGCTGCGAATGCCCTGCCGGAAGATGGAGTCGAACCGGTGAAAGCTCTGCTCAGTATTACACAGCGGCAACTCCCTGCTCATCATACTTGAGGAATAGTACTGATACAATAGCTGTATGTGATTTCATAATAATAGCAATGCACCGGCCTTTGTCAATCCATTGCTGGATGAAGGCCTACTCACGCCGTATCAATCAAGGGGGCAGCTGACCATATTTAATGACAAGTTCAGATATCACTTGCCTCCGATGTTACCCCGTAATCGGGAATCAAACTTAAGTGGGCAGGTTCACAATGCACTGCGTTCCTCACTGTGCCACCACTCTCCCCACCCCGTATGATTTGTCAGGCTTGGGTTATTTAAACGAGGTAAGGAGCCAATTGAGATAACACATGGGAAACCACAGGACATGCGCACACATGCAAAGCTTATTCAGCATGTTTTGATAGAATGCTTTTCAGAGCATGAGTGCACAGATTATAAATCTGGCTTTGTAAATTACTTGCCAAAAAGAGAAAAGATGAGTTGCCAACTGCCAAACGAATGCTTATGCCAGCAATGTAAGGTAGATCTCTGATACTGCAAGGTTGCTTTTGCCATTTGTCCTCAATCTCTTTCCTCCATCATCATGAAAATAAAATTGAGATCTCCTTAAACACGTGTAAACATCGCCAGTTTTCAGATAACACGGTTCAATGTTTGTGAGCGTTATGTGGCTTGTTGCGGAAGATATCAATGACACATATTTGCCTGTAATAGGTCTGTATATAATATAAAAAATACCAAATCTCACAGCTTTCACGTTTTCCACAGCCACTCGCACATAAATAAGCCAGTATCAATTTCATGGTGTGGTGAGGATTTTGACGGCAAGGTTTCGTACGTGCCAGCAAATCATCCTGTGATTGTCGTTTGATAAATTGCATAAAACATGAACGCATCTTAATCCGATTCGGTCATATAAGCCTGTGTATGATTAACACATTGCAAACAAATGAGCACATACGGGCAATACAACATATGATGGCCAAATTGCGGTGCACAAAAACCACAATGGTTGGGGTTTATTGGTTGTCACCATTGCCGAGCAGCACACTTTAACACATCTGTGGTGTGCACGATTAAGTCTCCCACCTGGTCTTACGCTTCTAAGAGTAAACGATATTTACTTCACATTATACAGCATTAAAGGTCCTTTTTCTTCGCGACCGACAGCTGATAAGCAAGCTAGAGAAGAGCCAAGAGCCACATGGCAGATAATAAACACGTCCAAAGCCTACTGAACACAATTCCTGTGCGTTCGTGCTCGGTAGAAGAAGAGAACCCATCCCGTGAAGTCTCGCCATGACCAATGTAATACGTTACATGAATCGATAACGTCAAATGCAACCAGGACAGATATTATTTGTTGTTGTTGTTGTGTTTTAAGCCCAACGCACACATGAACACACGGAGGTTTTATCCTTCTGTATCACGAACAGCCCCCTCCCGAATTCCTGTCGTGGCTAGAAGATCTCGACAATGGTATTTAGCTGCTGGACATGTTGCTGTCTTAAGCAAGACGAAAACATAACGTTGAAGCCCTCGTGTGAAATGTAATCCGTATGCGTATTTATGCATTTCACGATGGAAAGAAAAAAACACGCTGGCGAGAGAGAGAAGAGAGAGAGACCATGTGGAATCATGCAAAACACGAGAACGAACCTCGCTCGCAGCCTCTTTTATGAAAGAAAAAATAAATCCATGCCACAGAGTATCTATCCATTTCATGTAGTTGTTTATGCTGTTAAGCTCAAGGAAGCCCGCGTTCGTCCTACTACCGAACGTCCAACGTTCTGAACCGTAATCGATGGGGCGATGTTGGGGGGGGGGGTCTCTTCGGGACAACCCACAACATATTGGGGACCCGAGAATAATAATAACAACAACAAACAATAACAACAAAGGGGTTGAGCGCGTCCTCCGAACAAACGAGCGAGCCGAATGGAAGGTGTTGACCGACAATTCAAGGGTTAAACTGGCGTTGGTTTTTAAAGGCTTTGGGTCAGCGAGCAAACAAAAGAAACGCGTACTGCTGCTGCTGCTGCCACCACCACCACCAACCACTAACCACCACCTCCAGCAACTCATCCCGATTCTCTTCGTGATCCATCAACCCTCCCTCCTCCTCTTTCCATGTCGGTTGTCATTTCCCAACACGAATCCACTCTACCCAACCCACACTGCGCCAACAATTAAAAAGCACAACAAGCCCGGCCAGTTCTATCCCATGCACACTTACTTGGCTCTTTTGTTCTCCAAGTCGTCTTCTTGTTCCCCGTAGTAATAATCCTGTTCGTTATTTCTTTTGGATGTTAATAGTTGGCAGAGGAGGAGGAAGGAGGAGGGCGAGTGGAGGTGATGGGGGAGGGGATGTCGACAACACAGCCACCAAACCACGCTGCTGTAGAAATGTTATTGTCTGCACCACCACCACCAACAACAACAACCAAACCCAACCACGAGAAATCGGCGCTCGTTCTTCCCCAAGTCTACAAGGTCTCACGAAAGCCAAAGCAGCCTTGCTTGCTTGCTTGGAACCCTGACCCTCGACGGCTCTCCCGAGTGGCTTCGCTTTCGCCGCGTACGCCTTCTCTCCGTGTCAGCACGCAGCGGGGGTGGGGGGTAAGGCTATGAAGCTGTCCCGATCAGCTGCCCCCCCCCCCACCACCACCAGCTCCTCTTTGAGAACCCCACAAATAAAATAACGAAACGCGAACTCCCCGAACTGCCCAGTGTCTCTCTCGTAACCTCCCCTCCTTTCCCTTACCCCGAGCCAACCTTTCGTCGTTCCGTCTTGACACGGCGTGTGTCTGTGTGTGTGTCTGTGTGTGTGTGTCTCTGTGTGTGTCTCTGTGTGTGTGTCTCTCTGTGTGTGTGTCTCTGTGTGTGTCTCTGTGTGTGCCCTGCTTGGTGTGTGTGTCTCTGTGTGTCTCTGTGTCTGTGTGTGTGTGTCTGTGTGTGTGTCTCTGTGTGTCTCTGTGTGTGTGTGTCTCTGTGTGTGTGTGTCTCTGTGTCTGTGTGTCTCTGTGTCTGTGTGTCTCTGTGTCTGTGTGTCTCTGTGTCTGTGTGTGTGTCTCTGTGTCTGTGTGTGTGTCTCTGTGTGTGTGTGTCTCTGTGTGTGTCTCTGTGTGTGTGTGTCTCTGTGTGTATGTGTCTCTGTGTCTGTGTGTGTGTCTCTGTGTCTGTGTGTGTGTCTCTGTGTCTGTGTGTGTGTCTCTGTGTCTGTGTCTCTGTGTCTGTGTCTCTGTGTGTGTGTCTCTGTGTGTGTGTCTGTGTGTGTGTGTCTGTGTGTGTCTCTGTGTGTGTGTCTCTGTGTCTCTGTGTGTGTCTGTGTGTCTCTCTGTGTGCCCTGGTTGGTGTGTCTCTGGCTGTCTTCCCCTCCTCCCTCCTCGCTGCCTGCGGCTCCGTCTATCTCCTCTCTCTCTCTCTGCGCCCGTCCCTCCCCTCCGTACGTGGAGAGCGTTCACGCCTCCGACGACGCCGACGCCGCGATGACGTCTCTCTACGCCTGGGTCAGCTCAGACGGAACGACGCTGCCTCGGTGGTGGTGGTGGTGGAGGAAGAGGAGGCGAGAGGGCGGGTGGGTGACTGTGTGACCGTGAGTGGGAGCAGAGAGAGAGGATGGGTGGGTGACTGTGAGTGAGAGCAGAGGGAGACGAGGGAGATGGGGGTGACTGTGTGACCGTGAGTGGGAGCAGAGAGAGAGGGTGGGTGGGTGACTGTGTGAGTGAGTGGGAGCAGAGAGAGAGGGGGGAGATGGGGGTGACGGTGTGACCGTGAGTGGAAGCAGAGAGAGAGGGGGGAGATGGGGGTGACTGTGTGAGTGAGTGGGAGCAGAGAGAGAGGGTGGGTGGGTGACTGTGTGAGTGAGTGGGAGCAGAGAGAGATGGGGGAAAGGGTGGGTGACTGTGTGAGTGAGTGAGAGCAGGGAGAGAGGGGGGAGATGGGGGTGACTGTGTGACCGTGAGTGGGAGCAGAGAGAGACGAGGGAGATGGGGGTGACTGTGTGAGTGAGAGCAGAGAGAGACGAGGGAGATGGGGGTGACTGTGTGAGTGAGTGAGAGCAGAGAGAGAGGGTGGGTGACTGTGTGAGTGAGTGAGAGCAGAGAGAGAGGTGGGAGATGGGGGTGACTGTGTGAGTGGGAGCAGAGAGAGAGGGTGGGTGGGTGACTGTGTGAGTGAGTGGGAGCAGAGAGAGAGGGGGGAGATGGGGGTGACGGTGTGAGTGAGAGCAGAGAGAGAGGTGGGAGATGGGGGTGACTGTGTGAGTGAGTGGGAGCAAAGAGAGACGAGGGAGATGGGGTGACGGTGTGAGTGAGTGGGAGCAGAGAGAGAAGGGTGGGATGGGGGTGACTGTGTGAGTGAGTGGGAGCAGAGAGAGAGGGTGGGTGGGTGACTGTGTGAGTGAGTGAGAGCAGGGAGAGAGGGTGGGTGGGTGACTGTGTGAGTGAGTGGGAGCAGAGAGAGAGGGGGGAGATGGGGGTGACTGTGTGACCGTGAGTGGGAGCAGAGAGAGAGGGTGGGTGGGTGACTGTGTGAGTGAGTGGGAGCAGAGAGAGAGGGGGGAGATGGGGGTGACGGTGTGACCGTGAGTGGAAGCAGAGAGAGAGGGGGGAGATGGGGGTGACTGTGTGAGTGAGTGGGAGCAGAGAGAGAGGGTGGGTGGGTGACTGTGTGAGTGAGTGGGAGCAGAGAGAGATGGGGGAAAGGGTGGGTGGGTGACTGTGTGAGTGAGTGAGAGCAGGGAGAGAGGGGGAGATGGGGGTGACTGTGTGACCGTGAGTGGGAGCAGAGAGAGACGAGGGAGATGGGGGTGACTGTGTGAGTGAGAGCAGAGAGAGAGGGTGGGTGGCTGTGTGAGTGAGTGGGAGCAGAGAGAGAGGGTGGGTGGGTGACTGTGAGTGAGAGCAGAGAGAGACGGGGGAGAGGGTGGGTGGGTGACTGGGCGAGCGAGTGAGAGGGTAAGAGGGGGGATGACCGTGGGTAAGAGAGAGAGAGAGCGTGGGTTGACTTGGTGAGTGAGAGCAAGGAGAGAGAGAGATAAAGGAAAGACAGGGAATGAGTGAGAGAGAATGAGTGAGCGGGGAGTGGTGGGTAGAGAGAGAGGGAAGGGGTAAGTAGAAGGAGAGCAGAGCGTGAAATATTTCGTGAAATCTTTCATTTTAAAAGAGGTCGGCGGGGGGGGGGCACATAAAGCAAAGCATTGAAAAAAAACCCCGAAATGATGAACGAAGCAAAGTGCCGACTACACCGAGCATCTTCTTGTCTCCTCTGATCTTAAAAAAGAAGAGAGAGATAAAGGGAAGAGCGAGTTGGTGAGTGTCGTGGGTTCTGGGTGGAAACGCCGTTTCCTGTGCGGGGAATCGTAACATCCCGGCAGGCAACAGACGTGGTGGCAACGACGAAGCGACTTGATGAAGGCGGTGAGATACATTACACAACATCTCGTTTACTAGCTGGGCGTTGCGGCGGGGTGTAGAGAATCTCACTCTTGCTGTACAACAACAACAAAAACAAACAACAATAACAGCGTGCGCGGTACTGCACGATTCGAATGCGGAAACGCCGTTGCTGCTCACAATTGGCGAATCTGCCGCTTGCGGTGTTGACCGACCCTGGGTTTGAGTGCGTACGACGTCGCCCGCCATCGGTTTAACACGTGGACTTCCGCGATAATACCAATATTATCCACAATATTATCAATAACTGTTGGGATTAACGCTTACACGCGATCTAACACCCCTAAAGAAAAAGAAACGCCTCTGGGTGACATCTCCGTGGTGAGTTGATGCACAGGCGTCCCGCGGAGACGGGCCATGATGGGCAAGCGTGTTGTTGTGTGTGGTGTGTACACTTGATATTTACAGATACACACACTCGTGTAAACGCCTGCAGAATTGTGCGCTTGCTATTGTAAATGTACCCATACCGCGTCAACACATACGGTTGTAGCCCCGTAATCTTGTACGGGAGAAATTAAAGAGTTTTTTTTTTCAAGTCCATACGGGCACATTTTTTTTTGTCAATTTGTTTGCGTTTCTCCCCTTTTGTGATGTGGGATTTTGTAGGATAAAGGTTGATATTTATAAGGCCACGGGGGTGACGAATAAGGTCTGAATTGGTCTGTAATAAGTGTGGGGCACTGATAATGGGTTGACAGGTATATATACACGTGTGTGTGTACTTGTAAACGTCCTTACGGCAGACAGTGTTACTGGTAGCAACCTCCTGGTTACACCACCAGCCCACAGGGGATTCTTGTGTCCGTCCGTCCGTCGTGCATCCAAAAATGGGAGGGGCTGGGTGGGGAGGGTGGGGAGGGGCTGGGTGGAGAGGGAGGGGCTGGGTGGGGAGGGAGGGGCTGGGTGGGGGGTGGGAGGGGTGGGGCTGGGTGGGGAGGGGATGGTCACCCCGTGGTGCCCTTATAAAACTCAACGTTTAACTTTCTCACGCCGGCTTGTGCCCGCCCTCACAGTCGGGCATATTGTGCGGAATACACCACGTGGTGCCGCCGTTGACCCTGGCCATTGACCGAGCAACCCAACGTTCCTACCAGCTCCCTTCGCAGGAATGTGTTTGTGTAAGTGTTTGTTTACGGCATGCGGTGGTTTGTGTGTAGGTCAATGAGACGCAACAACCCCGCCAGAGGTGAGTTACACAACCGTGTTATTGTGTACTTGCCAATGCAACGGTGTACTCAGTAATGTCATTGTGTTATAGCACTTACCATTGTGTATACTTCCTACAGGATATGTAACTCGGTGTTTGTGTCTGTCTCTTTGAGCTGCATACACGCCTCCTAATGTGAGTACACGCGTGTTATTGTGTGTTTTAATACTGTAATTGTATACAGTTCTTACCAATGGCTGTACGTACTGCAAGTAGTGTGTGTGTGTGATGTATATGTTATGGTGGTTTGTGTGTCTGTAGGAAGAACTGTTTACACACTTGTGTAATTGTGTACTTGCTGTGCATATTCTGAACGTACAGTATGCACATTAGCCTGCAGTTATGGTGGCGGTAATTTCTTATTGACTTACACAGTACTACCTTCATAATGCTACAATGTAATTGTGTACTGCACTTGCTAACCTGTGCTGTATTGCTGTTGTAATTCGCTGAACCGCCCATACTGGACATCTGTAAATAAAGAGCTTCATAGCTCATCGGATTTCTCCAGTCTGAATACAGATTCTGATAACACTGTAACACAATTTTTGTTCCTGGGTAGTAAGTGTTATTTCATAATTGGTTATGCCTAAAAGGTATAGAAAATTGTTATTATTCCCCACAAACTTTGCTTTTGTGACCAGGACAGTGGTATTTTGAAATTTACCTATTTTCAATGAGAAAATGGGCAAATTTGTGTATTCTCGTTCACATACAGTCAGAAAAAAACAACATATGAATCAAAATTAACATTAGTTATACTATAGTAATGCAAAAATGACTACAAAAAATTTAGAAGTGAGTAGTTTTTCGAGATTTACAATTATACTGTAAATCACTTTTACGATCAGCCCTCAAATGTAGTCTCCCATCATGTTCTCGTTATACTGTCCTTGGTAGCGGCATTCAAATCCCAGTATATCCTGGTGGAAGCGCTCGCCTTGCTCCTCTGAGTACGCTTCCATGTTCTTTAATGTATCAAGATGAGCATCAAGGATGTGGACTTTGAGGGACATCCTACAGCCCATTGTGCCGTAGTTCTTCACCAGAGTCTGAACCAGCTCCACATAGTTTTCGACCTTGTGATTGCTCAGGAAGCCACGAACCTCTGTGACAAAGCTGTTCCAAGCCGCTTTCTTCTTACTAGTGAGCTTCTTGGGGAATTCATTGCACTCCAGGATCTTCTTTATCTGTGGTCCGACGAAGACACCGGCTATGACCTTTGCCTCAGACAGCTTATGGAAGAAGTCTTGAAGGTACTTGAAGGCTGCCAACTCTTTTTCTACAGCTCTGACAAATTGTTTCATAAGGCCCAATTTGATGTGCAGTGGTGGCATCAGCACCTTCCGGGGGTCCACCAGTGGCTCCCACTTAATGTTCCTCCCCACAGAGAACTCTCTGTCCGCTGTGGCCAGTCCCACCTGTGGTAGTGCGCCTTGGTGTCTAAATCTTTTGTAGTAATTTTTGTATTACTTTAGTATAAGTACATGTTAATTTTGATTCAGATGTTGTTTTTTGTGACTTTATGTGAACGAAAAGACACATTCGCCCATTTTTCTCATTGAAAATAGGTACATTTCTGAATATCACTGTCCTGGTCACAAAAGCAAAGTTTGTGGGGATTCATAGCCATTTTCTGTACTTTTGAGGCACAAGCAATTAAGAAATAACACTTACTACCCAGGAAGAAAAAATATTGTGACAGTGTAATAGTTCTGGAGGACAGTTAAACACGTAGGCTTTCGCTCTCAATATTATCCGATACAGGCTTTTCTGGGTTAGATCGCGTAAATATAAATGTGTGGTTAAACCCGGCAGCACCCGACACAGACAATTAGTAAGGTTTTGCCACGTAAACAAAACACACCCAAAAAACCCTCTAATAGTTCTGGTGGCGTTTCTCTCACCAACGGGCACATACCACCACCACAACTGTGCACACAACTCACACTCACCAATGTACATAACTGATACATACTGGCTAGTGTACACCGTTGCGGTGAGGTTGTGTGTCTCGACCTACAGACATCACCACCTTACTATGTACATACTTAATGTAATTGTATACTAAGTGCCTACTAAAGTACCTTACTAATACTGTCTGTACGCAGAGCACACAGCAAATGTTGGGTCGGGTGTCGGTACCATTTCTGTGTACACACTCATGTAACTGTTTACATCACTAGTTGAACACAGTTGTGATGTTGGTGTGTGTTGCGTGAAGGGGGGAGCAGTGGTGAAGCGGTTAGCGAGTTCGATTCCCGCTCACGGCCACCAACACCGATGACGCAAGATCTGAACCGGTCCTGGGCCTCCCCTAGGTCGACTCAGCCTCAACTGAGTACCTGGTGCGATGTGTAAACATCAGCACCGAGGAGACAAAGGCGGCCGGGCGTAGTGCTGGCCAACCACCCCCCTCGTATCCCGTGCTAGCCTTCATAGGTGCTTGCTAAGAGCACTTGCCCCAACAGTCTTTTCAGGCTATACAGGGGGGGGGCGGATCTTTGTCTTTGTATTGCTCTGCCTAAGCTCCCAGCTGTCATGTACTGTACTGTGAAGCTGTGGTTTTCCATACACAGTGGTGTGTGTGTGTGTGTATGTGCTGTGACCACGTGTAACAAGTATCTCCCAGTCGACATGTGCTTTTAGCTGTACTCATTCCTGATAATCATCAGCAGCCGTGGTCCACTGCTGGATGAATGTCTCCCACAAGCTGTTGGTAGACCTCACGCGGCCTTGCTATGCAACGATCCATTGGACTCCTGCACGGGAGCTGGTTCACCGGTCCGATGTCACCTCGGATGTGTTCCCTCCGTTGGCTGTCATTCTACCATGGGGTCTCATCTCCCAGCCAATCGTCATCCTTCCCAAGCCCACTGACTTTTGTGAACAAAGAATGTTGCCATCTCGCCACTGGTTACAATGTCGCAGAGGCGTGCGTGCTCCTTTTGGTTGCCATTCCTTCAGACTTGGCTATCGTCATCCTGTTTCACTGGCGTGTGCCGTATGTAAGGCATCATGATTAGTAAGGCATCATGATTAGTGTTGGTTTGACCGCTGCTCGATGAAGGCCTTCCCCATCTCCCACGGATCCTGCCGGGGTATTCCATCCTATGGTTGCCATTCCATCGTCGCCAGCCTCTTCCGTCTGCCATCCTTTCCAGCGATGTGCTCTGTCCAAAAACCCAACTTCACTTTTCAAGTCTCAAATTTGCGCTTGTAATCTGATCCACGTGTTCCTCTTCCTGTTTCCCAGTGTAATGCCAAACATGCACCTCTTTACACACACTTAAACTTTTGTAAAGAAAATTTCTTATGTCAGCATCCACGTTTCCTATCCATGTCATTGCAAGTCGTATCCACCCATTGAAACGTTCTTCTGTGATATTTGAAGAAGGGCCATTGACTGCAACGTCGCCTATGATATGTTTCCTTCTAAGGCAGCGTTGTTGGCGAATGTGAGTTTTCTCTTGGCATTTGTATGTTGCTTTTCATTGTCGACTTCGATTTTCTAAAAACACTCCAAACCTGCTCTTACTAGCCTCTTAATTACATAATTTGTAGGCCAACCATGCCTTCAGTTATTGCCAAAGGTATACATGTCACTCTGTTGTGCTTTCCAGTCAAGGACTGAATCGGTTGTTTTGTTTTGTTCAAGTTTAACTTGAGCCCAACTTTGCAGTGTCCTTTTAAAGGTCCATCATATCTTCCTGCAGTTTCATTGGTTGATATCAGTGACTGTTATAAGCCAATCAGAGATGTTTAATACTTTTCTCTGTTTATGTTTCAAGCCTTTTACCCAATACAATTTCCCTAAATACTGGATCTCGGAATGTTGCTGTGATTGTTGTGTGTTGAACTTCTTCCGCACCGTACGTAACTTTGGTGAGCGCGCGTTCCCTTGGTGAGACCATATCTCATGGACTCACTCGTGTTATTTACTTTGCTACTTTCTTGAATCCATCTCAGTATTTTTGTTGTTCCATCATATACTCTACAGTCTCCATATATTTTGATGTAAGCCTCTATTTGTGAGAGCTTGGATGATCATATATTTGGACCGAGTCAAATAGCATGTTTCAGGCCGAATGTCCTTTGTGAGGGGAAAACACGTGACCATACTTCACCATGCTGCCTCGGTGCAGATTCGTGGAGATATCCACTTCGCAATGTGGTGCATACCACCCTCATGAAAGCCACCTCCGAACTATTATTATCTTAACACCGCATGTGACAAATCAGAATCAGAATGGGGTTTTATTCGCCATGAAAGTTCGCAGAGACAAGGAATTTACCTTGGCAGGAAGGTGCATACATTCAACATATAGTAGTAAACTTAAATCTAAAATAAGTGGTATACAAGTCTAAACTATACTAAAGGTACCTGGAATGCACCCAATCTCGTCAGATTTTGGTAAGTTTAGCCCTGAAGGTGGTCGAATGCACAACGAAGTTGTTACAGGCTAGTGCGTCGTAGCAGCAGAGGGCAGTGAAATCAAATCCATTGCCCTTGCCGTGTGTACTTCATTGCTCCCGCATTCATGCTGCCCGTCTTCAGTTTATTTACTTATTTCAGTTTATTTATTTTGGTATAGCCCTGTGACTTCATCAACTCCCACTTACCAGCATGGTGAAATATGCTTAAATTACCCCCACGCTCAGCATAGTGTGAGGACACCCTCATATTGCAGTGGAATTCCAACAAGGGCTGTAACATGTACTTCTGTAACCAGTAACCGGTAATATTACTACTGTACTGGTGACTAGTAAGCATTAAGTGGCTTTTGCTTTCTGTTGACTTGAGCGTCAATAGGAGGGATTGTGTATAATGTATTAGAGCTTTAGGCTGACCCTGCCCTATGAGTGAGCCCAATCAACCACCATATGACAAATTTTTAGCACCAACATTTTTAAATGTTCTGTTTCAGATTCTTCTAGTCATAAACATAGACTTGACTACAGGTATACCAACTGTAGCCTTTCGAGCTCTTCCAGAACTTAATTGGCATCAAAGATTTCTGCAGAGCCTTAAAATACTTTTGGGGGTGTGGGTGGCCAGCACCATGCCCGGCGATGTTTAAGACACTGCACCAGATACTCATTTGAGGCTGAGTCGCCATAGGGGAGGCCCAGGACCGATTCAGATAATCGTCACTGTTGTTGGGCGTGAGCGGGACTCAAACTCGGGTCGCCGGGTTCGTAGCACAGCGCGCTAATTGCCGCACGAACGCTTCCCACCATTTACCTAATTCACTTGTGTCAGATTCTCGAGGTATGAATCACACATTACGGCTTTAAAGTTGTCAGTTTTACAGTGCGAGGTGTGGCCACATAGGATGGGATGACACTCAGTCTCTGCCGTCCGTGAGTATTCTCCGGGTACTCCAGTTTCCACCCACATGAAACTCATTAATAGTATTGGCTAAACATGCCAATGTAGGACCCTCCAGTAAAAATTGTGTCTTGGGGACTCACCGAGACCTTCCTGGGTAAATAATTAGCAATAGAGTAATATACTCATGTTAACAACAACTCAACCTTTGCATGTGAAGTAAAGCCAAACAATAATTAGCAATTCTAGATGAAGGCCGCTTGTGTTGTGGCCGAAACGTCGTGATTTTTGTTATTTTATTTTCACCTACGTGACTTTACCCAATAGAACCAAAGAGTAATAATTAGCAATTCATAGTCAAGTAGGATATGAGAGGGCGAAACCTCCGAATATTGGATTTTAATTTGTTGCATTGAGCGTGTTCTTATATTGAGGATAAGGCAGCCAAGGGATGGAATGTGTCCGAGAGGACGTTTTCCCCCGAGCAGACGGGGTGATGAAATTGCTTTGTGTGCAAGTCCTGCGTGGGTCATTGCATTGCAGGCCTGTGGGAGAATGGCGACAGCTTGGGGCGGCCTTCGTCCAACAGTGGATTGATCATGTCTGATGATGATGATGAAGGAAGGTCATAGAAAAATATGATCTCTGGAAATATACAGAATGTGTGTGTGTGTGTGTTTTAAATAAGAAATACTGCGTTTGCAAAACTTAATTTATGCATTATGCATGGGCCAGATGAGTTAAATAATCTGTGGGTCGGCCACATGTGTGATTGGGCTGTGCTGCGTGAGACTGCGGTTAAACAAGAAACCCATGCATTTGGATCAGCCTCAATTGTAGCAATTGAATAGCGTGTGTGTTTGCTCAGCCTGCTGCAACAACTCAACATCAATTGCCAGTGAACACACGTGTGTTAGAGGATTTTAATGATGCCCGAGATGCACTCCGTAGTGCATCAGGGGTTTGTAAGCTTACGTAATCACACCTACTGACAAGCCACTCATCATGTCATTCCCAAGGATGGATGTTGTTGAGAAAGCAATACATCTCATAGTCTACCTACCGACACCCAAACTCGTTTATCTAATGATGATTACTGATCATAATTGGAAATACTGTAATCCTGGCTCCATTTGTACTTCATGCTCTGGCTCTTAGTATTATTAATTGCACTCGGTCATCTTGTAAATCGATACAGGATGAATCACAAATAGTTTTAAACTCTGTGTATGCGCACAAAAACTATACACAGCAAGCGATGGGCTTCATTTATTAGTAAACATAATTTGTAATGTCTGCTTGCAAAACAAACACTATGACAATACAAGAGAGGCCTGTCCTCCGGGTGAATACCACGTAATAAAAGGGCAATCTCTCATCAGTATCAATATTTCATTGCGATAAATAGATAATGGTGCAGCCCTGCAATTACGGTACTTATGCTACAGTCCGTAGAAGGGCCTCCAAGAGGGGGAGCTCTACTAAAGGCAATTTGGCCTCACCTTCCATGCTGGCTAGCAATCTTGGAAGAGGTGAAAGTACCCACACTTTACCCCACTACATATGACCTGCCAATTGACTGTCACGTACCCATTTGTACTGTTGGCTGGACCGAGGTGGATTAGGGAGTGTTTAAGAAACTTCCACCTTGGGTTGCAACTACCATGCCGAGAAATTGAATCAAACCGGCGACCTCTGGATTGCACGTCCAGTGTGCTGACAGTTACACCACGGCAGCATTCCCCGCGAGAGCGCCGCAGAACAAAAGGGTAATCTGTCATCGCTATCAATATTGCATTGCGATAATTGCCGCATTTAAAAAAATGGCTCGCGTTTCTCCATCCCGGTGTTTTATGCAGGTGACGCGCGGGTTTGCCAAATCCCCAGCTGTGTGGCAGCTCCGTCACGGAGTAAAAAATAGGATCTCTGCTGGGGAAAGATGCCGCGCGAGGGGGTCCAAAGAGGAAGGGAAGAGCTTGGAGACGACGGCGTGATGGAGGGCACGGGCGATAATGGCACATTCACTGCTGCAGCAGATTACAAAGCCGCTGACTTGACGCAGGTTAGTGTCGGCTGCTTTGACTGCACAATTGCAACACGAATGACCATCAGCAGCTCTAAAAGTGGTACAAATTTTCTGAGAATGGGACTTATACGTATAAAAAAGGAGCATACACCGAAACAAATGATTTAACTTTCAGCCATCTGTCAAACCACCCCTGCACGCAGGCCTTCCTGCACCGTCGTGATGATTCTTTGACCATACTTCAACTTAGTGCGGATGGGTGAATGCGTAACCCCCGGGCCGTTTAAAATATCACTCGTCACCGATGTTAGCCTTGGTTTCTCGGTCCAGAGGGCATGGTTTAATCTAATGTTGTACTTAAATCATCGTGTTACTCAAGTTACCCAATGACATCAGTGATTGATCCAAAGATACGGATTATAATTGGGGCTGATATTAAGCGGTATAAGTGCAGTATTATCTTTTTTGCATCTCATTCTGATAATGATGAAAAGTAATTTTGTTCACGTTTTGTACATTTTAATGTAACCATAGGTTGCGCAGTCATATAGCACTTCCTTATCATCGCAGTATGGCTCTACCAAGCCCTACTCCCTTCATTTGTTCTGTCCATTTTCCTCCAGCTGAGCTTCAGGCGTGGCGAACGGATAGTCGTCCACCAGCAGATGTCAAACGAGTGGTGGTGGGCCGAACTGGGCGGCTGCTTTGGCTACGTCCCCGCAAGTTACTTAACGGAAAGGGACCCGCTCCAGGACCTGGGCGAGGAAGACACTTGGCAGGACGATGAGTACTTCAACAGCTACTCCAAACTCGTATGTCCCAGTGCCCGAGTCACTCGCGATATCGGTTACACCGGCTCTGTTTTTACCTCCACACGCTCACCAGTGGTGGAAGTAATACTGATCGGAATTCCCTTGAATTGTCATAGCAATAACAATACTAATTCGTAGCCAACCTGGCGGCTGAACGGATGAGTGAATGGTTTCGCAACCCAGACATATCATTGGAAGAATAATATCTCCCAATACCAGAAGAGGGGTGAACTACATGTAAACACATTGTTTTATGTGGTGCGTTATTGCGCAACTGGCAAAAACTTGGACTATAAATTGTCTGGAAAGACTTACAGATTCTCCAGGACAGCTACCTTAAAAAAAGAGATCCTGGGAAAAGCAGGAAAGGTGGCAACACTAGTCACCTGCCAGGCCAGTGGACTTGGAAATTCATATCATTCAAAACACGAGATCACAGGCAACTGCATGACTGACGTGAGCAGAGGTTAGGTCAAAGCCAACGTGAAAGTGCAATTGTCTTGCAATGACGTTGCTAAAAACAATGCGGTTGTGTGTCTTGCTTTATTTAACGTAGATTGTAACGCTGAGTAAAGTAAACAAAAACACGTGTCACTGCATTGGCATTGTTGCACAAGCACAATTAAAAACCCAGCGCATTCGTCAATAAAATTGCCCGAAAGACGAAAAAATTTACAACAGTTGACGTTTTTGAAAATGGCATTACTTTACCGGAGAGATGACGAAGGGCCATTGTTCTTAACGAATGTGTTCAGTTATTTGGGAAAATAAAGTTTAATTCGCGTCACAAACACGCATCTGTGTTGCTCTTTAACTATAGAAATGCATGCTCTAATTATATGGATGGGATCACGTGGTTAACATGGCTGATTTTATTTTTACGTATATGATGGCTAGATGTTTGATAAGAAAACTGGACAAATCTGTCTTTCTAGAGGTAAACAACACATTCCCCTGTTTTCTCATATTTTTGTTTTATGTTTTTACCTTATTTCACTGAAGTTCCTGGATAGTTTTTGAAAAGTGAAATTTGTAGGCTCAGGAAGCACCTTTGCTTACCTAGACCCCTGCCGGTTTTCCTGGGCCAGGTTGTCCAGGCGAGAGGTGAGGGCGGAGGTAGGGCCTCCTAGCCTCTACTATATTGCACACAGATATTGGCCATCATTGAGTTTAACTCGGTAATGTATAACTGTGTTGTAAAACAAAAACGGACACTTTCAATGTGTAACATAGCATGTTGCACAACATTAGAGGATTGTAACAAATATAAACGGTAAAGGTGCAGGCCCACAATTACTTGCTTACATCACCGCTGATGGAAGAGCCTTTACTAGGTGGTGCTCTAGGTATCCCCTCAAAGAGGATATTTTGTTCTACTCTTCCATGTATCTTGGGAGAGGTGGAAGTACCCGCACATTACACAACCTGCCGATCGACTGCGGTGTACCCATTTATACTGCTGGATGGACAGAGGATGGGATGATTTGACAAACTTGTCCATTGTTTCAGCTGCCATGCCTGGAGATCCAAGCCGACGACCTCAGTATGTCCAGTTCAGTGTGATAACCATGGGTGGCCCTGAGCCAGATGGACATGTCTCGTTAGATTTCGATTTAAAGCTTTCGTGACTGCAAGGATTCATCTTCTTTGGTTCTTTCGGTAAAGTCACGTAGAATGAGAATAAAATAATAAATTAATAAAATAAAATAACACAATAAAATTCTCACGACTTTTCGGCCACAACACAAGTGGCCTTCTTCAGGTGAAAGGAACAGACCTGTCGGGACGACAGAGCTTCATTGAGGCTCTATTGTGTTATTTTATTTGCTTAATTTATTATTTTATTCTCATTCTACGTGACTTTACCGAAAGAACCAAATAAGATGTCTCGTTAGGTCTGCGTATCTCGTTTTGGTCATGGCTCGGCATGGCAATTAACAGCGAGAGCCCCCCACCACCGCATGCCGGCTCGGCTCAAATGAGGACAAAGGCTATAAAAGATTCCAACAAGCAAATTCACTTTAATCTCAAAACAATTACCCCCCCGCCGCCTTTTAACCGCTGCGTTGCCGTGTGCAGAAGCTGCAGCAGGAGATGCTGGCCGACCGAGTGCGCACCGAGACTTACGGTGCCGTCATGAAGAGGAGCCGCGCGTGGCTACGGGGCAAGGCGGTGCTGGATGTTGGCTGTGGCTCTGGTATCATCAGCATGCTTTGTGCCAAGCACGCCCAGCCATCACGGGTACGGTCGCCCTCGACCCGGCACACTGCGCACCGCTCAGAGAGACGCACATCAGGGCCCTTTTTAAAGAGTCGTGTCAAGGCAGCCTGCACAGGCAGATTTGTACCAGCACAAGCCAGCTGATAGACGTGATTGTTATATATGTATTAAGCCGCATTACTTTAACCATTTAGCTGCACTTTTTGCAATTGGTGTACAATATATGGATTTTGCCGGATTCGAACCCAAACAACTCGGTGACAGCTGTACATCAGCTTACGTCAGCTTGCTTACATTTATATGCATATCTGGCCTCTAGGATGAGCGATAGTATGAGGAGCTCGCTATCGGAAGGTTGCGAGTTCAAATGCTGGTTTGATGGTTGACTCGGCCCATCATTCCTCGGGAGCTTGATAAAATTAGTACCACTGGGAATTGTAAAATGACCAAAGCACTACTGTGGGAAAGTTAATTGTAGTTGTCCGATTGCTACAATTGCTCTCACCCTAGGAATGTGGAATTTCCACCACTGGTTCAGGGCTCTAAACATAAGATGAGCACCAATGACTCAATGCTCATTTGGGGCAACATATGCCGTTTGAATTATTTTTTGGATAACATATGGAGCAGTACAGGGGTGAATTCTCCGCAGCTCTAATTAAATTGTCTTTGCTGATACCATGGAAGAGTGGCGTGGGTTAGGAGATCATTCTTGGTTACAATTTGCAGGCTCTAGCACACGCGCATCACACACACCATCGTCATCACCAGTTATTGTGTCTAATGCTGCATACACAATATTAAAACTACGCTTTGCATTTGTTGTTTGAAACTTGAAGCTGTAAAAGTCTAAATTAATATTTAAGCAGTGGCTGCAAGGGTGAGAAAGTCGCGGAGGAGAGTGACCTGCCATGGAGCAAAAAAAATATACAGGAGACTCACAGGGAATACAATGTTCTTTCGGTGCGAAACATTCCTACAAGTGGAAATATGCAGTGATCGAAAGCGGTGTATAGCTTACATTAATCATCATCTGTTACTTCCATCATTTCATTAGCGACATTGAGGCCAAACAAATGTCTGCCATAGTTCTCTTTCTGTAGCCAGTCTCGCTGTTTCATTCAGTATTAATCTGTATTCTTCTCTATCTTTCACCACTGCATCTGTCTGCCTGCTTTTATGTATTCTACTACTCATTTGTAGCCATTGTTACTGCTTCATTCAATTTCATTCTCGTAAAGTGTTCGAACCACGGTAGCTTTTACAAAGCAACCGTAAACATCAGCCACATTGAATTTACTCATCCATTGCATATGTATCATTATAATAATAGTAAATTGACACCATTTTATATTATGACTGATGATGCATCTAGGATATTTAGAACTATTAGTATCTGCTGAAAATGGCTTAAGAGGTTCAGTGATTAACTTTAAGCATATCAACAAAATTCAAGGGAACCTTGTATTCATGCATGTGCACTTAATTGGCTGACTACAATCCCAGCTAAGAAGGTCATTGTAAAGTCACGTAGAATGAGAATAAACCAATAAAACAAAATAAGACAATAAAATTAATTATATTTTACGGTGACCTTCAGACCGCAGCCCCTTTCGCTGGCATTGCCTCTTAATACCTCTCACACCACGGTTAATGGATTGGTTTATAACATGGAGGATAACAGCGCATCGTGGCTGTTTCTCCCCCCTCCTCCTTTCCAAGCATAGATGGACTCGTCCATCTGAACAAAGCTCGTCGCTGTCCGTGGTGCTAACGTTGAAAAGAAAAAAACGCCACCCATTTTTTCGCCATATGGCATTGTAATGTATAACGACCTATTGTTAGTAGCTCAGCTGATTGGAGAGTATATAGAGTTTATTGATAACATTGATGTAGTTTATATTTTAGTTTTTTATTAGTTTACTATATGGTATTCATTATATAGTGTAGTGTATACCCAGTTACTTTATGTTTATAGCTCAACTTATTGAAGAATATATTGAGTGCATTTATTATATTGATGTAGTTTATACTTAGTTTTTTCACATCGGTTTATTGTATGATAGTTGGGTAGTTGCAGTCCTTTAGCGTCCATATATTAAATGCCTCTGTTGATATGTAAACTTTGGCTTTAACATAGCTATTTCCGTGACCAGTCACATGCTAATCCCTCACATTAACATCATGCTAATCTCCCAGTTACAAGCTAATTTCTGACTTTAGCACCCTGCTGATCCAAGACTTTAACACAGCTATTTCAATGCTAAATTCTCCTGTTTGATATGTAAACTTCTTTGTCAAGGCGCTGTACTTCTCCCACCTAGCTTAAAAGACGCTGGGAATCTTAGCAGCGTTCATTGAAGCGCTGTCGTCCCGACAGTTCTGTTCCTTCACCTGAAGAAGGCTATTTGTGTTGTGGCCGAAACGTCGTGAGAATTTTATTGTCTTATTTTGTTTTATTGGTTTATTCTCATTCTACGTGACTTTACCGAAAGAACCAAGAAGATGAATCCTTGCAGTCACGAAAGATTTAAATCGAAATTTAAGGTCATTGTAACACACAGGTTTGGCATGAATTCTGCAACCAAATCGTGATCAGTATTTTCAGATCTGGTAAGCTACGTAGGTTTTTGCTTGTTTAGCATTTGGATAGGAAACTACTTGGAAGGCCAGGTTTTGTGGATTGAGTTGCGAGGTGGCCAGAAGATGGCAGCATAGCAATGGATTCTTGAAGCCATCCATGCTGAGTTTTGATTTTTACCCCCTATGTGTGGGTTTTCTTCCTCCCACAAATTAAACACTCATCAATGGAACTTGTAAAATTATTGCAATGCAGGACCCTCCTGCAAAATAGTTTTTTTCTCATTGAATCGGTCTTGGGTAAATAAAGGCTGATATTTAATACGTAGGCTTTTGCGATCAATACTATCGAAAAGAGGTTTTTTGGCTTAGATCACGTAAATATTTTAAGGACACATTGATGTTTACGTGACATAACCCAAAACAACTCTTACGGAAAGGCTAATATTTTTCATAGACACCTTTTGACCAAACCACCTGAAAAAGCACCCCATCTCTTGAGACCACAAAAGCTAAGCAGGCTTGATCCTGCAAAGCGCTTCAATGGGTGACCACCATGCACAGGGTTTGCGGGGTTACATCATAGACAGCGGAGGGTAGTGCAGCATAATCCCTTGCTGTACCGTAGCTTCTCTACGCTACTATGTCTGTGCTCCCTGCCTGGCCCACGTGTGCACCGATCAAACATCGCGAAGCATGATCGTGCAGCAGTCGGTTGGCAACAGAGGGTGGCGCACGCACGTGCGCATTGTTGTGACCGTCAAGGTGTACGCGGTGGAGGCGAGCGAGCTGGCGCGGCTCACGGAGCAGGTGGTGCGGTGCAACGGGATGAAGGACACCGTGCGCGTACTGCAGGGCCGCGTCGAGGACGTGGAGCTGCCCGGCAGCGTCGACTGCCTCGTCTCCGAGTGGATGGGCACCTGTCTGCTGGTGCGTGTTTGTGCCGCCTCCCTGCCCACCTCCCCTAAATAACCAGCGTTTTATTTATTTATTCATCATCATCATCATCACTTAATATTTATACCGCACCTCCCATGCAGTAGATCTCGAGAGCGCCCTGCCGCAGCAGGGGACCCCCCCGGTGGCAGCTGCCCCTGTGACGAGAAAGGTGAACACAGCACCGGCCAGCAAGTGGGCATTAGTCTGCCTGTCAGGGGGTGATCTTACTACATAGCTTTGTGAGTAATTTGGCAGACCTGTTTACAGCAGTGGTAACACAAAAACCTGAGTTTAATTCCTAGTCATAGCTAATATCAGTGACAAGTGACATTTGAACCACGACTGGCCCCACCTCCTCAATATCTTTCACCAACCACATTTACCAGCGTGACTAAGTATACAATGTGGATTTATATAGCATCGAAAGTGACTGCATCTAAAAAAAGCTGAATATAAATTGGGGGCATATTTACTTTATATGGAGAGGAGGAAAGTCTGGTCAAACAACCCCCATGCCTGACAGCGTGGGAGGCCTTTCATCCAGCAGTGGATTGATTTTCAGCATTGCCAGAAACAATATATCAATTGGTGGAACACAAGACGACACTATTCACATTATTAAAGAATAATCTATACTATTACGACTGCCAGCTCAAGAAATAAAATGTAATAACATATTTAAGTCTTTTCAATTTGCGATTTTATAGCACTATAATACAGACGCTTGGAATTTGTGCAGTTATTTCTATAAGGAATTTAAATAGCTGCAGATCGTTGGCTACTTGACGAGCTATTAGTAACTGCATGTGTGGCCACCCTAGGTATGAGCCATCTTTACATTTTCTAGTGGAGTGGATAAAGCGAAGTGATTAGGAAACTCAAATTAAAGTAAAAAAAATACACCGTTTGTCTCATTAATGTTGCCTCTTGGCAGTCCAGCAACAACTAAAATGTGACCTTTGCTGTCCATGGTGTCATTGCCTTTGCGGTAAAATGTAAAGGTGTCGACCTGCAATTGCTCGTCGCTGCCACTGTTGTCCGAAGCTCAAGAGAGGAAGCTCTAAAGGGCCTCTTCTTACATCCTAGTCAGACCCATTTTGGAAGCGGAAATACCCACACTTTACCACACCAAGTGTGACTTGCCAATTGACTAACTGTGGTGTATGCATTTATACTGCTGCTGGGTGGACAGGGGCAAAAGTGGCATTCAAGAAAATTGCACTCGTTTCAGCTGCCACGCTGGGAGAATCAAATAGAACTGGCGACCTCTAGATTGCCAGTCCATTGTGGTCGCCCATTAACACCATGGCAGCATCCAGGTGAATGGTTTAATATCAAGTAAAACCTTGTGCTCACAATAATAATAGTAATAATGACAAAACGCGCCAGATTTTGCAGCAATAACTCAAGAGGCGTGGAGCCAAGCTCAGGGCTGCTAGAAAGCCTGACCAAACAGATAGAGGCCTTTAGATGTTTCTTGAAAGTCAGAGTGTATTTGATGTTGCGGATGTGCAAAGGGATAGAGAGTTCCACACAGAGGGGGCGACAGCAGAGAACCAACGTGAGGCTATAACAGTTCTGAGACCTTGGTGTCCAAAGCAGATTTTGAGTGACGCTGCTGTTCATTTTATTGCCCAGTTTGAGTTCATGATCGAGTCGGTGCTGCAAGCCCGTGACCGCTGGCTGCGAGATGGAGGAGTCATGTGGCCCTCAACAGCTGCCCTGCACTTGACGCCCTGCTCGGCTCAGCGTGAATACACGGACAAGATTGGCTTCTGGGACTGGCAGTATGAACTGGACTTCAGCCAGCTCAGGTGTGGTATGGATTGCTTTGCAAGCACAGCAAGAGAAGCACCCTGGCCAAAGGCAGCAGCCATAGCCTTCATATAAAGAAGGATAACTGGGTTTGTAATTATTCGGCGCACGCAGCGATTCTATGAATTGGCATGATACGGACATGTTTTTTTGCTCTACGAAAATATATATTTTAGGGCACTTTTTCACTATGTTTCTATTGTTTCTCATTAATTCAAACATTGTTAAAGAACCTGATTCGATTTCATGTATCATGAGCATAATAATGTATTTTTTAAGAGATGGGTCAGGAGTCAGAGCAATGAGCTGGCACTGTTTGATACATTTTAATTCAGGCAGACAGCTATGATCAAGTGGATTCGGTTGTTAGTTCTCAGCCTGGTCACCAATGACTTCACAAAAAAACATCACATTAAATTTGATAATGCACTTAATTTTGATAATTTCCAGCTCTTAGAATAAACAAAAGACTGCTTTCCAAGATTACTCTCAGCAGCATAGCGGGTGGGAAAATGTTGCCGCCTTGACGGGGATTTCAGAGGTAAGTTACCGAGCACGAATGCCCGTGCTGCTCTGCGTACTTCATTGCTCACAAATGGGATAAAATTATGGGGAAAAGGCAAAAGATAAAAATAATGTAAGCTTTTAGTGAATTTATCAATGCATTGTTTCATGCCTAGCCACAAATGACTGCTGGAATATGGAATCAAACACCGAATGATCCCAGATGCTATTTTAGTAAACATTACAAGAATTACGGAAAAATGTAGGAAAAACACGTGCAAATGAACATTTTCTGGCTGGATAACGTTGAATACAACTCGAATGTTTTTCTTTTTTTAAAGCTAAACAATCAACGGAGCGATTTAATGTAATTATTCAACCTCATATGAGGCTTTAAAATAGGGCCAAACCCAAGTGATTCACATTTTAATTTCAGTGGTTTCAGCGGCCCAGGTTGTTTCACTGTGCGCAATGAAGCTTCACAATTCGTGTCATCTACCGCTGGCCGTAGGACTGAGGCGGCGAAGGAATATTTCTCCAAGCCCAAGCACGACCACCAGATGGACCCAGACGACTGCCTGGCAGAGCCATGCTGCATCCTGCAGTTGGACATGAGCAAAGTACAAACTTCCGAATTGGAGGTACGCCCATTGATTGGCCCTCGAGCCGTTAGCCCAAAAATGGTTTATTGGTACCACCCCAGGTGGCAAATGCTAATAATAACAATGCTATTGAAACATTTTATTTCTGGATAACAAATATGCATGATAGCAAGGTCAACCTGGTTACTTTTTGTGAGAACAATTGCATAAAAGAAGGGTACGTTCGTATGTTTGGCAGAGAATATAACTTTCAAAAGTATTTACGTGACGTGAAACATACATGAAATATGAAAATAGGAAGTGTGGATATAAGACAGTGTTTGTGTGCAGATTTCTGCCCAATGTGGACACGGGCAGTATTTGCCACCCCAGGTGGTACCAACCACAACCCCCAACAAGGTGCATGTGATCACCTTGTGTCTGTGCAGCAAAGATATCTGCAAAGTGTTGCTTTATGACCAATATTTGTGTTTACTCCAGTGCATAGTAACTCAAATGAAGTGGTCAAATAAGAGAGTAGCCTCAAGTGCAATTGAGCTTTTCATTGATATCTTTATTCTTGTTTGTGTATATTGTCTATACTACGTTGTTTTTTTCCCACATTGCATTTCATCTGCAATCATATTTACTGTGTTTAATTCTGTTAATCTCAAACACCCCTTCTGGCGTTTCCAAAATTTATTGCATGGGAGACACAGCATAAATAATACATGATGATGAAGAACCAAAGTGATGCAGAGGAAGTATTTCATTGATATTTTGTTGTTGTTTTTTTCCAGGAGATTACTTACGAATTTATATTTGAGGTCAAGAAAGCAGGACCTATGCACGGGTTTGCGGCGTGGTTCAGCACAGAGTTTAAGTGCCCCGACTCCAACCCTTCCATCATTTTGGACACAGGACCCATGAGCACGTAAGCCTGCCTGGCATTTCTGCTTTGTTCCCATCATCATTAGCCACGATAAATCCACTGCTGGATGAAGGCCTTTCCAATCCGCCACCGCATGATCCCGCGATGGAATTATCCATTTGCAATGTACACTTATGCCTGCAAATATTAATACAATGTAAACCTATTGTGGTAACTTGTAAACTCTATAACATAATTTTCCGTGTAATGTTTAAAAAAAAGTTTCAACTCTGCTTTTTATTTAATTCCAACACCATGATCCATTATCTATCCACTGCCTGATGACAGCCATTGAACAACTTCGCCATCCCTACTGGTCCTGCAATCCCGTATTTCATCTCATTCCCTGTGGAAACGTTTACTATGGTGCACTGTGTGCTTATTTTAGACCGAGTCGACTTGTTTTAGGCCACCGGTGTTGTGGGCTGCGACCGAGAAGTGAACTTGTGTGTAGCCTGCATATCAGCTTCACTGCAGTAAACACGAAACCCACCGTGCGTGCACAAGAACGGCAGTAATTTTACTAATTCCAGGGCATAGGAAGTCGTAAATAATAAAGGTAGTTTCTTTTGTACGATGCGATGGACCAGACATAAAGCAACAATGAGCCCACGTGCCTGAATGGCATTAAGTGTAATAATAAAAGGTTTAGGTGAACATTGCTGTCGAAACCCTTCCAAAAACTACCACACGTCTTTCGCCAGCTGCGCCACTACCCATAAAGCTCTGAACAATAAGCTAAATTTCTCCATTGTCATAATGACACACGAGACGCACAAATGAAATTCTTTTAAAATAAATTTTGAAAATTAGTTTTAAAATATGTAATAGCACTGTAGTTGCTGTGAAAAATATTTTAATAACTGGTCATGGTTTCAATATATGATTGTCATTTAAGAGGTGACCAGGAATAAGGATTCTTATTCAGGCGCTCGCGCCAAATATCGAAGGCATGTCACCGGTACGTGCTCAAGCAACGTTAACCGTACCATTCCGTGCATAATTTGGCACATTTAACATCATGTAGCGATGATGCCACCGAGTAATCGTAAGCACTGGACGCGGCAACTAAAACAAAAGGCGAGTTTCTTTATTAATTATCCGCACCTTGACTACGTACGGTGCGAGAGAAGTTCAACATACATGCATTACATCCCCCTGCCTCTTTCCACCCAGCGGTGTAAATGGGTACAGCACAGGCGTTTGGCAGGCCACACACGATGAGGATTAAGTGTTGGTTCTCCCACCTCTTCAGAATAATGCCTTTTATTAATATATCGCTTTTCCCACGCTCAAAGCACTAAACAGTAAAAAGTATTAAAATATTATACATACTAAAAAAATCGTATTGCATGAAAAAAAACACTGGCATATGTATAGAACATAATAGCTGCATAGAGAGCATTCAAGGGATGGAATATACTAGGTGGGAGAGTTGAGGGAATTGAAGCTAGATTGCAATACCTTTTGAACAGATGAGTTTTTATTGAGATTTGAAGGTGGAGATTGACTTGGCAGATCCTATCTCAATGGGCAGTGTTCCATAGCCTAGAAGGAATTGAGAGGGCCCTATCACCAATGAAGTGGAGTTTGGTGGGAGGCGCGAGTTTGTGGGTGTCAAGAGGATCGTAGGGCACGGGCCAGGGTGTAATGGTGAAGACCAAAAAAAAAACCCTCAGAGGGCTCTCTAAAACTTCCTTAAGCCAGCAGTGGCATGAACAAGCACTTTCAAGGCAGTTTACCCCCCTTACCTTCCACGTGTTTTTTTGTTGTTGCCTTCCCCACTCTGCGTGTGTAAATTCTCCGTTAGCGCCACACACTGGAAGCAAACGCTCTTCATGCTGGACTCCCCCGTGGCGGTGACTCCTGGAGACTTCGTGGTGGGCAGTGTCGCGCTGCGGAGGAACCCAGTCTGGAGGCGGCACATGAGCGTCGCTTTCCGGTGGCGAGTCGCCCCGTCCACGGATGCCCCCGATGCCATTGGCGTGCGTTAACAATATTGAAAAGTCAAATTTCGATTTAAAGCTTTCGTGACTGCAAGGATTCATCTTCTTTGGTTCTTTCGGTAAAGTCACGTAGAATGAGAATAAAATAATAAATTGATAAAATAACACAATAAAATTTCTCACGACGTTTCGGCCACAACACAAGTGGCCTTGTGGCCGAAACGTCGTGGCCGAAACGTCGTGAGAAATTTTATTGTGTTATTTTATTTTATCAATTTATTATTTTATTCTCATTCTACGTGACTTTACCGAAAGAACCAAAGAATATTGAAAAGTCGTCAACTTAAATTTGTAACCGACGCAGTTTCTGTTCACTTTCGAGTGAAAGAGAGAATTAATCAGAGGCGTGGGAAACCACAGGCAAACTGGAAGGCAGCCAGAACCCAGCTACAATAATTTGTCAAAGCTGTGGTCCTATATGATGTGGGAGAAAACCAGAGTACCCGGAGATGACGCACGTGTGCAAGGAGGGGGGGGGGGGCGGGGGCGGCGTTGATAACAATCCCCACACAGGTGGAGCAGGTTTCCCATCATAAGCGACTGGTTATTGGAGGTGTGTAATGATTCTCAATTAATTGGGGTAAGTCGTCCAGAGTGGAGAGTGCAAAGGCCCACATTAAACATTGTCCACAAATAGGAAAAATAATAATAAAATAACCTTTAAAAATGAAAACATTGTCCACAAATAGGAAAAATAATAATAAAATAACCTTTATAAATGTGGTATATTTATTGAAAAATATTTTAAATACAAACTTTTTATGGACTTTGAAATGAACTAAACTTTTTTTTATTTTACCACGTAAAACCTACTGAGCTATTGTCAGAAGTGATTTGGCCACATGATAGCTCAACTGAAGTGGCTCATCACGTGGATATTTATAGCAGCCAAATACTCTAAGCACCAACAATGAACTGCTGTTCAAGGTGGAATATCTATACAATTTACTACTGTATAGGTTTTTGCAGTTGTTCATACTGCTCTCTCGTGTGTCCGTTGAGTTGTACCATGTGTATCGTTCTGCACGATGTCCAATGTTTTGCTTAAGCTCCTCACCCCGTGCAGCGAAACGTCAAAACATAATGCCATAACAAGATGCGGCACAACCTGAAAACAAACCGGATAGCTATCTCAACAAGTCGTCGGCTATGTTGATGTTTAATAGTCCTTTGCATTAGAAAAGATGTAATTTACGGGATTGCTTGGGCTTTCTTTAACTGACTACATCTCTTTTCAGGAGGGCCAGAAAACCTTTCCTCTGTGGCGCTGAAGAGCACATTAATCAACGAAAAATTCCAGCTGCACAGTTCACTACACCCTCAACCTTGTTGCTCGTTAATAATAATTATTCGCACAATTTTTACACCTCTCCGTCGTTTTGTTTATTACAAATCTGAAGAATGACTGCTCATTGTGTTTATGTATTTTATTATTAAATCAGTCGTGTGTTTTAGTAATGTTTCGTCAATTTATATTTTAAATTATTAAGTGTAATTCAACCTCCATAATGTAGTACAACTTATTTCGGAAGGATGAAACAAGGATGATCCGTTGTGTTTTCATTGCTCTAGACAGTTGTGCGTTGTGTTGACAAACATAAATATGCATTAGTTTGCTTTATGTCACTAATCGACCTGTATGTCAATCTCGTCCATTAGTTGACAGGTGCTATGTGTTACACACAACTAAAATACAATGGCCACAATAAAGTTTTAAAAAATCTGCTACGGTTGTATTTTCCACTTATCTTTGAAGCTCATAATTCCGCAAATTGTTTACAGCAGTAAAAATTATGTATAATTTGCAATGCAAGCAATGTGATCCAAGGTAAATTTGCAGTTGCTTGCGTAGGCAACTGCAGGCAGGCGGGCCTCCCACAAGATAACATTCTTAAGCCCACGCTCTGGAGGGTATATGGCCTACTCTTCCACGCTTGTAAGATGTGTTGGAAGAGGTACCCACACTTGACCCTACCACCACACACAATACGTGCTTGGTGCTCAAGATTTAATGCAAATTAGGTAAAAGATGTTGCTATTGAGTTTTACACGTGTGTGTATATATAAATGTAGATGTTGACTATCATCCATTATGCTAAATTACAAAATTGCCTCATGCAAAGTATGACAATTGTAAACGAAGCTACCTTATTCAATGCTTTAAATAGATACTTTGCTGATAATACAAAGATATACATAATTCCTGTAACAGTGATTAAATTCACACTGGCATTCTTTTTCAGTACGAAAAGAGCATTTCCAAACAATTTACACAAACTCATTGTCAACAAATAACTATCTCCTTGGGATATGTTCCTAATTTTTGGATTAATCTAACAAAATTGAGCTTATACCTTTAAGATGATCTGGAAAAATGTTTTAGGACTAATCCAATCAAATGACGTTACAAGTAACAATAACATCACATCCACGCTGTTGCCACAAAAAGTGGTGTCACATTGCATCAGGTGATGTCACTTTGTTCGCCCAAAAATAGATTAAATTAACATCCCAATGATTTTCAACCAAAACTCATCCATTACCTCTCTTCTTTAGTCCCTCTCTACTCACCCAAGCATACATCCATCATAAACCAATATACATGATAAACTTAGACATTCATAATAGTTTAAATCCTATGCACCGCAGCAAACCCATTTCGTACCATCCACACAGCCACAAAGCGTCACTGCACGGGGCTCAACAGGCTGTCGAACGGAGTCTGCTGCGGCTCTTGCTGCGGCTCTTGCTGCGGCTCTTGCTGCTGCTGCTGCTGCTGGGACTCATGCACCTGCAGCTCATCCTGCCGGCTCATCCAGCAGAAGACCAGGCTGGCCACGAGCGTCGCCAGCATAAGCCCCGCACATATGGTGAAGACGTCGCGGGGGCCCGTACGCACGTCTGCGTCGTGCAACGCGAGCAGCCCGAGGCACGTGAACGTGTTCAGCGGCACACGCAGCCAGCCCAGTACCCCCGCCTGGCTCTTCTCCGGTATGACCTGTGGATAGCGTCGGGACACTTGTCAACGTCGTCACCACTTGATATATAAATACAGCGCCGCTTGTACAGGGCATCTTGAGGCGCCCCGCGGCAGGGGACAACCGGTGGCAGGTTGGCAGCTAGAGTGTATACTTTAACTTGGCTATTTCAATTGAGCCATTTCAATGCTAAATTATATGCGAATTCCTTCGTCAAGGCGCTTTGTTTCTTCTCACACAGCTTAAAGGTCGTGATCTGAGCGTGGCTTTGTTCGCTCCAGCGCTGTCCTCCAGACAGTCTCGTCCCTTCACCTGATGAAGGCCGCTTGTGTTGTGGCCGAAACGTCGTGATTTTTGTTATTTTATTTTTTACCTACGTAAATTTACCCAATAGAACCAAAGAGTATGGATCCTAGCAGTCACGAAAGCTTTAAATCTAGAATAGGTTGGCAGCTGTCCCTGTGACGCACAAGGTGAATGCAAAAATGGGCTTGCAAGTGGGCATTTGTCTGCAAGTCGGGGGCCATGTTATGTCGCTTCCCAATTGCTCTAAGTAATTTATGAGTCGTTTATTTGGACCATGACAGCCGCACACATGGTCTATTTTTCTAATAACTCCAGGGGATCTTTAACAACCACCGTGAAACTTATGGCAGTGAAGTAATCAAGCTGATAATAAGAGTATTCAATTGCTTAAATCATTGGCTATCCTAACTCTTAAAATTTGTAAATGTATTATTTCCTTAAAAGTCTCCACAAGTATTGCTGGGCTAGCATTGGGATGTTTTGTTAATGCCATTAATAAATATTTGGTATGGGGAATAAAACCCATGAAACCAAAAAGGGTACCACTTACATCTCTAAATCGATTCAAAACCCTCGTTGCTCAAGCCTACAACAAGTATTGCCATTCACTCTCCAATCAAAGTACTTACTAGACTCAACCCTGCTTTGCTTCGGAGATCTTAAGCTTGGGTGCATTCAGAGAAGGACATTATGCCTGTCAGAAATATATTCAGACTCACAGTTACTGACCAGATTCCTCTTTTGAAAAGAGAAAAAAAAAGTAAATGGAGTCATTCTTGATTTGAAGCTTTCGTGACTGCAGGAATCCATACTCTCTGGTTCTTTCGGTAAAGTCACGTAGGTAGAAAAAAATAATAAAAAGAACACGACGTTTCGGTCGCAACACAAGCGTCCGTCATCAGGTGATGATGCCATCAGGTGATGATGCCATCAGGTGATGACGTACGCCATCAGGTGATGACGGACGCTTGTGTTGCGACCGAAACGTCGTGTTCTTTCGGTAAAGTCATGTAGGTAGAAAAAATAATAAAAAGAACACAATGTTTGGAGCGAAACGGCATTTTCTTTTAATTATTTTTTCTACCTACGTGACTACCGATAAAACCAGAGAGTATAAATGGAGTCATTTCAATTGGACCTTATCTGACAGAAGGACGTGAGCTGTATATTTAACAGGTAATGACCGACAGCTATGACGCTTTTAATATTAAATGCTATCAATCATTTATCACTGTTACCATCCATTTTATATAGTGCCCCTCCAGTATAGTGTGCCCCCCAGCACAATGCTCACCCTGCAACTCAAATGCAGTAACTATTGGACAAATCCTAGCATGGGCGCTTTGGCAAACCTAGGCAGATCGATATCACTCCATATTGCCAATTGGACATTTAACCCTGTGATGGCAGAGGCATTTAAACATGCTACTACAGACCTTTGAATTAACTGCATGAATACAAAAGGTTCCTTGCGTGGATAGGGAAATGCTGTGGTTACATAAATGGTGACGACAAAAAACATGTGGTGGAGTGGTGGTACAGTCGTTAGCGAGCTGCGCTATTAGCCTGGTGACTCGAGGTCAATTCCCTGGCATAACTAACATAAGTGCCGAGCGATAACAAAACCGGGCCTGCTCTCCCCCCATGCTTCTCCCACACTGACCAGCATGGTGAAATATGGCCAAAGAATCCCCATGACTGATAGAGTGTGGGGGAAGGCTTCATTCAATGGTTAAGAATGTCTGTAAATTGGTTTAATAATTGTAAAAAAAACTAATAAGTCCAGCAGAGATGATTAGGGAGGGTGGGAGCAAGGAGGAAGGGGTCAGACAGTAGTAGGGTTCAGACAGTTCACCTATGCATACGTGGTTGATCTCGTGTAAAACCAAATCATGAGTATATTTTGTATTCACGCCATTCGTATAGCACGAAGCTATAAAATCTTTCACGAAAGGGCTGCAGTAGTTTCGCGGTAGGGGGCGACGATTGCTAGGCATCCTTCCAATCACTTGCGAGTAGACTGCCGAACGAATACATTATCAGGTTGCACTCATTTCACCAAAAGTGCTTGCCACAAATAAACCACAACACCTTGCTGATCTTGTCAATGAGCATAAATCATCATGCAAAAACTCTGGTCATCCTCGCAGCAGGTTTTGCCTAACCATCGAACAAAGATGGACACTACATCGTTCACTTTCAGATGCGCTTCTGTGGCCGTCTGGAACGTTCTTCCTTGCAATGTTAGGAAGCCAATGAGCTATGCACTTAAAAAATCTCGACTGAAAACGAATTTATTTTGAACTGCTTTTTGTGTTCAGTTTTGTTGTCCTTTCCCCCGCACCTCCGATCAGCACAGTTGGCTACGCACGGTGTGAAAGAAGTTCAGCGCAGACACGTACATACGTGTACAAACCTTGCTACGCAGGAAAGCAACGGCTGGGAAGTAGACGCCGACCGCGAACTCAAAAGCCAGGAAAGCCAATAAGGAGCGGTAGGGACTAGCGTTGGGGGGAGCCGTGCTCCACACCAGCTGCACGAACGCGCCGAGCGCAAGTGCCACGGACAGCAGCAGGGCGTGCGTGGGCTGCACGAGCGGGCGAGAGGGCGATGTGGCGAGGCGGTAGAGCGACGAGCCGGCGAGGCTGGCCAGCATGAAGGAGGAGAAGGCTATGCCGAGCGGCGCGTTCCAAGGGTCCAGCACGGGCGTCCACAGGAACACGAACATGTAGACGGTACTCTCGAACAGGGCCTGTGGGTAGTGTTTCAAGCGACTGGATGTAAGCATTTATACTACGTAACGTATTCTAGTTCTTTTTATATTTCATGATACAATTACATGTATAAATTGGCATTGTTGCCATGGTGTAATGGCACCCTGAACTTGCAATCCAGTGGTCCGCCGGTCCATCTCACTTTGCTGCAGTTGAAAAGTTGGGCAAGTTCCCTACACACACCCCCCCCCACATCTGTCTATGCAGTAATATAAACGGGTGAGCCACGGTTATTTGATCGGGAAGTTGTGCATAATGGGGGTACTTTAACCTCTTCAAAGACGTCTGTCCAGCATGAAAGAATAGGCCCGATTCTCCTCCAGGGGGAGCCCTTTAGAGCTTTCTCTAGTGGAGGCCCTTATACCAGCAGTGGCGCGAGCAAGCAATTGCAGGGGCTGCACCTTTACCTTCGACTCCGATGAACGTCGCGCACAATACCTGTATAGCCGCAAGCAGCAGCACTTTGCGGTCGGACAGCAGGCATCGCAGTCCCTCAATGCAGCTCCTCCTCAGCCCAACCTTGGTCGCGCTGCGATTTTCATCCCAGCGCCAGACGATCAGCGCCCCCGAGACGGCCAGGAAGGGCACGGCGAGCACGAACGGGGCCACCGGCCCAAAGGCCAGCGTCTCCGCGGCCACGTTAGCTACGACGCCCGCCACAGCCGCAATGGCCCCGTTCCACAGGGCCACCTCGGCCAGAGTTCCATCCACCCACTCTGCTGGGAAGTCGTGAATCTGCCTGTGCTCGTGCTGGTACCAGGTCTGCGCTTGGGGAAAACGAGAGAAGCACGGGAGGCAAGTGAATGTGGTAGCTGCAAGCAGGTTATACGAGTGGGCAGTTTCAAGGTGACTAAATGTCTTTTGGACGGGTTGTAAGGCGTGGAGTGCAGAGGTGGCACAGTATCGTTATCGCACACTTTGCTATCAAATTCTGCAACTTAAGATCATTCCCAGCCAGGGCAAATCGTCAGTTGCGAGCGATTTCCAAACCAGTCCTGGACCCCCCCCCCCACATTCAAAATCCGCATGAACTAAAGTGTAGTCAAAACAACCCCATAAATGACATGGTGTGGAGAAGCCTTCATCAATTGTCAGATTGAGAATGGCTGGGAGTAACTATACATCCCATTCATAGGTGTGCCCGGCTCCTCACTGGGTAAAGTTTTGGTGGATCTTACGAACTGGCCAATTGCGGGTTATGCTGGGCAAGGCTGGAAACTTTATTGACCTGTAGTAGGATTTTTTGTGCAAATGCAAAATGTGTTATCAACTATTGTCTACCTAACGATTAAGGCTTCCCCACAGAGTTTCAATACCTTAAGGTCCTGTGATGCCACAATCCATCTAGTTCCAGCATACGGATTGATCTCATGGTTCCATATCAAGTGACTTTTGCTACCATTCCATCACCGGACTCAACCACGGGCCATCACACCTAGCAAGAGCTACCCTGCTCAAGCCCACTTACATTCACTTACAACATGACGCACCCGCTTTGCGTTGGGAGTGCATTTATTTGCTTACATAAATTGGATGCAAATTGTGCATTAATTTTAAAATCAATCCATCAATTATTTGAAGCAAGAATCGAAGGTATTCACCAGATTATAACATGGCATTTTGGTCCACATTTGTCCGCGTAAAAGCATCACTCTTTTGTGGGTTTCATCAACAAAAGTTACGTGCAGGTGGTAGGCAGTAGCAATGTTGGACCTCATGGGCTGTGAAGAGTAGGGCGGTGGAGATCCCACCCAGGATTCGGGCTACGAGCAGTACAAAGTAGCCGCGCGACAGCTTCAGGAGGCAGCTGGCCGCGCAGAGCAGCGAGAAGAGGACGCACGACGTGCGCCGGCCGCCCAGCCGCTCGGCGAGTGTGCCGACAAACGGCGCCAGCAGCAGGCCCGCCGCGAAGCCGCACACGTACAGCACGGCGATCTGCGGCTCCAGGAAGCCATAGTGGCTGTAGAGCTTGTACAGGTACGGACCTGTTCGACGACACACAATGCTCAGTGTGGACACATTGCATGATTGTGTCATGACAATAGCGCCTCAACGCGGTGTGAGAGGACGAGTGGCCACAGGAGGTAGTGACAGGGAAGTTAGTCTACAGTGCAAATGCACTAGTGGCCACGGGAGGTGATGACAGGGGTATCAGTTGTGAGTGCGAAGGGCCTGGTGGCTACGGGAATGTTTGAGAAGGGAGCGTGGTCAGGTGACGGAAGAGGATGGTCGAGTCTGCCGATAGAGCGTGGCCTCATTTTATATATAAGGGAGAGGCGTGGGAGACTCGGGGCCATTGCAGTCGGGTCTCCGCCTGATGTCAAGTGAATGTGTCTTCAATAAAGTGCCATCTCAACAGAAGTGTGTCGAGTCATCATTACAATTGTATGAGGAGCTTCTTTTGCGCCGTATGTAGCCAACCGTGCTAATCGGAGGTGCGGGGAAGGACAACAAATTAAACGCAAAAATCGGTTCTAAAGAAGTGAGTTTTCAAACTAGATTTGAAAGTACCAACTGTACACAAGGCTTGAGGGTATTTGTGAATCTACAAAATAAGGTTGCCACAACGTTTTTCACGACACAAGTTTCACAAAACGACAATTACATACAACGTACATGAGTAGAAAATATTACATTTACACAATTTTAGAGTAACAATACATTTTAACATGCCTAACTCTTAAGCGGTTAATTGTCAAAACAATGTAATATACAGTTCGTATAACATCTTGTAGTATCGCAATATCGCGGCAACCCTACTACAGAGGTTTTGTACAAACAAGTGGATGAAGATACTTATTATTGGTGTACACCGTCATGTAAGCCAAATATGCTTCATAATTGCAACGGGCAGCCTCCTCGAGTTAATCCGATGAAAGAAAATGTATTAAGCACTCTCCTGGTACATTGTCAGTTATATTTTAATTTTTTTTTAACAATGTTCCGTTACACCGTACAAAAAAATAAATAAAATGTCATAACCATTTACAAATGGACTTTCTGAACCAATGTTGAGCAGGCCTCAGTTTCGTGCTGGGTTTTTGTCTATAAAATACAGTAAACCAGCAGTTTGACAGTCCACAAACATCTGACAAAACTCTAAAAGGGTAATATGGTCCAGAGTTTGCCTACTTGAACTAAATTGCACTTGAAAATATTGCTTCAGCAAGGTTAATTGGCTGACAGACTTAAATATTTAAGTCTGTCAGGGGGCTTTACTGTTACTTATAATAATAGGGTTTTTCCCCTTTTTTCTGGCAACAAAACTGAAACCTTTTTACAAGGATTCATGTCTGCATTCACCACAATACCTGCAGTCAAAATGCAAACAAAAAACATACTATGATAATATATGCATTGTCGTTGAAACTGTTACTTGACAAGTAAAATGTCTTTATTGTGCCTATTATAGCAGCCTCATGAATGTTTTAATATTTCCAATAACCGCAGTCCCCTGAAAGTAATCAAATGAAATATTCTTAGCTCTTTCGGTAAAGTCACGTTGAAGGGAAACAATAAAATATATATAAAACAATAACAATTCTCACGACGTTTCGACCATAACACAAACAGTCGTCATCAGGTGTGTCGGTTTGCATAATTTTTTTTATTTTTAAACGGCGTATTTATTTATTTATAAAAAAACGTCAGCGCCATGCGCAGCGATTTGGCAGTTTATTTAGAAGGACTAGTCCATCTATATTCTGAAAAGAGGAGGGGGGAGACGAAAAATTAATGTATGCTGTCTGAAAGCCACTGTAAGCGTGAACAATCAATTAAGACCTGAAATGGTTTATCAAATCTTTCCAATGATTGCTAAGCCAGAATCCATCTTCTCGGTTGAAATTGTACAGAGACAATTTTTGTACAGAGACAATTTCAACCGAGAAGATGGATTCTGGCTTAGCAATCATTGGAAAGATTTGATAAACCATTTCAGGTCTTAATTGATTGTTCACGCTTACAGTGGCTTTCAGACAGCATACATTAATTTTTCGTCTCCCCCCTCCTCTTTTCAGAACATAGATGGACTAGTCCTTCTAAATAAACTGCCAAATCGCTGCGCGTGACGCTGACGTTTTTTTTTATAAATAAATAAATACACCGTTTAAAAATAAATAAATTTATGCAAACCGACACACCTGATGACGACCGTTTGTGTTATGGTCGACACGTTGAGAATTTTTATTGTTTTATATATTTTATTATTTTATTGTTTCCCTTCAACGTGACTTTACCGAAAGAGCTAAGAATATGAATTACTGCAGTCACGAAAGCTTTAAATCAAAATTTAATCAAATGAAATCAGAAAATCGACATGGCTAACAAACAAATCATGGTGGCTGTTTAGTTCCCTGGTGTGTTTTCAGGCTGTGCTCGTGTTGTTCAGCACGACGTCTGACATAAAGCTTTGCATGCTACGGAGCTTCTTCATTAACTGAATTCAGAAAAAAGCTCCCAGCGCAGAGAGATAAATATCGGACATCATGCCGTACAACACAAGGCGCAACCGGAAACACACATCTTTTACTTCGTTCCTGAAGAGTCCCCCAGCACGTGAAGCGAAACGTAGGACATATTGCAAAAATATAATCGGCGCTCAAACCTGAAAACGCATCAAACGACCGTAACAACCTACACTGCAAGGGGGCTTTACCTTGCAGCCAGTCGGCGGCGAGAGCCAGAAAGTAAGGAGCATAGAAGTGCAGTTGGAAGTTCCTGTACGTTGGGTTTCGCACGGCATCTGTTCCCAGCCGGGCTCGGGACGCCAGCCATGCCAGGGCCAAGGAGGCGGCGCACAGAAGAACGAAAGCAGCGTAGGTGGCCCCAAGCATCTTCACTCTGCTGTGGAAGTGCTCTGCAGCTGACCGCTCATTTCGTCACCTGCTGGGAAAAAGATGGGAGGCAAACTGATGTCATTACTCATGCAACAGAAAAGCAATGTCTTCTTCATACATCTGCCTCTCCATGTAAAGAATAAAAGTATTTTTCACACAATGGTATTAGTGGTTAAATTTCGATTTAAAGCTTTCGTGACAGCAAGGATTCATCTTCTTTGGTTCTTTCGGTAAAGTCATGTAGAATGAGAATATTATTTTATTCTCATTCTACGTGACTTTACCGAAAGAACCAAAGAAGATTAGTGGTTAAATTGCATTGCTACAAGATGACTTTCGTTGTGGTTAATGGTAGTTACAATAACTATTTGTCATTACTGAAACTATTGGTATAGGACAGTTACTAGTGATATCTGAACCAGTCCTGGGTTGCTTGCTCCCTTCACCAACCCACACTGACCACCATGGTGAAGTATGGTCAAACAACCCTCCATGACTAAAACGGTGCGGGGGAGGTGAACATCCTGGGGTGACTGATAAAGGACTCAATTATATTACACCAACAGGTGAACGTCATTACAGTAATATTCACCTTGATTTGACCCAATTGTTAAATCCTCTTGAGACATGTATCTATTGTTAAAACCCAACACAACGGCAAATATTTTCAACGGTAAAATAATCACAGAACCAATGTTAATTAAGCATGACCACATTCTCCGGTTTGTAAGATGCTCCGGAAAGTAAGACGCACATCCCGATCTTGCGCCCCGCGTCAATACAGTCACGCAAATCTGGTGACACGTGCTGCCTCAACTGACTGTTAGGGCAAGTGCTGTTAGCGAGCAGCACTTATTAAGGCCGGCACTGCACACGAGGGGGTGGGTGGCCAGCAATCACGCCCGGACGCCTTTGTCTCCCCAGTTGCCGAGGTTTTTACACACCGTACCAAGGTATTCATTTGAGACTGAGTCGACCTAGGGGAGGCCCAGGACCGGTTCTGATAATCATCGCCGGTGTTGGTGGCCGTCAGTGGGAATCGAACCCCGGTTCGTAGCGTGGCGCGCTAACCGATGTGCCACCGCTCTTCACAACATCAACAACATCCGCTATTCGCCACTAAGTGGCGGTGTCGTCACCGCCGAGCTTGTGCCAGGCTACGTGCACGTTAAGGTCACTATACACGTACACAAACCGGATTATAAGACGCACCTTAAATTTAGCTTTAAATACTTGGCGGGGAGGGGGGGGATAGCGTCTTATAATCCTAAGACTGCAGCACCAGAATAATAACAAACTAACCGCTGCCCTTGTATGACAGAAAAAAGCAAGAATTGGGTTTTTACCCTTTCTGGCAATAAAAAAAGATTCAACCTTTGGCAAGGAATCAAGCTACTGCTGCATTAACCGCACGCGGTTCTTGCGGTGAACATGCAAATAAAAACATGATCTGATAATATCTGGGCATTGTCTTTGATACTGGTAAAAAAAATAAGTAATATTGAAAGCAACTTTTTAATAAAAAAACACGCTTTAATTAAATGTACCGTACTGGTAATGTCAGAACTCCACGACTCCAGGAAGTGGCCCCGAAGCTTGCCATAACGTAACGGACCCGTGGTGATTTACAGCCAACGTGAGTTGTGCGTGGACAATTAGACCCAAGCCGAAACATAACATATAGAAAAGATTGTTTAAAAAGAATGTTTGATAGAATATAGTATTGTCATCAGTATGACATACGTTTACCAAGTTTGCAGTCGATACCACATTGGGGAAGTGAGTTAAAATTGAGTTACAAGATTTGAGGATACGACAACAGAGTGAGTTAATAGAAAGCGTGTAATAATAATACAAAGATCCCGTTTTGTATCCACTGCCCTTGACATATTTCCAAGCACAAAGAACCATAACCGTGCACAATCAAAGCACACTGCAGTGCTACAACATGGCATACAATAAGGCTGTATTGTATTATTGAGGCAAGTCAAATACAGAGGCTGTGTGATGTACATTAGGAAAAGCTGACGCTGGATATAAGCACACATTATTCGAGCACTTTTCTGACATAAGCAACGCATTCCTAGATTCGCTCAGGGGATAGCAAGCACGCTATTTGCAGTAGCACGGTAGTACTTCGGTATAAGCACACGTGCGCCATATATCCCAAGGTGGGTGTGCTTATAACCGGCGTCTATTGTAAGCGGCCAAAGCTTCGCGCCGCGGGAAGTTCAGGGCCCACGGACAGCAACGCGGCAATGAGCACACGCGAATTGGGAGTCAAATTGCACGCCGCAAATGCAGTCAACGCATCAACTCGACGCACGGACATTAGGACACGCGTTGCAAGATGACGAGGCGACGTTTCAGGTCAATGGCCCTCGTTCGTCGCCACTACCAACAAAAAAAACCTTACGTTCGGTGTCACGGCGCGGCTTCACGCCGACATGGCATTGTTATTGCCACTATCGGGGTTATTTTTGTGCCGTTGTTCTTCCCAACGTACGGCGAGCAACAATTGAATGAATCGGAACTCGCCATCGTAAACATTGGGAAGCACTTTAAACATTGGGCGGCGGTCTGTACCCGCTTCGTAAACGCACCTTACTGCAGGCCGTGTAACTCCACTCCGCAAATCCGCAACACGGTGCAAATGCGTCGTTAAGCGTCCGTGTCAGAGACTTCAATTGGCCTTTGCGGGACCAAACATTATTAATATTATCACTACTACTACTACCCGACACAATCCCGGCGGCATTCGTTTTAGCAAAGACGGTGGCGCTGAACCACGTTGGCTCTTCACGAAGCCCCCCCATGCACTTGCAGGCCTGCAACAGAACGTTGTGGGCAAGTGCCGTAAGAGAACAGCGCATTTGAAGGGCCGGCGCGGCACACGAGGGTGGCCCAACGCGACACCCGGCCGCCTTTGTCTCCCCAGTGGCGACGTTTGCCGCACACCGCAACCAGGTGACTCACCCCGGATCCAACTCTGACCCCACCATCATCACCACCACCAGCAGCGGCAGGGGCAACTTCCTACTTCCGTGCGCTCGTCCAATCGGGGGACCACACGGGCAGAGGCAGTGAACCAATCACCGGACTCAACTGTCTGTTGACATTGGGGGAGCGGTGGCGCATCGGTTAGCGGCGCTGCGCTGCCGGCCACGTGCGAGTTCGATTCCCGCTCAGGGGACAACAACCGGCGACGATTGTGTAAATGGGTTGTGCGGATTCGGTCTAGGATGGATACCGAAAGAATCAAACAAGATAGAAGTAAAAATTTCAGGAATCTTTTAGAGACTAATTGGATGCATAGATATTCAGTTCATTAAAGGCAAGCCATAGTAAACTATAAACTATATTTTTTTTATTTTACCAGGTAATTGCCCACTGAGCTATACAGCTTTTTTTTTTCAGAAGCGACCTGTCCTCAAATGATAAACTAACAAAGTGGCTTATCATCACGTGGAAATTCACAGGAGCCAAATCCCTAGACACATACTCTTTCGGTAAAGTCACGTAGAAAGAAAATCATTTGAATAATAGAGTACGACGTTTCGATTGCAACACAAGCAACCGTCATCAGGTAGAACTAAATTTAAGAGAGAGACAAAACACAGACACGGAGACACAGACAGACACACAAGCAGAGAGAGACAACACAGACATTGACAATGCCTCTGTGTGTCGACACACAGAGGCATTGGGTCTCTGTGTGTTTATGTTCTGCGTCTCTCTATGTGTGGCTGTTGTCTCTCTGCTTGTCTGTGTGTCTCCGTGTCTGTGTTTTTTCTCTCTCTCAAATTTAGTTCTACCTGATGACGGTTGCTTGTGTTGCAATCGAAACGTCGTACTCTATTATTTAATTAATTTTCTTTCAACGTGACTTTGCCGAAATGACTAAAAAGTAATTCCTGCAGTCACGAAAGCTTCAAATCAAGTTCGCACCATCCATAAACACATGTTTCTAAATGTGGAGGGAAAACCCTGAAAAATCCACTCGACCACGGGTCGGGATCGAACTTTTGTGACCCTGCATCCCAGGCAAGGTGGGATAACGTCTCGCCAACGTGGCGCACGGGAGTGTAATTGTGGCCATGCAACCCAAACGATGGACGATAGAGTAAACCCAGTGTAGTCTGTGCTCCTTCAACAGAGGGGAACAGAACAGGTCCCTGCAGGGTGGGCTGGTAGGAACATTGGAATTTTGCGCAATTTTATTTTTACACCCCAACAGCACTAGATTTAATTGAAAGGGGACGGACGGACGGACACATTAATCTATTGCAGGCTGGTACACTCAGTTTACAACTTTGTTCCTACCAGTAAAAACTACATCAACTCTCTCTGGTCGAGGCGAGCAGACCTCGACATTGCCATCAAACTGCCGAACATATGGTGGCGATCATGCGCCAGAATATAATGACTATCTTCACGCTTGTTTTCTCATGAAAAGCCTCGTTTTCAAGGAGAGGGCCTCCTAAGTTTCCGCTGCTGTGCATTATCCTAATTAAGTAAAAAAAAATTGTCCAATGCCAGTTACGTTATGGTTTTTTTTTTAATTTGTTATTTATGGGAGGAAACCAGAGAAGCCGGAGGAATCCCATGCAAAACAGGGGGAGAACACACAAACTCCGCACACAAGTCAGGAATCTAACCCAGGTATACGCCACGTTCGTGAATCTACCGCTGGATGGGGACCTCCTTCCCCACGCTGTGCCGGTCAAAGGGATGATTTGACTATACTTCACCACGCTTATCAGCGCGTACTAGAAGGCCTAACCATAACCAATACATACGTATAACGTCGACTATAATACCGTGCATTACAACTAAAAGTGTATAAAAGTTTACTGTACAGTAGTGGGGATAAGATTGGTGCCAAAAATATACACTAGGTGGCGACTTTGCACTAATAGACTGCTGTATTAGCTAACAGGCAATTAGATTAATAAAGTCTTATAATCGTTTAAGAACAACTTAAAACCCAACTTCAACTTTTTAAGTTCAAGTTGATCATCGTTAAAACTGAAAAAAACTGACTCTAAGTGGGGTGTTTGACATAGCCATACCTTAAATGACTGACTAAAAATCTCTTATAAATTTATATTTTATTAATTAAAATATTCTACGCTCCAGTGATTACATGAAATGTATTAAATTTTTCTTCTTTGGTTCTTTCGGTAAAGTCACGTAGAATGAGAATAAAATAATAAATTGATAAAATAAAATAACACAATAAAATTCTCACGACGTTTCGGCCACAACACAAGCGGCCTTCATCAGGTGAAGGGACGAGAGATAATTTTATTGTTATTTTATTTTATCAATTTATTATTTTATTCTCATTCTACGTGACTTTACCGAAAGAACCAAAGAAGATGAATCCTTGCAGTCACGAAAGCTTTAAATCGAATTATTACATTTTATCGAATGAAAATCACGGTGAGCAACAGCACTAACATTGAGTGTACGTGACCGTTTTTTTTACTTAATTTAAAATTGCTGATGAGGATTCTGCAAGAGGCTCCATCTGTTTCACCTTCATTCAATGGACTTGTATATTTTCTTTGCACGTTTGCAATATCACGTGTGTCACTCTTATCACGCTGCCACTCATGCGCGGACATTCTGTACATTCTGTACAGCTTGCACACTTCAGCAGAATCCCCACATTTCACACCGTGGTAGTTCTGTTTTGTTTTTTGCATAATGGCAAAATGTTCAGGAGTTAGATGTCCACGTCGAGCCTAGCCACGGACGACAAAGAGGGCTTCGGGAGAGAAGAGAGTTCGTGTGCAGTTTTTGATACTGCTCCGTTGAAAGAGCGCAGACTACTGTGGTTTACGATACTGTATGGCTCATTGTATGGGTTGCATGGACACAATCGCACTGCTGTGGCTTGTCTTATTTATAAAGATGTGCGCATCGGCCCGTTGATGTTCTGATGCGGTTGATGGTCACACCAGCCAGCGTCTCCCAGGAATGTCAAAGCCAGGATGTGTGAGGTTTGGGTCTCAAATGAGGCGTTTATTCTGGACGTCTGTGTCTTTTTACACTCCGTTCGCCAGCGTTCTTTTGGATCTGGGTGAGATTCGAGGATGGTGATAACGCGATCCCAGAAGGGACATCAGGACTTGAGTCAACGGTGTATATGTATATATGTATTTGCTCATTTATTTCAAAAGCACACAAAGTTGATTGACCTCATTCTTACACCTGCACTTTGTAGATTAATTGTGATTCCATGGAGGGCTCTCGCCTCCAATGTGACTCGAACGTGATTGGGGTTTTTTTTTGTGTGTGTGTTCGTTCACGGGCCCGTTAAAATTGCGCGGTTTCTTTTTTTTTAAAGCACAATGGTTAACGCCGCGCCTGGACGGATACGATAGGATTGGCTCTGCTTTTAAGAGAAAGGATGCGAACAGACAGGCAGGCAGGCAGCCAGACAGCCCGCACACCAAAAGCCCAGCGGGAGGGCTGCCCCACGGCCCCACGGCCCACGCAACTGGCAAAGATAATCACGGCGCAAAACCAGGGTGGCGGGAGGGTGGGGGGCCAGGGTGGCCCCCCACCCACCCACCACCACCCCACATTCTCTCTCCCCATCAAGGACGCGCGCGCACGCACGAGAGGCGAATAAGAAGCCCCCAGACTGCTATGCGCCCGCTCCTCTCGCGATTTGAGGCTCGTTCTAATTTGCTGCCTAATTAAGATACCACAGCCTGCGTCGCCATACCGCGCCGCTGCAATGTTTACCGGAATACGCGAGCGTATGTTTGTTGGGCTTGTGTGTTTGGCAATTGCTGTATTGAAAATTGTTGGGGGGGTTTAAATATATATAAATGTGGTGGACGCATGCAGATTGACAAATGCTGTACACGGAAATTATGCTGTTTGGAACACATCATTCTGAGTTTTTTTTAATCCAGCATTTATTTATATAGTGCAGAGCTAACAACAACGTTGATATCGTTATTACGATGTTGTAAATTGTGCTCACAAAACACACCACACATACACACAATGTGCAATATGTGTATTGTATGCTGACATACATCATTAAATGGCGTGTATGGAATTGTAATCACGGCTAAGGTGGAGACAGATTAATTATGTAAGACCCATCTTCAATACGCATACAATCGTCATTCAGCCTATTGTGCCGCCTAATATTGTACATTCAGTGTTTTGTTTTTTTGCAAATGCAACGTGAGCCTATTTAGACAACAGTGGCACAATTGCTGTGTGTGCGTGCATGCAGAAAGGTGCATTTTATTTATTTATTTGCTGAGCAGAATGTGTTTCAGATTGAATCCGAATTTCAAATTGCAAATCGCTAGGGGACGTCCACATGAAAACGAGCCCAGAGGTTATTTCTGACAGATTAGGAATACTCTCCTACACTATTCTGCCCTGCCAATTAAGCACGCCGCGCAGCAAATGCGCTTATCGAAGTGACTGCGCGTGTCACTTTGGTTACTTTAAATTATGTCAGTTTGTGTCTTCTGGCTTCTCTTTGGCTAAAGCTGTCTGTAGCTGAATGCCCAGACATGCCGAGTGAGAGCTCATAATACAGCTCAGTCTGTCCGAAGAAGATTCTTCGCTAAATCCGTACCGAATTCAAGCAGCTCCTCTGGGCCCAAGGTGATATACCCTAATTAAAAGTCAAGTGCAAAAGCATTATGTTTGCTTTACGTTTCATGTAGGACTGACATTTTTCACATTATTTCCTAGCGGGTGTGTATATATATTTACGCGGCACTGCTGAACTATATATGTATGTATTAAGGATGAGTTTTGTATATATTTTGAAATAGGACTTATAATTTTTGTGTTTTTAAGGACATTTACAAATACAAGTAATGTATCTTCGTGCTATCAATATTTACTTCAGCTGGGTCGACACGATGGCACTGTTGGGAGAAAAAGCATGGGTGTGATGTCATGGAAGTGATGTCACTTCCTTTCGGATAAACGAGAACAAACACATGTTTCTGATAATACAACATTCAGAAAATTGGGAATGCATCCATTGTAATCTACATATGTGTGCGTGTGAATGTTGGGAACAAAATCTTATGATATTGATGTCTTTCATATGTGCTTTTAGAGACATCCAGGATCACCTCTCATGAGAAACTTGTGTTTTTAATACTGATAATAAGAATTCCCTGATAGAATATACATTGGGATAACAATAAAGGTACTGAATGAAGAACACTTGACCATCGGTCAAGAAATTTAGTTCAATAATTACTGTCTCACCTACTCAAAATGCAATGCATCAATATCATAATGCACTAAATCTTATTTCAGTGGGAAAAGACAATGACACCGAAAGGGGAGTATTATACTTCTCTCCTAATTCCACTCTTACCTCTGAAACTGCTCTTTCTATGCAAGGACTGTCTTCCTTGATGGAGCCCTGTCCCACGAAGCTCCATCTTCATCCTTAGCCCCCTATAAAATATATCTGCTCTTGGAAAAATCATCGACAGTTTGAACGTCTACAATAACGCATGTTCTGATAACACCCAACTCTGTATTGGCATTGATTCCATAAAGCCAACCTCGCTTTCCCTTCTCCCATCCTGTCTTAAAGAGATTTCATCGTGGATTGGTTGTAACCCCTTCCAACTAAATGTTAAGTGCACGCTCAGTAAAGACTCCAGTTTGAGCGTACACCTTCTAAACTCTGATACCACTCTGCAAAAGAGTGTGCGGCAAATAGGAGTTGTCATTGAAAACCGAGCTCCCGTTCTTTTCCCACGTCAACTGTCTTTGACCTCATACCTCCATCTGCACAACGTCTGCCGCATCTGCTTTTTCCTTACCCCAGCTGCTGATGAGACGCTCATCCATGCCTGCATCAAATCCCGATTCGACGACTGCCAAGTCTCTCCTCTATAGCCTCCCCAATTTCTCATCTCCAAACTCCAGAAGATGCAGCCACAGCCTGACGTCTCACCTGCACCTGTAAATGAGAACAAATCATAACAATACTCCATTCCCTCTCCTGGCTCTCAATCCAATTCCGGATGAATATCAAGATTATACTCACCATCTTCAATATCAGCCATTGACTCACCCCTGGCTACTTTCCCCTCTCATCTCACTCTACTCCCCTCCTGCATTCTCTGTCACAGAAACCAAGGTTTAATTCTAACACGTAGGCTTTAGTGACCAAGATTCATAATACATGTTTTTTTTTGGGTTAGATCGCATAATATAAAACCCGCCACGATCCAACACAGACAATTAGTAAGGTTTGTCACGTACAATCGATTGTAACTGTTGTGGATTTACTCTCCAACACACCGGTGTGCTGTACCAGTAACGCATTGGTATGTTCTGTTTACGTGACAAACCTTACTAATTGGATGTGTCGGGTGGTGGCGGTTTTAACGATACATTTACATTTATGTGATCTAACCCAAAAAAACTGTATTATGGACCAAGGTTTCATGTCAGAGTCTCCAGTCAACCTTTGCTGAGTGGGAGGTTGCTCTCTCTCTTATTCTGCTCCAATGGTCTGGAACTCCGTTCCCCCAGCAATGTGTCAAGTTGACACCATGCCGGTGTTCAAGTCTAGGCTCTAGGCCTTTTTTTTTCCCTGTGACTGACTGCCTCTCTCAATAGGACACTTTAAAAATGCCCACTATTTCTGTACAGTGTCTTGAGATGCAGTTGCATTCTAAATAAATATTGGATATTGTGTTGTACATTGGTATGCATGGCCCAAACCATGTCCGATTTTATTGAGAATTGAGTTTTGAAATTCAGAATACCTTTTTAGAAAACGTGTTTTGTAAATATTTGGAAAGAAGCACGTGAAGGGAAACTGCTCATACATTAATACAATAATAGTAATTAATTTACCCATTAAAGACTCTCAAGACACTCTTTCAGCAGGGTCAAGCATTGAGATGTTTGGCCAATTGCATTAATACGTGTTTAGCATTTGGGAGAAAACTAATAGCCAGTTAAAATCCACAGGGATATTATTATCACGCTTGTTTACTTAGACAAGCTTCACCAAGTCTCATTACTCTTTTTAAGGAGGCGCCTGCCAAGTTTAGCAGTAGGTTGTGATGATGGCTATATATATATTCCTTTTCAGTAATTTCATATTGCACTCAAAGTTCTATAATACTGTAACATCCAAGAATCAATTGCCACACGGCTATCTCCTAACCACCTCTCAGGCCGAGCGTACAACACCTGCTATTCCCAGGTAATTTCGCTTTCGAGTGCTAACCAGGCTCAAAACCTGCTGAGCTTTCGAGATCTTACAAGCTTGGCCACATTCAGCGCGATTTGGTCATAGGCATACGGGTAGGTCCAGTACTCTTGCCATGCCAAGAATGCGAGGCATGAGAGTGAACAAAAATTAATACAATGCACAGACATGCTTATTGTTTTGAGCCTTCAAAAATACCCAGCATTGTCCCCTCAGGTAATGCAAGTTTGAAGGCTACCACCCACCATGCGAGTCAGAGGTGCAGGAAAGAGCTTGACCCTAAAAATATTTGACTTCACTTACCCACAAGTGCCACATTTAACGCACATTCGTCGCCAAGGAATGAACTCTTGGCAGCAGCTATAAGCGAGGATTCCAATAACAGTGCAGATCAGCATGAGATGGGACCTCCTGCGATAATATTTCATGGGGCTCTTATCCAAGAAGTTAGTGCGTTATGCAAACATGCCCTTTTTTGTAATTACATTCCTTCAACGCATGGCCCGTGCGTTGGAGGAATTAAGTAAAAATCAGTCCCACACTTGAAAGGATATTTAATGTTGAGCATAAAACTACGTTAATCCACCAGATTTTTTTTTTTTAAACTATGTAATACTCTGCGTGCGGAGTGAGGGCTCTACGTCCATACAATGTCAACTGATCGTGTTCTCATGTAACTCACGAAAGCCCCTAAGGTCAGAAAGCACACATGTTCTTGCACAATGGACATAGAAGCAATTGCTTTCAGCATGAGCAACAATAACTGTCTACCTACTTATACCATCAGCTATAAAAAAAATGCAATTCTTGAAAAATACGTAGTATGTATTATTATGATGTATTATCATTGCTACAGTATTACTATTCGTCTTTGGAGCCACTGCAGTGTGGGGAAAAAAACGTGTAGCACTAGCCTCAATGCTTTCGAGAAGACTTATTGGAAGTATTTGACTGTTCTAGATTTGAAGCTTTCGTGACTGCGAGGATCCATACTCTTTGGTTCTATTCGGTAAAGTCACGTAGGTAAAAAATAAAATAACAAAAATCACGACGTTTCGGCCACAACACAAGTGGCCTTCATCAGGTGAAGGGACCGTGCTGTCATGAGGACAGCGTTGGAGTGAAAACAGCCAAGCCCAGGTCGCGTCCTTTAAGCTGTGTGGGAGGAAGCAAAACGCTTTGACAAAGGAATTAGCATAAAAATGAGCACGATATACGTAGGAGGTGCATGGGCCATGATGGACCAGGAGCGGGTGGGGACCATGACGGACCAGCAGCAGGGGGGGAGTAGAGTGAGTGAGTGGAGTGAGTGAGTGGAGTGAGTGAGTGAAGTGAGTGGAGTGAGTGGAGTGAGTGGAGTGAGTGAGTGGAGTGAGTGAAGTGAGTGGGTGGAGTGAGTGAGTGGAGTGAGTGAGTGGAGTGAGTGAGTGAAGTGAGTGGGTGAAGTGAGTGGGTGGAGTGAGTGAGTGGAGTGAGTGAGTGGAGTGAGTGGAGTGAGTGAGTGAAGTGAGTGGGTGAAGTGAGTGGGTGGAGTGAGTGAGTGGAGTGAGTGAGTGGAGTGAGTGAGTGGAGTGAGTGGAGTAAGTGGAGTGAGTGAGTGACCAGTGAATTAAAACATGTACACCTGGCCCTCAAGAGAAACGGATACTCTGACCGTATCATCCGCCAAGCTGTTTCTCCCTCCATACAGAAACAACCACTTGATACTCCGGTCAAAACCATCACACTGCCATATATAGCAGGCGTTACTAAAAAGATCTCCAAAATTCTAAACAAACACAAGATCCTGGTCCGGTTCAATACAGTACACAAAATCCGTGACCTGTTCCCATCCGTGAAGGATGTCGTTCCTGACTTACAGTACCCCGGGGTTTACAAATTGAGCTGCACTTGTGGTGATTGCTATATCGGGGAGACGAAGCGACATGTCTCTGACCGAATTCGCGAGCACAAATCAGATTTGAAACACGGCAGAACGAATTCTTCTGCCGTAGCTGACCACTGTTACAACTCTGTGGGTGATCACGATACAGTTTTCCCCGATACCAAGGTTCTCTGCAAACCCACGGGTTTTTATCAGAGATTTGTCCACGAGGCAATTCAGATTTACAAACACAGACACAATTTCAACTGAGAGGATGGTTTCAAATTAAGCAATCATTGGAAAGATGTTCTAAATCAAACCAAACATTACACTAATTTTCAATGGTACAGTAAAAATTTTTTTTCAAGTAGTGGTATCCCAAACTTTCACAGCTGCTTATTTCTCTCCACTCACTCACTCCACTCACTCCACTCACTCACTCACTCCACTCACTCACTCCACTCACTCCACTCACTCCACTCACTCACTCCACTCACTCCACTCACTCACTCACTCCACTCACTCACTCCACTCACTCCACTCACTCCACTCACTCACTCCACTCACTCCACTCACTCACTCACTCCACTCACTCCACTCACTCACTCCACTCACTCACTCACTCCACCCACTCCACTCACTCACTCCACTCACTCCACTCACTCCACTCACTCACTCACTCCACTCACTCACTCCACTCACTCACTCACTCCACTCACTCACTCACTCCACTCACTCACTCCACTCACTCACTCCACTCACTCCACTCACTCACTCTACTCCCCTCCCCCCCCCCGCTGCTGGTCCGTCATGGTCCCCACCCGCTCCTAGTCCATCATGGTCCATGCACCTCCTACGTACATTGTGCTCATTTTTATGCTAATTCCTTTGTCAAGCGTTTTGCTTCCTCCCACACAGCTTAAAGGACGCGACCTGGGCTTGGCTGTTTTCACTCCAACGCTGTCCTCATGACAGCACGGTCCCTTCACCTGATGAAGGCCACTTGTGTTGTGGCCGAAACGTCGTGATTTTTGTTATTTTATTTTTTACCTACGTGACTTTACCGAATAGAACCAAAGAGTATTTGACTGTTACTAATATTTCAATATCCCTGTTGAGGAATTACTCTGAAATATAAAGACTATTAAAACGTATGCACTGTCCACTGGTAATTGGGATGCTCCAGAATTTTATTTTGCGCCACTTGTATACCCCAACAACTCAAACGCATATTAGATGTCTGCTCACGTCAACAATTCCAAGGCCCTGCTGAATTCTAGCCAAGGGGACCCCCACCCACCCCCCCCCAAATGGCAACTGTCCGTGTATGGCACAAGGTGAACTCGAACCTGGCTTGCACATGGGCATGAGTCTGCCAATACAATGATACCAAGGTTCACGTCGGGGATGCGTTCCTGAAAGGTGCGACGACGATTGTCGAAACGGTGTAAATCAAAAAGTGATTCAGAGGGTAGGGGGTGGCGGAGGCGAGGGCTGAGAAAGGACGGACGTTGCTTTGTCAGCGACGTGAAAGGGGGAGACGGAAATCGGGGTAATGCTGTATCTCTGAATTCCAACCGAGCTTTGTCCAAGCAAAGATTTGCAAATCTTCTAAATAAATGAGTTTATTGTTGTATGACACAGACTGACATGTAAGTCGGAGACGTAAAAGCACACAGTCATTACTTCTGTGTTATGAAATTATACAAATGTGGCAAGCTGTGACTCTGGAAATCCTGACCTTTATAAAAATAAGTCTTGTGGCTGGTTGAGAGCTTTATGAAAGTATTCAGAACATAATTAAAATGTTGGCCATGCATTTGCATTACAATTAATAATTAATCCCCGTTGAAACATTTGACAGAGGAAAATGCAAATGTTTTCGCCCTCAAGTTATAGTGGAAATGCTAAATGTAATTGAAACCTCTCTTGAGCATCAAATATCAAGAGGAATTTTCTGAAAATGCCAGTGATAATGAATTTGAGATATTTTCTGAAATTAACCAATTCATATTCAAAATATTTCTTATTTTTTTATATTAATGCGTCGTTAGATACTGGGGATGCTACCATGGTATAATGGTTGCCACGGTTAGTTGATTGGCAGATCACGTGTAAAGTGTGAGTACTTCAACCTCTGTCGCGATGTCTGGCTCATGTGGAAGAGGAGGCCAAATACCATCTCTCGAGGGGCTTTCTACTCCTGACAGTGGAGGCCCTTCTGCCAGCAGTGGTGTGAGCAAGAAATGGCAGGGAAGTACTTTTACACGGAGGCTTTCCCGACCAGTATTATCCATAATAGAGGTGTTTGTGGGTTCGATCACGTAGACATAAATGCGTCGTTGAACCTGCCACCACCGGACAAAGCCAAATTAGCAAGGTTTTTCACGTAACTGAAACATGGCAATGTGTTACTAGTTCAGCACACCGGTGTGTTGGAGAGTAAACCCACAACATTTACAATTCGAATACGACGTTTTTGCCGGTAATTACAACCAGCCTAATCAGGCGACAGCCAAAAACAACTTTTATGAAGTACTTTTACCGTTATCTTTTTATTATTTTATTAGTGGAGCCCAGTGGGACAGTGCACGCGTGTCATCCACTGGTGTGGACACAAGGTTTGGTGGGTCACACAGAGAATCTTGACGCTTACAGGCACAATAGGGTGGGAGGTGACCAAGTCGCTTCCGATTTGCATGGTTGGCTACGTACGGTGCAAAATAGGTTCAACATATACGGTATACGTGGCAGCATAGCAAGTTGGTTGAATCCTCCAGGGAAAACTTTGAATTGTTTCTGAAATGTGTGGCATTTCCCAGTGCATGTGTGCTCCAGTTTCTTTCCAAATGACAAACACGATTAATGGATTCATAATAAAGGTTTTTGGGTTAGATCGCGTTTATTTATAAATGTGTCGTAACCCTCCACCACCCGACACGGCCAATCAGCAAAAAAAGTGTCACGTTGACAAAAGACAAATAATTCACTACTTTAGCCCACCGGTGTGTTGAAGAGTGAATCTACATTTACAGTTTGAGTACGACGTTTAGCTGGTAAATACATCCAGCATCATCGGGCAATTCGCCAGAATGGTAAAGCCCTCGCTTGCTCCCGGTTTTATATAGAGCAGCAGGGTGACGTATTTACCAGCGAAACGTCGTACTCAAACTGTAAATGTTGTGGATTCACTCTTCAACACACCGGTGGGCTAAAGTAGTGAATTTTTTGTCAACGTGACACTTTTTTTGCTGATTGGCCGTGTCGGGTGGTGGAGGGTTACGACACATTTATAAATAAACGCGATCTAACCCAAAAACCTTTATTATGAATAATATTGGTCGCGAAAGCCTACATGTTAAACTGACGATTAATGGAAGTGGTCAAACGTCCCAATGCAGGATTCTCCTTAAAAAGTAAGAATATGCATTGATTATTTCCTCATAAAAAGTATTATTGTTATATACATTTTAATACCATGCTGTGAGACTTCCTTTCCAAGTGGAGTTCCGCTTAAAACAGAAGCTGACTCGAGGAGACGGAGTGGGGCACTGAGGGAGCGTGAAGCACACAAAATCAGATTCAGAATATCTATATTGGACGAATCTGATGAGCTACAAAGCTCTTTTTCGCAGATGTCCAGTAGGGGCGGGAAAGAATGTTACAACAACAAACTTTACAAACATATGAGTATAGTTAAAAGTACAAGAAGGTTCAACCAATCACCCAAACACATACAAACTAAAACAACCCCACCCTACCAGGCAAATCCCACTAAGCTATTAACTTACTTTTCAGAAGAGACTTGACCACAAATGATAGCTCAACAAAGCGGCCCATCATTTGGACAATGTGGAGGGAAAAACCTGAGGACCCGGAGAAAAATCCACGCGACCACGGGAAGAGAACATACAAACTGCAAATATACAGGCGTCAGGGTCGGGATCGAACCCCCTACCGCCTGCATACCAAGCAAGGAAGATAACATCTAGCCACCGTGGCGCCCTTTAATAAATAAATAAATACATTTCACGTGATCACTCGCCGTGGCTCATATCAGCGTTGAGTGATATTTGAACCAGTCTTGGGCCCCACCACTTCCTTCATCAACCCACACTGACCAGCGTGGGGAAGTATGGTCAAACAACCACCAAGACTGTTATGGCATGGCGATGCTTTGATCCCACAGCGGATTAACACAGGTCGAGATATCATTGCTCAAGTAGATAGCTTGCATGTGTCCCTGAATGTAGGCAAACGTTGCATCATTGGACATACATTTATTGCAATCTATATTTTCAGGGCTTGCCTATGAGGTTCTTTATATAAAGTGGGTTGAATGAGATTATGCTCAGCTACTTACAATGTATGCGGGCGATCGCCATGGTTGCAAAAACATTTGACAGGGCAAAAAGTGTTTGTTGTTGCAGTATTTGCAAGCTGAACTCACTCGCTGTGTCAATCAAGCTCGGTTGGCTTTACTGCAATGGACAGCAGAGTATTAACTGACCAGAACGTACATTATCGCCAAGCTTATATTTCCATAGGTGCAAACTTAGGTGCAGATGCTGTCGAATCTAATGTTGTTTAAAATCAAGGCAGCGTGTATCATGAAAACAAAGATCCCTACAAAAAGAGACGATGCGCCACAGTACGAAGTAAATCCAAAAGCCACTGATTTATTTTTAATTGTGTCCCGTCTATCGTCGGCTGTGTAGTGTTAATATACGCAGCTCCACTCGTTAAAAATCGATAACCCACCCGATGAATTCCACAGGGGGGGGGGGCCCTTGCACTAAACCCCGCTCCACAACGCCCCCCCCCCCCCCCACATTAATCCCAACCTTTGTGAGCTGCAGAATCCCAGACTCCTGCCCCCCTACAGTCTTTCCTTCCATCCTCCGCCGTGGCCGTCGTTGAGACGGGGGAATTTGAGAGACAACAAAAACAACAACAACACACAACCCACACGGCTCCCACGGCATGGCCACGTAACTGCCACAGAAGTTGATAAATGAATAACAACACGGTGGAAATTCTCCCTCTATAAATGCACACCATTGTGGCTCTTGCAATGCAATATTTAAGTAGAGATTACAAGCATGTGGAACTCAGGCTTTTGGGGGGGGGGGGACTTGGGTGAGGTATTTGTTTAGTTTCCATATCAGCAGTGGGGTAATGTTACACCTGCACGCAAGTCGTTGAGCACAGAGGCATTCTAAAAGTGGTGCGGCAGGCAAATCATGAGCTATGTTGTCGCAGGAAGGAACCATAAATAAGTGGTCCCCTTCTTTGCGCTGTCAAGTGATGCAAGAGCTGAATGTACACAAAGCGTTCTTCATTGACTCTGTCTGAATCACAAGCCAAATACAATGTAGATGTCAGGATCTGTCTTACTTAAGAATGAATCACAATTCCTCCATGAAGCGTGCTCCTGTACACATATACGTTCCCAATGATGGACTACGTGGTTAGCAGCAGTGCAGCCGAAATCAATTGCCATGCTGTACTTCTATGCCAGGCCGTAATTATATAATATATATGGGGGGGGGGGGTACATCCCCCCCCCACCCCCCAATATTCAAATTTGCTCAAAATGTCCCCCCCCCCCCAATATATTGCTGTAAAATAGATTTCTGTTTATATGATTGTGGTTATGGTTTTACTTTATTAATCCCTAATCTCTGCCATTGCATACAATGAAACAAGAAAAGGTAAAAAAACAGCAATGTAATACAATAACACTATTAGACATTATTGTAAAAAACATAAAAAGTCCATCCCATGTGTTAGTGAATTTTTTAATATTTTAGGCAGGAAATGGCAGGAAATTAGTTTTCAAATTAATATTTTTTTCTGGGGGGGGGACCTCCAGACCCGCTGGAAGATTTGGTCCCCCCCAATGTTGACACCATGGCTATGGCCTTGCTTCTATGGCTCCCACATTTATCCTTCCCACCGTCATAAACCAGCACTTATCATCGTGGGTACATGTCTAGACAAATAAAGACCATCATCTGTATGTCTCAAAACCCTCTAGGGTACTTCCCGACGATGTAGAAAGCTTAAAAGTTGGTACATACGTAGCTTTTAACATATAAAGAACAGGAACATTTTGAAAATCTATATTTTAAGTGCCCCATAAACATGTTTGTGTGTGTCAGTCAGAAACCGTTCAAAATATAAGATTGTGGTTTGTTTCCTTTGATAGAGCGTTAAACAGAAAATATATTAAAAGCAAGAACCACTGTTATATATTTTGTTGTTTTTGAGATTATCAGGATTAAAGCGATTTTGAAAGAAATAAGGCATTTTATAATCTTGAAATCTTAATAATTCGAAAACAGTAAAAGCTAGAAGCTTCCCCTCATGCAGTATTAAGTTAATTATTTTTTGTTCTATCTAATAAAAAAAGAACCATCTTTATATTGAGACATTTCCAATGGGCACGTCTTTAAATATAAGAAGTTCTATCAAGTCATCAACAAATATATTATTTTGTGGAAATACTTTTTTTGGGAGTAGTTGTTAGTGTCTGATCGTTCTTAAAAATTGTAAAAACAAATCACATCTGGTTCATTATTATATTTATCGAATGCTTTCGCCCAGCGAAGACAGCCCTTTGTGAACTAGTGGTTGAATAAACTCCCATGTCCCCCGGGGGCACTTCACCCAGCAGCGAATTGCCAATTTAATCTGTCGATATACATAAACCGAGCATAGCCACCACCTTGGGTTCTTGGGTAAGTAATCGCTGATTGGAGAAATGTGCAGCATGACAACAAAAAAATGACAATCGCAATATGAAAAACACAGGGAAGCTCAACGCAAAGTGAAATCGATTTCGGAGTGATTTCATCGAGGTGCTAGCGAGGCGGAAGTGTGTGACAGCCACTAGTCTCGCCGTTCTCCTGCCACAGGCCCTTGATTTTACGGGTTATTTTGGGAATTAGCTTGTTGCTACAAGCCACTGCTAGAAGCCGTGCTAAGTGCGAGTATGAAATAAAGTTGTGCGTTTTGAGGGGGGGGCAGTACTTGGAAATGTAGTTTAATTTATAACCAGGTTCTTAAAGCTGTCAAATAGTTTCAGTCTATTGCTCATAGAATGGCTAGAATTAAGTAAACGTTCAAATGGACGCTAAATCATATATTGACTGCAAGTTTTTTTTTATTATATTCGCAACAAACTTTAAAGCTGTAATTTTAAAAAATAATGAACGTAGTATACAACCATGTCATCATTACATTCGTATTAATGCGTATGGTAATGTAAATAAATGTGATATGGTTTGTGGGAGAGCGCATAGTTCACAATTGGAAGGTTCTGATTTCAGATCCAATGATAGGTGTTGACTCAGCCCATAATCCCACTTGGGTCAATACAAACAGCTCCACTTTGTGAGGAAGTCAACAGGCATTAAAAACGATTCGTAATAAGTTTATTTTGGGTGATATTGTGTAGTTTATAATGTATTTTGTTAACTATAACCCTCCACCAAAGCAATCAAATCAAGTTGTCATATAATGGGCAAATCTGCGAATTGATTTGGTTTTTCAGCAAACCGGAGGAATGTTGAAAAGCAAGCAACATTTTGACGAATTTACATTCGATGTTTTACTAGAATCACATCTAAATCGTCAGTTGGTAATAAAAGCTCAGATCTCATGTTGAAAGTCTCACCCTTATACATTTAAGATGTGAAATTTCCACCACTGGCTCAGAGCTTGAACATGAGATTAGCACCGCCCTATGCTGAAGTGAGCAGATTAACCACTTCTTTTTTCAACTATTATCTGCATGTTCTGCTCATATGAAATTCATTTATTTACATGCCACGTTTCAAGAAACTTCCACACAATGTGGCATACAAAGTTAAGAGACCGTATTGATATATGTATATGTGGACAGGCTGAAAATCCATTAACACCGTTATTATCAAGAATTCCTCGTAAAATAATTGCTTCTCTTTTACAAGGCAATCTTACTGACGACAGCAGGAGAGCTTTTTCAGATGGAACATATCTAAGAAATATTTCCTAAAATATATCCCACATTTCAATGTCTTAAATAGTGAAGGGAGGGGAGGGGGGGAACACACCCACAGTGTTAAAATATTATCTTATAAGTAATGCACCATGACGATGCCATTGTCAGCAATTGGAGTTCAGATGGATTGGTATTTTTGGCAAGTCAAGCAGGTCTGCTAAGTCCCATTATAATCGACATGTTGCTTGACAGCGAGAGCCTCTTACAATAGAGAACCCAGGAGCATGGCGGCCCATCTGATGGTCATGAATTTTACATTCTCCTGCAACGATGGGTCACACAACCTCAGTGTTAACCCAGTTCTGATGAAGCCCCCCTTGCAAACGGATGTGAAACAAGACATTCCACTGGAATTTTTGTTTTACCTTCGCGACAACTTGTACGGATGCGACTGTGATCCACCACGTGCACGAATGTTTATCCACGGTCGTTTGTGTTTGGTTGCATCGTAGTCGCTGACGTGCAAGGCCACCCCGCACCTGCGTTTGTACTCATTATTCTCTGATATTAACGGTGTACGAAACTTTTTGCTGTTACGGTAATGATTTCCATTGGAATCCTCCACAAGTCTTCATTTTCGAAAATTCTCATAATTTCTCGAAGAGCAAAATAAAATCACACAGTACAGTGGGGAAGGCAGCGTAATGGAAAACAATCAAACAACGCCGATGGCTTAGGGGTTAAGAAGCGGAGGGTGGGGAATGGGCGAGTGTTGGTGGCTGCGTTGCGTAGCTGGCGTCTCACAGGGTGGGTATATCATGTCCGCAGGCAGAAGGTTTATTCGTTAGACTGCCAAACCATAGAATCATCATGGCATACTGTGTTTACTACGGATGCTGCTGAGCTGCAAGCATCGGTAAACCATAATGCGATATTTATTAGCTCCGCTACGCTTGCATTAAATATTCATAGTCTCATAGTCTTCTGGGATTATCTGCGCCGAAGGCTATAATTTAAAACGTAGACCAAGTGAATTCCAAGGTTTTGACATGATGGGGTTGGTGGCTATCTTATAAACGTATCCAATGTTTTAATGAGCGGGGGTGGGGGGAAAAACATAATCGCTTTGGATAAAATTACATTTGTGGTAACTCTACCTTCTTCACCTATCGTGGCCTACTTTCTTTCACTAAAAACGCAGAAGCATATTTGAGCTCTTGAATGCTCTCCCCATCCACAAGATTGATCCCCTTTAATTTTTTATATATTGATTTAATTCCATGGATTCGTGCCAATGACATGAAATGACCTTATATCATGCCCTCTAAAGCCCTGTCAGCTCCTCTTATGACCTCTTGCCACATCAACAGGACATTTTCCATTCTTGAAGGTGACGGAGCGTTAAAAGGGGGGCAGCTATGGTCAATCAGACAATCAGATATTTCAAGAAGCGACCCCATCAACAGAATTTTCGGATGGACGTTTCTCACGATTTGTTTCCAAAAGAGAGGTCAGCCAGAGCATGCAATGGTGTTTGTTACTCGATCAAGCAACGTCTTACGCAATTTACAACACAATACGATTCGGACTGATAAAGCGTCTACATTCTACTGCATCTCAAGATCCTGGCTGCTCAGTTCTTCATTTAAATAAGGTGGGGGGGGGGAGTTATTTTGTATGTTTAATTCCACCGTATTGTGGCTGCTGGCGCCTCACTGAGTTTGCCAGTGGGGCCTTGTGACAGAACACGACTTTTTGTGACTGCAGCCTCAAGCGGTAATGGTTCTGCTGGTAACCGTGTGTACACAAAAAAAGATCTCCGTATAGCCTTAACAGACTGTTGAGGCAAGTGATGTTAGCGAGCACCTATGAAGGCCGACACGGCACACGAGGGGGTGGGTGGCCAGCACCACGCCCGACCGACTTTGTCTCCCCAGGGGCGATGTTTACACATCGCACCGGGTACTTATTCGAGGCTGAGTCGACCTCGGGGAGGAGGCCCAGGACCAGGTTCAGATAATCGTCACTGGTAGTATTGGTGTCCGTGAACGGGGATTGCAGCATAGCGCTAAGCAGCTGCACCGCCGCTCCCCTTCACGCACTCGCACGCAGGGGGAGCGACTGCAGACGTGGGTGGCATTAAAGCAGGCGACACATCGGCCTCCGCAAATGCGTGGAGCTTAAACCATAATCTCACCCTGCCCCTCAAGCCGTCTCGCCCTCGCTGTTCCCACCAGCAATTCTTACACCCCTCCAGCCTATCAGCCTATTTGCATTCATCCATCCCGTGTTGTTCGTTGAGGGCCACACAGACATATTCTAGGGGTGCAGCAGTAGGGGGGGGGGGGGTGGGGGGCAGACGAGAGCAGGGCGTGGGGGAGGAGTGGCGGGCACCCTGTCTGTCAGGGCCCTGGAGAGCTGGGTGGCAAAAAAAGCCAGGCTTAACATGCAGTCACGTGAGATAAGGGGGCAAACTACACGATGAGAATCGCTCAGCCCAATGCAAGAACTCACCGCTAATCTCCACGGTGCCAAACAGAAAGGATGGCTTGCTAGAATGGTGTCTTAAGTGGCCGTGAGATCGGTATCGAGGGAAAATCTAACCCTTGACCTCCCGAAATCGGATTCCTAAAGCATTCGCCAACCCCCGAGACATTAATAAGCTATAGCTGGTTTTTTTTGCAAAACTGCCATTCCCTTAAGGAATCCTATTTTTGCCTTTCCTGAAGTGGGCGGCGTTCTCAATCAAATACACCATATTATTTACTTGCAAGAATTGTACCCATCATCTGTGGCAGTTGGCTACAACAACTGCTCATTTTGCATTAGTCGTTGCTGCAAGGCTAAATTGGTTTCTGGGCTAAGAAAAACAAAAGCGGCTTTTCAGCAGATGACTGGTGGAAAAGGTTCTGATTAATTGCGTGAACCATACTGGACTAAATGATGTAACCTTTGTAAAAAAAATGCAAATAATTAACAATGCATTAATATACATGCTGTAAGATATTTATGTATATTTGTTTGGGCTATGCAACATTGTTATACAAGCTGGAATGTTTGTACTACTTAGCTGTTCATAATACAGGTTTTTTTGGGTTAGAGCGCATAAATATAAACGTGTGAATAAACCCGCCACCACCCAGCAACGCCAAATAGTAAGGTTTGTCACGTAAACAGAACATGCCACTTCGTTACTCGTACAGCACACTGGTGTGTTGAAGAGCAAATCCACAGCATTTACAATCTGAGTATGACGTTTTGCCAGTAGTTACAACCGGTATCATCAGGCAGCAGCCAGATCTGTTGAAAAATCCTCCTGTTGCCTGAGGATGCTGGTTGTAATTACTGGAAAACGTCGTCCTCAGATTGTAAACGTTTTCTTGTTACCTTACCCCAGGGCACATATGCCCCGCGCACTTCCTTCTGATACCAGAACGTTTTGGTGGCACTGCATGTTCCATGCTTCCCCCGCCTGAGTTCTTGTGCCACGCCCACTTTTTTTGAAACCTTTCAAAACGGTTTGGATTCGGTGACCTCCCCCTCTTCCCTCCGATCGCTTGTGTTGTGATCGAAACGTCGTGGTTTTTTTTATTTAGAAAGAAGCAAATAATGAGTCTACATTATAGACTGCCAGTACGCTTACTCAGGTTAAGAACCAGGCTACAGTATACATTATAGACTGCTAGTACGCTCACTCAGTTTAATAACCATTGCAACAGTCTACATTATAGAATGCCAATACGCTCACCAAACTTAAAAACCAGGCGACATTCTACAATATAGACTGCCAGTACACTCAACAAACTTAATAACCAGGCTACAGTCTACATTATAGACTGCCAGTACACTTACTCAGATTAAGAACCAGGCTACAGTCTACATTAGTGTTTTTTTGTTTTTTTATTTTTTTATTAACTTTATTTTAATTTTTTTTTTCTATCTACATGACTTCGCCGAAAGAACCAAAGAATATGAATGCCTGCAGTCACTAAAATTTTAAGTCAAAATTATAAATGTAGATTTGCTCTCCAATAAAGTTGTGCTGTACTAGCGTCGTGACGTGGAATGAGTCACTGTAGCGCGTGCCGCTGGGAGATCGGTAGACAATAGAATTAGGGGTAACAGCCCGTTCTACCAGTTGCACCTGTGGGTAAGACACGGAGCCCTCTGGGGGATCCAGAGGGGTGCTGGGCCGAGGGCGGAGCCTGGCCACGCTGTTCGGGATAAAAGGCGAGCTCCGACTGGCTGTGATCTGGAGTGGAACTCATTGTGCCGTTGTCGTTGTGATCGTAGCCCTCTTTAAGCTGTGGGTCTGGCAGCGTGTTGGCCATCCCGACCCAGTATGTGGTAATCCCCTAAGGCTTTGAAGGCCAGAATTAAAGAAAGTACCTCCTACTAGTGTCTGTGAATTCGCACACTACATTAATAACGAATTAGCTTGTTTTGTTTAAGTGACAAACCTTACTAATTGGCTGTGTCGGGTGATGGTGGGTTGAACGACACATTTATATCTATGCGATATAACCCAAAAAAACTGTATGAGGATGATATTGGTCACGAAAGCCTATGTCTTAAACGTAGCTGTTGCTTTCAGTATAATTTTACTGCAGTTTAGCAGCTGGACGCATTTGTTTTATTTAAACTCTATTCCTCGTTTGCATTCACCATGTATTCACACATTTCCACCAATTCTCATTCCACCACAACACTTTCTTGAAGTGCCAAGAAGTGTTCCATCGGCGTGACTTATGCCACTTGCAAACTTCGAATCAACACCAACAATTTACATCGCAAAACGGCGCCACCAAATCTCCACTCCACCAAACGAACGTGGGTGAAAGTAAAGCGACGAAGGTGGCCACCCAAGACCCCAGAAGTCGCGGCATTGGTGACAGCGCGACGTGTCAGTGATGTTGAGAGAAAATTAAAATAACATAAAGCACGGCGATAGGAGCCTCCCTGACAGGCTCCCAGCAGGCGACTTCTTGCAAAATTCGGGTGATTTGTTACGAGCGGCAGGGACCGAAGACGAAGCGCAGCTTGAGTTGTAAATCGGTTTGGCAGAGGCTTCCTACTTGTGCTATGGGCACCGGAGGCGACGGCGGCTGTCTCTGATTGTACCCAGAGCACCGCGATACATTCAAAATTAAAGCGAAAGATGGAAAAAAATGCGTTTCTTTTGTGTGTGTGTGTGATTGTGCACAATTTAATTATTCCAGTAGTGTCTTACAGCCTGCTATTTCATATTCCCTTTTTTCTGGCAACAAAACTGAAACCTTCTTACAAGGATTCATGTCTGCATTAACCACAATACCTGCAGTCAAAATGCAAACAAAAAAACATACTATGATAATATATGTGGCATTGTCCTTGAAACTGATTGGTCCACACCAAGGGACGGCTTTCTTTTGAGCCTCGACCCAATTGGTGCTCGACCACATGATGCCAGAAGGCGTACAGCTCAAAGACAATGCACTCTCAAAGTAAAAAGGGGAAAAACCCTATTATTACATTTTGGTACTGGCAAAGGAGGTCCAATGATGTAGATGCTCACCCCGAGCCCTCATTACTTTGATAGTGCATTGTCTTTGAGCTGTACGCCTTCTGGCGTTATGTGGTCGAGCACCAATTGGGTCGAGGCTCAAAAGAAAGCCGTCCCTTGGTGTGGACCAATCAGTTTCAAGGACAATGCATATATTATCATAGTATGTTTTTTTGTTTGCATTTGACTGCAGGTATTGTGGTTAATGCAGACATGAATCCTTGTAAAAAGGTTTCAGATTTCTTGCCATAAAAAAAGGGGAAAAACCCTATTATTACATACGCAATGTGTTTGCCCAAATACCCCCCCCCCCCCGCCGCCTGCACTCCCCCCTGCCCCCCCCTCCCACCCCCACAAAGCACTGAATGTGCAGTATTCCCGGGTTATTCGCGATTTTGGCTATCTGCGAATCGCATTTGGAACTCTACACGACGACATGGAGAGAGAGAGAGAGACTGTGATCCGAGAAAGTGATGAGATAAAGTGAGATAAAGTGATGAGACAGAATGTGATGTGACAGAATGTGATGTGATAAAGCGATGAGGTAAAGTGATGAGACAGAATGTGATGTGATAAAGTGATGAGATAAAGTGATGAGACAGAATGTGATGTGACAGAATGTGATGTGATAAAGCGATGAGGTAAAGTGATGAGACAGAATGTGATGTGATAAAGTGATGAGATAAAGTGATGAGACAGAATGTGATGTGATAAAGTGATGAGACAGAATGTGATGTGATAAAGTGATGAGACAGAATGTGATGTGACAGAATGTGATGTGATAAAGCGATGAGGTAAAGTGATGAGACAGAATGTGATGTGATAAAGTGATGAGATAAAGTGATGAGACAGAATGTGATGTGATAAAGTGATGAGACAGAATGTGATGAGATAAAGTGATGATACTGTGCAACATCCACATTATTTCAGGTAAGTTCATTTATAAAAACTCGTCTTTAATATCGATTTAAAGCTTTCGTGACTGCAGGGATTCATCTTCTTGGTTCTTTCGGTAAAGTCACGTAGAAGGGAAATTGTGAGAATTTTATTTTATTATGTTTTATTTTTATGATTATATTTTTTCCCTTCTACGTGACTTTACCGAAAGAACCAAGATAGTCTTTAATACTTTAATATGTATTTGTATTTACTTTATGGTTATTATAACCAGTGTGTAGGTTTTTGCTTTGTGATAATGTTCATGTATTTCATAGATTATGCATTTATTTATGTTAATTAATTTTAGAAATGTAGATTCACGAGCATCTCGGGAAAGTATCCCTCGTGAATAACGATGGAATGCTGTATACACGTTTGGGGGGAGCTGTGAAGATTAGTTTTTGAAAGTGTAAAAAAAAAAAAACTCTTCTGTGATTGCCGAGAAAAAAAAGTGCAATTTTACATTTCCACCTTGACCAAAAAAGAATAACACGGGAAAATAATAAAAAAAATAACTTTATTTATTTTTCATATAAATAATAGCGTATTCACGAGACTCAGTTTGCTGTCGGCCAACGAGTTAAGCGTACAGCTAACGTCTCTACGCAGCCACCACAGTACTATATATTAATAGTGATTTTCATTTGGTGGAGTCTGCACAGGAAATGGTTATAGGCGGAGGCGTGGGCAGGTATTAGCTACATCTCCCATTGTGGGAAATGGCACGAACTCCACTTGTGTACTAATGGAGCAAGCGTCTTGTGCTCAGAGAGGCCGCACAAATCTGCAATTAATTAGCCTTGGCTTGCGTTCAGGAAGTGTGTTAATGATGTCTCAGCAGAACCTGGTGCCATGAAATAATGATACCCTATGCTCCGCACTGCATTCACGCAGCAGTCACACCAAACTGGAGAAATTATAATTGTCCGGAATTAATATTTAAAGCAACACAAAAAAAATACGGATAACTTTCAAATGGAATACCAACTGTGCATTTGAAATAAGCAATTTCCAACCCAATTTCATGCATCGCAAATTGGTGGTTTTAGTTGAGCTGTTTCATATTTAGGTTGCTCACGATGTGAACAAGAACATGCCCTTCTGATGTGAATATTTCATGCGTATATTGTGCAGTCCTTTATCAAACCACTGCTATTTGACCATACTTCACCACGGTGGTCAGTGGGGGTTGGTGAAAGCGGTTCGCATAGACTTTGGAACATAGTGCAGTACAACGTTTGGATTTTGGCAAGTTGCCCTATTTATGATAACGTAGCTCCACAACAGTCTCTGCTACCCTTTTTGTGCGTGTTGGTCACCACATCCAAGTACTCGCCAGGCTGATACCTGCTTAACTTAAAAAAATATTTTTTAAATCAAATTTAGCGCATTGAGCGTGATTTTGTCATAGGCTGATGCATGTGTCAGACACCTTTATTTGTAAGTACAGTATTATTGAATTCACGTTGTGCGTGTCTGTGTTTTTTTTTATACAACTATATCTGGCAGTGATGTTCAGAATGTCTTTGAGAATGCACGGCCGAATTGGTTGGTTTGGTGCAGTTGGTTTTCACTTAAAAGAAGACATTCTCAACAATATATCTGTCGGCAATTTGTTTTTTTTTTACACTGATACGTAAAAAAATACAAATATGTATATACTGTATGCGCATTCACATTAAATGCTCCGTAACACTCTTCATCACATCTCTCAAAAGTATATTATACACATATGTAGGCATGCATTTGAACAGGAAATTGCAAGTTCTCCAATATGAAAATGTTCTTGCGCGATCCGTGTTTAATATACCGGTTTGTCAAGCCCGTCTGTTTTAATTGAGGCCATGATCTTTCCACTTGCTTTGGCCCACAGTCGTTTACATCTGAGTGGTAATGCACTGGGGCTGACAAGATATAAATGAAATGACACTGTAAATCTTCTAAGTGAAAAAACTGACATAAAATGACAATGTATTTGTTAACACCAGTAATTCTTTTTAAACAAAACGTGCAATTGATAGTTGTTTTTGTTATTGCTAATGATGTGTTTTAACTGCAGCAAGCAAAGCTCTTGATGAGCCGTTTCAATTGGAGAACGATCGCCATTTGCAGTCCTTAGCGTGTCCACTTTCAGCCCTTTTGTCAATCCACTGCTGAACCAGGGCGAGTCGTCATGGTCGTTTGCCCATACTTCACGACACTGGGTCAGTGTGCTTTGTGAAGTTGTAGATGGGGGGGGGGGAGTACTTTGTGGTCGCACATCCAGTTGGTCACATGGTACGCGATTATAATTCCACCACAATTCACTCTCTACAATGTAGACAGAACAAACTAGTTCCAGCACATATGAATAAAACATTAAATAAAACTGTGTTGGATATAACCAGATGACGCCCACGATTCCTGGCCACAAATCACGATTCCTTAATTGGCATGTAATACGACTCTTAAATGGGATTGTGGGATCGGCAGAATCGCAGAATCATAGGGGCTGCACATGGCCTGGCCAGCCTAATGGAATCACCATTGAAATCTATTGGCCAATGAAATGCCTATTACTTTTTTTAACTGGCGATACTGGTCTATACTAGCCAGCTAGTACGTAGGACCATAAGAGCTTTGAAGTTGAAAAATATATAGAACAGATTTGAATTAATGTATAAATGGCGTTTACATTAACAGATATTGAACACATATCAAATTAGCAGTCAAAGTTACAAGTTTTCTTAGCTCTTTCGGTAAATCTTCTTTGGTTCTTTCGGTAAAGTCACGTAGAATGAGAATAAAATAATAAATTGATAAAATAGAATAACGCAATAATATTCTTTGTTTTATCAATTTATTATTTTATTCTCATTCTACGTGACTTTACCGAAAGAACCAAAGAAGATGAATCATTACCGAAAGAGCTAAGAATATGATTTACTGCAGTCACTAAAGCTTTAAATCAAAATTTAAAGTTACACGTTATTTACTGCAACATGAGCAGACCCCTCCTTTCCCAAGATGTATTTCCGCAGAACGAATTCAGTGCGTGTATTCGTGGTATTTTATGCACTCTAGGCAACAATTGTGAACGTGAAGTTATCTTAGTCTCAGTCAGGGGTGGGGAACCTTTTTTCTGCCAAGGGCCATTTGGATATTTATAACATCATTCGTGGGCCATACAAAATTATCAACTTAAAAATGTGCCTGTTATATTTGGTCAAACGTTTAATTAACTCGCCCCTAATGTGATGGCTGGAACTGCTTCTCTGCGGTGAGGCGTGTGATGATGTTAGCTGGTATTGATGATGTTGCTACTCGCAACTGCCCTTCCAGGTTTGCTCCTAGATGTATTGAATTTCGAGTCCCGCCTGCGGTTGCCTTGGCAGGGCCAGATCAAATGATTCCGCGGGCCGGACGTTACCCACCCCTGGCCTAAGTGAACATAAAGTGTATATCAATAGGAGGTATATACATCAACGGCGGTGGCGCAGCGGCTAGCCCACTCTGCTATGCACTCGGCTAAGTTCTATTCCCTGGTCACGGTGAATGAATATCAGTGGCGGGCTTTATCTGAACCAATCCTCCAGCACCCTCCCGGCCCCGTTTTCCACCAGCACACACTCTGTCCAGCACAGTGAAGCATTATCGAAGATAAAGATCGCCCGTATGGCCTCAGCAGACGATTGGGACAAGTGTTGTTGGCGAGCGCCTATTAAGGCCGACATGGCACGCGAGGGGGTGGGTGACCAGCACCACGCGCGGCCGCCTTTGTCTCCTCATTAGCGATGTTTACGCACCGCACCGGGTATTCATTTGAGGCCGAGTCGACCTACCGGAGGCCCAGGAACCGGTTTCAGACAACCGCCGTGACCAGGGGATGTCAACAAAAATAACCTGGAAGAGACATTTAAAAAAAAAATCGAATTCGGTAAAAAAAATATATATTTTTAAAACCCCTCTCAATATTTCAAGAGCCGCAATGCACTTGGTGAATAACGGTCACGAAGCAGTCCTTAAAGAGCCGCACGCGGCTCCGAAGCCATAAGGTTGCCCATGACCAACATGACTTTTGGAGACCTTTAATCCAGGATTAACTAACGGGCAGTTATTTTATATAGTGATACACCATAAATCCATTGTCAGTCATTAACACTTTTTCTTGCTGTGGTTTTCACACCTGATGATGATTGCTTGTGTTGCAGTCGAAACGTCGTGAGAGTTTTATTGTTTTATATTTTTATTTTATTATTTTATTGTTTCCCTTCTACGTGACTTTACCGAAAGAACCAAGAATATGAATCCCAGCAGTCACGAAAGCTTTAAATAAAAAATAAAACTGACAGTTTTGTATAATGATATTACCTGTGCAGGCATGGGTCTCCTAATTACCCAATTTAATGGTGTAATTGCCTCAGGACAGTGACCATATGCTGGCCGCTGTCTAGCCACTCTCTCGGCGATTCTCTCTCTCTCTCTCTCTGATAATAAAGATAATGTCGCTATAGGGTTATATTAGTTCGGTATGAAGTAAACACGGCTACTGCTTCGTATCACCGTACTATTATGCGTGTCATCTTGTCGCCATTCAACTCATTTTCCATTCATTGTCATGAAAGTTCTGCTTTTTTTTATTAATGATGTGTATTTTACGAGGGCAGCAGCAGCAGCATTGTTCCCATGAAACCTGGTCAAAGTGTGACTGTTCAAGCACTTCGAGTTGGAATTCCACCGGGGCACACTCGGCCTCTCCATTGTGCGTTCAGGTTGTTACCGGGCTGTGTGTTCAGCGTGATATCCGACGTTTCCAATCCAAGGCGTCTGTGAGCTTCGTCGGGTGAGTTTTATGCTCCGCGTAGCATCTTCGACTGCTGTTGGTGGGCAAGGTGCTGTAAATTAGCCACCATGCAATGCTTTGTGATCGAGGGAGACTGCGAGCTGCTCACCTCATTTGCTGTGGAAGCTCGCGGCACGTGCAGCGAAACGTCGGCCATCATGCCGAACAATACGCGGGCACGACCGGTAAGACACATCGGAGAGAGCCGTGCAGCGACACCCGCGAAAAAATAAAAAAGGCTACGCAGTAACACTGTTGGTAGAGTCTTTAACTAGCAGGAATTAGTAGAAATTGTTTCTCAATGGAGAGAGTCAAGCGTGGACAATCATTGAAATAACTGCAGCATAGACGATGGTCTGGGGGGTTTTTAACATCGCCTCACATTGTAAGGAGCAAAACAACAAAAAGAAGCACACGAAGGTTTCTTTTTTTTGTATTTCCAACGACATTCATCATCCTTAAGTAATGAGAAAACGCAATACTGCGGTTAAACAATTGGGTCTCGGAGCTTTGAGTGGTAATTATTGATTTAAAGGTGACTCTGGGGAGTCGTGGGGACTGACACACATTCAAACAAATGCGCCCGCACGTACCAAGCACCAGTATTTGGCATCGCTCCTTTAGACTTAACCTAATTACTCGATATGTGACCAAATTAGGACATATACCATTTCTCGTATGCTAAGAATGTGTATAGTTTGAAAAAGTCTCCCATTTCATTGAAGCAAAAGGGGTTTGCATCCTTATACCCAACTGACATATTTGTGGGGCCTATGCATCATGAATATTTCCCAATTGGTCAATACAGTATATATGTAAGATTGAAGATCCATGTGTATTTTATATTTTAAACAACAGCTCCGCTGGCTAAGTATATACTGATCCACCTCTCAAAAGATTCGATTAATTGTCGCGATTCGTGGGTTGGAAATTGCTTCGAAATTTTTTTTTTATATCTTGAATGTAACTGTTTGACAGCTCTTAAGGTACTGTCAATTGTACAGGTACAGCCCTGCAATTACTTCCTCATGCCACTACTGGCGCAAGGCCTTCCACTAGAGCAGTGGTTCTTCACCTTTACTTCTCTGAAAGGCCATCTCGCACCCCCTGGGGGTGCGTGCACCAAAGGTTAAGAACCACTGCACTAGAGGAAGCTCTGGACAGTCCCTCTAGTGGACTGTATTTGGCCTTCTCTTCCATGCTGGCTAGACGTCTTGGAAAAGAGGTGGTGAGTTCCTACCGTTTACCCCACCAAACGCGACATGCCAATCAACTAGCTGCTGTGTACTCATTTATAATTAGCTGGGTGGAGACGTGGTGAGATTCTAAATAAACTATTGCTTTTTTTGTGAATGCTGTCGCAGGAGGTCACGCCGTAGACGGAGCGGTCCTTCGCTGACTGTGCGTGATGAGTGATTCATTGATTGTTTTTGACTGCCCCTGGCAGTTCAAATTGAACCGGACGACCTCTGGATGGCAAGCACAGTGCGCTAACCATCCCTTCATCAGCCCTATTTAGCCCCGAACAGCACCGTGAGCATATGATTTATATAAAATGTGCAATCAATTGATTTACGTGCAAAAATGCAAACGATTGATTTCCGTACGCACAATTTGATGCGTGTATAGCGAGCATGCGAATTGATTTCGGGCAATCAATCGATGCATCGTGGCTTGCACTTCCGATCACACGTGCGCAACCTCGCAACTGTGCAACCTACGAGGGCATTCAAACAAAGTTTTGAGGTTAACGGCGCTCGTACATTTTGACTGCGTTTCGCTTTTTTAAATACCGTATACCGTTGGCAACCCCCTGACATGAATGCCCTCATTGCTATATGATTATACAAAGTGCTTTTGAAAGGAAGCCTGGCTCTCCGTTGGTGTGACTGGCTCTTTAATGTAAACCAGCTGCGAGGCTGTTTGGCTTTTAATGAGCCCCCACAATTAGAAATGTCACTGAGCAGCTGAAAGCAACTTCATGTTTGGAATTATTTGGTATTATTACCATGGGCGAAGTTTGGGGGGGGGAGTAACGCCCCTCCCAAACTAGACACCTTTATTAATTTATTTTCAGTAGTTTACGATTAAGATAAAAAAATGAGTTAATTATATGCACCCGTAATTCCTAATGTGAGGGACAAAGCGAACCTCTGCCCCCCCCCCCCCACCCAAATATGATTATTACGCTTGTTTACTCAGGAAACCCTCACTGAGTCTCAATATTATTTTTCAAGTCTTCGGAGTCGAGGTGATGATAGCTTTATGTTTTTTTCTTCCAATTAAGCTTTTTTACTTAAACCATGACACCGTCAAACAACAATGGCCTACTCTTCTTTGAAGGATGTCACGGGATCTTTGGCATCAACTGTGAAGCAGACGACAACTATATTTTTTATGATTAACACACCCTCAGTATTAACCAGGGCGGCCCTCCAGCATCGAAGCAAGCACCCCTGCAACAAGCGGCAAAAGTGCTACCGCTGGGCAATAGATGACAGGGATTAGACCAAATAGATTAAAAATAAGAAATTATAATGTCAAAAGGCTCATTGGTACAGTACACATTATTGATGTGCAGCGCTTAATATTAGAGTGTGCCACCGGTAGCAGCCTGAGGTCACGTGAAATGTATTTTGCATTCAGTGCAAGGTGTACCAAAGCTGAATATGCAAGGCAATGGGTGCATTAACTTGAATGCGTTCATTAATACTCCCGGGATTAAGAAACGCAGGTAAATCCAGGTGGGAAATTCAATTCGTCTTTGCACAACTACAACAACAACAATGTCGCGCAATTTTTTTTTTTTAAATCGCACTTTGGGATATTTTATGTCCACGAGCGGACAACCAGCACAGCAGCATTCAAAGGACGTACGCGTCTCTTTTTTTTGTGTCCATGCCCGCAGCGAACTATTAGAAGTGAGGTGGGGGAACCTTGCGATCCTCGCCCACAGAGATGAACGCTGCTTCCTGAGCTCGCCCGGCCAATGCCACGCGTGCCATCACGATGATTGCGAACACAGAGCGAGCGAGAGCGCGTGCGGAAATCCCATCGTGTTGAGAAACTAAATAAATAACTAAATGGAGCGGGTTTTTTTTTTGGCGGTGGGAAATTGAGATGCCGTAAACGGGAAGCATTTCAAGTCGTCGCAGCAATGCCATTGAAGTTTGAGACGTTAAATCACGAGCGGTGTGTATCCAATCAGCCCCTGGGCCTGGGCCATCACTTTGAGTTTCGTGATGTAGCAATTGACGCCCAGCTGTGTTTTCATTTTTGCTTATGCACTCCGTGAGAGGTATTAGACAACACAGGGCGCGTTCGAGCAGGCCGAGAGAGCGAAAAGTTTCTTCGCAAATGCAAAATCGTTAGCGAAGACACACCGCTCAAGGAAAACTTGCAACTACGCGGTCACCGATCAGCCGTAGGTCAATCCACTGCTGGATGAAGGCCATCCGCCTTGTCTCACGCTCCCGCTGCGCCCTGTCGCTGCTTGCGGTAAACAAAATGATGGCATTGCTCAAGGGGAAATTTTTCACGGATATAATGAGATGAGCCTCAACATTGCAATCTTGCAATGCACGTGCATTCGCGACGCGGAGCACACCGAGAATACATTTACAGCGGGGGTTATAAGCGGCTAACCTATTTTAATACAGTGTATGCCTATGACCTTCACAGCATCGGGCATGCACGTAGGCAATTCTTGACTGCTGCCTGGCGGTCTTACATCTGAAAGCCTCCACGCTTTTGTAACCCAGCGTGTCCACTGGGACCCCTTGCAAATCTGCAGAAACGAGCATGGGTCATAATTACCGTAATACCAACACACGCCGAGCATTAAACACACTAAATGCATTTTCACGTTGCTCATGTAAATGCAGGTAATGCACTCGAGGCTTTTTAAGTGCTGTGTTTTTGGCCCCCGTCTCAAATCATCTCAATTTGGCTGGGCATTAATAGTCAATTTAGTTATTTTTATTGCAAGCATTCTAAGGAGCATGCCAAACAACCAGTATTCATTGCTAATTAATTCATATAAGAACACATTGCGGGGGAAAAAAATAGTGCAGTGGTTTAGACTTGTCTTGGCGCAGTTCCATGAAAGCAAATCGTAACAGAAATATCGCCGTTGTTTCTTTTTGTACGCTTCGCCCATCTATATTCATGCACACGCCGCTCCTTTAAATCAACCTGGGATTATTATTTTCCTTCTTCTTCCTCCTCTTACTTCTTCTCTTATCCAGTTTAGCCATTAGCTGGCAGCACCTGCAGAAATGGACAATGTCAGTCCCTTATTTACCCAAAAAGGGTCCGGGGGATCACGTGGAATAACAACGATGTGCCCGGTCCAATTTGCTCGTTGTCACGGGGCCCAGAGGCCCCTGCTCCTCACAACAAGCAACAAACGCTCGCTCGCGTCACACAACCAAGGGCTGCAACAATTTGGGGGAGGGGAGGTGGGGGTGGTGGTGGTGGTGGTGGGGGGCAGGGTGGGTGGGAAGGAAAAAAATAGAATGCCCCCTTCACTTCCTCCTTAAGCCGCCACTCGGTTTTGGGGGGGAGGGATTGGCTACAAGCTGCCCATTATTGGGGGAGCATTGAGGGGAAACTGGGACGCTTCATTATTGATGCCTCTGTGGTGAGAGGTGGGGAGGGGGGGTCACAGCGAAGCCAGATAATTGAAATTGGTTGATGCCACCAATATACGTCGAACGGACTGCGGTCAATTTGATGGACGGGTGACTCACGACGGATGCGGCTGTTTACCTCGATTTGTTTTAAATATTTTACCGGGAACGCGCAAGTGAGAGACACATCGCGTCATTAACGTTGTGGTATTATTATTTTTTTACCCCGTGTTGCTATAGCAACGATAGCAACCGATGGAGTACGGACACCCACAACATTTCTCAGATTGCCACGGATGAGACATGCGCAAATAATTGCTACGTTACGTGCATTACCTCGACCGGACACATACATACCCTCACGTATGATATATTACATCCATATTTTCCTCACTGTTGAAAATGATGCAAAAATAAATAAATCTCACGCGATTATAGGGGACACTAGGCCAACAAATAAATGTTTTGCCGCACCTCGCTTTAAAATGCTTGCTACGAGAGAGAGAGAGAGATAGAGCGGGGGAAAAAAAACTGTGTTTTAACTCTCCTCTGTGTTCAGGAAAAGTTTGCAAAAAAAAAAATGTTAATGTTGGCAGCCTCAGCTGTGGGTGGTTCATCTCAGCAGGCGGACGATTTGCATAGCTCTTCCAACAACCGAGGTCACTTTTGCACGACCGTTCTATCCGCGCGCGCGCACGCAGCCCCCATGGAACTGCGGTGTACACCTCGGCCGATCCATTTTAGCATTCCGCAGAGCCCCTTATAATTGCCGACGCAGCGAGGAGTCTGGGCTCGCGCTGATTCGCCCCGACGTTACAGGCACTTTTCCAACAAAATGTATGCTAACGGGGCTTTGGAAACACATCGTGGATAATGTGTGTATATATATATATTTTAACACCTAATACCGGCGAGGACAAAAAAAAAAGACATGATCGTCATTGTTTGGAAGCAGCAAATGAATGCTTATGAAGACACAGGCTGCAGGCTTTCGGTAATGAACCACAGGGACACGAGTTTAAGTCTGCACGCGATCCTTAAGGGACCCCTCCCCACCCCCGGGTTTTCATTTGAGAGATAAACTGCTTTTGCAAAGGAATAACAAACAGTCTCACGTGACCCTGCCAATCATCCCGTCATCCAGACCCACAGACCTTCCACAACACTCCCCCTGTGACCATGAACTATTCAAAATGACCCATTCCAACTTCTGCCAATAAATACATCCGATTAACGTCATGACCTCCTGACGTGCGCGCACACTTAACTGTCTCCAAGTTCCGTGTGAAGTCAATTATTTTAGAATGTGTTATGCATATGTAGTGACTGACTCGGAGATACTAATAGTTGGAGGCACTCTGTTTATTAACGCGGCCTAACGAGTTAACACTTCCAATAATTCGTCTATAACGGACTATGGTTCCCAGTCAGGACTGCCTGACTGGCGACATGAAGACGGAGACGGTGAGAGAAGAACGGCGAAGACTCCAGCAGCAGCACGACGGAGATCCCACTCCACACGACAGCCCCAAGGTCCCCTCAAGGGGCCCCTCTTATACTGCCAGCGCGGCCTGGCTCCGCCCCCGGCCACACCCCCTTCTCTGGAACCTCCCCGCGGGTTCCTCGTGTGCACCTTCCGTGACCTTTCCCCGAGATCCCTCTCTGGTGTATCACGTGGTCTGCTGTTGGTCAGGGCTGCTGTAAGCTGCAGATCCCCTTCCCCGCCAGCAGCCAGCGCCATGCCGCTACATGACCAAGTCTATGTCACTGCACATGTGTGAGTGTGGCCCTAAACAACCATAATAGAGGTTTTATTGGGTTAGATTGTGTAAATAAAAATGTGTCCTTAAACCCCCCACCAACCGACACAGCCAATTAGTAAGGTTTGTCACGTAAAGAAAACGTGCCAATTCCTTACTAGTTCAGCACACGGGTGTGTTGGAGAGTAAATACACAACATTTACAATTGTAACGTGATAAATTAGTAAGGTTTGGCACATTTACGTGACGAACCTTACTAATTGGCTGTGTCGGGTGGTGGTAGGTTTAACGACACATTTATATTTACGAAATCTCACCATAAAAAAAACCTGTTATGGTTAATATTGGTCGTGAAAGCCTACCTGTTAAACTAACCCTAAACATTGGCTAACATTGTCTGTGACGAGCGGGCACGTGAAGACGCGTTGATCCTCGTGCTCACGACAAATGTATAAGAATCGATTTTAATTTGTTATTATGCTCATGATAAATGCACCACGCTGCGTGTGTGAGATTGCATTACCCTGGGTTTATACAAATTATATGTGCTACTGCAACGCTTAGGTCAACGCATTGGATGCAAGAGTACAAAAGAGGTGGAAGAGACAATAACGGGGGCGATTCTTGAATCTAATTGCGACCCCAAACATTGATGACAATTTGTTGAATCACTGGGGGATAAGGGGGTGATGGTGATCTCATATTCGTCTAAAAATACTGCAAATTGTGGGTGCCTCCATAGACGCCACATGTCCAGGGTGTCGGATACCCCTTGGTATGACTCTTTGTTCTGAATGAAATCCAGGCATTTGAGATTGACTCGCCGAATACATTTAACATTGACTAGCCAAGTATAATTTATCGTCAAGATTTTTTGAATGGAATCATATTTTACAGGAACCCATTTAACGTTCCTTGAAGATTCTGTTCGAAAACAAAAACGTGAAATGATTATTCGTGTCAATATCGTGACACCTTCACCAGTCCCGGGCACCAAAACCTGCAGTGACTCGTGTGCTAAAGTTTGGTGATGAGGCCTTCATCCAGCAGTGGCTTGCAAAGGGCTATACGTAATAAGAAAAAATAATGATTATTACGTATAACAGTGTGTTTATTTCAATCACAGCTATCACCTTCATTGCATAGAACGTGTGTTTATGTTAAGCGCATCTGTGCACCATTGCATTATTATTGTTACGGACGTGGAGGGGGGATTTGTTGGGTATTTATAAACATTCACTCAAATCTATAAGGCCCTCAGTCTTGCACATCAGCTTGCGCAATGGTTTGCTGGTCCTAATTATGTCCCCATGCTCATTAAAAGCAATGGGATGAAAGCTCAGCTTTTTTTTTGCAGCTGCCATGGTGAACACAAAGTCCTTCCCCTTCCTCCCTCCCTCTCTCGCCTCTCTGCCTGCTTATGTCTCGGCTCATTAAATCGGTGATCAGATTTGCACTAACGAGCGTTGTTCACTGGCATACTGGGTCGGCTTCTCAGAGGCCGTGGTATGACACTGGGATGGTTGGCATTTAGCCATGCCTCGCAAAATAACAAGGGTACTTTTCACTCACCCTTACCGTAATACATAGAATGGGCAGGTCAGTTATATTTATCTTGTATGAGTGGGGCGATCAGTTGTGCGATTTTTTTCGTGTGTGTAAAATGCCGAGCGTGAAATGACGGATGACAAATTTGACACGTTTGCATAGTGCTTGTGCAGACCTCCGATTTATTGCAGCTCAAGCACAAGAGCCTCACATCCACGCGTAGATAAACTCGCACGCTGGCCATACATTTTTTTTGACGGCGCGTGCGTGGGCAAATATTGTGTGCCAAAAATCGCAATCCTGCATTTAAAAAAAACCCGTCATTAAGCAAGATCGTTTGTGATGGTTGTCAGTGGACTTGTTTTCACGCACGTAATTTTGTCCTCTAAGCAGAGAGAGACGCGCTATTGAAATTATTTGGAAAATCAATCAATTAATTACTTCCGTCCAAATACATATAAAACAAGAGTCATCTCCGGCTGCGGTTATGTCCGGTGGTTTGCTTGAGAATTGTAAATAAAACGCATCACAAACACAAAACAAGCCAGGTGCGCTGTACAGCATCGATGCATATATTCCACGTTCTTTGGCTGCCAAAGCGTAAATAATAAATCAATTTGGAGGATTTGGCTCGAAGCATTGCAGTCGTGGCACTGCGGAGCGTCGCATTTTCCACTTGCCGAAGCCAAAGAATAACTGACAATACTTCGCGAGATAATTAGGTCCCGTAATTATGGCTTCTGCGTACTGGAACCTCTTCAGGAGATGTCCCAGTCAATATAGGACGCCACGGTGGCTAGGAGATGTTAACTACCTTGCCTGGTATACATGAGGTCGTGGGTTCGATCCCCACCATGACACCTGTATATTTGGAGTTTGCATATTCTGCCCGTGGTGGCGTGGGTTTTGCTCCGGGTGCTCCGGGTTTTCCCTCCACATTTATAAACATGCGTTTCGAATTTTTTGTCTGGTATAAATGTCCACGTGATAAGCCACTTCGTTGAGCTATCATTTTTGATAGCCAGGTTGCTTCTGAAAAAGAGCTATAGAGCTCTGTGGGCCTTACCTGGTTAAAAACAAATGTTTTTGTTTTTAACCAGGTAATGGTTCAATATAACACACTCTGTAACAATCTTCACTTGCTTGGACCTCCACCCACTGTCTATACGAATATACTTACATAAGATTTGTCCGCGAAAGATTGGCTTGGTTGTGCAATTCCCATTGAGGTGCGATGCGAGTTATGGGACTTTGAGGTGAGAATGAAATCGATCAGATTCAACAACATTTTTTTTGCAAAATACACAGCATTCCCTTGCCACTCAGCGGGTCTTCATAGCCACATGGACAGAGGCGTTAAATTAACTTATGGCACCAGCACGCATCATCATCTTCTCTGAAGGATCGTCTGTTAACGATTGATGAAGCTGCTTTCATCTTTATGAGTCAAGCCTAATTTGTCTGTGAGCTCCGGCTAAGTTTATGATTTCAAAGAAATTAAATAATAATGCGCAAAAAAATGTGCATTCTATTACACATTGCATTGTTCAATAGCATTTATATCAGCCTCATCATAAAGCATGACCAATCCACTGCTGGATGGAGGCCTCCCAAACCCCTCACCCATTTTTACGATCCTGTGATGTAGTAAGTATCCAGCACCTGAGAGTGAGCTGATTGCATTGCTCATCTCCTCGGAAGATGTCCTCTAAAGCGTATTCCCTCCCTTGGCTGCCAACATTTAGTTCAAATTGAGATTCAAGGGCGTGGTGGATTTATTTGATTATTTCATATCATATTTACGGAACGTACAGCGCTGAACACAAAACACAGACGAATAAAATGTATCGTGCATTAGTGGTACACGGGAAGAGGTGGCGCAGTGACTGTGTGTGCGCTGTGCTCCGAACCCAGTAACCTGAGTTTGATTCCCGACCGGAGCTAATTTCCAGTGGCGAATCCGAGGATCCCCTTCACCGACCTGCACTGAGGAGTGTGGTGAAGTATGGTCAAGCAACTCTCATGACCTAAACACGTGGTGCTGAGCACACCCTCCCCTCCAGCAGTAGACCGACAAACATCGGCGGTGATAATTATCATGGCAGGACTGCGTTCCGTGCACACTGTTCACCAAACACCGCCGTGAATGTGGCCAATTGTTTCAGCTAAAAACACAATTAACATTCCCTGCCAGACACTTTCGGAGGACAAAATGTTTATGCCAAAAACACTAAAAATATAACACCTTCACTGCAGTTAAATCTTTTAACAAAATGTAGTCTCCCTTGTCCCCATACCTTCAACCATCTGCTGACAGCTTTTGTATTCACACTTAAGTCAGCTAAATCCCCTGGAAGTTGGTGGAATAATTTATGAGGAACGGGGGGGCCTCTGGCTGCCGGAAACCAAACAGAAGGCCTGCGGCGTCGGCCGGCTACGGGCCGTGCCGCTTAAAAACCCAAACTGCGGGTCTCACCAACAGCAGCAGGGCAGTAATATGTTGCGGTTGTGCCAGCACCACACTATTTAGGGGGGGGGGCCCAGTGTCCCGTGTCACTGGCAGACCCCTTAAAGCCACGCTCACGGCATAAACATTTTTTCGGGACGCAGATGGAATTGGAATTTGAACTTGCGGAGAGTGTGCACATCTCTCACACGAGGACACAGCTTTTATAGGGCGGATTGTAATTATTTTTCTTTGCACGTGACTGCCGTTTTAGAAACGTCGTGAAGAAAAAGAAAGAAGGTAAAAGGCGCAGGCCTGCATCTGCTCTGCTTACGCCACTGCTGGTGGAATGGCCTCCGCTCGAGGTTCATTTAGACAGCTCTTCTAGAAGGTGTTTGGCCTCCCCTTCCATGCTAGCCAGAAATCTTGGAGGAGGTGGAAGAACCCACACTTTACCCCCACTACGCGTGAGCTGCCTATCTTATTCTTTTGTTTGACTGGAAAGGCAGATTAGCGCGGTTGGCTACGTACGGTGCGAAAGAAGTTCAACATATGGACGTGCATAGTTGAGCGATGAACTCAATGCCTTCCTGAGATGCCAAGTGGGGAAATGAAGCACCTCGCGCAACAGATCTCAGTGGGCAGGTGGATGTGCGATACGTGTCCCACGGTCTGAGACTCGTGTCCACAGTCGCACTTGGGGGTCACAGCCCTCGTCGTCCACTCGCGGAGAGGGTGGCCCGCCACGTCATCGCTCCCTCGTGCCCGCTTGTGCCGACTCGGTTGAAGCCAGGGACCTCTGCCGTTGGGTCAGTGCTGATGAGGTGACCGACTAATTGTGGTGTCACAATTTCTGCTGCTTGGTGGACAGAGGTGGGGGAATTTGAGACGCTCGCCCCATAGTTTCAAGTGCCGCGCTGGCAGATGAGATCGAACCGGCGACCTCTGGGTTTCAAATGCAGTGGGCTAACCATAACACCACTGTGGTAGCATCCACAAATGTAAACATTACGAAGGAACTGCTGCAATCAAAGGGTTATAAAAACTAGTTAAGATACCATATGTGAGAGTATATGCATATTTACACACCATCATCCGCATGGCAAAGGTAACCTTCTGGCAACATGATTAAGTGATTATTTTGGTTATATACTATAAGTTATCTTTTGTGAATAATAAGGGTTATGTTTAGAGTTTCATGGAGAAGTTAGAGACAGGAGGCCCGGCTGTTTGTCAAATTAGGCTGGGTGTTGTTTGTGCTACTGGCTTCCCTGCGGCAAAAAAAAATCCCAGCAAATCGCAACGTGCTCACAGCTGCGGTACCGTGAAATGTTCTTCCATTGTAAAGTATGGGCATGCTGCTGTGCGGTAATGGTTAGCAAACTGGACCTGCGGTAATGGTTAGCACACTGGCCTTGCAATCCAGAGGTTATCTGGTTCGACTCGACCTCCCGGCGCGGCAATTTCAAATCATGGTGCGACCTCACGAAAATAAATGGTGTACTATGCTGCAGTTAATCGATAGGCGGGTGACGTGCAGTGGGGTAAAGTGTTGGCACTCCCGCCTCCTCCTCCAGGATGTCTGACGAGCGTGGAAGAGTAGGGGGCCGTCCATAAATGACGTCACGCCATTTTGGACGATTTTTTACCCCCCCCCCCCCCCTTCGTCACATGGCGTCACAAAAAGTCAGACACCCCTTCAAATATGACGTCACAAAGCTCTGCCCCCCCCCCCCCTCCCCAAAATATAAATAAAACATGCTTCAAATCGCTTTAAACTATTGTCATTGTTGTGCGTATTTAATGTGCCGATGCACTCTGATGCTGTAGAAGAAAACATTTATTAAATAGTCTATTTAATGAAGTAGAACGTGTTGTCTATATTTATTTAAAGTTGCGCATTTTGATGTGACGTCACATTTATCAACCCCCCCCCCCCCATCGTCACACATCGTCACAAATGTCTGACCCCCCGCCTCCCCCCCAGGTGCGTGACGTCATTTATGGACGGCCCCAAGGCCTCTCGAGACATCTCTCTTTACAGCTTCCTTCTCGCACGGAAGTACTTCTGCCAGCAGTGGTGCGAGGAATCAATTGCAGGGCTGCACCTTTCCCTCTTCCAAAATGCTCCCACGACGTTCTGATCGTCGTCATTACAACTGCAGTGGTAAAACCTTCATTGACATCATGTTTGCCACCATCACCGCGGCACTGTGTACCAAGAATTATAAATAAGTTAATTTAACTTCCACACCACCGTAATAGTATCTAGAACTTCACCGCGAAGCAACGCCACCAATCGTGCCTTTTCACCATTACCGCTTTGGAAATTGGCAACGTCGCTGTCGCACTCTTCAGCAGAAACACACAGCGCTCGCTCGAAGCACTCTTTCCCACAGCATTGGACTTGAGGCCCGCAGGTGAAGTTGAAGAACCATAATCTCCTACAGACAAAGGCTGGCTCATTTGTCATCCAAAAATTGCACAAAAGACATCCACCCTGCAGTGTTGACTGATTTAAAAAAAAATGTCATCGCACAAAATTCCAAAACCATCGGTAGATACAATGGTGAAAATGTATTCTTACAATTCCAAACAAGACACTATTATGCACTTCTAAATTGCACGCAAATTGTCGGTTTCCCTACCCACTGCCTGTGTGGGCAAAGCACGCCATGCTCTAAATCACATCGCAACCGACCAATAAAAATGTGGGGAAGGGTGTGAATTGACTCGGCTTCGCTTTCCGGATAATTATCGCTCCATTTAAATTGGCACCTTTTTTTTTGTTGTTGTTGGTGTACGAGCGACGGAGTAGCGTGCGAGCGGACGACGGCGATGATGATAACATTAATGTGTGGGAGGAGGGTGGGTGGTAGGACACGGGCCGTCACAGCGTGCGGTGACATACGACGTGCAGTATTTTTGATGCCTCTTCCTGCGTCGCCCCCTCTCACTCATTACCACCAGGCTAGGTTCTGCGCAGCAGGGGGGGGGGGGGGGGGCAGGTGTCTTTGAGGCGTAAAGTAATTTAAAGTCGGCATTCTCGCGAACGTGCGAAGCGAGGCGTTAAAAAATACAGCTCTCTGCCTCCTCCTAAGAAGCCGTGGCGTACGCGCCAAAAAAAAAAAATCAAGTCAATGTATAATTCACGCACGTATAAATGTGTGTATGGTATTCATAAGTGAGTTAATCTTTTATAAAATATTGTACGGCGCTAAGTCCAGCTGAAAAGGATGGTAAATTATAAAAATTGACGTCGCTGTACGTTTGCTTTTCACCTGGGCGCAACACATGTCGGAGCATGCCAATATTTAGTGTGCAGCATGCACACTGAGGAACGCATAATTTATGCATTTGAAGCAATTGGCGGGACCCCGGGGTCCCATCACTGCCCCGAGGTGGGAAAAACCGCGTAGCGACACGAGTCTTGCTGCCTTACCGACAACAAAACTAGCGGTCAATCCATTGGTCCTCGTCGAGAGCTACCCGGGGACACTAAGTTTCGTAAAAAGTTGAAAAATTACATAAGCACGTTACATCCACTGCCTGGGGGTGGCGGTGGGGCTCGCCTTGGCTAAGAAGCTGAGGATCGACGGCTGACCCCGGAGGGCGTCGTCACCGCGCGCGACTGCGGCGGACGCCCCCCGGGGTCTCGCGTTTGGCCCGGTGGGGGTGGCGCCCATCGTGTCGATCGCCGCCTGCTGCTGCTGCTGCTGGCGCTTGTTGGTGCGAGTCTGGGCGGGCGGCGCGTTGCTGTCGGGGTCACGTAGTGGGCGGACTGAAGAAAAATAATTATTATTATTGATCTGATTTTTGCGGGATCCCGGGGTCCCGCCAAATGATTCATTTGTTGCATGCACTTGCATGTTTCCCCGAGTATTTTCTAAATTGATCGGTATGCTGTTAATTGATAGAAATGCGCGTTGTTTATCGTTTTAACGGGTGAATAAATACGTTTGTAATGTATTATTCTTCGGTGGAGGGGGGGGGGGGTGGTCGTACCTTTCTGCGTCACTGTAGTCGATTGCATATTGAACTCTGCTGCGTCTTCCAGCCCCTCCTATCTCTCGAGACAAACACCGCTACCAGGGCGAGATGCATTTTCAAACAGAGTGATGCAATCTTTTTTATTGTAAATGTGCTTCAGGTACGCACGCACACAAATAGTATTTAATGTTTGCATCGGGCAATACGTAATTCTAACTGTTGTGGGTAAGCGGGTGTGGGCAGGACGTGTCACGACTAGAAGGGAGTGGCAACAAAGGAAATGCAACGTGCCTGAGAAACTAAAACTAAACAATTTGTATACTATCAGGTATTGCCCACTGAGCTATATAGCTCTTTTTCAGAAGCGGCCTGTTCATAAATGATAGGCAAACGAAGTGGCTTATCACATGTAAAAAAAAGTATCGCAGCCAATTGCTCTAAACGCACGTTGATTCTAAATGTACAGGGAAAAACTGGAGGTCCCGGAAAACAAATCCACGCGACCACTGTGGAGAACACGCGAACTCCACGACCTCCTGCATATCACGTGAACTCCACGACCTCCTGCATATCACGCGAGGCAGCTAACATCTCGCCACCACGACAAAAGAGAGAATTCCAACCGAGGAGATGGGGCCAGGAGATGAGCTCGTACGCAGGTGCTGGGTGGATTGTTACATCGCAGGATGTGAGAGAGGGTGGCGGCATTGAGAGGCCCTCATCCAGCAGTTAATCGACCAAGGCCGATGATAATGAATTCATTATGCTTCAGGGGATATGCCCCCTTTCAGCAGCACTATAGTAATTGGATACTGAGCTCTACTCGATCTAACACACTCGTATCTCCCCAAACAGCCTGCCACCAGCGTGCAATACTTTTAAAAAACACAGAGAACGCGTCTTTTTAATTGCAAATTTGCTTTCGGCGTGTGCAAATATAATTAAATTTCTTAATAGCTGCTCCGTGTTGACATCACCGCTGGTCATGCTAAATCATTCTAAAAAAAACACACCAGTCAACAGAAGGAAATAATCAATGGTAGTGAATAAAATGTAAAATCATCCGTCATTTAAAATCCTTAAATTAGTCTGTAGCGATGCCACCCAATGAGCATATAATGTCGGGCATTTGGCTCTCCACATGATGGGAGCTTCTTTCAGCTCTTGAAGAAAATGCTTTCAGTGTGTGGAGCGAAACGTCTGACATCATAAGTGACAACGTGCAGCACAGCCAGGAAAAAAAATAACACATCAGTGAGTTAAATAGGGACAACCAGGAAAATATAGAGTAAATAAACATCCTATTCGCGACAACATTTTTTCAAGGACTGCTAATGGCCTCATTCCTCAAATATGCATCCACCAGTTTGCAGTTTTTGTCGATACCGAAATTAATGACGCAAAAAATGCATCCAAAGCCATCTCGTATTCATCTTCTTTGGTTCTTTCGGTAAAGTCACGTAGAATGAGAATAAAATAATACATTGATAAAATAAAATAACACAATAATATTCTCACGACGTTTTAAACCATCTCGTATTGTTCACTGGAAGAAAACCCAGAGGGCAGAGTTGAAGACACAGAAAAGGGCACGTGGGCCATGGGAAGGAGCACAAGGTCATGGGGTTCCCTCCGTTTATCTTTTGGTTGTGAGTGCCAAATTAGAGAAGTGTGTTGGAGGGAATAAAAATCAAATGAAGTTCACGTAATAATGAGCAGCAGCCATATATTGTATAACCAATTAATTTTTGTAAAAAAAAGGGGAGAAAAGGCTTTTATTTTTTCAAAGTTAGAATTGCAATAATTAACATGAAAAATCCAGTAATCGTTAAATTGATCTTGTACACCAGTCCCCATCAATAGTCAATGTAAGGCACTTGATTACACTTCTATAATGCAACAAATCATTACATCACAAATCATTAAAAGTGTTGTATACTTAAATCTTGGCTTAAAGCTTTCGTGACTGCAGGAATTCATATTCTTTGGGTCTTTCAGTTAAGTCACGTAGATAGGGTCAAATAAAATAACAAAAAACTACGACGTTTAGATCGCAACACAAGTGGTCGTCATCAGGAAAAAGGGGTTATAGCCTCTAAAGGAAACTGATTTAAAGGCAAACTCTTTACAATTTGCCTTTAGAGGCTAACCCCCATTTCCTGATGACGACCGCTTGTGTTGCGATAGAAACGTCGTAGTTTTTGTTATTTAATTTGAACCTATCTACGTGACTTTACCAAAAGACCCAAAGAATATGTGGTATACTTGGTAGATAGCACACTGGTCTTGCATTACAGAGGTCGTCGGTTTGATCTCCCGGCATAGCAGTTGAAATATTTGGAAAGTTGCTTGAAATCCAGCTGCCTCAATCCAGGCAGCAGCATAAATGGGTACACAGACTGCAGTTAGTCGATCGTCAGGTCGTGTGCGGTGGGATGATGTGTGGGTGCTCCCACCTCTTCTGAGATGTCTCAGACGAGGTGGGAGTACCCTCTAGAGGGGGCTGTCTAGAGCTTCCTCGAGTGGAGGCCCTTCTGCCAGCGATGGTTGTGAGCAAATAAATACAGCACGGGGCTGCCCCTCCAACTTCAGGTTTTTAAAAAAAATATTTCAGAATCAGTCTTTATTTAGACTGCAAGAGGAATCCAATGAGCTATGAAGCTTCTTCTTCACAGATGTCCGGTATGGGCGAGTTAGCAAGTTTACCAACAATACAAAAAAGACACGATAGGAGTGCAAAATAGAGAAAATGGCAAGTCGCCAAATACAAATCATGAATAATTCATACATTTATTATATTAGTCCGATTTATCACGCTTGGGGCAAGGCAGAAAAATCAACAACAAAACAGTCACAGGCCACACCAAGATAACACCACACAGTCCCCAATAGAATAGCATATTAACATTGAACTAAAATAAATGCGCGTATAAAATGTGGGACAGTTCTCAGTTACTTGCCAAGCGTGAACTTGCATAGGGAGTGTGCATGGACACATTTATTTCAAATGAAACAAGAAACTGTACGTTTCTTTCATGTGAAACCATTTAATTATTCAAGCAGCATCTGATGCGATTAAATCTGTCAAAAAGTGTTATTCTTTAATCAAGGGTGTGAGTATCCATTTCTCAAGGTGGTACCATTTTTGTCAATGTGTTAAAGTCGGACATGAAACATTAATACGATAATCCAAATATCAAATGATATTCATGAATCCCTGAAAATAGAGTGGAGGTGTGATTAAACCTGCTCGCAGAAATTGCCTTTGGACAGACCGCGTCATGTAAAATATCTCATATGACCAAAACGAAAAATCTGTATTCTCTCCTATTGCGGCTGTTTTATTAATCCAATTTGGAGTTCTATCAACGGCTTCAATGCAAGTTACTGGAAACTCATCTTCTGCTGTACATGATATACTTTAGTTTCATTGTTATCTCTTTATTCAGAATTTCTTTAATGAACTGCCGGGTAGGGTATGGATCTGTGAACCCTTTAGGTGCCTCTAGTTTTGGTTTCGTCCACGCAGACTAATACTGTGTTCTCATAAATGTGTCCATGAAAATGAAAAATAGAGGTTTTAAAAAGTTTCCGCTAATATTGTGGTTGAGATGAACCCACGTCTGCCGGCGGGAAATCTAATGTTCTTCCATTTCAAATTAAACATAGGAACATTGTATTGAACACATACATTAGTTCATTGATGTGTTCAATAAAAAAAATACTTTTTAAAGTCCATGAATATCTATTGGCGTGTTACAGGCACGCAAATTAAAACATTGAAATTCAAATTGTCATCAATGGCACCACCCAGTGTTTAGAACATCTGCAGAGTTTTGAAAATTTCTGGGTTTGATCCTATTGACTGCTGTTCACGAAAGCGTTTAAAATAATTGGCACCAACTGCACTGCGGATTTCCGCTCGGCATATAGAAGTGAAAACTGGGTGAAAATTCCTGCACAGGGGCTGCCTCTGTGCTCACCAAACATAGCCTTGAACACCAAGCTGCGTACACCCGTGCAGCAATGCCAGCAAATGTGGCTCCTAAAAGGAGTGGCAGCACTCGGCATAAGCACGCCGAGTAAGCGCGTAGGCCCCGCAAACAGCTCAAGGTGCCCCAAAATCATGACAAAAATAGGGGCGCGTCAAATGTAAATCCTAATCTTATTAAACAAAACAAGGTCATTAACATAGCACACCAATTCATTGATCACATCTCCACCTTGTTTATATCTATCTGCGCTCATTTCACTGCATCTTTATTTTTGACTGCGTCTCTCTTATCGCTTTACATATATCTATAGCGGAGATATTTGGTACATGCAATGCACGTGTGTGTGTTGTTGAACCGACACGTATATCTCTTGCCTCCGTCTCTTCGATCATCTCACGAGGCCCTCAAAAAAATGTTCTACTTCGGGCTCCCAATGGGCAAGCACCCCTATTGCTACCAGAATATTTATCTACCTAAAATATACTTATGTAAGATGCAATTGTGTGTAATTTTATACTCACAAGTTTACCAAAAATGTGCAAAAGGCTTTCTCACTGTTGTCTCACAAAAAATAAAAATCACAAAGCAATTTCCTGGATGGAATGTGTTAACCTCTGACCTACGTACTCCATATTGTCTTGCAGTTGACCTCGAGTTTCTGGAAAAGCAAGAATCCCATCTAGCTGACCTCTGCCATCCACCTATAGGCTTTCATTCCAGATTCTTTTCAGTAGCTTCCAGACCATTCACAAAAGATCTTCATTTCAGTTTTTTGGTCTCTCCCAACTGCCAATTTAATTTAAATTGTGCTAGCAGTGTCAGGTCATGGGACCAAGTAGTCATTCAAAAATCTCGCATAGAAGTTGCATCACCCTTTGTTAAGAGTATGGCCCACGGAAGGTGATTTCACAGAACTGCTTTTAAAAACTCTTCAAGTGACCTCTGGCCCAGAGTAAGAGGCACTTTCCCACACTCTCTGTGTACGAGAGTAATGCTCGTCACATTTCAAATCCAGATTTTTATTCTCAGAAATGGAACTTAGCCAAATTGAGTGACGTGTGATTTTTTTGCGTATTAATTAACCCAGGATCTCAGCGGTATACTTTATAATTCTACATTCATACCCAGAGATCTCGGGCGTTTGCAATTTTTTTTCCCCTATTGACATCACTCATGAGTTTTCTTGGGATTTCTAGGTTTATATTGTTAAGGAATTTTGCCAAATACTGGTATCCAGCCTTGCATGTCAAAACGAGCACCTTGCCATCCTATCTCATCAGGGGTACCTTGCTTTGGATTTTCAGAGCCTTAGGCATTTCCGCTGAATCTTAGAAATATTAAGCCACGGGCTCAGGGCCAGATGCAAGCTCTGTAACAGATGTTTCCCTGGTTAAAGCCACTTAACTCACACTCCAGATTATACCTAACAATTAATAAATTAAATACCGAAGTGAAAACGGTCATAATATACACTATCCAGCGAGGTATATAATACATGGTAGTGGGGACATTGCTATGATCTGTTTTGTTTGCGTGGTGTTAATTGGGGCTTTGTTTCACTATCTGGGGTTCTCTTCCACTGGCCATCTGTGTTTGCTGAGACTATTGGCCCAAGACCTCCCTCTCTTCTCTTGACTATAACCGGTTCTGTCTACGAAATGTCCTCGTTATAATAATGCATGGGTCTCCGTCAGTCCAAATGCGGATGTAGGTGTCCTCGTGCACACTGGTCAACGGGAGTCGCTTGACTATACTTCACCATGCTGGTCAATGCGTATGAGTGAAGGAGCTACCCACCAGGACCAGATTTGATAAGCGGCCGGTAATCAAATGGTGCAATGCGCCAACCACTGTGCCACTAACCACTTCACTCCATCTCCATTCTTCTATCCTAACATGTCAATGCACTCTCTGGCCTTCAGACCTTCACCCCTCTGCCCCTGCCACCTTCTCCATACTTCTTCCATCCATCCTGTAATTTTGGTGATAAAGGTCACTCTTCCATAATATAAGTTTTTGGGTTAGATCGTGTAAATATTGATGTGTCGTTAAACCCACCACCACCCGACACAGCCCATTAGTTAAGGTTTGTCGCGTAAACAAAATATGGCAATTTGTTACTTGTACAGCACACAGGTTTGTTGGAGAGTAAACCCACAACATTTAAAATTCGAGTACTGTGAGATTTCACCAGTAATTACAACCAGCATCATGAGGCGACAGCCAGAGTTATGGCGAGCATAATGAAACGTTTATATTTACGCAATCTCACCCAAAGACCTCAATTATGGATGATACTGGTGGCAAAAGTCTCTTACGTGTTAAAAAGGTCACTCATTTAATACAAAACCATCACAACGTCTCTTGAATCCTCACCTGGTTAAATAAACTCAACTATTTTACATGGCCTTAACCAGTGGTCACTTTCACATTAATCCATCCAAATTGCATTGCGACGAGATTGTGAATAATTAACGAGTAAAATATGTTGTTTATGCGATGATAGTTGGGGCAGGGAGAGGGTGCCTCTTTCTGAATCAGATGAAAAACATGCCGACTGAACCAATATGATTGGATGTAAACTCACAGCATGGTGCTGAGACATCTGCATACCATACAGTAACGGTAGTATATGCTTGAAGCCAAACATAATAAGGGGATATAATTTTTTTTCCAGATAATAGCTCAGCAAAGAGCAACAATGCATTTAGGAAAATTAGAACGAATCATGTTTTTTTTTTACAAGAACGTGACTCATGCGGCTATCATAGCCAGCAGGCATGTAACAATGTAACATTTCATAGATTACAATTGATCGTAATAATAATTACAATTTATAATTTGCATTCCATCCCAGGATCCCAATGCGCGTTGATTGACACGTGATTGTGAGAAGTGATTATTTACCCGATATATACAAAGACTGTAACATGTTAACCTTACATTTAGACTCAATGAGTGAACGAGAGACCACCAACGCAACAGAGAAAACAAGCAACACTACAACAACAAAAGCAAGATGGAAAAGATAAAGGCGCAGCCCGCCCAATTGCTCGCTCACGCCACTGCTGGAGAAAGGGCCTCCACTCGAGGGAGCTATTTTGGCCGAAATAGAGGTTTGTTTCGGGTTAGATCACGTAAATATAAATGTGTCGTTAAACCCGTCGCCACCCGACACAGCCAACTAGTAACGTTTGGTCACGTAAACAAAACGTGCCAATTCGTTATCAGTAGAGCACACGGGTGTATTGGAAAGTAAATCCACAACATTTACCATTTTAATTGTTGTGCTACCCAATACATCTTAGTGGCATCTTCTTGCGCTTAGAATATTTAAATACACGCTAGTAATAGGTTTTTACCCCTTTTAGCTGGCACAAAAACTGACACCTTTATACAAGGGATCATGTTTGCAATAACCACAACACAAGCAGTCAAAAATGCAAACAAAAAGAGACAACTCTGATAATGATATGCACTGTCCTTGAATTTGATTGGTCCACACCCGAGACAGCTTTTCTTAGAGCCTAGTCTACACTGGTGTTGGACCAGATGACGCCAAAAGGCGTACAACTAAAAAACAGCGCACTATTAGAATATTGAGAGCTCGGGGTAAGCCTTTGCATTATGAGACCTTTCGATTTAAAGCTTTCGTGACTGCAAGGATTCATCTTCTTTGGTTCTTTCGGTAAAGTCACGTAGAATGAGAATAAAATAATAAAATAACACAATAAAATTCTCACGAAGCTTCAATGAAGCTCTGTCGTCCCGACAGGTCTGTTCCTTTCACCTGAAGAAGGCCACTTGTGTTGTGGCCGAAACGTCGTGAGAATTTTATTGTGATATTTTATTTTATTATTTTATTATTTTATTCTCATTCTACGTGACTTTACCGAAAGAACCATAGTAATAGGTTTTAAAACCTATTATTTAGGTTTTAAAACCTATTAAACTTGTTACTGGCAAAGGATGTCTCATAATGTAAAGGCTTACCCCGAGCTCTCAATACTCTGATAGTGCGCTGTTTTTGAGTTGTACGCCTTTTGGCGTCATCTGGTCCAACACCAGTGTAGACTGGGCTCTAAGAAAAGCTGTCTCGGGTGTGGACCAATCAAATTCAAGGACAGTCTCTTTTTGTTTGCATTTTTGACTGCTTGTGTTGTTGTTATTGCAAACATGATCCCTTGTATAAAGGTGTCAATTTTTGTGCCAGCTAAAAGGGTAAAAACCTATTACTATATCTTGTTACTGGCAAAGGAGGTCTCTTAAAATCACACTATTCATGAAAAAATCATATGTATTTTTTCGTACTAAGTTACCACTTACAGGTAAGCGTTGGTGAAATACACCACGCTCAACAAAAAAATAAGTTTGAACTTGCGTGTAAAAAAATACATGCCGCTAGATATCGGATGCAAATGAGTCTGTGTTCAAATTGACGACCATCCAATGAGCGACAGTGCGCGCGCGGGATTAGGTATGCAGACGTTGTGTGGACCAAAAAATGTATGACGTGCATGATGTTAACAGAGTTGTTCGCGTAAAAAAAAGGGGGCGGCGAGGCAACGGCGTAAAATGCGGACGAAAAAAACCCTTTGATTTCTCAGCCGCGACTAAACTGCATAATTCCAAACCTCAGAATAAATGGAATGTGAATTAGCATCCACCCCGATGGTTGACCAGACTGCGATGATACTTGGCTGCCGTTTTTTTTTGTTAATTCCTTTGCATATCTTTTTTGAACGGGCTCCAATGATGGCAGTTTTTTTCTTTCTTTACATTTTAATACGACTCGGAGTAGAATGCGGCATTGTTATTGAAAGAGAGGACACGATAAGCTGCAGGAAATTAGATTTTATTGTATTGCAGGGGTGCATTTTATGCTTCATTTAAGTTCGCAGCACAGAATGATGAGGTTGGGGTTATCCCCCTCCCCCCACCCCGTCTAAGTAATATTTCCGGCACACGCACGAAGACAAAGATCCCCCCGTATAGCCAGCGCGCTAACCGCTACACGAACGCTCACAGCACACACGCAGACACACACACACGTGCACATTCTAGCCAGCCGTGATGCCTCTGTTAAAATCCAAGCCTATTCATGGTAAAAAAAGAAAGGCAAAGATGGAGCCCTGCAAAAAAAGCTCGCTCTCGCCACCGCTGGTGGAAGGGCCTTCACTAGAGGGAGCTCGAGAGAGCCCCATCTAAAATGTCCTCGAAGAGGTAGGAATACCCAGTCTTTACCCCGTTACACACGTGACCTGGCGATCGACTGTGGCGTGCCCATTCATACTGCTGGCAGAGATCGGATGGAGGCGCCACGGTGGCGAGGAGATGTTAACTACCTCGCCTGGTATACAGGAGGTTGTGGGTTCCATCCTGACCCTGACTCTTGTATATTTCGAGTTTGCATGTTCTCCCTGTGGTAGTGTGGATTTTTCTCCGGATCCTCCGGGTTTCCCCTCCATATTTATAATGAACATGCGTTTAGAGTATTTCGCTGCAATACATTTCCACATGAGCCACTTCGTTGAGCTATCATTTGTGGCCAGGTCGCTTCTAAAAAAGAGGTATATAGGTCAGTGGGCCTTACTTGGTAAAATAAAATAAAGAATGGTTTGGATAAACCTGCCCCATTGTTTCAACTGCCGCACCAGGACATCAAATGGAACTTGCGACCTCTGGACGGCAAGTCCAGTGTGCTAACCATCACATCACGGCAGCATCCTATTCGTGGAGATAGACAGTTTCCCCTTCATAATAGCATCCCAAAACAACTGCAACGTTCTGAACAGTGAAAACACAGCCCAACACAGGCCCAAATCAGCATACTTAATTTCTAAAATATTCCTAAATGGAACATCCTTACTTAGCAATCTAAAATTACTCTCAATCTCCAATGCTCAGCATTTCAGAAAGCCCAAAGACATTTCAGCAAAGCATTTCTATATATATTATGCATGAGTGTATAAATGTTTTGAGAATGAGCTCCTGAAATATAACCACGGGCTTACTTTTAAGTGCATATTGAGGGCCTCACTTTGAATGTATTACTGGGTGGCATTTTTTCTCAACAACCAGAGGGCAGTGAGTTCAGTATCCAGTTGCAGATCGACTCAGGCCATTATCCCCTCGGGATTAATAAAATAAGTACCGCTTTGTGTGAAATCAAAACTGGTCACGTACAGGACACTTTAACTTGACTTGGATGTTAGTGCAATGCTGCCTCTGAATTCTCCAGGAAAGCCTCATTGAGTCTCGAGAATGTGTTTTCAGGAGGGTACTGCATTATTGGAATGTTTGGCCGAATCCATAAATTAGTGTCCGACTTTTTGGGGAAGAAACTGGAGAACCTGGAGAAAACCCAGACACGCAAGGAGAGTGACACTCAAAGCTCTGCTGATAGACTGAAGAATACACTGCCATCTGCGAGACATCTTTCAACTCACAACCTGTAATGCTGGGATAATTCACTCCCAGCCAGTTTCTCATCCAATTGCAAAGCAAGTTCAACCCTGTGTGGCTTACGAGATCAAATCACTCGTACTTTAGGCACTTTCAATATGACTTGGTTGTAGGTAGTTTTAAAATAAAACCTTACCGATTTTAGTCTGTAAAAAACAATGCACGTTTGTATGTTGCACTTTTTTCGCACCGTACATAGCAAACCGTCCTGTACTTGTGTAATGTTACATCCATAACGAAAAGTGAATTGATAACCGTGAGTACGTGCGCATTTTGTATGTGCCATTTATAAGAAGCTTTGTGTACCCTTTGTGCATGCACTCCATCCGTACAGAGTGGGTTTTGGAACCACAGTGGCAGATCACTCTGCCGGGTATTCATGGTGTCTGGGACAAGCCGCGCCACCTGAGCTGAGCTGTTGTGAGTGTTCAATCCCATTGACCTGAAAATGCAGTCACTGTCCAGACTGACTCCCATTAGGAATTTGCACTTCCGAGACGTAAGCGTCTTTGGCAGGCATAAATTGCCCTATTGAAGCTGCCAGTGCTGAAGCGTGTCACGGAATGAGGAATTCTGTGTTTATATAAAGCCCTAGGCTCAAAGTCCATCGTGCCGTGAAGCTGCCAAGCCGCGAGGGCAGACAGGAGGATTGTGATGGCTTCGGTGAAGTATATTTTAAAATAAAATTGCAAATGGTAGCGAGTGCAGTGTGTATTTAACATCTGGTTATGTGAACTAAATATGGCGAGTGCAAATGCTGCACGAGAGGAATGCAATGAAAATGAAAAGTTGCATTTGTAGATCATCAACCGTGGTCGATCCACTGCTGAACGTAGGCCTCCCCTACGTCGTCACTATCCTTAACGGGCCCACGATGCCACAATCCACGCCACTCCTGCGTCCGAGCTGATATCATCGTCTGGAACGCTTTTCCTTCCGATATTGGGAAGCCACTGGACCTATGCACTTTTAAATCTATATTGTAAACTAATTTCTTTAGAACTGATCTGTGTGTTTAGTTTGTCGTCCTTCCCGCTCCACCTCCGATTAGCACGATTGGCTAAATAAGTTCAGTACAGGTAGTCCCCGAATTACGGTGGTTCGACTTACGATATTTTCGACTTACGATGAGGTCGTCGTAACGCATCTCCATCGTAAGTCGAGGACTACCTGTAAACATACAAGCCACGATGATGAATAGTGTCTGCATACAAAGGCCTTTATCCATCAGTGGGTAGATCATGGCTGATGCCGATGATGATTCTAATAACAATGCAACTATACATGTAATGATATTTGTTTGTACTACTAAGGTAGATGCTGAATTGCAAATTAAGAATACAATTAAATGAAAAATGATAATATAATCTTCTTGGTTCTTTCGGTAAAGTCACGTAGAAGGGAAATAATAAAAATAAAACATAATAAAACAAAAATAAAAATAAATAAAAATAAAGCAATATCATCCTTCGGGTACCTGCTCTTGAAGTAAAATTTATAATAATGCCACAAAGAGCTTTCATTTGCAGATACATATTCTGCGGGCACAATGCCCAAAGTCTGCCGTTGGGTGATAAAGTTACCTTTATAAAGTCACTTAAAGGGATTAACGATTACATCAATTGATTATGTCATTACAATTGTATGCAGCTGTCATTCAATCTATTGCAGATCCATGTGATTGCCAAAAGTGCATGTTCCATTGATTGGAAAAATGGGTTCCGTGCGTGACTTGCTCCACGGAATGTCGCGTTCGGAATTTACTTTGCCCAATATGAAAAGGACGCGTAAGGCCGTTCGCAGTAAAATGCACTGCGCTCGTGAGCGGTACAGCTCTTAACCTTCAGAATTTGAAGGGCCGGGCTTCGTGGATTATTATCAATGCGTCGAGGAGATTCCTTGGCTAATGCGCCCAACCCGCCAGGCTTTACTCTTAACCGCGGCGAGTCGCTCAATCGGAATGTCAATGATCGCAGATTAACCGGTAACGATCCACATATCTCATTGGCTTAAAAGCAAAGCATGCGATGGGGGTAGGAATTACAACAACGAAAAAAACCCCGCAACTTACAGGATAATAAAATACGGGGAGACACATGGACAGCCCTCCCCCCCCCCCCCCCCCCCAAAAAAAATATCCATGTTAATCGTGTAGTGGATGGGCGAGCGAACGAGGAAAGTGAATGTTCTTTTCGCATGTGCGGCTGGCTATCCCTTCGGATCCGCTATGCCCTGGCGTGTTCCTTTGCCAGCACGGGAAACCTTGAAATTCTGGTAATTAGCTCTCGCTTTTAGCAAACAAAGCAGCATGCTGCGCTTTGAAAGTTGCTTGTTGAATTTTGAGTCATTGTGTACTCTGCAGATAGCGCAGAACATCATTTGTTGCGCACAAGAGCTCATTAGGAGCGGGAGGCAGCAGGGGAACCAGCGCGCGTGATAATTATCAAGAGGCGCGAGTTTCTCGCCTAATTGTGGGTGCGTAATAAAAAAAAAAAATGGAAAAAAAAATCTCCGTCATTGTCATTTCGTGAGTAAATAAATAAGCAATGTAACAAACTCGTTGCGTTTGTTTTCGGTGACAGCAGCGTTCTAGGATTTAGCAAATTTAATCATTCGAAGGGGTAAATCCCTAGCTCTGTTTCCATTCTGTTTTCTGGGCCCATGTAATCTGTCCAGCTTTCTTCCTTTCGACTGCGAGATGCTAACCCAGTCCACCTCTGTCATATTGCACTGATTGTCGCGACCGCACCGATATCCTCGGTCGGTGTCCGTCCAAGTGCTCGCCGATCTGCGTTGTCCTCCGGTTGCCGAACGGATACATTGTGAGGTCGCGCTCGTTACACACGAAGTGCTTTGCCACAAATGAACCACGGTACCTCGCTGATCTCGTCGAGGAGCATAAACCACCATCACGCGAACTCTGGTGGTCATTCTCGCGGTTGCTTTTGGCCGCAGGCCATCGAACAAAGACGGCGGTCACCGCATCACGCGGCGCTTTCAGATGCGCTCTTGCGGCCGTCTGGAACGCTCTTCCCTCCGATATGAGGAAGCCACTGTAGCGATGAACTTTAAAATGATCTAGATTGAAAACTCATTTATTTAGAACTGCTTTTTGTGTTTTGTTTGTTGTCCTTCCTCCGCACATCCGATTAGCACGGTTGGCGACATGCGGCGCGAAAGAAGTTCAACATGCATACATCCTAATGTTATCCGTGTTAAAAAACCTAATTTTACTCTGATCAAAATGGTTAATATTTGCCTTGCATTAATTCTATGTTTGAAGCTTTCGTGACTGCAAGGATTCATATTCTTTGTTTTTTTGGTAAAGTCACGTAGATAAAAAAATAAAATGAAAATAAATGGAAAAAGGCACAGCAAAATAACTGTTTTGCTGTGCCTTTTTTACACCTGATGAAGGAAGCTTGTGTTGCTTTAGAAACGTCGTGATTTAATTTAGTTGTTTTCATTTTTTTTATTTACCTACGTGACTTTACCGAAAAAAACAAAGAGTATTTGCCATGCAGTTCTCTGCACCCTGGTGATAACTGACATAACATGCAGGTGGAGTAATGGTCATCGCCTCCCACTGAAACACATCCAACGCAACATCTGTAGGGGCGTGGTACGATATTTTCTGGCGTTGCTATGCATTACTAGTGGAAGATACGCATTCTGTATGGGTTGCAAGATGTACAAATCTACGTGCAAATCATTCTTCAACGGTGCTCATGTCCGTATTTTCAACATCGTGGAATAATTGTACGCAAACTCATTGTGTGTTGTTGTGGAGCGTCCTGGGTAATAATACGACTAATAAATCCACCTCCGTTCTGTATATTCCTTCGCCTCAAAAGTAATGTAGTTTAACGTGGAGGTACAGAATAGCAAGTTAATGCGTTTACTTTGGGATAAATGTATGGTGTTTTAAATACACTAAACTGCTGTGTAGTTAAAACCACAGTTGAACATATATAGTACTGATTAGTACTTCTAAATGAATTAAATGGCATTATATATACCTGATAAATTTAAGTTGGGAGACACAAGAAAGCACTGTAACTGCTTTAATGTAAACTGATGTTGAAAACGTCACCATGTGGAATTGAAGTTAGGTGGATTGCGCATGTTAAACTTGTCAGCCTAATCCTTCAACTTGACAAACGGATCACATGAGTGGAGTCAATCACTAAAAAAAAAGCATATCATAAGAGCACTTATCAAAATCCCATGTACGACCAATTCAGTTGCTTCAATTACAGCAGCCAACACGGTACTGGTTGCATTCCAACTCGCCAGCATGAGGCGTGAAAATCAACTGACGGGTACGAGTTTAAATAAATAAGCGACTGGGAGAAAGAGAAAACACATATATACACACCGAGATCTCTTTTGTCAGCGTACCCAAAAAAAAAACCCTGATGAAGAATCTCCGGCTATAAGTATTATCCCGCTCGCTATCGAGCGGATGTGCTAAGGCATCACCCAAAACCCAGATGCTTGTTAGGAGTCGACGAGCCCCCCTCCCCCCCATCACCTCCTTCCCCCCATCACCTCCTTCCCCGGCGCGCGGTACAGCCTCGGCTAATGAGGGCACACATTAAATATTAATAACGGCTTGCCGTCCTGAAGGGCTTCGTGCCATTCAGCGGGCCGCCTTCTCTCTTCGCCGAGCAGCCCCCGCTAAAGCCCCTACGCAGCGCGCGGTGTGCAGCTCGGCCCGGCAAATAAATTAACCTCGGGGGGGTGGGGGTGGAGATAGAGCTGTCACTTTCTGGTAAACAAAGATCTGATGAAAGTTTTTTTTGTCTTTCTCTTACTCTGGCTTTTTCCTGGACCCAGTTTTTTTTCATATATATGAAAAGAAAATGTAAAAAAATATGGCAAAATAATAATTGTAATATTATCTCAGTTTAACACGTAGGCTTTCGCGACCAATATCATCCATAATAGAGTTTTTTTTTGGGTTAGATCGTTTAAATATATCTCCCCCACCACCCCCACTCACCTCAACTCACCCCCCCCTCCCCCTCTGACAATGAGTGCTGGTAAAACACAGCAAAAAAAAAGTTTTTAAATTCAATGTCTGCAAGCAATTTCAAAAGATATTTTCGTCAAGAAAAATAGAGTTGAATGCATCTGCCAACTTTTCTGCACTCTGGTTGTGAAAATTCGTGCAACAATATCAATAACAACCAAAAACACAGCACTGTACCTGGCTTTTAGTTTTGTTAAAGCTGGAACTAGTAGTTATAATCCAGAAATGTCTGGTTCAGATTTTTTATTGTAAATTACTGAAAAATTATTAATAAAGTTATCTAGTTGCGGCGGGGGGGGGGGGGGGGGCGTTGGCCCTCCACGCCCCCTCCCCCCCCCCAAACTTCGTCCATGATAATTCAATGCTGGATGGAGAGGCCGTCCCATGCTGTGTCAGTCATGGGGGTTGTTTGACCATACTTCACTAAGCTGGCCTCTTGTCACAGCAGCCCTTTTGCCCACTTCAGCAATTGTTTCTTGCTGTGGTTGTCCCACCTGATGACGGACGCCTGTGTTGCCCCCGGAACGTGGTGATTTAATTTTATTTTATACCTAAATCTATATTGGGCCAGTGTAAGTTGGTGAAGGGCAAACCTTTTCAGATATAATTTGCCACTCACGTGAGGTGTGGCCAGACAATCTAAAACTAAACAATTTTTTTTTTATTTTAACAGGTCAGGCCCACTGCGTAATATGGCTCTTTTTTCACAAGCGACCTGGCTATCACAAATGTGACAGCACAATGAAGCGGCTCATCATCTACATGTAGAGGGAAAAAAAAACGGATGTCACAGATAAAAATCCACGCGACCACGGGGGAGAAAATGCAAAACGGGCGCCAGGGTCAGGAGCGACCCCACGACCTCCTGTATACCAGGCGAGGGAGTTAACATCTCCTAGCCACCGGTTGCCGGTTTCATAGCAGAGCAGGGGCACAGCGTCGACGCAAAAAAACAACCTTGTGACTGCCCTACATATACATGACATGCTGTACTTTAATTAACCCAGCAACTCGAGTTCAATCCACAGCCATAGCTGACATCGGGAAGCAAGTAATATCTGAGCCGGTCTGGGTCAGCGTGGTGAAGTATAGTAAAACAACTACGTGACTAAAACAGCATGAGGTTTTTTGTTTTTGCAATTCAGCAGTGGACTGACAAAGGTCTGTAAATGATGATTATTATATACTGCAATTATGAACGTGTAAAAATGCACTTAGCTAGTCATTTACAATCAACTACTGAAATAATGAATGTGTGGTCGTGCCCTTGAGGTTTTTAGGAGACGTTTTTTTTTATCTACAGGATCAGAAACAGAGCATTACTGTATAGCAAAGTGATTGAGCAAAAATAAAGTCCATCATGCTAAGTTAATAATAGAAAAGGTAAATACAAGATGTCGCATTGCACAGCTGGGATTTATGAAATGTATTTTTCTCTATCTACTTAACATATTAAAGGGATGAAGCAGCAATCCAATTAAGCGTGCTTTTAATTCACCATTTGCAGATTTATTTTTGGAAATGTGACCTTTGTAAAATAAATTAGCCTCACTAAACCACATTACATTTAACATTCTAACATGTGAAAAGCATCAGCTTATTACAAGATGACAAAAAGGAGAGAAAGGGAAGAAAAAAACCCACAGTTAATAAATAAATAAGCCTGACAAAATAAATTAATATATAGGCGACCGGGGGAGGGATAAGGCGTGGCTATTTATGTATTGTGTATATCTCTGCGTGGCTTTTCCCTGTTTAGGGGATTACAGGAGTCACCGCTCGCTCATCCACTTATTCCATCGAATGCTGCCGACCGTCCTCTGCAGCAGCTGCACAATCACATTACCCCTCCACTTCGGCCACTCCGAGGTCAAACGCTGGGTCGGGTGTTTTTCGGTCCATTCCATAAAAAGCTTACATAGCGACGCGGCGGGCGAATGCGGCGAATCGCTGAGTACGAGCCTAATGAAATGGCTCTTTTGTCCGCAGGGACCGCTGCAAGTTATATTTACTGAAAGCGCAGGCAAACTAATCATCTAATGGAGTCTCGCATGAAGCCGCTGGCGGCCAGCCTCATCAATCTATTGGGAGCAATGGTAAAGAATTTAATCTTGCAGATGAATATAAAGCAATGGCCTGCAGCCTCGAGATTACTTTTGCTCTGCGCGCATGTCTTAAGTGTTCACAATGGCACACCCTAGCCTCAATTTTATGAAACTCCCAAATGCCACTTTCAATTAGTCTGTGCGTGTAAACGACAACAGTGTGGCTTCATGTTGCATCGGTGGCTGATAAAACCAAAACGCTATCGAGGCCCAGAGGTCTCCGACTGTTGTAATGCAATAAAAATATAATGGAGGGAGAAAAAAACACAACACAAAGCATACTGGCGTGATGTAGTGATACATATGATTCACAAAATATATGCCACAAGTTATACATGTATATACTATATATAATATGTAATTCCAAATTATACTGTTACGTTTTTCCAAGATTTGTAAAGTGCCATCAGAGTGAGTGACCCCATGTCTGTATGTCTGCATGCATGTGTATGTAATTGTGTGTGGGTGGGTCAATCTATGTGTGTGTGTTTGTGTACAGTGAGGGAAAAAAAGTATTTGATCCTCTGCTGATTTTGTACGTTTGCCCACTGACAAAGAAATGATCAGTCTATAATTTTAATGGTAGGTTTATTTGAACAGTGAGAGACAGAATAACAACAAAAAAATACGGAAAAACGCATGTCGAAAATGTTCTAAATTGATTTGCATTTTAATGAGGGAAATAAGTATTTGACCCCTCTGCAAAACATGACTTAGTACCTGGTGGCAAAACCCCTGTTGGCAATCACAGAGGTCAGACGTTTCTTGTAGTTGGCCACCAGGTTTGCACACATCTCAGGAGGGATTTTGTCCCACTCCTCTTTGCAGATCTTCTCCAAGTCATTAAGGTTTCGAGGCTGACGTTTGTCAACTCGAACCTTCAGCTCCCTCCACAGATTTTCTATGGGATTAAGGTCTGGAGACTGGCTAGGCCACTCCAGGACCTTAATGTGCTTCTTCTTGAGCCACTCCTTTGTTGCCTTGGCCGTGTGTTTTGGGTCATTGTCATGCTGGAATACCCATCCACGACCCATTTTCAATGCCCTGGCTGAGGGAAGGAGGTTCTCACCCAAGATTTGACGGTACATGGCCCCGTCCATCGTCCCTTTGATGCGGTGAAGTTGTCCTGTCCCCTTAGCAGAAAAACACCCCCAAAGCATAATGTTTCCACCTCCATGTTTGACGGTGGGGATGGTGTTCTTGGGGTCATAGGCAGCATTCCTCCTCCTCCAAACACGGCGAGTTGAGTTGATGCCAAAGAGCTCCATTTTGGTCTCATCTGACCACAGAGACTTTCACCCAGATGTCCTCTGAATCATTCAGATGTTGATTGGCAAACTTCAGACGGGCATGTACATGTGCTTTCTTGAGCAGGGGGACCTTGCGGGCGCTGCAGGATTTCAGTCCTTCACGGCGTAGTGTGTTACCAATTGTTTTCTTAGTGACTATGGTCCCAGCTGCCTTGAGATCATTGACAAGATCCTCCCGTGTAGTTCTAGGCTGATTCCTCACAGTTCTCATGATCATTGCAACTCCACGAGGTGAGACCTTGCATGGAGTCCCAGGCCGAGGGAGATTGACAATTCTTTTGTTTTCTTCCATTTACGAATAATCACACCAACTGTTGTCACCTTCTCACCAAGCTGCTTAGAAATGGTCTTGTTGCCCATTCCAGCCTTGTGTAGGTCTACAATCTTGTCCCTGCCATCCTTGGAGAGCTCTTTGGTCTTGGCCATGGTGGAGAGTTTGGAATGTGATTGATTGATTGCTTCTGTGGACAGGTGTATTTTATACAGGTAACAAGCTGAGATTAGGAGCACTCCCTTTAAGAGTGTGCTCCTAATCTCAGCTCGTTACCTGTATAAAAGACACCTGGGAGCCAAAAATCTTTCTGATTGAGAGGGGGTCAAATACGTATTTCCCTCATTAAAATGCAAATCAATTTATAACATTTTTGACATGCGTTTTTCTGGATTTTTGTTGTTGTTATTCTGTCTCTCACTGTTCAAATAAACCTACCATTAAAATTATAGACTGATAATTTTTTTGTCAGTTGGCAAACGCACAAAATCAGCAGGGGATCAAATACTTTTTTCCCTCACTGTATATGTTTGTCGCTGTATTAATATTGTGCGAGTGTGTATGAGTCTGTGCGTGTATATGTTGCAAGCGTGTGTTTGTGGGTGGTCTTGTGCGTGTATATTTTTGCACAGCGTCTGGAGATGAGCTTTGTATTCGGATACGCTGTAAATCTAAAATGCGAACGCGTCATTGTCATCATTATTTTTGTCATGCTTTGCAGACCATTACACTCTACACGACTTTACCGAAAGAACCAAAATAGTATGGATTCCTGCAGTCACGAAAGCTTCAAATCAAGATTGAAGCTATCCTGCTAAAAAAAAAAAACTCCGCTTCGTTTGCTAATAGCCCCTGCGGCCGCACCGCCGACCGAAACCAAGTTGATTGACATCTTCCGAACCGCTCGCAGTCAATGTGGGAGATGATACAAACAACAAATTCCCCCGGCTTGCAGGACAGATGCACTCCTTGTCAAGGTGCCCAGGGGGCCAAGCAGGCCCGACCGTGAGAAGCCTTGTGTGCGTGTGCTGCCTCTGCTATCGACCGACGGCCGTGTCTGTGTGCAGCACATCGCAGGCCGGCATAGCCCATCTCTTCTCATCTTATTGCTCACCACCCCACCCCCTCCCACGCCAGCTGAGCGTCAACTGCATTAACAAGGCTAGAGGGGACGCGAGATGCAACCGTTGAGGGCGATCTTCTTTTTTTTTGTACGGCTGATGTAGATGGCAGAGCCACAACTACAATTTCACGTTCAGGTGGTCAAGCCCAGGTAACCACGTCAGGAGCAGCGCGCGGGCGGAGTAGTATCGCTGTGATGTCTCCTTCGTATTTGTGGATCGGGGTATTGCGTCGTTACGCGTTTAACGGTCTGTACTGGATCACCACAGCCGCACGCTGCTAGAGAGTTTTACATTTTCCACTTGTGCATCAGGTATCCGCGTCTGCCATGGTTTGTACATATGCGGCTAAGAGTGGACCATGAGCTTCGTGAAAGATCACAACCAAGGGATCTTCTGCGTTGGGTCTCTAACAATGTGTTTGTTTTGCGAGTTATTTTGAAGTTGAGGGCAATGACGGTCAACTTCCCCCAAGGCTGCGTCACTGAAAATCTCACCACAGGTCATTGAGACCTCCAGCGTGTGCCAACAACTTTACCCGCAATTGGCCGATCATAAAATCTGCTAAACGCTAACCCAATGGAGGGACTAGACAAGGGAGGGACTAGACACCCCAGTTAATGGGATATAGGCATCTCAGTATAGCCATTCTTAATCCAACAATGGATGAAGGCGTCCCCACCCTTTGCCGGTTATGGTGTGTGTGTATTTTTAACCCATACTTGACCATGTTAGTTAGTGTGGGTTGGGTGACTGACTGGGGAGAGGGCAGGGCTAGTTCTGATATCACTCGCCAACACTGGCGGAGCCAGTGGGGGGGTGAGGGGGGGGTGGCACGTGCTCCCCCAATGATCGGATCATTGGGGTTTATTAGTAATACATCGGCATTTTGCGACCCCCACTGCCACTGTGTAGCATATTATTACGTGCCAGGGACTCTGTGAGATGATAGGACAATAGTCTGAGTCCATAATTGGCAATAAGTAACGGAAAATCAGTTATAAGTGACTCACAGAATTGTGCGCAGTTGCGTATACAGAGTCCACGACTTCCCTGAAGGCATCAACACCTTCAGCGAGCGCGATGCCGATCACACAACGCGGTTCGAATTCGACCCCTCAATCGATGGCTGCGTCATCGCCGCACACGCGTCGAGTAAAAATCAAGGGACAAGTCCTTACTTACTAACAACTCCTTACTTACTAACAACTCCTTACTTACTAACAACTCCTTACTTACTAACAACTCCTTACTAACAAGTCCGTACTTACTAACAACTCCTTACTTACTAACAACACCTTACTTACTAACAACTCCTTACTTACTAACAACTCCTTACTTACTAACAACTCCTTACTCACTAACAACTCCTTACTTACTAACAAGTCCTTACTTACTAACAACTCCTCACTTGCTAACAAGTCCTCACTTACTAACAACTCCTTACTTACTAACAACTCCTTACTTACTAACAACTCCTTACTTATTCTTAGTTTTTTCGGTAAAGTCACGTTGAAGAGAAACAACAAAATAACAAAATATATATAAAACAATAAAAAATTCTCACTACGTTTCGACCATAACTCAAACGGTCATCATCAGGTGATGATGGTCGAAACGTAGTGAGAATTTTTTATTGTTTTATATATATTTTGTTATTTTGTTGTTTCTCTTCAACGTGACTTTACCGAAAAAACTAAGAATATGAATTACTGCAGTCACGAAAGCTTTAAATCAAAATTTAACTCCTTACTTACTAACAACTCATTACTTACTAACAACTCCTTACTTACTAACAACTCCTTACTTACTAACAACTCCTTACTTACTGACAACTCCTTACTTACTAACAACTCCTTACTTACTAACAACTCCTTACTTACTAACAACTCCTTACTTACTAACAACTCCTTACTAACAACTCCTTACTAACAACTCCTTACTTACTAACAACTCCTCACTTACTAACAACTCCTTACTTACTGACAACTCCTTACTTACTAACAACTCCTTACTTACTGACAACTCCTTACTTACTAACAACTCCTTACTTACTAACAACTCCTTACTTACTAACAACTCCTTACTTACTAACAACTCCTTACTAACAAGTCCGTACTTACTAACAACTCCTTACTTACTAACAACTCCTTACTTACTAACAACTCCTTATTTACTAACAACTCCTTGCTTACTAACAACTCCTTACTTACTAACAACTCCTTACTTACTAACAACTCCTTATTTACTAACAACTCCTTACTTACTAACAACTCCTTACTTACTAACAACTCCTCACTTACTAACAACTCCTTATTTACTAACAACTCCTTACTTACTAACAACTCCTTATTTACTAACAACTCCTTACTTACTAACAACTCCTTACTCACTAACAACTCCTTACTTACTAACAGCTTCTCACTTACTAACAACTCCTTACTTACTGACAACTCCTTACTAACAACTTCTTACTAACAACTCCTTACTTACTAACAACTCCTTATTTACTAACAACTCCTTACTTACTAACAACTCCTTATTTACTAACAACTCCTTACTTACTAACAACTCCTTACTCACTAACAACTCCTTACTTACTAACAGCTTCTCACTTACTAACAACTCCTTACTTACTAACAACTCCTTACTAACAACTTCTTACTAACAACTCCTTACTTACTAACAACTCCTTACTTACTAACAACTCCATACTTACTAACAACTCCTTACTTACTAACAACTCCTTACTCACTAACAACTCCTTACTTACTAACAACTCCTTACTTACTAACAGCTTCTCACTTACTAACAACTCCTTACTTACTAACAACTCCTTACTTACTAACAGCTTCTCACTTACTAACAACTCCTTACTTACTAACAACTCCATACTTACTAACAACTCCTCTATCATTTGTCATTGCTGGAGGGGTTGTCCCCCCTACCTGAAAATCCTGACTCCGCCATTGCTCGCCAATGATATTAGCCTCAGCTGGGATTTAGACTCAAGTCGCTGGGCTCAGAGTGACGCATGTTAACCACTGTTGCACTGTTCCATCTGAAGTTAATATTTTAATTTTCAATTTCGTGGCATTATCATAATGTGTGTGTGTGTGCCCTGTGACCAAATCGTCCAGAAAATGTGCCCGATCTCAACATACTTCAGAAGCCAAGCAGGTTTGAGCCTAGATAATACTTTTAAATCAAAATTGAAAACTGATTCCTTCTTTACAACTGCGTTTTGTGTTAGGTCTGTTGTCCTCCCCCCCGCACCTCCAATTAGCACAGTTAGCTACATATGGTGCGAAAGAAGTTCAACATACGTACATACAAACGGACGGGCTACCATCGTGCATATCAGGAGCACGAATATGCTTGGTATGAATAGATATGTTGGCAAATAAGGTTATGGAAATTATCAGGCTCGCAAGGAAGCTACACACATAGGATGGAGCAGCGAGTCATGTGACAAGGAGTGCTACCAATGCGGCCACCCAACCTTTTGCCACTTGAGAGTGGCCTATGGCAAGTGTTTGTCAACTCCATTCCTCAAGGCCCCCAGAGCCCAATGAAACTTAAAAGCCATAAGGCATGGGCTCAAGGCTGTCACGAAACATAATGCCGTAAAGTGTTGGAAGCTGTGCATTGTTGAGTAAAATTGCCAAAATACACGAGGCTTTACCAGTCCAGAAAGATGAAATCCATAGTCTGGCCAAGCCGCAGGAAGGCATGCCTGTGCGTGTCAGCACATTTCATTCGGCTGTGCAAGGCCACCCCAACCACGGCAAAGATTCCATAATTACCGACCATCCGGTGCATGAATTTTGTAGTGGATGCGTTGGCATACGATAATAATAGGTACATTTTGGTATTTGCACCATTCTTATAGCGCAGATAATTTTACGAAAGAGCTATGTGTGTACTCTGTAAGCTTTACCAAACATTTCACGGACAGTGACCGGCAGTGCATTCCGCGTAGATGGGCCAGAAGCATCGAAATAGTGCGCGAGTATGTGAGTGGATGAATGAGTGAGCGGGTGGGTGAGTGAGTGCGTGCGTGAGTAGGCGAGTGAATGAGTGAGTGGGTGGGTGAGTGAGTAGGCAAGTGAATGAGTGAGTGGGTGTGCGAGTGAGCGGATAATTGAATGAGCGGGTAGGTGAGTGAGTGCGTGAGTAGGCGAGTGAATGAGTGAGTGCGTGAGTAGGCGAGTGAATGAGTGAGGTGGTGGGTGAGTGAGTAGGCGAGTGAACGAGTGAGTGAGTGCGTGAGCGGATGATTGAGTGAGCGGGTGTGTGAGTGCCCTGAGTAGGCGAGTGAATGAGTGAGCGAGCCGATGGGCGGCACACCGCGAAACTGCAGGTGGCATATCTGGATGTCTTGGTGCGTCGACCAATTGGGTGACCGTTGGTGCTGCCGATTGAAGTTGATGGTGACCAGCATCGGCTGAAACTGGCACCGAGCACATATCAGCCAAATAGGATGTTGCAGCTTTGTATGCAAGCTTTGTATGAATAGAGGAGATTGCTGATCACAACTCTGCGGGCCGTGGTGGGACACAAGGGCCGAGGATTTTTTGAAAAGCTGACTGAGAGGACTCCTTGAACGTTGCATTTTTAAGCTGGTTAATAATAACAATAATACAACCATAAAAATAATTAAAAAAAACATTAATATGGTGTTCAGCAGTTTTAGGTTTGTTTTCATTTTTTATCCCAGTTACAGTTGTTGTCGTGTTAGGAGACGAAGAAATGTATGCTTGGAACTCTTCCGGTGAGCAGTGCACCACCATGTGTCAGAGTACAATTATTGAAAATTACGTGAAAAAACTTCATCTAAAATAACTGTATAAGATCAGAAAAGAGTGTTCATTACATTACAATCAAGTCAACATTTTAAATTCTCAAGTTGAAATTTGCCGAATTAAGAGATAATCCAAATTCCATGTGATTGGCTTTTTATATTATTGGTTCTTTCGGTAAAGTCACGTAGAAGGGAAGCAATAAAATAATACAAATATTTTTATTTATTATTATTTTATTGTTTTCCAAGAATATGAATCCCTGCAGTCACGAATGCTTTAAATCAAAAATTGGCTTTTTTGTTCAGTCATTGGTGAGCAGGTTGATATGCACTCCCAGAAGGCCATGCGGCTGATGAGATGTCTTTAAAAAATATACATGTTTACGTGGAGAGACAAATGTGTGTGAAGGAGGCTTATCGTCTGCGTATTTATCTTGGGAATTCGTAAAGCTTTGACGAATTTTCTTAAACTATTGGTTCCTGAAGAAGCTTCCCGCACATGCAGCGAAACATCGGACATAATTCCAGACAGCACGTGGTACAACCAGATAGCAAATCGGAAATCTCTATAGCTCGGCTGAAAACATTTTTTTAGAATTTACTGTATTCATGGGTGGGAAAACCCTGAATTTGAACACCAGGATCTCAGCTGTGCCGGCTCCGTGTCTCTGAGAAACCGAGCGAACCTCATATTCCCCATCTTCTCGGCGCAAAAAAATAAGACTCACATTTGTGCACATTCAGCATTTTTTTCTTTCTCATCAAATTGTTGTTGCAGATGTTTATTGCGAAGTACTTTGAAGATAAGTTTGCCTTCCGTACCGTAAACAGAATATATCAAATACGTGAACGTTGTTAGCAATGAGGGGAGGGGGGGTGATTAGCGTGCATAATTGTGTAGTATGACAATTTGGATCCAGCCCCACGTGCTCCCCCGCCTCCCCACAATCCACACATAACTCCTGGCCATGACCTTGGAAGCATGAAAATGTGGAGCGACTGGTTACACTAATTGGCGGTCTGCTGGCCGCTGTGTGGTGTGGGGTGTGGGTGGAGGAGCACGTGGCAGTCCACTGCATGCATTGTTTATCAACCATATCTTTCCCCCCCCCCCACTCCCTTGGGCTCCCAACCCTTGCTTCTTCCCCCCCCCCCACCCAGCCCTGTAACCCCTGAGACCCCCCTCTTTGTCCCCCCTCTCCTGCCTCAACCCCCAACAGAATGCATTTACGCGACCGCGCGTAACTCTCAGTCCCACGTTGTGCGCGAGCTCCAGATGCGTCTCCGTTTAAAGTCCTCGTATGGCGCGCGTCACCGTAATTATCGTTAAGTGGTCTTGGCCGCTGAGACCGTCCAGAGGCACACGTCTCTCCTCGACGTCGCTCTGTCTTTTGCTGCTGTAAACCCAAGATATTGTATTTATTTTATTTTTACCGGGTAAGGCCCACTGAGCTGTATAGCTTTTTTTTTCAGAAGCCATCTGGTCATAAATTATGAATTAACGAGGTGGCTTATCCATAATATAGGTTTTTTTGGGGGGGTTAGATCGCATAAATATAAATGTGTCCTTAAACCCGCCACCACCCAATACAGCCAATCAGTAAGGTTTATCAAGTAAACATAACATGCCAATTCGTTACTTGTTTACGTGATAAACCTTACACTGATTGGCAGTCTGATTGCTGTGCGATCTTATCCCAAAAATATATATTATGGATGCTATTGGTCGCGAAAGGCTACGTGTTAAACTGATGTGGCTTATGTGGAAATGTATGGCAGCCAAATGCTCTAAAATACATGATGTTACTCAATGTGGAGGGAAAATCCCGAGGACGCGGAGAAAAATCTACGTGTCCACGGGGAGAGGAGACGTGCAAACTCCAAATATACAGCAGGCGTCAGGGATCGAACCCACGACCTCCTGTATACCAGGCGAGAGAGTTAACATCTCGCCACCGGCCATACGCCATTCCTTGTTGACCATCGACTGGTATCAATCGTCATTCTTTCACTTCCTCCTGGTCTTTTCCCAAAGATTCTTCCCTCCATCACCTAATTCGGCAAGCTGTTCCCTCTCACCAAATGCATGCATAGAGCCCAGCCGCACCTTTCAGATGATTATTGACGGTTACAGCTGCTTGTGAATGGTGTGCTTTTTTATATATAGAAAAGTTATATATAAAGGTGGAAAGAGGCATCAATTAATATCGATTATTCAGCTCGCGTCACCCTTCGCATCGCGCGAGTGAGAATCGATGAGTTTTGATCTGCGTGTAACTGGATCGCGTGACCCCTGCAGCCAGCCACTCGAGGTGCGACCCATTCACGGCGATGTTGAACGAAAGCATCGAGCCTCGAATAGAATCACGGCCCCCTAAATCGTGTCAATTTCGCGAATTGCCTGGTGGGGTTGGGTGTTTGGGTGGGGGGAGGGGGTGAATAATGTTCCTTTTGTGTGTTTGAGCTATATAACATACTACATTGTAAATGTGTGTGTTTGGTGAGCGGTGGTGTAGCGGTTAGCGCTACGCTGTGCTATGAACCTGGCGACCCGAGTTCGATTCCCGCAAACGGCAATACCAGTGACGATTATCTGAACCGGTCCTCGGCATCCCCCTAGGTCGACTCAGCCTCAATTGAGTACCTGGTGCGGTGTGTGAACATCGCCACTGGGGAGACAAAGACGGTCGGGCGTGGTGCTGACCACCCACCCCCTCGTGTACCGTTCCGGCCTTCATAGGTGCTCGCTAACAGCACTTGCCCCTACAGTCTGTTAAGGCTATACGGGGGATCTTTATCTTTGTCATCACTCTAAAAGCCGTCTCTTTTGTCATCGCTGACCATTGAAACGGGGTGGGGGGGGGGGGAGGCTGCCACGATTGAATGATCAACACACAAAATCCAGAGGTTACTTGGATTCCATCTCCTGGCAAAGACAATTGAAACAATCGGGCAAAGTTTCTCGAACTGCCACCACCACCCTGTCCTCTGTCCATCCACCCAGCGAAATAAGTGGGATTCACCACAGTTGGCCGATCGAGCAGGGCGCTTGTCATTGGGGTAAAGTACGGGAACTTCCAGCAATCGTCCAAGACGCACGCACGCATGTATGTTTGAACTTTCTTTCGCAGCCATACGCTGCTTAGCAAGCCGTGCTTATCGGAGGTGCGGGGGTTACGCCAATAAGATGTGCGACCAGCGTGTAATACGAAGCTCTGCATAGAGCAACATGTCGTGGAAATAGAGGGCGCTTCAGAAAAATGTTAACACTTCGGAGAATTTGTAACAATACCACGAGAAATTGTGCCTCCGGGCTCTGGAGACCACTTGGAGAAGATTCCAGGCACGTGTTGACAATGATGGCGAACAAGTGGAGACTGTTGACGTTGAAGCTATTAATATACATTTGTTATCATGTGAGTGTTGACATTTTTTTTTAAAGCACCCTGTATATTCTGTCAGCAGTGGCATGAGCAGGACATTGCCGGGCTGCACCTGTAACTCACATTACACTTGAGCATAATGGAATATTTAACTTCCTACAGCCAACTACGTACGTAATGGGAGCAGCGATCACTCTGCAACGTCTCACTTTTGGTGGAGTGTGCAATAATTAGCCCGCAGTTAAATACTTACGTTGATAATAGGTTTTCCCCTTTTTTCTGCCAACAAAACAGGTGTTAAGATGTTAAAAGACCAAACTGAAACCTTTTACAAGGAATCATGTCTGCACTAACCACAATGCTTGTGGTCAGAATACAAACAAAAAACATACTCTGATAATATATGCATTGTCCTTGAAACTGATTGTGGTTAATGCAGACATGATTCCTTGTAAAAGGTTTCAGTTTGGTGTTTTAACATCTTAACACCTGTTTGTTGCCAGAAAAAGGGGGAAAAACCTATTCTCATATTTTGGTACTGGCAAAGGAGGTCCCATGATGTAGATGTTCACCCCGAGCTCTCATTACTCTGATAGTGGCATTGTCTTTGGGCTGTTCGCCTTTTGGCGTCCTCTGGTCTAACACCGTTTGAGACGAGGCTCAAAAGAAAGCTGTCTCTGGTGTGGACCAATAAGTTTCAAGGACAATGCATATATTATCAGAGTATGTTTTTGTTTGCATTCTGACCACAAGCATTGTGGTTAATGCAGGACAAGATTCCTTGTAAAAGGTTTCAGTTTGGTGTTTTAACATCTTAACACCTGGTTTGTTGCCAGAAAAAAGGGGGAAAAACCTATTATCATATTTTGGTATTGGCAAAGGAGGTCCCATGATGTAGATGTTCACCCCGAGCTCTCATTACTCTGATAGTGGCATTGTCTTTGGGCTGTTCGCCTTTTGGCGTCCTCTGGTCTAACATTGTTTGAGACGAGGCTCAAAAGAAAGCTGTCTCTGGTGTGGACCAATAAGTTTCAAGGACAATGCATATATTATCAGAGTATGTTTTTGTTTGCATTCTGACCACAAGCATTGTGGTTAATGCAGGACAAGATTCCTTGTAAAAGGTTTCAGTTTGGTGTTTTAACATCTTAACACCTGGTTTGTTGCCAGAAAAAAGGGGGAAAAACCTATTATCATATTTTGGTACTGGCAAAGGAGGTCCCATGATGTAAATACTCTGACAATGTCGTCACGGAGCACAGAGTCCGTATTGCACATTCACGGGGAAAGAGGCCAAAGAGCTGCCGTTCTCTTTTTAACTCCTCGGGGCTCAACGTGGACCAGCTTTCCCTGTCAGGAAGAAAAAAACGTCTCCACATTCATATGCTAATATGGCACTCATTCAAATGCAAAACGTCGTTGCATATGAAATGCATCCATCAGTTGGGAGACACAAAACACTGGGGCCTTCACTGCTCTCTTGACAAAGCAGACTTTCTCCTCTCCAGCAAACCCCATGGAAGCAGTTGTGGTGGAATGACCCCCCCCCCCCCACAAAATAAAATCTACCAGAAATGTCATAATTCACGAGATTACCATCGATAAAATGTTCGTGCCAATTGTAAATAAGATGTGCTGTTTTAAATATTCGTGTCCGTACGTTTTTAGGATGTTTACTAGTTGCTGTGAGTAAACGTCAGCAGTTGTGTCGCGGTTCCTTCCACTGATTTTGTAGTTTGGTTCTTTCTTGCGGGGATATCTTCCACACTTTTTGCAGGTGTCAATATGTGCCAGACTCCTCCCTTCAAGTGGTGGCAGCAACATTTTTGACGAGACAAACAGTGCTCATTATAAATATTCATAACAATAATAATCCCATATAACATGGTGCAATGATACAAGCACCTCATAAAGAAAGCTGCAGAGCGGGGCTACAGATAAATATGAGCAAAACGAAAGGCATAGACAACAAATTCGATACATTATTCAAGGTGTCTGTTGGAGGGATAACACTGGAATAAAAAAAACATCTGTGTGTATCTAGGGCAGTTATTGAAGGGCCGGCATCAAATGATTCAATAAAGAGGTGGACGAATGCCTTTTGCAAAAAAGGGCAAACTAAGTCTAAACAATGTAACGATTTTCAAATTCACGGTGGGAGTTACGGGTCTTGCTGGTGCATATATTGCTTTAAATAAGGACCATATTCGATTAAGAAACTCGCCCTGGGATTCAACTATTTACTTTTTTGAGTGACCAGACTGAAAGCCTGTATCGAGAGGTTCACGTGAACGTAACAATTTTTATTTTTAGTCCACCCTGAGGCACGGTGCAGAAACGTGCATTTGGATTATTTAGCTTATTTGGCTGATACAAATTTCCACATTTTTAGTCACTTCGTTGAGCTATCTATCATTTGTGGCCAGGTCGCTTCTGAAACAAGAAAGATAATAGGTCAGTGGGCTTTACCTGTAAAAATAAAAAATAATAATATTGTATTTGTTTGTAATTTTATTACCTTCACCTTTACTTTGCACTCCAATCGTTGTTATTGTTGTAACGTTCTGAACCGCACCTGATGGACATCCCTGAAAAAGAGCTTTGTAGCTCATCGTATTCTGCCAGTATAAATACATATTATAATTCGGATACTCAATGCGGTATTACCACTTTATAGGTCTACATTTGACATGGACAATAACTTCCATGAAGGCCTAGTCACCCTTGTTCATAGGAAATTGTATAGCACCCATTATCCGCTGATCCGAGGACCTATTATCCATTATTCCTGTTGTCCAGACACCATAAGCCGTTCCACTTCCTATTGCAATCCCAAGTGAGTGGGATATGTGCCGGTGCACTATCTATACCTGATCGTGTAGGTCTTCTCTCCTTTCTTCTCTCCTTTCGTGGGTCTTCTCTCCTTTCGTATGGCTGATGTAGATTGCAGAGCAACAACTAGAGCATCGGAGTGGGTCATCGCTGTGGTCATGGTAATGAGATTGCACGAAAGCCACCAGCCGCCAAAATTTCTGGAAATTCGATGGTTCGCTGTAGATGACGGTCGGATAAACCATAACAACACAATCTCAGTGCTAGGCGCAGTTGCGACCCAAGAAGGTGGATTTTGCGGATGGAAAATAATAACGTTATAAGTAGGCAAGTAGCAGACTCTGAGCGGCTACGACATGGCAAGGGCACCAGTCATAATAAACACAGCCTCTCAAATGGTAATTTCATGCCTCGGCAAGCGGGTTAATTAAACCCAATGGGAAAACTTGCATATCAGTCGGACAGCAGCTCCAAGCCCTGTGAACGGCAGGCTGGGCGGTCTTATTATGAGGTCCATCATCTGCCTGCAGCCTGCAAAGGATTATACTGTGCTCACTTTCCTGGCTCTGCCAGTGGTCGGCCCTCGCAGTTGCCTTGAACCATTTTGAAAGTCCGCGAGAAGTATAAACAAGTTAACTTGCCAAAAAGCGTGCATTTTCGCCACTGGCAAAATTGTTTTAATTGCCACAACGCCGGTAATCTGACACGCAGACATTTACCGCGTCCCGTGTTGACGATCATGCTGTATATTATATTCTTGGTTCTTTCGGTAAAGTCACGCAGAAGGGAAACAATAAAATAATTAAAAATAATAATAAAAATATAAAACAATAAAATTATCACGTTTCGACTGCAACACAAGCAATCATCATCAGGTGTGAAAACCACAGCAAGAAAATTTGAAAAAAAATGGCGGTTATTTTTAACGTTAGCACCACTGAAAATAAAAATAAACGCCACTTTTTTCCAATTTTCTTGCCGTGGTTTTCACACCTGATGATGATTGCTTGTGTTGCAGTCGAAACGTCGTGAGAATTGTATTGTTTTATATTTGTATTTTTTTATTATTTTATTGTTTCCCTTCTACGTGACTTTATCGAAAGAACCAAGAATATGAATCCCTGCAGTCACGAAAGCTTTAAATCAAGATCATGCTGTAGTTGCAAATTGTCTCGGCCGTAAACACCACGGACAGAGTTCCGCCACGAAAATACAACATTAACGTTTAATTGGCCCAGGCAAAACATTAAACGGGATTACAAATCGACATTTGTTTCGAAAAAAATATAAAGGCACGCAGGACCAGACTTTATTTTAGACTGCCTTTTAGATTTTAACGTTCGCTAATTTTAAACAGGCCCGTTGCTAAATTTGGAAAGAATGCAATGTTCCACTTGACTATTTGTCTACCTTGCTCTGACTATAAGGGTGTGTGCAAGTATAGGGGCCGTCCATAAATGACGTCACGCGATTTTGGACGATTTTTTACCCCCCCCCCACCTCGTCACACGGCGTCACAAAAAGTCAGACCCCCCCCCTCAAATATGACGTCACAAAGCTCTGCCCCCCCCCCCCAAAAAAATGCTTAAAATCGCTTTAAACTATTGTCATTGTTGCGCGTATTTAATGTGGAGCTGTACTCTGATGTTGTAAGAGAAAACATGTATTAAAAAGTATATTTAATTAAGTAGAACGTGTTGTCTATATTTATTTAAAGTTGCGCATTTTGATGTGACGTCACATTTCTCAAACCCCCCCTCCCCTCCCACTCCTCGTCACACATCGTCACAAATGTCTGACCCCCCCCCCCCCAATAGGTGCGTGACGTCATTTATGGACGGCTCCATACCCTGTATCTGTATGTGGGTGTCAGCTGTAAATAACTCAGCCCATCATTCTTCAGGGGTATGTAAAATGTGTATTCGTGTATTAGATGCCAAACGTAGGTAAATATTTTATACAGATACTGGATGTATCCATGGCATAAAATTCCACTATCACCTCGTAAAAAGCAATGGAAACACCTGAAAAACAATGCGAAGAGATCAAATTGAAACAATACAAACATATAGAGAGAGTAAACATCCATGTTTTGGCCCAATTAGCCTACATCAACATCAAATCACGATTGATATTTCAAGATGAATTCAGAGGCAAAACTAAATATTTTATTCACGGGTCGAAAACATGCATTTTTTTTATACCTGTGTGCATTTGCTATTCATAACGATTACATTGACAATATATTTTGGTTGAGTGGTGGCGCAATGGTTAAAGCAGTGCACTATGAAACGGTAACCTTCATTAAATTCGGGCACGGTTAATATCAGTAGCGAGCTACATCTGAACCCATCTCAGCCACCCACACCAACCCACACTAACCAGCGTTGTGAACTATGGATAAACACCCCCCATGACCGACCTGCTGTGGAGAGAGAGGGCCCTTCATTCTACAAGCGGATTGAGATAGGGCTGCAAATTATAATTACATTTTTATATGGGGGGGAAAAAAAACCCATATCATGGAAAATAAAAAAAAATTATGGAAAGGTAAACACTTCTGTTCCCTTGTTTGGCCTCTGCCAGGTTACGGGAATGCCATCGAGGTCGTGTGTAGCCTCTTACGGTGTGTTTAGTCACGTCTGACTCACTCTTCTGCATTTTGTCACGCTTCTAAGTTTAGGCTCCCACTCTCAGCGAGAGCCACTTGGAGGGCCGCTTGTGTTTAATGCATCTGTCAGCGGCTGGCAGTGCCGGGGAGCCGCCACGCTTCCAGCAGGACCGTCTGCTTTGCTCGTGTGTCGCCGGCAAGATTTGTTTTTTGCTTTTTCTAGCCCGGAGGGAATTACTGCCCCCCTGCCTGACACCCGCGCCTGTCTCCAGCTAACAAGGCTCATTATCCATAACGAGCTACCAGCAAGACTCCAGACGCGCATAGCCACCCACCCACACCATAGCCCTGCCCCCCATCCCATCTACAACCGGACCACTCCACCCAGTCGACCAGAAAATTACTTAATGATAAACCCAATTACACTGTATTCTACGGTCTCTCTCCGCCTACTTTTCTGTGCTGCTGCACAGCGTGAGCGGAGTTGCTTTGTTTGCGGCTAAACGGATCGCCACAATGCGCGGAACGGAATTAAATGCAAATATTGTGCATTCGGAGTTGAAAGCAAAATTGAGGGCCAGCGGGTGTGATGGCGTAGATGGTAGCAATGTTGTCTGAAAATGTCCCCGTTGACGAAAACTTCTTTGGACGTACGAATGTCTGCTGCGTATTCGCTAAGTCTACTAAAATGCCGGAGGGATGTTGCCCAGGCGCAATGGTTAACACACCGAAGCAGTTCAATCAATTGGGGGCCTCTCGCTGTGTGGAGCACTAAGATGATGAGACGTGAACTACCTCGCCTGGTATGCAGGAAGTCATGGGTTCGATCCCGATCCTATTGCCTCTATATTCGGAGTTTGCTTGTTCTCCCCGTGGTTAGTGTGGATCGTCCCCTGTTTTTTTCCCTCCACATTTAGAGATACGCGTTTAGAGTATTCGGCCGCTTTAAATGTTCTCGTGATAAGCCACTTCGTCAAGCTATTATGTGTGGCCTGGTCGCTTTTTAAAAAGAGCTATAATAGCTCAGTGGGACTTACCTGGTAAAATAAAATGAAAATAGTTTCATCATCATGGTTCTTTCGGTAAAGTCACGTAGAAGGCTACTTGTGTTGTGGCCCGAAACGTCGTGAGAATTTTAATTTATTATGTTTTATTTTTATTATTTTATTTCCATTCTACGTGACTTTATCGAAATAACCAAGAAGATGAATCCCTGCAGTCGCGAAAGCTTTAAATCGAAAATAGTTTCGTGTATAGTTTAATTTCAGTTGTACCAAGAAGATGAATCCCTGCAGTCGCGAAAGCTTTAAATCGAAAATAGTTTCGTTTATAGTTTAATTTCAGTTTCTTGAATCCCACCTCCCCTCCGCTGTCCACCCAGCAGGGTGAATGGGTGAACCGCAGTCGATCGGTAAAGTCGCGCGTCATGGGGTAAAGTTCCGGTACTCCCACCTCTAGGCCAGTGTGGAAGAGTACGCCAAAAATACCCTCTGGAGAGAGGCTCTCTAGAGCTCACTCTAGTGGAGGAACTTCCACCAGCAGTTGTGCGTACTAACTGCTGTGGCAAGAGATTTCAATAGAGAATGAATCGTTGTTGCGTCAAAAACTATCCTGATGATTGCGACCCATGTACATATATACGCGCAACATCCGGTGTATATGAGGGTCATTTGGAATAAAAAATATATTCCGAAAATATTACGATGTTAGGTGGTTAAAAAAGCAAGAATCTTTCCAGCCACCTTCCAAAAAAAATACGTGGTAGGCATTGACAAAATTGTAACAAAGTACATTTCTCTACGGGAAATGTAACAAAGTAGTGTTATATTATTCGTCAACGATGGCACGACTGTGTTTTTTATTGCCTTGGAATTTTAAAGAATTGTGTTTTTTTTTTACGACAATGAATGAGAGCATCGTTTCAGAAATACATTTTCAGGGGACCTTTTTGGAATGTATAAATAAAATCTACATGAGATAAGTTAAAGTTGCATAAGAGATATAGACAATACATGCCAGTGAAATAAGATAAATGTAGACAAATACAGTCAGTCATTGACTTACGAACACCCTTATTTACGAACCAGCTTCCATGAAATATTTTTTTAAAAATTACATTGACTTACAAACGCGAACTCCCAATTGCAAACTAAACCGCAGAACTATTTTTGTTCAGAGGAGCGATCCTTCGCGAAATGTAATGAGTCGATCTCCCGCTGGGAGTGAATGTTTGCGTGCGCACGTGTGTGTGTAAGTGTGAGTGTGTAGGTAGCGGTAGTGTAACGGTAAGCGCACTGAGCTACAAAAACGGCGACCCGAGTTCAATTCTTGCTCACGGTCAACAGTTGTACCTGGCGTGGTGTGTAAACATCACCATTGGGGAGACAAAGGCGGCCGGGCGTGGCGCTGGTCACACACCCCCTCGTGTGCCGCGCAGGCGTTCATAGGTGCTGCTCGCGAACAGCACTTGCCCCAACAGCCTGTTAAGGCTATTCGGGGGGTCTTTGTAGTGTGTGTGTGTGTGCGCAATTGTGGTTACTCATTGCCCCCTTTCCGATTACAAGCGAGCATCAGGACTCAAGGTAAATAAAAATAAAAACTTTTTTCTATTTATGTTACTGTATCCATAATAGAGTTTTTTTGGGGGGTTATATCGCATAAATATATAAATTTGTCGTTAAAACCCGCCACCACCCGACACAGCCAACTAGTAAGGGTTTGTCACGTAAACAGAACGTGGCCAATTCGTCACTAGCACAGCACATCGGTGTGTTGGAGAGCCAAGCCACAACATTTACAATCTGTTACTTTATTTTATGTTTTATTTACCGTACAGTATTTGTTTACAGTGTTACATGCAAATGTACAATATTTTTTCTTAATTATGAGTTTAGCAACGCTTCCATTTTTTGTTGAACCGTAATGCATTCCATAACACCGACCGTACAGGCATTTAAATAAAGTGCATATTTTGTTCCGATTTACAAACGGGTCTCAGGAACGAATTGTATTCGTAACCCGATGACAGTTCGTATATACATGTCGTGAGATGAGATGAAAGATATAGAGATGTCGACAAGATATAGATGAGAGAGATCGCTGTAATTGGAATTGTATGTTAATTAGCTTGTTGCGTCAGTTTAACACGCAGGCTTTCGCGACCAATATCACCCATAATACAGATTGTTTTGGGGGGGGGGGCTAGATCGCGTAAATATTTACGCGAAATATTTAAGCGATCTAACCCAAAAAAACGATATTAAGCTTGCTGTGTATTCATATTTCTCCACTTACGTTTATTGGTATTTTATTCTGAGCTCATTATTTTGATGCGCACACTATTTACATTGTGGTTCCTTTTTAATCGTCATATTTTTGGGGCCCAAACCGACCTTACAGCTGCTTGGAGTCCGAAGGCTTTCTTTTTGTTCGGTTTGTTCATGCCTACCGCCACTACCGTTCTGGTTGTACACGTCTGTGCCAACGATATGCGGTGAAAAATGTAGCAAACATTAATGGTCAAACATAGAGAACAAATATAGTGCCATATACGGTCGTCGTCGCCCCTCTTCTTTCCTCGTTTGCCCGCTCGCTCGCTGCAGCAGGCAGACGCCTACACGTGACCCCGAGGAAAGAGGTCACTCGCCAGATCGCAGCACTAATTATCCAGCTGGGCATAGACGACATCGCCCGTCGGCACGTGCTATAGGCAGGTGGAATAATAAGCCCATTATGTAATCACCCCTGACATTATCATCCCTAACCCCCACCCATTATCCGTGCTCCCCATTAGTACCGAACCAGTCTTTCATCTGAATATATGAGAAAAAAAATGTTTAAAAAAATGTCCCAGCCATTCTCAATACACTAATGGTCGAAGGCCTCCCCGTTGCTGTTGGTCATGGGAGTGTTTTTTGACCACACATCAACACGTGTGTCAGTAGTGTGGGTTGGTGGAACAGGGGAGGGAGGGCAATTCTGGTTCTGATATCACTTATCAATGGCGTTAGTCGTGGTCTGGAATCGAACTAGGATTGTCCACTGCACCAATGTTCCACCACTGAATATAGATATACTGCTCATATAATCGGTATGTGAATGGAATATATGTTGAAGTATTGAATGTTAGAATATAGTTGCATTATGGCAATACACCAACATATTTTTTTTTAATTACTGTGATGAAAAGGGATTTATATGTGCCTCAAATGAGTACCTGGTGCGGTGTGTAAATATCGCAACTAGGGAGACAAAGGCGGTCGTGTGCCGCGCCGGCCTTCGCAGTTGCTCGCTAACATCAGTTACCCCAACAAGTTTGTTAAGGCAATACGAGGGATTTTTGTCTTTATACAATGCTGGATGTATGGGGTTTGCAATGGGGGTGCAGTGATTGGTGCACTGTGCAATGAACTCGGCGATCCCGGCTAACATAGGTGGCAAATGAAATCTCAACCAGTCCTGAACATCATTACTTTACCAAACCACAATGACCAGCGTGGTGAGGTTTGTTCAAATAAGCCCCATGATTGGCATCGCATGGAGAGGCCTTCATGAAGAGTTGGACTGACAAATGGGCAGAATATTGTTATGATTCTTACCTTAATGACATTGCATTGATTGTATGCATGAAGGAGTGGTCACAGGTATTCGAGAAAGAGACCTATAAAGTAAGCACAGACCCATACTTATTTGTATTCCAATAAAGTAACACCTTCAATCAGTGCACCGATTCTATTAAGTGATTAGCACATGAGAGATATGGCTTTGAAATAAGATCAACATTAGGTTACAACTTTGCATTATGAATATCTTGGTCTAAAAACTTTGTGGACTTGCTGCTGTCATACATTATGTATAATATATAGCATGGCGCTGTACATAAACACAAATGTTGCACCATATGATTTGACATTATATATTTCAATAAACGTAGAATGTGTGTACGTACACGACAACAGAATAAAAAAAATATATGCACGCTTCGATTACACACTTAATTCCGTAAATCCTAGGTTATTAAAATTGTAATCTAATCTCGTGCGGCGTGCAATCAATTAAAATGCATCCTGCAACGTTGCATACGATTCACGCGACGAACCTGTTGGCGAAAATAAATGTAAATTAAAAAAAATCCCTTGCACATCTTTCGTCATCTTCGTATCCAAATCGGGTCGTGTTTGTGAAAATCAGAACTGCAGGGTTCTCCCCCCCCCGCTCTGATGGGATGTATTACGTTGCAGGAATGTCTGTCCAATTTTGAATCATTTGAGCTGGAGGTGGACATGAAAGTCCGTGGACCTGCGGGTAATTGAGAGCGGGGCTTTCCTGCAAAACGGGGCATGTGTTTCATGCAGTTCGTGGAAGCTGGTGGTTTTTAATGGCTGGGAGAGAGGTACGTTGGCCGGGAAGCTGGCCGCTTGCTACAAGCTGTGCGCTTTTAAAAGTTATCATCGTCATCATCGTCGTCTTCATCGGACCATCGTCAATCCACTGATAGATGAAGGCCTCCCCCAACTGGCCGATACTACCTCTCCCACGAACCCACTCAGCACTTTAACTGGTCAGTTATCACAGCAAGAGATATATAGGCAACTTCGCCAAATACGTAATTTGAAAGAGTATGCAATTTGAACCTTCCACTTTAAGCAAACAACTATACAACAGATGTGTATTTTTACTTCAGTAAATTAAATGTCGAGGTATTTTTTTTTCCATAAAGATTTAAATACATTATATTTGCCTGTGTCTTCAAAGAGAAGGTTATGGTCATTGCTACTTGCGGTTTTCCGTGGCATCCTCAAGTGAGATTAACGGAGGGCCGATTCAATCGTTCAAATTGTATTTGAAATCGATTTACATACTTGACTCACTTTCATTAGGTTATCAATATTTCTAGCTTAAGCTGCGATTTATCAGCTTTGGCACACTGGGCTGAGCCGAAATTGGATCATTAAGGATTTTTATGCTGAATTTATTGGCAATAATCATTAATCAGCGAGGGTTCCTAAAGCGCAAGCCTATGGTAAACAAAGCTAACATTAACACAATGCGACCCACTCGAATCAATATAAGCTGTTGGATAAATGGTTGGCAATTCATCCTCGTGAGTAACGCTAATAGTTTCAGACTGGACAGCGGTAGCAGAAACGTGGGATTAAAGACATGAAGATTAATGGCGTTTGTATGTCTACGGTTACGGGTTAAAAGCTGACGTGATCTATCACAGAATTATGGCAGGCTTCTGGGATTGGCGCCATGCGCAAAATGCCCAATCTCCACCGGGCCGGATCGGTCCACGTGACGGGTAGTGGCGCTGCGGCATCGCGAGGTGCACAGAAAATGATTGACAGGACCGATGGCTGAGGGGCCATACCCTTGGCAATGCACTGAAACCAAGACCTTTATTCATATATGAGCACATTAAAATGTGTCAGTAGCTGGTGAGCACATTCGGCGTTATATTTGTTTATGCATGGGCATGTAAGGAGTGGGTTTTTTTAAAAGTTGAAAATGTGTAATGTGAAAAGTAAATATGATTATAATTGATTTGATTTCCAGTTAAACACACTACTGATAATATAAATGTTATTATATGTAAAATCCCGCACACCCTATTATCACTTACACATTGAAGTCACCCTAATTAGGAGTTATCACTTATAGTTTGTCAATTAAAAGTTTCTCTCACGTAAATTTTTTTAACAGAGTTTTTTTTAAACCAATCACTGTTATAAATGTTCGCACAGTACTGTAAATACGCGACCTTATATTTCGGGGGGGGGGTGGGTGTACATTTGAAATTATTTAAACGCAAAACTTGTATGCCAAACGGATGTATTGCTTGAGACATTCGCAGTGTGATAATTAAATCGACTCCTTGGCAAGCTCACGAGTAGAGAACGGTTTAGAATGTTGGTGGAGTGCAGCAGGGTTCAGTGTGCGATTAATCCCTACACCAGGATGTCGCTGTTTGTTTTATCTCTCTCTCGGTCCGACGCTGGAATACTTTTCCTCTCCCAACTGGACTCTCCTTGCTCATAAAGCCAGCGGATTAATATATATAAGGATCACTGCTTAGCATTCTGAACACACAGCACAAGGGCCAGAACGACGTCTTCCATTGACAGGGCAGGCGGCGCGGAATGCCAAACAATCCGAAGAGCCATGTGGCTTCTGGATGCCCCCCTTTGCCGTACATGCGGGTCACCCCTCATCCGCTAACTGATGCGCGTCTCCCTTGACAATAATTGTTGCATGCTGCCCGTCCATCTCCTTCAGGGTCGTGAGATGCTGACGAGTTCCAACTGTTGTACTTTTCACGTGCGGCGGGCAACCACTCTGCGGGTGTATTTTCATTCATCGTCATCATCATCACAATCAGCGGCTAGTGAATTCACTGCTGGATGAACGTATGTCAATGTATGCGTGGTAGTCCTGAGTGGGGAGCGGTAGTGTAGCGGTTAGCGCTACGCTGCGCTACGAACCTTGGCGACCCGAGTTCGATTCCCGCTCACGGCCAACGCCAGTGACGATTATCTCAACCGGTTCCTGGGCCTCCCGTAGGTCGACTCGACCTCAAATGAGTATCTGGTGCGGTGTGTAAACATCGCCACTAGGCAGACAAAGACGGCCGGGCGTGGCGTTGGCCATCCACCCCCTCGTGTGGCGTGCCGGCCTTCATAGGTGCTACTCGCTAACAGCACTTGCCCCAACAGTCTGGCAAGGCTATACGGAGAATCGTTGTCTTTGTTGCGGCTGCCTTTGTTGTGGTTGTCCTTAACATCTCCAATTGTTTAGCGACGCATGTTTAAATCATTGCGTTGTGTGTATTTCACGCAATAAAAAGGCCCTTTTTTATTGTCCACAATATGCTTCGACATCGACCACAACCACGCCGACGATTAAACACGGGGTTCCTTGAGAAAATACATATGCACAGTGAACAAAATAAAACAACGGAAATAAACAGTTCCCCCACACAGTTCACAGACTTTAAAAGTTATTCCGAAGCGTGCAACAACAACAACAAAAAAAACACATTTCGGATTACTACAGTGCCCCCTTAACTAACAAATGTTGAAATCCTCATTATCCACTGTTGACCTAACACACCAACACCATCACTCTTCGCAGGACCACGAGAGGTCTAATGAGACTGGCCACCTGCCGCTGTCCGAGGCCAAATGGTCTCCTACCCTTTGGTTGACCTAAAATAACTTCCGGAGTACTTCATGCTCATGTAGGGCATTCAGACGGTGGGTCCAAAGGCTCCGCCGCAGATCCACACGATATCGCCGATTACAACGGATAGGGAAATGGGCCAGTGCAGCTCCGACTGGGGCATGTCAAGAAACTGACGTTTCTCCTATTATACGGATGAAAAGCAAGTCTGCTGGCCAAGCTGTTTGCCAGACCCCCCCCCCACCCACCTACATTAGCATTATCACACCCCCCCCCCCTTTCCGCCCCTGTCCCTTAGCAACAGACCATCGATATACCCTGCCACGCATCTCTGAGCAGCTCGGGCTTGTTACCAGTTAACAGTCAAGGCAGCAGGCACCGGATGATGATGATGATGCTTGGTGAAGCGAAAACTGAAAAGAATTTGCTTTTTTTTGTATCTCGATAGGGCCCCTCTCCTCCCAACCGGTTTTGCGAGGTGTCTCTCCGTAACAAAAGTCACTCCGTGCTATTGCAACACACCGCTCGCTCACTCGCACATACAAAGATCACCCGCACATACAAAGATCACCCGCGTAGGCTTTAGGAGGCTGCTGGGGCAAGGTGCTGTTAGCGAGCACCTCTAATGTCTAGCACGGCACACTCGAGTGGGTGAGTGGGGGGAGCCTGGAAACAGAATCAGAATATTTATTTGTTTTGGAGGAATACGATGAGCTATAAAGCTCTTTTTCACAGATGTCCAGTGGGGGCGGGTAAGAACGTTAAAACAACAAACTGTGCGAAAACACGATAGCAGTGCAAAGTACGAGAAAGGTGAACAAATGACCCAAACACATACAAATAAAAAAACTAAACCATCCCCAACCTACCAGCGCTGATGGTTTACACACCACACCAGACCAGGTACTATTCATTTAATGCCGAGTCGATCTTGCGGGGATGTTGGCCGAGAAAACAGCAACCCCCCCCCCGCACACACACACACTCACCCAGCGAGGCCATCGAGCAGCGCTGTCATTTAGTCCCCCCCCCCCCTACCCCTCTCCAAGTCTGCACACAAACCAAACACACTGCAGTATCTGTAAAAGCACAGCTGTCCCTTTCTCGTGCCTCCTCTCCCTCTCTCTCCTCAACAGCTGCCCTCGCTGCCGATGTTTCGTCTGGCAATCGCAGAGGCGGTAGGAGCCAATCGCTGTGCAAACATTACGGAGCAAGGGTGCCACGTGCGCCCGCAGTTATCTTAATGTCTGTTTGGCTTTTTACGTTCGTCCCTTTAAATAACATCGTTGGTGAATGGCTTAGTTATTTCCATCCAATTACACACAAGTTCCACACCCGCGTCCACCGAACAATGCAGTCCACTCGGTTTTCCCCAGAGCTCTGCTTTTGTTCAGTTTGGTATTCCCATCCCTTCTTTGTGTGCTTAAAATTAGCATGAGCAACGTCCATCGTTGTTGAAAATGGGGTTTGATGCTTCGTGCTTTATTGTGAGTGTTAGGAAAATTGTTACAGCGATGCCGGCTGCATTGGCAGCGGCTTCACAAAGCACAACTTAAATACAAACTGAAACAGATTAGTCGCGTTGGGCAATGGGCCCCCTTCTGCGTAGCACGTTGCCTCTCGAATATGTTTTCCCTATTTCAGGCAGTGTTGTTATTGATGAAGATAATTGTTTTTTTACCCTTTTATCGGGCAACAAAACTGACACCTTTTTTTTTACAAGGAGTCATGTTTGCATTGACCACAATACCTGCGGTCGGAATGCAAACAAAAAAACATAACTTTGATAATGTATGTGGCACTGTCCTTGAAATTGATTGGTCCACACCCGAGACAGCTTTCCTTAGAGCCTAGTCTCACATGGTGTTGGACCAGATGACGCCAAAAGGCGCACCAAAAAAAAGGTGTCAGTTTTATTGCCAGATAAAAGGGTAAAAAAAACAATTATCATATTTTGCTACTGGCAAAGGAGGTTCCAATGGTATTGATGAAGATGTTGAGTTTTTGGTTGATTGGGGTACTCGACGTCTTTTGGGCACCGCGCTGATCACGATGATGTGTAGACATTGTGTGTGTGTTGCACCCTCTGGTATCCCGATACAAACTTGTGATATTGAAAAATAACTGTTTCCATCAGCGATAATAATTTCGTCATGGAATGCAGCGATGAAAATAATTGTCACCGAGGTGCCTTTCAATTTTAGTCAACCGTGACTATGAGTGGATGAAAATCATCAGCATGCCAATGACTACGACTAGGCAGCAAAGACCAAACTAAATCTAACCGACTATGACGAAAGTAAATAAATTAGTCTGCATGAACACACAGACTAAGATAGTTTGGTAACGTTATTTAGATATCAAACATGCCAATTAGCTATACAGTAAACACATACATTTTTACCAAATTCCTATTAACACGGTTGGCTATGTACGGTGCGAAAGAAGTTCAACATACATTGGCTGATATATGGGATGGGGGGATTGCAAGTCCCTCACACCAACATTGAATAACTACGAGCGGGCCACATTTTGAACTGCTTCAGTCGATTAGACTAAGAGAATAGCTAAATGAAATCCACAGGCTAAGACCTAACTAATATTCCATAAGTTGTCCTCGACAAGACTGTGGCTGTGACTAAATTAACATTGGTGTCCATCAAACTTTTGGAATCGCTGAAAGGTGTGCGCAGAGAGAGGGGGGGGGGTACCCGTGCTGATCGGGATTTGTTTCTTATCTTAAATTCAGTTTCAATTGCTGGCGCACATCCATCCTTGATAAACGGGCTCTACAAAAAAGTGTTTCGTAAAACAATTTGGAATCAAATGGGATGAAGCGATTGCACAATGGTCAGCTCACTGTACTATGCATAGAGTGCCCTGAGTTTGATTCCTGGCAATGGCTGGGAAATTAAATTGACTTTGACAGCATGGTGAAGTATGGTTAAATGGACCCCATGGCCAACACGGTGTTGGAATATGTTCATTAAGCAGTGTATTGACAAAGGGATGATAATTATTTCAACTAAGCTTGTCAAAAGCACGATTATGTTCAAACATTGCATTGATTATCGCAAAACAAGACATCGTGAATAACAGCTTTAGTTCGTAAGGACTGAAAAGAATTCAAGATGAAAATTAGTATTTGCATTTTCAAAAAAATTGTCACGTGGCTATTAACCTGCTTCCCCTGCTGATGGAAATTACATTAATCCAATATGGAGTGTTACGAACTATACATAACGCTACATTCACAAAAAAGCTAAAAGAGAGAAGCCATCCAGCCAGTCAAACCAGGCCAGTTAAAAATTGTGACTATGCCACATAAGGGGCCTTGCAATTCCAGTCCTAGTAGGTATAGGCAGTATAAATAAGGAAGGGAAAAAAATGGATATTCATGGATTCTCTAATGCTTTCCAATATTCGTTGTGCTCAGAATAATTAGATAACATATGCAGGTTATTTCCGCACCTCTGATTAGCACGGTCGGTTATGCACGGCACGAAAGAAATTCAACATACATACATACATTGGCATAAAAAAACAACTAAGTTTGGCTTCGGCAGGAGACTTCGATGAGCAGGGATGATGGCCGATGGTCGGAAGAATAATTGAACGGCATCCAAGGAATGGAACACGTTTGAGAGGGCGTCCACCAAGGAGATGGAGCGATGCGATGAGTTTGCGTGCAGGTACTGGGTGGATTATTACATCGCACGATCGTTAGAGGTGGCGGTGCCTTGTATTGTCTACTGTTGTAAGTTGCTGACCCGCCCATACAGGACATCTGTGAAAGAGAGCTTCATAGCTCATCGGATTCATCCTGCAGTCTAAATAACGATTCTGATTGAGAGGCATTCATCCAGCAGCGGATTGAAATTGACTGACGGTGGCAGTACAGTACTGTGATGTTGCGCAATAGTGTGTAAAGTGATATACCGTATATATAGATTACAATGATTCAGATGGCATACCCCTTCAAACAAATATACAGGCACAAATTAAGCAAAATGGGTAAGGAGAAGGGGGTCAGGCTATCATAGCAGTGACACATTAAACCAGGGGTGGGGAGCCTTTTTTCTGCCAAGGGCCATTTGGATATTTATAACATCATTTGCGGGCCATACAAAATTATCAACTTAAAAATTACCCTCTTATATTTGGTCAAACATTTAATTAACTCGCCCCTAATGTGATGGCTGGAACTGCTTCTCTGCGGTGAGGCGTGTGGTGATGTTAGCTGGTATTGATGATGTCGCTACTCGCAACTGCTTTTCCAGGTTTGCTCCTAGATTTATTGAATTTCGAGTCCCGCCTGCGGTTGCCTTGGCAGGGCCAGAGACCAAATTATTCCGTGGGCATCGTACGGCCCGCGGGCCGGACTTTCCCCACCCCTGCATGAGACAAACAAGAATGAATATTATAAATGTGAAATCAGATGGGACAAACGCAATCATTTAATGCTGACAATGCACTTCCACAAAATAAAAAAAGTATCATGCCGATAGGCTTTAACCCATGCCCTCAAAATGAAAGCCCTAACGTTAACATAAACTTTATATTTTGATTTAAAGCTTTCGTGACTGCAGTGATTCATGTTCTTGGAAAGAACCAAGAATATAAACTTTATAATTAACACCGAAAACTACCAAGTTAGTTGTAGAATGATTAAACTTCACGTTTAATTACCTTTTTGTTTTTGTTAATTTTCCTTCGTACGTAAAATATTTTTTTTAATCGATGAGAAGATGTGAGCCCCATGAGATACTGTAATCCAGTTTCTTTTTGTAAAGAATACCTAATAAAACATTTTCTTAAATATGTGACAAATTTCGATTTAAAGCTTTCGTGACAAATGTATATAGATGTACATCCGTGTTTCATCAATAAACTGCTGGATGAGGGCCTCCCCACCATGCCTTGCAGGCCCTTATGGTTATTTGACCATACCTCACCACCCTGGTCAGTCTGTGTTGAAGGATCGGGGGGAGGGGGAAAAGTAGAACAAGAATGTATGATTTTTTTCTTTCTGCACTGCCCTCTGCTGCCTGCGACACCTACAGCACCTGTCTTTCGAGCGTGGTAGTCGCTCATGAAAACACGATCCAGGCTCACCGCTGCTTAGCTTCCAATGTCTGAAGAGGTCAGGCTCATTCCAGGTTATTTTATATATAAGCGGCAAATTTGTACTGTACTGCTCCCAAATCTGCTGCTGGATAAAGACCCCGTTGCTTTACCTGAATGTGTCCGCTTTCCATGTAGACCATGGGATAACAAAAGCCACGATTTACACTGGTATATCGACGTGTAAATATGCAAATGTAACATGTTTTACGGGATTACAGCTGCAACGATTGATTTGATTAAGACCATTGATAAAAAATGATCGACTACTCTTTTGTGGCTGATGACTCGGGCCTCTTTAATAATGTTGGCAGCCCCAACACCATGATCCCCTGAAACCATGCGTCAACGTCCCGTCCAGCGACACACGTGGGGAGAGAGATTGAGATTGTCATCCCAACAATCATTAACGGTGTTACACGATGAAATTAGTAGAGTAATCGAAAAAAGAATCACGAGGGTAATCAATCGACTACTTAAATCATCGGGCAGCTCAGCTCTGTACACGTTTAAGTTATTTATAAGTACAGTGAAAATATTTTTTTATAATAGTCATAACAGCTGTTAGCCTTTAACCAACAATTTAAAAATTCCGCTCAATGAATGCAGTACTGTGCATTCATTAAACAGCGATTCCAGTCAATACAATAACGCAGATCTAATTAAACATTAAATGACACAGTTCAGCTGCCGTCCGTTTTTTCGTACATTATCGGGCCCCAATATAATGAGTTATTTCGTGGTCAAAACAAAATTAGTAATTCACTCATCGCTCGGCTATTTTTAAAGGCTATCATCTGGCAGCCTCTACTAAGTTGCATGTGAGGTACAGCGTGCAGGACTTTGGAAATGTCCATTTTATAGACCATACTTTATTAAATTTTAGGCCCTGTGCCAAATTCACCACCCCCACCGCCCCCAATCATGATTCTATCAACTTTCACGACTCGGGGTTGTGATTCCATTCAATAAATCGATGCATTTGTTCGCGCTTTTGGCAATTTGGCACCTATAAAGTGTCCACAGAGATCACAAGAAAGAATTATACAGTATTAGAGCTGCGCTATCCGATTGGTGAAGTAATCAATTACTGTACCGATTATCGGTGTGATTTCACGATGCATCAGGTCACTTAAAATAGCGGGGGGAGGTGGGGGGAAGTCTCATCTCTATTCCCACGTGTGCCGCTGGACGGGAGATGATGGGCAGAGCTTGGTGATGTCAACGGGAATCATCAGCAGCGTCGTCACGCTGTGAATGGGTTGTAGGGAGTTTTCTACCTTTGAGAGGTAGGCGCGCGAGTGATCGACCACACAAATAGCCCATTACACTTTCAAACGATTAACCGACTTTTTCTGTCCGACTCATCGTCCGAGTTTCGTAAGAATGCATGTTTTGGTTTATTGTGGGGAGTCATACCCAAAGTAACATTAGGGTGGAATTGTCTCCCACCCCAAAACCTTTTGAGGAGACAAGCCATATACTCATCCAGAAGCATAATCCATCATCACGCACACTCCGGTCATCCTCGCAGCAGCGGCTTCTGGCTAACCATCGAACAAAGATGGTCACCGCATCGCGCGGCGCTTTCAGGTGCGCTTCTGCGGCCCCCTGGAACGCTCTTCCTTCCGATGTTAGGAAGCCGCTTTTAAATTAAGATTGAACATTAATTTCTTTGGAGCTGCTTTTTGTGCTTAGTTTGTTGTCCTTCCACCGCACTTACAATCAGCCGCGGTTGGCTACGTACGGTGCGAAAGAACTTCAACATACACACTATTCCCTCCTCACTTGACTGTAATTGTCCCGCTGGACTCCTCAAACAGGACTACAGCTACGAATAATAATCCCTTTCCCTTACCCAGGAAAACCTCAGTGAATCTCAAGAATATATTTTTTTCAGGTGGGTCCTGCATTGGGATGTTTGGCCAATTCCATGAATGAGCATTTGGCCTAATGTGTGAGCAGGAAACGATACGGAGAGAAAGCCAACATATATGACCGAATAACAATTTTAGTTCAACACGGACAGATTCAAGAATCCGCTGGTTGACTACCATTGCCCCGACCACCTCCTAAATTGTACGAAAACACAAGTGCGGTGCCCTTTACAAACTTATTCAATTTGGATTTGAAGCTTTCGTGACTGCAAAGATTCATCTTCATTGGTTCTTTCGGTAAAGTCACGTAGAATGAGAATAAAATAATAAAATAAAACAATAAACGTCGTGAGAATTGTATTGTTTTATTTTTTATTTTATTCTCATTCTACGTGACTTTACCGAAAGAACCAGAGAAGATGAAACTTATTCAACTTTGCACCACTCATAACATACCATACCTGTCAACCCATACGGTTTCCTGTACAGGGGAAATTGAGTTTTCAGGTCCATACGTCCGGACAGCCGTTTAAAAATACAGGCAACAACAAAAAAAGTGTCCGTTTGTGTTTCTCCCTTGTTGATGGGACTTTGTAGGATGAACGTTGAGATGTATAAGGGCACGGGGTGACCGAAAAGGTCTGAATTGGTCTGTAATACGGTAAGGCACTGATAAGGGGTTCACAGATATGTACATACGTGCACACACTCATTTGTTTATGACATGCCGCGTACGTGTATGTGTCATGTGTTCCCCCACCCAAAAATTTTTTCCCAACACTAACGGATAATTTTTTTTTAACCAAAAACAACGAAAAGCTTAATTTCCACCATGTGTGTGTGTGGTGTCTTTACGTGTTTTGTGCGTGTTGGATGGGGGATGGAGGCGGGCCCTGTTGCTGGCTCACGCCCTCACCAACGGCGCGGGTTTCTAGGCGGCCCGCGGAGCCGCCCATTTAAGGCGGATGGATCCGTGGCGCTTCCCTCCACCCCACCCTTACCGATGGTGGTGGGTGGGGGGGGTGTAGAGGTGGGGGGGGTGTAGAGGTGGGGGGGGGGGGTGTAGAGGTGGGGGGGGTGTAGAGGTGGGGGGGGGGGTGTAGAGGTGGGGGGGGGTAGAGGTGGGGGGGGGGTGTAGAGGTGGGGGGGGGTGTAGAGGTGGGGGGGGTGTAGAGGTGGGGGGGGGTGTAGAGGTGGGAGGGGTGTAGAGGTGGGGGGGTGTAGAGGTGGGGGGGGGTGTAGAGGTGGGGGGGGTGTAGAGGTGGGGGGGGTGTAGAGGTGGGGGGGGGGGTGTAGAGGTGGGGGGGGGGTGTAGAGGTGGGGGGGGGGTGTAGAGGTGGGGGGGGGGTGTAGAGGTGGGGGGGGTGTAGAGGTGGGGGGGGGTGTAGAGGTGGGGGGGGGTGTAGAGGTGGGGGGGTGTAGAGGTGGGGGGGGGTGTAGAGGTGGGGGGGGGTGTAGAGGTGGGGGGGGGTGTAGAGGTGGGGGGGGGGGTGTAGAGGTGGGGGGGGGGTGTAGAGGTGGGGGGGGTGTAGAGGTGGGGGGGGAGGTGTAGAGGTGGGGGGGTGTAGAGGTGGGGGGGGGTGTAGAGGTGGAGGGGGGGGTGTAGAGGTGGGGGGGGTGTAGAGGTGGGGGGGGGTGTAGAGGTGGGGGGGGGTGTAGAGGTGGGGGGGGAGGTGTAGAGGTGGGGGGGGGGGTGTAGAGGTGGGGGGGGTGTAGAGGTGGGGGGGGTGTAGAGGTGGGGGGGGGTGTAGAGGTGGGGGGGGGTGTAGAGGTGGGGGGGTGTAGAGGTGGGGGGGGGTGTAGAGGTGGGGGGGGGTGTAGAGGTGGGGGGGGTGTAGAGGTGGGGGGGGGTGTAGAGGTGGGGGGGGGTGTAGAGGTGGGGGGGGTGTAGAGGTGGGGGGGGGGTGTAGAGGTGGGGGGGGTGTAGAGGTGGGGGGGTGTAGAGGTGGGGGGGGGTGTAGAGGTGGGGGGGGGTGCAGAGGTGGGGGGGTGTAGAGGTGGGGGGGGGGTGTAGAGGTGGGGGGGGTGTAGAGGTGGGGGGGGGTGTAGAGGTGGGGGGGGGTGTAGAGAGAGGGGGGGGTAGAGGTGGGGGGGGTGTAGAGGTGGGGGGGGTGTAGAGGTGGGGGGGTGTAGAGGTGGGGGGGGTGTAGAGGTGGGGGGGTGTAGAGGTGGGGGGGGTGTAGAGGTGGGGGGGTATAGAGGTGGGGGGGGGTGTAGAGGTGGGGGGGGTGCAGAGGTGGGGGGGTGTAGAGGTGGGGGGGGGGTGTAGAGGTGGGGGGGGTGCAGAGGTGGGGGGGGGTGCAGAGGTGGGGGGGTGCAGAGGTGGGGGGGGTGCAGAGGTGGGGGGGTGTAGAGGTGGGGGGGTGTAGAGGTGGGGGGGGGTGCAGAGGTGGGGGGGGGGTAGAGGTGGGGCGGGTGCAGAGGTGGGGGGGGTAGAGGAGAGGGGGGTGTAGAGGGGGGGGGTAGAGGAGAGGGGGGTGTAGAGAGGGGGGTGCAGGGTGGGGTAGTGGGTGGGGCGCCTGGAAACGGCTGTCAGAGGGATCGGACTTCAGACTCAGCTTTGGGAAGAGGCGGAGGAGGCGGCGGCGGAGGAGCGAGGAGCGAACGGGGAGAGACGAACGCGGCGGGACGGGCGATGCCAGCGCCGTGGCTAACTGCGGAGAAAGGAAGTTGTGTCGAGGCTTTGTGGCAGCCCGGGCGCGCGTCGACAACGAGGCGAGAAACTCACGGCCGAGTTGAGGAGGCCCCGAGGAGAAAGATGCAAGGCGGCGGCGGCGAGTGGCGGCGGCGGCGCTGACTTTTAACCACCGTGCTCGTCGCGCGCAATAAGCCGCCACGCGAAAGCCGAGTTGGATTTTTGTTTTGTGTTTCGGTCGCCTTGCAGCCAGCCACAAACGTGTGCGGACTTTTGTTTGATTTAAAACAACAGCAGCAGCAGCAGCGCAAGTTGTTTGATAGTAACTTGGTGCGCCTGTCACGTTACTGGGTGGGGGTTGTTGTTTTGGGGGTTGTGGGGGGTTGTGGGGGGTAAGGGACCCCTCAAGCCAAGGGGGTGAGCCGGCGAGGTCTTGGGGATCCGTGCACGGAGCGCTGTGGCACAGCGCAGCGCGGGCGGGATGATCGCGATGGTCAGGATGGTGCCCCGAAGGGAGGCAGCCTGTCATCATCATCATCATAGCTGGACGTCGGTGCTGCCGCTGGCACTGCTACTGCTTCTCACATCCACGAGGACCTGGGCCCAACAGCATGTTGGAGGAGGAGGAGGAGCAGGTGGAGACACCGGCGGTGGAGGAGGTGGTCGGGCCATCTCTGTTCCCGAACACGGATTCTGCCAACCCATCTCCATCCCGCTGTGCACGGACATCCCGTACAACCAGACCATCATGCCCAACCTGCTGGGCCACACCAACCAGGAGGACGCGGGCCTCGAGGTGCACCAGTTCTACCCGCTCGTCAAGGTGCAGTGCTCGCCCGACCTCAAGTTCTTCCTGTGCTCCATGTACGCGCCCGTGTGCACCGTGCTGGAGAAGGCCATCCCGCCGTGCCGCTCGCTCTGCGACAGGGCCCGCCAGGGCTGCGAGGCGCTCATGAACAAATTCGGCTTCCAGTGGCCGGAGCGGCTCCGCTGCGAGAACTTCCCCGTGCAGGGCTCGGACGAGATCTGCGTCGGGCAGAACCACACGGACAAAGCCGGACCCACGGCGCTGCCGCCCACGCCGCCGGGCGGTGGCGGCGGTGTCATCGGAGGAATCGGCGGTGGGGCCGGAGATTTCGTGACCATCCACACGCGAAGGCCCCCCGGCCGAACGCACCCGTTCATGTGCCCGAGGGTGCTGAAGGTGCCTCCTTATCTGAACGCTCAGCTCTTCAGGGAGAGGAACTGCGCGGCGCCCTGCGAGCCCAAGAAGCCCAACGGGCTGATGTACTTCAGCGAGGAGGAGCTGCGCTTCTCACGCCTTTGGGTGGGCATCTGGTCGGTGCTCTGCTGCGCCTCCACCCTCTTCACCGTGACCACGTACCTGGTGGACATGCAGCGGTTCCGGTACCCGGAGAGGCCCATCATCTTCCTCTCGGGCTGCTACTTCATGGTGGCCGTGGCGTACGTGGCAGGCTTCCTGCTCGACGACAAGGTGGTGTGCAACGAGCAGTTCTCCGAGGACATCTACAGGACCGTGACGCAGGGCACCAAGAAGGAGGGCTGCACCATCCTCTTCATGCTCATCTATTTCTTCAGCATGGCCAGCTCCATCTGGTGGGTCGTGCTGGCGCTCACGTGGTTCCTCGCCGCGGGCATGAAGTGGGGCCACGAGGCGATCGAGGCCAACTCGCAGTACTTCCACCTGGCCGCGTGGGCCATCCCCGCGGTGAAGACCATCACGATCCTCGCCATGGGCTTGGTGGACGGCGACATGCTCAGCGGCGTCTGCTTCGTGGGCATCAGCAGCGTGGCGGCGCTGCGCGGCTTCGTCCTCGCGCCGCTCTTCGTCTACCTCTTCCTGGGCACCTCGTTCCTGCTGGCCGGGTTCGTGTCGCTCTTCCGCATCCGCACCATCATGAAACACGACGGCACCAAGACGGAGAAGCTGGAGAAGTTGATGGTGAGGATCGGCATCTTCAGCGTGCTCTACACGGTGCCCGCCACCATCGTCATCGCGTGCTACTTCTACGAGCAGGCGTTCCGCGAGCAGTGGGAGAAGACGTGGGTGTCCCAGTCGTGCAAGGGCTTTGCCATCCCTTGCCCGGTGAATCATTACCCACACATGGCGCCAGATTTCACCGTCTTCATGATCAAGTATCTGATGACGCTAATTGTGGGAATCACGTCTGGCTTCTGGATCTGGTCGGGTAAGACCTTGCATTCCTGGAGGAAATTTTATACCAAACTTGCAAATGGAAACAAAGGTGAAACCACGGTCTGAACTGAAGCAAGATGGAAGGGGGCGAGGGGGGGAAACCCCTTCAAATGTTGGGGTTTGGTCGCAACTGTATATTCTATACAGAAAATAGACACACATAGTATGCATATAAGTAAATATACATATGTATGTATTTTAGTCTGGCTTTTAAAAGGCAATTTTTATTCAAGCAGATCCTTGTACAGACCTGTAAACTGATTATATTTGTATTTAAATGACCAATAGTCAATAGTTGTTTTGTACAATTTTTTTCCCCTCATGTGAATATCCTTATATAACACTGCAGTATATTATATTGCATTTTTTGTACAAATTATTAGTTGGAACATTAAAATGCTGTATACTTTTAACAACTTCCAACATTGTTTGCTCTCCTTATACAGATCTCGCCAGGAGAGATTTTTTTTAAACCCGTCAGCCGTGTGTGACAAACGTGACAGGGTCATTAAGCCTACTTTTAAATGTCAAACAGTGGTAAACTGATCAGACAAAACACAAACGTAAATGATTGGAAAAACATTCAGTGCTGACTTAACCTGAAGTAGCTTTTGACATCGCTTTGTGGAGGATAGAATGCAAGTTGGCAATTTTATTTTTCACGCCAATAATCCTGCAGCCTTGTGTTCACCGGCTAACTGTAAGGCATATATATTTTCTTAAACAATTGTAGACTCAAGCCTCACTGCTCATTTCGACTGCAATTGCCGCATTACAAGTTTACTTGACTTGCACATTATTCGCACATTATTCGCACAATTACAATTCGTTTTAAACAATGGACGACTGTGAGCGATACGTATAGGTAAGGCATTCATCAGTTCCGGTACAAACCTGTACACGTATCTTTGTTTCAATACAAATTATTTTTGGGGGTCAAATAATGAACCAAAAGACGCAAAAAAAAACCATCCAGAAGTTGGCATTTTATTGCTTTGTTTTCTGCGGGAGAAGGCAGAGAGTTACGCTCTTGTAATTTAAAAACTGTGACCCAAACTTTTTTACAAAAAAGAACACTTAAAAAAATATAAATGCAGTTGATCAAACTAGAACATTTTAAAACGTACAATTTCCTTTCAGAACTCTGCATGCACACACAAACTGCTGGCTCACACGTATGCGGATCGTAATTGTCGTTTGCATGAGCGCTGCTTATAAAATCTTATGGGGTTAAGCACGCCCTCTACGGTTGCCAATGAGTTAACTTGCTCTTAAAGTCTGTCACCAATGCAATTCATTGCATTGTGGTGATATTTATACGACTGCCAGTGACAACTTATAACGCCCGTGCGTGTACATATATCCGATCAGACTTGCTGCTGGTACAACAAAAACAAAAACCGAACGTAAAGAGTAGACTGCCCACTTTTGATTTCTTAACGTGACCTGACCATTATTTCACCCCCAGTGCAAATTTGATCCAAGTTTTGTTTCATGCACACACAGCATACCGAAGTCACCAGCCCACGCACCAATAACAACGCAACAATTAAAGCGTCCTCAATGTTGACGCAACAGCAGCGTAACACAGATTTTTTTTTTAAACCCTCATCGCCTTCATGTCTTCATTTTTTTATGTGCATATTTAAGAGGCAAATGTTAATAAATGTTTCATAGAGCGTTGTTCATCCGCATGCATTTGATCTGGGTGGCAATTAGTTTGGGGGAGCAGACAGGGCTGAGTTGCTTGCAGCCCAGTCGTGTTCTCTGGGGACTCAAAGGCTTTTCTGCAGCTGTCTTTCATCACGTAGACACATGTCATGCCCGCCTTCTCACGTTGCACCGGAGGCCATGGACTGGAGGTTTTAAAGAGAAATAAAATCCCTTCCTCTCAGGAAATGGTGCACGAAAGAGGGGGGGGGGGACAGTCCTACTTACCCCTCCCACCCGCCGCATCTCTCAAATGCAAACCCGCCGCTCACGCATACACTTCTCGTATAAATGCCGTTCTTAAATTTTCAGCGCTTACATTTTTTTTGGTTGATACGCTGAGCCATCGACCATCCGTCTGCGCTTATAGTTTGGCGTTATCGCGTCGATTGAAACGTGCGCGCGCCAAGAATGCGCCCCAGGTACTTGCTTGCATGCAGCAACGGTGCGGTGTCTACAACAACAAACAGACGGTTCACATCACGTTCATAAATGTCAATGCACATGTATTTATTTATACACAGTACAATTATTTTTGTATGAGCAATAGCTTACTCCAAAAAAAATGGGACGTAACACTACACCACATGTAAAATTAAGCTTGCGTACACGAAAATGCACTGCATTATTACCATTTGTAATGGTACATGCTTTGCCCCATGGCTGGCTAATAGGAATCAATATTGTACAGCCCCCGTGTTAATCAACTGCTGGATGGTGGATCGTGAGGAATGTTTGACCATACTTCATCACGCTTGTCAGCGCGGGTTTGTGACTGGTGTATGGATGCCCTGGACTTCCATCCCTCGTGGCTGATGCAAGGCATGACCGGGAATCGAACCTAGGACGCAGGATTCGGAGCACAAACATGGAAACCAACCGCGACACCACTCGTACCAGCCGTAACCAACGACACCCCAATGCGAAAATAGAAAAGCCAATTCTTATGACATTTTCATCGAGAAATACATCATTTCAATCCACGGTAGTCGATCTTCCAAGAGCTTGCCAACGAAATAAAGCTTTAGCACAAGATTGTCTGGTTTCATGCAATGCTTAAAAAAAATGGTCGTGTGGATGGCAGGGGTCGGGGTGGGGTGGGGGGGTGAAAACAATTGTGTTTGGCGCAGTTCGGAGTAACACTGGAATGTGAGAATACACACACACACGTACACGCGCGCGTCCGCATGCCAAGCGTGACTGGCCACTCCTGGGGTAGCCGATGCCGTGCTGGTTTTGGCTGCTGACGTGCTCGCCTTGCCTTGCTTTGCCTTCATTTGCCTTTCTGCTACTGGGCTGCACCAAGAGCAGCGGAATGAAAGGAGAGACACAAATAGATTGTTATTCGAGCCGACGGGCCATTGTGCTGTAGGGTTTCGACCCTGGCGCCTGAAAGGGCAACTTTCCCCCCCCTCCGCCTTCACCAGCACCACCAAACTCGCCCCCTCGGCCGGCACCTTCCCTGCCACCACCACAGCATTCCCCTCCCCACCCTCTCCCTGCCACTCTTTTTCTCCTCCACTCTTCTTGTATCCAGCTCCCAAACAAAAAACCACCCCCTTCTAACAGCTCCTTAAGCATCTGAATCAGCCAGAGAAGGAGCCTTATCTAAAACGATTAAAATATGCCAGGGATGGACTCTGAAAACGTAAAAGAAAATAACAGAATAAAGTGTTGAAAACGTTTGTATGTATTTTTATGCAAAAACAAACTGCTGTATCTATGAGGGTTTACCGAACAAGATGAAAACCATAGTTTGTAGGTACGTTCAAATTAGGCTCTGGATTCAGCCCTCCTTCCACATTCCTATATTCAAGTCATTCTACATCGAAAATGTCTCATGCATAGGGGGTGCAGTAAACAGCAAGAAAACGCCGTCATCACCATCTCGTCGTTTACAGATTCGATTATTTTAGATTTGAAGCTTTCGTGACTGCAAGGACTGCAAGGATCCATACTCTTCGGTTCTATTTTTTGTTGTTTTATACTTTTACGTGACTACCGAATAGAACCAAAGAGTAAAGATTCGATTATTGTTGGCATAACCAAGATAATGGGGCCCACGGTGTGGAAGTAGAGACTTCAAATGTATTATATATGGTTCCAAGAGGCAGATTGTTCTATACGAATGCATCGTAATCACGATGAAACCAGTATACAGTTGTGTATCTGTACCACTGCTGCTTGTCCGTCGGTCACATTTGCTCATTTATTTTGATGACTATAGGCAAGAAGACCAAGAACGATGCTCCTCTTCAGAAACTGATGACGGTTTTGCATAATGGGTGCTTTTGATGCGTTTTTTTGTGTGTGTTGACCGAAACTTGCGAAAGCTACGACAGAATGCAGGATTGGCAAAAGCGGATCGTATCACACTGCTCGGGTCTTTTTAAGCGCTTGCCGTTTGTTTAATCTATGTATCGCGTCCTCCCACAGACTTTTTAAACCCCCTACTTGAAATCAGGTTATGCTACGGGGCTTGCCCCTCTATCCACCATTCCACTCTTTGAGAAACCTTGCTATTGCTGGTCTGGTTTGGATTTTTATCCCTGATCTTGCTGGCAACATTGTTGTCCAACTTGAGTTATGAGGCAAAAAGAGTTTCCAGATGTGGAGTTGGCTTTTAAATATATATAATATGCTTTCATACCGTATGCCCTCTAAAGGAAATATTTCATTATTTTACTACTTTTCATATCCAATATCTTTTAAGTTATGTGGGTGATAGGACATTGCTATTTGAGATATTTCCTGTTTCATCTCAGTCGCGAGCTGAACTACAATGACAATCTTTCTTGCTGTAACATTTTCAGATTTGCTTACTAAGCTTAACTTGTAGACAAACATCCATTTGCACAGTTGACACTGACGTTTGGTACTGCTTGTTACTGGAAAGTTCGACTCCTAGCATTCGTGAGATGGGAGTGATTGAGAACTGTCAAGTCAAGCTGAACTGTGTAGATAAATGCACTACATCGTACAACTATTTTGTTTGTTGATGCAGTGGCTTGGAGTATTACAAAGGTTTAATCGCACAAGGTTTTTCTTTATCTATTTGAAGTTGAGCCACTCTTGATTGCGGAACAAATGGTTTATTTGCGTGACATTTCTATCGTTGCATAGGGGCAATAGGGGTGAAGGGTGGCACAGTGATTATCGCACTGCGATATGAACCTGGCGAACCGAGTTAAATTTCAGGCCACGGCTAAGATCGGTGGTGAGTGATATCTGATCCAGTTCTAGCCCCCATCTTCACCCAAATGAGCTAACCACCGCTGTGAAGTGTGGTCAAACAACCTCCATGACTGGCATGATATGGGGAACCTTCATTCAGCAATGGATTGACAAAGGGCTGTAAATTATTATTGTTAGAAATGTATCCTGCGTATTATGTTTTTGTGCCATTCTTGTAGCGCAAGACTATCATAATGACGTTGCCATGTGGTTTTACCTGATTAAATAATTTGTGGGTATTTTTGTTTCAATATGGACTGTGAAGCTGACACAAGTGACCTTGTCTTGTGCAAAAAAGTATGACAGGATATTTAACTTTGAAGCGGACTACACATGTTACTCATGAATACGCCCACAGTATTAACCAGGGCAGCTACTGGGATCAAACTGTGGACCCCTTCAGCAAGCAGCAAACACGCTATCACTCAGCCATGTTACAGGGGTAATAAAGGCGGTTTTTACTTGATGAAAAACAGCAATACCAATTTAACAAAAAAACTCGTGCAAGTCTTGCCTTTGTGCTTCAAAGGAGCACTCAATCTTGCCACTTCCACTCCCAGTTATGAGGCTGTTTGATTGAAAACGCCTTCCCACATTTCTGGGAATTCTGGGAAAGTGAAGCCAGAAGAATACTGTAGCTGCCTCCTAAAACACTATGCCAAACCCTTGCCTCCTCAAACACCACCCATGGCAATTATATTGTTTGACAAGACCAATGCTCAACCACAGCTGTAAAGCAGATGTCAAGGCCTGATCGTACACACTGCTTAAACAGAATGTTTAAATTTGAAATATACAGTACACCATACATATGAAACAGCTGTCCAGAGTTTGTTCCACATGCTCGACAATAAATTTCACTTCAAGGATGCATAAATGTAAGCCTACCGTTTGTTTGTGGTAAGTTTTTTTTTTAAATATCCTGACTCGAGTTGCCAGGTCATTTAAAGGCACATCAAAGCCTCTCCTGCATTGAGCATGATTCGGTAATGGTGCCCCATGCAATAATACTCTATTATAGTAATTTGGGCCAATTTAAAACGAGAAAAAAGTATGCAATTAAAAAGAAAAAGTTAATGAAACCAGAAACCTCTGGGCAAACTGGAATGATTAGACATCCTCATTTTTACTTAAAACTGGGACCTAGATGTGCTGCTGCCCTCATGCCCTGGCTATTACCGCCAGGCTCAATAAATCAAATGAGGTCGTGTTTGACTTGCAACACGTTGGTATGCCTGTTGGCAAGTTGTGTATGCCTAATAGAAACACACTTGAGAAATTGTAATTTTTATACTAAGGGAAGTTATTTTTTAAAATACTTTTAAACAACCTTCCTGTCTTTTTCACCGCTTTATTACAATTTTAGCTACAATACACGCATTACGTCAACGAGTTGAATAACCCACTCATAAGTCTTCCGGCAAAGAGCAACCACCCTGAGTCAGAGTATGGCCATGGAAGAGACTTTTAATCGGACTTTTCAACAACAAAGAATATTTCTTCAAGTGGCCTTTTATCATGTACGCAGCAAGGCTCGCAAATTGCGATAAACACTGCTATGAGGCCGCCGATCACACTGGAAATGTTTTAATTCCCACTGCTAAAATGTAACAAAGTTAGTTGAAAACATGCAAGTACTACGGTTATTTATTTGTGTGTTGTCATTGGTGACTGCTATACTGAAGAACCTGGCTTAATCATGGGTGGCTGCCCAGTTTCAAACTCGGGATCTTAGCAGTGCCGGCTCAGCGCTCTATACTCTGAGTCTCCCAGTTACCTCATGGAATTTGTTTTATCCTATTAGCACGAAGGGTAAGTATTTGAAAGGAATGCTTCTGCTATGATGGATGTTCTCATCATTTACACATTTGACCTTTGGAAGGACGTACGCAATTACATCTGATTCTTTGGCACTTTATTTGAACAAGTGAACTGAAAGGCCAGCATGAGTGCTCCATTCTACCTATTATGGTGATATGCCAGCAAAATCTGGCATGCGTACAATAGCTACTGGCCATCATTGTACGCATGTGGTAATGTTATAATTTGCATTTGGTGAGACGGATTTCTTTGACTCGTAATCGCTTGTTCCTTGGGACACCCCAACTACAACTTCTATCTCCCAATCATGGGCAGCGTCATACATGTAAAGCTTAATCAAAAAGGCCGAGGATTTTGGAATGCTGGACTCTGCAGAGTAAATGTGAGGGAAATATTAATCCACTGCTATTATTTTTTTATTTAAAGCTTTCGTGACTGCAGGGATTCATATTCTTGGTTCTTTCGGTAAAGTCACGTAGAAGGGAAACAATAAAATAATACAAATATAAAACAATAAAATTCTCACGACGTTTCGACTGCAACACAAGCAATCATCATCAGGTGTGGTTTTCACTGCAACACAAGAAATCATCATCAGGTGTGGTTTTCACACCTGATGATGATCGCTTGTGTTGCAGTCGAAACGTCGTGATAATTGCATTGTTTTATATTTTGATTATTTTATTGTTTCCCTTCTACGTGACTTTACCGAAAGAACCAAGAATATGAATCACTGCTATTATATTATTACTTTATCATAGTAAACTCTGCCATGAGATTGTGCAACATACATGTGAGGAAAATGCTAATACACTGCTATATGTTTACTTTATCATAGTAAACTCTGCTATGATTGTTTTTTTATGTGATTGGTGTTTTTTTTTGTGCAGTCATTGCGACAGGCTGAGACCATCAATGCTCAAGACTCGGGGAACCCGGTTTAATCACAGATTGTCTGCCTGGATTCAAAACCCCCAGGATCTCAACGGTGCCAGATCAGTCCTTTGACCTCTGAGCCAGCTGGCCACATGATTACATAATAAAGCCTAAGATTGGTAATGCCCGAGGTTCACTATAATATGCATTGTACCGTTGAACCCTTGAGTTGAACACATACAATAATTTTACCACGCCGTCTCACGCCGCGGTGAAGTTTCAGAGAATGCACGTTTGTAATTTAGTAGTGTGTGCGTGAACTGTGCACCCAGATACACAGTTGGGTATTTCAGTGGAACCTGAAGGTTTTACGTCATTGGCAATAGGCATGAAAAGACTACGAACAAAAATGCATTGACTATGCAATACATTTGCAGTTTTTCATTTATGTCTCCCCGAGCTCAAGGATCAAAACCCATAAATATTGAATGCTGAGATTTTGTACTCGCATTCCTTAGCACCGGCAGTTTGTTTCTATTCCTGAAAATACCTTCATTTTTTTCCCAACGGATGGCAGTTGAAATTTGAGAAATAAGGAAAGTATTGTTGTCTCAGGCAAACGTGATCTGATGCAGCGATAAGAGATACAATCAATAATGTCATTTCCGCCATCATCCTAAGCCATATCTGAACTACATTGCTCACAAGATAAGGAATGACTTCCGATCTTTGCTTCTCAACGGGTTCTATGCATCAATGAACACGTGTCAATACAATATACTGTGCAGTATAGTTGCTGAGCACAGGCCCAAGGCATAAAAAAACCAGCAACAAAAAGCACTTAATTGTGTAACGATAAAATAGTTCATACATGCCTTGAATTTAGCAAGGATATAAGAACTTAGGAAAGGAGTTGATGGGAGTGAATTCCAAACTCCAGCAGTGCAAGGCAGCAGACAGAGAAGTGTTTTGACCTGCATTGTGGTGGTTACACACCGCATGGGTGGAGGAATCGGCGCGTGAAGTTCATGGGAACGGGAACCTTGGTAGGGATAAAACTACAGTGTAATAAATAGGCGCATGGGGGGTAATTGGTGAGTTTGCACGGGAGCAGGACAGTAGGGGGTCATATTGGGACGATGAGGTAACGATTGGGCCAATTAAGCTGGGGGGAGCCAAGGACGGCTGTGATTGGCTGGTGTTGTTGTCAGGGCTGAAGTGTGATTGGCTGGTGTTGTTGTCAGGGCTGAGGTGGCGTCTTGAAGTCTGGCGAGGTCACAGGTGCACGGGCACGAGGAGCGTTGTTGGGACGCGGGTTAATTAATTGGGGTGTGATGATAGCGGGGATAAGTTGGGGAGACGTGAGGAGAAACGGGGAGTTGGAGTCGGGGGCTGGACGAGGCAAGACGTGGAGCAGCTGAAGAGAGAAGCAGCTAGCAGTGGGGAGAGCATGGTGATAGCGGAGAGCAGAGACGAAGCAGTTAGCAGTGGAGAGAGCATAGTGATAGCGAAGAGCGGAAGACAGAGACGAAGCAGTTAGCAGTGGAGAGAGCATAGTGAAAGCGAAGAGCGGAAGACAGAGACGAAGCAGTTAGTGGAGAGAGCATAGTGATAGCGGAGAGCGGAAGACAGAGCAGTTAGCAGTGGAGAGAGCATAGTGATAGCAAAGAGTGGAAGACAGAGACGAAGCAGTTAGCAGTGGAGAGAGCATAGTGATAGCGAAGAGCGGAGAGCAGAGACGAAGCAGTTAGCAGTGGAGAGAGCACAGTGATAGCGGAGAGCGAAGAGCAGAGGCGGAGCAGCCAGCAGTAGAGAGACCACGGTGATAGCGGAGAGCGGGGAGCAGGGACAAAGCAGCCAGCTGTGGAGAGAGCACGGTGATAGCCGAGAGTGGGGAGCAGGGACAAAGCAGCCAGCAATAGAGAGAGCACGGTGATAGCGGAGAGCGGGGAGCAGAGACGAAGCAGCCAGCAGTGGAGAGAGCATAGAGACATCGGAGCTGACGGAGAAGCGGAGATCGGAGAGACAAAGGTGGCGAGCGAGTCGAGTGAAGCACGGCGAGCGAGCTGTGGCAACAGGGGAACTGTGGAGCATTGAGGACATGTGGAGAACTGTAAATAAAGTGGTGTTGGAAGAAAGACAAAAGTTGTCCGAGTGAAATCAACCACTACATTTGGTGTTAGAGGTTACTACAAAACCACGCCGACATGTCGAAGAAATCGGCCAAGAGAAAGAACGTGCCGACGGACTCGTCCGACGACAGCAACGACGTGGACGCGATTCCCGTGTCGGGCCAAGTGGCTGTTACTCCTCCGGAGGACCTGGTTGAGCAAGTGTCTGCAGAGCGGGATGGAGGCTCAAGCGGGACCGAGACCCCGGGGCCGTCGGGTGACTGGGGAGTCCTCCTGGCCCAGTGGGAGGCCAGGCTGGCGACGTTGACGGAGGCATTTGACCGCTTTATGACGACGGAGCGGGTGCTATCGACGGTGTCAAGTCGTCCGGCAGCTGTTCCCGTGGCATTGGAACGCGCCGACGATGGACCCGCACCTTCTGGGGAACGGAAACTGAATCGGACGACAATGGAGCACCACCTTCGAGAGCGGGACGGCGACTTCACGTCCAACGATTTGAGGCCAAGGTTGGCGATTGGACAGCGTTTACGAGACGGTTCTGAGCGGCATATCAATCGCTCGAATGGACTGAGAGCGACGCACTGCGGGCACTGCCGACTGCCCTCGACGACGATTCATTGGCGACGTTTAATGGAATCCCTGCCGCCGTCCGGTCGACGCTGGACAGGGCGTTCGCGGCGATGCGGAAGGTGTACGAGCCGCGGTCGGTCGCCAAACGTAGATTCCAGCAAAGGAAGCGGGAGGGCACGGAATCCCCCCTCGCGCTCCGCAGCGCGCTGTTGGCCCTCGCTCAGGCAGCATACCCGGCGATGGACCAGGAGGACGCACTTTCTCGCTGTGACAGGGACGGGCGCGCGTCGAGGACCGGACGCAGCCCTGAATTAACAGGGGAGCATTCCCCGCGCTTGCCCCACAGTGTCCCGTTCAGGGGAAATGGGCCGGCAGCTGGAACTCGCTCCCAAGGAAGAACATTCCGTTAACTCTACGTCTCTTACGGTTGTTGTACAAAGTTCCACGATGCATTGTTGTTATTGTTATGTCCGTGTTGTGCTCCACTACCCGGAAGTCGAAGTATGGTCGTAGCCGAGACGGCTAGATTTTTTCATCATGGGAGGGGGGTGATGTAGTGGAATAAATAGGCGCATGGGGGGTAATTGGTGAGTTTGCGTGGGAGCAGGACAGTAGGGGGTCATATTGGGACGATGAGGTAACGATTGTGCCAATTAAGCTGGGGAGCCAAGGACGGCTGTGATTGGCTGGTGTTGTTGTCAGGGCTGAAGTGGCGTCTTGAAGTCTGGCGAGGTAACAGGCGCACGGGCACGCGGAGCGTCGTTGGGACTGCGGGCTAATTAATTGGGGTGTAATGAGAGCGGGGATAAATTGGGGGAGACGCGAGGAGAAACGGGGAGTTGGAGTCGGGGGCTGGACGAGGCAAGACGTGGAGCAGCTGAAGAGAGAAGCAGCTAGCAGTGGAGAGAGCATAGTGATAGCGAAGAGTGGAAGACAGACGAAGCAGTTAGCAGTGGAGAGAGCACAGTGAAAGCAAAGAGCGGAAGACAGACGAAGCAGTTAGCAGTGGAGAGAGCACAGTGATAGCGAAGAGCGGAGAACAGAGACGAAGCAGTTAGCAGTGGAGAGAGCACAGTGATAGCGAAGAGCGGAGAACAGAGACGAAGCAGTTAGCAGTGGAGAGAGCACAGTGATAGCGAAGAGCGGAGACGAAGCAGCCAGCAGTGGGGGAAGTACAGAGACATCGGAGCTGACGGAGAAGTAGAGATTGGAGAGACAAAGGCGGCGAGCGAGTCGAGTGAAGCACGGCGAGCGAGCTGTGGCAACAAGGGAACTGTGGAGCATTGAGGACATGTGGATAACTGTAAATAAAGTGGTGTTGGAAGAAAGACAAAAGTTGTCCGAGTGAAATCAACCACTACAAAACAGTGATAAGGGGGTGACCGACTGCCTGTACACGAGTTACTGGAGTGATCTGGTGAGCGCTCAATCATCGATCAACCTCAAAGGCAGCGAGGTAGGAAATGGAAACTCCATCCCAGACAACATCGGTATTCCAACGTCGGCCCAATGTGTGCTCTGTATAAGCGGTAATAATTGTGCGGCGTTAAAGAAGGCTTGAATAAATAAATAACCAATGCAACCTCCCCACGTGGTTGAGGTCTTGAGGCAGCTTATAGCCTGGCCTGTTGTCACCCCAGTGCGCCTTGAGATCTCTGCACGATATCACACGTGAGCAATAGCTCGAAGCACCAACACCACCCGCCATGGATGAATTTCACCCCCGATGGCCAGACACCTAGGGCGGCATTATAAGTCACTGGCCTTTAGGTTTCACAATTGCCCTAGCGCTGCTCACTTGTGTAATCTCTAACCCACACCTGCAGTTCCTGTGTGGTCATTAATTGCATGGGCAACACTGACAAAGAGTCCATAATACTGTGCACATGGTGATCCATGCACAGTATATATATAAAACAACATAAATAACCAGTCTGCTTCACATATCCGTCTCCCAAAAAATATATTTCTTACACAATTCATCAGCCGCACGGACTTTGGGAGCGAATCCATCAGCCGCACGGACTTCTGTGAGTGAATACTTTCAGCAGCATTGTTTCAAGGCAAGCAAAGTGGACTGTTTTCAGCACAGTGCCACATCAGCAGAGTTAGGTTTGCTTGAATCAATGATGGTGAAATGCCGCGTTTACAGGCAGGCAAGAGCCCTCCCCGTTTACACAATGGGGTCATTTCATGGGACCTCCTTTGCCAGTACCAAAATATGAGAAGAGGTTTTCCCGTTTTTTTTGGCAACAAAACAGGTGTTAAGATGTTAAAACACCAAACTGAAACTGTTTTTTACAAGGAATCATGTCTGCATTAACCACAATACTTGTGGTCAGAATGCAAACAAAAAAACATACTCCGATAATATATGCATTGTCTTTGAAACTGACTGGTCCACACCAAAGACAGCTTTGTTTTGAGCCTAGTCTCAAACGGTGTTAGACCAGAGGACGCCAAAAGGCGTACAGCACAAAGACAATGCTACTATCAGAGTAATGAGACTAGGCCCAAAAGAAAGCTGTCTCTGGTGTGGACCAATCAGTTTCAAGGACAATGCATATATTATCAGAGTATCTATTTTGTTTGCATTCTGACCACAAGTATTGTGGTTAATGCAGACATGATTCCTTGTAAAAGGTTTCAGTTTGGTATTTTAACATCTTAACACCTGTTTTGTTGCCAGAAAAAAGGGGAAAACCTATTCTCAATGGGGTAATAGTTCAATGCAAAATTGCATAATACATAACTCATGAGTATGAATACGGTACACCACTAAAATAATAGGGAAAATGTATAGACAAAATTCAGGTTATGTAAATAAAATCTGCACATTGTTGAAGTTAGGCTGTTATTTGGCCCAATATAATACCACTTCAGACGTTGCTACACATTTTTTGGTAGTCATGAGTAAATTGAGGCAGTTTGTAAACAGCATCGTACAAATACATGTTGTAGGCTATTCTAAAGGCAACAACAATATTAGCCGAACTAAAACACAACTGGCTACGAATGAAACCAATTGGAAACACTACTGGATATTGTCTTTTGACCAATACAGGGTTTTAAAAAAAAAACTTCGCTGTAATTCTATATCTCGAGCAATCAAAACATGAAAAGCGTTTTTTTATGTTATCAACGTTTTGTTAAAATCAGTTGAGTGTTTTGTTTTCCAGGTCGCGCAGAGACAAAGGTAGCCTAAACAAACTGTAGGGGCAAGTGCTGTTAGCGAGTAGCACCTATGAAGGCTGGCATGGTACACGAGGGGGTGGGTGGCCAGCACCACGCCCGACCGCCTTTGTCTCCCGAGTGACGATGTTTACACACCGCTCCAGGTACTCATTTGAGGCTGAGTCGACCTAGAGAAGGCACAGGACCGGTTCAGATAATCGTCACTGGTGTTGGCCGTGAGCTGGAATCGAACTCGGGTGGGTCAGGTGCGTAGCGCAGCGCACGAACCGCTGTGACACCACTCCCTGCACACAAAGACAAAGATGTCCCGTGTAGCCTAACAGACCGTAGGGGCAAGTGCCGTTAGCGAGCACCTATGAAGGCCGGAACGGTACACACACAAAACCACACGGGAATTTAAACACTATCCACGGCGGCATAACATTTTAAAGCATCAGCCATCACCAAACCCAGACACGTGGGCAATTTGGTGGAGTTTTACATGGGCCCCCATCACCATCATCATCTGCCATGGTCAAATCCCACTGGGGTGAATGTAATATCTTTCCTTTTTTTATTCCCAAAACCGCAGCCCACCGCTCATCACTATCGCGGGCCCATGCGTAATAATCGGCATTGTTACAAAGGATTTCATCGCTCCTTCTATGCTCGGGATGTTCTCCCTCGGGCGCGTTCCAATCGGTTCCCACTGAAATAAAGACAATGCGGCCTCTTCTTCTGCTGCTGCTGCTGCTTCTTCCACCTTGCTCTTCACTTTGGCTAAACATTGAGGAACACGCGGTGTACAGTGCGTGCTTTTTTTTTGGCTGTTGTTCCGCTTGTGATTTGCTGCCATCTGTTGCCATCAATTGCTACTACTTCACGTGTGCTGCACCCTTGTATTATTTACATCACAAGTCGGGGTTCCGTCTTTGCTTAATCTGCTGATTGATGTGCGAGTGGCGCGTGTTGCGTGACGAGACCACGTTTGTATAACGTTCATGATCTTCTTGGTTCTTTCGGTGAAGTCACGTAGAAGGGAAATAATAAAATAATGAAAATAGAACATAATAGAATTCTCACGACGTTTCAGCCACAACACAAGCAGCCGTCCTCAGGTGAAGAAACAGAGCTGTCGGAAAGACAGCTCTGTTTTGTTGACACGGTTGACCCCAGCTGTCGGAAAGACAGCTCTGTTTCTTCACCTGAGGACGGCTGCTTGTGTTGTGGCCGAAACGTCGTGAGAATTTGATTTAATAATGTTGTATTTTTTTATTATTTTATTATTTCCCTTCTACGTGACTTTACCGAAAGAACCAAGAAGATGAATCCCTGCAGTCACGAAAGCTTTAAATAGAAATGTAACGTTCATGATGACAACCGACACACGTTTGGTAGCAGGGGGTGAGTCTTAATACGGTATAACATTACCCATTCTCTGTGGTTCTTTCGGTAAAGTCACGTAGGTAAAAAATAAATGAAGTTAATCAAATCACGACGTTTCGGAAGCAACACAAGCCTTCGTCATTAGGTGGGATAGTCACAGCACCTGATGATGGAGGCTTGTGTTGCTTCCGAAACGTCGTGATTTGATTAACTTTATTTTATTTTTTACCTACGTGACTTTACCGAAAGAACCAAAGAGTATATGGATCATTGCAGTCACGAAAACTTCAAATCTACGGTATAACATTATCAGACCTTTCGCTCTCGCGAGGTTTATTTTTTTAGTGTTTTTTTTCAGTAATTCGTTGACACGGTTGACCCCGCTGAGCCAGTTTTGCCCGGCAATTTTTTTATATATATTTTTTACGAGGCAGATCCGTGGCTCGTAAACACGACAACAACAACACCAACAAAGACAAAGATCCCACTCTGTGTAGGCCTTAACAGACTGTCGGGGCAAGTGCTGTTGGCGAGTTGCACCACCTATGAAGGCCGGCACGGCACACGAGAGGGGGTTGGTGGCCAGCACCACTCCCGGCCGCCTTTGTCTCCCCCAGGGGCGAAGTTTACGCACCGCACCAGTTACTCATTTGAGGCTGAGTCGACCTAGGGGAGGCCCAGGACCGGTTCGTAGCGCAGCGCGCTAATCGCTGTGCCACCACTCCCCCACACAACAACAATAACAAAGACAAAAGATCCCTCGGGGCAACAACACAGAGACAGTTTAACTGTCGCCTGATGAAGCTAGCTGTAATTACTGGCGAAACGTCGTACTCAGATTGTAATTGTTGTGGCTTGGCTCTCCAACACACAACCGGTGTGCTGCACTAGTGACGAATTGGCCACGTTCTGTTTACGTGACAAACCTTACTAGTTGGCTGTGTCGGGTGGTGGCGGGTTTTCACGACACATATTTTACGCGATCTAACCCAAACCCCCCCCCCCCCCCTCTATTATGGAACACAGAGAGACACACACACATCAATTATTGCAGAGAATGAGGTACTGGGAGGGTGGTGAGGCGGTGATCCTTGAGGAATATTGCGCAACGGACAAACAACTTTCCTACATTGCGATTTAAGTAGACGTCGTGTTAATCATTTATCTGTTGGGAGGCGAGAGAGTTGGGTGCCGGTTCATTCAAGAAAAGGCCACGCAAGCCAAAACCTCCTTCTTTACAGATCTTACCCAACGGTGGCTTGCGATTTTTTTTCTTCTTCTTCCACGAGGGGGTGGGGGGGGGGGTTAAATGCAAAAAAAGATTGCTTTGAAAAGAAGGCGAGCCAATGATGCACAAGTGAATTGTGCACAAGGCCGGCCGAGCTTTGGCGTTGTAGTTACAGAGCCCTCCCGAGCCTGGCAACGCGAGGAGAGAGAGAGAGGGCTTTTGGTGGTGGTGGTGGTGGTGTGGGTGGGAGGTTGGAGATGCATTGCAGTCGGCAACACAACGCACGCTTCGCGTTCTTCTCATCATCATCATCATCCTCCTCCTCCTCAACACGGTGTATTTTAATTGGTATTACATTTTCGGGTTGTTACTTTTTTTCCCCCCTTCAGATAACGCCGATACGATTTGTGAGGGTAAATGGGGGTTAGCTGTGTCCATAAAAGCGTTGTAAAAGAAGTGTTATTTTAGTGCAGTGTCAAAAATGCTATAGTTTTTTTCGTTGATGAGTGTTTCGTGAGAGGGGGAGGGGGGGTGGTAAAGAATTATGTTGGAATATGAAATCAGGGTCATCAACAAGTAATCCCGTTACACCACACTTTATGTTCAACTGGAGGAAAGGTACAGTGTAACAATTGTACGTAAGATTGACACCTTTATTTATTTAAAACAAGCTTGTTATAATGTAAAAAAAAAGTGTAATTTCTCATTAACTCAGTTAATGTGATGAACTCCATTCATTGCGTCGGTGTAACCGGTTGTGTTCGTCACAATTGTTATCAAACAAACTGCATCCACCCTCTTTATCCGGATTATAAGACGCACCCTCTCCCCCTCGTGTAGGTTATGTATTGTGGTGTGTGAGCAGCCGAATTTGTGTAACTTTATTACCGCAACTTTAGGGCGCGTCTTTACTTTGCGGAGAGTCTCGTGCTCACGATAATGTCAATTGCTCGGTGACACGACGCATGGGCGCGATGTTGTCTCTCTTAACGATTCCAGAATATTGACATTTAACACAAAACCTAATCGTGTGACACGCTGTCATTTTAATTCACGGGCATGTGATTCATTAATTTGATAGCAAAACAAATGGCACGCGAGGCCATTAATTAGGGTTGGCACTCTCTCTTGTATCCAGTCAAGCGTGAGACAAGGAGGAGTTGGTTTGGTCTGGAGGGAGCCGGCATTGAGGCGTCATGCTGGCCAGTGACAGAGGAATGCCCCTGTCCCTGCTAAGCCGAGGCATTGGCCTGCTCGTTCGGAATGGCCAGGAGAAGGTGGAGGTGTACTTCGAGCCTCAGGTAACTCTCTCACACACGTACGCACGCACGCACGTTCATCCACAGCACAAAGCCATCTGCATTCATGTAAGGTGTGGTGTATGCCATTGTGATCAGCAGCAGCATTTGCAACAGCAGCATCAACAGCAGCAGCATCATCATGCAATTAGCAGAAACTGCTGGGGGTAACATCATCAGTAGCAGCAGCAGCAGGATTTTCATCACAAGCATTATCAGCAGCATAACTTACCTATCAGACGACAATAAAGCAGATGAGGCATCGTCTGCTCTTCACCGCAGGGGCAGTTTGTGTTCTGATCCTGGCCGAGATGGCCTCCACTTCCTGAGGTTTGCTTTGTACTATCCAACACCTGTACAAATTGCAGCCCAGGCATTACCAGATTGCCCATGGTTACATTTTTTTTGGCAAAAGTTATTTGTGTAATTTTTGCTTCCCTTACAATCCCCGAGGACTATTTGAACTGGCGGGTGACGGGAGGCCGGCACCCTGTATGCCGCTGCCCTTACTGGCCCACCGGTGGCCTGGCCAAGACCTACACCACCCGGAAGGGGCCTCTCCTCCTCTACTCCGAGGAGCTCGCCTACCCGGCGCATCTCTACCAGGAGGAGGTTCGCCGTCACCAGCGGCGTGGCCACCAGCCCAGTCTCCCGCAGCCGGAGAGCTTCCTCCAGCAGGTCCAACCTCACCAGCAGGAGCATCTGAATCAGCAGGCCCTGCTGTTCCAGCAAACGCAGCTCAACCACAAGGCTCACCTTCAGCAAAGAGCGCGGGCGGCACGGAGGAGGCCGGAACACCCGGACAGGAATGCGGACGCCGTCACCGCACAACTGAAAACCCTCAGCGACCTGACCGATGCGATCTTGATATATGGATGCAGACAGGTGAGATAATGCCACGCTCGTTGTTCGGTCATCATCGTCACTTTTATTATAATTGTGCTGTTGGCATAATGTAATGCCACGAGACAAAGTGTTCATTCGGAACTCTGGCAAAGGACTGCATTACCCCCCCCCCCCCCACCCCCGTGAGTATTGGTCAGCGGAAGCAGATGTCACAGAAATACCGCCAGCACTATTTAAGTGACCTTTATTTATTGTCCACACTCTGAAGGGGGTGCACTTCCCCCCCCCACCCCCCCGCTGCTGCAGAGGCGGATTAATTGCATGCCAGTCACACCGAGATATAAAAACTATTTAAAGCTGCACATTAGCTCATTTAAATGCAAAACCTAAATTAATATGATGATTTTTTTTTAGTTGGTCCAGTCACTGAGTTGAGACCATCCACTCTCTACGCTTGGTAATGTGGCTTAATCACAGTTTGTTGGGACCCACATTTCAACCCTCGTCGTTCTGCTGTGCTGGCTCAACACCCTGACCCCCGAGCTACCTATATATATGTTTTATGTTCAATGTCATTGATTCAATAAATATAACGGATAACAATACGGGTAGTCTGGGATACCATTACATTGAATTAAAAAACAATTTGGTAGCTTTGCCGAATTTTTTTCCAATCAAACTCAATTTCTACCTGCTGCTCCCATGTAAGTGAAGCACTCGTCAGCACCAGCTTTTGGGGCTTTATCTGCCACGAAAACTCTCGTGACACTCCTGAGGTAGTTCCATACCGAGTGTGGCAAACAGTACTGTGGCACTATCCTCAGTCGACCAGGCCAAACATTCTGGGCTTGAAACCATTGGCTACTTTGTTGAGTAAACATTGATTGAGAGGTTGCACAGTAGCCAGGCCAAACAGTGTGAAACATTGTTGGTTTAGTTGTCCTCTTTCCAGTGTGGCCTTTGGACAAGTGCTGTAGCATGAACATAGCAAATAGAAACTTGATGACGTAGTGGCACAGTGGTGCGCACACTGCTCTGAACCCGGCGACCTGAGTTCAATTTCTGGCCACAGCTAAAATCACAGGCTAGCGATATCCGAACCATTACTTGAAACCTCGTCACCCCCCCCCCCCCCCGCTTCACCAACCTGCAAACAGCTCCCATGACCAACATGGCACGTGATGCATTTCACCAGCAGTGGATTGAGAATAGGCTGTTAAGTTATTTAACTTTTACGCTGTGCGGGATGGGTTCACGTTATACCTGAAGCCACTTGTTAGCCATGGCCAGGAATCAAACTCAGGTTGCCGGGTTCAAAGCGCAGCTCATTAATGTACCATTTTATCGACCTCATACAGCACGTACAAAAATAAATTAATAGATTCTTACACAATTTAAAACATTTGTTATTACATTAATCAATTGTTTCTCGCCCCTATTGGTTACGCAGAATCATGTAGTGTGCCAAAACATCAATAATACGAAAGGTTTATACCACAGAATTGCAGCACTTAAGACAACATGTTTAAAAGACCTCCAGCAGTCAAATCATTGAACCAACATTCTTGTTGACCGAAGACAAGAAATGTGATAACCAATGCTTACTCGGCCGCTTCATCACTATTTGAACAGCCCCTTGCACATTTCTCTGGCTATAATTCATTGATCTGTTATGCAATTATCCAACATTATGCTGCTTTTTTTCAAAACGGATCACGACCAAAATGGGAAGCAATGTAGTCATGGTTTACAGTATAGCAATAATTGTTCATTAAAATATCGCAATAACGCCACAGAGCTAGCTAAAGAAAATGAAATATGGGTTGTGCTTGCAAAAAAAGACATGGGAAAACACTCTGGGGTCCCTTTGAAAGAAGTGCCACTTTGCAAGGCTAATTTAGACATAATTACCAGTACATACACATGGGGCTTTAAGTGCATCTTATTATAGCTCTGTACCAAACATGCTCCCCCAGGCGGTATTATCTTGAGAGCTCGGTGTCATACCACACATGAATTATGAGCCTGATGATGACGCATGTGTAGACCTTGGCTCCTCGCGCACTTCCTGCAGACTCAACTCGCCCTTCTGATGGGTGGCTCAGGGAAGTATTTTATTCTCCACAAAGAAATATACACCCGAGTGTGCAGGATATTGGCACTTCAGTGTTGTCCCCACGGTCTACTGCGGCTATACGGAAAACGTCTCTCACCAGGGCACCTGAGAGCAACGGGACTCTCTCTTATCCATTTTTCACTGGCACATCACAGCCATGCCAGCGTGGGGCTCTCACGGTATGTGTGGGTAGGTTTCCACTGGCTAATTGCCAAGCTGAGCTCGAACAAAACCGTGAAACGTGAGCCTCATAAGGCATCTGAATCTGACTCGGGGGCCAAACAGGGTCAGTGACCGAGTTAATCACGATCATCATGCATGCGCCTTAACTCGTGGATTGCGTGTAATGTTAATTGGTACAGTGAGAACTCGCTGTTACCGCGTCATAGACTCGTTCGTTTCGTGTGACGTCAGCAGCATGGCTCGGGTTCTGCAGTGGAAAAAAGACATTTCTGAGCCGCCCCGGGCTAACTCGGCACAGCCCCGGCACGGCTTGGTTACGCGATGGAAAAAAAGAGGCGTCTGTGTGTGCAGATTGTGGGAGGCCAGCATTGCCCGAGCATCCAGTCCCTTCCGTCGGCGAAGGCGAGCAGGATCCGGCCGGGCTACTCCGCACGCCGCTACCTCTGCAACTGGTTTCACTCCTGGGATGAGGCGTTGCTGCTCAAGCTCCACAATTCGGGTGCGAACCCTCGGACCTTTCTGCGGTGGAGTGTGTGGTGAGAAGACAGCGTGGGGTACGACGGTGCAGCGGTTAGTGCCACGAACACGGCGGCCTCACAGTTCGAGTCCCGCCTTACGGTCAACACCAAGTGACAAATATCCTAACCGGTCCCGGGCCTCCCCGAGGTCGACTCAGCCTCAAATGAGTACCTGGTGCGGTGTGTAAACATCGCCACTGGGGAGACAAAGGCGGTCGGGCGTGGTGCTGGCTACCCCACCCCCTCGTGTGCCGCACCGACCTTCATAGGTGCTTGGTAACAGCACTTGCCCCAACAGTCTGTGAGGAATATACGGAGGAACTTTGTCTTTGGTGAAGACACAGAAAACCAGTGGATAGTGAAATGACCATTATGCCTTACATATAACCTGCTTTATACAATGCGCACAGCCTTGTTTTAGACCACCAACTCAAAAGAGTCAAAATTTTGGCTGTTTCGTTTAGAGAGCCAAATGACAATTAGTCAACTGTATACCTGTATTTAATGAGTACCACGTGACCTTCCAGCCACTAGAGGCCTCAAGTGTTGCAAACATAACTCTGAAATCGAACCACAACCCTGAATGGTGACAGTTGATTGAATCCTTGCAGCTTTAATCACCACTACAGCCATAATATGTGTTTTTTTCCCTTCCCACTCTGTGCTTATTTTGGCTATGAACAGGTCGGATTTCATACTCCACGCTGTACCGGGAGGGCAGGTGGAGCCCACGCGCCTTCAGAAGAGCTCACTATGACCTTACTGCAGCGCCGCAGCCGTATCAGCTCACAAGCAGCATGCTGCAGGCGCCCGGACCTACCCTGCTATGCAGGACCGTTGCCAGCTATGCGAGCGGTATGCCGACGGTGACCAAAACAAAACACGCAAAAAAATTACCTGGTTACCAGAGAGCGTCGTGATGTAGTAGTAGTACTACTACTGTACTACGTAGATTTTTTTTTCCACGGTTGTGCTGCATGTAGCTCTCCAATGTGCTGATGGGCTTACCGCGAGTTGCTTGGCAGAATGTCCGACGTTGCATCAACAGTTCCCGCCGAAGGTCTCGGACCCGACGACACGTGGAAACGGCCCGGAAACGCATCGGAGAGTTATCGTGAAGTCGCTATTGAGCGTGCGGGTGGCGCAATTGCACGGGTGCCCGCGGGCCAGAGGGATTTAGGCGCCGGGCTAAGAAGAAGTTGTAAGTCATCATTTGTGGTCATTTCCCCCCGGCCACCCCCCTCATTTCAAACGCCTCGCAGCCATGTAAGTCGTGTTGAATGAGAAAACCGGAAGGGAAAAATAAACAATGACAACGAGATGTGTGTGAGAACTCGGTGTTTAGAGTGAGTAACCACATGCACTATGATGAACACGGCCTTACATCGGATAAATATACGGCGGGCCGACGTTTTGGGCAATGGCCCTTCTTCAAAGCAGGGAGGGCAGAGAGATACTCAACGCCACGTGGTTGAAAATCACACTTTCAGCTCTCGTTCCCTGAGGCGATCGGGCTGGGACCATTAACTCGCTGTGCTTGAGAAACCCATTATACTCACAGGTGGCGCTTGCCTGGATTTGAACCCAGGATCTCAGTGGTGCCAGCTCTTCACTCTGATCTAATTTCTCCTACTTCTTTAATGGAAACCCAGCGACTGATGGCCCCTTAACCTTGAAGTGTGTTCCTTAATCACGACGGCACGCGGTGCCTTTGCAGGCGATGAAACGGAGGAGAAGCAGCAGGGTTCCGGCAAGCAGATGACACTGCCGGACGGCGGCGGTGCCTCAAGTTACCCTGACAGCGGCCAGTGCGGCGTTATCGGCAAATGCTTTGATCAGCCTGCGAACGGACATCAGCTTGAGCCTTCATCTCAGGATTGCATCGTGAAGGTGCAGTCACAGAGGCTGTGGCACATTTGCACTTTGAATCTGAAATATGATGGATTTTTCAAGTGGCACCATCAGATGTAAAGCACTTTAATTTGGTTCGATGGAGAAAGCTTTTTTTATTATTTCCTGAGTGTTTTTTTTTTATCATCAACAAATCACTTTTGAAAACCTAAGTTATAGAAAATAGTAAATACACCTCTTGAATTGAGCAAGGTTACATGACGTGGGGAAAAGAGAGAATCGATTGCAATTCCAAAGAGGAGCAGTGCGAGATGGGAAGAAACAGGAATAGATGTGTCATCACCTGCTGTTCTGTGGTTGGTTACAGTATGGATGAGACGGAAGAGTCTGATAGGCCGAGTCCTCAACATGGATGGAGAAATCAGTGGTGGAGCAATCGGTTAAAAATAATATTTTAAATTGGATGTAAACATGTAAACTCTTACAGTTCACACTTTTATTTTTAAGGTTTTTTAAATTATTTTTTTACATTGCTTACTGGTTCATAATACAGGTTTTTTTTGGGTTAGATCGTGTAAATATATAAATGTGTTGTTAAACCCGCCACCACCCGACACAGCCAATTAGTAAGGTTTGTCACGTAATCAGAACGTGGCCAATTCGTTACGAGTACAGCACACCGGTGTGTTGGAGAGCCAAGCCACAACATTTACAATCTGAGTACGACGTTTCGCCAGTAATTACAACTAGCTTCATCAGGCGACAGTTAGATTTGTGGAGAAGTCCACCTGTTTCGTTCCTTAAATAGAGGCGTAGATGTGATAACAACACTTGTGCGCTCTTCTTGAACGAAGTTGGGGGGGATTCATGAATCAACGTTCATTATGCACGCGCATTATGCAAGCCCATTAATCTTGAACTTCCTGTCCAATGTCTGTACTATAGCCTACATGTTAAATCGTTGATATTCAAGTCGTGCTTGATTACTTTTTGCCTTTATTTGTGAATGCGAACGGCAATGTATTATTTAACCTAATTGGGTGAATCCACGTAGAAACATTGCTACCCACTGTGAAAGTACCGCAGACCACAAACGTCTGTGAAAACACACCTTCTTGATAGACGTGTGCTAGAAGAATGGCACGAATGCCAAATGAACTAACGATTTTGATTTGTGACCCGGGTTTCCCTTGAAAGAGAGACTTTTAGCCTCAGTGGCCTTTCACCTGTTCTTTTTTCCTAAAGGGCATCTGTATATCTGTCTACAGGAAACCATAAACAAGATTGATGCCCTAAAATCCAGCAGGCTACCTCCTATTGGTGCTCATATATCAGTAAGTGGAGAAGTTTAAGTTAACATTTTTTCATTGTGCTTTGGTACATACTGCTTTATTATAAAACTGTGTTTAGCAAACTACGCTATGAACACGGTTGACGTACTTTGAGATTCCAGGCAACGCTCTTGCGTCGATGATGAGCGATATCTGAACTATTCATAATACCCACCTTCATGAACCCGCACCGACAAGCATTCTGATGTTGGAGGTATGGTCAATCAACCCCCATGACTGACACTGCAACGTGGAGGCTTTCATGCATCTATGGAATAACAAAAGGCTATACATTTATATGATGTTATTGTAGAATATACACATTATATATTGGGTTTAAAAAATATATTATTTTTTTGAAGACGAGCTAAGCTACGTTTATTCTTCTCAATGTCCTCAAGTTCTTACACAATGCGGGGTAGGTGAAATGTTGACTTTGTTATGGCCGCACAACCGTGTTTTAAAAAGATGGCCTTTGTTTTCTTATTTCCCTTGCCTTTGACTGCAGCCCGCAGTGCGGGAGAGACCCCCACCACTACACCGGACTCTCATTGACACCTCTCATCTCCGCAGCCCGGAGGAAAACAGATCCTTCGCATCATTTTATGGTGGCTCGCTCGCTGGAAACCGCAGGAATGTCGGCAGTAAGTTTTCATCTTTAACGACTTACATGCCGACTTATTGCACTCTACGGCAAGATGCATCATCCTGACATGGTAATGATCACTGCGTAGGTTTTTCGAGGTTGTGCCGAATAGCATTCCCATAGGTTTTCTGGTCGTACAACCCGGTGAGTATGTGGGTTGTACCACGTGTTGTTTGGCACTAGTCTTACATGCTGGAGGCTTCTTTAAAAACTGAATATTCCATTCCTGAATGTGGTACAACCTGAAAACACCTAATGGGGTGATAGTAATCATCATTTTCATCATCAGCACCAGGAATAGTAACATCATCATTGGCATCATAAATCACCTATGATCACATTTTGAAATACAATGCACCTCGACTTGTCTGTGGTAAGATTTCCTGTATCTTAATTAACCACAGGCTCTGTCGATCTGTGACACATCCTGTTATCTGCAGATGGCTCCTTACTCACATTTAGTCAATCAAAAGCAGTCTCCCAAAAGTGTGATTTTGAAGTGCCAATTCATCCATCCTATTATCCACCATTATCTGTGGATCAGCACACGGATATCAAAGTTTATTTCACAGACGTCGACAATATTACAGTATCCCCCAATAGCGCCACATATTAGATAGGTTTCACTCGTACTGTTGGACAGGTTTCCCAAACCCAGCATCTAGTGCTGATCAGCATCCTACATGTTTCGTCATTTGAGTTCTCTCACACATCTCAACGTTGTTGTTTTTTTTCCTTACGGTTTTCTCATTCAATGCGATTTTACATGGCTGCCAAGTTTAACACATTTTCCGAAAAACTTGTCTTTTGACACTTACAAGTTTCGGCGAAGGTTGTGGCTGTGGACAAACGAGACTCGGGACATGGAGAGGAGGACAGGGGGATGTCGCGCTTTCCTGCTCTCACAGAGACTATCTCAAAGGAACCGGCAAGAAAGCCAGTGAGTGATCTGAATCGGCATACTTATCACATCATTAAATTGTCTTTTACGTAACTGACTAGGATATGCTGGTACTGTAAACCAGATGACTTGTAACATATATGTTGGGCCCTTCACCTGGTAGCCAGCATGCTACGATCACATTTGTTTTCTATGAGGTCAATTTGTTTTAAAACGAAAGTGTGCAAGCCTTTCGGCAGGTATCTATGCAACGCGTTGCTAATCCACATCTGTACCAACACCACATTATGCTCATTCACACTTGCTGATTTAAACTGACTTAACTGCACTTGATGACTCGCTGGCACAAGTGAGGGCCAAACCACAGACTGCTGTACCTGCACTTCTGGCTTGGAGGCCCTGTCTTCTTGTTAATGACTAATAACTCTACCTGAATTACCGACTAACCCCTATCCAATGGCCAACAACAATTTCTTTGACATTGCTCGTAAGACACTGGCGTAAAGCAGCATAAGAGTATGAGCAAAATGTGCTCTTCTTCTGGGGGTTAGGCCACGTGTTGAGCCTTACTTCTCTCAAGCTTTCGCCACCACAAATTGCTCCGGGTATTTCCTTCAATTCAACTCCTGGAAATGGATCACACTTGTTTGAGGGAACAAATGTTTGACACGTGGTCTAACCTCGAAGACCAGCACTATCATCACCGGCGACCGCGACTGTATACGTTCTAAAATTAACGGTGTGAGATCACCCTTATGGACGTGGTGGCGGCGCATGCACATTTTCCCGTGAGCAAAACCACCTCCGCGCCTTTGTGTGTTTCTGTGCACTGGCAGCCGCCGTCCGATGGCGTGAAGCTGCCGCTCATTACGATGGAGCCTCCTGCCACTCCCCAGAAGCAACAGGCCGGGGATAACACAGAGGGGGAGGCAGAGCAGAGGAAGGGACCTCCCCAACCACTGCTGCCGTCCATCTCCCAGGGCAGGCCTCCCACGTGGGGCTTAATCAAACAGGGGGCCACCCGGGGAGGCGTCACACCGTTCGAGGCGGCCCGGGCAAAACCAGCAACAGGCGGCGCCCGACATGGCCAAGTTGCCAGAGACGCTGGAACGAATAGAATGGCACGAGCCGACCAAGGTGCTGCCACTTTCGTCAAGCCGCAGCGGGATCGTTCCCCGGATCGTGGAGCGACCAAAGCTCAAGTTTCGGTGCCGCCTGGAGATGAGCCTGTCTGTGCAGCTAAAGAGAGAGATGGAGTGCCAGGCGTTCACTGGGGTGATGCGGTCGTTGCCAGCAGCTCAGGACAACCGGTCAGGCGAGCGACGGATATGGAGGGACCTTCAGTTGTTGGTCAGATGGCTGCAGGTGAAAGCTCTCAATGTAAGCACTAAATGAAGCACCCTTGCATTCGATTTAACTATAGGGACAGTAAACTGTCAATGTGTGGGGAATGCCACAGTGTTTCAAATGGTTTTCCACGTGGTAAATGTTAATAAAATTTAATATGGAATCTGTTCTAGATTCTTGGATTAACATGAAAAATCTGAAAATCGTGGCTCGATATGAAATTTCGGATGATTTAAATAACAATTGTTTTGAATTCATCTAAAGATATGTATGTGGGGATACCGGTGTATACATATATTTGTTGCGATTATTCATTTCCCTCATCCTTCAGATGAGTGGCAGCTTCTTGGGAAAAAGGGGCCCGGCAGCCATGACAGTGCGACAAGCAACAAGGGAGGCAAGGGTGCAAAAGACATGGGCATCAAGGGCGACAAGGCCGGCAGAGACATCTTCATCAACCCAGAGGACATAGGTAGGGTTTCTATACATCCTGGTTTTCCTAGGAATGTCCCCTTTTTGAGGTCACTGTCCTTGGAAATTTATAAGTCTTCCCGGCATGTTTAAAGTCCCAGATTTTGTCAGTTGTGCAGTAATTTACTACTCAAGTATTCTCCCCTCTTTTTTGCTATTGCGAGATTTTATCCTCATCATATTGCTTTTTCTTCCTTTTCCTCAGAGGTAGCAGAAACTGTCGACGTTGACCTCGAGTTTCCCCCAGTAGCCACCGGGGTTGACGTGGGAGCCGGCAAGGTTAGCGGTGCCAAGGCCGAACGGGGTGGTGCTAAGCCTGGCGGTGCCACCGCCGCTCTTGGGGCAGCCGGCGCGAGGGCCGGGGGTGGCAGCATGAAGCCCGGCGACGCGGCCGAGGGCAGCGGCGTGAAGGCCGGAGCCTGCAGCATCACGTTTGAGGGCGGCACCGAGGGGGTGGGCAGCAACTCGAGCAACAAGCTCAACGGCGGAGTCACTAAAGGCGTCCCCAAGGCCGCGGGCAGCAGCGTGAAGGCGGCAGGTGGCGAGGGGACGACCGTAGTGAAAGGGAATTTACCCGAAGAGCTGAGAGGTCGGTGATTCTGGGGTGTTTTTGTGTGGTATTTATACTAACAAGGCGAAAATACGCGAACGCTTAATTTGTTTGCGTGACAAGCGCTTATGCCATCTTCTACGGATTATAACACCCTCCGGAAAGTAAGACACATGGCCAACTTGTGCCCGGTATTAGAACAGTCATGCAAATCTGCTCTCACACACGGAAACACATATGCCTGCCAGATTATAGCATGCACCCCCATCTTTTCCTTTAAAATATAGTTGGAAAAAATGTGTTCTATAATCCGGAGACAATGGTATTAACTGAAAACCTACACCGTTACTTAAAGTACAGTATGTATGTTGAACTTCTTGCACGCCGTATGTAGCCAACCGTGCTAATCGGAGGTGCGGGGAAGGACAAAAAACAATGATTGTAGCCACACATGGCGATCCATTTATCACCCTCTTCTCAACATTATCACCCTCTTCTCAACAGGTGATTGATTATGGTGAATGCGATCGCTCCATATCTGACAAGTTAGAGTGTGAAGAGATTTAATATATGTGTGTTGAGCTATGTGAGAGACGTGTGTAGAGGCTTTAAGAATAAAATGTCGTTTTCTGCCTAATTTTATCCCTTATGTTAGTTGGTTACCTATAAACGAATCGCCTTTTTTTTTCACTAGCGTTATGCTTATTAGAATCTTTGTTTATCCTGGAGAAATCTGATGAGCTCTGACGTTAGTTTTTGAAAGATGTCCAATAGCTTCACAAATGTCCGGTGTGCATCGTCATTACAACTGTACCCTTACAGATCAATCGTACGCTAAAGCATACTTTGTGCATCCTTTTTGCATCCTTTTACCCCGCGTGCATGTTATAGCCACACACACGGGAAAAGACTTCATGGGCAGTGCTGTCCTGGGTCCTGACGGGGAAATCATCAAACTGTCTTTGGTGAGAGCCGCCTATTATATCGAAACTAAAGGGCAAGACGGCGCTGGAGATGTGCTCGTGTTTAACGTGAGCATGGAGCAGAGCGCTGCGGCAGACGAGCGGCAGTGGAACGCGCTCATGGGGACCTCGCAGCGGATAGGAGACGAAGGTACGCAGGCTGCACATTCAGCACCACGCGCAGCTCCTGATCGCCGCTATTAAATGTCCACCCCGATAAGCGACTTCGTCGAGCTAAATTTCGATTTAAAGCTTTCGTGACTGCAAGGATTCATCTTCTTTGGTTCTTTCGGTAAAGTCACGTAGAATGAGAATAAAATAATAAATTAATAAAATAAAATAACACAAAAAAAACGTTCGTTGAGCTACTTATGTGTGGCCAGGTCGCTTCTGAAAAGGAGCTTTATAAACTCGGTGGGCCTTACCTGGTAAAAAAAAAAATATTTTTTAAATGCTCGTTTTACAAGACAGCTGCAATCCTCTCGGGGGGGGGGGGGGGAAACGAGTTAATGTTTGCAGTGGGAAAAAAAAGTGAGGTGAGATCTCCCCGTCTTGTCTTTTGTTTAGGCTCGCCTTGTTAAAACAAATGCTGCCATTTGTCCTGCGCAGTAAAATGTCTTTTAACACTGCAGTGACACGAGTGGGGAAATGTAAAGCAAATATTTGCATGTTTGTACGGAATCATTGCATCGCGGTTAGCGCACTGTGCTATGAACTCGGTGGTGACCTTGCTTCAATTCCTGACCTTGTTTAACAACAGTGGTGAGTGATATATGAACCTGTTCTGGACCTCTGCTAGGTTGCCTCGTTGTGTAAACATCAGCGCTTGCCCAAATACTAAGATGGTCTCTTGCACAATGACAGTCTTAATAGGTGTTCTGCTAAAAGCACTTGCTCCAACGGTCTATATGGCTAAACAAGAATATTTGTGTGTGTGTGTGTTTAAAAAGATGTGAGGTCAGTCGAGTCCGGGGTGATGGAAGACGAGGATTACCAAGACCTTCCGGTTTCCAACAAACAAAGATCACGTAATCCTATGCACAAACTCACTGCCACAGATTTAGCGATATTCTCACACATGCCTTTTACTAACCACTGTTGCATACTTTCAGGTGACATTGACACTGAAAAAGACACAGAAACTGAGAAAGGGACCACTGCTTTTTCTGCTGTTTCTCAGGTACAAAAACACGCGTGTGCATAACCATCATCGTCAATAGCGGTGATTTATTCTCTGCTTAATGAATGCTTCCTTACAAAGTCTCTATACCTCGTGATATTGAACTCCCAATTAGATGAATTTTCAACATTCGGAACTGCAACTTGATCAATGATTTTACTTTACCGTTTGCATTGTTTCCATTTTCTCTCTCTCTCAGTTTCACAATCTCGTTCGCTCCATGTATCTCTACGTGTCATTTTCATAAGTTGTAAATAATCGATACTTGCACGATTCGATACATGTATCATGAGCATGATAATCAATCTTCTTTGGTTCTTTCGGTAAAGTCACGTAGAATGAGAATAAAATAATAAAGTAAAACAATAAAATTCTCACGACGATTTTATTCGTTTATTCTCATTCTACGTGACTTTACCGAACGAACCAAAGAAGATGAATCCTTGCAGTCACGAAAGCTTTAAATCGAAATGATAATCATTGTTTAGTCAAATGAAGCGTCACATGCCTCTAGTATCAACAGCAAAGCGAGGGCGAAGATGCAGTCTGATGTAATTTCTTTTGTTTTTGCACGTTAACAGGGAGCTGCAGACAGTGGATTGTTTGTAACAAGTCCTGTGACAATGTCTGCACTGACGGAACCTGGCACGGTCATGGGTGAGCTGTTATTTTTGTTTTCTCTTCATGGTTTTTGTATCGGCAGGGATGGGACAAAGGCTCCGTTAGAATTACTTGCAAAGCAGTTCATCTCTTCCGTTGTTAGAGAATGGCCTGCAGAAGCAACTATCACAGAGCTACCAATGAGGTTCCTTTCAAATGACCTCTGCCCCACACAGCAGGGGGGAATAATTTCCCTGCATACCCTGACAGTAAAAGTGTAGTGTTTATAATGACGAATAAACTTCTTATGAGGCACACTCTGTTTATTGTAATACTTCTTTTACACAGTCCTTAACACACAGAGGGGTAATACGGTCCCCTCACCCGATACCCTAAGAAGGTACAGCCTCCGGACTTAGCGTCACCTACACACAGGTCTCTTGCTAACCTAAGGAGGTACAGCCTCCTATCTTGGCGGGACTTACTCACACGTCTACCGCTATCCTAGAGTCCTCCGGCTGGGACCTAGGGGAGGCTATTTGACCCACCGCTGACCCGGCAGGTCTTGACCACTGGGTATGCCGAGCCTTAGCCCTCAGAAGGGCTGGAAGGCTGGGTCCAGGATCCTAGCTATCTTCAGCCCGGGCTTCAGTCTTCGTGTAGGGAGAGAACTCCCCGCGCTCTGCGCGGTCACCCTTCTTATACCCGTTTGTGGCCAGGTGTAACCAATCACACATTCCCACGTGGAACTGTCTGATTGGTTCTTACCAAACTGTGGCTACGATCCACTTCACCTCGTCTGACCCCAACCGTTATGTACACAGAGGAAACGCTGCACTGCCCCTTTGATACATAGTGGCAATGCAGGTTACCGAACAGTGAGTAGTTAACACCTCTACAAAAGCAATATTTCAATTCGTAGAACTACTATTTAGTCAAATCAGTTTGCAGTACTAAATGTCGTGGAGGTTTTTTTTTTAATGCAGTGGCCGGCTTGAGACCATCAAGCAGTCTTGCGACGACCATTGCTCTCATAGGGAAATTACTACCCTCTACCACGTGTGTAAAAGAGGATATGGAAGCAATCGCTCTGTGATATCCATTTCTGTGGACCATTCTCTCATTGGTGACCGGCCTGAGACCATAAATTCGCTACACTTGAGAACACTGGGTTAATCACGAGTGGTTGAAACCTAGATGTGGCATGAGATCTAAACAACAAGTCACAAGCCCATATACAATGCGTTGTAGATGGGGCCAACTCTGTGGGCGCAGACACAGCAGTACAATTACACGTTTTGTTGATGTGCAGCTGTGCATTAAAAAAGACAATCACGGCTCCTGCGCTCGGTAAATGTAGCTAATCTGGGCAGAATTAAGCCTAAGCCCTTGATGAATTTAAAATGTAATTCCACAGGTTGAACCATGTGTGAGATAGAGTGCAAAATGTGTTCACTCCTTTAAAGGAATGGGCAAGATTCACTCTGCGTCTGAACAGACAATTGAGTGCATAACAATCTAAAATTACATCTTTAATCTGCTGTTATTAACCCTTATGAAAGAAGAAGTGCAGAATATGAAGGTTTACGTTTTATGCTTATAGAATGGTAAGCTAGCGTAATAAAATTGTTGGATAATTCATGAATTTGGACGATTAAAATGACACTCGGTACAGTTGGTTACAGTTGTTTGCTGTAGAAGTAAACTTTGACTGTAGTTCAGGAAGGACAACAACTTCGCCACATTAGTGATTTACGTTGCCATTAAAATCAAACGATGTATAATATGTGATGCTTCGGGCAAAAGGGCAGTCATCATAGCAGTGTAAATGTTCGCTTCCCACAGCTTGTCAACAAAGTCATTACCACTTGCTTATAAAAAAAACAAGTGCTCACATTAGGCGTGTAATAATGCAGTCCCTTACGAACTATGATTCTATGAATTGCCATGATTCAGGGCGGCAGATCGATAAAAAAAAATCTATGCTTTTTTTACGTCCCATTTTTTCCATCTCGTTTCTTTTGTCATTTTGTTTTCTCCGTTTGCCTAACTGAAAGATTAGCATATAATCTACATGTAACATACGTAGATCATGTACACGTGTACAGATCCTTTTTGTGTATAGACTGCTGGATGAAGGCCTTCCCACACTCTGCGTGTCATGGGGGTTTCCTCGACCATACTTCCCCGTGCTGGCTGGTGTGGGTTTGGTGAAGGCGAGGAGAAAAAAAAAACGCAGGAGTCTGGAAGCACAGCACAGCGATGGAATTGTTCAGCATTGCCCTGTGCTGCCCGCCACGTAGCTCCCGCAGCCCTATGACAACCTTTGTTTGGCGCCAGAGAAATAAAGCCCTGTCGTGATTTAATGAAATGTTACATGTTGCAGCTTTGCCTCCAGCGTCAGAATCGAGGGTCGAGGCGGAGTTCGAAGCGTGGAGTCGCGAGCTCAACTCATCGCTGAGCCCCAACGAGACCGTTATTGTGGAGGACGGCCGCACCGGACAGAGGATCGTCAGGTCGCGGCAGACGCCAACGCAGATGGGACCTCCAAGCAGGAGCAAAACGTCCGTCTCCATCATCCTACCCTCCCAGGGTGCGTCATCCTTTGAGCGGCAGCTATCCCGAGCTGTTCGCCCTTCGGATTCATGCAGGGTGTATGTGTGTGTGTTGAACTTCATTCGCACTGTACCTAGCCAACCGTGCTTATAGGAGGTGTGGGGGGAAGGAGAATGTGAGGATAATGAAATGCAACGGAGGTTTTGTTTGTGTGTATATTGTAGTAAACTACTAGACAAAGGTCTGTTTGTTATTACCACCATCATCATGGGCCATTGCCCATCTATTTCTGGATATAGGCTTTAACACACAGTCGGCATCTCTAAAGGTCCTGGGATGCCACAATGCATCTTGTAAAATAATATTGTATTCTGATTTGAATTGGTACATCTTTCTTTCCCTCTGCCTGTAGGTGTGGATGATCCAGAATCATTCCGTTCCGATGAAGACAGCTCGAGCGTGCTCTCAAACGCATTTAAAGACTTAAAGGAACAGCATTCAAATAAAAACGTATCTGAGACCAGCCAGAACCGTGAGAGGCAAGGGCAGTTATTTAATTTGTCAATCTAAATGTATATTTAGCACATATTGAAAATGTGAATTCTCAAACCATGTGGCTTAAAGCGAACACACTCGCACAATATGCTGCCAAGCTGCACCGGTGTCTTCCTGTTCTGAAATAAATGTGGATACGTAAGCATAAGACCAGGCCATGTTACGCAGACATAACCCAACTTGAAATGTACTCATTTCATCCTTACAGTCGTGGTGGGATGAACTACAGGGGGTAATTATGTGCACACAAGTAATAATCACTTACCCAATGTCTGATACATACTTCCCGAGACTGCCAATACTGTATGCAGTTATACTTCTCTGAACAGCGGCGATTAAGGTGTGCGTTTGCGTTGACAGTTCGTGCACACAAAAATAGGTTGCGTTATGCATTGAAGCAACCGTTCTGACATTCGAGGCGGTACGATCATCACTAAGCGACGTTTTATTTGTTCAGTGAAATGTGTGGAATGGGCTTAAAAACACGATTAATCTCGTTGCAGATCGGCACAAGAAACTGGAAAGAACAAGGCCGTTGTGTCAAAGAAAGGCAAACGCCCCGAGGCAAGGGGCGACAAAGACACGCGGTCGGCAAAGCGCTCTGTCGAGACGCGGGAGCACGCGTCCGTGCGGGAGGGTTCAACGGGGGGGATGAGCCACACCGTGGAGAGGCGGACATCCAGCAACGACCCGGACGACGCGTGGGAAGACAGCGTGGGTGATAACGCAGAGGCGCCCTCGAGGGCCGTGAGTAACACAACCGAGGCACGTGGGATGTGGCAAAAAGGGATCGTCAAGAGCACTGAGCTAACATTGCTGAGATCCTCGGGGTTTGAATATGGCATAGCGTTCCATGATTTTAAACAAGCACGGTCACGGGTTCTCGAGATCCATGAGTAATGTAATGCTGAACTAATTTCATAAACCATAGGTATCACCCGAGGCGTCTTAAGAGGTGGCAGGTTGTTAAAGAGGTCAGGGCACTGAGCTGGCACCAACGGGATACTAGGGCACAATCTGGTGCAGCCACTCATGATTAAATTGGGCTCTCAAGTGTGAGCTGATGGTCTCAGTTGGGACCATCAGCTAAAAAAAAAAACCCATCACGGTACATTGTTTTTTTCATTTCATTTAGATAAATACCAGCATGTGATATTCGATTTAAAGGTTTTGTGACTGCAAGGATTCATCTTCTTTGGTTATTTCGGTAAAGTCACGTAGAATGAGAATAAAATAATAAATTGATAAAATAAAATAACACAATAAAATTCTCATGAGACGTCTCGTCCCTTCACCTGATGAAGGCCGCTTGTGTTGTGGCCGAAACGTCGTGAGAATTTTATTGTGTTATTTTATTTTATCAATTTATTATTTTATTCTCATTCTACGTGACTTTACCGAAAGAACCAAAGCACATGTGATATTCATTAAGAGTATTCAATGTGACAAACATGTCGTAGCAAGTGCGCCTCCTAGTGTGTGGTTCAAATAGTTCTCGTGGTGGGGCGTTATCGTACAGCGGCTCGCGCGCTGCGCTACGAACCCGGCGACCCGGTGTTCGGTTCCCGCTCACGGTCAACATCAGCGACGATTATCTGAACCGGTCCTGGGCCCTCCCTTTTTAGGTCGACTCAGCCTCAAATGAGCGCCTGCTGCGGTGTTTAAACATCGCCACGGGGGAGACAAAGGCGGCCGGGAGTGGTGCTGGCCACCCAATCTTTCGTGTGCCGCGCCGGCTTTCATAGGTGCAATTGCCCCTACAGTCTGTAAAGGCTAAACGGGGGATATTTGTCTTTAAAATAGTTCACCGGATCGGATCTCAGTGGCAGCCCTGTAAAAAAAGAAATCTGCTTCTGTGAGCTGTTCTCGAACACGCAGGGCTGCAGAGCTCTAGCAATGTTTCCAAATGGATTCTTAATCCCATGACATGACGCCGATCGCGCAAATGGATTAAAATTGGGTTTATAGACACGTGCTGCTATTTACAGCCAGGCCTATCCTGGTGTAAGCAATAATATATGGGCTATCTAATTAATTATTTATGATTCGATTCCTCGATTAGTTGAACAGAAATTAGATGGGGAGAAAAACCTCGCTCTTTTCCCACGTGTGCCGCTGGACGGGAGGTGGGGATTTATGATGTCTTCGGCATCATCAACCGCGTCACACTGAGCATGGGTTGTAGGGGGTGACCGCCATTTTAAACGGGGCCCCAGTCATCGGCTGCACCAAAAGTGGTCAATTATCATATAGTCGTTGGTTGAACAACTCTGTGGGTTAATTGTCCCAGCTCTGTTATACATGGCGGCTTGAGGGCTCTGCTGCCAACGTGTAACACCAGGGATCCGGTGCCAATTTGATTGGGTTGTGCAATTGCCAAAACTCCCGTGTTTTCTTTGGACGCAGGCACCATCTTGGTCTGCTGTGCGCACGCACAGAAGCACGATATTTAAATCGGGATAAAACTGTGGCAGACCCACATCGAACGGGGAATTTTATTATCTAGGATAGATAGAGACATAATAGTCAAGAGGGCACACACAGGGTCGGTGGGGGGGCGGGGTCCATTAGACCATTACGGTATTGGCACTGGCATTAAACCGCTTCGTGCAAAGGGCTTGACAGTCATGGTATTTAAGTGGGTGACGTCTACGTACCAAGCTGAGTTTTCATTTTTCCTGAGGTGGCCGAGTGGCTCAGGACCAGCACACCGTAGATATCCTTGTTCTTGATTTTGGGTTTCGGCCACGTGTGATTATCGTAATCCGATTACCAATAACTGCACAAACGCAATCGCACGAAATTTGGGCATTTTTGGCTACGCTTAAGCCTCGACCCTTAAAAAAACACACGTTTGACAAGTGATGACCAATTTTTTCAGAGCATTAAAAAGGTGTCCCTAGCGTAGATAAAGAGGGCCACTGAAGTGGCATCAGAGGTAGGTCTGTGATGTCATCTTCTGGGTGATGCACTGCTCGCTGTCGAGTTGCAAATAATACAAATAGGGGAAAAATAAAATAAAAGCTCCGTATTTAATTTTCTATAATGGAAGCATTGCAAGCAAGTTGTTATTTTTTTTGTTATTAGCACGTGTGTTTTATTCTAACCATCTGCTTTGTTTTTAATGCACAAGGAAACGAGAATCGCAAAAGAAACGAAAACTAAAAAGTCCGAGGGCAGTACAAAAGCCAAAGCGAACGAAAATGAACGGAATGCTTTTGTTGTAGGTAAGACATTATAAATGACTTCCAGCGCCTAGCTTCGAGTCGCACAGGCAACGTTACACATCCCCTGTCCTGTTTTTGTACTACGTAACTCTTAGCTTCAGCTGCATCCAGTTATGTAATGTTGGATCAAACCGTTGATATCGATTCTTAAGATTATAATAATAATAAAATAATGATTTCAACTTGTAACAGGCCACACAGTATTCGCTCACGATCGAATAGAGGCGATAATTTCAGAGGCACGTGGAACCACAGGCAAATGGCAAAAGGCAGCCAGGTGGTGATCGACCACTACATTCCCCCCCTCCCTGCAAGACTGTAGTCCTCTATATATATCGGCCAATTAATGAGTGTTTACATGATGCATATGTACAGCCATTTTGTCAATCCGCTGCTGAGTGAGAGTCTCCCCACACCATGCAGATGGTGGGGGTTCTACGAGGCATACTTTGCAGCACTGTTCAGTGTGGGATGAAGGAGAAGCATAGACATTGGAGCACAGTATAGAACAACGGATTTGCTGCACTGCCCTACACTAACAACGCAGCCCTGCAGCGGCAGCCTACAAGACCTGTTTCATGCATGGTGGACGCTCAACGCAAGCACCATCCAGGCTCAACATCCTACTGAGCCTCCGAGGTCTGATGAGATCCTACTGGATCATCGAAAGGATACAAAAATAACGGTTGTTTCTTTACAATCGCTATTCAGTGCATGTATTGCGAGTGTAAGAATCGATGTTCAAGAAATGAATCGACACTTGGCAAACCGTAGACGTACCCATCTCAAAGGATCACTGCGCGGGTGAAATATTATCGACACATTATATTCTTAGTTTTTTCGGTAAAGTCACGTTGAAGAGAAACAACAAAATAACAAAATATATATAAAACAATAAAAAATTCTCACGACGTTTCGACCATAACTCAAACGGTCATCATCAGGTGTGTTGGTTTGCATAAATTTATTTTTAAACGGCACATTTATTTATTTATAAAAAACGTTGGCGTCACGCACAGCGATTTGGCAGTTTGCCCCGGACTAGTCCATCTATTTTTTTTTAAAAGAGGAGGGGGGAGACGAAATTTTTTATAATGTATGCTGTCTGAAAGCCACTGTAAGCGTGAACAATCAATTAAGAACTGAAATGGTTTATCAAATCTTTCCAATGATTGCTAAGATAGAATCCATCTTCTCGGTTGAAATTGTCTCTGTGCTTGTATATGTGGATAGCCTCATGAACGAATCTCTCATGGAAGCCAGATGGCTTACAAAGAACCTCCGTCTTGGAAAAGTCAATGGCATGTGAGCCTACTGAATTAGAACAATGATCTGCTACGGCCGAGGTGTTGGTCCTACCGTGTTTAAGGTCTGCTTTATGTTCACGAATGCGGTCCGAGACATGGCGTTTGGTTTCTCCAATGTAACTACTACCACAGAGGCAACTTAGTTTGTAGACACCAGGGTATTGTATGTCCGGAATCACATCTTTTACAGACGGAACCAGATCACGGATTTTATGTAATGTGTTGAAACGGACCTGGATCTTGTGTTTATTCAAGATTTTGGAGATCTTTTTTGTGATCCCAGCAATGTAGGGTAAAGTGATGGTTTTGAAAGGCTCCTCAAGAGGGTTCTTCTTCATGGTTTGAGTGATAGCTTTGCGGATTGTATAGTCGGAGTAACCATTAGCCCTAAGAGCTTGGTGTACGTGCTTGAGTTCACTGCTTATGTGTTCCTGGTCGGATATGCATTGGGCTCTATGATACAGAGTCTTGATGAGAGAATTCTTCTGTGATGGATGGTGGTGGGAATCCGGTTTCAGATAAGCATCCGTATGGGTAGCTTTCCTGTAGACAGAGTGGCTCATTGAACCATCAGGTCTCTTTTTAATTAGGACATCCAAAATTTAACCTCCTCTTCAACAAAAGACCGGACCCACACACCAAAAAGTTAGACGTTAATAAAGTCGTAATTAATCGCAGTAACAGTTCTATTTCCGATGGTCTGAAATCCGTTTTAGCTAAAGGTCTAAACTTTGCAGTCACACCTAAACACATACCAGTTAATGATATAATTGCCCAAGTAGACGTTGCTCTCAGGGGCCTGGGTCACATCGCTGCAGACGTAGCAAGATCTGAAATCGCTGCAACCCTCAAAAACGCTAAGATGCCAGCTAGCAACCTCAGCAAAGATGAGCGTTTTGAATTATATAAATTAAAAAAGAGGAATGATATTGTAGTTCTCTCAGCTGACAAAGGCAATGCTACTGTCATCATGGATAAAATAGAATACAACAACAAAATTAAAGAATTACTCGACGATGGTAGTTATACAAAAATAAAAAGAGATCCCACCAACAGCCTCGTCACACAAACCAACAAAATAATGTCTGATTCAACCGCATTAATTGATCAATCTAAACAGTTTTCGTTGAAACCTTCTGCTGCCAGGCCACCAAGATTATACGGCTTACCAAAAATACATAAAGTTGATACACCTCTTCGTCCCATAGTCTCTACTATCAGCTCCCCCACCTACAAACTAGCTCGTTTTTTGTCTGAAATCCTGCGTCCTTTCACTGGAAAGACCACCTCTGCGGTACAAAATTCTACTCACCTGGTATCAACAATCAAGGGTATTTCCCTGTCCCCAGACGACCTGCTTGTCAGTTTTGATGTAGTTTCCTTATTCACCAAGGTTCCTGTACCTGACACCATTGCAATCATTGAAGACTTGGTTCATCAAGGACTAAACACTGAGGTACCCCCCCTGGTGAGACACTGTTTAACCAATACATACTTCACTTGGAATGGAACTTTCTACAAACAAACTGAGGGCACCCCAATGGGCTCCCCCCTTTCTCCAGTTATAGCTAACATTTTCATGGAGAAATTTGAGACTGACGCCATCCAGACTGCCACTCTGCGCCCAACCTTATGGAAGAGGTACGTGGATGACACTTTTGTCATCTGGCCACATGGCCGGCCTGCTCTAGACCAATTCTTCGACCACATCAATTCCATACACCCAGCCATCAGATTTACCATGGAAGTCGAAATAGATGGCAAGATACCTTTTTTGGATGTCCTAATTAAAAAGAGACCTGATGGTTCAATGAGCCACTCTGTCTACAGGAAAGCTACCCATACGGATGCTTATCTGAAACCGGATTCCCACCACCATCCATCACAGAAGAATTCTCTCATCAAGACTCTGTATCATAGAGCCCAATGCATATCCGACCAGGAACACATAAGCAGTGAACTCAAGCACGTACACCAAGCTCTTAGGGCTAATGGTTACTCCGACTATACAATCCGCAAAGCTATCACTCAAACCATGAAGAAGAACCCTCTTGAGGAGCCTTTCAAAACCATCACTTTACCCTACATTGCTGAGATCACAAAAAAGATCTCCAAAATCTTGAATAAACACAAGATCCAGGTCCGTTTCAACACATTACATAAAATCCGTGATCTGGTTCCGTCTGTAAAAGATGTGATTCCGGACATACAATACCCTGGTGTCTACAAACTAAGTTGCCTCTGTGGTAGTAGTTACATTGGATAAACCAAACGCCATGTCTCGGACCGCATTCGTGAACATAAAGCAGACCTTAAACACGGTAGGACCAACACCTCGGCCGTAGCAGATCATTGTTCTAATTCAGTAGGCTCACATGCCATTAACTTTTCCAAGGCGGAGGTTCTTTGTAAGCCATCTGGCTTCCATGAGAGATTCGTTCATGAGGCTATCCACATATACAAGCACAGAGACAATTTCAACCGAGAAGATGGATTCTATCTTAGCAATCATTGGAAAGATTTGATAAACCATTTCAGTTCTTAATTGATTGTTCACGCTTACAGTGGCTTTCAGACAGCATACATTATAAAAAATTTCGTCTCCCCCCTCCTCTTTAAAAAAAAAAATAGATGGACTAGTCCTGGGCAAACTGCCAAATCGCTGCGCGTGACGCCAACGTTTTTTTTATAAATAAATAAATGTGCCGTTTAAAAATAAATTTATGCAAACCAACACACCTGATGATGACCGTTTGAGTTATGGTCGAAACATCGTGAGCATTTTTTATTGTTTTATATATATTTTGTTATTTTGTTGTTTCTCTTCAACGTGACTTTACCGAAAAAACTAAGAATATGAATTACTGCAGTCACGAAAGCTTTAAATCAAAATTTTATTATCGACACGTTTAAAAAAAATGCGCCTTAACGTTTCCCCCCTTTTTAGGCAAACCCAGGAAAACGCGGACGAGCGAAGCGACGCAAAAAGGAGCCGATGGGGAAAAAGCGCCGCCTTCGTCAAAAAAAGAATCCGGTGACGAGCAAAGGAGGAAGAAGCCATCGCGGCGTTCCGCGGGGCCGCCGGAAAATGGTGGCAGCAGGGGAACGGACGATCAGGACTCGGGGAGAGACGACAACTCGGCTTTCCAAGACGATGCGACTGGGCGGCATCGCCGAGGAAGAAGGGGGAGCCAAGTGCGGGCCCACAAACTGGGCAGCCAAACGTCGGAGGGCCAACTTGTTGAACCTGGCAAGGAGGTGAGGAAGCCTGCTGAACAGTGCTGTGCTGTACAGCGAAACACCGCACATTTAGCCGTCACATATCCACCGGGCCAATGAACTGACGCCCGGTGCCGTATTGTGCATTGTGTAACTGTATATAATTAATTATATATGCTCACATATCAGACCTTTGTTTTACACGCTTTTTATTAACTCACTCCGTATGTTGTTGTTGTTGTATCCTCAAATCTTGTAACTCAATTTTAACTCACTTCCCAATGTGGTATCGACTGCAAACTTGGTATACTTATGTCATGCTGATGACAATACTATATTCTATCATTAAAAATTTTAATATATATTTTTAAACATTATATTTTATATGTTTTGTTTCGTCTTGGGTCTAATTGTCCACACTCAGCTGACGTTGGTTGCAAATCACCACGGTCCTTTACGTTATGGCAAGCTTCGCGGCCACTTTCTGGATTCGTGGAGTTCTTCTATTACTAGTACTGTGCATTTCATTAAAGCGTGTTTTTAAAAAAGTTATTTAAAATATTAATTATTATCAAATATCTGCCTATATCTCAGTCCCCAGAGGCGAATATGCGTTGTAGTACTGTGCCAAATCAATCCGAGTACGTAAGTAAATTAGTTCAATGACATTTACTCTCTTGAAGATGGTTTATTTGGAGGTGGGTGGCCTGATGGACCAAGGAAAGGGTCAGCATGCTGAATCGGCACTGCTCACATCCTGGGTTCGTATCCTGGCTGCCACCTGTGATTAAATTTGTTTCTGAAGTATAGGGAGTTCATGGACTCAGCAATGACTGCACAATACAACCGTCACGTGATATTGGTTTTGTTTTTACTTTTATTTCGCCATGTTCAAACTGTTACTGATGTTTTTTTCCCGTATCGTTTCTCTCCATTCTAGTGGCGCCCTCTGCACTCCTTCAGTCCATATTTTCTCTCAGGCACACTCTGCCTCTGTTGCCTTTCACTCCTGTTGCCATTGCTTTGCATGATTCCCATTTGATGCCATTCTCAGACTCCCAAGATTTTATTTGAGCTGGTCAGACCAATTTAGCAAAGCAGCCCTTTTATACACGGCTAGTACCGTAGCAGTTTGCATTCTTCTTTTTTTATATCGTTGTTATTCTTGATCCATATTTTTTCAATATCGGGTGAATCCACTTACTCCTGTCATGCTACAATTCTTTTCATTTGAATTTTGGGCGTAACACTACTACGTGGCCAAACTAAAAAAAAAATTGCGACCATAGTATTGGCCACAAATTAAAAAAAACACATTTTTAAAAATATCGTTTGATATGGCTCCTCCAACAGGGTCGTCTGTTAGAGGAGCCACGCACAGCTGAACACTTGAGTACCGTCACTGACAGTGCACAATATCGTTTGATATCGTTCTGAATGGAACTTGGTAAAGCCCTGTCCTGTACGATACACCTTGCTGGTCTCGCCAAGGAATGTAAACCACCAAGCGAACTCCTCGAAGCAACCGTTTTTGGCTCGCCACTGAACAACGACGGTCAGAGCAACGGTCAGCGCATCTGAAAGCACGTGATGCGGCTCTCTGGAACGCTCTTCTTTTCGATATTAGGAATCCACTGAAACCTATGCACTTTTAAATCATCGAGATTGAAAACTCCTTTCTTTGAAACTGATTTTTGTGTTCAGTTTGTTGTGCTTCCCCTGCACCTCTGATTAGCATGGTTGGCGACGTGTGAAAGAAGTTCAACGTACGGTAGAGTACATACACAGAGGCTAAGCCTATACGCTGTCCAAGTCGAGCAGCTGAGACTCGAACCGCGTGTGTGTGCGCGAGTGGCAGCCGGGGTCGGACGGGCAATCGCCGGCTCTGTCGGAGCGCGAGGCTCGGCGGGCGGCGCAGTCGGAGCAGCGGCGGCTGGAGGTCGAACGGCGGAGGCAGGAGAGCGAGTCGCAGCGGCTCCAGGAGCTGGAGCAGCAGGACAGGGAGGAGGTCATGAGGGCCGAGCTGGAGGAGGCACGGCTCCGGCGCGAAGAGGAGGCGAGGTGAGGGGGACGGGACTGACCGCACCCCACAGGGCCCGGCTCTCCTTGCTGGCACCAAGCTATTACTGTGACAGCACGGACAATATGTGCAGCATTGCTTTGCGGCTACAAAATTAGTTTTAAAAGGAGGAAATTGTATGACGGTAAAACAAGAGTCATTTGTCCTCCAACGTACACAGCCCGCCTGTATTCCTGTACACTCGTCCAGTGCGTGCTCTTACATAATCAGCCAATACCTCTTTGTTTAGTTTGTTGTCTTTCCCCCACTACTTATGGTGTGAAAGAAGTTCAACATACATACATACAATACGTACTCCGACATACGTATCCAGTGCATTCTCAGACATTAACCAGGACATACTCCTACACATTCAGCTCGCGACATAGTCTCACACCTCTTTTTTTTCCATTGCACAACCCGAGCCATGCCAAGCTATCTCCGAACAGCTTAGGTGCCATGATGGTTTTTTTTTTTCCCACGAGTTAGTTAGTTAGTTAATCCTCTTCATCCCCTATGGGACAGGAGGCCACAGTGAGTTCCCTCCACTCCTTCCTGTCCTTGGCAACATGTTGAGCCTCACCCCAAGAGAGGTTGATCGCTGCTACCAGCTCGTCCTACACTGTCTTGCGCCACGTGGCCTCGGGTCTCCCAGGTTTCCTTTTGCCCGGTGGTGTCGATCTTAGGGGCAATATTTTGGTATACGGTCCTGGTCCATTCTGAGTACATGTCCGAGCCATCTGAGTCACCGTCCCTTGATGTTTTTTTTTTTTTCCACTACAGAACCAGAACTGTGATGTCGGCCTGCCGCTGCCATCGCACGCAATAAGCGATTTTAAACGCACGTAGGTGACGCGGTTGCGCTGATCAAGCTGTCGCGACGTCGCTCACAACGGACGTGTCGTTAGCCCTGTGTCTGGCCCTGCTTTCGCCTCAAACCAGATTCAATTGTTTTGAGGCCATCATAGCGTGGACTTGGTACTGGCACATTGCCAGTGGAAAGCCACCCGTACCACGATGGCTCGGTGCCCACACGGCTTGGATGTGCCAGTGACGAATAGGGTATGAACATAGTTAACCAGCGCATGCTCAAACTTATCGTCAAAACTTTTGGCCACGTGTCCAGTTTTGACGAGCTATCTGAGCTGTTTGCCAAGTGCCCTGTCCCCCCCTCCTTGTCCGACTCAGGCAGAAGAAGCGGCAGCAGGAGCTGGAGCGACTCAAGGTGCAGGAGCTGGAGATGAAGCGGATGGAGCGCGAGCGGGCTGAGCGTGAGCGCGAGCGCCGGCAGCAGGAGGAGCACCGTCGCAGGGTACTCGAGATCCAGCGCAGGAAGCAGGAGGAGGAGGCCCTGAAGAAAGGTCAAATCCCCGCACCCTCTCTTTCTCTCTCTCCTGTATCGAGCACATGAACGAAAATTAAACTATTTTTATTTTACCAGGTAAGGCCCACTGAGCTATATAGCTCTTTTTCCGAAGCGACCTGGCCACAAATTAGCTGAACGAAGCGGCTTATCGCGCGTAAATTTATAACAGCCAAATCCTCTAAACGCATTTTGATTCTAAATAGAGGGAAAAGCCAGAGGACCCGGAGAAAAATCCACACGACCATGGGGAGCGAGACATGCAAACTCCAAATATACAGACGTCAGGGTTGGGATCGAACTCACGACCTCCTGTATACCAGGCGAGGTAGTTAACATCTCACCACCAACATGGCGGGTGAAGCATTGTCAACGGACACCTCTGCTGATCGACCTTGCAATGCACATTACTGTTTGGTGGATCGTTTGCGGCGGCGGCGTAGAGACTGGGAATTATTATCTCTTCTAATCCGTTTTACTCTTATAATGATGCCCAGTGAATGAACTTACGGATACAGCAGTGGGGGGCTGGAGCAGTGGTGCAAATATTAGCGCACCCCATGTCTCACATCAGTGATCACATCTCACATCAATGGTAAGCCATATCTAAACCCATCCTGGGCCCCAGCCCCCTTTCACCATTCGAAATTTACCAGAGTGGAAGAGCACGGTCAAACCAACATTATCGAATACCGCACGAATGAACCGGCATGTCGGCGCTCTCATCTCCGAATTGCAGCCGAGCAAGAGCGGCTGGAAAGAGAAGAGGCGGAGCGGCGAGCCGAGGAGGAGCGGATGCTGGCGCAGATGGACGAGTCGGAGCGGCTGGAGTACGAGCAACGGCGGCGGGAGGAGGAAGAGCAGAGGAGACTTGCGGAGGAGCAACGACGCAGGGTGATGGAGGAAGAGGCTCGTCTCGCCATGGAGGAGGCTATGCGACAAGCTCGCTTTCTGGCCAAGTGAGATCCGTACATCTCTGCCGGGGAACTGCTTAACAGGAGCCGATCTTTCCTTTTGAACAAAAACTCAACACATTTGCCAATAACTCTGCCCGAGAGAGGAAAAAATACGTGATAGAGAACGTTCCTGGCAATGGCCCTTCTTCGTAGCGGAAATGTGACTGGTTATATAGTTTTCCTTTTAAGGCAGTGTTGTTGACGAACGTGTTGAGTCTGTGTTTATTGTGCTTGTGCACCCACTGCCAATTCAGCACTGCCAATGCAGCATCAGCAAATAATGTATTCAACACTATAAAAGTGATTTTAGAGAGTCATTATTTCCTACACTTTATGCTGATCAAATTTTATTTTTTAAAAAGACATAACACAGCGTGCACATTTTAATTTCTGAGCACTGGTCATATTTGATGAACTCGTCCAATATTATAATAACCTTGTTTAACGGTTGAACCCGGTGGCTTTCGACTGAAAGTCCAATTAGGCAGCCTCTAGACAGCAGCAGCTCCAAAAGGCTTCATAAATCAATGAAACGCCACGGATCAAAGATTACATCTAATGAGCATAAATGTGGCCAATTGCACAACCAGTGAACAAACCAATGAGGAGCCACGACCGTGTTTAAATCACGCGGCCAGCTTTTCTTTTATGGCTCCCTGACCCGACGTCGTGAAAATCTCTTTACAGGCAGCAGGCGGAGCTGGAACGCCACCTCATGTTTCACCGTGAGCTGTGGCTGGAGACGAGCGGGATGGAGCAAACGCAGGACGTGTCTCGGCCGTGGGTCTACTCGTACTACGAGCTCCTGCAGATGCTGGGACTGCAACGGCCAGAGCTGGAAGCAGGGCAGCACGTTGACTGAGCCGCTAAAGGTCCCACCGACAGGGAAATGTCATATCCTGGGCCCCGCGGGCCGAATGCCCGTCCATGGTTTTATTTCATACGACCCACCGGTCACATGAGGCCTACCATTTCGAAACGGCCCGCAAACCATATGTATCCATTACTCCAAGCATCTTATCGCACTAATCCGGCACCAGAAGGGAATATTTTTGACCTCGTAACGCCACCATGTTTCGAATTTTAGCATCACACTCGGGAACTTTTGAGTATACAGGGTGGTCCAGATGTCGTGACCCGCACCATGGGGCACCACGGTGGCTAGGAGCTGTTGACTACCTCGCCTGGTATACAAGAGTTCGTGGGTTCAATCCCGACCCTGATGCCTGTATATTTGGAGTTTAGATGTTCTCCCCGTGGTTGCATGGCTTTTTATTCAGGTCCTCCGGTTTTTCCCTCAACATTTAGGTACATGCATTTCGAGTATTTGGCTGCTATACACGCAATAAGCCACTTCGTTGAGCTATCATTTGGGGGCAGGTCGCTTCTGAAAAAGTTATATAGCTCAGTGGGCCTTACCTGGTAAAATAAAATAATCAGTTTAAACAGAGCTGCTTGCGGCCCGCCAAGTGAGTTTTGATGTCCCATTCCACACTTGGAAAGGAAAATGTTCCCCCACCCCTTCCCTTGAAACGTGGTCGCCAATGGTTGTTCACTTTCACCAACTGCAGCTTCAGTGCTTCAACAAATTTCATTGAATTGTCAAATTGAGTTCACGTTCCATGTGTACTCGATAGGGTAAGTCGATTTTAATATAAAGCATCACAGCACTTAAATCTACATATGCGTTCATTGCTAATAGCCCATAAAGCTAACATAGTTGAAGCCATTTTTATAAATATAGGATTTTCATATTTTGGGTTGCTTCACAAAGGTTGTAACTGCCAAAAATGTTACTTAGAACCTTTTTGGAATACCTCAAGAAGGGTAAAGCTGTTTTGTAGCTTGTTTGCACTAATATATTCTGATTCAAAGCAAATGCTGAAACATATTCTTAGTATTTCCAATCTAGGGTGTTTTACTGCATATGCTATTCGTGGATCTTGTTGTTGGTAGATTACCGAGCAAGCTCATGTGGTGGAGCATGAAATAAAAGGGAGTGCCAGAGATATACATCCATCTGATAAGGCTTGAACCAAGACTGGCAAATCCAGGTACAAAGAAAGAGTGTACACGGTGCAGTTGTCAGTAAAGGTTGGAGTCCATAACGGTTCTTTAGCGAGTCCACTTAAACTTCTCATGGTGCTGGACATGCAAGAAACATTCTGAAAGAAGCACTCTGTTGTTGTGTGTCGTTGGCATATCATATTAATGCGATGTGGGAAGACCAAATACGTGGAAAATTACTTGGAGAATTAGCGAGTATGTCGAAGTAGATCCAAGATGGAATGTGGTGTGTGACACTGGTAGTGCAGAAGGGAAGACGGAACAGAGAGTACAGCTAAGACAGTGGCTACTCCACGTGAACGAGTTCCCATATCTAGGGCTGACCTCACAAGACAGCGACGTTCAACACAAAGTGAGTCAAAAAACTGTGAAGTAGAGAGAAGTGAGTGGAGACGACGCCACTGAAGATAAAAGACATGTAGGATGTTGTCAGACCTGTCCTGTGCTCACGTATGGAATAGAAATCTGGGTTAGAAAGAAAATAGAACTGCAAAGCAACAGATATGAAAGATGATGAGATGGGTGCTGGGACCGATTAGGAAACACATTGGCAATAAAGTTGGAGGGAGGTTAGTGGCGCTGTTCATAAAGCCAAAATTGATAGGAAACAAGCAAAGGTGGTTTGGTCACGGAGAAAAGGATGCGATGAGTACGTTGCAACGGGAAGTAGAAATTGCTGGCAGTTGAGAGCAGGAGAGGCCCAAGTAGAGATGGATGATAACAGCGAGGACATGGAGGCAGTTTAAGAGTCAGAGGGGCAATCACTGGAGATGCATAAGAATGTAAAGAGGACAAAGGCAGACCTCAAGCACTTGTGATCGATGCCAGGAATGAGTTGGTGTTTTACCTATCAGTAAACAATCATTTTGGCACAAACTCTATGTTTTAATATAATTACTGGAATTTAGAAATATGCATCCTATTATGAGATTATAACCTTACACAACTGTATTATTTTAGGTTTCTTTGTTGATCCAATTACAAAATACACAGTCTACACAAAATACACAAATAAACAGAATTTTGTTTGGTAATTAAAAAAAATCTAGAGAAAAATGCAATAAATTATTCTTTGCAAACTGTGCCAAGGGCATGTTTCACCCATCAAATATATATATACAATTGCATAACGATGTCCAATTACAGTTGGGAGATTCCTGCTGGCCTCTGTGGGCTGTTCTGACACATTGGGCACACCGCTCAGTGAGATTTACAAATCGATTATTTATCTGACATTACGATGGCTTAATTTAAATAAATTTGGCGGGAAAAATTGCAAGCCTCCAGTCATAATGCTCCCCAGTGAAATGTTTTACATTCTCAGCTAAATTCAAATACATATACACATGAACATTGAACGAACATTTTATTGAAGTTGAAAAAATTCACAGCTACTAGTTTCCTTTGCAAATTACTGCTTGAGCACAAAATCTCTATTCTGAGGGTTATTTGCAACGCAGCTTGCTCAAATAACACGAAAGCTAAGTCGCAAATATAGCAAATATTTAACGACAAATGTTTTTAAAGTCTGGCATCTCATCTGCAAATTAACCGATGTGTCAATATTAAAAGAATTCCAGTACACCGACTCTGATGTTCATTTCTCAGTCGGATGCATCCGGCCGCAGCCTTCTGAACTTTGCCTGAAAATTGCACTTGTTGCTGTTCAAAATGTTGATGCCATGCTTCTCAAAATCATAGCCAACGCTCTGGAGGACCTGCAAGCGGTGGCTCAGCGTCTTCAAACTGAACTCCAGGCAACGCGGCCTCTCCAGCACCTGGTGGATGGTGATACCCGAGGCCAGCAAGCAATGCAACTTCTCCAGCAGGTTCTCCAGGGAGAAGTAGAGGAAGTAGGAGTACTTCTTGAAGAACACCTTCACCTCCTGGTCGTTGCAGCCTTGCTGAAGGCACTCGCTCCAGAAGGCCTCGAGCTTCCGCTTGAGGCTCTCGCTGGACATGTCGAGCGCGTCGGTGCTGTTCGCCGTCAGGAAGCCGAGCAGCTCCTTGTCCGTGAGCTGAAGCCGCGTCACCAGGAACTCCATGTTGGTCTTGACCCGTTTGGTGCTGCGGATGAGGATGTACACGTTTCGCGAAATGACCTGCGCGAGGGTAAAACGAATTTGTGATCCACAGCGTTTAAAACGAATGCGCACAGTACCATGACGGCCCATCAAAAACCTAACTTAGTCCATTTAAAAGTTCTCTCAACTACTATTCAACGTAAAAACAAATATAAAAGGTAAAAACGCAGCTCATAGTAGTTACTGGAGTTACTGTATAGTACTCTGGCATTTATGTGCAGCTAGGAGATGCAGCGAACAAGTCGGTCATTGCTTTTGCACGCCGTCCCATTTTTTTCTTTAAGGCATTTGATTTCAAAACTAATTTTAATTCAATCTTTAGGGGTTCGCCCGTTAAAAACAAACATCCCTATGCAGAACCCTCCTAAGAGAGAGCCTGGCGACTCAGGCCATCCTGGGTCACTAAACAAAATTTTCATAAACACAACAAAAAGACTCAAACCTGTTGCGCAAAAATGTCGGGGTCCCCGCCTCCCAGCGAGACGCAGGTACATTTCAAAAAGTCCACCATTTGCTTGTTGAGCTCCGGGGTGTTGGATAACGCCCTGGGAGCGGTGGAGAAGATGCGCAAAATGTCCTTCTTGGCGAGCCCCAGCGACGTGAAGTACTCGATGTTTTCCGCCAACGTGGCGTTGTCCGAGGAGCGGAAGAATGCCTCCGGGGAGCGCATGACGATTTTGAGGACGTCCCCATCGGAGTTGAAGAATTTTCTCCACAGCGTCCACCGCTCCTCGAGGTGTTCGGCAGAGCGGCTAAGGGAGCGCGGGTACCTACATACGATGCTGGCCACCACCTGCTGAGAGGCCCCTTTGCCCTTGAGGAAGTCGATCAAGTCGACGCTGCCTTTCAGCTTCTTCAGAACGCCGAGTGCCTGCCTGTGGAGTGCGAGATCCACTCCAAGGTCGTCCAGCTTCTGCATCATCTCGGCGGAGGGCTCCGACACACTTGCACGGACCGCGGGATGACTGGTTGTTTGACAGCAGCGAACCTGCCCCTTCCCGCACACTTCAAGGTGGCAGATTGCTTTCGAGAGGGTACGGGGTACCACCCAGCGATTTTGTAAATGGGTCGTTTGTACTTTTAGGTAGAAGAAGCATGCTTGTGCCACGATCCTCCTCACGTGAAAGGGCTGCCAGCCGAGCATGTCTGACGCATGAGAATCCTGTTGGAAGACAGAACCCACAGGGCATTAGAAAACATGGACACATCCGTTACCAGGTGAGTTTGCCCATTTGACGCCTGGGTAATCATTAGTGGCTTTCACATTTGTTAATGGCCCAGACAGCACAAAGAGGATTCAATTCATTTTAACCTGATTATTTAATTTAACACGTAGGATTTCGCGACTGATATTATCCATAAGAGGTTTTTCGTTTAGATCGCGTAAATATATAAATGTGTCGTTAAACACGCCACCACCCGACACAGCCAATTAGTGAGGTTTGTCATGTAAATAAAACATGCCGAATCGTTACTAGTTCAGCACATCGGTGTGTTGGAGAGTAAACCCACAACATTGTGGTGTGTTAAACTATTAACGAATTGGCCCGTTTTTGTTTACGTGACAAATCCTACTTAATTGGCTGCGTGGGCTGGTGGCGGAATTTCACGACGCAATTATATTCACACGATATAACCCAAACGAAACCTCTACTGTGGACAGCGTAACGCTCTGCAACAACGCAAGCCGTGGTTGCATAACACAGCACCAGTATAGGAATAGGTTTTATACCCTTTTAACTGGCACGAAAACTGACACCTTTATTCAAGGCATCATGTTTGCAATAACCACAACACAAGCAGTCAAAATGCAAATAATAATATGCACTGTCCTTGAATTTGATTGGTCCACACCCGAGACAGCTTTTCTTAGAGCCTAGTCTCCACTGGTGTTGGACCAGATGACACCAAAAGGCGTACAACTCAAAAACAGCGCACTATTAGAGTATTGAGGGCTCGGGGTGAGCATTTACATTATGATACCTCCTTTGCCAGTAACAAGATATAGGAATAAGGTTTTACCCTTTTAACTGGCACAAAAAACTGACACCTTCATTCATAATGTACACAGTGCGACAATCATTGACGGTCATCACAAAAGCCTTCGTGATGATTAAACCGATAACCGCATCGCACAAACGAATCGCGGCTGCGACTGGACTCTTTACTCACCAACGCGAGTGGCCACACGGCGCTACCGAATCGATCAGACTCGGCACCCGCAAACTCTGCAAATTGTGAATGATCCCAAAAAGCGGCGCCTTAATAACGACGCCGATCAGAGGAGAGCGCCCGGCGATCTCTGCAACAACAACAACCACCACCACCACCCACACCACAAAGCAACGGTACATTCATGGAGCAAAACGAATTCGGCGGGCACTTTAGGAACGAACACCCCCCTCAACAACGTTAAGGCGTAAAATAAATGAACGCGCCACAGTTTGGGGACGCACATGGGACACGCGCACGTGTCTACGAACTAGATCCGGGGCACGCGCGTTGCCGGTTCACGGCCACCCGCCCGCCCGCCCCCTACAAAGGCAAAGGTCCCCCGCGTAGCCTGTAACAGACGCCAGTAAGTTGCTGTGGAGTAGCGTGCAGCCAGCGTCTCTGAAAGGCCCCGGGCCACTTGTTGGCACACGGGGGATCGGGGTTGGTTGGGTGGCCGAAACAAACTGCGCCCGGTCGACTTTAGCCTCTTCCCCCGGTGGCGGTGTTTACTGCACAGCGCGTTGAGCCTGCCGCTAACCGCTGCGCCACCGCTCCCCACAACATCGCCCCGCCCCATCGGCCCCTCCCACCCGCCCCCAACATCGCCCCACCCCCAACATCGCCCCATCCCCAACATCGCCCCATCCCCAACATCGCCCCACCCCCAACATCGCCCCGCCCCATCGGCCCCTCCCACCCGCCCCCAATATCGCCCCGCCCTCCCTCACATCGCCCCACCCCCCTACATGCCACCCCCGCGTCTCGGACAACCGCACCGCGGTTAAATAAATAAATACACCGTTTAAAAATAAATTTATGCAAACCAACACACCTGAAGACGACCGTTTGTGTTATGGTCGAAACGTCGTGAGAATTTTTATTGTTATATATATATTTTATTATTTTGTTGTTTCCCTTCAACGTGACTTTACCGAAAGAACTAAGATTATAACCGCACCGCGATTCGTAATTCCCGTGACGTCACGAGCCTTCTCCGCGCATGCGCAGTGGGGTCGCGGGCTTCGTGTGTAACACGTGGGGAGTTTTTTTGCGTGTGCGGGACCGCAGTAGCAGCGGCGGCGCTCTCAAAAGCCGTCGAAAGTTTGTAACGTCGCCGCTTTTGTCAAAAACACAGCGACAATGCTCGTCCTGTTCGAGACCGCGGCGGGCTATGCCATCTTTAAGGTAAAAAAAAGCGTCCGTTGTACCCGAATGTGTTATTTGCGCGAAAGAGGGAAAAACATATTTAAGGCCTTTTTTTTTTGGCCTGGCACGTGGTTGCAAATTATCCGAGGGGCCTTCTGCGGCCTTCGCTCCACGTTGCCGCGCGGGTTTCCTTCGCGAGGCTCCCCGTTGGTGGCAGCGGCCTTCGCCCGGCCGATCGCAGCCTGCTGCGGCTCGCCCCCTTCGCCGATGACCCCAGCACGTTGGCGGCGGAATGAACGCGGCCTAAGCCGCAACGTGGGCCTCCCCCCCCACCGCAATGCCGTTACGCGTTGGAATTTCTCCCGTCTCTTCTTGCCCTGGGTCTCTTTCCCGCCCCCCACTCCTCCACTGCCCCCAACTACCTACCATAGCATGTGCTTTGGTGATATTGCGTAGTTTATGTGCGGTGTTTGTTTGATTTTTTTTTACAATCTCAATGTTTTTACTGACGATGCTAGTTGCAATTATTGGCGCAACGTCGTACTCGGGTTGTAAATGTTGTGGATTTGCGCTCCCAGCATACCGGTGTGCTGTAGTAGTAACGAATTGGCCACGTTCTGTTTACGTGACAACCCTTACTAGTTGGCTGTGTCGGGTGGTGGCGGGTTTAACGACACATTTACGCGATCTAACCCCATAAAAAACTTGATGGATAATGTCGGTCGCGAAAGCCTACAAATAACTTATCCTGCTTATGAGAGCTAGAATGAAGTTTCGAGTGCGTAAAGAAATCTCCATCGGCTGTGTTTGGAATCCACTGCTGGATGATGAATGACTAGACGCCAGCTATCTCACGATTCTGCGATGTTATCCCAAACGAGATCACCTGCTGGCACACGCGTTGATTCCATCGCTCCGTCTCCCTGAGACGTCGGCGTTCCCATTCATTGCCTTTTAAAATGCAGGATCGACATTCGGTCTGGAGACTGCGAGGGGTTTTGCTCGGATGGATGGATGTAGGTCCTGGTGAAAAAGTCCCCCGGATGAGTTTAGATCCCCGGCGTGTTTTAACGAACGAGCGCCAAAACGATCGCTTTCATCCTTCTTGCCACGTGCTCTCTCAGGTGCTGGACGAAAAGAAGATCCAGGAGGCGGACAACATCTGGAAGAACTTCGAGACGGCGGAAAAGGCGAATAAGATGTAAGGACCGTGGAGAAAAAAAGTTAATAATAGCTGTAAAGTGTTTAGTATCGATTTTTATACTTGGAGTAGACACACAGCTGTGAATCCGCCTTGCAAGTACAGTACAGGGTGGTGGTCTAGATGTCTTGTGACCCCGTCTCCCAATTAAATTACCCCAAAACATGTTATTCCCTTTGCATATTAATCTAAATGAACGTTACTTTTTAAAAAAAAAATATTACGTTTTTAATAAGACATGGACCACCCTGTACAGCGCTTGGAGCACCAATTGTTTGATCCGACCTGCCTCTTCGATTCTAAAGTGAACTTTCCCGGGACCACGATTCTGTTTAATGGGTTCGTACTTTTACATTGGGCATACATAGGGTAAAAACCTATTACCATATATAGGTGGATAGCGGCTGTAAAGATGTATTTTTTTAGATTGGGGTGAGTTCGCAAACTCATTGATTCAAATCGAGTCTTAAAACCACTAAACGTGCATGGGATTGTGTTTTAGGGTTTGTTTTAAATTACTGTTAAAATAGTAATTGGCCTCTCCGTGCGTTCTGAACTAGACTAATCGACCGAAACGTCGCCAACTATATACTTTTTCAGGACGGTGTAAGTGACGAATGTGAGTTTTTTTCGACCCGTTATTTGTTTACATAAGATACTTTTACAATTTAAGAAAAGTATGTCATATGTAATAGACCAAGTATACGAATCCACCAAGGATCGTTACATCTCATTTAATCGCGTGTCTAAGTTAATTCAGTCTCTTTTTAAAACACTTAAATCTATAGAATACTCAAGAGATGGTTCTGTAGAATGTCGTTTGTATCGACCATGTAAATTACCTTTTGTGTGCATTCCTGTGTCGATTTTTTTATACAGGTCTCCTTTGCAATCCTTTTGTGTTCATTCCTGTGTTGATTTTTTTATCGAGGTCTCCTTTGCAATCATGAATTGCAATTGAACCAGGCTCTCTTGCCTGGCTATACATAGTAAAACAGAATTCGTCAATGGAATAGTGATGTTACTCTTAAGATGCTGGCGTATATAAAACTAGTCACTGGGTCTGGCAACTCCACCCTGTTGAAATGCCACTGTTGTCTAGTCCATACGCTGCATGATTTATCTTTGTACTCCCCACTTGTTAACTTTGTGCAGCGTCAAGCTGAAGCACTTTGAAAAGTTTCAAGACACAACAGACGCGCTGGCAGGTGAGTGATCCTCGTGCGAGGCCACTGGCTTTGGACGACGGTCTTTGAATTTGTGCAATTTAGCCACTTTTTTTTGCACTGCTCGCAAACTGTTGTCGATGATGCATGAATTTATAGGCTGAATGCAAAGTGATGCACGATTTATTCGTCACTACCACTGAGACAACAGACCAATAACCTTGTGTTCATTACCCATGTACAGTCTTATGTACAATAACATAATGTCTTTTTCCCAGAAAAAAAAATCGATTTTTAAGACTATTTTCAGGATGGTCTTGCTTGAAGATAGATGTTTGACCACATCCGTCAATTAATACATGGTGCTTCAAAAAAATGTTAACTCTTACGTGGGACTCGTTTTTAATGGAAAAAGAACGAATACTACACTGTAACATAACAATTGTATGTTAATAGCTTCAAAAAGTCCCCACTTGTTCGCCATCATTGTCAACGCGTGCCTGGAATCTTCTCCAGGTGGTCTCCAGAGCCCGGAGGCAGCACATTTCTTGTGGTGGTGTTGCAAATTCTCGGAAGTGTTAACATATTTTTTGAAGCACCCTGTATTTTGCATCTTGGAGTAAACCACAGTACCCGGAGAACCCACATTAGGGGGAGTGGTGGGGTAACCATCAAGGTCCTCCACATTGCCCTCCTGCCATCTGGCCACTTCCCATCCTAAGCCTTGCAACACCTGGTGTTCTCTGGCAGTCTCCCATCAAAGCACCAAGAACACTTGGACCTGCTTAGCTTTGAATAATTGATTATGTGGGGTGCTTTTAGAATGATACGAGGTGCTAGCAATTGTATAGAGGGCATAATACAATTCTGCACAGGTGAGTTTAGACTTATTATTCATGAGAACAATTCACTTTAATGCCATTTCCATGGAGTTTATTGGCCCAGAAGTGGCTTAGTACGTCGAATAATTATTTGAGAGACGCATAGCAGCGTCTGAGTGTGTTCTGCCAAGTGTAAACGCCGCTGTAGTTGACCGGGCGTCTCTCTGCAGCTGCCACAGCGGCGGTGGAAGGGAAGGTGGGGAAAGCCCTGAAGAAGATGCTCAAAAAGCTGGTGGCAAAAGAAGCGCACGAGCAGTTGGCAGTCGCCGATGCCAAGCTGGGAGGAGCCATTAAGGTAAGGATTCAACAAACATGCACGTGTAAAGGTTTAATATGAACTTTCATAGCTGGTGAAATTAAAACTGGTCACTATCCCCCTTGCCCTGGGTCATTGAATTTTTTTTTTAAATCGTGGTTGTCGATCATAGGCCAAAAAATGGCAAGCAGCCAGCAATGCATGGTACGATGAAGGGTGTAATAGATAATTGGTAAAACACATTTCATGTCTTGAGTAAGGGTATATGAATCTTGCGATAAAGATGATGGGAGGGAAGTCCAGGTGACATCTTCCCTGCTGTCGAGCAGCACTCGAAAACGGTGCTTTTAAAACGTTACATCTGAAATATCGAATAAAACGTTGCCAATGATGCATCACATTTCCATCTGATAACAAATGCAGAATCTATTGGAAATTCGTCACTACCTCTGAGGCAACTGTGAAAGTAGCTGTTACGCCGGTGCTTTTGATGTCCACTTCTTTTGTGGTGGGTGGGATTTCAGCTGGGAGGAGTTCCCGTGTAACTGGCACCGCTGTTCGACTTGCTTTCAGGACAAGTTGAACATGAGTTGCGTTTACAACACGGCGGTGACGGAGCTCATGAGAGGCATCCGCTCGCAGATCGACAGCCTGATCACGGGCCTCCATCCACGCGAGATGAGCGCCATGTCCCTGGGTCTTGCGCACAGGTACTGGACGCATGAGAGTCATGGCTCTGTTTGTTAATGTCTATCAACAGACCTCTTTAGTTCTTTCTAGCCACAAATAAATACATTTTGGCCTTCCAGACTAATATAGCCCAGCAGCATTTGTTTAAGTAAGCAAACTCTGGACCGGTTTTAGCCTTCTTGGTCTCATCAGCAGAGTCGGGCTTGTTAAACAAGTGCTGCAGGGTTGTTAACTGCTTTTGGCAAGAACATTCTATGCAAACATTTGGATGCTTTTAAATTGAACAGTAGGTCACACCGGTCCAGAGTTTGATTGCTTAAACAAATGCTGCTGGATAATATTATTGGTCTGCAGGTTTGTATTCCTTAATGAGCGGTTAACAAATGTGAACGTGTTTTTTGTGATAACGAGAGGTGTCAATGCTTTGATGATTATGCTCACGATACGTGCATAGAAGCGTGCTCGTGATAATCTTTTTATTGCAAGCGTGGTACGTTATAAATATTACGCTCGTTTACCTAGGAAAGCCTCTCTGAGTCTCAAGACTCTTTTACGAGGATCCTGGGAAGTTTTGGACAGTTCTCTTTAACGTCTTTATGTAGAGTTCTTTGACCACACGTTGTGTGCCTTTAATGTACCCTGCTGGCCGATGATGATGCTCATACGATAACCTGACTTAATCCTGAAGGTTTATCAGTCACTACCTCAACTGAGGCCTGCTTTACTGTAGGGGAAAAGATCGTGTAAAATCTATTTTAATGGATTTGTATCTTAATAGTTCATCCACTAACGGTGCTATAATGCACCACAATGATAATATATTTGTTTTCATTTAATTGACTTGTAACAATTCAACTGATTTGGAGGATGGCGAGTCATTATAGGTCTAATGATAATGAGCTCAGGAAATGAATGAAGATGTACTGTATTCTAAAGCAGTGTATATAACAGATAATCTTGCTTTGGCTTTTCAGGAACGTTTCCTGCATGTTCCTAATGTCTGATTCTTTTCACATTTTATTGTCAGCTTATCACGGTACAAGCTCAAGTTCAGCCCGGACAAGGTGGACACGATGATTGTCCAGGCCATATGTAAGTGATACCATGAGAATAGTTGCATCCACTTCATATACAAGTGTAATTCAATCAATCCGTAAAGCTAAATCGGCGTGAGACTCCCATAAATCACGTGACTTGTGTGGCCACCCCCACTTTTTTTTAGTCCTTCCCTTCTCACTTCCCCCCGTGACAACACTGCTCCTCCGTGCACCTCACTTACGCTTGCTCCTTCTCCCATTATTCCTTCCCCTCTCATCACATTCTCATCCTCCGACATCTTGACCTGATCAGTCTTCCTCCCCTTCCTGCCCGGTGTTCCTTATTTCTTCCTGGTGCACATCCCGAGTCCCGTCAAGGGGACATGCATCCCAACATCTCCATTCCCTTTGCCGTTCCTGTTTCTTTTTTCCGCTACAAGAATAAAAACGTTTCCGAATAATATAACCTCGTCGATTTTTTTGCTTTATATTTTTTTATATAGCCCTCTTGGATGATCTCGACAAGGAGCTGAACAATTACATCATGCGCTGCCGGGAGTGGTACGGCTGGCACTTCCCCGAGCTGGGAAAGGTGATCACCGACAACCTGGCTTACTGCAAGACGATCAAGAAGATGGGTACGTCTGCTCTTGCCAACGCCACGAAGCAAAGCTAGCTCTGCCTTGCCACCACGGCTGAGCTGCGATGAGCTTCTGCTTAAATACACTTACGAGTGTTTGAATGGCACCTCTGCTATGACCATGCCGGCCGATGATGATGCTCATACGATAACCTGATGAATTCTGAAGGTTTATCAGTCACTACCTCAACTGAGGCCTGCTTCACTACCATCGTTAGTCATTGTATATCTGTTGCGATCAAACTGCTGCTACCGTCAAGCTCACTCCTGCCCATATCCAGTGTAGCTCTTCAAGGCCTTGAAGAGCCTAGACCTGCTGCGCCATGGCCATTGGAAAAAAGGCGGCTGCATACTATAGGGGAAAAGTGTCGTAAAAATGTTTCATATTTATTTTAGTTAACTATCATAACCACGCAGATATGTTTAGAGTGCAAGCGATTAAGTAACAACAAATGTGTCTTTGCGTGAGGCACCCTGTTCTCATTTGCATTCGGTCCCTAGGAGCTCGGCTCATTTTACTGTCACGTGCGTAGGGTATTGACTCCTGGTTTGTTTGCCGGCACAGGTTTCCGAACGAACGCAGCCACCACAGACCTGTCGGACATCGTGCCCGAGGAGGTTGAAGCCGATGTCAAAGCTGCGGCGGAGATCTCCATGGGCACCGAGGTGTCGGACGAGGACATCACAAACATCACCTTCCTCTCTGAACAGGTCCGAGGAACGCTGCTGTGTTTTTAGTCTTCACAATTGCGTCGGTGTTTTGTAGAATATCGCCACCGGTTCACGATCTAGCCACTGATGGATAAATGCCAGGTCTCCCCGAGCCATAGCCCATATCTCTTGATCGTGCACTCCGATAATCCATCTAGCTCTTGCACACCAACCGATTTCATTGGTGGACATTCTGTTGAACGTGTTGCCCACCTTTGTGTTGAGCTAATATGATACGTTTGCGGGCAGCACATACATACGTCATGGACAGCACGCTAATGCACACTAGGAAAGCAACTCGTTTATAGTTGGCGTGCAAATCTGGAAATACTTTCTCTAATGAGTATGTTGTGTTAAAGTTACCACTATGGAGGGAGTACTCCCCAATAAGGATTTGTGTACGCGTCGCTGCTCTTGTAAACGAATAAAACGCCATCACTCAATACGAGCATTTAAGATGTCTTCAGGGAATCTAATCGGCAAAGAGGTTGATTTGCTTTTCAGACTCAAACCTGTTAGAGGATGGACCTTAGTTTGTCTCGCCTATTTCGAAACAGACATTGCAAATTCTTCGCTAAAATCTATCCTCGCGTTTGCTTCGTTGTGGTACGTGCGCCCTCAGGTGATTGAGATCACCGAGTACCGAGCCCAGCTGTACGACTACCTGAAGAACCGCATGATGGCAATCGCTCCCAACCTCACCATCATGGTGGGCGAGCTGGTGGGGGCTCGTCTCGTCGCCCACGCGGGTAATTTCTCGCCGCTTGGCCTTGTGAAGCCAGCTTCTCATTTCAAATAGCCAGCGGGAAACCGCACGTCTACCACAAGAGGGCCCGATGCTGGCATGGCTCGCATCTGCCAGTGGAAAATTGGCACTGGCGTCACTTTGTGGAACGTTGCATTTTGATATCGTTCGTGTTCAGGGCACATTTGCCATATCTGCGAATTCTGGCTCATTCGCTCTGTTTGTGCCATCGTTTAAAAGGTTCCCTGCTGAACTTGGCAAAGCACCCGGCCTCTACGGTACAGATCTTGGGGGCAGAGAAGGCTCTCTTCAGGGCCCTCAAGACGCAGCACGACACTCCCAAGTACGGCCTCATCTACCACGCCTCGCTGGTGGGACAGACGACACCAAAGAACAAAGGAAAGGTGAGTACGCTGCCGTCGTGTTTTAAAGGCTGTTGCAAAGCATCAACGTTGGCCATGATGGATTCAACTGCTGTGTGGAGGCCCTCCTAAAGCCATTGCCATCTTTCGGTCCTGCAATGTGTAATAATCCACATGGCACTTAAAGTGAGCCTATCCTTGTAAAATATAAATTAAAAATGTGTGCAGTTGAGAGGAAATTTACGTTGTAATTTTTAAAGTGTTTTTTTTGTTTAATGCTTGCACTAGTTATGGATTGCCCATGAACTCCTCTCTTCATTTCCCCCACGTACTGGGAATTGCTTAAGTAATCTGGTCAAGTGCAGGCATTTCCATCGAATGCATATTCATCATTTATTATAAAAATTTTCATGGGCATCCGAGGACGATTTGGTAATTATAAAAGGTAAAGGTGCTGCCCGGCAAGTGCTTGCTCAACGCCAATGCTCTGCTAGTGGCAAGCTTTGGATAGCCTCTCTAAAACATATTGGCTGTTTCGAAACTGGCCAGACAGCTTGTAAGAGTTGGGAATTGTATTTGCTTTTGAAACCGCGAGTGCCTTGTTTTTTTGTTTACGTGACAGATCTCGCGAATGCTTGCGGCAAAGTCCGCTCTGGCGATCCGCTACGATGCGCTTGGGGAGGATACGACGTCCGAGATGGGCCTGGAAAACCGGACCAAACTGGAGGCTAGGCTCCGGGAGCTGGAAGAGAAGGGGGTAAGGAATGCTGCTGCACCTGCCCGAGTGTGTGGGGGTCTTATTTTAACCGTCGTACAAAATGTGAATATGAAACGGTTACTGCGTGGGGTGCACACTTTGTAAATCTTCAACGTGGTTTCGGGTTGTACCGCGCGTCCTTCGACATGTGACCGATTTGCAGCTTCCTGAGGAATTGAATTCAGTTGCTTGAAAAAGGCTCCCCAAGCATGTTGGGCATTGTGCTGAACAGTTTACCGTGTCGTTGATGAATCCTGAGAGCTTTGTCACAACCTCGTCCTGAGACCTTGCCTGCTACAATGCCTTGCCACTTAAATACTTTTTGTCTTATCCATTCTGATTAATTTTCAGATTCAGCGAATCAGCGGCTCGGGCAAAACGTTGAGCAAGTTTGAAAAGTACCAGCACAAGAGGTGAGTAGGTGTACGTTTTCATTATTATTATTAACCCTGGTCAATCCGCTGCTGGACAAAGGCCTTGTGAAGCTTTTGTCACATCTCCAGAATTGCAAAAACACAAACAAATCCTTTTTACTACCCGACTGTGATTACTACCCGACTGTGACACGTAGCAGGACCCCTCTCCCTGAAAATCGCTCTTTGAGACTCCGTGAGGCTTTTACAACATAAGTGAATAAAAAGTTGTGCTTTTGCCCGTGTTGCTTTCTTGATATGCAGCCCGCTGATGATACTTGTATGATAACCTGATGAATAATGAGGGTTTTATCAGTCACTACCTCTTCTGAGGGCCTGCTTTAAAAAATTAAACGGCAAGAGCACAAAAAAACGACAACAGTCTTCCAGAATATTTGACAATGCGTACGCACGTGTAAAGGTTGTTGATTTTTTTTTAGGCGCGCGTGCGATTTTTTTTTTTGAGTAAAATCTAGATTTGAAGTTTTCGTGACTGCAGGGATCCATGCTCTTTGGTTCTTTCTGTAAAGTCACGTAGGTAGAAAAATATATTAAAGAGAGTAAGTTTGAGCTTTTTCAAACGTGGTTTGTCTCGGTTTGATCACAAGCTGTTGGGACGGGGTTTGTCTCGTCACCCTCCCCCCCTCCCTCCCCAGCATGGTGAGGACATACGACCCGTCCGGCGACTCGACGCTCCCGTCGGTGTCGAGGAAGCGCAAGATCGAGGAGGTGGAGGACGCTGGCGACATGCAGCCGCAACAACCAAAGAAGATCAAGAAGGAGAAGAAGGACAAGGCTATCGAGGCAGAAGGTGGGAAAGGGGGGCGGGGAGGATCGAGGGAGACAGGATTGTGTTGGGAATGCCCTCGAAGCGAGGGTTAAACATATCACGCACGCATACGGATTCTCTCTGTTGCTTTCCAACACGTGTCCCCAGCAGTGTTATTCAGAGTAATGCTCAATAATTAAGCTACGTTTCAAGCATCGCTGTGAGATGACGTAGCCTGCGTAATGACCACCGTGGGAAGGGGAGTATGGGCGCAGTTTTTTTCTAAATCCTTTTTAGCGCTGTTTTTCATCTTCGAGGCTTTGGGGTAACCCTCAATTGATAGGTTTGGCCCTTTATATGGGGAAAGTCCTAAATAGCAACACGACTTGAGATTAAACGGTGTGTTGGTAAAGTGTCATCTTTAAGAGAGTTGCCTTGCCACTCGCTATAGACGGGCCCTCGTGCACTGACATTTTAAACCCTCATTTTCGCACACACCCCCGCCCCGCCCCCCGGTTATCGCATCGGTGACGTGAAATTCACGATTTGTTTTTTTGTCTTGCGCTAATTCAACCCTCGGGGCTCACCAAAGCTTCCACGCCGTCGTCGTCGTCGTCAAAAAAGAAACGTGCGGTCGCCGAGCCTGAGAGCGGCGAGGACGTCGCGGGAAAGACGCCCAAGAAGAAGAAGGAAAAGTCCCTGGAGGTTGCAGGTAGGCATTGAAAGGAGCTCGCTGCTCTATTTGCTTGCATGTACTTCCCAAGCATACACCGGTTTTTTTTGCATGGGCAATGCGGTTGCGTTTTGCCGCTTTATATATTCCCTGCTGACACCGGTTTTCTCCTGCCCCCCCCCCCTCCGCCCTCCGCTCGCTAAAAATGCAACGATTGCTGTTGTTACCTCGCCCTTTGAACAGACTTTTTCTGTTTGCGTCCGTAAAGCGTGCAACGCAGGTCATTCCGCGCGACGGTTTCCGCTTTGTCTAATCGCCGTGTGCCGTCGTCTCGTCAAATCTAAAGAGACGGAGACTCCAAGCAAGAAAAAGAAATGTAAGAAGGAAAAGCATCAAGAGCAGGACGAGGCAGAACTTCCCAGCAAGTCCCCTGCGCAGGTGAAGCCGTTGGCAAAACTTTGTTGGCTACTCGCAACCCCGCGCACGCACGGCCCTTGGACATGACTGGTCCACACCACCCCTCCGTCTAACCAGCCAGCAAAACTTTTTATACTGTACAGTGAACGTACGTGTCCAATTTGAATGACCGTCCCGTCCTCCCCCTTCCCCCAACGTCCCCCACCCCTGCGTGCCTCCCTTTTGCACGTGAGGGGGGGGGGGGGGCCCCCCCCCCCTCAACTGACTGAAGTGGGGGTGGGGGGGGGACGTTCAACCTTCTACCGCTTGTGTATAGAGCCACTTGCCCCTGTGTGGATTTCGTCGTGTTTCCGAGCGGTCCGAGTCTCTGTTGTAACTCATTGGTTGTCTTTATTGTCTGCGTGCAGCCCTCTTCGGAGAAGAAGAAAAAGAAGAAGAAATGCAAGCAGGAAGACGATTAGACAAACAGGAATGTATGAAAGAGTGTCACTGTATCACGAGCGTGCAGTGGGCCTTGAAGGGTATCATACCTTTTTTTTTATACGCAACATTTCGGTGCGAATCGTAAACGATCGCTCAATGAGTTTGATCTGCCGATGAGCAGGTGCTGCGGTTGCTTGAAGTATGAGTTGATAGATGTGGCAGAATGTATAAACCGTCCGTGGAAAATTAAAAAAAAATGTACTTCCATTTGAGTTTGTGTTACATCATTTTGTAAATATTTCGTTATAGATATTTTAATAGTTTTTTTCAGTTGCCAGACAATGACTAGAGAGGGGTTCACACGGTAAAAATATTTATTTTCACAAGAAAAACGTTGGAAAAAGAGTTCCAAGTAAAAAGCAAATGCACGGTTGGTATGTTTTTTTTTACATACAGTAGTGTAATACAATATGCCTTGCGATGCAAGAATTTTAGACGTAAAAATTTTATACATTGATTTTTTTAAACATGAAAGTGTTTATCATGGCTAAACTGTAAAATGGCGAACAGCAGTCCTCACGTCCTGTCTTCCTCCGTGCTGTTGGTCGTGTTCACGATGAGAAACCTCAGTGGCGGATGATCCTTTCCTGGCAAGGGACCAGGATCAAGTCATTCCTAAGGTGTACTTCACCTTATAACAAACAGAAATGCATACACAAGTCTTTTCATACACTTTCGACTGAAACCTTAATTTTAAACCACCTTGCAAACTAATTCGTGCAACAGTTGCCTCGTTTTCATTTCGCGTAGTTTTACATGAGACAGTCCGTATCTTTCGTCCCTTGTCCAACCAAATGTAGTGGAGAACCGTGGGTTGGGTACCAAATATTTCCATGGGAGAACAAACATTGGGGAGGGGTTGTACTGCGCAAGTTCTCACGCCTTCTGCCGTATAGCTCCGATGTGTGCTCAGGTTGTGCTGTGTGTTCTGCATCGTGTGATGTTTCACTGCACAAGCTTCAGAAACTTAATGGAGCACACGTTTGACCCTCTTCCGCACTGTATGTAGCCAATGGTGCCGATCGGAGGTGGGGGGGGGGAAGGACAAACTAAACACAGTTATAAACAAGTATTTTTAAATCTGGATTTAAAAGTGCAGTGCTTAATATCGTGAATGATGAAGATGGTGGGAGTGGAGGATTGGGTAGAAAAGTGGATGAGGTACAGCTTCGTCAAAGGCTTCGCGCGACTTTGAGAGGACCGCTCACCCCAAAATCCTCGCCACCCCCCCGATCACCTCGTTAAGAGTTGCGGGCTTGCTGGTGTTCGGTAGGTTTGTTAATAGTGTGGCATTCTCTTGTGTGTGCATGTTCATCGCCTGCACGTAAGCGGTGAAACTGGACACGGCTCGCTCTCACGACTTTCCCTGCCTTCGAGTTTCCACCGCACTTCGAACATTACGCTGAACACACCTCTGAGTAACACGTAGGTGGAAAAATCTTGCCGAAAGTTCGTGCCGGTGTGCGTTTGGAGTCGAGCGGTTTCGGAGGAGCTGGGGGGCGATGGTCTTCTTTCGTCCAACTGATGTAGACGGCAGAGCGACAACTACAATCTCGCGTTCAGGTGGTCAAGCCAGATCACTGCGTCAGGAGCAGCGAGCGGAGTGTATCGCTGTGATGGCTCCGTAATATTTGTGGATCGGGGCATTGCATCGTTTATGTACGTTGTACCGTCTGATCCGGATGGCCACAGTCGCACACTACTGGAGAGTTTTGTTTATATGTTCCATTTGTGCATCAGGTATTCCCTATTTGTATTCCGCCATGGTTTGTGCAGTGGATGCGGTTCAGGGTGAACCACGAAGCACCTTCGTTGCCGATTGCTCACCGAGGGCTGCCATGAGGCCGAGCAGCGCCGCGAACACGAGCGTGCCCATCAGTAGGCCCATGAGCAGCGACTGGCACTTGCGTCTGCGCGTCGGCTCGCTGTCGCCCGCGTGGCCGATGTACGCCCGGCACTCGGGGAAGCAGCCCTCGCACACGCAGTATGAGCTGCCCAGTCCTGGAAAACACGCTTGGGAGGATTGGCACATGGTTGTGCTCGTGGTGCGATAATTCCATGGGTTGCCGTGGTTTTTTTTCTCTTCCCCAGATTGATGCACTTTTTTTTTTAAATCACCCCTTGTATTTTGAAAACAAAAAGTCTGGGTGCATTATTAATAGTCCCGTGTGTGGTGTGCGTGATTTGTTTAAGTTTACTGACACCAGGCATGATTTTGTAGTTTTCACCTTGAACGTCTTTCCAGAGAAAATGCTAATGTTGATTTTTAAGCTCTGGGATACATTGCAATTGTGCATGCTAAATTATGATGGTGGCAGGTAAATGTAATGGTAATACAGCTGGTGAAGAGGAATATTGGGAGTGTCTAGACTGCAGAAAATAACGCATGAAGCTGTTCAAAAGGCACGCTGCCTAGGGCCTACGAAAACTATGCAATTTTTTTGTATGATAAAGGTTTCTTATTGAATATATTTATATTGCAAGAATAAGCACAGTTTATATACAGGGGCAGAGTCATGGCAATCTTTTTTTCATAAGGTGAGAGAAATTAACAGTGGAGATTAACTCTTCGAGATTGTTTTCATTGCAAAATTAGCGAATAACATCTGCAAATGTCGTTTTTCGCACAATCCAGTGACAGCGGCGGTAGTAGTAACACGGGGCGGCAGCAATACCAACTATAGAGAGTTATCACTTAAGGCCTACGAAACACAAGTGCCTAGGGCCTACAATAAGCTTAATCCGGGCCTGGGGCATGAAATGATGGACAATTGAAGATGAGTCGTTTGGGACGGTGTCTGCTTGTGGTCTCAAGAGTTGACCCAGAAATGAGAGTAGCACACACCAAAGGAGATGGAACGAGATGCAGAGCGCTGGATGGACCGTGGAAGAAGGACATGGAGCAGAAAAGGGTTAGACATGAGCAGTGCGAACTTATTGGTGCCATGCGGATAAGTGCTGGGACTTCATTTGGCCCCTCATCGGTGCAGAAGGGGATGGAAAAGAATAAAAATACTGAGCTCAGTGTTATCAAGCGCCTTTCAAATTGTTAATGTCAAAGCGCTGGTTAACTATAAACTAAACTTTATTTTACCAGGTAAGGCCTACTGAGCTACATGGCCCTTTTCCAGAAGCGACCTGGCCACGTGACAGCTCAACGAAGTGGCTTATCGCGTGGAAATGTAAAGCAGCCAAATGCTCTCCTAAACGCGTGACGTTGATTCTGAATGCGGAGGGCAAAAACTGGAGGACCCGGAGAAAAATGCACGCGATCACAGGGAGAGTGAAATAGATACCGCAGACTCCAAATATACAGCAGCTTACGCTGGTAACCATGCGTGCTCTCTTTTTTTCGATGCAATAAACGGTTATTTCGAACCGAGCCTAATGGGAAAGTCTCAGAAAAGCAACATCGCGGAACGTTTATTGAAGCTGATGGTCGTACCGTAGCACACGCTGCGCTGGCTTGCCGATCGGGAGACAGCGAGCGGTAGTTTAGCCGCAGGCTTCTCCTTCTTGGTTGGCTGTGGACAGTGAAACTTGAACAACAGCAACAACAAAAACTTTGCGTGTTGGTGATGCCTAATTTTCCTCGCCAAAGCCAACCATGTGCTGGATTTAAAAAAAAAAGTCTGCTTTTTCAGATCTGGCTCGGGAAGACTGGTTATGCAGCTTAGCATAAATACAACGCTATATATTATCAACTTCAACTGCATAATTATACACATGTCCGAAGACCAGATTGCCCAAAATGTGCCCAGTCTCATCAGAACTTAGAAGCTCAGCAGGGTTATGCTCGGATGGGCGGCCACCACGCATAACAGGTGTGATAGGCTGCGGCTAGGCTGCGGCGCTACGTGATAGCCAGCAGAGAGATGTTCAGCAAAAAACATCCTTACAAACCTTTGCGCTTGCACATCATTGCTTGCTGCCCTCACCAACATGCACTTACCAGCACGGAGGTTGTAAGGTCAAATAACTCCCGTGACCTCCACGGTGTGGGGAGGCTCTCGTCCAGCAGTGGATGAGGAATATTCCTTGACATGTGCGCATCTGAATCCCGTATTGTAAGCTCTCTAATGCTGCAGCAGTAATGGTAATGATTGAATGCAACGTGCGAATCAAGGTACCTCTTTTGCTGCCGTTTCGTTTGGCTCATTTTCCACGGAGATGTCCAAAGAAATCTGGGGTGGCTCCACTTTCAATGGCTCAGGCTGCAAGATACGCACACCAAGATTGCTAAAAGTAATAGGTGAATGCACAAGGACTTGAAAATTATTATTTAAATTGAATTCCCCTTTGAGAGCATCCAGCAGCCAGCTGTCCATGTGACTCAAACCTAAACTTTTTGTTTATTTTACCAGGTAAGGCCCACTGGGCTTTATCGCTCTTTTTGCAGAAGCGACCTGGCCACAAATGACAGCTCGACGAAGTGGCTTAGCGTGTGGAAATGTACAGCAGCCAAATACTGTAAACGCGTGGTGATGTTGATTCTCAACGTGGAGGGGACAAATGGGAGGACCCAGAGAAAAGTGCACGCGACCAACGGGGAGAGAGACACCGCAAACTCCAGATAAGCAGACCGTCGGGGGTCAGGATTGAAGCCACAATACCAGGTTAAGGGAGTTTGTCAGATCTGTCGGGACGCCGGCCTGGCCCTGCAGGAGGCTTTTGCGATGCGGTGGGACGTGGACACGGGTGTGACCGGCCATCGTCGTGTGCACGATTCTCATGATTTTAGGGTTGTCTGTAATGCCACACTAAATTATCTCTATGTGATGACACGACGAAATTGTTGACCAGAGGACGATCCAAAACAACATTTTATCCACAACAGGGTTGCTTCATTGAAATGTTTGCTTTCCATGGCAGTCTCGCTCTCACCTGTGATGATTCATTGCCAGATGAAGTAACGGTTTCATTTGACTTTAATTCATCTTCATCGCTGTCTTCGGTGTCCTGCAGCAAACACAGTATTCTGCTGATTTCGGCACCATAGTTTCAACAGTGTTAAGTCTCATCTCGGGTGATCACTTACGAAGTGTATCGTGCATACGGTGACGTACCGTAGATGATGTTGATGCTGATGATTCAGAGCGGCTTGTTGCCGATTCACTGCCATCTTTTGTCAACTCTGTCTGCATGGAAAACAAAACTGGATATTGTTTTAAGTAATTTTTTCATAGTTTTACAATGAGCTTAATTTCTCGCCGTTAATGTAATTCTCACTATGAGTAGGCACATGACGAGTCCCAGAGCCGGAGTGAGACGTATATACTGGATGTGATGTGTCACACGCAGACATATTTCAGGTCACTGACCTGGACAAACCTGGTTGAAATCAATTCCTGTTTTTATGTGACACGAGAGTTCAACCGTTCCTTAGTTGTGCAATTGTCTCAAGTAGGGACGTCGTACCTGCACCGATTCTTCAGAGCTTGACTCCGTGTCACTGGATTCGGACTGTGTGCTCAGACTGCCATCAGTCTTGCGTTCAGAAAGCAAACAAACTTCAGGTCAGATTATTCACGTGACAAATACTTTGAATTGCGTTTTACGATAACGAATCGGCTATCATTTGCATCCCTTGGTCGATCCGCGAGTAGATTAATGCCTTCCACGCTCTTGTCGGTCATGGGAGGTTGTTTGACCATACTTCACCACGTTATTTGAGTTTGGTGTGAAGGCATGATGTCAACTCGTGTTCGTTAGATTCATCGCGCGTTGTGCGAAACATTGTGTCACCACTCCATCCTGTTTTTCCTTAGAGGTGTTTTGTAATAGTGGTTATGGTTTACGTGAGGTGGTCAGAGAAGCCCATTCATTGTTACTCCCAACAACTGCATACCCTTCGGAAGCCACGCGCCAAGCGTAGTGATGCATGATGATGATGAATATAATTATCCCATTCTCATGAGCAATTTGGTAATTCCTTTTAGTCGTGTGGTTCAGAGGGATCCCTCGACAGGGCTGTCATCAGTGGACACTGATGACTTAATGGAAGTCTACAACTGCTTTCTCCAAGACACCAACCAACCCTTCGTTGCCAGAGGCTGAGCAGGATGTAATCCTAACGTCAGAGGTCACGTAAGCACTGACCCTATTTGTCAGATTTAATCCATACCCACATTGACATTTATCTGCTAAAATCACTGCAATAACAGCGCCGGTGCTTGTGTTAATATTAAACTGTTATGAAATACCCCTGCGGTTAAATCGGGACGCATTAACTGCACCAATGTAATTTCGCAAAACGGCAAACTGTGCGCGTTCAGCCAGACGTTTCCTAAACGCCTCTTGAAAATGATACGCGGTGGCCTAGTTTGGTTGACATGGGCCCTGGAGCAAGGAATTACATGGGGGGGGGGGGGGGGGATGGGGGGGTCCTTGCCCCTGCCTGAGTGTCCGTGGTCTAGCTATTGAACTGAACTAAAAATTTTTTTTTACCAGGTAAGGGCCACTGAGCTGTATATAGCTCCTTTTTAGAAGCGACCTGATCACATGATAATGAAGTGGCTTATCAACGTGTGAAAATGCATAGCAACCAAATACCCTTAAACGCGTCCTGTTGATTCTAAATGTGAAGGGGGGGGGGGGAACGGAAGACCCGGAGAAAAATCCACGCGACCACGGGGTGAGAGAGAGAGACACAAACTCCAAATATACAACAGGCCTATCGGAGGTCGGATCGAACCCACGACCTCCTGCATACCAGGCGAGAGAGTGAACGTCTCGCCACCGCGGCGCCCCAAGGTTATTGGCGCTCACCTGCGCCCCGTCGTGAAGGTGACCCGAGTAGGAGGAGCGGCTGTGCCGTGGCGACCTCATCACCACGGGGCCCCCAGGGCACGGCAGCTCCTTCCAGCTCCCCGGCTGCTGCAGGTGGCCATTGTGAGTCTCCGTCTGCGAGATGGAAAATCTCATCCAATTGACGGATTCTCGGTTCGTATTTGGGCACGTGTCTTTCATTCGTTTTACTTTACCCAAAGATTAACTTGTAACGCAAAACAATTCAGCACATGGCATATGTAGAAGGGCTAATGCCAAAAAACATCGTGGATTTTTTTTTTTAGGCCAAAGTGTTGTTAGCGTGAGTTTTTTGCTAGTTGTGCTTGTGCACGACTGCCAACGCAGCATTGACAAACGATGTGATTACGTTACCCCACTGTATTCTGCTCCAGGTCTTTAAAAATATATGAGACCAGTCCAAATGGGCTCTCAGGTGTTTTTAAATGAATATCGCTGTGATCTTAGAGATCGAAATTATGCAATAAATCTTCACATAGCAAGTGGCTGAGGGGCAACACGTTAGCGCGACAATACTCTGAACCAATCTTCGGCCCATACCGCCCCCTCGTGTGCCATTCAGGCCTCGATATGTAGGTGCTCGTCTTTGTATCAACCTATCTCAAACTGCTGTCTAATTACAATTATAATCATTTCAGTTACCTTTATAGGCAACCTCTGCAGAAAAAAAATGTTATAACTTTACCTCTGTGCGTTCGGCGGCACTGGCTCTACTCTTGTCACGCTTCCTCCGGTGAACGTGCCTCTTGGCCTTCTTTAAAACGCCCGGGCAGTCCTTCTCGCGGCTCGTGCTCCTTCGGCCGCCGCCGCCGCCGTGAATGAGAATTATCGGCGACGTCCACTCCGGATCCTCCTTCCTGCAGTCCGCCTCGGGAACCTCCGTGAGCTCGCGATGGAACTGAAACGTGGAACTGCGCCGGCGGCTGGCGGCTTGCGGGAAGCTGCGACGGCGCCCGGCGGGGGCGACCGGGCCGTCGCCGGCCTCGCTGGCGCGCGAGAAGCTCCCCGGCGGGAGCGAGAAGGGCGAGTCTGGGTCCGGAGGCTTCTGCCCGTCGCCCTGGTGGAACATTAACACCGTGTCGCGGGCGCCGCTCGAGCTGGTCCTTCTCGTGGAAGGAGCAGTCCTGTGTCTCTTCCGTCGCCTCCTCTTCTGTTTGGGGGTCGTGAGGTCGCGCGAGTCGGGCCGGTTGGGGTGAGATTCTGACGAGACTTTGGCTGCTGCCAGAGGCTTCTCGTTGGCCTTGCCCGGCCCAGTGGCTGAGTCCGGGCCACTACGGCGAGGGTGAATGTTGGCGCAAAATGTTTTGGAGGCCGCGGTGATGGTTCTCTCAGGCAACGCCACTTGTCCCGTGGGAGATTGTAACTGGACGGCAAAATATAAAGATGCGTGATTAGCGTCATTTTTAGTTTTTTTTACTTTTACGATGAGACAAAAATCGTGAGCGAAGTTTGATCTTCTGCTGGGTTAGGCTGCGTGTTGGGCATTTCTTCTTTCAAGCTTTTGTCGCGCGCCAACTGAGCACCTTCAACTCCTGAAGATGTTCGCAGTAGTGCGTTGCAAAACCCCGGATAAAGAATCGCTCGATCCGGAAGAGCACACTTGGATTGTGAAAAACCCACCCGCTAAACAACATTGCCCAGCAATTACTCTAATAATTTTTAGTCATTCTTTGTCATTCTTATCATTGTCGAATTCTGGAGACTCTTCCACTGAATTCTGTCTTCGGTGGCACTTACCGATAGGTCATCTTGCCGTGTTCCGTGTCGCACCTCTTGCCGGGCCCTGCTCCCAGTGCTGGGAGGCAGGGTGCTGGACGGAGGTAGGGTGCTGAGTGGCAGCAGGCTGCTGGGCGGGCGCAGGAGGCTGAAGCGCCTGGCGTCGTGACCCTGGGAGCCATGCGTGAGGTGACTCCGGGCTTGGTGGCTCAGAGCGATGAAGGGAGGCAGCGGCGTTTGGTAGAGCACGGGCACCCGCCCGTACCCAGACAGGGCCCATGTCGGGGTCGTGGCCTCGCTGGCCCACTGCTTCCTGGGGTATCCAGGCTGCTATCACAGACCAACCACCGGCAGTTTACATCGGGAGCGCCTGTGCCAAACGAGCCGGAGCGTAGCTTCTTGTTTTGTATGGCTGATTGTAGATGCAGCGCAACAGCTACAATTTCACATTCAGGTGGGTGGATCAAGAGCGTAGCTGATGAAAGACAACAGACAAGCTAGCGTAACAACGCATTTGCATTTTTAGAAACAGTATTTTTTAAATATATTCCAGCCATTCTCAATACACAGCTAGATGGAAGGCCTCCCCACACACCATGTCATGGGATTTTGTATTTTTTACTTTACTTGACCATGTTGGTCCATGGAGGCTGAGGCAGGATAAGTTTTGATATCGCTCACCATAGATGTTAGCCTTGAAACTCGGGTCGCCGGGATCATACTGCAGCGTATTAACCACTTTACCACCGCTCGGCTATCATAGTCGTAATGCCCATTGTTACATTTTTTTGTTCATCAGGCCGTGCTTTGGGATGCGTGGCCAAAGCCATTCACGAGCACCTAGCTTTTCGGTGGAGAAAACCAATTTATAAAGGGGAGCAACACACAAATCCCCACTCGGTTGGTATTAAATAATGTTGCTGTCCTGTCATCACCTCGACACCTTGTAGCCCAACACCACAACACCTGGTATGTCCAAGCAGTCTCTGGCTTAGCCTTTCGAGGTCGGTCGCATTCATGGTCGTGGCACGTGAAGCTATGGATTCACATTATTCACGTAATCGCAGTTACATTCGCGAGTTTGGGGCACGGCGAAATGTTGAAGAGGCTGCGCCATATTTGCATTGGATGTGAACCTGGAACGAGAATCCCCCGATTCAAAGGGGGGAATTGATTTTCTGCCAGGGTGTGCGCCAATACCATTGTGGTATCCCGCTGCACGGGCTGCAGAGGTTGGGATGCGGCGTCGGGGCGGCCGGGAGTCCTGCTGCTGGGCTCGTCCACGTGCCGGGTCTGCTGCAGGTCTGGATACAGCCCAGCCGGCGTCATCGTCGGGAGGTGGGGGGCTGCTGGGTGGCACGCCGGCGTGTCGGCCTGAGCCGGCGACATCCTCAGCCGCATGGACTCCGCGCGAGGTGGCCAGTAGAATAGCGGGGGTCCATTGCCCGTCTGGGCAAAAAGACAAAGATCCCCCGTGTAGCCTGTAACAGACTGTTGGGGCAAGTGCTGTTGGCGAGTAGCACCTACAAAAGGCCGGCACGGCACACGTGGGCGTGGGTGGCCGGCACCACGCCCGGCCGCCTTTGTCTCCCCGGTGGTGATGTTTACACACTGCACCAGGCAGTCATTTGAGGCCGAGTCGATATATGGGAGGCCCAGGACCGGTTCAGATAATCGTCACCGGTGTTGGCCATGAGCGGGAATCGAACTGGGGTCGCCGGGTTCACAGCGGAGCGTTCTGACCGCTACGCCACCGCTCCACACACACGCAGGAGCTCAAGAGGCCCCGCGTACGTGTGTTCAGGGGTGCAGTGCGGTGACCGCTGAGGTCCATCGCAATAAATTATACGTTCATTCCCACTGCGTAATTCATGAAGCGTGAAAAAAATATTTATAACTGTTTCCACGAAAGAAAAAGAACCCGTCTGCTCCTGTTCAAAAACCCACCATGGATTGCTCGCAAGTACGGCGAGACCTTTGGCACGGAGGTTACGGTGGTCAAGGAAATAGATGAATTTCAATGAAGTCTGTGAAATCTTGGAAATAGTTCTACACCGAGACGGTGGGTGGTGTGCGGACAGGGTGTTGTAGAGAAAAAAAATATATCAAGCAAGTCTTATAATTAATTTAAAAATAAATCCATGTTAGGCAGGGGTGGGGGGTGGACGGTGGCAGCGGAGCATGGGCAGCACCCCCCGCCCCCGCCCCCCACCCCCCCCGCTATTCCATGACCATTCTGTGAAAAGTTTTTTTCCCCCCGTGAATTAGACAAAAAAAAAAACAATTACCGTGCCAAAATCGCGAGCATGAGCGGCCCTGCAACCACACCTGGTAGTAGGTGGGGTCGGCGACCGTGTCGATGGCCTGGCAGGCGGGCGCCACCCTGCGTACCGGCGGCAGCAGCCGCTTGGCTGTGCGCCTCTGCCTGATCCTGCGTAGGAGCTTGAGGAATCGCGCCTGTGGAGGAGCAGCGTGGGTCAAGGGAACATGCGCACACGCACGTGTGTCGAACTTATTTTCACACCGCGCGTTTGCCAACCGCGCTAGTCACAGGTGTGCAAGGGGGGGGGGGGGGACAACAGACTGGAAACACGAAAAGAAGTTCTAAAGAAATGAGTTTGCAGTCTAGATTTGAAAGTACGTCCTTCCAGTGGCTTCTGAATATCGTAAGAGCAGCCACTGTAGTCCAGCGCTGCGGAGGCAAGAGTTGGTGGCTCGCACAAATGTTGTAAAACTCACTTTCTGTGGGTGTCGAGGAGGTGCCGTATTTATGGTTTGCCAGGAGAAGGCGGTACAGCAAAGTGGACTATCATCTGTCCCTTTTGTACGGGATAGAGTGTTGCCCCCTCGCATGCGTGGGTATCCCCTGGGTGCTCCGGTTTGCTCCCAAGGAATCGCGACTACAGCATCGTGACAATTCTGTGATGGGATGTCCGTTGAATGTAAACACTCCTTAATTGGCTGCAAACATCTTAATATATATAGAGAGGATCGCAGAACTTGCATAATTGTTGGCGCCGGCTGACCATGTGGCTGCCTTCCTGCTTGTCTGCGGTTCCTCGCAGTTCTGGGTATAATTATTTCTGTTACAGATAGCATGTCCCATGTGCAACCCGCGGGAATAAGAGGAGTTATAATTCACTGGAAAGCTATTGAATATAAATCCACGCAACTGCTGGCTACTTCTAGATTTGAAGCTTTCGTGACTGCAAGGATTCATACTCTTTGGTTTTTTCGATAAAGTCACGTAGGTAAAATTTAAAATAAAATAAAAGAAAACAACTAAATTAAATCACGACGTTTCGGAGGCAACACAAGCTTCCGTCTTCAGCTGGCAACTTACTCAGTGCTGAGCCTACCGTTCTTGTGCTCCTATGTGTTTAAAGGTTCTGTCACCAGCATAGTCGGCACTTGTGACAACTTGTTGAAGGGAGAAAGACAGACAGACAGACAAAAAGCACCACAATATTTGTCCAAAATGTTGCGTGTGTCTTCTCTTCGCCGTATCTGACCCCGCTGGGGGTGTCGAGCCACCCACCGACAGCCACGGTGGCTACGTCCCTGGAATGCGTGCGTGCAACACGCACGTGTTTCTCATCGGGCAAATATCTCTCACTGCAGCCAGCCAGACCTACTGACGCATTCGCATCTGAAGTACGCAGCCAATCGAATGACGAATATGCGTGAAGGCCGCGGCAGAAGTGTGCATTCCTGAAAACGCGAGACCTTTCAACAAAAACAACGGAACGAGGGAAATTTTGGTCGATGCATGCGTCAACGTAGCTTCTTTACGGCGAGATATTCGGCAACATTTAGCCAGAGAGCTATTTCCTGACAAGTGTGCCGTTTTGCAGAAAAAAAGCAATTGTTACCAAAATGGACAGCTTCTTCGGCTTCTCCGTGGCCTGCGCTGGCAGGCTGTCCCGAGGTGTCGCGAAGTGCCAGGGAAAGATCTGAGAACACAAAAAAATCGATGGAGGCGAAGGAAAAATTGTCCTCCTCTCCTGTGCGACTACTGCAGCTCCTAAGACGTGTGCCGTCATTGGCCCTGGACGAATGACACACGCAGAAATATTCGGCAAGACATTGTAAGCGATGAATTCAATCTTTGTATTTTAAAATGTGGCAAGGACCCAATTGAAAGTAAAAGTCTCTTTTACTAGGGAGACCTGGATTAACAGAGCAATACACAAATACGTGTAATAAACATTAACAGCAACATTATATCGATCAATGATGAAAACAACAACAACAACAACAACATCCCTTGAGATACTATGAAACATTAACAGTGAACAACAGGATATGAGTGCAGTGATAACTGAAAAAAAATGTGTAAATAAAAAAAACTGAATTTAAGTTATATTTTTGCTACGTTTGACTAAGCCGCTATGTGTTATGTCACGCAGGAACATGAGTGGCAAGCAAGCCGTGAGACGAGAGAGGCGAGAAGACCGGCGACTCGAGTACCCTCGCAAACAAACCTGTGGTAAGTGTGTTTGTGAAGCATTTAAAATTCCCCCGTCCAGAGGCATCGTTTCAGAGTGAACGTAGTCGGACGAGTAAGTTGTGTCTGTAAATAGAAACGGATAAAATGAATGCCCACACTTACGACTGTTTTTCTTTGTGTGTGTGTGTGTGGGAAAACAGCGTGGATGACTGCATCGACACACATTTGACCATCGCGATCGCCAGCACTCCAGGATCAAGGGGGCACAGCCACACTGAACGAGTTGGAGGTGTCTCACTGAGTTAATGGTTCCCAGTTTAACAGCAGAACCCCTCTTAACGAAGGTAAATGGTTCCATGAAACCGGTGGTTAAGTGATTTGCCCGTTAAGCGAGGAAAGGATATACACGTTAAAGGCTTAATTCGTTCATTCAGCATAGAAAGTTAAACTTTTTCACCCAAAAACGTACTTTTTCATATTTAAACAACGGATATTAAGACACAAAGATACTATCAACATTATAAACACGTAATATTAAAATTAACACGGTTAATTAATGCAATCATTAATATTTACTGCACCTACAACAGCCAGTCGTTAACAGGGGAATGGTCGGTAAGCGAACACATTGGGCTCTGTGGAGGCACTACACTACTATACACTACACACTACACTGCTATACACTACACTGCTATACACTACACTACTATACACTACACTACTATACACTACACTACTATACACTACACTACTATACACTACACTACTATACACTACACTACTATACACTACACTACTATACACTACACTACTATACACTACACTATACACTACACTATACACTACACTATACACTATACTACTACACACTACACTACTATACACTACACTACTATACACTACAGTACTATACGCTACACTACTATACACTACAGTACTATACACTACACTACTATACACTACACTACTATACACTACACTACTATACACTATACTACTATACACTACACTACTATAGACTACACTACACTATACACTACACTACTATACACTACACTATACACTACGCTCTACACTATACACTACACATGGGGCTCTGTGGAGGTCCGTCGTTAAGTGATTGGTCGTTAACAGGGGTTCTACTGTATGCCAATTATTGACCAGTTCAGCACACCGGTGTGTTGAAGAGTTAACCCGCAACATTTAGAACTTGAAGCAAGACGTTTCGCCAGTAATTACAACCAGCCTCATCAGGCGACGGCCAGAGTTGTGGAGAAATCCTCCTGCTGCTTCGATCGTAAATGTGATGTCATCACCGTGAGTCAATCAGGTGCGACGAGCAGAGGGGGGTTAATGTCCTATACATTACAATGGATATATATATTTTTAGTTGGGTTATTCAAAGTTAATCTAAGAGAATGCTGAGGATATGCAATACAGTACATATTATTGGCAGCTCACAGTTAATCACCATCGACCTATGGTGACCTGTATTGGCATGCAATTAAACATCATTGCATTAAATTTTGATTTAAAGCTTTCGTGACTGCAGTAATTCATATTCTTAGTTTTTTCGGTAAAGTCACGTTGAAGAGAAACAACAAAATAACAAAATATATATAAAACAATAAAAAAAAAAATTCTCACGACGTTTCGACCATAACTCAAACGGTCATCATCAAACGGTCATCATCAGATGATGACCGTTTGAGTTATGGTCGAAACGTCGTGAGAATTTTTTATTGTTTTATATATATTTTGTTATTTTGTTGTTTCTCTTCAACGTGACTTTACCGAAAAAACTAAGAATATCATTGCATTATTTAAGACCGAAACAGGAGGAGGATTTCTCCACAATTCTGGCTATCGCCTGATGAGGCTGGTTGTAGATACCGGTAGAAACGTCGTTAATCGACTTGTAAATGTTGTGGGATTGCTCTATAACATAGCGGTGTGCTGAACTAACAACTAATTGCGAGGTGTTTATTGGTCAGATGATCGATATGATCTACAAAGTTTGCCTCCTAATTCGTCACGGATAGGAGTTCGACTATTACTAACAATTTTTACGTTACCAGGTAAGGCCCACGAAGCTGCAGAGCTCTTTTTCACAAGCAACCTGGCCACAAATGATGGCTCAATGAAGTGGCTTATTGCGTGGAAATGTATTTGCAGCCAAATACTCTAAATGGATGTTGATTCTAAATGTGGAGGGAAAAACCGGAGGACCCAGAGAAAAATCCATGCTACCACGGGGGAGAGAGAGAGAGAGACATGCAAACTCCAAATATACAGGCTTCAGGATTGGGATCGAACCCACAAGATGTTAAATATCAGGCGAGGTATTTAACATCTCGCTACTATGCTATGAGTACCACTTTACAGGGGAGTCAGGAGTAGTTTTCCTATGTATAGACTCGCCCCCGCCGTAGGAATGTGGAAATTCCATCGCTGGCTCATGACTGTAAACAGGATATGATTACCACCTGAATGTTCAATTAGGCAGGAAATTACTTTGACTTTTGTTTACTGCACTGCAGTGTTGAACCTCCTATTCAAGTGTATTTAAAGGTTCCATCATCAACACAATCAGCATTTTAGTCCTTGGGCCAGTTTATTTATACGACTAATAATAATAAACAACTTGACAACCCACTCATTTCAAGTGGTTATCACAACGTTCACTACTGTTGGCCACATTAAGATGTTGGAACCGCTAATGTTATGCCACCTCAGTTGGTACCCGAAGAGTGAAATATCTGGTTCTGGGCTCGTGGACATTTTACGTCAACTTGTCGATGGGATAAAAATGCAGACTCAAAAAATACCAGGGTTTTTGGGTCCATATATTCATGGGTATCATCTGCCAGCCTCATCTAAACTGCTACCACCCACAGTGGAGGACCTGTCTGGGTGTCCTGGCACATGCGGCCATCCTGCAGAATGTTGGTTTGTCCAGAAGCCTGGGTTTGTGTTGGCGACCATGTCTGAATCCCTTGATCCAAACGCATCTAAACAAAAAAAACAAAGAACCGACCTTTTTCCAATTACGCGTTGTATGCATGTTTGTTGAACTTCTTTCGCACCGTACGTCGCCAACCGTTCTAAGCGGAGGTGTAGAAAGAGTGGGGGTGTACTCAAGAAGTAAACTGTATGTAAGGCTAACGAGTATGATCGGCTGAAACGGTTTTAAAACCATATTCCTGATGCTTCTCGAAACAATGATTCAATGCGTGTCCCAGAATAAATGCTCGCAGGCTGAAAACGCGACACACTAGTATGTTTGTGACAACGCATCTTCGATAACAAAACATTATGGGAATTATGGACTCGGAATATTTATTTAGACTGGGAGAAACCAATGAAGCTACAAAGCTCTTTGCTCACAGATGTCCGGTTGGGGCGGGCGTCAGCGAGTTACATCGACAAACAATACAACAAAAGATAAGAGAGCATGTTCGAGACAGAGTAAGCAAACCACGAAAGTAAATAAGCTTATAAATAAATTACAAAAGTACAAATTGCTCAAGTACATACATTCCTGCAGATTTGTCAACACCGAATGGAATGCTTCTGGCAAGTCATAAAAATAACAACAGTCCCAGACCACATTAAGAAGGCTTTGCACGTCAAGATAACACATTCTGCATACAGCCTCGTCATACATAATAGCCTCGTGATGATTATAATAATAATTTACGATTCATAAAGAGCCCTAAGACAACCGTTCTCAGGGCGCTATGTATGAAAAGGCAGAAATAGTTTAACGTCAATGGGTGAAAAAGACGTTTGAAAATGACTAAAGATATTCCAATATTAAGCAGATACGTTTTCGGTCTAGATTTGTAGTAATGGCCAAACGCTCAAAACAATGACGTCATCTTTTTGTTCTTTTGTTAAATCCTGCTATCACTTTACAATGATCTCACTCACAGTTTTGTGTTAAGATTTAGCCGAGCATTGAAATGTAAATTGCTCTGCGCATTTTTTTTTTACCTCCGTTTGCTTCTTGAGGCCAAAGGTGCACTGCGCCTTTGAGGTTTCCAGCGAACGTTCAAAGCTCCCATCCGTCATGATCATCGCGTCTCTCTGTAATAACATAAATGTTAAAACGAATTTCAGACCTTGAAAAATAAATATACATTTATATAAATCAACATCGGCTGCGTGGTGTGGTTAGCGCAGGCCCTGATGGTATTAAATGGGACCCCTGTCCAATTTCCACCACCCCCCCGGACAATATTTATAACACCTGAGCCACTCTTTCCTGTGGAACTGTGTACAGTTGCACTACCTGCACACCCAATCGTTGTGCCACAGAACAACAGCATCATTGCCATCATCGTTATAAAGTACCACTATCAACAGGACCACCATCGTCAATATCGCCTCACTGTTTTCGGATTGCACCGCATGTTTGTTCGGCACGATGTCCCAACGTGTATCTCCACGTGCTGGGAGCTTCATTGGTCACGGACATCACGCTGAACGCGGCGGGAGGAGAGCTGTCCGTCACAACCGCGAAAACCTACGTGGTATAATCTCACTGTGATCGATTTAACGAGCGACGGACGGGAGAGTTGTTTTACTTCTAACCCAGACATGGGCAAAGTACGGCCCCCGGGCCGTACACGGCCCGTTGGGCTTTTTAATCTGGCCCGCCGAACTTGTCCAAATATTATTATTAAATTAAATTTTACCTTTCTCCTGTAATGCCCCCATTTCCCCATTAGATGGCACACTTTGACCGGGAGTTACGACCTGTTTTTGTATTGTTCATGTTCGTGCAATTTATTAAATTGCCTTGCAAATAAATGCTTCGCTACCTGTTAAAGGCCAAATCCTTTAATGTAATGATGTTTACATGTAATTTATATTATTTCACACAAACACTCCATCCATCTGTTCCTGGCCCGGCCCCTCTGTCAAATTTTAGAACCCATTGTGGCCCGCGAGTCAACAAATTTGCCCACCCCTGTTCTAACCTGTGCCGGCAGATCGTCGGTCTGTGTGGACGAGCAAGCCTGGGTGTTGGGACTGGCGGGTGTCCAGTGCCACTGCCTTGGACCATGCACGGACTGCACATGCGTGTGATAAGACACACAGACGGATCACCGGAACACACCGCGACGGGTAGGTCAGAGTTTTGCAAGCAGTTACACTCGCGCATACGGTGATGATGATGATGATTCACATTCATAATAAAGGTTTTTAGGTTAGATCGCGTTATTTATAAATGTTGTCGTAACCCTCCACCACCCGACATGGCCAATCAGCAAAAAAGTGTCACGTTGACAAAAGACAATTAAATTTTGATTTAAAGCTTTCGTGACTGCAGTAATTCATATTCTTAGCTCTTTCGGTAAAGTCACGTTGAAGGGAAACAATAAAATAATAAAATATTATTGTTTTTTATATATATTTTATATTTTATTGTTTCCCTTCAACGTGACTTTACCGAAAGAGCTAAGAATAAAAAGACAATTAGTTCACTACTTTAGCCCACCGGTGTGCTGAAGAGTGAATCCACAACATTTACAGTTTGAATCATAACCATTGACTGATTACCAATCGATTATATAATTACTGCACCTGAAATGAGTTAAATGATGACGTCACCCTGCTGCTCTATTTAAGACCGGGAGCAAGTGAGGGCTTTACCATTCTGGCGAATTGCCCGATGATGCTGGATGTAATTACCAGCGGAACGTCGCATTCAAACTGTAAATGTTGTGGATTCACTCTTCAACACACCGGTGGGCTAAAGTAGTGAACTAATTGTCTTTTGTCAACGTGACATTTTTTTGTTGATTGGCCGTGTTGGGTGGTGGAGGGTTACGACACATTTATAAATAACGCGATCTAACCCAAAAACCTTTATTATGAATAATATTGGTCGCGAAAGCCTAACGTGTTAAAATGATTCACATTGGTGACTCGAACGGCTCGAAGAGAGAGAGGCAAAACCACAATTGGAGGAACAACAAAAAAGGTGACTGATGTGGAAGCACCAGGGCTGAGACTGAGAGGCAGGGCCTAGAAGGGTGTGGTTCGAAGTGGTGAGCAAGGTCATGAAGGTCTCTGGAGTGGAAGTGGGAGATGATGGCCCAAGATAACAACGAGTGGAGCACGGCGAGCAGGAAGGCAGACACCACACGAGTGGGAAAATTGCCAATAAGACGTTGATGGCTGGGTTCTTTGTGAGCTGCCTGTGTGTGTTTGCTTGAAAGATTACACTTAGATATTTGGCATGTTACAATACATAGATTAACAACTGATTTAAATAAATAGATGAATACGTTTACAATACATATATCGAATCATGCGTGTACCAAAAATATGATTTGTTAATTAAATTCGATGATATGCGATTTAGGGCAATGGGGCGTATGCGGCGGAACAAACTGAACAAGCGAGAAAGCGTACAAATGACAGTAAACATTTTACGCGAAGTAATCTATTCTGGAATTGTATTGCGACCTCGAACGATGCGTGTCAATTCATGGAACCGCGAGGCTGATGAATCACCGCGTGTTTAATGAACCACGTGCAGACAAATGGAAACGTCAAATCTATTCAGCATCGTCAATAAATGTTTACCTTGTACCTGTCTGAGAACAGGTCATTTGCTTGTATCGAAAAATTGTGTTGCATCGATGGCTGTAAAGGCACACAGGAGAAAAGAAATGTGCAAGCAAAATGTAATAATCATGTACATATATTAACTCATAATAATACTATATTTTACCTTTATTTATCAAGGTAAGTCTCGATGGGTGTCAACATTATTTTTCAGTAGGGTCCAGCATTGGCATGTTTAGCCAATTCTATTTGGCATGTAGGAAAACCGGAGTGCCTGGAGTAAATCCACGCATATGAAGAGATAACTCTCAAATTGCGATACAAATATATTCAAGAATCCATTGCTGCGTTGTAGGCTCGCAGCACGAGCCTACAACGCCTGGAGTCTCCTAGCAAAACGGGCAACTCTGGATCAACGTCAGCATGTGGTTTGGAACAGTTGGGCCGACGTTGACCCCCAACGTCGGCCCAACATTCAATGCCTCCTGGGCTCCAATCGCATGCACGAAAAAGCGGGCGCGTCTTTGCCAAGCTTCCAAGATCTGCCCAACGGTGATCTAGTCGCTCGTAAATCGTATCTGGCAATATCCCGTGTGGGCCAATAGAAACGCAGCCAAACCCGCATGCTGGAACTTAAAAAAAAGAAGGATTAAATTCCACCGCGATTTTCGTCCCGAGCTCCCGGTCCCACCTTGCGCGGGGGCTGCTCCGGTTGCGGCCACGCGGAGGTCGTGCCCCTCTCGCGGCTCCGGGTGCCCGGCGCCGGCGTGGCGATGACGAGCGCCCGAGCCCTCTGCTGGGAGCCCTCCCGGATCACCATGGCCCGCAGGTGCACCTCCTCGCACCTCTTTTCCGCGTTGCCCTGCGCGCCGTGTGCGGGCACGGCGGTCAGAAAGACCCCGCAAAAGCTTTCGGCCTCGGTTCCCTGCCGGCCCGGTCGTTGCTGGGGGTGCCACCTGCCCGTTTTCTCTGGACGTTAAAAGGTCCCGGCTTTCGTCAGTTGCGCAATAGTAACAACAACAACAATAATAATACGCCACTCGAAGACAACTCACGGACACGTAGTTCTCCCCCCTTGCGGCTATTGTGAGATATTCTCATCAATGCGCGCCTCCGATTAGCACGGTTGGCTACGTACGGTGCGAGAGAAGTTCAGCATACACACATACATACACGCATCCATCTTCTCGTACGTCCGGGGGGGTCTCTGTACCACAGAGGTGGAAAACCCCCGGCCTTCGTGTTTGTGTACGGTAGGTTTGCACGAGCGGTACCAGCTGCAGAGCTCCGCTGCCGAGGCGAAGCTTGTGCCTCCGCCTGGCTGCCCTGGCCTTGGGTCTCCAGCTCCAGTGGATCGATGTCAGGTGCTGCGTCGTTGGCACAACGGCGATAACCACAGACGGGGGGGGGGGGGGGGGGTCAGCGTCGAGCCTTTTTAATTTAAGTCGGGCAAAGGGCCCCATTGGATAAAGACTCGCGACGCGCACAGCTTTCGCTCGCTCTTGAACGGAGAGAGGGGCTCGGAGGCACAAAAGAAACCACGGGCAGCGGGGAAGGCAGCAGCTAGGCTGTGAGCCAGCACCAACAATTGCCCAAGCAGTCCTCCATATATATTGCGGTACTATCAGGCAATTAATGAGAGTTCATACACGTCAGAGGAAACTGGAGTACCTACATAAAATACATACAGATGGAAACAAATGGATATTTATCCGCTTGCTATAGTGCAATCTCCTGGCAAGCCAGGGTATGATGACCTCGACGCACACAGGAAGGAAGGTTCAAAGTGTTTATGTGGCGCCACGGTGGCTAGGAGATGTTAACTACCTCGCCTGGTATACAGGAGGTGGTGGGTTTGATCCCGACCCTGATGCATGTATATTTGGAGTTTGCATGTTCTCCCCGTGGTCGTGTGATTTTCCTCCAGGTCCTCTGCTTTTTGCCTCCACATTTATAATCAACATGTATTTCGATTATTTGGCTCCTATAAATTTCCGCATGATAAGCCACTTCGTTGAGTTATTATTTGTGGCCAGGTCGCTTGTAAAAAGAAGCTATATAGCTCAGTGGGCATTACCTGCTCAAATAAAAATAGTTTCGTTTCGTTATCCACCAAGCCTAACTCCGCAGGGCTAGATTATAGGCATGTGCCACTAACTGGTTATTCATTGGAACATCTGTTGGTGAATACGTGCAATTTGTCATAATTATAATTTAGTGGCAATTAATGTTTCAATTTGGGAATTGGGCCAAGTCCTGACATTGAATAATGACGTTACAGGCCCGTAATGTCCACTTAACTCAAGACAGAGCATGTTGGTGATTCCCGGGAAAGGAATATATGCGATGGCTTGAAGAGAAATTGAGCTAAGTGGCATGCATGCTCACTGTTCAGCTTTCCACTCCATAATGTATAGATGTTTAACTTATTTTGCACTGTACATAGCCAACTGCGCTGATCAGAGGTACAGGAGAAGGACGACAAACTAAACACAAACATTTTTATATCGACACAAAAATGTAGTGTACGTCCAGGAATTATCATAATATGGGCAAATACGGAACTTGTCCTTGATTGCGGTTTTCGCAAGCGCGTGCGTGCACAGTCATTACATTATCGACCGTCGTTTATTTGGCAGCGTGTTGAACATAATGACGGTCAAGAATAATAAGAACGCGGAGTGACAGCCAAACAATGGAACCGCATCCAAGACTATATCCACCGAGGGGATGGAGTGATGAAATCAACTCGTGTGCAGATGCTGGGAGGATCATTACAGCACAGGATAATGGGAGATGGTGGTGCCTTGAAGCCCCTTCATCCAGCGGTGGATTGACCATGGACAAAGGAAATGGTGATGATATGAATGTAGCTGTGGTGTCCGTTCCATGTTGAGATATTCAAACGTAGAGCGTTATAAAAGTGGACGAGTGTGTGACGCCTCGCATACCTTTTCATTTCTCTCCAACACCAGCCCCTGGAAGTGGTCCCTGACTGCACTCCAGTTCTGTCGGCTGGACACAAACCCTGGGATGAACTCATCCTGCGATGGGGACGTGCGGAAGGCACGTCGCGTGAGAGAGACAGCATTGGTCACATGGCAGTGCTTACAGTGGCACTCATTACACACCAAGTGCTTGCCACAAAAGAATGGCAATACCTTGCTGATCTCAAGGAGAATAAAATATCACACGAACTCCCGTCATACTCATAGCAGCAGCTTTTAGCTAACGATTGTACAAAGACGGTCACCACATCGCGCGCTTTTAGATACGCTTCCGCGGCCGTCTGGAACGCTCTTCCGATGTTAAGAAGCCACTGGGGCTCTGCATTTTCAAATCTAGCTTGAAAACTAATTTCTTTATAACTGCTGTTTGTTTTGATTTAAAGCTTTCGTGACTGCAGGGATTCATATTATTGGTTCTTTCGGTAAAGTCACGTAGAAGGGAAACAATAAAATAATAAAAATATACTGCTGTTTATGTTCACATGTTGTCCTTCCCCCCCCACACACACATTCAATTTGCGCAGTTGGCCACGTACGGTGAGAAAGAAGTTCAACATACGTACATACTGGCTCAATAACCCCTGAGCCATCTGGCGCCCATCAGCTTTTACCAAAGTCTTGAGTTTCATCTGAGCATCTGTTAATGGCCCAGACTTAAGTAGCCTCGCAGATTTTTCGCCGACTCTCTCCTGTGTCAATATTTGGACCCCGATGTCATCTGGTGTTTAATTAAATTATCATTCAAAAGATTGGACTTGTTATATTTTTAGTACGTTACTTTATCAATATAAATGATAATAATGCAATTCGTCTATCTAGGAAAGTCTCTCCGAGTCTCACGGTTGTTTTTTTCTTCTTCTAGATATGATGTATCGAATAAGGTGAGCAGGTTTTGTCTACATTTGGGATGTTTGCTCAATTCTGTGATCGCTGTTTGGCTGCGTGTGGGAAGAAACCGGATGGCCCGCGAAGACCAACGCGTACGTGGGGAGAACACTCAAAAGGGGGGCAAACCTAACCACCTACAATAACAATGCCCTTTGCTGATGCAGGAAAGTTTTTGCCGAGCATAGAGACTAGTTGTCAGGCAGGGGTCTGCAATTGAGAGAAAAAAATAATTCTTCCGATTCCAGAAAACAAGCGTTTAGCATGATGAAGAAAACTGGAAAACCCAACGCACACGAGGAGACAGCGCTCAAAGCTCCACGCAATGGATTGAATCCACTTTGCTGTGCTGCTTTCTCCTGGCCACCTCGCAAGCCAGTGTGGTGGGGAGTTTCCACAAGTTTGCGCGAACCACCAACCCTTTCCTCCAAAGCTCTGGATTACGGGCGCGTGTTATCGCGCGCCTGACTCTAAATCCGTTATTTCAATATTCCGCCAGCTTTGAGTGTCTCGTTTACATAACCGCGAGCAATCATGCCCACTTTTGTGAACCACGGATTGTTAATGTAGTGTGTCGTGCTGCACAAGTATTCTTGCCTGAAATGGTGCAAAGTCACTTTCAGACTCTTCAGTCTATAAAAGAGAAAGAAAAAAAACACAAACGAACGTAAATTAGACGATTAAAAACAGAAAAAAAAGTTATTTGGACATCAATCAGACAGTTTGTCGGCCCTCTACTGTGAGTGCCGTTGTTTCACAATTTTACTTTTGTTCACGTGTTTTTTTTATTATTGTTTGTTGTTCAATCCCCATACATGATCGTGACTGGGGATGCAATGCGGAGAGAGCCGACTTGCCTGCACGGCGATCGTGTTCGTTGGTTTCTTTGCTCGGAAGTATCGGAGGAAATTTGATGCCATTGCTCTGTTTGGAGGATCGACGAAATCTTAATCTCTGGGGGATGAAGATGTCCACGTCTTCATCAACACCGAGCTCTCCTGCGTGAAACACAAAAAAACGCACGTTAACAAAACAAACACTCCATGCGATTTCGAGCACGGTGAATGCTTACCGCGCGTTTTATCTTTGAACATTTTAGACGTCGACTGTAAGAGTGGCATGTTTTCCTCCAACCAGCACCACCAGCACCAGCACCGCGACACAACGCAAGCGACTTGCGCGATCGCAAAACAAAAACATGAACAGCATCGCACGACACCCAGCCCTCATCTCACCTTAACAATGTGCCACCCTGGCAGACCACCGAATGATCATTGCCCTCTTCGGTCGTACAAAGCATTATGTGTTTTTTTCGGCACCACCCCCCCACACCCCAATAATTCTGCAAGCCCGTGCGTTCCAACAAAAAAAAGGAGCATAGTCACTGTTGCCAGGCTTGGGTGCCCGGTCAGGGTGGGAGCGGCAGCCAGCACGGTCGCGATGTTTGCCCTCGCCCTCCAGGCCCTCGCCAAAGCACCCTCACCTGCTCCTTTTATCCTTTGTCGTCGCGGTTTGCTGGCTTCTAGTCCCCTCTGCGGGGGCCCTCTCTCCGTCCCGCCAGTCGAGGCTGGCTGAAAAGCGTCAATCCATTGCACTCTGGGCCGCTTTAAATGTTGCCCTCGCAGCTGGGATCGGCGCGCGCTTCTGCTTCGAGTGCTTTTGTTGCTGCCCGTGAAAAAAAAAATTGCTCGACGCAGAACGCAAGGGGGTTTGTATGACATGAAGTGCCGATAGTTACACACGGTCGGATTGGTGGGTTTTTTTTTTGTGTTCACTTCAATATATGAGTTTCCTTTATGCGGCATGAGTGCGGTCGTATTGCAAATGCGAATCGCGTGGCATTGGTGGCTATGGCCACGAAGCCAAGTGATGTGACTAAATAGCGGTTAGCCACTACAAATTACCTTTGGGCTGCGCGCATCTTATCATGTTTCCATCCCTGAGTCATTGGTGTAAATTCCACGTTCCTTTGGTCGGGGTGATTACTCATCAAATAACCACTGATGACTTTCCACAACATATATAGTTTTTTTTTTTTTATCAACCCCAGAGCAACCTTCTGATCTTAAGCCACATGCACCCAACACTCTATGCTTCAGCCAGCCAATGTAATTAAAAAAACTGATATCAAGATCATCAAGTATTGTATTAGTGTTTTGCCCAAGTGGAATTCCTCAACTGTAGAGCGTCCAAATAAAAATATCTATAAATGTTGTCAACACATTGACTATTTATCGTCACAATCGAAAAATACTAAATGTTTAAATCATTCACATATATGGTAATATTAACTGAAGCATGCACGTGCATATTTAATGTAAATCCATAATCTATGCATGTGTGTGTCTTCGTGCTTTCGGAGTCCCTGACCCTCTGCTCACGATCATTAAGGACCTTCATGATGGTGAGTGGGCCCGGGTAAAACTACGTGGCCGGGAGTCAGAACCATTCCCTGTTCACCTTGGGGTGCGACAGGGATGTCCTCTAGCTCCCACATTATTTAACATCTATTTCGACCACGTAGTTCGTGAAGCCTTCGACGGCTATACCGGAGGAATGTCCATCTGATACAGATACAATGGAGGCTGATCGATGCCCGGGTGAGGTCAAGGAATTGCTCCCTATTGCTCAACCATGTTATGTACGCTGATGATCTGGTAATTGCTGCTCACTCAGAGGAGGAATTGGAGGCGCTGCTGCTGAACCTGGAGCTTGCCACTAAGAGGTGGGGCCTTACCATCAGCCCCACCAAAACTAAGCACCTGCCTGGGTATTTTGTACCATCGGACACTCCACACCCACAACTCACAATTGGTGATGGGGCAGTTGTGGAGAGAGTGGAGAGTTTCCCAGACCTGGGCAGTGTGCTCATGACTGGCTCCATTTTAACAGTAGAGGTCTCACTCCGAATCAGTCGAGCGGCAATATATTTTCATCGGTTGCGTAATGCTGTGTGGAAGCTACCTGGTCTGTCGCTCCGCACGAAGCTTCAGGTCTTCTCGGCTTGTGAAACGTGGAGCCCCCCTAATGGAACATCTTCGCCGGTTATAAACATTTAGGCTAGCCTGCCTATGATCCATCCTGGGTTTAACCAGGCTGGATTGTGTGAGGAGCTCACAAATCCTTGAAAGATCTGGGAAAGGTCCCATCGGTGAGCTCCTCCGGCGAGCAAGGCTGCGTTGGCTGGGTCATGTAGCCCGCATGCCCAGTCACCGCATGCCGAAACAGCTTTTGTTCGGCCGGATCGAGGGGACTAAGCGGGCGCGGCACGGGCTAGAGAAGAGATGGAGTGATGTGGTGAAGATGTAGAGCTGAGTGGACTTGCCGATGATTGTTACCAGCGGTGTCAAGATCGGCCTCTGTGGAGGAGGCTCGTGAAGGACGCTGCTACTGGGCAGTTGGAGGCAGTCGCCCTCCAACAACAACGGAGGGTGGAGGAGCGACCCTCACAACAACGAGCGGAGCGCCGGGTGGCTAAAGCACATCAAGTTGGCACAGTAGGGGGCACAGGTGGTGCATCAGCCAGTCATCTCAGTCATCTCAGTCAGTCGACCCGTGGCACCTGGGTCTGCCCCGTGGCCTCCTGCCAGCGGGCGTTCAACACTTCACGTGGCCTCAGGGTGCACCTAGCCTGGCACAAACGTCGTGGTGGTGACGTCACCGCCACTTAGTGGCGAATGGTGGTTGTTGTTGTCGTCACAGACATGCGGTTTATACGTGTGGGATATGTATGTATCGCTAGTTTACGCGTGTGTGTATATATACACTTATTTTTTTTTAAACCATCCGTTAGTATTCTGCATAGCCCTGTTCAAACATGTCGCAATGCAGGAACACACTGTGCCCGCCTTTTGTTCATCAAGAGGCGTATTCACATTCAGTCCTGTTCATTACAACAGGTTTAATCAAACACTCGCACAATGATACAACTAATATAACACTTCGGTCAGATAATCTGCATAGTAACTTTTTAAAAGCATAATTGTGTGTTTTATGTTTTGATGCTGATGACTCCTGGAACCGCAGCGTGTCCATGATAACACCCACCACTCAACTTCACCTATCCACTCTATTTAAGCCTATCTCTATCTGTATAAACCTCCATGTTTCCTGAAGAAGACCAGTCAACCAACATATCTTCCCTGCCTTTTCATTATCCCGTTAAACTTAACGGTTCATTCGGTAATAACAAACAACAAGTTATCGTAATTAGTTTTTACTCTGCAATTAAGCCGCGCAGATTAACTACTCCGCGACATCCATCACACTCAGTCTGAAAGCAAAGGCATTTGTGCTTACCATGAATAAGATATATGGCCTCACTTTTGAGTCATCTGTCATAGCCCACAGTACGATACGCAGAGGGGTTTTTTTGCGTGCAGATAGAAGGGCACTCAGGAAAGCATTTTAAGGGAAGACCAATGATTGCTCCTTGACATTTCCATCATTCATGTCCTACAATGGACAACAGAATCAATTGTTAACCGTTGCTCCTAGACCACCCCGCCACACCCAAAAAAATGAGGTCAGGGGTTTCATCTGGGCAATATTAAAGCCACGCCTAAGCCTCACCTCGGGGCTGCCTTGAACGGTTTTCGAGGGCTAGGAGCTGGATTGCCTGTGACTGCTCATTAACGTCACGGATGTTGCGTTTCATCTCACCTCGGCAATAACCATAACAACGTAACGGGTGTAACTTAGAGGAAAAACCGCCCTCTCATCCGCACCGTCCACCATCAAACTCCACCTTTGAAGACTGTGTGTGCGACTCAATGGAAATATCGCAGACAGAATGTCTCCTATATACTGGATATCAGAATGTGCATTTATCCTGGAGGAATCGAATGAGCTATTAAGCTCCTTTTCACAAGTCCACTTACGTTTTTGCAATCGCCTAAGGTCATTTATCTGTGAGAATTCATCACTTTGCACCGTGTGATAAAGGAGATCGCTTTGTGCATTGTCTGGACTCCCCCACAAGAGGGTGAGATGGAGCCTGCTTGCCATCAAGCCAAAGTAGTGAAGCTGATGCACTCAGTACTCTGTAACCCTCCTCAAGAATGTCAACAAGCTGCATTGAAGCAATTGCTCCCAGATTTTGCACAAGTAGCCAATAGCACAAACAAAGATTCATTGTAAGCCGATTGCATCCAGCATAACGCGTCTGTGTTGTTTATCAAACGTGTAATACAGTTGCCCATACGCATAGCATGGAATAAGACTTAACTCGTGTGCCCTGTGTAAATGTTTTAAACTTAAACAATTAACTGCGTGTCCTTTTGATAACAGCCCGCTCTTATTGAACGGCTACGTCAATGCACTGCGCTTCGGGGTCTTCCCCACAGCAGTTATTTAGTCATACTTCACCATGCCGGTCAACCAATGCGGACGACCAAAGGTACAACCCCAGGTAACCGAGCCTCCAAAAGTGCAGTGCGTTAAGCGCGAAATCTCCGACCCTATATCCAGTGGCGGATTATCTTAGTAGCAAAAGTCGCTACAAATGCTACGGGCCCCGCACTTTCAAGGGCCCCGCGCTAAATGCTTTCAAGCTATCAATTCCGGTTCAGTGATTCTGCACTTGCTCTGTTACTACATAGCGCTACTATACTGCCTTTAACTTTTCTGAACGACTGGGTGTTTAAGATTAGCCATTTGTCATATTATCTGGCTATGAAAAAAAATGCAATTACTTTACTGTGCAAGTAAAAAAATGTGTTTTAATATTTGTGTTTATTTTTAATTTAGGGGCCCTTTATAACATGTGCTACAGGCCCCGCACGAGCTTAACCCGGCACTGCCTATACGTATCTCATTTTAGAATACGGTGACAGGACAGAATCCTGAGGCGACGACTCGCTAGTCACTAGAGGGCCCTCTTTAGTTATGCAACCACGACGCTGAGTGGGTGCTGTTGTACCTTCGGCATGTGGGGCGGGAAAATAAAATAAAACAAAAATGAAAACAAATAAATTAAATAACGATGTTTATTATTTTTTTACCTACGTGACTTTACCGAACGAACCAAAGAATATGGATCCTTGCAGTCACGGAAACTTCAAATCTAGAAATGCGGGGCGTGACTCGTGTGTTTGAGTTTCAATGCAGGGGTTAAAAACCTGGAGCGAATGCACAGAGGGCAATCACCTTCGTCCGGTGTGGCCACTCGGCAGTGACTTGATACAACCTTCGTCAGGCCAAATTAACCCATTACATTGGCATTTAGCTCCTCAACATATTGCCATGCACAAGCGTATAGAACGTGGTGATTGTCTCTCATTGTTTATTACAACCTTTTGTCCAGGCATGGAAGATCCAGCAAAGTGGCCTTAACTTCTCCCTGTAGTTGCCTGCGATGTTTGGGTCATTGCTGTACTTTTTTTTTACTTTCTGTTTTACTGCTGTCTCATTGGAACATGTTTCGCTGCAGTTGTCAAGTTAGTTGTTGTTGTTTTTGCAATGCAGGTGCCTTGGCCTGCCCTACGTCTGTGCTTGTTTGTTCATTATTATATCCCTGACCGCAATGTTCCATTGACCTCCCAGATATGCGGTATATGGAAATTCCATAAAGGAATCATCAGTTGTAGCCTTAGCACAAAGGTGCTCGTCGCTCCTGGGAGATAACGAGAATTACCAACTGGGACATCACATTTATGTCATTTTATTTTTGGTATATGTTTGTTTACATAGTTCCCCTCCCCCTCCTCCCATCATCACATTACCCCCCCATCCCCTCCTTGCCCTCATAGACTCCTCCCGGCCAACCATTACCCCTAGCGTGGTAGGACAGCGAGCCCGCATGCCCTCATTCGGTCCCGAATTTTGAGGGGTGCATTACGCCTGGCTTTGTTGTACGTTATCTGTTGTTTTCCCTCCTTTTGACCCCCCCCCCCCCCCCCCCACTGTATTGTCTGGGTTCTTTAATGATGATAACAAAAACAAAATGCTCATCAAGAAAAAAGTATCATCGGTTATTACTAGGCAGCTGGTTTTTTTTTACTGTGTAGTTCAATGTTCGCACGATGTGAAAGAGAAAGTTTACGCCAAAAAACTAACAAAAACACGAGCGATCTTCGACAGACCGCGACAAAAGCATGGGGCGCTGAAATCTCGGTACGACTTTGTGTCACCAATGCCGCGGTGGACACGGAGAGGTTCAGAGGCATGAGACGCATTGCAATAGAATCTTCATTCTGCCCAGTGTGAGTTTGTTGATGTTGTATCCTCAAATCTTGTAACTCAATTTTAGCCCACTTCCCAATGTGGTATCGACCGCAAACTTGGTATACTTATGTCATACTGATGACAAGACTATATTCTATCATAAAATATATATTTTTAAATATTATTCTTTATGTTATGTTTCGGCTTGGGTCTAATTGTCCACGCACAACTCACGTTGGCTGTAATTGGCCACGGCCCCCTTACGTTGTGGCAAGCTTCTGGGCCACTTCCTTGAGTCGTGGAGTTCTGCCATTACGAGTAGGGTACATTTCATTAAAGCGTGTTTTTTAAAAAAAAGTTTTTAAAAAATATATTACTTATTTTAAGGACCGAGCTCACACTGCATTCAATTATAATTTTGTAATCAAGCATGTTACGTTTACGGGCACTTTGGACTGCATGTTACTTTGGATGGTTTGCTCAATTACTGGTGTGCACAGGTGTGCAAAGGTATGCAGACTAAGAGTCGAGAAATGAAACACACGGACAGGTATGTACTGACATGTTTGTACCCTGTTCGTACTGTATTACTGCAGCAAGTGAGATTAAAAAAAAAACATTCCCACGAATTGTACAAAAAAAAACGGACTGGTGGCTTTCAGTCAGAAACATACCAACTGATTTACTGTCACATTTATTTCAATAGGCTTTACACTGGTAAGGTTTCGTTTGGCCATTGAGCAAAAAAATGCAATGGTGTTTTTTTTTGCTCTGAAAGAAAATGAATGACTTCCCGCCTCTGCCAATCCACTGCTGGATGAATACTCCTCTATAGCGTTGGTCAGCGGGTGGTTTTCTTTTCTCAAATCGTACTTCACCACGCTGGTCATTGCGGGCTCGTGAAGCGTGGTCTAATGGCCAGTTGGGAAGTCACTCACCACTGATGTGAGCCGTGGCTCCGAATTTAATTTAGGTCGTTAGGCTCACAGAGCGGTGAGCAAACAGCTGCATCGCTACTGCTTCCAAATGGCGGAGCCAGGATTTTCAGATAGGGGGGGTGGGGGGGGTAACCCTTCCAGCAATGACAAATGATAGGAGTTGTTAGCAAGTAAGGATATGTCCCTTGCTTTTTTTATTCGAAGCGTGTGCGGCGATGGTGCAGGCATCGATCGAGGGGCGAATTCGAACCGCGTTGTGTGATCGGCATCGCGCTCGCTGAAGGTGTCGATGCCTTCAGGGAAGTCGTGGACTGTGTACGCAACTGCGCACAATTATGTGAGTCACTTATAACTGATTTGCCGTTACTTATTGCCAATTATGAACTCAGGGTATTGTCCTATCATCTCATAGAGTCCCTGGCACGTCATATTATGCTACACAGTGACAGTAGGGGTCGCAAAATGCCGGTTTATTACTAAATCCCTAATTTCGATCGGATCATTGGGGGGGCACGTGCCACCCCATCCCCCCACTGACTCCGCCAGTGACTGCTTCCCCCCCTTACGCCGTTCACCACCCTGTCTGATGCAATTCATCTTCACGCAGCGGACTTCACAATAGGACCAAAGTTCATATTCTTAGTTTTTTCGGTAAAGTCACGTTGAAGAGAAACAACAAAATAATAAATTATATATAAAACAATAAAAAAAATTCACGACGTTTCGACCATAACTCAAACGGTCATCTTCAGGTGTGTTGGTTTGCATAAATTTATTTTTATGAAACGTCGTGAGATTTTTTTTATTGTTTTATATATATTTTATTATTTTGTTGTTTCTCTTCAACGTGACTTTACCGAAAAAACTAAGAATATGAATTACTGCAGTCACGAAAGCTTTAAATCAAAATTTAAAAGGACCAAAGTTATTTCGCAAAACATTGCTAAGTGTAGTAGATGATCATTAAAGTAGCTGTGATACGTTGCGGCTGACCTGATTTGCAGAACTGCTCACGTAACCGTCTTATCTGCTTGGGAAATCAGCAGGCACTTCTTTCGTTAACGGATGAGAAAAATTGCAAAGTAGAACCCGAAAGCTCGCAAAACCAGAAATGTGTGCTCAGTGTGTGCACCTTACGTGACATCTTGAGGTCAAAGATCAGAGTTCAGGCCTGGCATGGGCAGACAGACGTTGCCTCCTCCACTTTTCAAACCCAGTGGCCGACTACTCGTGCCCGATGCTAGGACAGAGACAACGGTGGCATTCAGTAGTCGAGTGAGAGTGAAGGTGATTTCTTGCTCAAATAAGCTTCCAGGCAGTACTCACCTCCTGTTCGTAGCCCTGAGCAAGTGCTTGAAATTCTGCAGTCCTATGGCAGGGGCAAGTCACCACTTGGGGACACAACCACCGTTTACTTAAGTCACATTTTGTTAACCCTGGAAAGGATCATCGCGTGAGTAAACCCCGGGACCAGGATTGCGAACTCGCAACTTTCCAATTGCCAGAAGCTCACTCTATCGTTGAGGCCATCTGTGCCTGATGCCAGCATTGTCGTGATCTCGCCGTCAAAGGCAAAAGTGGCGTCAGTGGTGGCGCTGGCCCATTGGGAGCCCTGCCGTTGAATTGTTTTGGGCAGGGCCGTTTCAATGTATACATTCCTCGTGAGGTGACAGAAAAGATCAACACAAGACATAGAGCTGGTGCAAGATAAAAAAAAGAAACCGACGTACAGATGAGACATAAATGTAGTGAAATGAGAGAGACAGAAGCTTAAGAGGGGGTGTGGTATTGTAAAATATATATATATTTATCCGACTATCTAAAACAATTGCAAACATAATTTGACTTAAACGATGAGGTGTAACAACGTACAATTTCGTTGTATCTTAAAGTAAAACGTTACCTTTATTTCACGTAAGAACTCAGGGGATTCACAAACTTTCTAGATATTAAAAGCCCACAGCTTGTGACTGCACGATCGCCCAGCTCGTGAAGAAGTGGAATACGACAAGGCATTTAAACGCCCGGGTTGTAAGCACTTGCCGGGTTGTAAGCACGTGCCGAGTTGCAAGCACGTGCCGGGTTGTAAGCACTTGCCGGGTTGTAAGCACGTGCCGAGTTGTAAGCACGTGCCGGGTTGTAAGCACGTGCCGAGTTGCAAGCACGTGCCGGGTTGTAAGCAACGTGCCGGGTTGTAAGCAACGTACCAGATTGTAAGCAACGTGCCGGGTTGTAAGCACGTGCCGGGTTGTAAGCACGTGCTTACAATCTGGGACGTTAGGGGCACGGCGGTGGCTAGATGTTAACTACCTCGCCTGGTATGCAGGAGGTTCATGGGTTCAATCCCGACCCTGACGCCCACTGTATATTCTTAGTTTGCATGCCCTCTCCGTGGTGGCGTGGATTTTTTTCCGGGTCCTTCGGTTTTTCCCCTCCACATTTAGAAACATGGGTTTAGGGTATTTGGCTGCTCTACATTTCCACGTGATGAGCCACATAGATGAGCTGTCATTTCCGGCCAGGTCGCTTCTTAACATAGCTACATAGCTCAGTGGGCCTTACCTGGTAAAATAAAATAAAACTTGAATTTCAGTGCTTCCATTGCATTGGATTACTCGATATATAATTATACCAGCGAAATTGAACACCAAGGAATCTTAGCAAAAAAATAAACGTGGCTTTTTAATTGTATTGCATTCAGTCATTTCCCATTACCAATCTACATTTCGAAAATTGTCCTTTAAAAAAAACCAACTCTTTCTGTCAAGAAATCCAATTAAATCGTCCCATATTGGGTGGATTGAATTTTAAAGGCAGTTAACGTGCACCAAAGTACACACAATTCGGCGTAATTAAGTCACGTGGAGGTCTCTTGGCACTATTGTGTGCCGCACCAAAAAGCGCATAACCATCGCACAGATGCCAACGTCACGAAGCAACAAACAACATCCAAATAGTTTCCTGGATCCGTAGTGTGTTAAATGCTGAGCACAAGCAGTTACGAATGTTTATTTGACTGCACGAGGACGCGATGTAACGCATGACTACCATGTTGACGCCTTGTCCCAGCCACCCAGTTCTTTAGCAAAACTGCAAACTTGGCACATTAGCTAGAAAAAAACATCACCATGAAAAGATAAAATATGACAGCTTCAGTGTGGATTTCACCCTGATAGAGATGAGTAGGCGTTGTAGAGATGGACAGAGATATAATAATAATGGATCATTTAATCACGCAAATGCATTTTGTTACGGTATTTAAAAGCGAATTAATGCATTCATGAGTGCACTGGCTGTTATGATGGTGTTTGTTATTTGTCTGTTTCTTAATTTTATTCCAATAGTCGCATTGGCATCATGTCATAAATAGATGTAATTCATAACCCTTGTAGAACAGTGCATGTTAGAGATGAGCTCAGAGAAGGTAATATCACATTACTATTTCTAAGATACTTTCAGTGACCCTCTTATCCGTACATTCGGGGGGTGTGCTTTCCCAGAAGCCATGCCATTGAGATACTAATTGCATGGCAGTCAAACTGTTTAATTCTTAGAAGTGGAATTTTGCCAAATTCAGTGAAACTCCATATGGTTGCGGTTTTGTTGTGTGCAGTCATTGGTGGCTGGCCTCTAAGATCGTCAACTCGGTAACAATAAATTTTATTTCAACTTGAAATGCACCGCAAAGTTTTCACTGACTCGAAGAGAGAATAAATGAGAGGTGCATGCGGGGAGAAGCAGCCACTTGGTGAACCGTGAAAAATTCCTCCCCCCCCACCCCCCACAAAGCTCAGCGGTCCTCTGTATTTTAAGGTGTTTCCAGCCCAATTAATGAATGTTTACGCGTTAAATGAAACCAGAAAACCCGGAAAAAATCCACGCATGTGAGGAGAGCCACACTGTATCCCATACAGGCAGAAGAGTTTGAAGTCCAAAATCAGAATCTTTATTTAGACTGGAGAAATCCGATGAGCTATGAAGCTCGTTTGCACAGATGCAAACCGACACACCTGAAGACGACCGTTTGTGTTATGGTCGAAACGTCGTGAGAATTTTTATTGTTTTATATATATATTATTATTTTGTTGTTTCCCTTCAACGTGACTTTACCGAAAGAACTAAGCATATAGATGTCCAGTAGTCCACATTTTCTGTACCGACTTCTGCTGGAAAGCCAGGATATAGCACCTCCACGACATCCACGCGAACGGAGTTTCACATCGTTTGCGCGATCTATCAACCCTCGCTTCCACAGTTCTGGATTTACGGGCGTGCATTGCCACCACCGCCCATTCAGTTGGGAACTTGCTTTAATCACGGGTGGCTGAAACCCAGATTCGAACCCAGGTACTCAGCAATAAATTTCGTTAAGGAGCATAAACCGTCATCACGCAAACTCCGGACAGCCTCGCAGCGGCGGCTTTTGGCTGCTCACCATCGAACAAAGACGGCGGTCACCGCATCGCGTGGCGCTTTCAGGTGCGCTTCTGCGGCCGTCTGGAACGCTCTTCTAATATTAGGAAGCCACTGGAGCTGTGCACTTTTAAATCTAGATTGAAAACTCGTTTCTTTAGAACTGCTTTTTGCGTTTACGTAAGTTGTCCTTTCCACCCCGCACCTCCGATTAGCGCGTTTGGCTATGTACGGTGTGAAAGAAGTTCAAAATCCGTAACAGACCGGCTCAATGACCTTTTCAGCCATCTGGCCCTCTTCAGCTTCAACCAAAGTCTTGAGTTTCATGTGAGCATATGTCAATGGCCCAGACTTAAGTAGCCACGCAGATGATTCCCCGGCCGTCTCCTGTGTCCATATTTGGACACCGATGCAATGTTTGCGTATCTGCTTTGTTTCCACCCGGCGTCACCAGGCCGAGGTTGGGGCTGGGCCCGTGCGACTCGAGAGACGGGCACGTAGACAAAGTCACGCCGCCCCTGTTGCCTTCAGACATGATGTTGCGCAATTTGAACTGCACAGCCACTTAATAAGCAAAGCCCCAAGGCATTTCCTTAGCGGGACGCTGCTAAAACAACTGGCCTTGTTTGGCTGTATTGAGCCCTCTTACTGTTATGTTGGTTTGCGTGTTTTCTCGTTTCTCCTTGTGCCCCACGGGATCGTGCATGTCTGTGTCTGTGTTACGGCCGTGCGAAGAGTGTATCGTTCCATTAAATGTTCTGAAATTGTTTCAATGAGATTATTCTAATGTGATTATATATATATAAGTGTATTCGCCAATGTTTATATCCCCAAGTCGAGCTTCGTTATAACCAATGCGAACCGATGTGAACGAAATCAGTGGCGAGAATGTTCGGAAATGAAGTGTCTATTTATATTTTATTTTCGTCAAAGGATCACTCATGAGAGGATGAATGTCCACAGGGGCGAAGATGACACCCGACTACCCACGAGACAAAATGAACAAGGCTCAATGAAGACGCGGACTGAGATCATTTAGTAACGGCATTGGGGGCCGTCCATAAATGACGTCACGCACCTGGGGGGGGGGGGTCAGACATTTGTGACGATGTGTGACGAGGGGGGGGGGTTGAGAAATGTGACGTCACATCAAAATGCGCAACTTTAAATAAATATAGACAACACGTTCTACTTAATTAAATATACTTTTTAATAAATGTTTCCTCTTACAACATCAGAGTGCAGCGCCACATTAAATACGCACTACAATGACAATAGTTTAAAGCGACTTGAAGCAGGTTTTTTTTCGGGGGGGGGCAGAGCTTTGTGACGTCATGTTTGAGGGGGGGGGGTCTGACTTTTTCTGACGCCGTGTGACGATGGGGTGGGTCAAAAATCGTTCAAAATCGCGTGACGTCATTTATGGACGGCCCCTTAGAGACAGCAACACACTGAGCAAGACCTCAAATTATCGTTGTCTATATTTGTACATAATAAGATTTACAGGTATCCCTCGGTTTACGAAAGGGACGCGTTCTAAAAAAAAAAACTCGCTTGTAAAGTGAAAGTTGTAAATCGGAATGGCTTTTCCCATTAATTTAACACTGACAATTCTGGATGTGTTTCAGACAGTCATCCTAAATCTACTCCTAATCCACAAATATACACGTATATCACTTTTCACAATACAAAAATAATAATATTAAAACGATTGAATTATGATTTCAAACAAAAAAATTAACCTTTTCAGGGAACTCGCTAAAAGATCCATATGTTGGAATGAGAGGAAAGGTGATGCACTGCATCATCTTTCCTCACTGCAGGGACACCGTGACACTGTTGCGAATGGAAGACGTAGCCTCGCGGATGGATGACGTAGCCTCACGGATGGATGACGTAGCCTCACGGATGGATGACGTAGCCTCGCGGATGGATGACGTAGCCTCACGGATGGATGACGTAGCCTCGCGGAAGGATGACGTAGCCTCAATGATGGATGATGTAGCCTCACGGATGGATGACGTAGCCTCAATGATGGATGACGTAGCCTCACGGATGGATGACGTAGCCTCAATGATGGATGACTTAGCCTCACGGATGGATAACGTATCCTCCCGGGTGGCTTCTCGTTTGATGCTCTCACGGCGTGTGGCCGGAGTGCAACTTCGTGAACGTGGAAATTAGATTTCGTTCATCAAAAAAGTGTCCATAATTTGTAAAATTGCATTCACGCAAAAAAAATCGTAAAACTGAAGGTTCGTGAATTAAAGGGACGCCTACACCTGAGTTCGCCGATTCGCTGAGCTGAAAACATTGGGGGAGGAAATTACAAAAAGTCTGACAAAATGTGCTTCAGTCGACTAAACTGACTCAATACAATTCACAGACTTAAGACTTCACGATGTTGTCATCGACGTCAAGTTCATACAATTCTGACTAAGTGAACACTTTATTACCAAAAACTAGACAGCACTCCTCCATACCCTGTAAAGAGTGATTTAGAACATGGAAGTCACCAATTACATTTAAACATTTTAACCTTCAGAACCAGATGAAGCTGAATTCAGTCAATTGCTAAAACATGTTTATGGGTTTCTTGTTCAAATTTCCCTTAATGGTGACCAAGGAAACACTGTCATACTATAATTTAGGATATGCGTTCGAGTGACCTTTTATCCACACTAGAAGCAATGCATTATCCCACCTGCCGTGCTAGAGAGATGTTCACGCGGCAGTCAAATGTAAATGCTTAATTATTCGAGTCAAAATGTGGCCAAATTAAGTAAAGACTCTAGTTGATTTTTGGATATTGTTCCATGGTCATTGGTTACTAGGCTCAGAATCTCAACTCAATTCACTTGAGAACCGGGATTAATCACAGGTCACTGGCCAGGAACACATTCCTGCGGAGGGAGCTGGTAGGAACGTTGGGTTGCTCGTTCAATGGCCAGGCTCAACGGCGGCGTGGTGTATTCCGCAAATATGCCCGACGTGATTAGGTTAAACGTTGAGTTTTATAAGGGCACCACGGGGTGATCAGCCCCTCCCCCACCCAGCCCCACTCCTCCCACCCCCCACCCAGCCCCACCCCTCCCACCCCCCATCCAGCCCCACCCTCCCCACCCAGCCCCTCCCCACCCTCCCCTCCCCACCCAGCCCCACCCTCCCCACCCGGCCACTCCCCACCCTTCCCTCCTCACCCAGCCCCTCCTTCTCCACCCAGCCCCTCCCCACCCTCCCCTCTCCACCCAGCCCCACCCCTCCTATTTTTGGATGCACGACGGACGGACAGACACAAGAATCCCCTGTGGGCTGGTGGTGTAACCAGGAGGTTCCTACCAGTATTACCACTGAGAATCTCAGCAGTGTTCACTCATTGCTCTAACCATGGTCATCACAAGCCAAACAAACCACCCAGCTACTCGTTAAAAAGTCATTGAATTTTGACAAACATAATAATGTCAGCAGTAAAAAAAAACAAAAAACCGATATTAACGGTTGATACAGGCAACATTTATAACAATGTGTATCGTGAGAGTAAATGAAAAAAGAAAGTTTGAGTTTTTTCTATAGTTTTTTGCTCTTTACACAGTAATGTTAACAATGCTATAATAATACTTTAATATATATTGCGCTCATTACGTAAATGCAAGTTTTAGAGCATAGCTATTTTTTTTATATATATCGGGGACCCCAAGTGACAGCTGTTCCTGTGTAGCACCACGTGACTAAGCACCGGCTATTTGTCTGCCTGTAGGGGAGTAGTCTCAATTGAGGCATTTTATGCAGCCTATTCATATTTCATATCACAGGAAACGATTGCGGAAAGTTACGCTCACCCACAGCCCTTGTACGGGCGTGTGTGTGTGACCGTCTGGTGAGCCCCTTTCTCTGGCTGCGATGAGGAGAGTGACGAACGGTGTGGAACAAGCCGATTTATTATTCACGTCCGCGTCTTGCCGCCGCGACATTACGTAAACCCTAGATTCGCAAGTCCGTCACTGCAGAATGTTCTGTCTAGGCGGATGATTTGTGAAGGATTAAACACAACGGTGAGCGTTCGCTGAGCCCACGGATTACAAGACCACACTTCCTTTGATGGCCGTCGAATTATTTCACCTGCGCACACAGTAGTCTCTGTGAGTCCAGACATGTGGCTGTAATGACTGTGTCTCTTCCATGTAACGTTTCTTATTTAGTTAGGGTGTCTTGTGTTGGCCCTGCTGCCCAATAATCCAGCGCATTTCTTACCGACGTAAAAAAGGTATTAAAAAGCATTATGATCATCGGTGTAATTGCCACGTTACACACATCACATGCATTGACTTTATTTAAGGTAATCCCGTTTAAATAAAGGTGCAGAAAGAATTTAAACGAGCCACATAACCATGTAAATAGAGCCTTGTTTTCTTGAACAACTTAAAATATTTTTGGCATACTTGTTCAACTTACATTTTTTCCTCCCTTTACTGAACTTTCCAGTAAATGCTGAGTACTTGGAAAGAGATGGTAAAAAAAAATACTCCAAAAACTATTTAAAGCAGAAGTTTGTAGGAATTTGAGCTGCCCCTCTCATTACCCCCTCCCCCATTCCATCGACGCTCGACTTATTTTACATTCTGGTTAAAATGCCACGGTAAATTCTATGATGTGCGATGATGTGAGGCAGTTACACCACACGTATATTTATTTACCTATTAAAGCACGTGGCAAAATGCGATTTGTGGCGTACTTTTTTGTTTTGTTTACCGTTGTTGTTGAATAAAGTGTGCATTTCAAATTTTAATATTTACACAGAGGGAGGGGAGGGAGCAGAGGTCGGCGAAACCAATTGCCCCCACTCCCGCCCCCCTAGAAACAATCTTGCCCTCCCTCCTGCCCCCTCTTCTTCCTCTGCCTCTATGATGCCACCCAACTTAAACAATGATGCCCCATGCGTAGATATAGCTGGTCCTCCAGCCAATGATGTCCCATGCGTAGATATAGCTGGTCCTCCAGCCAATGATGCCCCATGCGTAGATATAGCTGGTCCTCCAGCCAATGATGCCCCATGCGTAGATATAGCTGGTCCTCCAGCCACCCACCCACAATTACATTCTCTGGGCACACCAATGACGTCCGTACACGCACGTGTGCGTGATGCATGCACAAGGCTTGTGTAGTTGTCCGCACTACTAGCTGCCAGTCTAAACTATTTAAATTAAACTATTATTTTATTTTACCAGGTAAGGCCCAATGAGCTATATCAGCTTTTTTTCAGAAGTGACCTGGCCGCAAATAGTTAGCTCAACGAAGTGGCTTTTCATGAGGGCGTTTATAGCAGCCACACATACTCTAAACGCGTGTCGATTCTGAATGTGGAGGCAAAGCCAAAGGAAAAATCCACACAGGGAGAACATGACAACTCCAAATATAGAGACGTCAGGGATCAAACCCACGACATCCTGTGTACCAGGCGAGGTAGTTAACATCTTGCCACCTTGGTGCCCAGTCGAAACGACGGAGATTGAAGTTAATGGTTTGGTTATTTTATATTTGTATTATTATTGCACGCTTTCTCTGTTGTCATTGTATCCTCAAATGTTGTAACTCAATTTTAACTCACTTCCCAATGTGGTATCGACAGCAAACTTGGTATACTTATGTCATACTGATGACAATACTATACTCTATCATAAATATATATTTTTAATAATTATTTTTTATATGTTATGTTTCGGCTTGGGTTTAATTGTCCACGCTCAACTCACGTTGGCTGTAATTGGCCTCGATCCCTTACGTTGTGGCAAACTTCGGGGCCACTTCCTGGAGTCGTGGAGTTCTGCCATTTACTAGTACATTTCATAAAAGCGTGTTTTTAAAAAAAAATGTTAAAAAATATTACTTCGCTTACTTGTGGTCTGTTTAATGCAGGCGCGTTAATGGTTAAACAAACGATCCGTCTGTGACAGAGATCCTTCCGCACTGACCGCAGGGGTAAGCGGACAAGTGTTCATTGTGCCTGTGCTCGAAAACCCGACAATTGGAGTCAGATTTCCGCTCACTGCCAACCACGGTTGATGAATGTCTGACCCGGTTCTGGGCATCCCCTAGGTCGACTCAGCCGAAAACATGCGCGGAGATTATTTTTAGATTATTTTGCTGCTGTACATTTCCACGCGATGAGCCACTTTGTTGAGCTCTCATTCGTGGCCAGGTCACTTCTGAAAAATAAGTTAATATCTCAGGGGGCTTCGCCTGGTAGGATGGGGATGGTTTAGTTGTGTTTGTATGTTCATGGGAGGTTTGTTTGCCTTTCCTGTACTTTGTACTCTTGCCGTGTTTTTGCACTGTTTGTTCTTGTGACGTTCTTACCCGCCCCAACTGGACATCTATGAAAAAAAGAGCTTTAGAGCTCATCGGATTCCTCCAATATAAATACATATTTTGATTCTGATAAAGTACCTGGTGCTGTGTATAAAAAAAACATCGCGCCTCCGATTAGCACGGTTGGCTACGTACGGTGCGAAAGAAGTTGAACACGTATACGTGCATCGGCACTTGGAAGACAAAGGTGGCCGGGTGTGGTGCTATCGCTCCACTTCCCATGTGTGCCGTCCTGGCCATCATTATATTCTCGCTAAGAGCACTCGCCCCAGGAACCTGTATGAATATACAGGGGGATCTTTGTCTCCTGCACGAACGTGCGTGCTTTTCGTGTGGTCATCTTGCGTGGTTTTTGGGTGGGGTCCTGGGAGCAGAGCGTGTGGAGAACGAGGCAGGTGACGCTGTCAACACAGACAAGTCAGCTGCTACTAGCAAACCAAGGCCGTAATTATAATACATATTGGGGGGGACACATCCTCCCCAATATTCAAATATGCTGAAAATGTCCCCCCCCAATATATTGCTATAAAATAGATTTATGTTTATATGATTGTGGTTATGGTTGTACTTTATTAATCCCTGATCTCTGCCATTACATACAATGAAACAAGAAAAGGTAAAAAAAGAACAAACAGATCAATGTAATACAATACACTATTAGACATTATTGTAAAAAAATAAACTAAAAGTCCATCATATGTGTTCGTAATTTTTTTTTATATTTTAGTCAGGAAATTCGTTTTCAAATTTAGATTTTTTTTTCTGGGGGGGGGGGGACCCCCTGGAAGATTTGGTCCCCCCCCCCCAATTTTGACTCCATGGCTACGGCCTTGTGGCAAACACAAGCACGTGTGACGGAAGCGCCGAGAGCAGGCAAGTCGCACCTTGTCTAGAAACTCTTCTGGGGACCCGTGAAGGAGGGTTGGGTCGGGTGCGTGGGTGGGTGTTGACTGGGCTGGAGCCTTCACCACGGACCCCCTTAGGGGTTCCAAGTACTTGCGAGTTCCAAAGCTTTCAGGTTGGCGCACCTGCGTAGGTTTTTAGAACGAGCCAGAACTGTTACAAAAAAAGCACTTGCGCTGTGTTTCCAATCATGGTGTGAATACATATACAGGGTGGCCCAAACGCCTGGACACGTAGGCTTATTTAAGTTATTTTAACACTGACATTAAAATATCAGTTTAATTGTTTATTCTTTAAGTTATATTGTATGTATTAATAATATCAATATTTTCGTCTTCCTTTTCGGATGATATTTAGAAATGGGAAAGAAAATGTATTCGTTCAATTATATTGTGTGTATGCTAAAGACGGTTGCAGTAATATTCGTAAAAGTTCTATCATAACATTAATGCACATGCGTGCATTAATGTTATAATGGAAGTCAGTTTGAAAATTTGTTAAAATAAATTAAATAACCCTATGGGATGTGTTAAAATAAATATAATAACCCTATGTGCCCTGAATTTTGGGCAGCCCTGTCTATAGCTATACACAGGTCTTAATTACTCATGGAATAATTTCTGAGACCCACCAAACCCACGACCTACCAATTGGAGAGGCCTTCATCCAGCAGTGGATTGACAACAGACTGTACGCATTTAGGCAGTGCGCATCTTCCGTTTACAGCCCTGGGCATGGGTGGAAATTCTGATTCCTATGGCAGGGGTCGATTTATCGACCCCAAAGCTAAGATGGGTTAAGTCAACCCCCAAACTGGATTAAAAACTCACAACCTTTTCATGTGAGTTGCTGGCTTTACAGCTGAACTACCTGACCGATTACAAACATAAAAATGTTATTCGGCGGATGGTATAGTCATGTGGGACAGAAACTGTGGACTTGTAAAATAACTTCACTTTAAAAGTTCCCACATTAATGAAAGACAAAACCCTTGTATCTAACCATAGTCCGAACCGCATATATGTACTGTATATCCCTATAAATGCATCATACAATACCTTTCTATACGAAATTAATTTCCCTGTTCAAGAACAATTTTGCCGGTTTGAATATAAATGTATTTTGATTTAAAGCTTTCGTGACTGCAGTAATTCATATGGTCGAAACGTCGTGAGAATTTTTTTATTGTTTTATATATATTTTGTTATTTTGTTGTTTCTCTTCAACGTGACTTTACCGAAAAAACTAAGAATATAAATGTATTGTTGAACTTCTTTCGCACCGTATATAGCCAACCGTGCCAATCAGAGGCGTTATGGTGAGCGTCTGTATCCATGGAGAACTCACCCCTGTTTACGATGAGCTTCTGACGCAGAGGACATGGTGGGTGCGCGGGGAATTTTGTTAAACTCCTACATATATGGGGAGTCATTGGCACGAACAGAATTTTGTTTTTTCTAAACCCCAAGTATTCCTAACAACCGATTAGACTTGTTTTTTTCTCCCTGCAATAATCATAACAAGCCATGCCGTGGGTGTGATCATGCCAGGAGGGGCAGAGAGCTTGTAGTACATTTGTGTAGCAGGCAGATAATTTTAATTGATCATTTGTTTTTATTTGTTTCTTGCCTAATGTCTTGAGCAAGAGTTAGCAACTTTTTTTTTAGCTTTTATCACCACAGCTCAGAGCTTATCCGTGTCCTGCAGCCAACTGAGATGCGTGCATCGGCTACGTTGGTAACCAGCGCTCCACGGGCGTGTTAACGCAGCTCACACTCCATTCTGCATGCGTTCACTTCTTGAATGACACAAATGTAATGGAATATAACCCCTCTGAACGGCCACCCCTGTTAACGACTAATCGCTTAACGACGGCTTCCACAGAGCCAAATGTGGAGCGTATAGTGTAGTGTATAGTAGTGTGATGCCACCACAGAGCCAAATGTGTAGTGTATAGTGTAGTGTATAGTAGTGTAGTGCCTCCACAGAGCCCAATGTGTAGTGTATAGTGTAGTGCCACCACAGAGCCCAATGTGTAGTGTATAGTGTAGTGTATAGTAGTGTAGTGCCTCCACAGAGCCCAATGTGTAGTGTATAGTGTAGTGTATAGTAGTGTAGTGCCTCCACAGAGCCCAATGTGTAGTGTATAGTGTAGTGCCTCCACAGAGCCCAATGTGTAGTGTATAGTGTAGTGCCACCACAGAATCCAATGTGTAGTGTATAGTGTAGTGTATAGTAGTGTAGTGCCTCCACAGAGCCCAATGTGTAGTGTATAGTGTAGTGTATAGTAGTGTAGTGCCACCACAGAGACCAATGTGTAGTGTATAGTGTAGCGTATAGTAGTGTAGTGCCACCACAGAGCCCAATGTGTAGTGTATAGTGTAGTGTATAGTAGTGTAGTGCCACCACAGAGCCCAATGTGTAGTGTATAGTGTAGTGTATAGTAGTGTAGTGCCACCACAGAGCCCAATGTGTAGTGTATAGTGTAGTGTATAGTAGTGTAGTGCCTCCACAGAGCCCAATGTGTAGTGTATAGTGTAGTGCCACCACAGAGCCCAATGTGTAGTGTATAGTGTAGTGTATAGTAGTGTAGTGCCTCCACAGAGCCCAATGTGTAGTGTATAGTGTAGTGTATAGTAGTGTAGTGCCTCCACAGAGCCCAATGTGTAGTGTATAGTGTAGTGCCTCCACAGAGCCCAATGTGTAGTGTATAGTGTAGTGCCACCACAGAATCCAATGTGTAGTGTATAGTGTAGTGTATAGTAGTGTAGTGCCTCCACAGAGCCCAATGTGTAGTGTATAGTGTAGTGTATAGTAGTGTAGTGCCACCACAGAGACCAATGTGTAGTGTATAGTGTAGCGTATAGTAGTGTAGTGCCACCACAGAGCCCAATGTGTAGTGTATAGTGTAGTGTATAGTAGTGTAGTGCCACCACAGAGCCCAATGTGTAGTGTATAGTGTAGTGTATAGTAGTGTAGTGCCACCACAGAGCCCAATGTGTAGTGTATAGTGTAGTGTATAGTAGTGTAGTGCCACCACAGAGCCCAATGTGTAGTGTATAGTGTAGTGTATAGTAGTGTAGTGCCACCACAGAGCCCAATGTGTAGTGTATAGTGTAGTGTATAGTAGTGTGATGCCACCACAGAGACCAATGTGTAGTGTATAGTGTAGCGTATAGTAGTGTAGTGCCACCACAGAGCCCAATGTGTAGTGTATAGTGTAGTGTATAGTAGTGTAGTGCCACCACAGAGCCCAATGTGTAGTGTATAGTGTAGCGTATAGTAGTGTAGTGCCACCACAGAGCCCAATGTGTAGTGTATAGTGTAGTGTATAGTAGTGTAGTGCCACCACAGAGCCCAATGTGTAGTGTATAGTGTAGTGTATAGTAGTGTAGTGCCACCACAGAGCTCAATGTGTAGTGTATAGTGTAGTGTATAGTAGTGTAATGCCACCACAGAGCCCAATGTGTAGTGTATAGTGTAGTGTATAGTAGTGTAGTGCCACCACAGAGCCAAATGTGTAGTGTATAGTGTAGTGTATAGTAGTGTATTGCCACCACAGAGCCCAATGTGTAGTGTATAGTGTAGTGTATAGTAGTCTAGTGCCTCCACAGAGCTCAATGTGTAGTGTATAGTGTAGTGTATAGTAGTGTAGTACCACTACAGAGCCCAATGTGTAGTGTATAGTGTAGTGTTTAGTAGTGTTGTGCGTCCACAGAGCCCAATGTGTAGTGTATAGTAGTATAGTGCCTCCACAGAGCCCAATGTGTAGTGTATAGTGTAGTGTTTAGTAGTGTTGTGCGTCCACAGAGCCCAATGTGTTTGTGTGGTGCCGCAGCAGCGAGGCCGTCCTGCCGACTCCGTGGCCACGACGCCGCCACCTCCGAGCGACGGGGCCGACGCTGCTCTTCCCTCACCACCCCCCACATGAACACACACACACACACCCACATAGAGCCCCCACATGAACACACACACACCCCCACATAGAGCCCTGAGGGGAGGTCACCTGGCCGACAGGTTTTCACTCAGAAGCCCTCTCATGGGACCAAACTTTACGGTTTCCTGAGACCAGGGAATTGGGCGACCTCCCCCGAGGCTAACTCGCACCACGGCGCCGTGACTTGGGTTGTAATCACGTGGTCACGACGAGGCTGCTGAGCCACCACGGGTAGAAAACACCCACAACACACACGGGTCAGCAGGCAGGTAGGGAGGGGACGGAGTCACGAACGGCGGGAAGAACAGGGCCGGTCCTCTGATTGGTAGGACAGATGCGCTTGTTTAGAGGGTGAAAAGCGGACGTCTGAGAGAGCACCGGTCCGGGGAGAGTGGCGGGACATCCGAGCCACCTGATTGGACGGGAGGCCAGCAGATCAGCGCCAATTTATCTTTGATGTAGAGGACAATAAAAGGAGTAGAGAAGGTAGGGAGAGTTATAATCTTAGTTGTTTCAGTAAAGTCACGTTGAAGGGAAACAATAAAATAATAATATATATAAAACAATAAAAATTCTCACAACGTTTCGACCATAACACAAACGGTCGTCTTCAGGTGTGTCGGTTTGCATACATTTATTTATTTGTAAACGGTGTTTTTATTTATTTATAAAAAACGTTAGCGCCACGCGCAGCGATTTGGCAGTTTATTTAGGACTAGTCCATCTATGTTCTGAAAAGAGGAGGGGGGAGACGAATTTTTTTTTAATGTATGCTGTCTGAAAGCCACTGTAAGCGTGAACAATCAATTAAGACCTGAAATGGTTTATCAAATCTTTCCAATGATTGCTAAGCCAGAATCCATCTTCTCGGTTGAAATTGTCTCTGTGCTTGTATGTGTGGATAGCCTCATGAACGAATCTCTCATGGTAGCCAGATGGCTTACAAAGAACCTCTGTCTTGGAAAAGTCAATGTCATGTGAGCCTACTGAATTATAACAATGATCTGCCACGGCCGAGGTGTTGGTCCTACCGTGTTTAAGGTCTGCTTTGTGTTCACGAATGCGGTCCGAGACATGGCGTTTGGTTTCTCCAATGTAACTACTACCACAGAGGCAACTTAGTTTGTAGACACCAGGCTATTGTATGTCCGGAATCACATCTTTTACAGACGGAACCAGATCACGGATTTTATGTAATGTGTTGAAACGGACCTGGATCTTGTGTTTATTCAAGATTTTGGAGATCTTTTTTGTGATCCCCGCAATGTAGGGTAAAGTGATGGTTTTGAAAGGCTCCTCAAGAGGGTCCTTCTTCATGGTTTGAGTGATAGCTTTGCGGATTGTATAGTCAGAGTAACCATTAGCCTTAAGAGCTTGGTGTACGTGCTTGAGTTCACTGCCTATTTGTTCCTGGTCGGATATGCATTGGGCTCTATGATACAGAGTCTTGATGAGAGCATTCTTCTGTGATGGATGGTGGTGGGAATCCGGTTTCAGATAAGCATCCGTATGGGTAGCTTTCCTGTAGACAGAGTGGCTCATTGAACCATCAGGTCTCTTTTTAATTAGGACATCCAAAAAAGGTAGCTTGCCATCTATTTCTACTTCCATGGTAAATCTGATGGCTGGGTGTATGGAATTGATATGGTCGAAGAATTGGTCTAGAGCAGGCCGGTCTTAGACCATCGGGATATAGGTTAGACCTGCCCTGCTGACTCAAACTGACTCGGGTAACTTAGCCTCGGACTCGCTGAGAAAAAACTGCTGGGGATCAATAAACCTTGTCGTGTGGTTTCTGCGAGGGTGGAACGGATGCATGTTGGTGTGTGTCGTTGTACCCTGTGTTTGTGCGTGAGTGTGTATTTACCCACGTGTTTGTGCTCGCCCATGCGTGTAGCTCGTAGTTAGCGTGTGCGTGTGGTGAGCGGCGGCGGACTCGTACAGGGGCACGTGAGATTACTCATACTCCCTTTCGTTTAACGTGTGCGTGAGGCTAACGGGCAGCGTACACGCGAGATTATTCGTGCGGCCTTTTGTTTAGCGTGTGCGTGGGGTGAACGGGTGGCGTACCCGTGAGATTGTTCATACAGCCCTTTAAATAAATCTCCGAGACAACCCCCCCCAATCGGCTGCGCGTGTGCGAGTGACGTCCCTGCCCTCTGACCCCCGACCCCGAGTCCCGCGCGCGCGATTGGTGCGTGGCACGGGAGAGGAGCGACGTCGGATTTCGAGTAAGTAGGTGTGAGTGAGTGTGCGCAGAGATTGTGTGAATTGATCCCAGGTGGCTAAGCGCCAGCCACGAATCATGCCCCAAGAGGCCGCAGCGAAGGGGCGGGGGAGTCGGTGAGCAGTAACCCTCCCCAGGACACGGAAGAGGGGAGCAGTGGATCCCACCTGAGCGAGGAGCCAGGGGTCAGCCTCCCCGACATTCGCTTACCGACCATTCCCCTGTTAAAGACGAGCTGTTGTAGATACAGTAAATATTAATGCATTGATTAACCATGCTTCTTTTAATATTATCTATTTATAATGTTGTTAGAATTTTTATCTACTAATATCCATTGTTTAAATATTATGAAGTATATTTTTTGGGTGAAAAAGGTTGTAACTTTCGATGCTATCGGAACGAATTAAGCCTTTGGTGTGTATTTCCTATACTCGCTAAACGACCAGTTTCGTGGAACCAATTAGCATCGTCATGAGGGATTCTATTGTACGTTTGAACGTCACCTCCGTTTAAATTGCGTTTTCATCACCACTTGGTTCGTCAGCTTAATTTAAAGCCAGCGACAGTCCACATGTCGACAGAAATGCAAACAGAAAGCAAAAATGTGAAAAAACGTCACCAAACATGTAACAAAATGGACATAAAACGTTGAACACTACATTGGGGCTATTTATGTATTTAACTTGTATTCCTAAAAGATAGTTCACAACCATTCACTCCATTAACTTACATCATCGTCATCATAAACCATGATCTAACCACTGCAGGATGAATGCCTCTACGAGACCTTTCCATTTCAGAGATGTAACAATCCACTTAGTACCTGCACACGAGTTGATTTCACCGCTCCACCATCGGACAAAGTCCCTCCTTTAGCTGCCACTCTGCTGTTACCAACGTCCCTGACAGCGACATGCACCATCCGAGCCCGTGAGTTTTCTTTCCGGTCAAAATGATGCCTTTTAACGTGCATATGTAGCACACGGTGTCTTAATTAACACTGCAATTAAATTCGTTGTATTGGACCGCGATCTTTCAAATGGTATTCGATTGTTGATGCGTACAGGTCACGGACGCAAATACGATTCTCAACGTTTTCAATATCAAGTTGACTGTGACGCTGGTGACTTTCATCCATGTGTTCTACATCAGGCATTATTAGGTATCACAATTTATGACCACCAGTGTAAGCGTATGGCAGAGAATTTGTATATCGGCACGTGGTTTGTGTCAGCTTAAAAAAAACAAAGTTGCCAGTTTAGTGAGAGCTAAATTAAAACCAGGCCTGCTTACGTAAGGGTGTGCATTCACAAGTGTTTACTGAACCCAATGGTTGAGCCTCCCTTCTGGCATCACAACCGCATGAGAACATCACACGGATGCTGCGGGTGCGAGATGTTAACTACCTCGCCTGGTATTTAGAATCATGGCATTTAGTGCATTTGGCTGATATAAATTTCCACGTGATAAGCCACTTCGTGGCTTGACCTATTATTTGTGACCAGGTCGCTTCTGAAAAAGAGCTATATTGGTAGTGGGTCTTACTTGGTAAGATATAAATAGTTCATAGTTTACGCATGAATGGTAACTCAAGGACACTCAAGATTTGAATGTGGTGAACAACTTCAAACAATGGAACATCGAGTGAGCAACTGTCCACCATTGCTCATTGTCTGCAAACATCACTGCGATTCACCCCATTTCTCCCGATGGTCTTGGCGCGATATGAAAAACTTAATGTCAAACTTTATTCCTCCATACCGCGTAAGAATCACCAAAGTTTAATTTTTTTTATCACCACCATCAAATCAAAACACTTCGGTGATGATGATGTCATGTGAAAGAAGAGCAACGTCGTACAGAATGATGTTACCTTTCTATATCAGGAAACAAACTGATGTGCAATTTGAACCACTGAGCGAACTCCTTCACAGAGGTGCTCTGTTATTTCCAAAACAAGCTCGGACAAAAGATCTGTTTGCACGGTCTAAGTCTCTTCTTACGTGCCATGCAACTAACTGCCATCTGTATTTGACTTGTCCAGCCAAGCTGCACCAAGGGCTCCTGTTTCAGGATGCCACAGATAAATGTGCAACACGATGCCATTTCAATCGGTTGGAAAGGTATCCTCACATTTTACACTCCCACTGAACGTCCTGGATTGTAAGAACGCTTATAATGACAATAACGCATTAATCGTGTTGAAATTCTCGCAAATCTACCGCTAGACAAATCCTCCACTTGATGTGATAATCATCTTTATCCGCTATGGGACATAATGGGACATAATGCCGCAGTACAGGTTAGTAAGACGTGTATTAACACCCAATAATTGGCAGCAACGATTTCCATAGAGGACTGCAGAGCTTGGGCAATTATTGACGCCGGCTCACCGTCTGGCTGCCTTCCAGTGTGTGCGTGCTTCCTACTCAGTGATTGTGAGATGCAATCTGCACGAACGGTGACGCTACATATGAAATACAATTTTTTAAAATATAATCATTAAGAGGGCCATGGGACCGGTTCAGGTATCACTTGCTAGCTGCCGTTAACTGTGGCCGAGAAACAAGCTCAGGTGACTGGGGTCACATCACAGTGGTCCAACCACCGTTACACTCTTATAAGAGAATATCCAAGTAAATTATTATACTGTATACTGCATCCACATCATTCCAACTGTACTTCCGTCACACAAATAGAAGGCATTCTTAAACCTATTGTACAGTTATTGTACAGTTATTTAATCAACCGCTGCTCATTTCAGATACACATTTGAAAGAAGATAGAACATTTTAAGATCGGAGATACAAACAAACGTGATTAGCATGGCAAATGATTATGGATTCACGAGCTTTTTTGCCCGTCCAAGGACGGGTGTATATTGCAGTAAATCTGGAATATTCAATAGAAAAATTGTTCAGCTCATGATTATTAATGAGGGGGGGGGGGTTGCCCCATGTGGAGTGACGTCATCCGATAATGGTTATTGTGGAGGGGTGCAGCATGTGGAGTGACGTCACCCCTCATGGTTATTGTGGAGGGGTGCAGCATGTGGAGTGACGTCACCCCTCATGGTTATTGTGGAGGGGTGCGGCATGTGGAGTGACGTCACCCACTCAGGGGAGGGATGCGGCATGTGGAGTTTGTGACCTTCTTGTGCGTTCGTGTAAATTTCCACGCGGGCATGAATATTAATGAAGGGGGGGGGGGGGGGCTCTTTTGCAGTGACGTCACGCACGGATGTAGCACTGTGCTGCGTAGATTTCTTTTTTACCGTCACTATCTGTAAAGAAACGTCATATTTGAAGCGATTTTGCCGAATAAACTATTTAATTCAGCTGGACCTTCCTCTGCGGTCGTGTAAAAATCCACCCACTTATGAATATTAATGAGGAAGGGTGGGCCTCTTGTGGAGTGACGTCACGATGGGGGGTGGCCTCATGTGCAGTGACGTCACGCGCGGGACGGACAGACATTTCTGGGTGATTATAGTAGGTAATTATCAGAATTCTTGATTTTAAGCTTTCGTGACTGCAGGAATCCATACTCTTTGGTTCTTTCGGTAAAGTCACGTAGGTAGAAAATGTCGTGCTTTATTTTCTTTTCTAAAATAAATGAATGTTATACCTACGTAAAATTTTATAGCTACGTGACTTTACTGAAAGAACCAAAGAGTAATTGACAGAATTATTAGTATTTTTTCAGCACAATGTCTGGCCTTTCGCTCGACGTGCTGGGGGCTTTATCAGGAACTCATAGTTCATAGTTCATTTATTTGGTATAGCCCTGTGAGCCATTCGGCTCTTGAATCGGGTGCAACCGCAACAAACAAAAAACATGAACAAGAAAACATCTTAAAGTGACTATGTGACTGTGCAAACAGAAAATCCAGGAAAAAAATATAAAAATATTCCTGAAATAGCACCGTACACCAACGCTGTGTGCAAAAATCCCAGTGGGATGCAAGTCAAATAACAACAACTACCACAAGACAACTAAGATTAAGGCCATCAGTCTAACTCCGTACTACAATAAACAAAAACATGGCCAAAACAAAAAAAACGTTTTCGAAATCACCAAAAATAAAAGCCATGAATGCAATGTAACAGTGATCATAGGGACTGTGACCGAACTTTTAACAATAAAACTACATAAATAAATTATAACACCAAAATCTAGAGCCATATTTTATGCCACTGAATAGCAGTGGCAGCTAGGGTTGTACAACTCCTCTAGAGCAGTTTTGAGTGAAGGTCTCACTCAACAGAAGCATGCGGAGCAAAAAGTCGGACATCGCAGGACAGCCCAAAAAACACGTCGGAGAGTTACAGCAGCACAATCGGCGATAACCTGCCTTGTAATAATATCAAGGACTTTACAGATGCTGTAACGTAAATGAGAGCACGCTTCACACGCAACGTCTATGATGAAGGCAACACAACTCAGTAGATAGCGGGGGGGGGGGGGGGGATGAAAACAACATCATGATTCATGATCTAAATGCGAATTAAAAAGTGCCGAAAGTTGTCCCTGCCACAGTGTGAACTGTTGTTTTGGCAGAATGCGTATGGGAGGCAGGGTTACTCGCTTGGACGAATTCCAGAGTGGCCTGCGGGGCGTGGGAGGGGCTCAATGTTAACAGCCCTCGCTGCTTAGCACTCCACAGCGTAGTATGATGGGTGGACATCCCCTTGACACGTGTGCCTGGAGGAGGTTTGTGTGCCTGGAGGAGGTTTATGCGCCAGAGCGTACCAAACTGCCTGAGGCACCACGTTCTGTTATGGGCAGCAGTAACGGCAGGCAGATAAATGCATCCATCCTCTTGGGCAGGCTTATTTTATTCTGAGTTTATTTTAGCTGTCCCTTTCAATGAACTATGCCGAGGAAATTGCCGCTCGGAGGCATCTGTGTGTGAGTGAGCGACACAACGCTTTGTGAAATGACTACTGTATTTATGCATTGACTCGTGTTTTTATGAATGTAGTGAGGATCAAAAAGGAGCTATATTACCGCAATAGTGTCGACAGTGGACTATGATGTTTCAAAAGTATTTGTCATATGTGTATATGCACATGAAGAGCACTTTTGCCAGTCTACTACTGGATGAGGGCCAGTGCCATCAAGGCCATGGCCATGCCATGGGTTTCATGGGAGTTATTTGACCATGCTTCACCATTCTGGTCAATACGGCTTGGTAAAAGGTGCGTGGCATAGACGTGCGAACACAGAGGTGGGAGCATAGAGGTTCAGTACAGCAATGGATTTGGCTGCAACTATCCTCTGCAGACAACATAGCAGCTTACAACGAACACTATTTTAATAAATGGTGGTCGCCCATCCATGCACTAGCCAGGGATAGATGTTGGTTTGGCTTTCGATGTCTGACGAGATCTTGTGGATGGACTCCTGTTGATTCGGACATAGGCATTATGGCTTTATAACATGGAAATATATACAACGTATATAGCGGGCTAACATTTTCAGCAAGAAGGGTAATTTCCTGCAAACGTTAGCCTATTACTGATATTTGTTTGTGTTTTGTTTGGACTTCTAAACCACCGCCAACATAATCTATCACTTAGCAACGAAAATATGTCCATGTGAAAAAGTAAATATATTGTCCTGTATGCACACGGTATTTAAGCACGATTTTTAGACAACACAAACACACGCGGATCACTGGTATAATAGTTTGTCTGACCTCTGCAACTCTACAAATGTAATTGATTCATTTATGAATAGCTCTCAACAGCAAGGCTATTCATACACCCAAGACTCGGCGCATGGTTTGATTTCCTCTGGAAAGGCAGCTGTCTGGTGACTATGAGACTTCTCACCCACAGCGTGTGCGGTGAGGGCTTTATGAGTCTGCGGAGGTGAGGGTGTGGCGGTGGCGACGACTCGTCCGGACCTCCACTGTGTAGACTCGGCCCTAAATGAGTACCTGGTGCCGTGTGTAAAGAGGCCGTCCAGTCCATAAATGACGTCACGCACCTGGGGTGGGGGGGGTCAGACATTTGTGACGATGTGTGACGAGGGGAGGGGGTGAGAAATGTGACGTCACATCAAAATGCGAAACTTTAAATAAATATAGACAACACGTTCTACTTCATTAAATAGATTTGTATAAGTGTTTTCTCCTATAACATCAGAATGCAGCGCCACATTAAATACGCACTACAATGACAATAGTTTAAAGCGATTTGAAGCATGTTTTATATATTTTTCTTGGGGGGGGGCAGAGCTTTGTGACGTCATATTTGAGGGGGTGGGGGTCTGACTTTTTGTGACGCCGTGTGACGAAGGGGGGGGGGGTCAAAAATCGTCCAACATCGCGTGACGTCATGTATGGACGGCCCCAAAGATCGCCACTCGGGAGACAAACGTGGCCGGGCGTGCTGTTGACCGCCCACTCCCTCCCTCGCGTGCCGCGTTGGCCTTCATAGTTGCTCGCGGACGGCGCTTGCTCACCACGGTCTCGTCGAGGCTATAGGGCAGGGGGAGGAGGTATCTTTGTCTTTGGTGCGTTGGTGTGAACGAGTAAAGGGATTTTTTTTGGGAGTGAGCGCGTGTGGCTGGCTTGGGGAGGCAAATGGGGGGGGGGGGGGGAGGAGGTGGTCGTATTCGCGTAAGGCATCACTTGTGCGGAGTTTAAAGAAATAAATAAAGGCTACATCGACAAAGGCGCTCTGTTTTAAAGGCCGATCGCATCAGAATGCATGTCAGCCCCCCCCCCCTTCTCAGGCTCTCTGGGGTTTGGTGCAGAGCTCTGCCAACCAAATCCCACGCCAGTTCAGTCTCAATTGTCCGTCCTCCCAGCACAAGGAGTTTAACATACCACGCACAATCCGATGAAAACTCACTGCCTGGACAAATTTGCCCGTTTAAGATAGCTACATTATTTTATGATTAATTGTATAAGTAATTAAATAAATGCATCTCCGTTGTTCCCGGCAAACAACTAACTGTGTTTGGACCGAAGTCAGAGGGGGAGTTAAGTTACGTATTTTTTTTCTTTTCAAGAGCTCTCAATAATTATTACGTGAATGGTTTACGTGGCATTTGTGAAAATGATTGTATGATCGTCCAATCTTGAGTGTATTTGCGCCACTTCAAATGTCGCTTCCTTCAATGTCGTTGTTTTTACAGCCCCTTGTGAGCACCCAACTCAGGATAAAGACCTCTCCGTCCACGTGACGGTCACAGGGGGTTATTTTTCTTCTCATACCACACCATGCTGATCAGTGCGGGTTGAGGGCCCAGGGCCGTTTCAGGAATCGTAGTGCGGTGGCGCTGACTGTAGCGCCACCGCTCCAGGTGGTCATAAGGAGGTCAAATTCCAGTGACGGTTCGGTGACACTCACGGTGAGCAGGAGTGGGAGTTTATTTCACGAAGCAGTGCACGTGCTTGTGTTAGGATCGGTGCATTTCAATCTTCTCGCCAGTGCAGCACTTGTCATAACATGGTGGAATGTAACCCAACGCAGTGACGTTCAATGGGACCAAGGAACGCGACAACAGTTCTGCCCTCCTCGGGCACAGTCATTCAGCGATGATTGTTGCTGTCAGAGAGCTTTTGTCATTGGAAGCGAAAGGACAGGGAGATTGCTTGCCCGAGCTGTTTCATCACTGTGGCACAGTTTAGCATTAGTTGTTTTTGTTGTTGTTGCTGATTTTATGCAGAACATTTATCCCCATCACGTGGCCTGCGGTGATCCGTGAATGGTGCCTATTGTGGAGGCTACCCCTTGTGCACGTTAGCAGATTATTCCAACATTCCTACAATGTGATGCGTTGGCTTAGTAGGCACGTTATAATCCAGTAATGACTCGTGCAGCACAATGCACATAATGGTCAATCACAGGGGTGTTAATGATGCATCGAATCGTCCATTAATATTAATTTTTTTAACTTACGATATATGCGTTTAATGGGCTCGATAAGAATTGATTGTTATCATTGTATGCATGTTATATGGAAAATGCTAATGTTACATTTAAGCAAATGGAACAAACTAAAACTGTTCGAAGAAGATCTAAAACAATGATAGCCAATACTAATTTTCAATGGTACAGTAATTTTTTTTTCAAGTAGTGGTATCCCAAACTTTCACAGCTGCTTATTTCTCTCCACTCACTCACTCACTCCACTCACTCACTCCACTCACTCACTCCACTCACTCACTCCACTCACTCCACTAACTCACTCCACTCACTCCACTCACTCACTCACTCCACTCACTCCACTCACTCACTCACTCCACTCACTCACTCACTCCACTCACTCACTCCACTCACTCACTCCACTCACTCACTCCACTCACTCACTCCACTCACTCCACCCACTCACTCCACTCACTCACTCCACTCACTCACTCCACTCACTCCACTCACTCACTCCACTCACTCCACCCACTCACTCCACTCACTCACTCCACTCACTCCACTCACTCCACTCACTCACTCCACTCACTCACTCACTCCACTCACTCCACTCACTCACTCCACTCACTCCACTCACTCACTCCACTCACTCACTCCACTCACTCACTCTACTCCCCCCCCCCCCCCGCTGCTGGTCCGTCATGGTCCCCACCCGCTCCTGGTCCATCATGGCCCATGCACCTCCTACGTACATCGTGCTCATTTTTATGCTAATTCCTTTGTCAAGCGTTTTGCTTCCTCCCACACAGCTTAAAGGACGCGACCTGGGCTTGGCTGTTTTCACTCCAACGCTGTCCTCATGACAGCACGGTCCCTTCACCTGATGAAGGCCACTTGTGTTGTGGCCGAAACGTCGTGATTTTTGTTGTTTTATTTTTTACCTACGTGACTTTACCGAATAGAACCAAAGAGTACAAATTAGATGGTAAAAATGTGGGCACATATAAAGAATGCATTCAAGAATCCATTTTTTTTTAGATATTAAAACAATTGACTAATATGTTTTAATGTAAACGATACAGAGAACGACATGAACAATACAAATGAGATGGCAAAGGTCTATTCAATAAAATGTGATTCTTGAATGGCATCACGGTCACAAGTTGCGACAGATCGCTGCATCAGCGGGTTCGGGGGTGAGCCGTGACACCCACTGGTCATTGGCTTTCTTGTAGAGGTTGTACTGCACATGTACGTTTGAGTGCCATATTTCATCAAAGGACGTTATTATTGCAGCTCAAAAAACACACACTGTGATTTAATAGTGTGGCTGTATGGTACTAACAAAAAATTATCCGTAAATAATTGTCCAATATTTCTCACTGCGAGATCAAAGTATCCAGCTCCGGCTCGTATAATGCAAACGTTTATTGAGAAAAAATGATTTGGAAAAGTTTTGCTTGCACTTTAGGACTTAAGCGAGGAGTGCAATATTTTCTTGAAAGTTCACATAATTCCGTTTAAAACCTAGCTTCAAACTTTAAGCAAATACCTGTGCCTTTGCTCATAAAAAAGCAAAAAGTTAATGTACATTTGGTCATACTGCTCTAATTTATTGTGCCTAGCTGCTGTAACATTTTAAAACATCACTCATAAACAGAGGCCTGGCAAGTACAATGCGTGGATGCAGACCGCTGTATAAAACGCACAACAAAGTTATTACGCTCTGTTGACATCTGCCCAATGAAGCCGTATCACGCATTGGCACTGAACCACGATGCCTTGGTGTCGTAGTTGCACATCTACGTGTACTAAGTTATAAATTGCAGCCCTTTATCAATCCACAGCCGGATAAAGGCCTTCCCATGCCAAGTCAGTCATGGGGGTTGCTTGACCATACCAAACCACACTGGTCAATGCAGGTTGGTGAAGGTTCAGGATACAAGTTCAAAATAGACCGGTTCACATTTCAGTTGCCACTGATATTAGCCGTGGTGATGAATCAAACTCAGGGCACCTCTCCACCTAGTATTGTATATAAATAAACTCACGTGCTTTTGTGGATAAATATGGGTAATACAATACATAAATAAACCTAACTTTTTTCATCTTCACATAAACAAAAACATGTTTTAGTTGATTGGCCTATTGGTCTTCAAGATTTGTGTTTTTTTTAAGGTGCACGGTTTGCTTAACAAGACTGGTTGCTGTAGAAACTCAACAGGTCAAATATGTTTCAGCTGGTTTAACACAAGTTGGGAAGTAAAGAAGCTGATAGCCTTACATTTATTTAAGTTTTACGTAACAATTTTCATGATGACGATGCCCCAGTCATTCGAGAATTTATCAAAATTTAGGGCCACAGTTCAGTTGTTTTTGTTTTGTTAAGTTATTTAATATTGTTGTCTTTCATTTATACACGTTCATACCATCAGTGTAAATGTAATGCTAGTATTCTTGGTTCTTTCGGTAAACTCACATTGAAGGGAAACAATAAAATAATAAATATATATATTAAACAATAAAATTCTCACGACGTTTCGACTGCAACACAAGCAGTCATCATCAGGTGTGAAAACCAACGGCAAGAACATTTGAAACTTTACCGAAAGAACCAAGAATATGAATCACTGCAGTCACGAAAGCTTTAAATCAAAAATGTAATGCTAGTGTTTCATTTGCACGATTCTTATGCACGTGACTTGATCCATGGACAGCGAGCCTTTTGCATCGACGTTAATCAATGGATCGATATACTTACTGTACCATCGTGACAACACCAAGCAGAGAGCATGTCCACTGAATCCCTCAATACACTTTTTGCACAGTTCATTTGCGAGGGGTGGAATTAATGTGGGGGCAATAACCGGTCTGCCAGTTTGCCCGGAGGCTTATTGGCATTCCTTGCGTAGTTTCTAACCTGATCAATGCTTCGGTCTGCACAACTCTGCGAGCAAGTCAGCACAAGCACTTCCCGGTGCGCACCAAGTCAAACTTTTTTCACACGTTGCAGAGCCAGACAACAACAATACGTTGCAAGTCATTTTTTAAAAAGTGATTACACTGTAAATTAACATAATTGTTAATATTATGAGACTCTTTTTGTGGATGATGCATGAGCTGCAAGAAGAGAAGCTGCAACTCGTTTTACAAATACATTCAGAAGCTGCCTGCGCCGTTTTTAAGGACTGTTACAAAATAGATATAGGCATTTCGATTTAAAGCTTTCGTGACTGCAAGGATTAATCTTCTTTGGTTCTTTCGGTAAAGTCACGTAGAATGAGAATAAAATAATAAAATAAAATAACACAATAAAAAATTCTCACGAGGTTTCGGCCACAACAGAAGTAGCTTTCTTCAACACAAGTAGCCTTCTGAAAAAGGCTACTTGTGGCCGAAACGTCGTGAGAATTTTATTGTCTTATTTTATTTTATTATTTTATTCTCATTCTACATGACTTTACCGAAAGAACCAAAGAAGATAGATATAGGCATTTTACCAAGAATATGTTGTGCAGCCTGTGTGACTTTGCTTATCTTGAAGTCACATTGCCACCAGACACACTGGGGTCCCCTAACTTCCAGTGAAAACATTGGCTGATGTGCAACGTCGATGAGGAATTCGAAAGAGACAGCTGGTCTGGCCGCGTGTGATTAATGTTTGAAAAGGCCCCTCCCTAAGTAGTGTGCGTTCACTCCTGGCTCAAACATAGCTGATGCAGTAATAAACCCGGGCAAAGATGCACGCGAGTATATTTCATAGTAGACAATTTCTGCAACGGCACAGTTTTTGGGGCCAGAACTTTCTTCAATAAAAGTGCCGTACAATGGGGGGGGGGGGGGGGGTATGTGACATTGTGGACAATGAGCACAGTCACACTCTTAAGCTTTAGCTTATTTAATTAATTTAGCATTGACTCTTGTGTACGATATGATGGATAGTAAAAACAAAATTGTGAGTAAATGTGCATATTCTCCAAATGTGTACCCGGTGTGACACCACGCACATGTAACGTAAGGGGGATTATAAGACGCACCCCCCAGCTTTTGCTTTAAAATACACGGGGAGGATGAGTCTTATAATGTGGATAGTGCGGCAATACTGGTAAGTATTACACTAGAGCAGTGGTCCTTAACCTGGATTGCACACACACACACACACCCCAGGGGTGTGAGACATGGCCAAAATGTTTTGAAGATAAATAATCGTAACACAAATTAAGCACGGGCAGGTAAGCACAACTACTTAGTTTCATCAAAGCTATGTCTTTATTAACATTATACATATTTTAACGGTTGAGAACCAAAGGGTTTCAAGGCTGCAGTAAGGGTTAAGAATCACTGCACTATAGGATGTCATCATTAATACTGTATGTTTTTTTAAAACCCATTCCGATGCCCGTGCCACGTAAAAAGACTATTGTAATTGCAATTTCCATCTCCTGACCATATGGTTGCAGACCTTTATCAACCAATCACATAGAATGTAAAGGTCACAGCAGGGTTCAACCGTTGACCTGACACTCACTAGGGGCTCAAAGTGCAACATTCTTAGATCTGGGCCTCTGGTTTTACTCAGTGAAGGCACTGTTTTTGCACATCAGGACACTTGGTTTTATCACCCTCCAGCATTCTCCCTAACCCTTCACACTCTCTCACTCCCTCTATAGCCCCCCCCACCTTCCAAAAAGCAATGTCCTGCCCCAATGCCCCTTATTCCCCTTTGATTTCACATCGTGCTGGCTAAGAGGTCACTCACTCCTTGTCAAGTGCAGCGCGTGCTGCTTCAAGCCTCCATTTCAGCAGCACGTGGCTGCATTTGCTGCCGCTCTGCCCATGGTCGAAAAAGGCCCCTCGGAAGAGCTGTGCATGCATGTGTGTGTCTTTGTGGCGCTCCGGTTAGCGCACTGCGCTACGAACACAGCGCACTCCGAGTTCGATTCCTGCTCATGGCCAACAACCAGTGACGATTATCTGAACCGTTAATGGGCCTCCCATAGGTCGATTCAGCCTCAAATGAGTACCTGGTGCGGTGTGTAAACTTCGCCACTAGGGAGACAAAGGTGGCCGGGCGCGGGGTAGGCCACCCACGCCCCTCGTGTGCCGTGCCGGCCTTCATAGGTGCTCGCTGACAGTACCTGCCGCAACAATTTGTTAAAGGCTATACCGGGGATCGTTATACGTGTGTACGTGTGTTTGCCATTGCAACAGCTGTGTGAGACTTTGGCCAAGCCTCAACCACATTTGAGGCATGGTTTATGTGTGTATGATAGGGTTGTGTACATTGCAGCGGTGAGCAGGACTGTGGTCAGAACTTGGTGACCCGAGTTGGATACCTGGCCACAGATAGCATCACTGGACAGATTCCGTGTTACCAACATTCACTAACCCGCATTAACCAGCATGTTGAAGTATGGTAAAAAAAAAACTAATGTGGCTCAGACGGTGTTGATAAGCCTTTATCCAGTGTAGTGGCTAGAAAAGAGACTGGTTATAATTATTTTTTGTAGAAATACTCATAGGCTAAGTCACTCGGTAAGGACAATATGGTACAGTCTATTCCCCCAGATAACTAACTTCTATCATGTTTAAAAGAGCTTTGGTTTAATAATAAAATAAAAATGCAACACATTCTTCAGGATCAAATAATATGCCCAAATGTTTGATTTTGTGTGCTAACCCTTATCCTGCTGTTTGAGTATGATGCAATAGATGTACAATTCGAACCAGGAGAAATAGCTTCTTTTTTTTAAGTGGAAATGTATGTGTTACAGTAGTTGAGGAACTTGCTGATTCCCAATACAGCATTGCTCCTCTTGCACGTGCTTCTGCAGCAGCATCCTTAAAGCCGACTGTGATGGAACTCCTCACGTGTCATCATCGTCCGTCTTTATCAATCCATTGTTGGATGAAGGCCTCCCCAAGCCATTGCCGTCACGTTTCAAATTTCGAATTATTAAAATGTATTCATTGCATTAAAACATCAATGTATACAGAAACATAGGGTGTATAAATGGCTATTCTGTTTGCAAGCACAACATGATTATTTGTTTAAGGGATATCAACATATTCTTAGTTTTTTTGGTAAAGTCACGTTGAAGGGAAGAAAAAAACTATTGACATATATGGCACTTATTTCAATACACAAGTGAATTAGACACCCAGTAACTGCTGGTGAATGAACAGTGACGTCGATTACGACTAAAAGTGATGCTGTCACCACCATTGTACTCTTGTGTGACCTCTCAACTCTGAAAGGTGCTCGCAAACAGTACCTGGGTCTTCGAGTTTGCGCAGGAAAATTGTGATTTTGTCTGTTGTGTATGTACTTTGCTGATGGGTGTGAGCATACATCACGTGAAAATAAAAATACGTTTCCAAAGATGTGAAATTTTTCCTGACTATAACAGCGTAGGCACCAACAATTGCACAACTCTCATCAACGTGCTGCCATTATGTCAACTGTTGGTAGGGGCCTTTCCTAATCATCCTAAGTAAGAGGACAAACACCAAATAAGCCTCACACAACTAAAACAAACAAGTATTACCCAGTATTCCAATTCAGACTTTTGCTTAGGCCGTGAAGACGTTGTACTGTTTTCAATACTTTAAACGCGTTCAACTGTTTTAGGGTTGTACCGCGTATTGTCCGGCATGTTGCGCTCCATGTGCTATACCCTTCTTCAGGAACCTTAACGTTACCTGAAGACCTCCCAGCGCGTAGAGTGAAACATCGGACATGATATCGTATAACGCGCGGCACGACCTGAAAACACATTGGAGAGCTGTAAAAACCTCTACGGTTAGGTAGCATTCAAGGTTATTTCACCTTAAAAGTTCATAGTGTATTGGACGGTAAAGTTAATTGACTTTCACGATCATTAAACATTTGGAAAGCCTACTTTTGAACCTAATAGTAATAAGTGTACATTGTTTTGTGAAATAAAATAAAACAAAACCCCCTAAGAGTGGATGTGAGACAACTATATTTGTACTCAGATAAATATTTGTATTGCATATTTACAAATCTAAATCGTAGTTTGGGAGCGGTGACGCACATCTGTGAACCAGCACTTTGGAGGTGAAGTTTGGTGAATTGCACGGAGATCTGTAAAGTTGCCAAACCCCACCGAAGTCTACTGCAAGGTGCCCAGGAGATGGCAGAACGAGTGGAAATAATCCATCGATGCAGAGCTTTGAACGGTTTTCTCCTTGTACGTGTGGGGTTGTTCCCAGGCACTGTTTTCCGGTTTGCTCCCACACCCATTGAATGGCTTGGCACAAACATCCCAATGCAGTACCCTCTTGAACGGAAGTTTTTGGAACTCAATGAGCATTTCCTGGATACACGAAAGGGCATCGTTATTACACTTTTATATACGTATAACTAATTTACGTTGGTTGACACACGAGGTCTCCCTTGCCTGGCTTTTGCACCTGGTTATAAATAAAGTTAATGCATGTACTTAAAGTTTGGCATGTCATGGTTTAATATTTTATGACATGTAAAAAAATATTTAATGTTATCAAGAACGGCATTGATACTGTGTTATGTCTTTTTAGCATTGCTTGCAGATGTAGCATGGATTGAAGCAATACAAAGTATGTCCAACATTTTTTAGGGAAAAAAAATACAAGCTTTAAGTAAGATAATTACTTGGCGATACTGTACTGCATCGGCAGCGATCCGCAAGCACAAATAACACAACAAAATTGACACATTGGAATAACACTGCTTAAAATGAAAAGTTGATAATGCGTGATGTAAACCGGGAATGAGCCTTATTCATAGCACATCATGGTGTAACGTGCAGTAGTCTTTAACGTTTATTCACTGTACCTCTCTGGCCTCTCTATTCATAAGCTATGAAGAAAGGGCGTTTTCCTGAAATGTCACCCTTTATATAGTCTTCCTTTTAAGGCAGTGTTATTGACGAATGTTTTGGGGGTTTTTAAATTATTATTATTTAAGAGAACAGTGATGGTGAAGCGTTCACCTTTTCGAGACGTGAATTAAACATAACCATAATCTCTACACTTAACACCTATTGCATCACCGGGACGCAGAAGTTGCCCACTCACTGCCTTTCACGGGCTATTTAAATTGGCAGCTTCCCTTAACGATGTCCCTCGGGCTCAGCACGCAGTTTTCTACACAGATACGGGTTGCACGGAACGCATGATAATTACTTGGGAGCTACAGAATTCCCGGAATGTGGGTACTTTAAAAGAGATTAATAATAGCAACGTGTTTCAACGTTTTGCACGAAACAGAGCTGTAAACAAGTACTTTTTGTTCAGACGTGGTGTTTGTGTGCGCGCGTGCGTGTGTGTGTATACTATGGGGAGCGGTGGTGTAGTGGTTAGCGCGCTGCGCTATGAACCCGGCGACTCGGGTTCGATTCCCGGCCACGACCAGTGACGATTATCTGAACCGGTCCTGGGCCTCCCCTAGGCCGACTCAGCCTCAAATGAATACCCGGTGTGATGTGTAAACATTGCCACTGGGGAGACAAAGGCGGTCGGGAGTGGTGCTGACCACCCACCCCCTCGTGTACCGTTCCGGCCTTCATAGGTGCTACTTGCTAACAACACTTGCCCCTACAGTCTGTTAAGGCTATACGGGGGATCTTTGTCTTTGGTTGTCTTTGGTTGCCAGCGCGTGCCTGCATGTGAATGTGCGTGCGGCATTAGCGCTGTTTTTTGTGTGTATGCGGATTAGGTGCGGGCGTGCCACTCACCATGCTGAGCGTTTCCTGAGCATCTTGCCAGCACCGAAGGCTCTTGGACGAGTAAAGTGAACGTCGTTGCACTCTTCACAGCGAAGAAGCGAACATTTCTTCAAGTGTTGAAGACAATTATCACTTGATAATACAGTTTAAGCACTCAGTTATGCTCGAGTGCTGTCATCCGTTCAGACCTCTAAAGCTGCGCTTATACGTTTGCCTTGCTTTCATTTGTACAGACTCCAGCGTATGGAATTTTGAGTCTTATCCCCCGTTTCAACACAAGCATCGTTCGTTTGTACGGCAAAGTTCAACAATATACTACGGTATTGTATACACAATTAGCTGTTGGTGTTACAACCCTCAATCCAATGCATGGCGAAGTCAATGAAGCGATGCCCTGGACAGTACTGCTAAAGCGAAACTTACATTGAAGATACGCTGCAAAGTATTATCTGTATTTTGATTTAGCGTGCTGATCTTAAAGGTGCATTGAAAAATTTGATACTCCGACTGATGCTTCTGTTGTGGAGTAACTCATGCAGCCAGCTATGGCTCTCGGGTTTGGTGTTACATGTTATTTATGTAGCTTATTGTAAAAAAAAACGGTCACAGTCCCTATGATCACTGTTACAATTCAATGATGGCTTTATTTTTTGGTGATTTCGAAAACGTTTTTCTTGTGGTTGTAGACTGATGGCCTTAATCTAAGTTTTTCTTGTGGTTGTTGTTGTTGTTTGACTTGCATCCCACTGGGATTTTTGCACACAGCGTTGGTGTACGGTGCCTTTTCAGGAATATTTTGCTGTTTTTTTCATGGATTTTCTGTTTGCACAGTCACATCGTCACTTTAAGATGTTTTCTTGTTCGTGTTTTTGTTTGTTGTGGTTGCACCCGATTCGAGAGCAGAATGGCTCACATGGCTATACCAAATAAATAAACAAACTAAATAAAAATACAAACCGTACTCTGGTTAAAACCAAACGTGTAGTAATGATAATAATAATTGAATGTGCTTTGTCAATCCACTGCTGGATGAAAGCATCCTCCACGCCGTGTCCGGTCATCTATGACAGCTCCCATGATAGGAAGGCTTTACTATGGGGTTTGGATATCGCTCGCCACGAATGTTAGCCGTGGCAATAATTACAACTCGGGTGGATGAATTAACAGGGGCAGTGGACTAACTGCTGCACCGCCGCTCCCCAAATTCGAAAGTTTACTGTGGAATTACAAAGAAATTACCTCCAATGAACCAGGTTGTAGCTGTCCTACGTAGAACACATAATCCATTTGGCTTCCACCCCAGTAATCCCCAAAAATGTGTTCTCGCAATAAGTTCATACCAAACCTAAGCAGTGTGGTGGTATTTTCCTGCAGTATTGTATTGCACACCAACGTTAATCGTTTTAACATTTCAGAGCCCTTTATCAATCCACGACCGGATGAAGGCCTCACCATGGGGCTTGTTTGGCCATACTTCACCACGCTGGTCGGTGAGGGTTGATGAAGGTGGAGCCCAGGACCATTTGAGTCATCACTCGACAGTGATGTCAGCCTTGGCCAGGAATTGAACTGGCCCTGTGTTCTTATGACAGTGCGCTCTAACCAATCCGCTAACTGCTCCAACCCCTTACTATCTACACGTGACCACAATAAAAAAATAACACCATTACAGCCCCATTGTCAAGCCATTGCTGAGTGAAGGGCTCCAATGCCTTTTGGTAATGACCTTTGACCTCACTTCAGCACACTGGTCCAATACAGGTTGGTGGATTGAGAGGGGGGTGCAGGTTCAGATATCACTCGCCACTGATGTTAGTCATGGCCACAGGGCTATGCGTTAACCACTGCACCTCCGCTCTCCCCCCAACTGTACCCATGCCATGTGAATAAGCAGTGGCACAGCTTATTCAAGTACAACATTTACGTCCGTTTAAAAAAAATATCGTATGTATAATTTCAAAAAATGACATGCCACTAGACTTGAAATGTTAATAACTCAAAAAGTATCGATAAGTGCAGCTGGCAATCCTGATAATGACCTACTCAAGCCTTATCACTTCCGTCAGTAACCACACACACACAAGCGTCACGGTGTATTTAAATGACCGAGTAAACATTTCCATTTCAGACAACCCACACACACAGATTGGTGCTAAAAAATGTTGTCAGCCACACATCTGCACCCAAACAAACAAAAATATAATTCAACAGAATATTTTTCCACATATTTTGTAGTCGATTGACAAACTCAAAACATATTCTTGGTTCTTTCGGTAAAGTCACGTAGAAGGGAAACAATTTTCTTGCTGTGGTTTTCACACCTGATGATGATTGCTTGTGTTGCAGTCGAAACGTCGTGAGAATTTTATTGTTTTATATTTTTATTATTTTATTGTTTCCCTTCTACGTGACTTTACCGAAAGAACCAAGAATATGAATCCCTGCAGTCACGAAAGCTTTAAATCAAAACTCAAAACAGGTTGTGCTTTGCCATTACGTGAACTGTAGCCACTCAATGTGCATTCATCAAAGTACGCATGGGAGGCTTTACATTAGCGTCGCAGTTTAGCTCCTACAGTTGAAACAAAGGACCAGTTTGGCTTTTATTTATTTAGGTCACCTGGTGGCCCCAAATCACTTCTACACGTGCACTGAAATCTTACCTGTCTCCTATATGGCTGTCGACGAGACGTCCTTAGGTCTTAGCTAGAAGGTATACTGTACATATAAGCATCATGCATTTATATCACTGAACAATAACTAAAACTGCAGAGACCTTCTAATTATACAGACGTAAACTTTGCTTACAATTTAAAACATAACCAGTACAGAATGCGCACATTAAGACGCTTTTTAAGGGCTCCTTTTGGAATTTATCCAGGGGAATTGTTAAGCTAACTTGGTAAGACGGACTGCATGTACATCACTCTAATGCACCTTGTCATGCTCTGCCTTCACCAACACAGCAAAAGGGGTCGTTTGGGAACAACTATTTCGTTATTTTTCGATTTGAAGCTTTCGTGACTGCAAGGATTCATCTTCTTTGGTTCTTTCGGTAAAGTCACGTAGAATGAGAATAAAATAATAAATTGATAAAATAAAATAACACAATAATATTCTCACGACGTTTCGGCCACAACACAAGCGGCCTTCATCAGGTGAAGGGACGAGACTGTCCTCCAGACAGCGCTGTCCTCCAGACAGTCTCATCCCTTCACCTGATGAAGGCCGCTTGTGTTGTGGCCGAAACGTCGTGAGAATATTGTGTTATTTTATTTTATCAATTTATTATTTTATTCTCATTCTACGTGACTTTACCGAAAGAACCAAAGAAGGTTATTTCGTTATTCTTTGGGAACTTCGAGAAGATGCTCTTAGCTTGGCTGTAACTATCACTCCGCTACTTCTGACACATTCACACTGAATCTTAAGACTCCCTCAAACATGGTCTGGTGAGACTTAGGAAACGCAGTGACTCATGGTTCTTAAAATACATTGGGTTGTGAAGGCATTTTCTTTGTTTTCTTAAACTATTTGTTAGTACGGTGTTTTATTATTATTCACATGTGCGTGTCTTAGCTCATGCACACGATGACTTTCTGCTTAATGTCTCACCACTAATTCCTTCCTGCACGCCACCTATTATGTGCTTTTGTAGGAGAGCAGAATCTTCTGTTTTGCAATGGAATACAAAAATTCCATGACTGTAGTTTAATCGTGATTTAGTAAAAACTACATGTTCCAACAATGATAATTTATGCATGTCACAACCGGAGGTCAAGAGTTTACTTTCAATATAAACCTGTATCACTAGCCTTTTGCCCGTCCAAGGACGGGTGTATTGCAATGAATCTGAAACTTGCAAGCAAAAATCAGACCGGGACGTGATAGTCATTGCATCCATTCGTGTGCAATTTGTAAGGGCGCGGTGACACAGACCTATTTCATTTTAAGGTTATAATACCTTGTTCATCACGACGTCCTTTTTACTTTGATGTCTCAACAACAGCGTTTCGGAGATCACGTGACGTGAGGGTTCTGCCTTTGTAGTGAGGGTTGTCAGTTGACGCCGAGGAGGGGGGAGGAGGCGCCTCGGCCCCCCCACGTGGAGTGAAGTTTGCCGCTAATTATTATTAATGAAGGGGGGGGGTGTCCATTTGGAGGACGTCACCTTATACTGATTATTAACGAGGGGGGGCTGTTCGATGTGGAGTGACGTTACCTACTCATGATTATTAATGAGGAGGGAGGGTGCTCCATGTGGAGTGACGTCACCTGCTCATGATTATTAATGCGGAGAGTGGTCCATGTGGAGTGACGTCACCTGTTCATGATTATTCATGAGGGGGGCTGGTCGACGTGGAGTGACGTCACGAGCGTTGCACACACACATTGGCTCATTATATAGTAGGTAATAATGGGGGGGGGGTGTCCATGTGGAGTGACGTCACTCGCGCATGATTATTAGTGGGGGGAGTATTCCATATTGAGTGACGTCACCCGCTCATGATTATTAATGAGGAGGGGTGGGGGTGGTCATTTGGAGGACGTCACCTGCTGATGAATATTAATGAGGGGAGCTGGTCGATGTGGAGTGACGTCACGAGCGTTCAGGACAGACATTCTTGGGTGATTATAGTAGGTATTTGTAAAATAATGTGGCCGAAGGAAATCTGGATACAGATAATCGTACTGCTGAAGATTGTCGCAATGTGTTAATGTTGCAAATGGCAGTGCTGTGTACAGGGTGGTCTAGATGTCCTGTGATCCCCAATCATGTGTGCATTAACCACAATACTTGTGGTCAAAATGCAAACAAAAAACACTATGATAACATATGCATTGTCCTTGAAACTGATTGGTCCACACCAGAGACGTCTTTCTATTGAACCGTCTCTGGTGTTGGCCATTCAATTTCAAAGACAATGCATATGTTATCAGAGTTTGTTTTGTTTGCATTTTGACCACAAGTATTGTGGTTAATGCACACATGATTCCTTGAAAAAAGGTTTCAGTTTTGTTGCCAGAAAAGAGGGGAAAAACCCTATTATATTTTGGTACTGCCAAAGGAGGTCTAATGATGAGATAAGCCACTTCGTTGAGCTTCCATTTGTGGCCAGGTTACTTCTGAAAAAGAGCTTATATAGCTCAGAGGGCCTTTTCTGGTAAAATAAAAAATAGTTTCAAATAAAAATACTTTATAGTTTTTATAGTTAATTCTCCAAAACTTTAAATAGTTTTAAAGTGAGGTTTATTTACAACAGAAATGAACATGCAAAGGAAAAAAATGTCTGGGGTCAATTAATTGAGGGTCACAAGACATTTAGACCACCCTGTACAGCTCAGCAGATGGCAGGCGTGGCGAGGCAGGGCATGGAGTGGGGGAGCGAGACAGCGTCCTGCTTAGTCAGCACTCTTGCGGGCCATGAGTCAGTGTCCTGGAATCCCACATTCCATCACCGCACCGTCCCAACATGTTCTTTATCTTTACCAAGTGCCTATTCGGAGTACATCGTGTCTGCATAGACATCACTGCAGCCAACACGACAACAGTAAGAGGGTACTGTACTGAACGTTCATGTTACATTTATCACAAAGCACGTCCATACAATATGAACCCTTAGTCATTCCACACTTAACCTTTGCTCAAGGGGAGGATGGCTCCTTCTCTGAAGCTGATATCATTGCCTGGTATTCCCTTCCTCTGGTTGACTGCACAACTGTGAACCCTTCCCCTTGTTCAAGCCCAGGCTCAAATAATTTTCGACAGCAATTGACTATTTCTCAATTCGTTTGCGCCTCTAATATAATCTAAATTCCCTCTCTAGCCTTTGTCATTTTAACCCGCTTTCCCTGCTCTAAGATAGTATTTTAAACACCGATCTTCAAACTATATACACGTGCCTCCCCCCCCCATATTTTCACTCAAAGCTGTATTATCCTTTGATTTAAAGCTTTCGTGACTGCAGGGATTCATATTCTTGGTTCTTTTTGGTAAAATCACGTAGAAGGGAAACAATAAAATAAAAAATATATATAAAACAATAAATTATCACGACGTTTCGACTGCAACACAAGCAATCATCATCAGGTGTGTATTATCCTGCTATGTCCTCTTCTTGATAGGCAGGTACAGTAAATCCCAATACTAAAACATAATTTTTTTAATACGTTTTCAATGTCGTGTGTAGAGCTAGAGGGACATGTTAATGCTAAGCATGTCTCTTTCTGAGGTTAGTAACAGCTGTCATGGTATTCACAGACATTGCAGCCTTTGAGCATCTTGATTGATGCTCACCGTGATTGTGTTTGAAGTCTTAACACCCTTTATTGAGTGCTGTAAGGCTGTGTAAACAAAGAGCGAAGCACTGCCAGTACAATCACCAAACTTAATAACCGGGCTACAGTCTACATTATAGACTGCCAGTACACTCACCAAACTTAATAACCGGGCTACAGCCTACAGTATAGACTGCCAGTACACTCACCAAACGTAATAACCGGCTACAGTCTACATTATAGACTGCCAGTACACTCACCAAACAATAACCGGGCTACATTTTTTATTTAAAGCTTTCGTGACTGCAGGGATTCATATTCTTGGTTCTTTCGGTAAAGTCACGTAGAAGGGAAACAATAAAATAATACAAATATAAAACAATAACATTCTCACGACGTTTCGACTGCAACACAAGCAATCATCATCAGGTGTGAAAACCACAGCAAGAAAAAAGAAAATTAGAAAAATTTCTTGCTGTGGTTTTCACATCTGATGATGATTGCTTGTGTTGCAGTCGAAATGTCGTGAGTATTTTATTGTTTTATATTTGTATTATTTTATTGTTTCCCTTCTACGTGACTTTACCGAAAGAACCAAGAACCGGGCTACAGTCTACATTATCGACTGCCAGTACACTCACCAAACTTAATCACCGGGCTACAGTCTACATTATAGACTGCCAGTACACTCACCAAACTTAATAACCGGGCTACAGTCTACATTATAGACTGCCAGTACACTCACCAAACAATAACCGGGCTACAGTCTACATTATAGACTGCCAGTACACTCACCAAACTTAATAACCGGGCTACAGTCTATATTATAGACTGCCAGTACACTCACCAAACTTAATAACCGGGCTACAGTCTACATTATTGACTGCCAGTACACTCACTCTGATTAAGTACCAGGCTACAGTCTACATGGATGTTTTTTTTTATAATTTTGTATTAACTTTATTATTATTTTTCTAAGCACGTGTTTAAGAACATCACACCTACTGGTGAATAAGAGCGAGGTATAAAGGTTAGACGCAGTAAAGTATTTTAATGGTTATACCATAGTTGATCTGCACAGTTCGCGCGTGGTGGGATAAAGTGTGGCTACTATTTTCAGAGACGTCTGACTAGCATGGAAGAGTAGGCAAAATACCATTCAGAGGGGCTAGCCTTGATCTCTTTCTAGTGGAAGCCCTTCCGCCAGCATTGGCTGCACCATTGACCAACTTTTGTTATGTTAAACACTAAAAAGCTTTTTACCACTTTTTACAGCGTCGTCTATTATGAACAATATGTCCATGTAGCCATACACCCATGCAGATTGTAACGGTTAACACTCGTGGGCCATTCTCTATTTACTACTGGATGAAGCGCTCGTAATGCTTGGCACCATGGGCTGTGGTTATGTTCAGGCACGACCCATAATTGTGTCCTGATTATTATTTAGAAATTGTGGAATGTGATATTACCATCCACATTTTCTTAAAACAAGACTACAGTGCGAAACTACACTATGCTAACAAGGAGTGGCTATTCCGGTTAGAGCCAGTTTTAAACGAATGCTTTGGTTTGTTAACATAGACTGCCACTACAAGTGATTGGGGTCGAGACACCTTAAAACCCATGTCTGCTCATTTGTGAGTCACAGGACATAAAATCGTCACCGGAAAACAGAGGCCTGAAATGGTTTACGTAATGTGGGCAATGCCACATGCAGTGCTGCACGACTGGTGAGTCTGCTGGTTCACAAAGACATGCGGGCGCTTTTTAAAACCTTCCAGACAGGTGCTCTTAATGTTTTATCAAAGGAAACCATCAGTAACCACCCTATTTCTAGTGGCTTCCGGTGCCTATATTAAAATACGGTACAAATACTAGCAGTGTAAATGTACTTAAAAATCGTCTTTTTCTTTGTTGCAATAAACAAGTCAACGTGTGGCCAAATGGCCTATTCGCAAAGTAATACTAAATACAAATGTAATACATATTACGAAAGAATAACAAAAAATACTTGTGCCCACATAATTAGGTGCAGAGAAATGCCTTTTCACCACGTGATACTATATGGCTGGCACTTTTGGCAGATCTTATTATCCGTGCCCACGACAATAAGTCCTGATCTTGGCTTAAAGCTTTCGTGACTGCAGGAATTCATATTCTTTGGGTCTTTCGGTAAAGTCACGTAGATAGAAAAAAATATTAAAAAATAAAATAATAAAAATAAAGTTAATGAAAAATAATAATTAAAAAAAATCACGACGTTTCGATCGCAACACAAGCAATCGTCATCAGAAGAAAAAAGTAGAGGGGGAAAGCCTGCCGATGCAGGCTGTTTTAAAGTTTTGAAATGGGTGTAGCCCAAGGGCCATAAACGAAGTGAACGGGGCCAGTGATGTTTCCCCAAGTGACGATGTTTTTATTACACACAGCACCAGATACTCATTTGAGGCTGAGTCGACCTAGGGAAGACCCAGGACCGGTTCAGATAATCCGTCAGCGGATGTTGGTGACTGTGAAGCGGAAAATCGAACTTAGCGCAGTGCTAAGGGGCCGTCCATAAATGACGTCACGCACCTTGGGGGGGTGGGGGGTCAGACATTTGTGACGATGTGTGACGAGGAGGGGGGGGGGGGTGAGAAATGTGACGTCACATCAAAATGCGCAACTTTTAATAAATATAGACAACACGTTCTACTAAATTAAATAGCCTTTTTATTAAATGTTTTCTCCTACAGCATCAGAGTGCAGCGCCACATTAAATACGCACTTACAATGACAATAGTTTAAAGCGATTTGAAGCATGTTTTATTTTCAAAATGTAAATATGATTTTGTGGGGGGGGGGGGCAGAGCTTTGTGACGTCATATTTGGGAGGGGTCTGACTTTTTCTGACGCCGTGTGACGAAGGTGGTGGGGGGGGGTCAAAAAATCCCCCAAAACCACGTGACGTCATTTATGGACGGCCCCTAAACGCAACACCACCGTTCCAACCCCAACCCACGCACAAAGATAAAGATCCCCCGTATAGCCTTAACAAGAGTGGCAAGGGGCAATCTCCACAGGCAGCGAGCCGCAACACTCGGCCAAGTTGCCACTCCACGCCAACAACGCACTCCCTTCTCCCCTCTCTCTCCCCTCTTCTCTCGCCTCCTCTCCTCCCTCTTCTCCTCTCTCTCGCTCTCTCGCAAGTTTCGCTCCACCCCACTGCCCCACCACCGGGTCCCCTCTCCCCCCATTCGCCCGGGGCCCCCGTGTCCTGCCCGATCCTCTTCCGCGGAGCGCGTTTCCCTCCGCCTCTCTCGTCTCGTCTCTTCTCTCCGCCTTCTGTTTGTGTCCAGCAAAGGCGAACTTCGCTTTCGATACCAGGGAACTGGCTGGGTTAGCCCCTCTTTTTACCCACCCCACACGAGTCTTCTTCTGCCTTCTCCGACTATCGTCTTTGTTGTTGTTGATGTCTTGGCCACCACCGAGTCAAGCTACGTGGTCTGGAGGCGAGCAGAAAGAGGAGCAAGCTCCGAAAGCAGTCTCGGTTTGCGTGCGAAACTTTGTTTGATGAGAGTTTCATGTCGTCGGAGCCCAGGGGAATCTGAACCGCGGACGGACGAGCGAGCCTTTGGCGGGTCGGTCAGCGAAATAATTATACTTTGCGGTAAGTGCGCGAAGTTACTGTACGGGAACATTGATTTTGTTTGTGCTTAGTTTAACAGGGTAGTTAGTGCACACGCACACTCAGCCGATGCTCACAGCGTTAAGGAACACGCGAAGTGTAAAGTTTACGCATCGTTTTGCCACACTGTAGGATTGTTACTGGTGGTATGTTGTGGTACGTTAATCATTAGACCGTAGAGAGACACACACACACGCGCACTCAGTTCTGATTAGTTTGGGATACGTACGTTTACATGTGATGGACATATTTGTACTAGGACGTACACACAATGCCGTGTAAATGACACGATACTAAATCAGGCACGCGTGTGTTAAATTACAGATCTGTATGTACAGATAGCATAGAGACTGGCACAGACACACACACACCAACTACACGTCTAACATATCGACACACACAGAGTGTAAGGTTTATACAGACACACTTGTGTAAAAAAAACACACACATTGTACCGTTGTAAACCCATCACCGTAGACACGGTCTATAACAGAGACTGTTGCACGCGACATTGCATGCCTAAACCTATTGACCACACACACACACGCACACAACCCATAGACACGGCCCATCCACAGACACGGACCAAAAAACGGACATCGTCTTCACAGGTTCGCCATCCCCGACCAGTGGGTAAAGAGGGGGGTTCACGATGGCTCCAGGCTGTTCGACGGATGTGATCGGGGTGCGTTTGGTCATCTCTCTGGTCCACCTGATGATGGTCGTGAAGTCGACGAGCGCCTTCAATCTGGATGCTACTCGAGTCAATGTCCTCTCGGGTCCAGCTGACAGCTACTTTGGCTATGCGGTGGACTTCTACCTGCCAGCTTCTGACAGGTAAGCAAGCCATCGATGGGTGGGTGCGTGGGCTGACCTGTTGTTGTTGTTTTAAATTCGGTAGTTTTAGAATTTTGATCGAGTATTGTATTTGGCCGCAATAATTGTCCACACGATGGATGACAAGCCACTTCGTTGAGCTTATGCCATTTGTGGCCAGGTCGCTTCTGAAAAAAAAATAACTACGGTATACATAGTTCAGTGGGTCTTGGCAAAATAAATTAATTGACAGTTCAGTTTAGGCGTGCGCGAGTCGCCATACCAATCTGCAATGCTCGAAATTATCACGATGATGTTGGCAGTCTGGACACAGAGTAACAACATGCAGTAGACTCCCACAAACAAAGTCGTAGGTTCGATTCGTGCGCCTATTCATAAACCCCCCTACAGTTGCTCAGCAAGGTCTCGTGTGGTGAGTTAAAGCGTGGGTACCCGTGGTAGAGTTGTGGGTGTCCCCTTTGGGTTCCCCTTTCAGATGAGGCCCTTCCACCAGCAGTGACGCGAGCAAGGCCACTTTCATTGCCGCACCTTTAGCTCTTTGACGCGTGGTTGTGTTGCCACCGTTATTAATTTATCTGACCAAAATATTTAACCCAGTACTCCGGCCCACCAAACAGCACTTTAACGTGGTTCAAAGAGGCATGCAGAGAGATGCATTCCTAGAATTACTCTTAAGCGTCAGCCTTGGGTTGATCGTGGCACATGATGACGATGACGACGAGAAAACCCAGCACGGGCAAAACATTTTGTTTTCACAGTTGTCTGCTTGTGCCACGTTCGCTGCGTGCTTGTGTGATTTAACCTCTTGTGATGTTGGAGCATATGTTGAGGTGTCCCCATCATTCATTGAGGCTGGCGTGGTAATTACCACTTGCCAGATCTCGTTAGAGGATTAAAGGGCACGGTGTGGCACATGAACACTCTCCCAACATAAAAAAACTCAAGAAAATTGGCTAAACATCCCAATGCAGGGCCCTCCCCGATAAAGAAATGATATACAGTACAGTGAAGATTTCCCAAATAAAATTACACTTTTAAAATTATCATGGTAAACAATTGGTACGATTATGTAGAGAGTGTTCAGTAAAATAAAGACAAGTGTTTCAGAAAGTGAAAGTTGATATTTCAAAGGGCAAGTTGAAAGACATTTTAATACAATTTGTTTTCAATTGTACACGGTCTTCAAATATAATTTGCTTTATATTTCTAGTTTTTTCGGTAAAGTCACGTTGAAGGGAAACAACAACTCAAACGACCGTTTGAGTTATGGTCGAAACGTCGTGAGAATTTTTTATTGTTTTATATATATTTTATTATTTTGTTGTTTCCCTTCAACGTGACTTTACCGAAAAAACTAAGAATATGAATTACTGCAGTCACGAAAGCTTTAAATCAAAATATAATTAGCTTTATAATTTGATTTCTTTATTGAGGTTACCTTTTCTCCATTGTCTCTCTCTAAAATAAGACTTGTTTTTCTCCAAATAATCTTTCACTTGGTTTTAAATAAAATACTTTTACAGTATTGATGAATATTTCTGTTGTATCTGATATTTCAAATGGAATACAGGTAGTGCCGTTAAGTTGGTGTGAGCTTCATCAGAAATGAGTAATTATTCCATCCACCGGTAGTTAACCGCAGTGAACACGCACTCATACATTTTAGTGGCGGTGGTTCGTTATAACGTTTCTGTCCACATGCCAGAATATCTGTGCACATTTGAGTGACAGGACCATTTTCCACATCTAGAAAAAATACACAAGCTCGAACAAGGGAGAGAACAAGCGAGTTCTAGATACAGTACTCGACTTCAGCATTTGAATAAGTGTGTTAAGAGTAATGCGTTAGAAAATAGTACAGTATAGTAGTACTGAGGGGCCGCTTAGGGCTTCTGATTTTCTTTTGTCACACTGTTAAGGGTGCAATGTAATATTTGTTGAACTGGATAAACACAATTATGTTATTGCCCTGCCTGCCTTATATTGATTGCGTCTCAATTTCCTACCACAATTGTAAGTGCCATTACAATACTTTTAGGTTTGACACAGTACTTTCCAGTTATCCATTGTTACTGCGTTGGTTATTGTGTTACATCAGTGATAATTCTTAAAATAGGTTGAAAATACCGGTGGGTTGCTAAGTGTCTGAATCAAACGGGTGTTTTGTCTGCTACTTCTGGGATGCGTGGCCACTAAAGAAGTGTTTATTTTGCGTATTATGCACAGCTTTGTGGAAACATGTCAAATGACTGGTGGTGACATTTTTGTTGATATTTTTTCTGCACACAAGAAGCACTTTTCCGTCCACGCGTAGACCTAACGATGTTACTGTGCATGTGCCATATATGACCTTTTTAGTTCTCACAGTTTTTTGCACTGCTGTAACATCATGATTTTGTGAAAAGTTTTTGTGGCTTGTCTCTTTAAGCCATATGTAAACTTTGTTTTTGCCATTGTCCAGATGATACCCACAACTCCCAGAGTGGCTGGTGTGCTCGCAGGTGGCTTTAAACAACAAAAAACCAAAGCCTAATCGAAATATTGATTCAATGAGAGAGAGACGCTTGTGGCTTTTGCTTAGAAAGTGTCACTCGAATGAGCATTATTATTTCCTGAATTAGGAGCTCTTGTATATATGAATCGTTCTGGTGAGCACGCACCCTCATCCGATACTCTTAATTCTTAATCCGAGAGCCGACCAGCTTGGCTGCATCTTGACATTTGAGAGAAAATCTTACATATTCTTGGTTCTTTCGGTAAAGTCACGTAGAAGGGAAATCACAAAATAAAATATAATAAAATTATCACGACGTTTCGGCCACAACGCAAGCAGCCGTCCTCAGGTGAAGAACAGAGCTGTAGGACGCTGTCTTTCCGCGTCTTAATCAGGATGCTGTCTTTCCGACAGCTCTGTTCTTCACCTGAGGACGGCTGCTTGCGTTGTGGCCGAAACGTCGTGAGAATTTTATTACGCTTTATTTGTATTATTTTATTATTTCCCTTCTACGTGATTTTACCGAAAGAACCAAGAATATGAATCCCTGCAGTCACGAAAGCTTTTAATCTAAAAGAAAATCTTACGTTCGGTGACAAAGATGGGCAGCTATAATAACATTGACGTTTTTACATGATTTGATAAATTTGCCCATATGACAGTTTGAGGCAGAGTACTCCCACGCCTACGTGAATATCAAGTTGGGCTTCGTTGTCTTTGCGTTTGTACACGTTTTTCTTCAAAGATTGTGTTTCTTAAAAGGGAAGCATCCACACACTATACACTGTTTTAAAAATGTGCGCGTGTAATTAAGTGCACAATCTGGATACTCCACTGTACCGTTTATCTGCATTTATTTACGAAACCACTTAGAAGATACAGACAGGATGTATGTAAATGTAGACACTTCTTTCTCTCACCGTATGTAGCTAATCAGAGGTGCGGGATATTCCACCACTGGTGAACCATTCCCTTAGAAGAACACCGTTACCAGGTCTGCCCTGGAAAACACAACACATTTCAATACTCTTCTTGTGGTCTGGCATGCTACAAGCACGTACACTGTAGGTTGTTTATACTGTACTCATGAAAACCGATGTGGTTCGTGTAAACAATCTCATAACTTATTGTTGCTGTGCTGCCAAACTTTGAATTGAGTGCAGAAATCAAGAATGTTGTACTTTTCTATTAACTGGAAAACTTGTCTACAACTCAAGTGTCTGTTGTGGTGTTGTATCCCTTAAACCACCATGAATGTTGTCATTTTTATGCAGATACATTAGAGTTAATTAAAAATAATTATTAAGCTTATACTGTTCATAAAAAAAATATCCACGTGGTTTTCATTACTGTGCTGTTCTGCTATGTTACTCATTAATCAACGTAAGAGTTCATTAAGAAAATATTAATGGCGAGGTCACCGTAATATATTTGCATGTAATGATAGCCAGCCATGAAGATTGAGACATTTCAATTTGAAAGGTAGCACAAACACTATACAGCACTGGTGTATATATAAAACATTTTTAAAGAGCCCTTTATTAATCCACTGCAGGATTAAGACCTCAAACTATGTTGATAATATGGTCCGAAAGAACCAAAGAGTATGTTGATAATAGTGGTTGTTGCACCGTACGTCACCGGGTTAGTCTGTGAGTTGGGGAGTGTAGGGAGGGTGCCCATGACCGCTTCGTATGTACGTATATGTATGTCCATATACCTCTGGCCACAAATGTTTATCCAGGAATCAAACTCAGATTACCAAGCACGTTCATTGAGCAGGGCGTGAGCCACTATGCAGGCCTCAACTCCCTACTTTCTATACTTTCTAATAGAGCAATATCTTTTTTAATAGCTACGATTTGGCCATGAAGGTCATGGTGGTCGCATAATTTGTGATTTTTAATACATTCCTTGAAAGCTTGGAAACACAGGCACATTAGATTAGGCCAGGGGCCCTGGCAAACCATGATCATTCGGCCCATGGAGATGCGTAGAGAGCGACACGGAGGTGTACGCACAGACATGGAGAGACACTCGCACACACGTGGAGATGTGGAGAAATGCATTTGGGAGATATTGAGAGAGATATGGAGATGCACACAGACACAGAGAAAGAAAAATACAGATATGCAGAAACATATATGTACGCACGAAGGATTTTGAAGGGGTGGGTTGATTATTGATACTACAGGACTGAGCCCCCAACACTTGTCATGGTGAAAGTTTGATTGTGTGGTTAGGAAGACGCCCAGCCACCTGTTTCCTGCTCAGTTGCCACCAACACATGTACCAGCTGAAGTGATCTGAGGATGCTTTCATTGGGTGGAGAATGTCTACACATGTTGGGAAATATATGACCTCTGAGATGAGACGTCATTCCCAAATTATTTACTCTGGAAAATTCTCAAGAAACTGGAATAAGAAAAGTGGCATTAGGATATGTCTGCAGTACTTACACGGTAGTATCTATTTTTTATTATTATTATCACAGTTGCACAGCAGTTCCAAAGGCCCGAAATGCCGTTAGCCATCAACAAACAGAACCATTGTAGGTATATTACGGACGAATGCATACGTTTGAATTGAGCAAAATATATTAGAACTTGGGGAAAAGAAACTAACGGGTGGGAATTCCATTTTTATGCCTGAAGGGTTGTAGGTTATGGGTGTTTTACACTGATTAGACAGTGGACAGAGGTGCCAATTGGTGCAGTAACGTCAACTTTGGATATAATACTCATTGTGCACTCTCGTGAAATAAAATTAACACAATAAAAAGTGAAATAATATTATGCATCTGTTATTGTTGTCTTACATATTTGTGAGTATGCACAGCATATAGCATAGTTTTTTTTGTTATCCTGAATTTCTACAAAGGCATTCTACAAAGCACACACAGTATTTTCATTGGTGAAACATTGTCTAAATGAAATGAAATATGCTAAATAAGCAATTGATGGTAATGTGTAATCTCAGTAAGCTAAGAATACACCTATGTGCCTTATATCTTGGGCAAAATCCTTGGTTTTCCTGCTCATGAAGTGTGGATGATGGTACAGAGGTGAGTGGCTGTAGGTACGCCTGCAAACACCTTTGGGTGCCACAACAACGGGGCTTCGACATGGAGCGAATACCAAATATACAAATAATCTGATTTGTCGCTTACGTACGTCTCCATTGTTCAGCGTGAGTGTCGTCATCGGAGCTCCCAGGGCAAACACCACCCAGCCCGGAGTGGTAGAAGGCGGCGCCGTCTACAATTGCCCGTGGGCAGGAGATGCTGATTGCACCACAGTCAAATTCGACACCAAAGGTAAATGCGGAGACGATGTGTGTCGTCTCCGTGCTCGGCTGCTCTGCGGATTTAGGGTGTCTGGCATCATCATCATTACAATCATCAGCTTCATGATGGATGAAGGCCTCTCCCCATGTCATCATCGTCTTTCACGGTCCCACGATGCCACAATCTGTCTCTCTTTTGTGCATGAGTTGACCTTATCGCTGTGGCGATGCTCCTCCTGGATGTGTTCGGTTCCTTGGTTGTCCTTTCCATCACCAGTTTCGTTCATCGGCCTTCATCCCTTCAAGGGACGTGTCCTGTCCTAGCCTATTTTTTTTAAAAATCAGAATCATAACCTTTAATTATACTGGAGGAATCTCGTGAACTATGAAGCTCTTTTTCACATATGCCCAGTTATGGCATTTATGTAACAATGTGATGTCTCTACTTTTGCACAACTGAGTTGTAAACTCTCCATGGGCTTGGGAGCCCTCATGTTCCCGGCATAGGGCCCCTTGGCAAATTGTAAAGTAACTGTATCCTACAGGCAAATCTCAAAGGGCATCTTGAGAGACTATTGTTATTTAAATGCTTTATTAAGCCAAAACCAAACCCCCAACTTAGGTTAATAATTAGACGCAGTATTGTACTTAGTATGGTGGGAATCAACTACCGTATTATCGGGGATCTATGCACTTTTCCCTCCTGTATTTGAAATGGAAAGTGTGAGGTAAGGCTTATAATGCAGACAAAGTGGTAATTCCTCAAGATTACACACTGTCTCTGTTTACCTTTATATATATGGTGCATATTTTGTTCGAGTAAAGTTCACTCCTACCCATTCACTCCCACCCGTTGTACTGGAATTGCGTTTATTTACAATTGTACAAGTTTCGTGTGCGTGCATGCGTGCCAGCGTACGTTTTTTAAAAAAAACATACAATATATTTACGGTGCAGTAAAACCAAATGATAAAATGCACAAACAGTATGTGAACACTGCCATTGCAGCTCAGTTTGTCCATGTTTCTGTTCATTGTTTGAGAATGCATTTTCAAATGTGATGGCTTTAGGAGCCGAGTACCCGCTCCTGCTTATCACGAATGTAGTCTGGAAGTAATCACTAACAGCCCATGTTCGCTCAGAGCGAGAGAGAGCGAGAGGGAGCGCGCGTGGGTACCGTGCGGATGTTGTTACGTGCGTGGGAGTAATGCCAAACTAGTTTGCACAGACGTGTTATGCAGTACAGAAATTGTAACCGGATGCCAAGGTTTTTAAAGTGGCAGCACTATCTGTGAAGAAATAATGAGTGCAATGCATTTATGCTTACAGCTTAAATAGCGGCCTTGTGAGTCTTAAAGAACAAACTTTTAAAATGGGTTGTTAAAGCCGTAAAAAAAAACCACATTCTTTGTTTTTGTTAAGTCATGGCAGTGTAAAGAGTGGGTGCAGTTTTCCCGAAAGCAAAAAACAACGGGATTTTTTTTTTGCGCGCGTGTGAAAATTGTATTTTGCGGTTCAGCAGCAACGATAAGCACACGCGATGATGTAAAAACGTATTGTAAAACGTATCCGAGTTTGTCTCTTTGTACGTGGCTTCGTTGATGTTTATCGGTCGCACGTGAGCCCATCCCATATTTCTTCTCGGAATGTAGAAAAGACAGGGAGATATGAGAATGGATGTGTGGTAGTGGAGGGGAAGACAAGGGGCGGGGGGGTGGGTGAAGCGAGTCCTGTTTAGGAAAAATACATTTAAGTGTGTGCTTTATACAAACGTGTACACTGAACTGTTTTTGTGACGAGTGTATTTTTCTAGATTTTGCCTACAGTTGATAATTTAAAAAAGTAATTTTAGTCTGTTTATTTTTACAAACAATCCTTTTTAAATTATAAAATATAAAGCTTTTTTTATTTTTTACAAATAATGCTTTATATTCTTGGTTCTTTCGGTAAAGTCATGTAGAAGGGAAACAATAAAATATTTTTTATTATTTTATTGTTTCCCTTCTACGTAACTTTACCGAAAGAACCAAGAATATGAATCCCTGCAGTCACGAAAGCTTTAAGTAAAAAAAAACATTTCTTTAGTTTATGGTAATGTCTCAGATATTCATTATATTATTGAAGCAATCCATCTCAGTGGATTAGATCTTTACTGGGTTTGTTTTCTTTTATCTATGTAACATTCCTAAACAGAAGGAAATGGTTTCTCCACAATCTCCCATGGAAATACGCTCCGCTGATCGAGCACGCTAAGCAAATTGAATTGCCAAAGTGTGGTTGTTTTGAAAATGGTCTTCCTTACTTGACAGATGTTCTTTGTAGAAATGACTGATGCGTGTGTGTGATGAGTCTGAATTCTCAAACGTTACTAACATTGTAGAATTAAATATTTACTTTTACAGTTGCGTTGTAAAGTCGGTAATTATCACTGGGTGGCACAGTGGTTAGAGTGCATGACTCACAATTAGAAGGTTTCGAGTTAAAATCTCATTTGGGGGTTGAATCATCCCAACATAGTCACTGAAATGATTGCCATTTGACAGTGGTTCTCCTATGCACTGAGTGGCTTCCCGCAACAGAAATATGACATTTCTGGCACTGATTTAGGGCTATAAGCAGAAGATGATTGCAACCACACACTATTTTTTAGTGTGGTGCCACACCACACACTAACCCACTTTCAATAATCCACACCGACCAGTGCGGTGAAGTACGGTATAACAACCCCTATGACTTACACAAGACGTGTGTAGGCTTTCATCCAAGAGTGGATTGACAAAGGTCTGTCCATTATTCATAATTATAATATATCACATTTAAGATAAATGTCCAGTGAACAATTAGTGGTCACTAAATGTCATGTTGCATGTTGCTCTTATGTAATACACTTTTCTGAGAGGGCTTAAAATATTCAATTTGCAGTCCTTCCTCATTTTCTGCGATTTTCAGCGTTTAATCATCTTTTATAAGCATCCCACTTTTGAATGTATTGCACGTTTTTTTGTTCATACAGTTACGCAAACACAAAATGTCCTTCTGTAATTGTTAAACCCCCCACTAATCTGTTGGTGCCTTGCCACGTTGCTTTGCCTCTGCAGGAGACCGCATGATCACGCTGCCTACGGAAGCGAGAGAAAAGTTGGAGTATAAGTCCAAACAGTGGTTCGGGGCCAGCCTACGGACTCATGGCTCCAAAGTTCTGGTGCGCAGCTCGGATTTGTTTTTGTTTCTTATTTTCTCATCGCACTCACCGCACACATTTCATGCACAGGTTGCCCTGACGCTATTTTTACAGTACCGAGGGGTAATGTGCAAATGACGATATGAATATAATACATTGGCTTTGTCCAGTGTGACGTATCTATGGAATGGTGTTTGCCGGTATAAAGATGATCAACAAAGAATAGTCGTTACCCTATCCGGCAATAATACAGGTATTCTTGGTTCTTTCGGTAAAGTCACGTGGAAGGGAAATAAGAAAAATAAAACTTTACCGAAAGAACCAAGAATATGAATCCCTGCAGTCACGAAAGCTTTAAATCGAAAAATAATACAGGTGTTAAGATATTCAACACACCAAAAAGCATGTGCGGTTAATGCAGACTTTCATGCCTCGCAATAGGTGTCTGTTTGGTGTTTGAACATCTTAACGCCTGTGTTATTGCCGGAAAGGGTAAAGCCTATTATTTTTTCACCAGTGAAATATGCTCGAGTTAAAGGAGGGAAAACTATTCTTCATGTTTGGTTGTAAAAAAAAAATTTGGCTGGTAAATGAATTGTAAAGAGCCAAAATGAAAAATATTATTTTTGGAAATGAGATGCGTTGAGAATGTTCTTCTTGGCCATAGTTACGCAACTGTATTTCTCTGAGATAGCTAGCATTTTATAGGTGAGGAGGAAACGTTGCTATTTGCAATAGAGAAGTACTCTTTACTGCTTAGTCAAAAGTAAACGATTTATTTTTTTTATCTTTCCTCCGTTGTGTCACATCCTTCTGCAATTTGTGTTTTCAAATCTCAAACATGTTTTAGTCCATCAGCCTTTCCACTTACGAGAGCAATGTTATCAAACAGCATTTGTTTAAACAAGCAAATTCTGGTATGTTTTTTTTACAAGTCTTACTGCTGACGAAACCCAGAATGTCAAAACCAGTCAAGAGTTTTCTTGTCTCAACATGCTGTTTTATAATATCGTTCTGACATGCCAATAGGCTGAGCAGTACTCCAGGATGGCTGAGCAGTGCTTCAGGATGTGAAGGCTATGTTTAGGGGCCCGGTGGCGAGATGTCAATGCCCTTGCATGGTATACAGGAGGTCCGAGGCTTGATCCCGACCCTGACGCCTGATGTATATTTGGAGTTTGCATGTATTTCCCCGTGGTTGCGTGGATTTTTCCCCGGGTCTTCTGGTTTTTTCCCTCCACATTTAGAAACACGCGTTTAGTGTATTTCGCTGCGATACATTTCCACACGATAAGCCACTCCGTCGAGTTATCATTTGTGGCCAGGTCGCTTCTAAAAAAAGAGCCATATCGCTCACTGGACCTTACCTGTGTAAAGTTAAAATGGTTTAATAGTCTTCAATATTTCTCCCATGTCCTTGAGAAGGAAGGCTGCTATTGCAGAAAAGTAATTCCCCCCCCCCCCTTCTTGTATTCCCTTCGTCACGTGTGCTGTAGGCTTGTGCTCCACTCTATCACTGGAGAACCATGAAGACCAACAGGGAGAAGGACCCAGTAGGGACCTGCTACTTGTCCTCCGACAACTTCAACAAATTTTCCGAGTACTCTCCCTGCCGCACAAGTAAGAGTTGCCCGTTGCACTGTCTGTCACACACATTTCTCATAACTTCCCAAGAGAATGCATGTGTTTTTAAATATAAATAGATACATATTGTGTGTTTACACACCAATTTGAATTTAGTTGAACGTATAACATGTGTTTTAAATGTGAAATGATCGTCGCACACGTAAATATACACACGTATATAATGCATGGAAACAAATAAAAGTCATTTACAGCTCTTTGAAGGTCTGCATGCACTGTGCCGGTGATGGAAGATGTTTTTTTTTAATCATACTTCTCCATGCTGATCACAGCCATTTAGTGAATAGGAAAGGGGATCACTGATTTAGTTTTTGCTCTTCATTGATGTTTTCCATGGCTGAGAATTAAACTCAGGTCGGTGGATCCATTGTGCCACTGAATGGACATATTTTTTATATGAACTTATCAGCAAGTAAATAAATACTAGCATGGAAGAGTAGGCCAAATACACTCTGGTATGGGCTCTCTAGATCCCCTTCTGGTGGAGGCCCTCTAGAACACACTCCAATGGAGGCCCTTCTGCCAGCAATGACGTGAGCAAGACATTGCAGGGCTGCACCTTTGATTTAGTGAAGAATGTCAGCACTTGATGCTTGGGGTTTTGAAGCATTTATAAATTTGTCTTTGTTTTCAGGTTTTGGAGACCCTCAGGGACAAGGATTTTGCCAAGGGGGATTCAGTGTGGACTTCACTAAGGTGAGCCCTGCAACAGGATGCATAACTCATTTTCCCTTTATGATAAATGGTGGAGCTTGTGTGTGTGCATGTGTGTTTCGTGGTTATCGTACTGCATTGTGAATCCGACGAAACTGAGTTTGCTTCCTAGCCACGGCTATCATCAGTGGTGATGGATATTTGAATCTGTCCTAGACCTCGCCTGGGTTGACGCCGCCTTAATTGGGTACCTGCTGTGATGTGTTGAAATCAGTATTGGGGAGACAATTTAGGCCAGGCATGTTGCTGGTCATATTACCCCCTCGTGTGCCATGCTAGCCTTAATAGGTTCCTGCTAACAGCCCTTGCCCCAACAGTTTGTAGGGCTATATAGGAGATCTTTGTGTGTGTGTGTGTGCATGTGAACGTTGCCTTGGACTTGCACGGTATTATTTTTAATTTTCCTTTGTATTGAGACGGTGTCTTGTGTTGCAGTCTGGTCGGGTGGTGCTCGGAGGTCCTGGGAGCTTTTACTGGCAAGGTTAGTGCACTCCTCTGCCAGCCAATGAATGTTGTTCTCCTTGGATATTAGGAGGGGGGGACAGCATAGTTTGTAGCTGGCCAGTCGACTCCAGAAACGGAGAGCCGTAAGCTTTTCGGCAAGATCCAGGAAATACTTCCATTTATTTTTTGCCCCGAACAGTGGGAAAAGTAATATTTGTGAGTGGATCTTTCTTGAAAATTAGTTGATGTTGGAAAAACAAATAAATATTTCCATCTCAGTTTAAGTTGTGTAAATATGTGATGATCGAGCGGCTCTGTGGTCAGAGCAATGAGGTGGGGCCCATGATTAAACTGGGTTGTCAAATGTTGTTGAGTTCATTAATATTCCCAGCTTGGTCACCATTAACTGTGTTCAAGAAATAATTAGATTGAAAATGTTTACTTCGTTTGGCAAAAACTATAGCTGTCAGAATTTAAATGTTTCGTTTGATTGACATATATTGAATAATATTGGCAAGGTGTTCAAAAATATAGGCCCCATGTGTGAATGAGCTGTTGAAGTGGTTTCAGAAGTACAGTAAAACCTTGCATTGAGAGCATAATTCGTTCCGGAAACGTGTTTTTAATCCAAAGCACTCCTATATCAAAGCAGTCGTATATCAGTTGTGATCACGTGACGCTCGGCAGACAAAGCCTATACGTACTACTACTCGTATTGCAAGACCCTCGCTCGTTTATCGAATTAATATTTATTTAAAAATTTTGCTCGTCTTGCAAAGCACTCGCAGACCAAGTTACTCCTCGCCATCCAAGGTTTTACTGTAGTTCCATGACGTAATCTTCTCGGGCAGTGTTCTGACGGGATAATACATTGTTTGCCAGTTCCAATGGATTTTTCCCGGTCTCATGACCTGATATTTGTCACAAAATGTATATATAATTGGAAAGATTAAAGTTAAATGAAGAAAATGCTTATGCTGATTTGGATTATATAATTCATTTATTTATACATGTATATAAGTGGTACAATGTTGCCTGGATTAACTGTTGAGATAAGTCTGTTGTATTTCCGTTGTCACAGCCCAACTGTAACTCCTGTATATGAAACATTTCAGAGACACAAGATTCACTTGTATCTCAAGAAGCTTTCGCCCACTTAACTAAAAATAAAACGATACATTTCTTAATACTATAATAGCAAATATGTCATCCATTGACATTGGATGACTGAAACTGCTATTGCAAAGCAAAACCACTGCATAGCAATCATTAATCTCTCTACTTGTCACATTAGATGTTGTAAAGATAGGTTAAATATGATAATCTAGTGATGCTTTTTATTTAAAATTACTGCTGTGGTGGTTTCCATTTAACACGTTATGTGTTTGGATATTAAACATTGTGTAAACATACCAAAGTCTATTGTAACAACTAATAACCAGTTAGAAATTTGTATTCAACTATGTTTTCAGCTGGCGTTTGGTTCACTCGTGTGACATGTGTGATATGGTGTAACATTTAAAAATAGACAAAAAACATCAATTTTGACCGGTCACCATTCACTTTTTAAATATCAATGTAACCACATTTTGAAACAGTGTCAAGCAAGCTAGGCACAGTTATTTATGGTTGGCAGCAGGCCTGGCATTGTGGGTGGGCAATGAAGGTGCTCACCCAGGTAGCAGGGAATAGCGGTGGCGAGATGTTATCTCCCTCACCCGGTATGCAGGAGGTCGTGGGTTCAATCCCGACCCTGACGCCTGTTTTATTTGGAGTTTGCGTGTCTCTCTCTCTCATCATCATCATCATGGTGGCGAGGAGATGTTATCTCCCTCACCTGGTATGCAGGAGGTCGTGGGTTCAATCCCGACCCTGACGCCTGTTTTATTTGGAGTTTGCGTTTTCTTTCCGTGGTCGCGTAGATTTTTCACGGGGTCTTCCGGTGTTTTCCCTCCACATTTAGAAACTTGTGTTCCGATTATTTGGCTGCTATAAATTAAGCCACTTCATTCAGCTATCATTTGTGGCCAGGCAACTTCTGAAAATGAGATTGACCTGGTAAATACACTCCTTTATATTCTTAGCTCTTTCGGTAAAGTCACGTTGAAGGGAAACAATACAATAATAAAATATATTAAAACAATAAAAATTCTCACGACGTTTCGACCATAACACAAACGGTCGTCATCAGGTGTGTTATGGTAGAAACGTCGTGAGAATTTTTATTGTTTTATATATTTTTATATTTTATTGTTTCCCTTCAACGTGACTTTACCGAAAGAGCTAAGAATATGAATTACTGCAGTCACGAAAGCTTTAAATCAAAATTTTACAATCCTTTAGTTTAGCAAAGCTGTCAGAGTAAAGTACAACTCCATAACACTGCATATTTCTTATTCAGTTTTAAAGATGTGTGTCAAAATGTGTGCAATCAATATCCACGCATGCGTGAGACGGACAGGGCTCTAAATGATTTTTTTTACACAGGGTAATGTTTACATGAACATTGGGTCTTGTGTTCAGTGTTATAATCACAATGCCAGCCTTGAGTCACACAGACATTCCTCACTACAGGGCAGCTGATCACGGCCCCCTCTGAGGCAGTGATGAAGGACCCTACCTCAGAAAGTATGGTGCGGAGCATTGAAGGACAGAAGCAAACCAGTTCTGCCCCTCCCAGCTACGATGACAGCTACCTCGGTAAGATTGTAAAGCGTTGGTTGTCAGTTGTGAGCACACATGTTCGTGAGCTAGTCTCCAAGATGGTGGATTTTTGTTGTTGCTTAACCTTCAACCTTGGTTTTAACCTTATCCCTTTTTAAAAAAAAAGAGAAATCTAATTGTTTTATTTCATATAGCGAGCGGGTGGCAGTGGAGGCACGCAATGAGCAATGGCAATATTTTCACGTACAAATTATTATTGTGCGAACAGTTTTAAAGTCTATTGTTTATATATATCAACATTGTGGCCATGAATCTGTACAAATTGGAGAATAATGTACAACTGAATGTCAGGATTAGGCTCTGTTTTTGCCTTTGTCTTTCTGCAAACACCATTGATAGCACACCCTCACTTAAAGACTACACCCAGTATTTGAAAAAAAAAGTATATATGTAAAGAGACAGTTTGAAGCTTGTTATGTGGTGTATTCATCTCTTAATATTTTTTTTTACAAACTAGGCTATTCTGTGACCGTGGGAGAATTTACCGGTGACAATCAGCAAGGTGCGTTCCTCACATTCTTTTATATATTTAAATGTTACTGCTAGCAGATATTTTTACGTATATGATTTTCTTCACAAAATCAACAGGCGTTTCTTTTGTACTAATTGAGTTAACTTATTTCATTACCACAGATTTTGTGACTGGTGTACCGAAAGGCTTTCGGACACTTGGATACGTAAGTTGTGATCTAACTGACAGGCCGGCACATTCCTATGTTAGTCTATACAGGGGAAAGTAACTAAAAAGTAAGGTCTGGCTCATGTCCACTAAGGTTAAAAATTGATTTACAAGTTGGCTGAACTTTTCTGAAATGTTCCCCTTTGTTATGAAGGTAGCATTTTGTGAATCTGTTTCTCGTGGTAGTACAGCAGAGTAACGGTCATTCTATGACTGCAGTTGGTGCATTGCGATGCAAAAAAAAAAACATCAATAGAGCAACCTCTTTAAGGCACTGTTGAACCAGAAGATCTTGGGAGTGACAGACAAAAAGGAAATGTATGAATTATTTACAAATAGTAAAATGTGTTTTTGCATGTACACCGGACCCCCAAATGGCTAATAACGTCATCGCACTGCCAAATGTCTCTTCTGTGCTCCTCATTTGGTTCTTTTCTTTTCAGGTTGGAATTTTAGACGGTGAAAACATGACGTCCCTGTATAACTTTTCTGGCGAACAGGTAATATGGCTGGGCTTGGTTGATCCAACTGTTTGACTCGCTTGCGAGATATCTTCGCCCCTGTTTTAGATCTCGTGAACGGAACATCCCTTGACCCTTCTCTGGTTGCCGCCTTGCAGATGGCCTCCTACTTCGGATTCAGCGTTGCGGTCACAGACGTCAATGGAGACAAGTGAGTGGAGGATGGCTCGGGGGATGTTAAATTAATCACGGGGGGAAGTGGAAATGAGCCGAGCATCTGCTGCACTTAGTCATTTCATCACCGGTTAACATAGCGGCCATTGATTTTGTTCCCACTCGGCACGCAACTGAGCATCACATCCCCCCTCCCCTTTCGCCAATTCTTCAAATTTCGACGATTCGAAGTTACGATTAGATCACATTTCTTATTTTCTTGTCTTGGTTTTAACATCATTTGTATGTTTTGCTATGTTTTTTATATTTTGATTGTACACGATTTGTTTGCCCCATTCATTAACCTATATGTAACTTATAATTTGCTTGTCGTTTTAAAAAAAAAAACTACAGATAATTTGTCGTGCGTATCACGAGCGTAAAAATTAATTGCTGAATGGAGGCATCGTGATAAGTGTGGTACTCACTGTACGTGTATGCTCGTAATTGTATCTGTATCCACAGACGTGGGATTAACAAAAATGTCTCATGAGTTTAGAAGCAAGTAAACAGCTGTTGTGGCCAGACAGGATAAGCAGCTGTGCTGAATGGTCATTTCTTTTTTCTTAAATGCTTATCCGCTTATCTGCTTATGTTCTTATGGACATACTGTTCTTAGGCATCTTACAAGGCAGAGAGCTGCAACTGCTGCCTTACAATATACAGTAAAACCTTGGATTGCGAGTAACTTGGTCTGCGAGTGTTTTGCAAGACGAGCACAAATTTTAAATAAATATTAATTTGATAAACGAGCGAGGTCTTGCAATACGAGTAGTACGTATACAATTTGTCTGCCGAGCGTCACGTGATCACAACTGACATACGAGTGCTTTGGATTACAAACACGTTTCCGGAACGAATTATGCTCGCAATCCAAGGTTTTACTGTACATAGTCATAGGCTCTAGACTTGAGTGGCAGTCGGTCTCGAGCTATAGGTGTCTATATTAGTATATCAACAGAACCCGGAGGTGCAGTTTAGTTCTACTTCAATAGTGTATTTATAGTGAGTGGATCATGTGATCTTGTTTTTCGTAATCCTTCCAGCTGTAGGTGTTGTTGCTATTTTAGATCTTAATTACCAAAAGCTTTTACACGAGCTCTTGGTAATTAAGCGAGCTCTCGTCAGATTGGAAGTAGTTGTGGAAGCTATCCAAAACATGCCAACAAGGAGGGGACAGGTGTCCTGAGAGGGTTAATAACTTGTCAAAGCACTGAGTCAGGACGACTGAGATTCTGTGTTCAGGTTTGTGCAACTGACCTTGATTGAGCCAGGTTCTTATTTGTAACAATTTGATGGTCTCAGCCTGTTCGCCGAATGATGTTTCGGTTTTACTTTATTAGACTTCTGTCCTACTCTCGGAATGGTAAAAAGTATCATTGCCATGTGATGAACACCTCTAAAGTGTTTAATACATTTTCACGAAAGGATCTTAGAAGTAGTTCTGTGTAAACAACTTCCTGAGACCGTTTACTTTCAACCATTCTCTAACGTGTCACATTGCTTTACTGCAAGCATTTCAAATGGAAATGCAATCGTCTCGACATTGCAAATGGGCACATTTGGAACTTTATAAATATACATACGTATTTAAGTAAACGTACCAAAATGTAAATAGATTATTTCCATTGCTTACCAGTCTGGCAACGAGCACTTGGATCACCTCCCGTTTGTCGGATCTCGTTGCCGCAGGCTGGAAGACGTGCTGGTGGGAGCGCCGCTCTTCATGGACCGCGGCTCGGACGGGAAGCTGCGTGAGGTCGGCCGCGTTTACCTCTTCCTGCAGGAGCGAACACTGTCCTTCCGCGAGCCGCAGCGATTCACGGGCGAAGAGATGTACTCGCGTTTTGGCAGCGCACTCGCCCCGCTGGGCGACGTCGACCAGGACGGTTTCAATGGTACGTGGCAGCCAAAGTTTCCTAGATTTAGATCATTACGCCTGCCGTGCATTTCCACGTGATGAGCCACTTCGTTGAGCTATCGTTTGTGGCCAGGTCACTTCTGATAAAGAGCTAAATAGCTCAGTCAGGCCTTACCTGGTAAAAAAAAACATAGTTTAGTATAGGTCCTAAGTTTTAACTGTATTAGCTTTCCTGGGTTTTTGGGAGAATGAAATAGGCATAGAGACAGGATTGTAGAGGGGGGTAAAAGTGGAGCCCTGCAATTTATTTCTCGTACCACTGGGGGCAGAAGGACCTGTACTAAATGGAGCTCTGGCGAGCTACCTCTACAGGAAACTTAGCCGACCCTTCCACCCCTTCTAAATGTCTTTGAAGAGCCAGGAGTATCCACACTTAACCCCACCACATGCCACCTGCAGATCAGCTAACTGGTGTACACATTCATAACTCAGAGTCGACAGAGGCATGGGATTTTAAGTAAACTAACCATTATTTCAAATGCTGCTCTGGAAAATTGAACCAGCATCCTCTAGATTGCAAGTCCACTAGTGTGCTAACCATTACACCATGGCAACATCTGTGGGGGGACGACACATAAGTTCGGGGGCCGAAACCTAAATTAGGAATCCGGTAACAAAAATCCAATGCCTATGCATTATCACATCATGTCAGAATACCTGTTCGTGTAGAAAACCAGGTCCCATTCATGCTTATTGTTGTTGTCGTATTTCTGGGTGCGGATTTTTTTTCTGGGTCACTGACCCGAACATACCCGGCTGAAACTAAGTCTTTTCGGTGGAAGGACTTGGGGTCCTACCAATTATTGTCCCACCACAACAGCCCATGCAACGGGTACTTGACGCATTAATAAATAACAAATAACAACTGGTCTGCACGAATGAGGCAAGGATGTACTCTTTCAAGATGCAATAATTGAGGCGCATACTCCGCATTCTTTGGATGGCATGCAGGACAAATGAGTCGGTACTGGGAGAATGGCAAATAGAAAGAGAAGTACACCATAGAAAACCTTACTGCTTTTGGCATGTGAGAAGAGGCATCAGTAGCCAGAAGAGATTATCACCCAAGGAAAGTGTGTTGGGAAGAGGCGTCAATGAAGGCCCTGACCACGATGACAAAGATAGTGTTTTTGCGAAGCTGGGAATGAATGTAGCAGCTGTATGAAGCATGGCACAAGACTGAAGGACATGAAAGGTACTCATTGTAGTTGCCAGGATATGCTAAATGAATGAGTGATGATTTCAGTTCAAATGAGGTTTTTTTTAAATTACATTGTGGTGCAATGCAATTACCCCTAATGGCTGCAGGGGTCATGTGACATGCAATATATTTAAATAGTAATGTATTGCTTTTTAGATGCATGAATGTATGCTTGTATCATGAGTGCAAGAATACTTATTACATTTAAATCATTATTTTATTTTTACATTTTGTGCATTTTTTAACATTTTATAAATTGGCTAGCGGGATTTACCCGGCATTGCCCGGGGGACATTTTTTTTTCAAAACTTCTCTTAAAAACATAACATATACATACACAAATACTAAGCTATTGTGAAAGCCCGGCGTGCCGTTTGTCCATTTGTCCATCAACAAAATGTAAAGAGGCTTGCAGAAGTCCAAAAAGTTATATAAAGTTGGGGGTAGACACCACACAGCCACCAACACAGACATACAGCACATTAGTAGCTATGAAGGCTGGAACTCCACACACACAGACACCAAAAAAAATACACCACATACACACAGACACACACAGACACACACAGACAGCACACACACACAGACACGCACACAGATGTGGTGAGGCCTAGTCCCGTGCAGAGCCCCCGGCCTCGCCTAGATCGCCCAGCCGGCCGAGGTGGCACCTTGGCAGGCTGGGGCTGGGCTGCTATACCGCCCCCCCCCCCACTGCCCGCTCTACAGTAGCAGTACCTACAAACTCTACAGCGGTATCTTAACTACTCTGTAGTAGTATCTGCCCACTCTATAGTCATATATACCGACTCTAGAATACTATATATATCGACTCTATAATAGTACTCACTTCACAGAGTGTAGTGGTGAGGCCTAGTCCAGTGCAGAGCCCCCGGCCTCGCCTAGATTGCCCAGCCGGCCGAGATGGCACCTTGGCAGGCTGGGGCTGGGCTGCTATATCGCCGCCCCCCCCCCCCCGCCCGCTCTACAATAGCAGTACCTACAAACTCTACAGTAGTATCTACCTACTTTACGGTAGTATATACCCACTCTATAGTCGTATATACCGACTCTAGAATAGTATATAGCGACTCTGTAATAGTACTCACTTCACAGAGTGTAGTGGTGAGGCCTAGTCCCGTGCAGAGCCCCCGGTCTCGCCTAGATTGGCCAGCCAGCCGAGGTGGCACCTTGGCAGGCTGGGACTGGGCCGCTACCCTGGCCCCCCCGCCCACCATCCCCCCGCCCGCTCTACAGTGGTTATCTACGGACTATAGTAGTAGCATCTACCAACTCTATAGTAGTAACTGCACACATTGGGTAGGAGGGGGAGAAGAGGACATCACACTGTGAAGAATTAACCTCAGCGTTTTGTGTATTTGTATTTAATTTTTTACACGAATGAGAATTTCACTCCCGCCTCCACCGTTCGCGCGTGTGCATTGCTAGGGGCAACCCCCGGTCAGCTTTGTCGCGCGCCGAGCGGTGTAAGGAAATAAATAAATAATATGGATAAATAGTTAATTTAACTACTTTCAAGTTGACGGATGCAAAAATGAAATAGCGCTGGCTCACCACGAGGCTTATGGCGTTGTACCTGGCTACTTGTTTTTAAACGTAAACCCCACGGTTTGCGAGCCAAATCCCTCGTAAGTTTCGTCCACACACAGACAGACAAAAAAAAATGCCTTTTATTGGTAAGATTAATATTGATTTTTTTTTCTTCCCCTTTGGCAGATGTGGCGGTCGGGATCCCTTTTGGCGGGGAGAACCGGCAGGGTCTCGTGTACATCTACAACGGCGACAAGGATGGGCTAAAGCCAGCTCCTTCGCAGGTGCTGGAGAGCCAGTGGCCAGGGACTAGCATGCCCTCCAGCTTCGGTTACGCTTTGCGCGGCACAGTCGACGTGGACAAAAACGGATACCCAGGTGACTTGTGTGGTGTGGCACCTTTCTTTCAACTAGTTGAGCGGCCACCGAGTTTATGTATTTGTTATGCAAGGGGAAACCTGGTGGTACTATAATTAACCCCTTTCCCGTTCCGAGACGTCTGCAAGTTAGTTGCAGGGTGTGTGTGGGGGTCCCGTTCACCGCTGAATCTCGGAACGCGCAAACGGCTCAGCGTTAATTTTATTTAGAGAGGCGTAGCGCCGTTGTTTTTAAAGACATTGTACTTATTGCAGATAACCCTTTTGACACAACCGCACTCGATGATAGCTGGCGCCAAACTGTGCCACACGCCGTCCTGTATGGCCCTTTACTTCCGATTTCCTGCCATTGACGTACACATGCGTACATTTCAGTTTCAGTTTAGTTTCAGTTTATTTATTTTGGTATTAGCCCTGTGAGCCATTCGGCTCTTGAATCGGGTGCATTGGCAACAAACAAATACACAAAAACACGAACAAGAAAAACATCTTAAAGTGACTATGTGACTGTGCAAACAGAAAATCCATGAAAAAAAACAACGTAATCGGAAGAAAAGCTGATGGCGTGCGTCATTGGAACGGGAAAGGGGTTAAGTTGTGGGTCTTTTCAACATCCTCCACAGACTTACCCTGCCTACCTCTCTCCCTCTTCATTTCATACAACTCACTCCATCCCCACTATATGAACCAAAGCTTTCTATCAAGGCCTCCGGTAGCTAAAATGTTGTCAGAGTAGCGTCACCGGAGGACGGCAGAGCTAAGGTATACACAAAAGAGAGATGTTTTTCGCGTTACGTAGTTTTTTTTTTTACATTGGTTATAGAATGATTAAGTAAAGTCACTACGTAAAAGGGAAACAATAAAATGATAAAAAATATAAAACAATAAAATTCTCACGACGTTTCGACTGCAACACAAGCAATCATCATCAGGTGTGAAAACCACAGCAAGAACATTTTCTTTCCGTAGAGGCGGTAAAATTTTGATTTAAAGCTTTCGTGACTGCAGGGATTCATATTCTTGGTTCTTTCGGTAAAGTCACGCTTACGGTGGCTTTCAGACCGCATCCATTATTTTCGTCTCCCCCCTCCTCTTTTCCGAACATAGATGGATGGACTCGTTCATCTGAATAACTGCCAAATCGCTCTCCGTGGTGCTAACGTTAAAAAACGCCACTTTTTTCAAATGTTCTTGCTGTGGTTTTCACACCTGATGATGATTGCTTGTGTTGCAGTTGAAACGTCGTGAGAATTTTATTGTTTTATATTTTTATTATTGTATTGTTTCCCTTCTATGTGACTTTACCGAAAGAACCAAGAATATGAATCCCTGCAGTCACGAAAGCTTTAAATAAAAAAAAATGATTAAGTATTTTCATCAAGGAGACAAGTGCTACCGAGAGACTTGTCTAAATGTCAGGAAATGTTTGTAATTTCAGATCTTGTTGTGGGTGCTTTTGGCGCTTCCAAGGCTATAGTGTACAGGTGAGTGTTTTTTGTATTGCACCTCTGGGTCATATTGAATGACGCAGTGGTATATGTATTGCAATAAGAATGGTTGTTTGTTTGAAGCCTATGTCAATTAAGGTGCATTCCACACTGGATCACTGAATGCACGTAATAATAATAAACGTAATGGCAACTTGAGCCTCACCTGAGTGCGTTGTCTAAAGTTAATGTGCCGCCAGATTGAAATATTGAACGTTCACTAAACTAGAAGCGAAATAGCAGCGACATCAGAATTAGAGCGAAGCAAGGCGGGGGTGGGGGGGGCAACACCCAAGGTCTCTGAAGAAATGATCATGTGACACACCATGTGACCCCAGCGTTGAGTTCGACTGTGGTGACATTTTAAACGTTACACGTGACACAATGGACTTGACGGTCACTGAACAGGGAGTCAGAAATAAATTGTGAACCTTCAATCAAAATGTTTAAGAACGTGATTGTGCTTCCACTCTTCCACAGGGCACGTCCGGTGGTAACAGTGGAAGCAGAACTTCAGCTCGAACCACAGATCATTAACTTGGAAAGCAAGGACTGCAAACAGGCTGGGAGCACATCTTCCTTCGCATGGTACAGGATGCTTCTTATCGTCCCACACAGGCTCCACTGCAAACAGTGCCCGTGCATTGTTGCCGTGGGGAGGTGCGGCAGTCTTTCCTAAGAGTCAAATGGGCACTGCAGCCCTGCGGGTTCCAACCTTCTGTAGCTCCATCCAATGGAGTGGACATGGCTGCTTTGTATTGATTTGGGCAGTATTCTCAATGATGGCTAAAACTCATGGAACCTAAAATACTCTGCATCTAACTGTGACTGCATCTCAAGGTTTCCCATTGCTCATTTATCAGATTTGCTCATGTTGGTGGTGAATGGTATCACTCGTGCAATCACGACCATTTTCTGCCAGAAATTATTGTCCTATTACGTGTGGTAATAGGTATAAATGCAATTTCCAGTGATATTGCAGTTACCAAAATCATTGATAATAAGTTGACAGGCAATACTGTGTGGAATTCATTTTCCCAGTGTGGCTTCTCAAAAGGCAATAAAGGTCTCATGATGAAAGTATCATAAAAAGTACAATAAAACCTTGGATTGCGAGCATAATTCGTTCCGGAAACGTGTTTGTAATCCAAAGCACTCATATATCAAAGCACTCGTATATCAGTTGTGATCACGTGACGCTCGGCAGACAAAGCGTATACGCACTGCTCGTATTGCAAGACCCTCGCTCGTTTATCAAATTATTATTTACTTAAAATCTTTGCTCGTCTTGCAAAACACTCGCAGACCAAGTTACTCGCAATCCAAGGTTTTACTGTACATTTAAGTATTTCTTAAACTGTAGCCCATAATGTTTTCTTTTTTAAAACCCAACCTTAAAACATGTTTGTTTTATCCCATCACTTTAAGCAGTCAATTGGATTTCATGTAAAACGGAACTGATTTATAATACATTTTTTCTCAACTCTAATCAATACATGTGCCACAACGACATCCAATCAATACTCAATTGCTGTTCCTGCCATGATGTATTAATCCCCGGGCACGTTAAATTGGCTGGCGACTTGCTGTCTATCGATTTTTATATTGTTCACAATGTCACCCAAAAGCATGCCACTTAAAAGCAACCTCATTACTTCCCCGTGCTTCCAGGCAATTACGGTCGCAGCGGCGTGGGAAGGGGGGTGCTGCCGGTTGTACATGCGTGTCGCCGAATTCACGACACTTAACGCTGACTTGCTCTCTGCCCTTTCCCGTCACAGCTTCACGGTGAATTACTGCGTGCAAGTCGTAGGCAAGGGCGCTCTATCCTCCACGGGTGAGACATGGAACGACGAGCTTACGCATGAATTAGCCGTGCATGTGCAGTGGACAGTTACTCAATCGGATTGAGCGGTTCTCTACATTTGATGAAGCTATATGGCTCTGTGATGCTGCGTGTCAATCGTTGAAATGATTGTTATGGTAGTCCCTCAATCGTATGCCGTTGTGCTATGAGCATCGTTTCATGAGATCAAGTCTCGCAGAGCAGTGCAAAACTCTCGTGTTAGAGAATGACCTGTGTGAAGCAGATGTCACAAATCTACTTCTGAGAGCTCTTCAAAGTGAACCCTTGTCCGCACATTTAGAGGGTATAAAATTCTCACCTGCTCTGCATATGGACAGTAGTGTTCATCCCATGGCAATCACAGAGATGTTTTAATTCTCTAAGAGCTGGAATTTAGCCAAGTTAAGCATGCTTGTCAATCAGTAACATTTATGGGGGTTATATTTACCTTCCATTTTTTTACCCTCAAAGCTGGGCCAGGTCATTCCAGTCTCCACCACATGAAGCACAACACTCATTTAAAAGGAAGTAACCAAACCTGAACAATCTTGAGACTAAGTAAAAGTCTCCCAAGATAAATAATTTTCTGAATATAGCATGGAAAATATAATGTGTATGGCAAAATAAACCCAGACCGTCGTCTTAGTGCAGCATGAGAACCTGGTTTAATTTTGAGTAGCTGAAACACAGGGCATCGGCATTGGCAACTAATTTTCCCCAACGCAGACTTGAGCCCACTAAGCTAGCTGTGGGGTGGTGTGGTGGAGCAGCGATTCACGCACTGGACTACAAAACTCGAGACTTATTCTTGATTCCCAGCCAGGGCTTACATCAGTGAAATCTGCACCTATCCTGTGCCCTCTTTTCACCAACCTGACCAGTGTAGTTAAGTATGGTCAAACAACCCCCGTGTCCAACACAGCATTGGGAGGCCTTTATCCAGCATTGGCTAAACAAAGGATTGTAAACAATAATGCTTATTTATTATAATTTTTTGTATGATTGTAAGCACAACGTGATTGGAAACCAGAGATCAAATCAATCTCTGGGCGCAACATTTGAAAAAAGTGTGCAAGCTTATTAAATCCATCCACCTCTGCCCACCCACCAGTATAAATGGGTACACCACAGCCGATTGGCAGATCACGTGTACTGGGGCAAAGTGTGAGTACTCCCACCTCTTTCTAGACACCTAGCCAGCGTGGAAGAGGAGGCTCCTTAGAGCCTCTTATAGTCGAGGCCGTGCTAGCAGTAGTGTTGGCAAGCAATTGCAGGCCTGCACCTTTAACTTTTCTCAAAGCTTAGCTGACCACCTCGTGTATTAACCAAAGTGACCACTCCTCCACCTCCTCTGATGGCACGACCATGTGCAGAGCTTAACCTGGAGCTGCAGTTGGACCGGCTGAAGCAGAAGGGCACCATCAAGAGGGCTCTCTTCGCCACCACGCAGCAATCGCGATATGAGCAGCGCATCACCATCAACAAAGGAGCAGGCCCCACTTGCAACAAGCTCACCGTGTACCTTCGTGTAAGTACTGCTCTGAACGACATGCACAGGAGCTGGCTTGTGTGTGTGCTCATTGTACCCCCTCTTCTCTGTGGTTGCATAAAGTGGCCCCCTTTACAAGAACACTTGCGCCAGCTTGAAACATTCAGGCTTGCCTGAATACGATTCATCCCGGGTTTACTGGCTGTAGTGCATGAAGAACTTACACATCCTTGTAAGCGCTGGATGCAGTCATATCAGCGAGTTCCTCCGGCAGGCCAAGTTGTGATGGCTGGGTCATGTAACCTACATGCCTAGCACTGCATGCCCCCAAACAGCTTATGCTTGGTTGGATAGTTGGGGCTAAATGGCTGCGGCACGGACTCGAGAGGAGATGGGCTGATGTGTTAAGGGGGAGTTTAGGTGGCGTTGTGTGCTGTTGTTTGATTCCTGAGCACAGCTACCTTAGTGACGAGTGATATTTGAACCAGTCCTGGAACTCCCCTAGGTTGTTGCACCTTCAGTGAGTACCTTGTGCAGTGTGTGAACATCAGCATCAGTGAGGCACAGGCAGCCGGGCGTGGTGCTGACCAGACCACCCCATTAAACACTCTACTGGCCTTAATAGATGCTTGCTAACAGCACGTTACCATACAATCTGAATGATTAGATGACGGAGGGTCATTTTTACGTATATACGTGCATGTGGTATGTCCATAAGTGTGTGGGAAGTGATGTGGTTACAACACTGCACAATGATCCAAGCAAACATGGGTTTGTTCCAGACACCTTATTCACTGTCCAATTATTGGACATCCCCTAGATTAACTCAGCCTAAAATGAGTACAAATTAAACAAAAATATAATAAAGTTCATTGTTACTGTCATGGCATATTGATTTTGCAATTTTAACAGAGGCTTTGTAAATAATTAAAATATGTAATGTGATAATATTTTTGGGCACTGTTAACATTGAACCTGGTGAGTTATTTTATTTATGCCTGTGCACCACTGCTAACAAATTCCATTAATTATTTACTGAGCTTGGTTCCTGTTTGCATACAAATCGTAGAACTGATTCGGTGAGTTTAAAAAAAAATCACAAAATGGGGGCCCCACAGTTTTCTTGGAGTGCTGTTTGCGGTAACATCTCACAACCCAGCAGTATTTGGTTCAACAAGCCTGATGCAGCTGATGAGACCTTGCCAGGTGGAAACCAGTCCAGAGTTTGCCTGCATAAACAAATTTCGTGCTGCTGTAAAACTTAGGTGTGAAGTCCCATAGGCCGACAGAATTTAAATACACGTTCTACTGCATAGGTTTTCGCCGTTATGCTGTATAGCTCTCCTCAACGTTTATCTGGTTGTACCAAGTATTGTTTCGGCATTATAGCTAATATTTTACGCCATGTGCTGTGAGCCTTTTTCAGGAATTGAAATGCAGCAACCACTTTGGGTGATAACGTGACCTAGCAGTCGGGCGTTGGCCGCTTGTCGCAGAGGTTCATAGTTCAAACCCAACAGCCGCCCTAGTTATTATTGTGGCTGGATGAAACAAAATATATGCACCGACTGCTTCACAGTGAATGTTAAAGATCCTTGCCGTTTGCAAGAGTAGGCCATTGTGCGTGCTGGCGTCGATGCCCATGTTTGCCACAGTTGAAAATTTACCACTAATAATAATTCAATTGGAATATACATACCAATCGTCGCCCCCTACTGATATTCAGTGAGGCTGGGGATACAAGTATAATAAATACATTTTCACGACAAACCCTAAAACACACTGGAGAGACAACAAAAGGAAGAAATGTTAGTTTACACGTAGAGGCAGACTTTCTGCCGTAATTATATTAAGTACCTGGCTGTGCTCGCATTCTCACTGGGGAGATGATGGCAGAAGCATTCTCATTTTAACATCTCTGTCATGTACGGCACCCAACCTTTACCGCAGGACGAGACGGAGTTCCGGGACAAGCTGACGCCTATCGCCGTGAGCCTCAACTACACGCTCATGGAGGAGGCGACTTTAGCCTCCCAGGGGCTGCGGCCAATCCGCAACCACTTCAGCCCCGACCACATCCAGAAGCAGGTTCGATGCACGCGGGTTGTAGGTACCTGTTTTGAAATTGGATCGTAACTAAGGCTGTGGTTTAGTCACGGAGGTCACGGTGGTCAGGGGAAAGAGTCTATGAAAGATTAGGGGAATGGGGTGGTGGTATGGCAACGCATTGGGTTAGGCTTGCCCCTGATTTCCTTTAAAATAATGTTGCCAAACTAAACTTTTATTATACCAAGTAAAGCCCACTGAGCTTTCGGTTCTTTTTCAGGGGAGACCTGAGCCACACATAATCACATGTGGGGGATTAATAGTAGCAGCCAAATAAACTCGATGCACGTTCATAATTGTGGAAGGAAAAACCGGAGGACCCGGAGAAAAAAAACCACCGACCAACACAAGGGAGAGAACACGAACTTCAAATTGACAGGCGTCAAGGGTCGTGATCGAACCCATAAGCTCCTGCATACCAGGGGATGGAGATAACATTTCACCACAGTGAGATGTTGTGGGAGGTCAGGATAGGGGTGGAGGAGGGGGGGGGGGTGCGCTGTCCCACCTTATTCCCTGACCTTTCTACCAATTTGTTTTTTTTCGCCAACATTTGGGGGAAATTTTAATGACAAATTACTACCGTGGCAAAGTCGTAGCCTTAATCATACATAGGTTTGTCGCGGGCAATTTTATGATTCTCAGTTTTAATATTCTGACTGTGTAATCCTTTTGTCTCTCTCTATTCAAATGTCTGCTTGGACTGTGTGAGGTGGCCAATAGAATGCAATACACCAATGGTTCTTGAATCTTATCTGTCTTGAGCGTTACCCTCATGCACATGGTTCTTTTCTAAGTACTGCAGTTTCCTCCCACATGCTAAACACTCATTCATGGAATTTTCCAAAGAAAATAGAATATGTCAAACCGAAAAAAACAACGGTGCTTGAGACTCATTGCAGATTTTCTGGGCAAATAAAAAATCTTTATCAATATAAAGTTTGATGCTTTAAAACAGTGGTCGGACACCAAAATAACAAGAAGAGCCTTTTTTTCAATATAGTTTGGTACAAAAAACTCTAACGTCACAAAGTGGTCTTTAAAGAGCCCCATATAGCTCCGGAGTGGCAGGTTTGCCGACCCCGTTGCTCTTAAACATATTGATGGATGCAATTAGTAGTGAGTCTGACTGCTCTGTTTGATGACTGTGATCAGAGAGAGATAGTCTATGTTAAAATCTAACATCACTCCCTTCTCCTTTTAGGCTCATATACTTCTGGACTGTGGGTCGGACAACATTTGCGTGCCATCTCTCAAGCTCTCGGCTCTGTCGTGAGTACTGCGAATCTCACTTGCATCCATTTCTTCTATGGCACAAAATTAATAAATTGATGGTGAACAAATGAAAATGTTCGAAATGCACAGTTTGATAACTCTCAAAAGTGTTTTTGGGATGTCCCACATGTTGCTTTGTCACGATGTCCGAGGTTTAGCTCCGTTTGCTCGGAGCTTCTTCAGGAACTAAAAATACACTGGAGAACCATGCAGGCACAACTGCGAAAACGTACACTCGTTTAATAAGCTGACGGCTCACATTTGTTATATATAAATAATAAATAAAAACATCACGATGTTTTGTTTATGTAAGCATGTTCATCAACATCTTTAAAAATGTTGAGCCGTAACTACACGTACGTGCCCAGCGATGTTGACCTTCGAATATTAATGATGTAATTGGGCAGTCAATTTTTTTCTCTCTCTCTCGCAAAAACAAGGTTTCGCTAACATGGCTCCCCGCACCGTTCTTGAGGCTATGGCCAGTGGAAAAAACATTGCCTCATCCACCCAACCCTCCCATCGCCTCCTTGTTGCTTATGTCTCTTTGTGGCTCCTCAAGACGTGCTGTTGTGTTGTAATGGTTAGCACACTGAACGTGCAATCCAGAGGTCACCGGTTTGATCTCCCAGCACGGCAGTTGAACGATGAGCCAAGTTCCTTAAATCCTACCACCTCCTGTCCACCAAGCAGTATAAGTAGGTGCACCATAGTCAATCCATTGGACGGTCATGTGTAATAGGGTACAATTTTGGGCAATCCCATTCTTACAATACATCTGACCAGTGTGAAAGAGTAGGCCAAAATACTGGCTAGAGGGGCTGTCTGGTGCTCCTCTAGCGGAGGCTCGCCAGCAGTGGTGTGAACAAGCAATTGCAGGGCTGAACCTTTATCTAGACTATAATACCTTTTGCTCAATACTCATATCCAGTAAAGTTTAGAGCCTATGTCTGAATACTGAGAATGGCGCTGTGATTCACGCGCTGAATCGGTGCTGCACAACTAGCAAGAGTTGGCCAAAAATACCATTTTGAGGGGGGGGCGCTCTGTAGAGCTCCCTCATGCGTTTGGACTTAGACACTGTACAGTATTCGTATGGTTGCTGAATTTCTTTCGCACCGAGCGTAGCCAACCACGGTAATCGGAGGTGCGAATCGGAGGTGTAATGGGAGAACCGTACACCAGCAGGGGAGTGAGATAACGATCCGTTTTTTTATAAAGCATCGGGCGGGGCACTTTACGCCCGTAAGCGACTCGCATCTCATGTCAAACATTTCAAAGGGCACCCCCAGTGGCAGCCGGTCTCAAGGCTACTCGGTTACCTGGCCTGCAATCAGGCGTTAGTCTGCCTGTACGGGGCCGGGTTTTGCCACGTCTAATCCCGACTCGTGCGAGCAATGTGTTGAGCCACACCTTGTTCGCCTTTTACCGTCGCCCTGGTTGCACAGAGACCGAAAGCAGCTGTACATCGGCGACGAGAACTCCCTGGTGCTCACGGTGAACTCTCGCAACGACGGGGAAGGCGCCTACGAGGCGGAGCTCCACGTGGTCCTGCCGCCCGAGGCCGATTACGTCGGCGTCGTCCGAAATAACGAGGTGCCGGCAACGAAACGCCTTTCCTTGGCACATGACTCCCAAAGATGACCTCCAACGAGCGAGTACACCGGATCGTGCGGAAAAGCCGTCCCCGCTAACCACTGCACCACCATAAAGATTCCCCCCATCCCGTGTAGCGAGTACTGTTAACGAGTACTTGTGGAGGTCAGCATGGCACATGAGGGGGTGGGTGGCCAGCACCACACTGTGTCAGATATTCATTTAAAGCTGAGTCTGTCAAGGGCAGGTCCGGGACTGATGCAGATAATCGTTACTGATGGCCGTGAGCAGGAATCGAACTGGGGTGACCGAGTTCATTGCGCAGAGTGCTAACCACTAGCCTACGCTTCCCGCAATACACACACGCATACGTGCACAACCGATGATACTGCAAAAATAATCATTTGAACATTTATATAGTTCCTTTCGTAGAAATCTACTTCGAGGTCCTTTACAGACCAAATATATCACTTGCAGAGGAATAACTTATTCCCGCACACATTCTCTCGCAGGCACACTTGCAGGGTTCCACACGGTCCAGTGGGACGTTTTGCACTCACGTGTTCACATATTACGGGACAAAATGTCAATACGTATCTGAAGACAGATCCGTAAGGAAAAGCATGTTTTACAATGAATAGTTTATGGTTATATTTAAAGCAAAACGGCAGCGTGCATGATTGATGTTACTCTTGCATGAAATGCGTGTGTTTATATATGTGTATGGGTGCTCGCTAACAGTACTCACTAAGAATACCAACAGTCAGTGTAGGCTACGTGAGGAATGTTTGTTTTTGTTTGTATATATGTATAAATTCATTTCTTAAAGTGCAGACCTTTTTAAGTAATGGGCCTGAACGTGGCTTGTCTAGCACATCAAAGTGAAGTGTTTGTTTTTCCAGCAGCTATGCGATCGCTGGTCATTTCGTTCTTTTTGCCTGAGGTTTTTTTTTTTAAAATCAGTTATCATGTTCCTGTGAATTTAAATCATACTTCCGATCTGAAGGGCGTGGATGTGTTTTGCAACCTTAGATTGTTGAAAGATGAATGAGCTCAATGACGTTCTAATTTAATTACACCTCCCCGCATGTTGCGTGCGTGCACGCATGCGTGTTTTAAATTACACGTGCCTTTTTCCCCCAAGCGCTTCAGCATTACTGCATGGATCCAACTGGATGGGAGGGGACTTGATGTTACATGTTGAACAGCCATAGCTTCGGTTACACCTTTGTCTACCCAGCAGTGTAAATGGGAACACCACAAATGGTCGATTGGTAGGCCACATTCGGTGGGCTAAAGTGAGTGTGTACTCCCACCTCTTCCGACACTTCCAAGCAGCATGGAAGAGTAGGTTAAGGTACCCTCTAGAGTTCCTTCTAGTGGAGGCCCGTCCACTAAGAATGGTGTGATAAATCAATTGCAGGGCTGAACCTTTATCAGTGCAGTTCGGTCCAACAAGGCAGGCACATCTTTAAATAGTAGCCGGTAGGGTCTCTCTCGAAACGAATGATTTACACGCTCATTCCTGCCGCTGCCTATTTTACTCATTGACAGTAAATCCGGACATTGTTTAAAATGCCTTTCGATCCATTTGGCTTTCTTCTCAAAACAGTGCTTTTTTGCGGTGACGAAGAGGGGCGGCGGCCTCGTTGTTGGAGAGTCGTTGTGAAGCTCTGACCCGCGTGCCGTGTTCCTGCGGCATGGGGCCGAATAGCTTGGGTGGCGAGTACAGCATCCCCTGAGCATCGGCCGTGTTCTGCTGTCACGGCGTGAATGATTACAGCCGGCCGCCACAGGAAACCCTAAATAATACCCATCTGGCAAAACAGGCCCTCGCTCGTTCGCTCGTTCCCAGCATACTGGCGGGAGTGTGGTGTCGCAACATCGGGCTGACGTGACCTGAGCATTTGTTCTCGTGGTGATTTCTTGATTTGTATTTTTAATGGTGGACAAAAGATGACCATAGCTCCTTGTAAAAAAAAAAACATTCTTGAGTCTGTGTAGAAGGTAAATGGACAGTTCTCACAAGTGCTTACTCTCACCACTGCTGATGGATGGGTATTCACTCCAGGGAGCTCTAGAGAACTGCTCTTGAGCGTATTTGGCCTACTCATCCACACTGGCTAGATGTATATAAATATGTCTATGTATATTTCTGTGCTTTTCTGCAATTGTAAATTTTTCATTGAGTGTCGGAGAAAGAGCCACTTTGTCAAGATTCGTATACAGAAATTTGCTTTTAAATGCACGTTTTTGTTTCAGTAGATTCCTGTAAGCCATAAACACCTTGTCCGACCTTGATTTAAAATGTATTAATAATACAGACGTTTTGATAGCTATATTAATGGCGGCGAGTGGAGGTGGAGTGGTTAGTGCAACGTGCTTTAAATCCTGCGAGCTAAGTTCAAGTTCAGTCCATGACTCCAATATCAGAACTTGCCATACTGTACCAACCCGCATTGACCAGTTTGATGAAATATGGCAAAACAACCACCATCACTGACATGGTGTGGGGAGGCCTTGGTCCAGTTGTCGAGTGACAAAGGACTGTAAATGTTCATGTTCATACTTTTTTTTACCAATGTTTTTAGGAGTCAACGAAAGTAAAAAAGTGAGTGATGTTTTTGCGAGTAAGATAGTTATAAAGACCGATGAAGATATGAAAGCTAAATCGGTGACTGCGTTTTCACTTCATGTCATATTTATTGCCGTGTATTTTTGTTCGCTCGCATTTTTTGCCAGCATGAGAACATGAGCACAACGTATTTTCTTGGAAGCAAGCTATATTATATATATATATTTATGTAGCTTATTGTACAAGAATCTTGTTAATAATTATTATAATAAGGTGAAACTTTGCCATCTGCACTGTGTTGTAGCTGTCTTTAATGTGGAAATAGGAGAAGTTTTTTTTGTTGCCATTTCCCCCACCCCCCCTGGCCTGGGAGTATAAGACTTGGTTAACAGAACTTTGGTTACTTTCCAGCTGCGTTAGGTACTCAGTGCATGATTTGGTATAATTGCTAACATGTTTTGGTTCATTGGCACATTTCAGTATGGTAGGACGCAATTCCACTTTTGAGTTACGAATATTTGCTTTTCTCATAATTCATGTGCACAACCAAACAAAGAACACTGGCTTGCACTGGTCAGTGCCACATGTCATGCATTGGTTGAATGATTTGGTGACTGAGCAGCTAAGTGCATGAATACCACATTTGAACACTGGACTGGTACAAAGTGAATAGCTTCCTGTGGGTATTGGATCTGGGTTTTAGTCACCCATGATTAAACCAAATTCTGCAGTGTAAGGAGTGGATACTTTTGTCCCGGTCACCATTAACTGTTTAAACTTATCTAATTCCAGCTTCTAAAATGTCTTTTTTAGCTTGATTGGCATGTGACAAACACTGACTGTGACAAACACTGACTGTTGTTGTCATCATCATCGTTAGCTTTGGTCAATCCACTGCTAGATAACGGCCTTCCAATACTGCCACCATTCGTCATAGTCTTGCGATGCCACACTCGTTCTAACCTCCCGCACAAAGTAGTTGCCATCTCAGGAATGTTCCCTCCATTGACTGTCATTCCATCACCAGTCTAGTCTATCGGCCAACATCCCTTCTAGTGGTGTATTCTACCGAAGCCCACTTAGTTTCTTTGACAGTGAATGTGATGTCTATACTTTGTATTTGTTTTTTGATCCATATATTCCTCTGTCTCTCAGTGTAATCTAAAGAGGGCTATTTAAGTGAAGTTTCGTGACTTCATCTGCTGGGGATGTTCCCTGACACACAGAAGGGCACTGCTCACATTGAAATTTGTGAATGTAAATTTATTCAACTAATCGCAAGATGCCAATTACACGATAGGAATATAATTTCCGGAAATATATTTTTAAATTATGCATTTACATTGAACACAGCTATGAAACGTCAGAAAAATTGTCTTTCTAAAGGACTGTGACATAAAAATGCGTGATTTACAAAAAGCAACGGTTCAAAATAAATCATGATTCCATCATCGTGTCATAGACAAGTGATTTGATGTTTGTGGTCATACATTTGTTTCGAATCCAGTTTTAAAGACGATGTTATGTTACCGATTATGCATTTCATCAGGCTTTGGCATTTCTGTTTGTCTTAGCAACGACTTGCAGATGATGTCGTTAATTTGGTGTGTTGCAGTGTTTGCATACTGGTACCCAATTTAAATAATCTATGCCGTTTACATAAACCTTCTCCACGTGAAATTATCAAGACAATTGTCTAAATCGTCATACAAACCAGAACGGCTGATGAATGAGGGCAGCGCTCTTTTAAAAACTTTAAACTTTGCCGTGTTCTGCAACATGGCCGTCTTAACCAAAGTATTTTTTTCCATCTCATCCACAGTCCCTTGCCAAGCTCACGTGTGCGTACAAGACAGAAAACTTGACCCGCAGTGTGGTGTGTGATCTGGGAAACCCGATGAGAGGAGGCACCAACGTAAGGCTCCACGTGCCCAAAGACTTTTGCCCCGCATCGCGCGTGATAGCGGGAAGCCGTTTGTGCCGTACTCGCCACAAACTACTTTAAATTGAACCAGATGGGAATCTTAAAACAAATACGGACTGACGGATGTAGCCAGCTGTCTTATTTTCAGCAAGGGTATCATTTGCGTAACCATTTTTTTGCGTGGGTGTTCTATATTTAAGCGTGGCATATGGGTGCACTATTCATTGTGTCATTGATTTAATTGTTTTTATTTTAATTTATTTAGGCTGTGCATTTTATTATACGTGCATTCGAATTGGCGTAGATGTTTGCGTGAGTGGGAACGGACTATTTACTATAAAACTATTTTTTAGTTTACCAGGTAATGCCCACTGAGTTATATAGCTCTTTTTCAGAAGCGACCAGGCCACAAATGATAGTGCAACAAAGTGGCTTATCACGTGGAAAATTATCGCAGCCAAATACTCTTAACGCATGTTTATTAAATGTGGAGGTAAAAACCGGAGGACCCGCAGAAAAAATCCATTCGACCACGGGAAGAACAGGCAAACTCTAAATATAAAGGTGTCAGGGTCGGGATCGAGCCCATGACCTCCTGTATACCAGGCGAGGGAGTTAACATCTTGCCACTGTGGTACCCGGACTGTATGAGAATCCTCTCACATTGATAAATAGACAGTCGAGCCATGTGACGCTGGGTTCTCTCCAATCTGTCCTCACTCTATTCCTCCAGCTGCTGGTTGGACTGAGATTCAGCGTTCAGCGACTGGAGGAGGCTGTGTCGCCCATTCAATTCAGCCTCCATATCAAGAGGTACCAATCCCAGAACATTGCGTTGGTGAAGCCACCTGAATGTTAGGGGGCTCAGTGCTGCTCCAGTGACAAATATAAATATGCTATTTTTTCTAAGTGTTTAACGAATCGCCCCCACTTTGCATTTTGGTGGATTATGGTTCAGCATTAACATTTGACTTAAGTACCTCAAGGAGGTTCAGGGATGATGCGAGCCCATTACATACAAAATATAGCAATTGAAGTAATACATATTTTACTGTCTCAAGGTGCACCTAGCCTGGCACAAGCATGGTTGGCTACGTACAGTGCAAAGGAAGTTCAACATACATACACATGATGTAATTCACGTGTTAATTAAATTTCAACTATTAGTTGATGCATCATTATTCTGGTCTACCACCGAGATTGTAGAAGTGTCAGACCCTTCCATTAAAAAATAATACATTTGTAAGTGTATTGTTTAATATGTATTATTTAGATCAGAATTTATGTATAAGTGTGGTGGATTGTGGCACCTCAGAACCATGTTTGGATGGCGGCTGAGTAGGAAGGCCTTCACCCAGTAGAGCAGGGGTGGGGAACGTCCGGCCCACGGGCCATACAAGGCCCGCGAAAATTCAATAAATCTAGGAGAGCAAACCTGAAAAAGCAGTTGCGAGTAGCAACATCATCAATACCAGCTAACATCATCACGCGCCTCACCAAAGAGAAGCAGTTCCAGCCGTCGCATTAGGGGTGAGTTAATTAAATGTTTGACCAAATATAACAGGCTCATTTTTAAGTTGATAATTTTGTATGGCCCGCGAATGATGTTATAAATATCCAAATGGCCCTTGGCAGAAAAAAAGGTTCCCCACCCGTGCAGTAGAGGATTGAACATGTGTGTTTATTATTTTGTCTAGTCTTGATTGGATTGTACATTTTGCAAATGCTGTTTTTGCATTGTTTTGTTTACACATTCTTATTTTCTGTACTTATTTAAACTAGAGTGCTTTTGAAAATAGACAGTTTTAACGGTCTCCTACATGGTTACGAATAAACTTAACCTGTCTACGGAGGCCGAATTGTTGGCCGTGTATTCAGTTTGTTAAGCCATAAAGTATGGGAGGCAGTCTGTACACATGAACTATGTGGTTCATAACTTTTGTTCACACACTCCCTACTCGCACAGCGCTGAGCTGGAATGCACTTTGTTTGCAGTTGCACATGTGTAGTGGCAGATGCGGTGTTTAGAAATCACGCTGGCAGTTAGCTTACACACTTGAAACAAAATAAGTAACCATTAGAAAGTACTCACTCGAAGTAATAATCCTCTTTGATTTTTACAGCTCCAATGAAAAAAGCCCAGAGAGCAATACGGAGACGGTTGTGCTGCCGGTGGGAGTGTTCGCGCAAGTGAATCTAGTTGGGTGAGTATCACGCTTCCTACGTGTGACCGAAATTTTACCTGAAATGAACCTCAATCTCATCCGCCTAATGATGCTAGTTGTAATTGCTGGCGAAACGTTCTCGAATTGTAAATATTGTGGGTTTACTCTCCAACACTCCGGTGTGATGAACTGGTAACAAATTGGCACCTTTTGTTTACAAACCTTACTAATTGGCTGTGTCGGGTGGTGGCCGGTTTAAGGACATATTTACGCGATCTAACCCAAAAAAACTCTTAACGGATAATATTGGTCGTGAAAGCCTACGCATTAAACTGAAGCGAAGCAGGTTTCAGCCTAGATAGTGCTAGGATTGGCGACCGCCATACACCAACAGCTTTATGTAGGCTACGAGGCAAGGTGATGGGTAGCAGAGGGCAGTGTTGTAAAATACATTGTTGTATTGTGCTTCTAAGCTTCCACATATGCTCCCCTCCTGCGCCGACCTGCACTTTGCAGCCTGGTCAAGGATGGCTTTATAATCCCCACAAATCTGCAGGGCATGGGGTCACCCTCATCCAGCAGTGGATTAACACAAATAGCTCTACATTTACAAGCACAGTACCTGTGAAGAGGAGTCGGAGAATGGTTCAAGCACTTCTTTATTTCTCCAACGCACAGCAACACTCGTTCCAAAACCAACCCCGAACACGAGTCCCACAGCCCATTTTAACCCCATCTCTGCCCTTGCTCACAATACACATCCACGTCGGGCACGCCTGGTCCGGGTGATGTCACTGCCCTTTAACCCCTGACCCCCATCCAGCGCATTCCCGCGCGTGTGATTGGTGCGTGTTTTGGCGAGAGCGGCGATGTCGTGTCTGCGTGGTGCGTGTGCGTCAAGGTGGCTCGCAGATCCCTTACATCTGTGCTGAATAAGCATTCGTGGCATTAAAATATGTAAAAAAGTGTTTCGTCCACTTTCAATTGCAGGAGATATGTAGCATTGCAGGACCATTAGGAATGGGAATGACTGCATCCACAAGATCAATATCTGTTTTTTGCACACGATGAGCAACATTGTGTTATACATCAGAGCATAAGTTAGACACACTAAAATCCATGGTGCGCCTGACCACATGGTCCTGGTGACAACAGTATTGTGATTGTGCAATCACCCTGCGTTATTGTCCAACCTCAATCTTAGTGCACTGATTTAGCACGTAGGTTTTCGCAGTCACTCGTAATGCAAGTGTACACTTCCGGATTAGGCCGCATGTTGAGCATATCTCTTCTCGAGCTTTTTCCATGCACTACTATAGTAACATTACCACCATTATTCGTGGGTATTTACTGCCTGCAGGAGTCCATCTCAGTTGGTTAACCCATAACACCTTGGACTGTCCCGTGACCTGCCAGCAGTGAGCTTTCGGCACTTAACGTGGCCTCAAAGTGCACCTAGCACTACATGTGTTCTGATGATGTGTGGAAGGTTTGGGTTGTGGTGTCTGGCAAGTTTTGGTGATGCACTTTGCACGCATATGTGACACACCATGACAAATGTTATTGGCTCATGTTCATGGCTTTAATTCATATGCATGCCATTTTATTTATACCTCGGCGTGAATTGTGTCCGCAGGGTGTCCATTCCCGATCAGATTGTGCTCCCCATCATAAACTGGGAGCCAGTTGAGAACCCTGTGAAAGAAGAGGATATTGGACCATTGGTGCAGCATGTTTATGAGGTACATGAATACAGAATAATATATTCTGCACGGATATACAGGACATGTTAAATTATGTACATTATATAAATCTTAATTTGTCCATCTGTGAGTCGGTCAGTCTGCTATAGCACTTGATGGAGTAATTTGAGTTGGAAGGGTTAAGGGTGCATTCTGGACTGGAAGCAACCAGGAACCTATCGTATTAATGGTGTGCTATGTATGAGCTATGACCTTTGGCCTAACTTTTCATAATGAATCGTTTATTCACGCACTCACACTCAAGTGAGTCAGACTAACCTACATGCCACAAATACATGATTAAAAAAATAGGAAAAAGGTGATAAGGGCTACAACACAAGTTTTAAACTTTCTTCATTCCTATAATATTTATTGCTGTAGAGAGCAGGGAAGGGTTTCGTGAAATGATGAAAAATCTCTAGGGAAAACATTTTCCCCAGATATTTTTCTATTCGGGGGTGGGAGAAGTGTACTGTGAAATATCATAGGCATTTTATTGTTATGATATAATTCCCTGAAATTTCCTACACCTGTATTCAGGTAATACATTTCGTTAAACTGTGTTAGCAACTGTGCTATGTTATAATGCATTAACATGTCTATCATTTTATATTCATGGGAGTGTTTGTGGAAGTTATCTGCCTTGTTTGTGTATATGTATGTGAGCTGCTGTCTGTTTTTACTCTACATTAATATAAGATACAGCATCATATAAGATAAAGCAATTGTTAACACTGGTTCTTGTTTCTTATAATGGGTTTTCCTTGTGTAATTTTCACATCAATATAACTTTTTACTACATGTAGAAACACATGTCAAGTCAAGGCAAGCACAATAATTGTGAACATGCGCCAACTTTACAGTAACAAAAAACCCAACAGTTTCTTGGATCGTTCATCCGAAAAACAATGCATGAAAAAAGCACACCATCATTAATAGAGTAAATCTTACCTGGCATCTTACATTTAACCTGCCAAATGTCTATAAACAATGCACCATAATGAGAGATGGGTCATATTGAAGAAACAAAACATCTGTTAAGTAATTACAGCTGGTATGTGGAGGAATCATTTTTGCTGAGAATAGAATATTTTTTACAAAATTTCACAAGAATGAGGAATTGGCAGCACGTGCGTTTTTCACTTGTTTAAAGCCCCCCCCCACATGCATCTGTTGACCATTGGTGCGAGCAGCTCCGTAACATTGGGCCCAGTCGCGTGGGCTCTGCAGAGATGGATCTCAGCTGGCCCCTGCGATCCGACGACGACTACCTCCTCTATGTCCTGGCGCTGAACACGGAGGGTCCCATTAAGTGTGTTCCCGACTCGTCGAGCAAGATCAATCCTCTTAACCTCAAGGTGATTCCCTCAAAGTTTGGGCGGAGTGGTGCCAGTGCCGAAACAGCAGGGGAGGAGGTGGGGTGCAAGTGTGTGGCACCTTGACCCAGATGCTAAGGTGTCTAGCAACAGCTCTGCTACAGCTACCCGCAATGAGATACAAAAAAACCAGGACAAAGCATGGAAAGAAGAATATCTCACAATACTGGAAGAGGCCAGAGAGGCGTGTGCAATTATGCAACTTAAAAAAAAACAGGAATCGTAATGTCAGACAGCTACCTCAACTTGAAGGCAATCATGGTAAAACCAGGACAGGTCCCCTCTGGATAGCGCTGAACATTTATGGGAAAGTGAGCCCTGGCTTCCCCCCTCCAATATTTTTTTATCACCGTAAAATTTATGTTTCCACTTTAATTATTGGATTTGCTACCAGTTCAGTAAACTAGGTTACCTTTTCCAACAAGATAATATTTGCACACTTCCATCTGCTTGGGGAAATAAAATAATTATAAGATTGTTGTCCTATAATAAGATCAAGATTCCATTTGTATCTCTGACTGAGCTGCGCATCAGCCCATGAAATCAAATCAATTGACCTTTATCCACACACTTAGGGGGCACACTTTCCTTATCAGGGTTGGAATTTTGCAAAAGTGGATCGAACAATCAAATTAATTTGATAGTATTTTGTGTGCAGTGAATTAGTGACCGAGCTGAAACTGTTAACTGCACCACACTTAAGAACCCAAGTTAATCACGGGTGGCTGAAACCCAGATTATAGAACCAAGGTGTCAGCAGTGGCCATCCGTGAGCAACCATTTATTATTGTTTTAAGCATCACTTATCGCCGATTCGTTTGTGTTTGTGTGTGTGCAGCTGAGTAACTCGCACGATGCGCCGGGCGCGAATGAAACGGGCAACCAACATAAGGAAAACCCCCGTGATATCCATCGCCGGGAGCTTCAACGTGGCGAGGCAGACTCAAAATCCCCCAGGACTCTGGTTCGTGGCCTGAACGGCACAAACGCGTCGACTCGATAACAACAAAAACACCACGTGCGGCCTTACTGGTTGGGCCGCGTTTTGAGCATTTGTTCTCTCGAGCTTTCACCATGCACCACTGCGGGCATCTTTAGCGGTTGAATATGCTTGTGTGCAAGACCACACTTGCATTACGATTGACTGCTGAAACCCGCATGCTAAAAAAAAATGCACATCATTAAACAAACAAAAACAGGCAGTCCACCACCCTCTCAGTTTCCCAGGTATCAGCCAATTCATCATTGGTGAGTGGTGCTTTATATATATCGCATTCGGACTGGATTATTATCAAAAATACAATGGGAGGAACGTGTTTGCATTTTAAAATGAAAAAAATATCCTCCGGAATTTCATGATTTCCTGTGTTTATTACCACAGTATACTAATCATGATGGCCAGCTATCAAGGAGTAATATTTTTTTACACAAAAAGTAATGCTTAGCATTGTTAGATATATTTTGAAATCTTGTGTTGGAGCAACAGTCATGTGCAACTGATGCAGTTGTTATGAATAAATAACACCAATAATACATTTGAATCCATACAGCCTCATATGGCATTATCAAAAATCGACATATTTGAAGTTTAGTATTTTTCATATTCATACTACGGTACTGGTTTTCTAAATTTAAATGTCCAAATATGCTTCCTTTGCTGTGAGAAAAGAAATTGGCACTTGGGAGAGGGAAGAACATTTTGCCAATTAGCACAAATCAAGTTTGGCATTTGACTTGGACATGAGCAGTGGCTCTGCTCACAGAGGTTAAATTAAAAGTCAGTGTCAATTTAATAATAGGGTTTTTCCCCTTTTTTTCTGGCAACAAAACTGAAACCTTTTTTTACAAGGATTCATGTCTGCATTAACCACAATACCTGCAGTCAAAATGCAAACAAAAAAATACTATATTTGCATTTTGACTGCAGGTATTGTGGTTAATGCAGACATGAATCCTTGTAAAAAAAGGTTTCAGTTTTGTTGCCAGAAAAAAAGGGGAAAAACCCCTATTATTACATTTTGGTACTGGCAAAGGAGGTCTAATGATGTAGGTCAGTGTCAATTGTTTGTTTGAAGTATTGGAGAAAACAAAACCCTAGGGAAAGCCAGATTAGCAACACCAAATCAAATAGTTTTTTGTTGTTGTGTGTGGCTCTTCTCCCCGCTGCAGAACTGCAGCACTTCCGAGTGCTTGCACATTCGCTGCACGGTGCAGACATTGGAGAGTGGCCACAATGCTGTGCTACAGATTAAGTCACGCCTCTGGGCCAAAGCCTTCATGGAGGTATGGGTTTCCGAGCACTGAATTAATCATATTGTCTTAAGTTTTCTTGCGAGAAGCGGTAACGTCCATTGTTTTGAGTGAATAATGTTAGTCGTGCGGCAAATTCGCACATCTGCATTTGCGCGTGGATGATTTGGCGACTTCGGAGATATTTTCGTGGATAGTAATACTCCGCCAATAAGCGGAACCCAAATCAACACGGATAAGTGAAATTTCACTGTACTTCACACATAGGGGTGAGAATATGACATTTTCGCTTTGGTATAATTATTGAAACAGTTTTGTTTAATCGACTACCTCTCTGCGCTGCCTGCTTTCACTCGACCGAGTGCAGAAGGAGAGCCAGCAGCACACCATCGAATCGGCGGCACACTTCTTCGTCAATGACATGCCCTACAAGATCCGTCCCGAGAAGCTCCCAAGTGGGGCCTTCCAGGTAATGTTATCGTACCATCAGCTCCGTCTATACTTTTTAGTCATGTGTTGATTCTCTCGGTCCTTCGTCTGTACTGTGCAGTCCACCTTGCTGTACTTGCCTGTATGGCGTTGTCTTCTTTGTATTGTCTCATCTGCATTGTCTTAATTGCTGTCTCATCTACTTGCTCGTATATACGTCAGTCTGCTTTGTCTCGTTTGTACTCTTTCTTGCATTGACTCATTAATTCCGATCATTATTTCCCAAAGGGTGGGAAATACAATTATGCATGAATAATAAATAATCGATATATGCACTCAAGCATGCATAGTCAGCATAATAACTAACCTACGTGCACACGTTAATAAATTACATTTAAATGCATCATGTACTGCGCATTGTCAATGCACTTCCTGATGACCATATTTCACCACGCTGGACAGTGTGGGTTGGTGAAGGACCCGTTCACATATGACTCACCACTGACGTTAGCTATAGCTGAGAATCAAACGCAAGATGCCAGGTTTGTAGTGCAGTTCATGCCGCCATTCCAACCCCAGCGTTATTACCAACTCACTGATGTTTATTTGCATTTTTCCAACGCGCTTCGGTGTTGTGAATTGTCCATTGCTTTGGGCGTCGCTTCTCTCTCCGGTGCTGACGAGTGGCGATGTCACTCACAGGTCACCACCAGTGTCGCATGGGCCAACCAGGATGGTAACCAGCCCGTGCCCGTATGGGTCATCATCGTGGCTGTGCTGGCAGGGCTGCTCCTCCTCTCCCTCCTCGTCTTCGCCATGTGGAAGGTAATCGTTAGGGTTGCTGCAATGTAATTTTTCACGATGCAATGTTTTTTTTTAACTCTTACGAAGTGACAATTATCACGATGTCAGTTCCCCATGACTTTGTAATTGCAGTCGAGATTTCTCAATGTATTGTTTTTGTACTTTGCTGTACGAGTAAAGATTATTTACAATAACTTACATGTTCATCCACTGCAGTTCACTCGCCAAAAGGCTGCCATAGATTTTTCTTATGATTAAAACCTATAATGTCACCAAAGTAATTAGTCTTCAATGCATTGTAGAGATGGTGGAATTCGATGCCATAAATTACTCCAAAAAACGTAACAAAATACTAATTGACTGTATAATAGAATTTATTTAGAAATTGATTGAGTTTTCTATTTCCTAAGTATCATGTGATGATAAAATGTTTAGGAAAAAAAATGAGCAATGATGATTACAATATAATATTTAGCCAAACAGATGATATGATTATTGTCGACCATATACTCTTAAGATGTATCGTAGTGTCGCCATATCACGGCAGCCCTAGTACATCTTTGTTTTAAAGTGACGATCAATCCGACCCAGTTTTGAAGATGTTTTGTGCGGAACGCTTAATTAAAGTCACCTTCTCACAAAACGATGTCCTCTGTATTGTTCAGGCCACCTGGCGCCACAGCTGAGGGACATCTCACTATGCGGCATCACTTCCCCAAGCTCGTAATGCGCCATTTGAGCATTTGGTGTGGTGCAGCAATTTGACTGTCCCCTCACACTTCCCCTTCTCTCCTGCAGATGGGATTCTTCAAGCGGGTGCGGCCACCACAAGAGGATAACGGAGAGGAGCAACAGCTGCACACGGAAGAGAATGGCGGTGACCATGCCGACGCATAGCACCTTTACTGGAGAAGATCGCCTTAACCTGGCCGTTAGTGCTAGACCTCAGCGCCAATGCCTTGTCTCTCCGGACCACCTCCTCCACCCACTAATTCTCCCCCCCCCCCCCCTTTCCTTTACGTGCGACAGTAGTTATACATACAATGCATATGCCAACACTGGACTCTATTGGACTCTACGGAACCTCGTGGTGCATCGCTGTTACTGGTGAAATTGCAATTTTGGAACGTAATGTGTCACTCAGCTCTCTTGTGAAAATTAGGGAATACCGTGGCTTGTCGAAGTCATGGTGGAGATAGGCAAACGTCATGAACTACCCGGAGTTGTTTTAGCATTGATGGCTGTAGAATACCGAAATGTGGTGGTGTGCCCCTCAAGATGTGTCCTGTTTTCTTGGCTGGCCTCGGAAGAGCAGCCGTTGCTTGTCTAGATGATGATTATATAAATAGCGACAGTACTTTTCTTACCCATCTGGGTCAAGTTGCATTCTGGTTTTCTTTACCCCTCTGCTGTCTTTGCGTGGTTTAAAATAATCACAAGAGTTGTTACGATTGGATGAAACGAGTTTTTAATACACGCTAGCAAATAGCGATGTTTACTAACTCGCGACCCTTAATTTTGATCACCAGTGCGCTTCACCTATAAAGGATGTGATGCATCTGTGCTCCCCCCCCCACCCCTCCTTCATGAATTGCTTGTTTGCCTTCAGCTGTTTTCGACAGTGATTTGTATGAGCCATCACGGATGCTGGTATTTAACCGGGCTGAATCGTCTTTGGTGTGGGATTTTCTTTCTGCCTGAGATGGGTTAACCCCCTGGCTTCACACTTGGGGACAATTCAGAATTGTCTTTCCTGTGAATAATGGACATTCTTGTTCTTTGGAGCATGAGCATGGCCATGCCATTTTCTTATATCACATCGAGACGATTAACCCACCAAATTTTGAGGTTAATCGGGTTCAATTTCTCCAAAGTAATTGTGTGCTAATTGTCAAAAGTTTGCCATGTTTTCATGAAGTCCGTTTGAATAACATAACATCATGAATCAAGTCTGATAAACCTGTTACAGCTGAGAAATGTAAGTAGGGATGAGTGATGTTTGTGCATTCAAGGGTTTATTATTTTAATCTAGCCAATCAAATAGCAGGTTTATTGTAAGTGGAGTTCTTTGTGGACCCGGTGAACTGCTAACCTTGGTCTTGTACTAAGTTGGGATAGCACCTGCTTCAGTAAATTTGCACTTCTTATCATTTAGCTTTTAATCTTGGTTAATAACTGCTTCTTAAAATACACGTAAACACTCCTTAACAATACTTTTCAAACATCTGTTAGGTCATTAGAGAATGTGCACATTAACCAGAATTAATATCTATGAAGATGTTGTTTCTTCAAAGTTCAAAATATTTTGTTTAGATGTTTATGCCGAATTAGTGTTTTTCCTTTAACTGCTGGCGCTGGCAATTAATTTGCTCCTAACATTCCAAAAAGCCTACTGAATGCGGGGTCATTTACTACACTCGTGTCAGGAGATGTTATAGCTTTGGCTCATCGAAGCAATGATAGATTTGGCAATTAATTTTTACATTTCTCCATAATAGTATTTCAAATCTGCACTCCTGCCCTATGTTCTGCACCAAAGACTGGTGCCAGCACATGTATAATTTGTTCATCCCAAGAAGAAAGTGTTGTTTGGACAAGTTTCCAACCCACTGTATATAAATTAAGTGATGAAATCTGTGAACAGGGATCAATTCTAAGGGGTGATGCCGGTTTGTGTTGGTCTAATGCGATTTGGAGCTTGGCTTATTTCTCATGGTGCTTGGGATAATGTTTCCACAATTATACTGTATAGATAGCATGCTGTCAAACATTTCAAGCATTTGCAGTTAACTTGTGTGCAATATTTTTAGATGCTGTTTAACAATATGCAGGAGATGCAATAGAATGTCTTTGGGGGCTTGGTTGAATTGCAAGGCATTTTGTTTACCAGTGGGAACGATTTTTTACTTACCCATATTTTTTTTGGACAAGCGGTAGGTAGCAGAGCATGATCTTTTTTGTGGCTGTGCTGTATAGATGTCCAATGCCTGTTTTGTGTTATACTGCATTTTTTTTGGCATGATCTCTGATGTTCGGCTGCACATCCTGGGAGCTCCTTCAGGAACTTCAGTTCTTCAGGAACTTCCGTCAGTTCCAGAAGAACTTAAGTCATGCCTAACAACATGTGGCACAACTCAATAACACTTCAGAGAGCTAAAGCTGTATTATTGTAGACAGGCTCTGTAGGATCGGCCATAAAACTGTCAAAAATTTCATATGGCAAGGCCAAAATTTAAAGTTTTTCAGCATTTTTTTTCCACATTTCATTGTAATTGCATTACTGCCATGTTATTCACAACGTATTTGTCTGCACGTAGATAATCACTTTAATATTTGGTAAAAAAAAAATGTCAATTTGTAAGTTATCAAATGACAGAAACTTTCAGTACTTTCTGACGCTTGATAACAATATGTCATTACATTGTCCGTCTTGGGTAATATCTTCAGTTTAAATTTTTATTCCATCGAATGAAAATGCAACTCACTTGTTTGCTTATGAAGGTAATGGTGCAGCCCAGCAGTTAATTGCCACTGCTGGCAAGGTAGTAGGTGCAGTGATTTTCGACACAAGCAGTGTCCTTAAATGCACACCTTGAGTGCCAAACAAGACACTGAACAAAATAGTGGACATTTTATAAGGGCTCTCATGAATTTATAAAATTGATAGCATGTGGTCTAATTATCTATATCATGGTAACATGGTTAAATTTGCAACAGTCATGTTGAGTAAAGAGATGTTCAGCTCCAGCGAGATAATATAGTAAAATGTATCATTGGTGTTATACTCCGTTTTCTCTCTGTCACGATAGGTTCCCTTTTGTTTGTAGAATGTTGCTGATAATGGGCAAGGACTGTTTCTGTCGAGTGTCTAGATGTGGGTAAGGAACTCGTGTCTCTGTGGAGTTATTTAGCCGACCAAGCTGTGTGTGGTGAGCATGCCACCACCAATCTAAATCGGTCCTGGCCATTTGAATCCCACTTTTGTAATATTTTGTTTGGCAAAGAATTTCCTCCAGTGGTCTGTTAATTAAATTACTTAAACATTTCACATTGAGGAATGCCTGTAAGCTAAAACAAAGTACTCGTCAAATGCTGTAGATTTTTTTTCTATTTTTCAGCTTGATAATTTAAGGTTTTTGGTCAAAGCGATACTAAGTGGTAAATTAAAATTGGTATTCTCTTTATTAAGGCATCAAAATGTACTTTTTTTTACAAGGGAATGGTTTTATTAAATGTTGGTGTGTGTAAATATGGGGGTAATTTTTTTTAAAGGCTGTACTGTATTTTAGATTTACTCATTAATGTTTCTCTCTTGTAAAATATTTTCCAAAGATGCACAGTGTTTTTATAATACACTTTTTTTGTAAATAGTTGGCAAAGCGATCATTTGTTATTGGATTTTTTTCCCTTCATTGAGCTCAGTGGAGTGTCGGGTGTCTGTATGTCTTGCACATGTTGTTGGGCTCACTTATTTCATTTCAAGTGCCTAGCTCCTGCCCTTCTGCCCCCACCCACTGGGGCTCAGCTGCTGCCAGGCAATTCAAGTAGTGCGAGTGGAGCCTCCAGGAGGGTGGGAACGGAGAAAGGCCTGACTGCCACCACCACCATGCTGATTTAGCACGTGTAAACCCAGGCCCTGCACATGTGCACCTCGTTAAGGAAGGCCGGCGTGGCGGGGTCGAACTTTCCTGCCTGACCTGCTCATCTCTCGCAAGATGCTTCCGTTGGTCCCGCGCAGGGTGGCCCTTCCTGCTGTGGTGGAATGGACTCGCTGCCATTCAGAGCCTTGCACCAACCAACCCATTTTAACAACTGTTTTATGACACAGAAGTCCTAAGGCATAGATTGTGTAGTTTAGATGTGTAAAAGTTCAGTCTTTTTTTGCGGGTCAGTGCGGCACTGTATGTTTGGTTCTTAGGGTTTAGGACCTCTTCAGTTACAAAATACGAGGACATTGTGAGAAGAATATCACAAGACAGTCTTGTCAAGACTGAAATATGGGAGAGCTCCATTTAAATGCGTTGTCACGAGTGTTGTATTATTAGGCAAATGATTAAAACGGAGACTTTTGATGTCCCAGGAAGAATTATACATTTCTCAGGACAGCTTCCTCAAAAAGAGGATAACCTTGGGAAAACCAAAATAGGTGGTAACCCAAATGGTTATCCAGTATTGATAAGGTGCATCTTAACACATATCCTTTTCAGAGAAATGTTAGAAATTGTCACCTCAATTTTTTTTCTGTGTTTAAAACCAAGTAACTACCGGACAGCGACGTGTGCTGGTAATTCTTAATTATTAACGTCACGTGGTGTTTTTGTCTGCTAGACAGAGCGTGTCAAGGTTGTAATTAACCCGGCCTTCTGAGAAAATGACCTGCAGAATGTGCGTGAAGAGGCAGGGGACCCAAGTGCAGCACACATGGATTCTGTTAAAGACACGGAATGCAGGAAATGTGACCTAAGGCCCCCCCCCCCCCACTCTATACTAGCAAAACCACCAATATGCCATACTGTCCAAATGCCTACACAAGGGTTAGAGGGTCCTTCCAGAGTATTTTTCGTTTGTTTAAAAGTATTACATTCGTTTAGTTTATCATCCTCGGAGGGATTGCTCAGAGCTTCAGGGCAATGCTGAAATTATGTATAATGTGTTATTCTGTTGTTATGACTATTGCACAAGAGAGTGACAAAGAATTTATTTACATTGGTTGTGATTGTGCTGCTGGGAATTTATACTTCCATTCCTTTTGTCTTAATTCCGTGTTGAATGTGACAATGTACTCGGCTGTTCTGCGCAGTGTGAGAACAATCCATTTAGCCTAAAAGTTGCATTTTGTATTGGATTGCAATGTAGACACCGAGGCTTTCCCACTGCCCTCCGTGCCATCGGCATGAAGCCATTATCCAAATGTCCAATTGTGGAAAATGTGCAGCGGTACAACGGATGTGGTGGAAATTTTTTTTTTATTTTGTTACCAAAAAATAATTGCTGTGATAAAACAGCGTTTTGACAAAACACCGATTTACACCAAGTCCATTAGGGCCACGCACATCATCCCCTCCATAATTTATCATGGGTGGCTTATTAACTCAAAGCAACAGGTTGCTTATTTGGCTTTTGAGGCCAATACACACGACCAACCAATGCTTTGACCTCATACGCCTCCACACAGGTTACATACGAACTAACGAATCTCGCCCTATATTGCAACTGCACGTGTCGAAACCGCGAGCTGCTATATTAGAGCATCATCGTTGTTGTAAGGCTTGTTCTCTAACGCCTTCACACTTTAGTGGTTTTAATGCCCACGCGCCGATCCATCATCTTGTTTCTCCGCTCAACCCCCCAACCGATGTTGATGGCACGTTTATACCCACGAGCACTAAATTATGCATCGCTGGAGTTCCGGTGAAGGCTCCGAGGCCATTTATAGCCGGTCTGGAGAGGGGCCTGACAGTGAGGCAACCCAGCCGGGGCTATCGGTACGAGCCAAGTCAATAATGCATGGAGAGCCAATGAAGGTTATGCACTCGAGCATGGTCACCCCCTGATGAAAGTTGGGAGTCTACGCGTGTTCAGTGCAAGCCGGCTTTTGACATGGAGCTAAACTCATTGTACATTCTTGATTTGAAGCTTTCGTGACTGCAGGAATCCATACTCTTTGGGTTCTTTCAAGTAATCGGTAAAGTCACGTAGGTAGAAAATAAAACAAACTTAATCACGACGGTTTCGGGCGCAACACAAGCGTCCATCATCAGGTGGGAAAGCATGGTCTGCTGCTGATGCAGACTGTTTTAAAAGGTTTGAAATGGGTGTAGCTCAAGGGTTATAAAGAAATGTACATTTTGCATGCCGCATTGATAAAGCAATGGCATGTGAAAGCTGACCTCGCTGTTTTTCGAGAGTACATCTCTGATTACCCGCAGAGGTTGTCCTTGACCAGTTTATTTTCCACTGGACCTGCTCCTTAAGGCTTTTGCTTTGGTGAGAAAAACCCCACGATATACTGTAATTGTGTTAATACGTGTCGTGCCACAATCAGTCCACAGCAAACAATACGTTACAATACATAACAGAATGGCCATGCTCAGCATGGGAAAATGTAAACAAATCTATGCAGTCGGAGAATAGTATGCACGCGCGTATATTCCTGTACCAAATTATTTTAGTGATACTACTGCGTTGGCAGTGGTACACAAGTACAAATGACAGTTTTATGTACTGTATATAAAAACCGCAGCACAATCGTCAATAATATTGTGCCATTAAAGGACAAAAATAAAAAAAATAGGCCAAGTTTTGGGCTTTGGCCCATTTTCATAGCAAAAATGTCAATATTTATAAGCTGCACAATCTGTATCCATCGCTGAAGTATTAGTGCCACTGTGTGACACTAGTGCATATTGCATGAGCTGCGAGCACGTGTCTTTTTTGTTTGTTGCATTGATTACATTTAAGAATTCTCAAGGCAATGCCAAACCTTCACTCCAGCGCTGTCCTCCAGACAGTCTCGTCCCTTCACCTGATGAAGGCCGCTTGTGTTGTGGCCGAAACGTCGTGAGTTTTGTTATTTTATTTTTTACCTACGTGACTTTACCCAATAGAACCAAAGAGAATGCCAAACCTGTTCATGAATTGTGGGGTCTTTGTCGCGCTGTGTTGCAATGCCCTCTAGCGGCCACCATCACTCAGTGCCGTCCATTCATTCGCTTCAATGGCCATTAACAAAGTTGTTCTAAGTTCAACTACGCTACGAACCCGGCCATCAGAGTTGGATTCCCGGCCAGCGAGTGATTGTCTGAATCGGTGTTTAAGTCCCAACGATAAACCCATATCCCTTCATCAATCCGCACCGACTAGCGTGGTGAAGTATGGTCCAACCAACTTCACCGACACGGCGTGGGGAGGAGGGAAGGCTTCAATCAAGCAGTGATTTTTTGGTCTGTAAAGACTAGAGTAGCGGACACGCGGTTATTATACATCATTTGAGCAAAGTGGTATCATTAACAAGTGCAGTCTAGACATAATTTTTGTTTTATCTTTTTTGTTTTTAAACACAGACGGTGAACGGATATTTAATAGGATCGTTATTCAAAGCTGCGTGCTCAATTGACAAACGTAAAAGCACAGCACTTTATTTTTAAAAATATATATATAGACTCCCGGGGCCGGCCCAGGACACGCTGGTGGCACTATATGCTCGGCTGGCCTGGGAATTCCCCCGGGAAGAGCTAGACTCTGTGTATAGCAGCGTATAGTCGTGTATAGTGTAGTGAATAGTGTAGTGTATAGTGTAGTAGTGCTGGAGTCTGTCGCTAGGGAAAGGGGGAGGTCTCGACCGCCTCTACTCAACACGGGGCTTGTCGCCGTGACCCTCACCAAACGAACGTGTTTCGTCTGCAATTAGAAATCGCCAAATGAGTAAAAATTGCACGCAGCAACAGCTTGTTTACATTTGGTGATTTTGTTTTAAAAAAAACCGGCGACCAACTCGCCGCTGATTGGTCCGAAGCCGACCGCGTGATTGCCAAGGGAACACTGGGCTGACACGGTGCAGCTTTACTGCAAACACTATCGAATGCTGCAAATACTGAATGAGGTTCCACATTGAGCTGAACGTGCAGTATTGCTGCAAATGCTGCGAAGAAGACCAACACTGGCCTGCGTTTCTGCAAATTGTTTATTGCAAAAAAGGCCCAGTTTAGGCTGCAAGTGCAGTATTGCTGCAATTTCTGCGGGAAGGCACACGTTGTGCTGCATTGCTGCAAATAACATAAGAAGCCAAACATTGAGCTGCAAATGTATTAATGGCAATACTGCACCGCGATGCCAAACCGAAATATCTCTGGTTCCAGGATCAAGCCGTTTGCCATGTTGCAGCAGTACAGTACTGCCTGATTGACAAACTGTCTAGGATTTTGTAGGCAGTAACTATAATATTATAGTCATGAAACCCAACACTATCTGTCCCCTCCATTTTCATATATGTTCAGATCACTGTTCTTCACGCACAGTCAATTATCATTGGCTGAACGTCCTTTTAATTGCATTACTCACTCATGTTGTACACAGTGTTAAGTTTAATTCTGTTCACGGCTAACCAGGGCGGTGAAGTGTGGTAAAGTCAAACAAATCCCCATAAACGGACGTGGCCATGCGGAGGTCTTCATCCAACAGTGGATTTACCAGAGGGCTGTAAATGACGAATCGAATTCTTAATGTAAATTATTGATGCGTGGAAATTGGTCCTTACTATGCACAATTGAGCGTACGTATTGATTATTTTCGATTCATGCAAATTGCATTCCACCCCACACCCCCTTCGGGTAGTAATGATGACCGAAATAAATGAGCCAACAGGAGAGATGGAGTGTGTGCAGATGCAACGAAGCAGACAGCAGGTCGGGTGAGAAAGTATATGGGCACAAAACAAAACGAGACGAACAGTACGGATGAAATAATAAAAGACGGGACAGAACCATACAGGCCGTAAGAAGTAAGGCGGACTAGAAAGTGTATACAAGGCAAGAACGGGCCGCACCAATACATAACTTGGCAGGATACAAGGCCGTATATTGCTATAAAATAGATTTCTGATTATATGATTGTGGTTATGGTTGTACTTTATAAATCCCTAATCTCTGCCATTACATACGATGAAACAAGAAAAGGTAAAAAAAAGAAAAACAGAGCAATGTAATACAATAACACTATTAGACATTATTGTTAAAAATAAACAAAAAGGCAATCCCATGTGTTCGTGAATTTTTAAAATATTTTAGGCAGGAAATGGCAGGAAATTCGTTTTCAAATTTAGATTTTTTTCTGGGGGGGGGGGGACCCCAGACCCCCTGGAAGATTTTGTCCCCCCCAATGTTGACTCCATGGCTACGGCCTTGGCAGGACAGATGTGACCATAAAAAAGGTGTAAAAGTGCAAACGAAACAATACAAACGAGACAGGCAGTAGAAATGAGACGGACAATGCATCTCAGACGATCGCAAACGAAACCTCAACAGAGATCCTTTTTTTGACTGCCCACTCACTTTAACGCGTAGGCTTTGGCGACCAATATCATCCACAAAATAGTTTTTGGGGGTTAGATTGCGTAAATATATAAATGTGTCGTTAAACCCGCCACCACCCGACAGCCAATTAGTAAGGTTTGTCATGTAAAGAGAACGTGGCCAATTCGTCACTAGTACAGCACACCGGTGTGTTGGAGAGCAAAGCCACAACATTTACAATCTGAGTATGACATTTCGCCGTACTAAACATAATTTTAACCGTTCGGATAGCTACAGACTTAGTGCTGCTTGTAAGCGAATCATTAAGTCATACATTGTTTAAATGCATGCCTATACAGGTCACCATGCTTCAATAGGGATTACCGTTGAACAGTAACAGGGCTATTTTAGTGCACACAATCGACAGGAAGTACAATAACAATGGGTGCGTTGCTTACTATACAAATAGCCCAGACGGCAATGGATACCCATAGTCATGTATATGCATTCATTAATTCCCCCCCACCACTTCAAGCAAGAAGTGCTCACAAGTCATCACAGCTCTATTTAAGGAACGAAACAGGAGGATTTCTCTACAAATCTGGCTTTCGCCTGATGAAGCTAGTTGTAATTATTGGCGGAACGTCGTACTCAGATGTAAATGTTGTGGCTTTGCTCTCCAACACACCGGTGTGCTGTACTAGTAACGAATTGGCATGTTTTGTTTACGTGATAAACCTTAATAATTGGCAAGGCCGGGTGGTGGCGGGTTTAACGACACATTTATATATTTACCCTCAAATCGTGCCAGCTGATCGAATCACAGAAGATGTAATTGATGAAGCTAATCGCAGGGCCCTGTGCAAATCATGTGTACGAATCTGGAATAATACAGAGTGCTTCAAAAAAATGGAAACACTTACATGGTACTATCGTTTTTAATGGAAAACGAACGGATAATAATAATACACTGTAACATGATAACAAATGTAATGTTAACAGCTGCAAAAAGCCAAAGAGTCTCCACTTGTTCGCCATCATTGTCAACGCGTGCCTGGAATCTTTTCCAGGTGGTCTTCAGAGCCCGGAGGTACATTGTATTTTTGCAAATTCCCAGAAGTGTTCACATGTTTTTTTGTTGGTGATCACCCCAGGTAATAATAATCATCATCATCATCGTCAAACACCACCGCCGCAAGCCAATCCCGACACTGCATTCAGTTGCTGGCGTCCGTGCCGCATCAACCGCGAATCCCGCTGCCGTCTGCAAATTCGCCGCAGTGTTCGCTTAGTGTTATCACTACGGGAGGGGGTGGGGGTTGATGTCGCGCATGCGTGGCCCAGGGATTCACTGCCGCCACTGGGGGGGGTAACGGCTCCCGACAACAGCCTCGGCGCTCCCCTCGGACTCTCGTGGCAGCAGCAGCAGCAGCGCGAGAAGCAGTCGAGTCGAGGAGCGTGCTCTTTACTACCGGCGTGGTTGTTGTTGTTGTGGAGGGTGGTGGTGGAGGGGGGAGAGAGAGGACGGGAGCCGCGTGAAGGAGGAGGGAGAGTGGAGGGGGAGTGAGTGAGGGAGGAGGAGGAGGTGGTGGTGGTGCTTGGTGCAGCCACCATGCTGCTCGTGCTGCCGCTGATGACGCTGCTGCTCCTGTTTCTGGCCGTGGCTGGAGAGGATGGAGCGGGCCCTGTTGGTGAGCAGTGGACACCCCCCCCCCCCGATAACCCTTGAATTATTTGACCAGGTTGGGGGGGCCGGGGGGGGCGGTTCGGGAAGTCCTCTGTGAGGGGGGTCACCGGTGGACAATCGTGCGGAGTCAGAAGGTCCTGTGGAGTCGTGCGTTAACCAGGGTGCAAGTGTTTGTTCAAGGGTGTTTCGGGGATCCAAAGGGGATGCTGTAAGCCGTGGTGGTCTAAGGGTCCCACACGGGCCAGAAGCTCCAACGTGGGATGTTCATGATTTGACGCTGGAGCGAGTGCTCTCGGAGGTTTAAAGGGTCCACGAATGTTGGCCCATGTTGATGTCTATAGGAAACGTCCACGTTGGTGCCATAGATATGAGATGGTTGTATTAGTACTGTGTGGGACACGGATGTCCCGTGAGCCTCCCTATATTCTAAGGAGTGTGTGTGGTGGTGGAGGGGGGGGGAGACCAACATCAATGGATGGACGATGTCCAATCGAGCAACTTTTGTGTTCGTTTTGTGTTGTACATTTTGCATGCGAGGCAGCGTGACACAGCGACGATTAAAGTGCATTCAATTCGGAGAAGTGCTAGCTTCGAACAAAACAATATATACAGGCACTGCGCGTTCTTGTTTGTGTTACTGTACTGCCATTGCATGCAGAGGGGGGGTGGCAAAGAGGATGGATGGAGGTCGCAGATGTTTTTTTTGTGTTGGAGGGGATGGAGGGACAGATTGACATTGGTCCCGAGGGACTGGACGAATCCATCCATGTGTTTAATTACGCGCTTGCAGCGTTTCAAACGAATGAATGGATGATGAAAGTGTTTTCTGCTTCGCGTTTCCAATTGCCAGGGCTCTCTCTCTTCGTTAGCCCATTCATCCTATTCATTCGTCTGAGATGTGATGATGGTTGCCCCTTGTGTGTTGTGATTCTTTACACGTGTGTAACTGTGCCCACGTGTGTGTGTGTTGATTGTGTATTTTAAGTTGTGTTTGTCTGCTTTTGTGTGTTTTGTTATGCCCCCTGGTTAATGTGGCCGCGACTGGCATGGTTCACGTGGTCTCATCTTTGTCCTTTGTAGCGCGCGCGCGTGTGCGTGTGTGATTTATTTTGGAAAAGATTTACATCAATTGTGTGGTCCACCAATTTGAACTACGTTGTGTTTTATTGCGTTAAGACGCTCGCGTTGGAAGCTCAAAACAAAGATTTCGGCAACGACAACAAAAATAATCGCAGAGCCCAACATTTATTCCACTCCCATTGATTTTTTTGGGCCCTTCAGTCATAAAGATTTGAAAAGCGCCATCTGTCGGCCAATCGTCTGCCCACTTGGCTGAATTGTTTGTTACGCGTTAATTAATCTATAAAGCTCATTTAAGTATGTTTAGTTTGTAAACATTGATTATACTGTTGTGGAATAATTAACATTTTTGAAAGGCATTCCCTTATGCCACATCCCTTTTTCGGACCAAAACAAAAGTAGCCATCTCATTGAGCTGTAATGCAACAGCAAAGGCAAATGAACGAACTAATGTATGTGCATATAAAGTGTTTCTAATTATTATGTACTCGTGTTCGAGATTATAAACTCTATGTTCTGCAGTAGTCCTGATTTACTGAGCGAGATTGTTTTACACTGCAATTACAAAATGTAAATCGGTGCCTATAAAGCAAGCTTCCAACAATGACCTTGTCATGGCTGTAATTAGGTTCAAGGAAAATTGCCTTCCACATTATCCTTGGGTCGCCCTGAATCTGTAGCAGACTCATCCCCCGGGCAGCCTTTCCCAAGGACCTTTCGCGCTTTCCCTCCATAGGGATAATACGCTAGGCTCTATTGATTCCACTTCTTTAATAGCAGAATGCCCCTAGTTTTACTTGGAGAAACCCCCCCCCCTTTTTTTACTTAATACATTAATCTCCATGGCTTTGTTAACATCCTCGCTTGCCTTTTGGCTTCTTGAATAATCTTCAGATGTAATGCTGGCGACTCGGTTCATTTTGGCCGCACGGTAATTGAATGGGATGGAGGTAGTTTGTGCGCTGTGGCCCTTTTTGTTGTTGTTGTGAAAATCCCTGGAGGGTGCAGCGCACCTGCACCTAATGCTGCGTCGTGCCTGACCAGCACCCCACTGGAAAGCAGCGCACTGCAGAGCAATATCTCATCGTGATGCAGCATCCTAAGTGCCCGCGCGCACCGCTGCTGCCGATTGAATCTTCCGCTTATCCCACTTTTAAAAAAGAGGGTAAGCATCCCAAATTAAATTGACCTCAAGCTACAGGCTTGCCGTGGTGTTATGGTCAGTGCATTGGAGTTGCACCTCAGAGGTCACCAGTCTGATTCGTTCTCCCGGCGCGGCAGTTGAAACGATGGGCAGGTTTCTGAAATTCCCGCCCCTCCCACTTCCCACTTCCGTTCACCCAGCAGTATAAATGGGTACGCCATAGTTTATCGGCAGGTAGCGTGTAGAGTAGGGTAAAGTGTGGGTACAGCTACAGTGAGGGAAAAAAGTATTTGATCCCCTACTGATTTTGTACGTTTGCCCACTGACAAAGAAATGATCAGTCTATAATTTTAATGGTAGGTTTATTTGAACAGTGAGAGACAGAATAACAACAACAAAATCCAGAAAAACGCATGTAAAAAATGTTATAAATTGATTTGCATTTTAATGAGGGAAATAAGTATTTGACCCCCGCTCAATCATAAACATTTCTGCTTCCCAGGTGTCTTTTATACAGGTAACGAGCTGAGATTAGGAGCACACTCTTAAAGGGAGTGCCCCTAATCTCAGCTTGTTACCTGTATCAAAGACACCTGTCCACAGAAGCAATCAATCAATCAATCAGATTCCAAACTCTCCACCATGGCCAAGACCAAAGAGCTCTCCAAGGATGTCAGGGACAAGATTGTAGACCTACACAAGGCTGGAATGGGCTACAAGACCATTGCCAAGCAGCTTGGTGAGAAGGTGACAACAGTTGGTGTGATTTCGCAAATGCAAGAAACACAAAAGAAATGTCAATCTCCCTCGGCCTGGGGCTCCATGCAAGATCTCACCTCGTGGAGTTGCAATAATCATGAGAACGGTGAGGAATCAGCCCAGAACTACACGCGAGGATCTTGTCAATGATCTCAAGGCAGCTGGGACCATAGTCACCAAGAAAACAATTGGTAACACACTACGCCGTGAAGGACTGAAATCCTGCAGCGCCCGCAAGGTCCCCCTGCTCAAGAAAGCACATATACATGCCGGTCTGAAGTTTGCCATTGAACATCTGAATGATTCAGAGGACAACTAGGTGAAAGTGTTGTGGTCAGATGAGACCAAAATGGAGCTCTTTGGCATCAACTCAACTCGCCGTGTTTGGAGGAGGAGGAATGCTGCCTATGACCCCAAGAACACCATCCCCACCGTCAAACATGGAGGTGGAAACATTATGCTTTGGGGGTTTTTTCTGCTAAGGGGACAGGACAACTTCACCGCATCAAAGGGACCATGGACGGGACCATATACCGTCAAATCTTGGGTGACAACCTCCTTCCCTCAGCCAGGGCATTGAAAATGGGTCGTGGATGGGTATTCCAGCATGACAATGACCCAAAACACACGGCCAAGGCAACAAAGGAGTGGCTCAAGAAGAAGTACATTAAGGTCCTGGAGTGGCCTAGCCAGTCTCCAGACGTTAATTCCATAGAAAATCTGTGGAGGGAGCTGAAGTTTCGAGTTGGCAAACGTCAGCCTGGAAACCTTGATGACTTGGAGAAGATCTGCAAAGAGGAGTGGGAGAAAATCCCTCCTGAGATGTGTGCAAACCTGGTGGCCAACTACAAGAAACGTCTGACCTCTGTGATTGCCAACAAGGGTTTTTGCCACCAAGTACTAAGTCATGTTTTGCAGAGGGGTCAAATACTTATACTGGTAGGAACGAAGTTGTAAACTGAGTGTACCAGCCTGTAATAGATTAATGTGTCCGTCCGTCCGTCCCCTTTCAATACTTTAACGAAGTGAAATCTCGTGCTGTTGGGATGTAAAAATAAAATTGCGCAACATTCCAATGTTCCTACCAGCCCACCCTGCAGGGACCTGTTTTCCCTCCTTAAAATGCAAATCAATTTATAACATTTTTGACATGCGTTTTTCTGGATTTTTTGTTGTTATTCTGTCTCTCACTGTTCAAATAAACCTACCATTAAAATTGTAGACTGATCATTTCTTTGCCAGTGGGCAAACGTACAAAATCACCAGGGGATCAAATACTTTTTTTCCCTCACTGTACCTCTAACAAGGCACCTGACTCGCGTGGAAGAATAGGCCAGCTACCCTCTAGCGGAGTCGGTTCTGCCAGAAGTGGCGTGAGGAAGAACTTTCCGGTGCGAAAGAAGTTCAACATGCATACGATGTGGCCCTTAGCATGTGCAGGATACTTCTTTGTTCCATTACGCCTAGGCGGGGGACGGGTGCTCATTTCCGCTCCCATTGCACTGTCCGGCGCCTGCCAAAAAGACGGCGTTTACCGGACGCGTTGTAAACTAAATCGTTGCAGATGCGGTGGCTGTCGCGGTGCACGTAAGGGACGTCCTGACGCATTTGCCCGTCGAGGGGGCCTCCGTTTGGGCCCTGGAGGAGCAGACGGTGCAGGCCGCTCGGGTGACATCACTTGCGGGGGCTGCCCAGCTGTCCTTGAGCCTACGCCACTCTGCCCAACCCCCCCTCCTCCTCCTCTTGGTGAAAGGCTCCGGTTATGTGCCTTCTACCCTCCAGTGGCAGATAATCAACGTCCCACGTGAGTCACAATATTAAATAAATAAATTGACGCAACAAGGACTTCTTTGTGCTGCCTACCTCAGTAAATGACTTGCACTTGTTGAGGTTTTCAGTAAACAAGCCAAAAAGGAATGATTACAAAAAGCCCTGCTTGCTATGTGAGCCCATTACACATTGCAAGAAGTATTTGCTCTTCTTCAGGGCATTTTTGGCTTAGAACCAAAACAACAAGTGTTCTGTATCGTCTTAGCTACCAGAAGTCACCCAATCCTGCGGGTCCACATTGAGCCAATTCCCATATAAAGCTGGTGGGTTGTTGCAATGTTGACTTGCGGCAATTTGTTGTCTCAATTGTGTTTGCATTACAGTGGCGGCTACTTTAAACGTTCACCTACTTCCTGAGGATCCTGCCCAGCTGACTGTCTACAGGGACCTGGTGACAGTTTCCTCCAGAGTTAGAGGTGTGACCTTGACCATTTAGTATGTATTATGTTTTATTACCATGTCGGTCAATAGGGTTAAAGTCCACTCTGTGTCCTAATCATATATTGCATGGTGAATTGTTCATGTCTCTTGGGGACAGCCGTTTCAAAATAGGCAAAAAAAATGTGTGGCTGTTTGTGTTTCTCTCTTGTGATGAGACTTTGTAGGATGAACGTTGAGATTTCTAAGGGCACTAGGTGACCAATAAGGTCTGAATTGGTCTGTAATAAGATAGGTACTGATAAGGGGTTGACAGGTATGTGTACGCTACAGATATAATGAGTAAAATAATGTAATATACATTATTGAATCAATGCAAACACAGTTCTACTGTATGCACTTTACATTTTCAGTTCCCAAACATATTTGGCAAGCCGTCCCTTGTGTAGGTTTTCATAAGTCGGCAACATGTTATTGATATTACACAATTGAAAATCACGTTCTCATGTAACCTCACTTGTCGACATCTCCCTCACCCACATTAATTACAATTGTATATCCGTAAAAAAAGCATTTATGCTAGGGGTGTTATCTTCATTGATGTAATATTCCTCAATATATGTTTCCCTATGCTAACATTTTTTTAAAGTAATATTAACCATGTTTGTACACAACTGGTACACACCCTCTGAGCATGGCCTGTTATTGGTTTGACATCATTACGATTAAATTCCATTCATCACGTGTAACTTAATTCTACTTTAAACGTCGCCACTTCATCCTAACTTAATATTTTTCACAACATATAAAGTAAGTAAAAAAAAATTCCTGTTTGAGTAGGATACATTTTTTGAAAGACTTACACTTTTTATTCTATTGCTTTTACACACTCGTGAATCGAATAATCAACACCAATTTGAACCTAAATTTATTTTAGAACTAAAAACTAAACTATTTTCCTTTTACCAGGTAAGGCCCACTAAGCTATAACGCTCTTTTTCAGAAGCGACCTGGCCACAAATAGCTGAATGAAGTAGCTTATCATGTGGAAATGCATAGCATCCAAATACTATAAATGTATATTGTTTCTAAATGTGGAGGGGAAAAACCGGCGGACCCGGAGAAAAAAATCCATGCGATCACGGGGAAAGAGACATGCAAACTCCAAATATACTGGCATCAGACGAGGTAGTTAACATCTCGCCACCATGGTGCCCAAAACTGGCACGAGTCAAAACTGTGTTCTGCATTGCAGGTCACAAGTGGCATTCTGCAGCACAGCTTCACCCCGGTTCCCTGGTGCTGCCGCGAAACACCAGCTACAGTGACCTCGAAGCGTACCTCACCGTGTCCACGACTGCAGATGAGCTCGACCTCTTCCCTTTCCCGCTGGGAACGGAGGTCAACGCCACTGGTGAGCAGCGTACATTGTATAGCCCTCCGATGTATTTCCTGATTTACGAGTGTTTTTTTAGCATGATGTCTTGCCTTTTCGCCCCACGTGATGGAAGCTTCTTGAACAGTTCCTCGACGTGCTGGGAACTTCTTCGGGAACAATTCCTGAAGGCGCTCACAGCAGGTGGGGTGAAATGTTGGACGTACCAAAAAATACGCGGTTCAACCCGAAAACTCATTGGAGAGCTGTACAGCAAAACCTGCGACAACATATACAGTAGTAAAGTGTATATTTATCAATTTCGGTGAATGCTGGATCCGGGATTATATATTGTTCTGTGTTGGGTGTTGGTGGCATGTAACATATCAGTCAAGTGACTTAGATTGTTGTTCCACATTGGCTGTGGCAGTGTAACAGCATGTATGTTAACCATCCGTTAGCTTGCAAAAAAGTTGGAATTATGGTTATTTTGTTGCCGTTCAAGAAAAACACATGGGGGCGGAGTGATGGCGCAGTAGTTTACTTAGCCACAGCTGACCCCTCCAGTGACAAAATGTGGTGAAGCATTTCACACGACCCCCATGATCAACATGGTGTAGAGAGGCTGTCATTCAGCAGTGGTTGACACAACTGATTTTTTAAATTCAGATAAGGACATTTATAGTACAATTAAATACCTCCGCTTGTCAAAGTGTCTTGTATCTCATCTCAACCCTTCATTCCGTTGCCCTTATGGCAGTCTCACCTAGGGAACCCCTAAGTGGCAGCTGTCCCTACTCGGCACAAGGCGTACGCTGCACAAGCCTGAGATTGGGTGTTGTCTGTCAGCAGGGGGCGATGCTATTATACATATATATTTTCACAACTAATTATTGTAAACCTAACTTCTTACAGTGTGGTGTGTTCTGACACGGAGATGTCCCCATCTTATTCATAATCCCCTTATCGTTCATTTACAATACAAAAACTTGAGGAACCTATTTGTCTTTCGTCGCTGTGACCCCGTACATCGAGCCCAGCGCCGGCGGTCCGCCGAGCTGACACGCGTGCCGCTTGCGCTCGCAGGCACAAACGGGCTGCTGAAGTTGATCCCGTCGGGCGCCGCTTGCCTCCGGCTGTCGAAACACGGCAGCCGGGAATCCAACGTGATGGTGGCTGGACCTGTCCAGCTGTCGCTCGCCCTCCCGCCTGGCGCCAGCCTCCGCGACGGTGACACCGGCGTCGTTTGGGAGCTTGACTCCAGCATCGGTGGGGCTATCATCGGCGGTGCTTTGATATGATGTAAACCGTGGTTTGCTTACCAGTTGTACGGCCTTGTTGCGGTCAGCAGAGGGCAGTACTGTACAGCTAAATCCATGACATTGTACTATGATCCCCACCTTGAGCCCACATTGACCAGCATGGTGAAGTATGGTCAAGCCGGCAAAACTCACATTGGGTCACATTGTAATGGGAAGGCTCTCATTCAGCATTCCAGTTATATATTAGGCATGTAATGATTCATAACCACCCACCACTTCCTCTCCCATACAATTTGATGAGTTGCATTTATTTTATGTCTTGCTTATGAGCATAAGCAAGACATAAAATAAATGCAACTCATCAAAAAACCAAGACTACAAATGAGCATTTGTAGTCTTGGTTTTTTTACTCTAATCAATTGACATTTCTTGAAAAATTCTAGAAATAGAAGAATCATCGATTATATTATGCATGCTTTCATATGTTTGTCTTGAGCATAAAAAAATGCAGTTAATGAATCAATCCATGATTGTGTGCCTAATAGATATACATTGTGAGAATATTTGGTACATTTGGGCAACCGATGTAACCGCAGTTGTATGCCACATTAACCCAGAGTAAGAGCCATTTTTTTTAGGGTAAAGTTACTGTTCCCATTTACTGTGAATACAAATAATTATTGTAATGATATTTTATCAGGTATACTTGTAAGCACGCAATCGGCTGTGACATCTGGGCATGTTGTATGAACGTCAGCCTTTAACCTAAAACGTCACTGCAATCAAATCCAGTGAACTTCCCGGGTTGGTACTTCAACTCATTCATATTCACGAGTTTCCAACGCTGTTCCAAGGCCCCTCGTCACCCCTGAGTCACCATTTCCTTTACAGCATTGGCTACCTCTTTGCAGCGCCTTTCAAAGGTTTTCAAGAGCGTTTCGTAATTTACCAGCATCTGTTAAGTCATCACGGGTAGAGAAAACGGTAAGTGTCCACTATTGCTTCTTGGAATCTTGTGCAAGAGGCTGCTGATGAAACCTGTGACGACCCTCTTGCTCATCACTGGCTCTTCTGGTACCTTTCAGTAAGAGTCGCGAGCTGCACACTAACGACTGCGTGGCTGTGACACGCAGGCATTCATGGCTGCTTGGCTCTGCTGTGTTGAATTGTGAAATTGCAACTGCCGCTACTAGTTTTGTACTGTACTTACTTTTCACTCGTATTTAATAATTAAGATGTACATGCAGTTCTCACAAGTTTTTCCGCTTGAGAATTTTACTTGCGAATGGAAACCAATACAACAAAAATCTCACTAAGGGCATTGGGAGTGGAATGCTGCACGCACGGTTATTTAATATTAATACTGTATTCAGCGAACGTCACGCCATGATTGTTGAAGCGATAAGGAAGCATTAGCTGCCATGTGGTTTGAAGGACGTATGGCTCTTCTGATAATTTAGTGCATTCGCGTTCAATGCACAGCAACACAATTAAATTAATTTAGGAAATTACGGGCATATTATACTCTTTGGTTTTTTCGGTAAAGTCACGTAGGTAAAATAAAAATAACATAAAAGAAAACAACTAAATTAAATCGCGACGTTTCGGAGGCAACACAAGCTTCCGTCTTCAGGTGGAACAGAGACAACAAAGTCCGCTGTATCAAGTGATACAGCGAAATCTAAAATTACGGGAATATTGTTTTGTTTACGCACTATGTTCGCTGTTATGTAGACTGCATACTTATACTATACACATGATTTCTTAATTTTTGGTGTTTAAACACTTAACTAAGTATATCATTTCATATGTATTACCTGTAAGCCAATTATAAAAGCATCAAAGTGTTACATAAGACCAATGAGCCAACAACTCCGAGTATCGTGGATTCATGTCCAGACAGCAACCCGTGATTAAATCTGATTCTCAAGAGTAGCGAGCTGATGGTCTCAGCTTACCCAATGCCTGCAACAAAAAAACATTGTATTACATGTATTTTTTTTGACTTGATTAAGGTACTTTGTAGTTTTGAGAAGAAAAAAAAATGTTTAACTGCCATGTGACAAAGATTTTTCTGCATCAGTGTTCCTAATGAGTTCTTTGTTACAGGACATGCCGATCATACATTTGGAACAAAATCTTTGTTACTAAAAAATAATCCATTCCGGAAGACGGTCCATGTACAGTGAGGGAAAAAAGTATTTGATCCCCAGCTGATTTTGTACGTTTTCCCACTGACAAAGAAAAGATCAGTCTATAATTTTAATGGTAGGTTTATTTGAACAGTGAGAGACAGAACAACAACAAAAAAATCCAGAAAAACGCATGTCAAAAATGTTATAAATTGAGTTGCATTTTAAAGAGGGAAATAAGTATTTGACCCCTCTGCAAAACATGACTTAGTACTTGGTGGCAAAACCCTTGTTGGCAATCACAGAAGTCAGACGTTTCTTGTCGTTGGCCACCAGGTTTGCACACATCTCAGGAGGGATTTTGTCCCACTCCTCTTTGCAGATCTTCTCCAAGTCATTAAGGTTTCGAGGCTGACGTTTGGCAACTCGAACCTTCAGCTCCCTCCACAGATTTTCTATGGGATTAAGGTCTGGAGACTGGCTAGGCCACTCCAGGACCTTAATGTGCTTATTCTTGAGCCACTCCTTTGTTGTCTTGGCCGTGTGTTTTGGGTCATTGTCATGCTGGAATACTCATCCACGACCCATTTTCAATGCCCTGGCTGAGGGAAGGAGGTTGTCACCCAAGATTTGACGGTATATGGTCCCGTCCATGGTCCCTTTGATGCGGTGAAGTTGTCCTGTCCCCTTAGCAGAAAAACACCCCCAAAGCATAATGTTTCCACCTCCATGTTTGACGGTGGGGATGGTGTTCTTGGGGTCATAGGCAGCATTCCTCCTCCAAACACGGCGAGTTGAGTTGATGCCAAAGAGCTCCATTTTGGTCTCATCTGACCACAACACTTTCACCCAGTTGTCCTCTGAATCATTCAGATGTTCATTGGCAAACTTCAGACGGGCATGTATATGTGCTTTCTTGAGCAGGGGGACCTTGCGGGCGCTGCAGGATTTCAGTCCTTCACGGCGTAGTGTGTTACCAATTGTTTTCTTGGTGACTATGGTCCCAGCTGCCTTGAGATCATTGACAAGATCCTCCCGTGTAGTTCTGGGCTGATTCCTCACCGTTCTCATGATCATTGCAACTCCACGAGGTGAGATCTTACATGGAGCCCCAGGCCGAGGGAGATTGACAGTTCTTTTGTGTTTCTTCCATTTGCGAATAATCGCACCAACTGTTGTCACCTTCTCACCAAGCTGCTTGACAATGGTCTTGTAGCCCATCCCAGCCTTGTGTAGGTCTACAATCTTGTCCCTGACATCCTTGGAGAGCTCTTTGGTCTTCGCCATGGTGGATAGTTTGGAATCTGATTGATTGATTGCTTCTGTGGACAGGTGTCTTTTATACAGGTAACAAGCTGAGACTAGGAGCACTCCCTTTAAGAGTGCTCCTAATCTCAGCTCGTCACCTGTATGAAAGACACTTGGGAGCCAGAAATCTTTCTGATTGAGAGGGGGTCAAATACTTATTTCCCTCATTAAAATGCAAATCAATTTACAACATTTTTGACATGCGTTTTTCCGGATTTTTTTGTTGTTATTTTTTCTCTCACTGTTCAAATAAACCTACCATTAAAATTATAGACTGATCATTTCTCTGTCAGTGGGCAAACGTGCAAAATCAGCAGGGGATCAAATCCTTTTTTTCCCTCACTGTATAAAAACGTGAAATATAATGCGTAGCTAACAATTGAAACGTGAGCTAGCGACGTTGGACAGTTGACATTGGCTGCGGCAAACTCTGGTGTCGTGCCGTGTGTGCGTCAGGCGTGTGGAGGAAAACGGGGCTGGCACAGATAAAGCTCTCGGGAGACACCCTGCTGTGGATGTACATGGCCTTCAGCACTGGCTGCTGGCTCCTTGCCTCTCCGGACAGAACTGCAAGTACGACCATCCTGTGTTTAACAACAAAAAAAATGCTTCCCTTACATATATATATATATAAAAAAACACTTTCAGGCAGGGGTGGGGAACATTTATACCGTAAGATACGACATTTTCAACGTACATTTGCTGGGCCACATGAATTGTCACTAAACCTTGTTCACACGAGTGCTATGTGTTGAATTGGTGCTGAGAGCTGCTGAAAAGACAACAGGTGACTGAGGCTGTTAAAATATAAAGTGTTGTCATGTCGAAAATATTGCACCCCCCCCCTAGTACCAAAATTAGTTTGGCTAAGATACTTGCAGTGAAGAATGAATATCGTTTCTGGGCCGTTTTTGAAGTGATCTAGCCTCATGTGGCCAGGGGCTGTATGAAATGAAGCATTCTGTCTGTGGACTGTTCCCCATCCCTGCTATAAAACGAATATTGTATTCTCAAAATGTGCAAATAAAAAAGGTGGTGTGGATGGGTATAGTAAACTTTTAAAATGCTGTGGCGCCTGCTTGCTTGGTGATTGCCTGTGTTGATGTCTGCGCATGTTCGTTTTCACAGTAATTGCTACGTCTGATACGAAAAGTGACATGCCGAGCTACCACACCATCCTACTGCTCGCCATTCTAGGCGGAGTGCTGCTCATCATCCTCTTCCTGCTTTGCCTGGTGATGTATTACTGCAGGTAGTTACAAGCCCTCAGTTCAGTGATTTGTGTCAAAATTCAGTGTCAAGAGCAATGTGATAAATTATGGACACAGTTAAGTGTGAATTGTCTTGTCTGACACAGGAGGAAGCGATCGAGGGAGAGGCTGCGAAAGTTGCCGCTGTCATCGCCAGCAGACACGTTACCACTTTCCAGGCGGGAGCAGGGTACGTCCACCTCCTACGCCAACCTGGGTGCCATTAGCACTGCCACGTCCAGCCGGGAGGAAGCAGGGATGAGCTCGCAAATGCTTAAGCTCTGCTCAAGCTCTGCAGCCGCCTCTCCGGAATTTGATTTTTCAATCGGGGACCATGGTGACACGTTTCTGGGATCGGCCGACACCCTGCCAGTAAAAATGGGCTGCACGCTGCGAGGCGCTGATGGCTGGTCGGAGAGTCTGCAGTTGCTGGGTTCGGCTTCAGATGTCTTGTTGGAGAACTTGAGCAGTGCCAGGGCATGCAGGTCCCTGGCTGAGGACAGCAACCGAAGCGTTCGCTCGGCGCCGGTAGCCACTGAAAACATAGCCATGACATCGGTATTGATAGCGACAGCTGCGAGCCATCGTTCTCTACTGGCAGATGATGATGCTGCATCCGACTCCAGGCAGACTTCGGGGAATTTGGCAGCAACGCCGCTCGCTCACTCAGCCGATGACCTGCTGATGGACCGGAAGGTTCCCGAATGCTTTCTGACGAGATCCGTCGATCACTTAGGCATTCTGGGATCACCGTCCAGGCCCGGACAGCTCTTTCTCTTTGGCTCTGTAAGCCACGTTAATGACAAAATAAATGGAAAGATGGTGCAAACTTTGGTGATCCCTTCCCAGTGTGTGACGCTGCCCACAGACCATCCTTTACTCTGTGCCAACGGTGCCATTTCGTCGGAGCAGCCGTCATGGGTTTCTAACAATAACCAGACCCAGGCAGCGGACGCATGTCAGTCTTCCAGGGTGCAAGCGTGGGAGCCACGCCGTTTAGATATGCCCACAAATGGATTGGAGGTCCCTGTAGCAACTGCGATGAATGGGGAACTGCAGCCGGTGCCACACGGCACTGCCGCCCTGCTGGAGCTGAAGGAAGTGAAGCCCCTGAAGCATCCCAAGGCCTGGTTCGTGGCACTAGACGGCTCCGTCAATGCTCAAGTGCGGCACTCGTACATCGACCTCCGCAACGACGCGAGTCTCGACTCCGGATTGAACCTCAGCGAGGGAAAAAAGGGCAGGCGGAAGGCGGTGCCCGTTGCCAGTCGCCTCGCGGACAACGGAAAAAGTGCAGGCCGACGCCAGGAAGAAGGCAAGCGGGAAGGCACACAGTCCGCCGTGGAGGCGCCGCCATCTTACACCCAGCTGGTGTTTTTGGACGAGATGGACCAGAACAGCGGCAGTGAAAGCGGCACGGCCACCTGTTCCCCGGAAGAAGGCTCGCTGAGGCCTCTGCTGGGCACCGAGGCCAGCGCGGCCGACGCTGCCTACGCGCTCACGTCGTCGATCGACACGGAGAGCCCGGCAGACGTGGACATGAACACGAGCCAGAGCGAAGAGGGAAAGTTTACGCAGGAAACTCATGACGGACCCGAAGCGCATGACGGACCCAACGGGCATGACGAACCCCACGGGGATGACGGACCCCATGGGGATGACGGACCCCCCGACGGGGATGACGGACCCCCAGACGGGGATGACGGCGGTGAAGGCGGTGATGGGACAAAGAGTCGGTGGCAGAAGCGGGAGGAGAGACCACTGATTGCCTTTAATCTACAGTAAAACAATGTTTTGTCCAGATCAGTGAAGGTAGCGTTAACGTCGGCTTTGACGCTCAAGGACAAAGTCCTCAGCTTTTCAAACGTGCTCAGAGTTATCAAGTTAAGGCAGAATGCTGCCACCTCTTTGTTTACCGAAATTACCAAACACCAATCCTGTAAACAGTGCCCCTGACCGCCAGCCTAGACTACATGATGCTTAAAGCATACAGACTTGTATTGAAAGTGAAGTGCTTTACTTTTTAATTGCCTTGAAGTCATGCTGTCGTGTCATGTGGGTGTTGGGCCAGGTGTCAGTAAAATGGACACTTGCCACTTGCCTTGATACCAGATTATTTTACCCAATGTAATGCAACTGTAGCTTGTAATGTATGTATTGTAAATGTGCAAGTTGAGGACAAGGATGAATGATTAGAGGGAACTTAAAAGCAGTGTGATGGAATTGTGTTTTTTTAAGGCTGCAAATGCATAATCATTTTGCTTTTTGTTTTAGTCATGTATTCAGTTTTCTTTTTGTACCTATTTATTATTCAATGTTTTAATCTGCATATTGACAAAAGCACTTGTAAATGTGACCTTTATAGTTATTTTTTTTATATATATAAATCACTGTAGAAATGTGTTTTCTGTTATTTTACAGCACCCAGGAATCAACTGCCACATTGGGTGCTGGGCAGATTTTAAATTCTAATGCCAGAGCTGTATTTTCATTGCCATATGGACACCTTGTCCTATTTATGCAACTGCTGTGTGGACAGGATGGTTGTAATCAGGTGAACATTAATTATGCGTTTTCCAGTCTGCATACAGATTCTGTGCATTTAAATAAAGCTTGTACCAACATGTCTATACATATCCTTATTCTTGGTTCTTTCGGGAAAGTCACGTTGAAAGGAAACAATAAAATAATCAAATATATATAAAACAATAAAATTCTCACGACGTTTCGACTGCAACACAAGCAGTCATCATCAGGTGTGAAAACCAACGGCAAGAACATTTGAAAGAAGTGGCGTTATTTATTTTTAAACGTTAGCACCACAGATAGCGATTTGACAGTTTGTTTAGATGGACGAGTCCATCTAATGGACGAGTCCATCTATGTTCGGAAAAGAGGGGGGAGACGAAAAATTAATGTATGCTGTCTGAAAGCCACCGTAAGCGTGAACAATCAATTAAGACCCGGAATGGTTTATCAAACCCTTCCAATGATTGCTAAGGCAGATTACATCTTCTCGGTTGAAATTGTCTCTGTGTTTGTATATGTGGATAGCCTCATGAACGAATCTCTCATGGTGGCCAGATGGCTTGCACTTGAATTGTTTTTGGTAGTTAGTGTTTGCTTTTGGTATATGTTAGCTACTTTGAGCGTCCATGAAATTATTTGGTTTAAGTCCATGCAATTTAAATGCTGTGTCTCAGCTATCATCAATGATGTCGCGTTTTACCACTTGTTGGGTCACTCATCACCCGTCACAAGTCTGATTTATTGCTCAAGTGAGTATTGAGTGCTCATCTGTTTGTGGCCCTGAGCCACTGGTCGAAATGTCACATTCGTATGATGGGGGCGCGTCAATCCATGTGACAGCTAATAGTTGGCTTCTCCACAAACAAGTTCTGACTATATTGACCCTGGAGGGATGATGGGCTGAATCAACCCCTAACCAGGATTTGAACTCGCAACCTTTCGAGAGCGAGTCGCTCACTCAACTGTGATGAGGCAACTGAATTGAATTAATCGCTGCTCAGGACAAAGTTATGGTTTAGGTATAAGTAATGTAAGGTTGAGCATTATACTGTCACTATACAGACACGACCTTATCATTTATATTATAAACGTTAATTAAATTAAATTGTACCGTAAATTCAGCAATCCTAATTGCCAAAAATGAAGCAACCCAGTTGCAGTCGACTGACCAAGTCAACAAGATACACTTGATAATTGCATTTCAACAAAAAGACAGTTTTTAATATTCAGACTCTAAATGTACACTTAGTTAATAATAATTATTTTAAAAAAACTACAGGTTAAATTTCAAATGAATGTTAAGAGCATTGTAAAGCGTAAGGTACACGGGGAACATGAAACACGAGCTTGTTTGCCCGTCCAAGGACGAGTGTATTTTGCAGTAAATCTGAAATACTCAATAGAAAAATTGTGCAGCTCATGATTATTAATGAGGGGGAGTTGCCCCATGTGGAGTGACGTCACCCGCTAATGGTATTTGGGGAGGGGTGCGGCATGTTGAGTGACGTCACCCCCTCATGATTATTAATGAGGGGAGGGGTGCGGCATGTGGAGTGCGCGACCTCTTGCAGTGACGTCACGCACGGATGTAGCACTGTGCTACGTAGATTTATTTTTTACCGTCACTTTCTGTAAAGAAACGTCATATTTGAAGCGACTTTGCATAACAAATTATTTAATTCAGCTCGACCTTCCTCTGCGTTCGTGTAAAAAAATCTACCCACTCATGAATATTAATGAGGGGGGTGGGCCTCATGTGAAGTGACGTCACGCGCGGGACGGACAGACATGTCTGGGTGATCATAGGTAATAGACTGGAATTGAAAGCATTTAGCTCGGGGCCGTTGAAAGTGCGGGGCCCGTAGCATATGTAGTTACTTTTGCTACGAGGATAATCCGACACTGATCATCACCACTGGCGTTCCTCGTGGTTGGGAATTAAATATGGGGGGGGGGGGGGGCACAAGACATCTGGACTCCACCCTGTTAACAGCAGCTAAGTGGGTAAAAGTACGTGGTGGATTCTGCATGTTAAATAAGTGGGAAGGCAATGAGAGATCGGACACTCGCACACACGTACAAAGATGCCCCCCCCCCCCCCCGTGTATCCTTAACAGGACAGTTGGGACAAGTGCTGTTAGCGAGGAGCGCCGATGAAGGCCGGCACGGCACACGAGGGGATGGGTGGCCATCCTTGATAGGTGCTCGCTAAAACAGAACTTTGGGCCCTCCGAACAAACTCTGTGAAGGTTTCACGGTGGCGGCGAGTGGCGTTGGGGGGTTAAGGGGGGGGGGGGATGAATGAGGAACTCATCCAGCGGTGGATTGAGCAAGGCCACCGAAAGGGGAGAACGGAATCGACGAAAAACCGTGGGCGATGGGGAACAAAACGGAGCCTATGGATGGGCGAGGCCCACAGGGTAGATCGCGTTTCGGGTGGCGGTGCGAAACGTTGGCTGGCACCCACGTAAAGTGCCGCAGAGCTACTGTCGGCAATTACAGTACAGTGCGTTTGTTGAACACCTTGAAACACTTTGGTGACCGGTGTAGCCCACAACAAAAGGGTTGTGTTTATTGGGGTTAGATGGTTAATTTTAAACGTCGTGATTTTACTCTCCAAACACACGACCGGTGTGCTGAAGTCGCTAATTTGCATGTTTTGTTTACGTATCAAACCTTATTGGCTGTGTCGGGTGGAGGCGGGTTTAACGACACATTTAAATATATACGCGATCGAACCCCACCCCCCATACAACCTTTTTTATGTACGTATGTGGAACTTCTTTCGCACTGTACGTAGCCAACCGTCCTAATCGAAGGTGCGGAGAGGGACAGCGAACTAAACACACAAAAATCAATTCCAAAGAAATGAGTTTGTCAATCTATACTCTTTGGTTTTTTCGGTAAAGTCACGTGTAGGTATCAAAAATAATAGATCACGACGTTTCGATCGCAACACAAGCAATCGTCATCAGGTGTGAAACAAACACAGCAGGAGGACTGCTACGTCAGCAATCACGAAAGCTTCAAATCAAGTTTGTCAATCTAGATCAGACATGGGCAAAGTACGGCCCCCGGGCCGTATACAGCCCGTTGGGCTTTTTAATCCGGCCCTCAGAACTTGCCCAAATATTATTAAATAACATTTTACCTTTCTCCTGTAATGCCCCCATTTCCCCATTAGATGGCGCACTTTGACCAGGAGTGTGGTGTATCGGGCTCGAAAGGGCACATGATCTCGCAATGCATTGTGGGCCGTCAGTGCCATTTTCAGGGTTTGTTTACATTGCTGAGTTAGACACGGTGCTCCCTTCACTTTTTCACTTTGCCCTGTGAGCCCTTCTGTAAAATGAGCGGATCAAGGAAGCGAAAAGTGGACAATGAGTGCCGAGTGTTTAACACGGAGTGGACAACAAAATACTTTTTCACTGAAGTCCAATCGAAGGCTGTATGCCTGATATGCCGAGAAACTGTCGCAGTTTTCAAGGAGTACAACATCAGCCGTCACTTTGCTACGATGCATGCTAACTACGCTAGCAAGCAGGTCAACGCAAGAACGGGCGGCTACGGCTCAGAGGTTGGTGGCTAATTTACAGACTCAGCAAAATTTTTTTCACCGACAAACTGCGATTCAAGAGTCAACTACCAAGGCAAGTTTTATGGTGGCATTCGAAATAGCAAAGGCTAGCAAGCCTTTCTCCGAAGGCGAGTTTGTAAAAGAATGCATGGTACAGACAGCAGACATCTTGTGTCCGGAGATCAAAAGCAAATTTGAAAAAGTCAGTTTATCACGCAGGACTGTGACTCGCCGTGTGGAACTGATTGATGGAAATATAGCCAGCCAATTAAACAAAAAGTCTGATTCCTTTGAGCTATATTCACTAGCACTGGATGAAAGTACGGACATAAAAGACACTGCTCAGCTCCTCATTTTTATCCGAGGCATTGACGGCAGTTTTGCGATAACAGAGGAGTTTTTGACCATGGAGTCCCTGAAAGGAACAACGCGGGGAGAGGGCTTGTATAACCAGGTGTCTGCTGTCATTGAAAGAATGAAGCTACCTTGGAGTAAACTTGTCAATGTCACAACGGATGGATCGCCAAATTTAACTGGAAAAAATGTTGGGCTGCTGAAAAGAATCCAGAATAAAGTGAAAGAGGAAAACCCTGACCAGGATCTTATTTTCCTTCACTGCATCATCCATCAGGAATCCCTGTGTAAGTCTGTATTGCAGCTTAATCATGTCGTGAATCCAGCCGTAAAACTTGTTAACTTTATACAAGCAAGGGGACTTCAGCACCGTCAATTTATTACGTTCCTGGAGGAAACTGATGCCGATCATCAGGACTTGCTGTACCACTCTCGTGTCCGCTGGTTAAGTTTGGGGAAAGTGTTACAACGAGTGTGGGAGCTGAAATAGGACATCATCGCATTTTTGGAGTTGATGGGGAAATCTGACGAATTCCCTGAGCTAAGCGACAAGAACTGGCTTAGTGACTTTGCGTTTGCTGTGGTCATATTTTCACACATGAATGAGCTGAATGTGAAACTGCAGGGGAAAGATCAGTTTGTTCACGACATGTACAAACATGTGAAAGCCTTCAAATCCAAGCTCACTTTGTTCTTCAAACAAATTGCGACCAAATCTTTCCCTCATTTCCCCACACTTGCCATGCAGGAAGAGGCACCGCGAAACGCAAAAAAATACAGCAAATCACTTGAGGACCTGCACGGAGAATTGTGCCGTAGGTTCTCTGATTTTGAAAACATTGAACAGTTACTTCAGCTGGTGTCCTGTCCCCTGTCACAAGACTCTGAAACAGCACCACAGGAGCTGCAGTTAGAACTGATAGATCTTCAGTCTGACTCCGTCCTAAAGGAGAAGTTCAACTCTGTTAAACTGAATGACTTTTATGCTTTACTTAACAGAGCCACGTTTCCAAATCTCCGGAGGACTGCACAGAAGATGCTGAATTTGTTTGGCTCAACTTATGTGTGTGAGCAGACATTCAGCGTCATGAACGCCAACAAAGCCCGTCACAGATCAAAGTTAACGGATCAGCACCTCAGATCTATCTTGAGAATTGCCACAACCAAAATAACTCCAGACTTGGATGCACTGGCAAAAATGGGAGATCAACAACACTGTTCCCACTGAAACTGAAAGTGATGATGTGTTGCTGCAGCGAGGTTGGAGCCAAATCTCCGACACACAGCCTGCATGGCCGCTCTAACCTGTTAATGTAGATCATAAAGAAGTTCAAGTGAGGTTTGGGCGCAGGCCTCAAATGTTTTCATCATTGGAAGAATTTGATAAACCATTTCGAGTCTTAATTGATTGTTCACGCTTACGGTGGCTTTCAGACAGCATGCATTAATTTTTCGTCTCCCCCCTCCTTTTTTCCGTACATAGATGTACTCGTCCATCTAAACAAACTGTAAAATCGCTATCCGTGGTGCTAACGTTTTAAAATAAATAAATACAAACCGCCACTTCTTTCAAATGTTCTTGCCGTTGGGTTTCACACCTGATGATGACTGCTTGTGTTGCAGTCGAAACGTCGTGAGAATTTTATTGTTTTATATATATTTTATTATTTTATTGTTTCCCTTCAACATGACTTTACCGAAAGAACCAAGAATATGTTTTCATGATGTTTGATCAGTCACATTACGACATGTTTTTGTATTGTTCATGTTCGTGCAATTTGTTAAATTGCCTTGCAAATAAATGCTTTGCTACCTGTTAAAGGCCAAATCCTTTCATGTAATGAGTTTCATATGTCATTTATATTAGTTCACACAAACACTCCATCCATCTGTTTCTGGCCGGGCCCCTCTGTCAAATTTTAGAACCCATTGTGGCCTGCGAGTCAAAAAATTTGCCCACCCCTGATCTAGATGATGATTTTTTTTAAGTGCACAGCTTTACTATCGGAAGGAAGAGCGTTCCAGACGGCCGCAGAAACGCACCTGGATGGCGAAGCCGCCCCCAAAAGTCAGCGTAGCCGCTGACAAACCTCCACAGTCAGTCAATTTCCACGCCTTGCCTTGCAGGGCTGTTGACCATACTTCAGCACGCTGGTCAGTAGTGATGATTGGGCGAGTGTGTGTGGGGGGGAGGGGGGGGTTGTGTTTGTGGGGTGAGTGCAGAAGAACGTGGGATTTTCCTGCAACCTCTTACTGGACTCTTTGGTTCTTTTGGTAAAGTCACGTAGGTAGAAAAATAAAATAATACAAAAAATAATTAATCACGACGTTTCAATCGCAACACAAGCGGTCGTCCTCACTGCTGGATTATTTTTTCCGCCTGAGGACGACCGCTTGTGTTGCGATCGAAACGTCGCGATATATTATTTTTGTTTTATTTTATTTTTTTCTACCTACGTGACTTTTCCGAAAGAACCAAAGAGTATGGATGCCTGCAGTCACGAAAGCTTCAAATCAAGAATGCACCTCTTACTGCCCACAACGCCCAAGGCCAGCACCTCTGTCTTGTCTCCGCATGGTTGGTGATCATTCCATCCGAGCGTTATCCAGTCTCCCCCCAAAAAATAACCCTGCGTAGCTTCCTTAGGTCTGATGAGATCGGGCACGTTCTGGGTGATTTGGTTATCGGCTGAGTGAGCTTCCATGCCCCTCTCTCCCGCACCTCCGACTAGCACGGTTGGCTACGTACGGTGCGAAAGATGTTCAGCATGCACTTGTACATAAGTCTCAAAAGCTGTTATGTCGCAGGTGAGGGTATCGAGATCTTGCTCGTCATATGCAGTGCAGCACATTTATGTGTTGTAGCGCAGTGTTCTTCACTAATTTTGAGAGGGGGGGGGGGCATTTTCGCCTTTAAGACCTCATCAGTGTGAGGGCCGCCACACATTTGAAACCATTGGGGGTTGACAGGACGATGACATGTCTGTCAACTCAAACGTTGTTACCCGTATTCTTGTACAGGAATTTGAGCAAAACAATGTTATTTGTCTATTTGCTTGTGTTTCTCCCTTATGATGGGACTTTGTAGGATGAACGTTGAGATTTCTAAGGGTTACGTGGGTGACCAATAAGGTCCTGAATTGGTCTGTAATAAGGTAGGGCACTGAAAATGGGTTGACAGGTATGTGGTGGTGATTGGAGGGGGGGTTCACATTTGTGAACTAGGCAGAGCTGTCATGTATCACCTGTGTGATGCGCCCCTTCCAGCTAAATAAAACGTATCACGCTGGCTTAGACATGTGTGAAGAGGAGATAGTAGCCACACTTCACCCTACCACACACGACCCAATAAAGCAGGCCGTTTGCTTCAACTGCTGCTCTGTGAAAATTGAACCTGCAACCTCTGGATTTGCAAGTCCAGTGCACTGAAACGCAGAGCCAGCGTATATAGCCCAACAAAATAATGTTGTGCGGGCATCGCCTTCACCAACGCGTGGATGGAATGTGAGATGCAGCACTTTGAGGTTGCGTGGGTAGCTGGGGCGATCTCCTTTGTTGGGTTTTGTCCTGGCAGCTGAAAAGACGGGAGGTGGGGCAATGACTGATCGTGTGGTGGCCACGTGCGTCATCCAGCAGTTGATTGAAAATGGGTGTTGGGACGATTTATGGTGGTGCTTTGTTATACCCTGCCAGAGTGTCCTGGTACGGCACTAAATTCGTAGAGCAGTGTCCTTGAGTGGCTGGCATGGGCCCCCAAGTACAATGCATGCTCTCCGCCCGATGCCTGGACCCCGTTGGTTCATGGTCCCCGATCGAGTTGCATCAACGGCACATTCGATAAAGAATACTCCTGTCATACAATCCTTCTGTCATGACCTTAGACGTGCGCTTGTGGCAACCAGGTAGAATTCTAAATAAAGATTATGAGTATTGAACCAGAGATGGTATGAACTCGATCCGATAACTAGCCCTTCTACCGGCAATGCATTTGGTCCTATTCTGGTGCTCGCTAAATACAAATTTTCATTGTGATGTTTCCTCCAATGAGTGTTGATTCGCAGTAGATTTTTTTTTATCAGTATAAGTATTAAATTATTACCAGAGTGCAATCTTTTAACGTGCATAAATCAACATGCAATCAAAATGGACCAATGCATTTGCTGTGTTTGTGGGGAAGGGAAACTGCAATTGGTTTAATTGTTTGAAAGAAACATGTTTAAAAGCATGGTTTTGTATTAAATGTTTTATTTTCATACTTCATTCTTTTTCATGATTTGTCCCAGGGAAAGATTTCTTCTTTTTTTCACAAAGGTACATTGTACAGTAAGAAACTTTAATAGAGCGGTCTCTTTTTGATAGAAAATATTCTACTTTATTTTTTTTTTATTTGGAAGAGGAAAAGAGAAACAAGGTACAGCGTTAGGGGTTTAAGAAAGCTTATTATAGATTAATTTAGAGATAGCATAAAAAGGCCACTTCTTCACTGTACCTTGTCAAATCCAGGAACATAGAAACTTGTTATAAGCAATGGTTCTATTTATACATTTACAAAACGGTCATATTTTCCTTTCTTCCACCCCCTGTTACAATTTACCTTGACTAACTTTGTTTTGGACAATGATCCCCTTTAGCTTAATTACAAGAAGCAAAGTCGTGCTGCGTAGGATGGGCCAGTTCGTTGTTTAGGGAAAGAAAAAAAATACAATAAACATATCACAGAAGAAATGTATAATCCACATGCCTATTTTTTGGAAAACATAGAAGGTATCGCAAACACGCGCTCTTTAGCCATATGTTGAAGTACCTGGCTCGCTTAATGCAGCATCCCATGGGGAATCATAAATAACACCGCCTCGTGATCATAGTTAGGCGTTAACCGAGTGTTAAGCAGTTCAAAAAGAGCACAGAAGAAATAACTTCATATAAAATAAAAACGAAATAACGACATTAAGCGCACAAAGCAAGATTTTTTTTTGTTCAACAGCACCAGGAAATTTTAATAGTTTTTTTTGTCTCGTTCAAGTTTGATTCGTAGTCGGCAAAATAGGATGGTTGTATACATCTCATAAACATAAAGCACCATTTGTTGTTGAAAAAAGGAACACATTTTGCAAGTGTGTGTGATTTTTTTTTGGGGGGGGGGATGCTACAAATGTCCTGCTTGCATTTGGCTTCCAACGGCTTTGATTTTTGTTTTTGCTGTCTGCTTGAGGTAGCTACAAAGGAAAGCATTAACCTCTCACTGTGTTCTAATTGCTTAAGCAGGTTCCATTCGTTTGTACCATCATTCTTAAGTCATGTCAATATTTTTTGAAAACAAGCTTTAAAAAAAAATAATCTCCCCCAAAAAGTTGCAATTCTAATCCTGTGTACTTTTTTTTTTCTTCTATCGTGTGTCGTTGTACAGTTTACTCTTTGCTTTTTGAATGTCAGGCTCTTGTGCATTTTTTTCCAGCAGGCTGTCCCCAGCCTCTGCTGTGGTAATTTTGCGTTGAAAAAAAAAACAGCACCAATGTTGAAACGCGTTCTCCGCCTGCAAAATAATTCGCGTCGAGAACCAAACGGAATTACCCGGGTACCCACATCCAGGCAACGCAAACACCAAGCAAGTAGAAATAATACAAAACACTCTGCCATGAAATCCAAAAGATAAGCGTGTGGAAAGACCAGGGCTGGTGTTGGGTGCCCAGTGAGTGCAAGGGGTCCTCGCAAAAAATACGTTGTCAGGACGCCACGGCGTTTCCTTGGCAGGTTTGTTTAAAAAAAAATTCTTCTTTCTCCGCGTTTACAGGAAGCAGACGGGCCCGATGTCCAGGCCAAACTCCTGGTCAGGGCCGCCGACGTCCATTGGAGCAACGTCGACAAACGGCAGCCGCGAGGTCTTCTGCGTGCGGTACTCGACGACCGTCCTGCCCCACTCCCCTGTGTGTTTCTGTAGGCGTGACAAAGGGGCGGCAGCAGCAGCAGCAGCACCGGCAGTTTGTTACACGTGTTATGCAAATGAGTCCGCGTCAGAGTGGAAGTAAAGGTGCGGCCCTGTAAATGCATGCTCACAAACCCTGCTGATGGGAAGGGGGCTCTCCCATCAACTTCCCATCCAGCGGCACACGCGGCAAGAGGTGAAACCGTTTTTGCCCCAGCTATTGTGTTATCTGATTAGTCGGGTGATAGAATTGATCATCTGTAGAGTATTTCATTAGCTAAATCATCTAATAGCCCAGCTCCGGTTGAGTCACTATTATGACATTACGCAATTAGTACAGGAATACATTTTTTTGTAAAAATATGTATTAAATTGTATTTTACCAGGTAAGGCCCACTGAGCTATAAATCTCTTTTTCAGAAATGACCTGGCCACAAATGTGAAAATTTATAACAGCCAAATACTCTAAACGGATGTTTCTAAATGTGGAGGGAAAAGCCAGAGGACCCGGAGAAAAATCCAGTTTGACTGGTCCCTCCAGCCTGGTCCCTCCAGTGTACCAGGCGAACTGATCATCGTTTGAGTATATAATCGATTGCATGCACAATTGGATAGCCCAGCTCTGGCTGCGTCGCCCCACGCAACTAGAGTTGGGTCTGTTTGCGTGGGGCGACGCAACGAATGAGGAAAGAGACGAGAGAGCCCTACCGTGCAGCTGTCCTCCAGCACGTTGTAGGTAAAGCGCGAGTTGCCCTCCGCGCGGATCTCCATGTCGTTGGAGCCCTGCAACAGCAGTGCCTTCTTGAGGTTGCCCGTCTCCTCGTCCATGTAGGCGATGCTGTTCTTGCAGTGGTACGTGATGTTCTGCGATGCCTCCATGGACAGCAGCCGCAGGAAGGTCATCTGGATGGCGGCCGTGTTGGCTGGCAGGTTGTCATCGCCGTAGTTAAACTGCCACAGAAGGAGAACGTACATTTTCTCCTGCACTTCAGCACGTGCACAGGTCGTCAAATTCCGTGTTACGTCCCAATCTGAGTAAACACTAAATCGTGATATGTTATGTCCCAATCTGAGTAAACACTAAATCGTGATATGACATTCTTTGTTGCAGTGCTTCTCCTCTCTGGACAAACATTGCGTGTCTTGTACATTAAAAACAAATGGTTTTAAAGGTACATTTAAAAAAAAAATTCGCAGTGTAATTATCGGTGTCATGTCATGAGTTGAACAATCTATTCGGTTATCTCCGTGTGCACATTCCATGTGTCTATCAATGGCTGCACAAGGGGACTATGATTTTATTGTAATTTATTCCGAAAAATTCTACAAGTTACCGTATCTCTCTTAAATTGAAAAGTCTTCCTTCCCAGTGATTTCCAATACAGCTAAAATACAGGTTATTGGACTGTAATTGCTTTAGAAACTCTACCCTTTACAGTAAAAAAAATCATCTTATCGTATTATTAAATATGGTTCGTAAGTTAATGTATGAGACATCTCTGTTATATTGACTACCCGTTTGTTCTGCAACTGTGACACGGCACATCCAGGGAGGGCCCTGTCAAAAGCCCCACAGAGATTCAATCACTTACGTGTAAGCCACCGCTCATGGCCTCGCCAAACCAGACATGCTTGCGGTCGGCGCTCTTGCTCTGCCACCAGTTCTTGCGGGAGATGGTCTGTGGGTTGGCGTACACGCACGTCTCGCCGGTCTCCATGTTGCAGAACACCTTCAGGGCATCCAGAGTGCAGCCCTGGTTGGGGTCGATCCAGTAGTTTCCTAACAGAGGTTACAGAATGATGGTGGTGTGTTAAAATGTGCTGTATTGAAAATGAAAAAAATGAAACCGTTCAAACACACCGTCAAGAGAGCTCTGTTACAAAAGAATGTCAAGGGAACGTCAAAACATTTGCAAACGTTCAGCGCTTGTGCAAAAAACTCAATTCCAGTTATCTCTCTTCTGTTGTTCATCACATGATGGCTGACAATTAGGCTGGACAAAAGTCTTCCACTCCTTCTTTTCTTTTAGTCATGGCAATCGCTTCATGTAAACCTACATAATGCACAGTGTGTGCATGCAGCCAAACTCCTGAGACCTAGCCTGGCACAAGAGCTGTGATGACACCACACCACTACTCAGTGTTAAACGGCTGCTGTTGCTGCTTTTGTTGTTGCCACCGTGAATGCGGCCACTCCTCACCGCTCTCCCATTCGGGGTGGCAGAGTTTGAGGTCACGGCAGGTGCGCGCCGGGTTCTTGCGGGTGCCCTCGGGACTCCGCAGCCCCTCGATCTGCCCGCTCAGAGACTTGATGGAGGCGTCCACCTCGGCGTCGTGCTGCCTCAGCTCGGGCAAGGCCTGGTCGCTGCGGTAGTAGCGCAGGGGATCTGGGGCCTTGTCGGTCTGGCCGATGCCAGCAATGGCGGAGAGGTCGATGCCTGGGCCGGGTGGGCCTGGGGGACCTGGGAGACCGGCTGGACCAGAAGGACCCTGGAGCAAGAAGAGAGGAGTCATCGACGATCAGGAACCTTCACGACAGGTGTGGAGAAGCCGTTGCTTACTGAGGGGCCAAATAGGGCCTTCAAATACAGATTACGAATCCCAAGTGTGGTTTTCTGGGACTGGCCACGTGTCGAGCGTTTATTCTCCCGTTTATCGCTCAGTGTCAAAACTTTATATATATATTGAGTGCAAAGATGAAGTAACATTTCCTGAAGATGCCTGCAGTTGTGCGTGGTGAAATATTGAGAGTAAAAATGATCAACCCGCTGTCCAACCCGGAAAGCCACACTTGGATTACGAGTGTCTGCGATAATGTACGTGCTAAATTAACAGATTATGATTGTTAGTAGTGAGTCAGTGATATTACATGTTTTTTTTTTGTGTTGCCCAATACAGGGCCAAAACACCCAAAATGCAAAGTGACCAGCGACTAAGAGTACTAATTATAGTAGTACAGCAAAATAACAGCCAACGTATTTGATGAATTAACTTAGGTTATATGAACTGAGGAAAAAAGATGCTGGGAGGGAGGTTCCAAAGCTGAGCAGTGTGAGGAAATAAACAGAAGAGAAATGTTTTGCCTTGTAGTATGTTTGTGCAGGTGAGACAATTTTGGTCGAATAATACCTTGTAGGGTTCATATTCGAAATAAAAGTAAGAAAAATTTATATTTTATTATTTTATTGTTTCCCTTCTATGTGACTTTACCGAAAGAACCAAGAATATGAATCCCTGCGGTCACGAAAGCTTTAAACCTTGTATGGTTATTAATGGGCGACGTTCATTGGAAGGACGTGGTCACATCAACAAATGAGTGACAAGGAACTTGACTGAATGACTGAGAAACGTGCTTTGCGACTGCGTTGAGCGGCAGCTTACAGCAAATGGAAAATGTGATTTTTTTTGTATTTTTTTATTACAAATCAACACGAGCTCGATATAACGCGCCGATTACAGAATGGGGAGGCGGGGGGGGGAACAAAGTTCTGCGAATAGCAGCCCGAGTTGAGCGCGACAGGGCAAAATGAAGAGGGAGAAAACTGGGCTCACTGCCCCACCAGGTGGGGGACCCACTAGCTGGGGACATGAAAGTTTATATGGGGAAAACGCGTGAGCGTTAATTTCGCTTCTACTACTCACCGCAGGGCCAGTTTCGCCAGTGCGACCGCGAGGACCTGGAGGGCCGATGGGGCCGGACTGGCCGTTGTTTCCATCCTTTCCTGGAGGGCCGGTGGGGCCAGAAAGACCCTGGACGTAAGGGAACACGACATCGCATCCCGTTAGTTAACACATCAAAGCTAAGTATAATTGCTGGTGCTGTTGCATGAACGAAACAAACTTATTGGCATTGATGCGTTTTAGTTTTTTTGTTCGTTTGAGGTGAGTTGTATGGAACGTACTCTGGGACCAGATGGACCAACGCTGCCTGCGAGACCCTGGTCACCTGAAGAACCCTGAAAAACAAAGCAAGACAGTGGCTTGTAAGTTACACGCTAAGCATATACAAGCTACGACGCGAATGCCTACACTGATAAACATTAATGACGAGCTTTTTTAGTTTCCATCGTTCATTTACACGGGGATTAATCTCTTACTTCAGGGAACACATACACACATGATCACAAAGTGTAATGGTGCATCGATTTATCGACTAATATCAATTTTTAAGCTCACAATGCATGCATCGGAAAGCACGTGTGTAAGAAACGAAATATTTATTAATGGTGCATGTAATGGGGCTCATGTGAAAATGCCAGCGTCTAGAGGCTGCTAAAGTCTAGAATCGAATCACGACCCCAAGTCATGAAATGTCATTAAATTCCAATGTGGTGTGAATCGTTACACCTAACTTAGGGGGTTAGCTGCAATGGGTGGTTCAGGTAAAGGTGCAGCGCTGAAATTGCTCACGCCACTGCGGGCAGGAGGGCCTCCACTAGAGTGAGCTCTGCAGGATAAATTTTGCCCTACTTTTCCACTCTTGCCAGAACATACGTGGTGCCCTGGCATTAATGTTAAACGCGCAACATCTCTGTTCTCGTCTGCCACTTTAAAAACTATAAAACGAAACTATTTCTTATTTTACCAGGTAAAGTGCACTGAGCTATATAGCTCCAGTTCAGACGCGACCTGGCCACAAGCGATAGCCCAACGAAGTGGCTTATCACGTGGACATTTATAACGGCAAAATAGTCTAAAACACGTTGATTCTAAATGTGGAAGAAAAAACCGAGGAACCCGGAGCAAAATCCACGTGACCATGTGGAAAATATACAGCGGGCGTCAGGGTCGGGATTGAACCCGCGACCTCCTGTATACCAGGAGAGGTAGTTAACATCTCGCCACTGCAGCACCTTGGGTCGGCAGATGGCACCACAGCCTCTTCTCTGTGTTATTATACTCTGCCTGACACCGATGTGCAGGAACACTGAAAGTTGTGCATTGATGTTGCTTTTGCTCACCGGTGGGCCGGGGAGTCCCTGAAGTCCGGTGAATCCTCGGTGTCCCTTGATGCCCCTCTCTCCAGCCTCTCCTGTCTCACCCTTGTCTCCCCGGGGACCTTGTGGGCCCTTAAGAGCAGAGCACGGCCAAAGTGAAATGTTGTCTGTTATTCAAACGCATTGTAGTTCAGTACATACACACTGATGGGTTGATTCAGCCTAAGTTGTCAATGTACTCTGTAGTTCGTAGACAACCGTGCTTAGGTGCGGGAGGAAGGACAACAAACTAGACACAAAAATAAGTTCTAACTAAATGAGTTTTCAAACGAGATTTAAAAGTGCATTGCTCCAGTGGTCTTTCCAATATCGGAAGGAAGAGCATCCGAGACGGATGCAGAAGCGCATCTGAAAGCGCGCGATGCAGTGACCGTCTTTAGTCGATGGCCAGCAGCCAAAAGCCGCTGCTGCTGCGAGGATGACCAGAGTTGGTGTAATGGTTTATGCTCCTTGAAAGGATCTGAAAGGTATTTTGGCTCATTTCTGGGCAATCACTTTGTGTGTAATGAGTGCGAGCTTATAACGTATTCGCTCGGAAACCGGAAGCCAGTGACAGCTCAATTTGCAAGTGTGTAGCCAGCTTATCATGTAGCGCTGTTTGCGGGAAAAGTATTGATCGCACTAATGTCCTCTATTTACCCCAGGAAAGCCTCACGCATGTCATTCGAGACCATTTCCATAAATACACATTGATGGATTGTACATCTCTGTATTCGGTATCCCAGTAAATGACATCTTCGTTTACATGTGTGCAGCCAGCCTATAATACAATGAGTGCTGTTATGTGGTCATAGTATTGACAACACTGGTGCCCTTTATATGCTCAGAATAGGCTCGTGTGAGTCGACATGAGGTTGTATTAGAATGCATGTCAGTGTATTCGGCATGCTCGTGAATGACGGCGTTACATGAGTGCGGTAAGCTTATTGGCAGCTGTTCGCTTGCTTAAGAAAAACGCTGCTGGATGATGATGTTGGTATGAAATGCCAGTGGGCACTATGGGCGAAATAATGTTTATTTACACAGTATGTGGAAGCACTTAATGGAGTTCTGTTTATGTGCGCTGTTATACGTGCCACTGCTTTGCGGTAATAGTATTGGTGATCGAGTTGTCCTTTATTTACCCACAAAAGCCTCACTAACTGTTAAGACCGGTTTTTTTTAGGACGATTCAGCTTTGCGATGTTTGGACAATTCCAATAACAAGGGTTTTTGCACATGGGAGGAAACTGAAGTCCCCAGAAAAAAAAAACTCCCAAAAGCTCCACAACGGATCAACCTCATGAAACGTTGTACTCCCAGATAGTCTACCAACTAGTGCTAACCAGGCTCACAGCCTGCTTGGCTTGGAGATCCCTTAAAATCGGAAGCATTCATGGTCATTTGGTTGCAGGAAATTGTGGCTGATGGCATAAACTTTGCACTTCAAATTACGACAACATTGCTACCCACCACTTTAAACCCAAATCCCCCTTCTAACATTCTATTGCAAGCATATCTTTATACGCTCTGAAAAGCTGCTGAGAAAAAATGAAGGGGAAAAAATTATGCATGCATGCATCCTGTAAAGCTTTCCAACATGCATGTATCCTTGGAGATATGTAATAACAGTACGGAAACTGGCAGATAGCTGTCCGGGCAAACCGGATTTTTTTAATATTTGCAAATAATATTTCTAGCGCTGGTTTGGTGCTGCAAGTTTTGGGTAACCCTTTGGATCAAGATGGCTGATTTGATTTCTCGGTTGAGTCCAGAATAGAAACATCAAATAAAAAATAAACTTAAATTGGATCATCTTTATGAGAGTTATCGTGACCCCCCCATGTTACAGACAGACAGGGATAATGCATTCACGGCTTTTGACGTTCGTGGACGACCGTTGAAAACTTACCGGCAGTCCACGGGCACCAGAGGGACCAGGTGGACCCATGGGGCCTTGAGGGCCCTGGAAATTAAAACGCAATTGGTCAGTCTCACATTGCATTCACAACAGATAACATAGTGGCACTCAGAGCTCATGATGCGGCCAAAGCCACCTAGCATTTAAAAATAGATCGCGAGGATGAGTGCAGTGGACATTTATTAAGTTATATCAACGTGATAACACGTGCAGATAATAGCGGTCACATTTCCCGTTTAATAACAGCGCATTCTACAGTTTGCCAAATGGATCTTCTGATTACATTTTGGCCATATGGTGCACTCAGGCTTGATGTCTTGTTTTCATAATCACAGTCATTGTTTATTTTTTTGTAAAGCTCTCAAATAGAATAAATATAAGTCTCTGAGTGCTGCCTGACATTAATGCTGGGTGATTAACGTCCCATTAAAAATTGTGTGGAAACAAGTTAAACAAAAATCATACCATGTTATTTTGATAAACAAAACCAGCATGCATTGTTGACTATACGAAAAAACAAATGAGGTAAATTAAATTATCTTCCAATGTTCCACCCTGAGTTTTAAAATTCATCGTCAAGTAAAATAAAATACATTAAATCAGTCCTTTATAAATACATTTGTGGATAAAGGCCTCCCCAACGACATATGTTTGTCTAGTATCAATAATAATCTAGCCATCTTGTTCAATAACACCCAGATCATTAACCCGCTTAAATAAATGAATCCTTGTTTTTAAAGATGTCGAACGTTGCCGCATCAACCGTACGTTGAGGCAAGGTGGTTGTGGGGGGGGGAAAACTCGATGACAAATGATCATCATGGCGGTGGTGCCACGAACACCCCTGTATGGGACAACGAGCAGGCGAGCCCGGCCTGGAGAGCTTTGGCGCCAACGAAAAAGGTGCTCACCTGATCTCCTCGGGCGCCATTTTTGCCGGTGGGACCAACGGGGCCGGGTGCCCCGGGTGACCCGGGTGCTCCGGGCTGGCCGGCCGCTCCTGCCTCCCCTCGCTCGCCCTGGAGGGTGCACACACGGCCGCGGCGTAGCACGCTTCACCACGGAGGGTCCACCGAGCGATTGTCTGCGACCCCGCTCCGCCCGTTGGCTGAGTCGGTCGGGAGTGTAACGATCTGATTTGGTGCAATCTGATTTGGTGCAATCGGTCGGGAGTGTAACTATCTGATTTGGTGCAATCTGCGGTCGACGCGTATTGCGATCGACGCGTATTACGATGTGAAATGGTTTTACTGCTTTTAATGCCGGCGCATAGCACAGGCCCAAAACGCCAAGCAGCCAGCAACAAACAGCACTCTGGAAAGGTGTATTAGATAAGAGTTTATATTTTTCTTGAAGTGAGCAAGGTTTAAAAACTTGGATATGGGTGGGAATTCCGTCGTCAATCGGTGCGTGGAACGAAACATCGATATTATTTGACCTGTGGTATGCATGGTGATTGAACACAGCATGAATTGTTTGGTTGGTTCAATCTGGAGCACTTATTTAATGGCATCACAGCAATGATTAGCCCTCATCTGCCTGCAATGAATTAACTTGCGACTGCAAGCAAGTGGGGTCGACTAAGCAAACAAACTAAACAATAACAACTGCAACCATCACAATCGTATTCAGATAAACCAATGAAGCGAATGTGAGACATCGACTGAAGCCCAAGTAAGAGCTGTAGCTCACCCACCCGTCTCATAATGATGCGCCTTTGCGTTGGCGTGAATGCACGGACAACGGTAAGGGTTTGTTAAGGGGAGGATCGCGACAAGGCCACCACCAGTGGCCCTCTCTTCTCCGAGCGGCACTGCTCACCTTTGCTCCAGCGGCACCATCGCGACCTGGGGCTCCATCAGAACCAGCGTTTCCCTGTCGGGAGACAAAGAGGAACGTGTCTTGAGAAGCCGCCCATGTCTACATTGTGGTGCACTCAAGCCCAGTGTGTACCGAATGAGAGGTGCAGTGATATATATATCCGATTGGGCCTTGTTATCTGTGGAATGCAAGGGAACCTCAATGTTTTATTCACTAACGAAGTAAATTATTAAATAAGATTTCCAAACGAGGTGATGATAAGGCCTCAAGTTGTACGAAAATGAACAGGAAATTTAAAGACAAAACACAGTAGGAAGAGGTAGAAGGGCTCGCCAGATACATATTCAACATTGCCTTATATTTATACAGGACAACCTCACTAATCACCGAGACTCAGAATGGTGGCCCTACATTGAAATGTTTTGGTCAAGTCCATTCGAAGGCACTAATGGGTGCATAAGCCCACTGGCCGTACCGCCATCTCCTGTCCGCCTCACAGCACAGCAGGTTTTGAGAGTTTCACAAATCTCTTTGGGCCACCGAACCCAAAAATCTGGATCACAGGAATGTGCCACCACACCCGGTGCAGTCCAGGTCTTTGAAAGGGTCACGAGCAAGTTTTGGAAATCACGGTGTTGGTAAGGGTGTGGCTCGTTAACCGGTTGATGTGGCACTCACTTCACGTCCTTGCTCCCCAGGTGGACCGCTCAGACCAGGTGGGCCGACTGGGCCAGGTGGGCCCCTCTCTCCAGATGCTCCCGTCGAACCCTGCTTGCCAGGCTCTCCCTGCAGTGAGGTGACATACAAACACACAACTCGTGTCTCATTCCAGCAGCCAACAAAGATGCCCATCTTCTTGGTTCTTTCGGTAAAGTCACGTAGAATGAGAATAAAACATTCTACGTGACTTTACCGAAAGAACCAAGAAGATGGATCCTTGCAGGCATGAAAGCTTTAAATCGAAAGATGCCCATGTGCAAGACAATAATACAATCAGAGCGACTGTAATCATCGTCGTCACGACCAAGGCTTTCCAGCACCATTGCCATCTCTCACGGTCCTGAGATACCACAGTCTCATCTCCTAAGCACGAACTAATTTCATCGCTCCATCTCCACGATGGTCATTCTCTCGGGAGCTTCATCTCTCCTTTCTGATGGCATAGTCTATCGATTAGCATGATTGACTACGTACGGTGTGAAAGAACAACATACATCATCCCTTGCGGCGATGTGTTCCGTCCAAGCCCGCATGCTTGCTTTAACAATCAATACGATGTCTCTGATTTGTGTTGGTTCCCTGAAATATATGCTGCCCTTTCTGTCTCTCAGTGTTATTCCGTGCACGCGTATCTCTCCATGCTTGTTCGCATAACTTTAAGCTTTTAATTCCAATTTTTATTTCACGTGCACGCCAATGATGTATAAGTCAGAGCCAATATGATGTAAATTAAAACATGATTTCGATATACACTGACTTTCCATTGTGTCCTAATGCACACTACTGGTGTTGAGGTGCTTCACTAATCCACTCTGAAATTTTGATTTAAAGCTTTCGTGACTGCAGTGATTCATATTCTTGGTTCATTCGGTAAAGTCACGTTGAAGGGAAACAATAAAATAATAAATTCTCACGACGTTTCGACTGCTTGTGTTGCAGTCGAAACGTCGTGAGAATTTTATTGCTTTATATATATATTATTCTTTTATTGTTTCCCTGCAACGTGACTTTACCGAAAGAACCAAGAATATATAATCCACTCTGCTTTGTTATCGTTGCATTAAAACTGTCAAGCACATTAGTCTTCCACTAGGGGGCGCTGGAGCTACGTGGATTTTGTTTATTTCTCCCAGTTAAGTAATGCTCATGCATCACAAAAAGTCACGCCATCCCAATGAACGCATAAAAGCATCTCGATTACCACGACCAGGAAAAAAATATATAACTACGACGGGAAAACTCACCGCAGGTCCGGGAAGACCAGGGAATCCCCTCTCACCGCGCTGACCGGGCAGACCCACAATACCTCGCTGTCCCGAAAGACCCTGGGCACCAGGGGGGCCGTCTGGACCCTGTGAAGAGAGGGTTGACGCACGGGAACACGACAGCAGTTGCATTAAGCTGTGCTTACACGATGCTTACTGCTTCGTCCTGCACTCGAACACCAGATGTCCCAGAAGTGGCCGGGTGACGTAGTGGTCAGACCACTGGGCCGGCATCGCCGAGACCCTGGTTTTGAATCTGCGTTTTAACTGCCCATGGTTAAACCGGGCTCTTAAGTGAAGTGAGTTTGTTAGTCTCAGCCTAGTTACTGATGACTACACAAAGAAATGCATGTATTAAACAAATATTGTTACGACATTACGTGTTTGGCAAAGGCCTAAGCTTTGTTTACCATAATAGCAATCAATGAGAAGGCTTTCTCTCTCATCCATCCACGAACCCACACACGCACTGACTTTAATCGGCCATTTCTCAAACGAACAGAGCGTGACATCATCCAGTCATTTGACCGCGAGATCCGACTTTGGAGGTCACCGTTCCAGTTGCCCACTCACGAGGGCTGCGATCAGGTCCGTTCAGATCTCAGGCCAACTACGTTTTTTTTTCACGACGGGAAAATGGTCCGGCGGCTGTTTTCCCCAACATTTCCCCCAGTAGGTCATGGCCGTCCGTGCGTCGCAGCGGTACTTACAGGTGGGCCGTCCTCCCCGGCGTCTCCCTTCTCTCCAGGGGCGCCGATCGGTCCCTGAAGCCCTGGCTCGCCGGCGCGGCCCACGGGGCCTGAGTCACCACGGATGCCCTTGGGCCCGTCCTTTCCGTTGGGGCCAGCTGGGCCAGGGGATCCTGGGTTACCCTGAAACGGAACGGGTGTGTCGCGACGTCAACAGCCGGGCCGCACAACGCTCTCGCGCCCGGCTCTTGCGAGGCCTCGTCACGTTTTTGCCACGCCAAATGCGACGGACGGTTGGCCAGAAGGAGGCGGCACTCGAGCAAACGCAGGTTGCGGATCCTCGCCTGAATGAAGGCTGGATCACTCTACAGTCTACACCTTTTGGCTATCCATCGAACATCGCGCGCTTTCAGATGAGCTTCTGCTGCCGTCTGGAACGCTGTTCCTTCCGATATTAGGAAATCACTGAGAGCTATGCATTTTGAAATCTAAATTGACAACTCATTTCTTTGGAATTGCCTTTTGTGTTTAGTTTGTTGTCCTTCCCCCGCACATCCGATTAGCACGGTTGGCTACGTACAGTGCGAAAGAAGTTTAACGTACATACATACATCTCCTACCTCTTAAGTTTTAACCTACGATCATTTTCAGTTCCATATGTGACATTTCGACTTTTATTTCAGGACAGTGATGTTATTTATTTATGTATCTATCTGTGTGTAGGTTTAATTGTTGTCCCCTCTATGCGCGGGTTTCTTCCAGGTTCTTCGGCATTCTCAAACGTGCAAAGAAGCACTTCGTCATGTAATCGGCCGAACATCCCAATGTAGTGAGGCTTTCCAAGCTAAATATAGGGTATCATCATCTGTGATCTATCCACTGCTAGAATGGCCATAGCCAGTTTTAGTAACATGTTCTACCGAAGCCAACTTATTTTCATAGAAGTCCAGATGATAACTTTAATTAGCATTTCTTCTCTGATCCATGTCTTCTTCTTCCCCTCTGTCAGTTTAATTTCCCAGCATGCACCTCTTCACGATTTTCTTTGCACGATTTAGTTTTTGTAAAAAAAAAACATGTATTTGTCAGTCGACATAGCAAGTAAGTACATTAAGAAATTCCCAACTCTTTTAACTGTGATAGCAGGTAATATGCACCGACTGTAAACTTTCTTCTGGAGGCACATGGTTATCATTTTAATGAACAAAACCGTTGTTGGTCAATATTAACATGTTAAGTGGAATGCAACAACAACAGGATGCTTCTCACATTGGGACCTGGGGGTCCAACTCTGCCAGCTGCTCCAGGGAAGCCGGTCGCTCCCTACGGAAACAGTGAACAAAACATGAGTGCCATGACGTGGGATAATCACGTTACATATTTAGCAACGACGAAGACCAGAAAAGCTTTTTCACGTAAAGTATATATATCATAATTTTTAAGTGCAAAGGCGGGAATTTTACAGGTTCCCAACCATCAAGAACAATGCCTGAGCTCATAAGCAACAGTTTACATTAGACACCAAGCCCACAGTCAGTCAATCGACAAGTAGTGCAAGGTGGAGTTGTAGTGCGGTCATTCCCAGTTCTTCAACGATGTTTCTGACCAGCATGAAACCAGCTTGAATGAGAATGGCAAAAAAAATATCCTCAAGGGCTCACTTGAGCCAAGCCCCATCCGCCAGCATTGGCACGGGCAAAGTAATTGCCGGGCTAAAATCTTTTACCCCTTTGCTTACAAGGCCCACAGCAATACATCTCAGAGGCTTTGCCATGTATTTCATTAAAATTATTTCAGTTGGTGCGTGGTGCAACAGCCAGACACTGAGAAACAATGTTTGGATTTAGACTGCAAGTTTTTTTTTCCTGCCAAAGCTGCCGCTAGGATTAGGATGCCAGTGAAGATCGCACGCTGTTGGGAAACACGACGAACAAATACATTTGTAAATAGCTGTCGCGAAAAATGTGGGCCTTTTTTTACGGGTTACGACGAAACAAGATGCGCCCATAGTTAAATCGTACAAATTAAATAAAGTGAGATTTTATGTAATTGCGTTTAAGAAGATCACTTACAGGGGGACCTTGAGCACCTCGTGCACCTTTCGGACCAGAAACGCCATTAGGACCCTGAAAAAAGAATGTTTAAACATGTGAGCCAAGTCCATTAGTTCTGAGCGAGTCTTAAGAATGTGTCCATATTATCTATGCAAAGTGTTTTTAACTCATTACAACAGAATGGCGAACAAACTCATATTACAAATGTTACTTGTCTACTAATGTATTTTGTATTCGTATACGTAGGTAGATTCCGCCGCATAGTAGTTGATGATCCATTGCTCACTGATTCACTCCGTTGAACTCTCTCAGTGTATTTCAGTCGCTTCTCTGCTACTCTCTTATCGCTACTACCTTGGCCATTGATCTCATAAACGTCACCTCCACCAATGTCAATAACTCATTCTACCTGAATGACTGTTTCATCACATTCATAATGTGTACCATGTTGCAAGTTGCAGCACTGCTCGACTTTGGAATGCCATCCCGCTATCATCTTTCCAAGCTTCTATGTTCTTGCTTAATTTACGAAATAGTTCATTATTATTATTATCATCTGCTGTCCTATCCTTAGTCCTGCAAGTTGCTGGCTTTGAAACTCCCTTCCGTTTGTTGAACACGTAGGCTTTCCTTTCCGTTTCATCTCCATCCTTTCCTAAATCCTTGCTCGCTTCAAGAAATGCATTCACTCTGTATAATAGTTTGTTTTTCAGCAGCAGTGATAAAAAATATATATTTTCCATATCAAACGATGAAAGCGCTTTTCTTTAATCTGATTTATTAACCCAACAAACATTTTTTCAATTTAAGATGTGCCTCAAAGCCGTTATGTTATGTCCGCAGAGTAAACACTCCAGTGCTTTCTACCATTTTGTTATTTACATACATCTCTATGGGTCTCTATATGGGTATATGGGTGTCTATGTGAGTCATTAAATATCCACGTGATTCTATATCTCACACCACGGATTCAATGGTAACACCGCTGCCCGCTTCCATCATCGGTCGGCAGCCCTTCCGACATTCACCGGGCTACTCGCGCATCCTGGGAGGACTATACATCCACTCTCTCACTCGCCAGCCTCGACACGAACACGTACACTTTGCCCATTAACTTCCCACCATATAACAGCTTGAGAAGTTGTTGGTGGCTTGGGGCGCGGTGGGGGGGGGGGGGTGGAGGAGGGAGCCACTGACCTGGGGCCCGGGGGCACCTGATGGCCCCTGGGGACCTGGGGCACCAGCATCTCCCTTCTGTCCGGTCTCGCCCTGCTCTCCCTTGGCACCGGGCTGCCCGTCTGAGCCCTGACAACGGACGGGTTTGTGTTTGTGCGTGCGCGGGTGCCGGTGGCGGAGGGAGGGACACAAACGACGTGGTTCACACACGGCCCTCGAGACAGCGCACACGGCGGCGGAGAGGGGTGAAGTTGTTAACCCGACACACAATTACACGGCCAGAACTGGCGGGCGCTCTGTGCGCGTTAGCGCGCACAAGACAAAGCCATCGACTGTATTTGAGTAAAGGTCAATTTAGTAAATGAATGGAACGTTTAATCCGGCCGTAAAAAAAAAAAATTACACCTAGCCCGGATAGAGTGGGCACAAGGTTTACTGCCGTTGGGGGCAATGCAGCCAACCCATGTTAGCCTACGATTGGCATGGTTGGCTACATGCGGTATGAAAGAAGTGCAACATATATACCTGCATACGAAAACATGTTAGACTTCTTAGGTAACAGGCCATGCGGGTTAAGTTCATAGACTAGGTGGTGCATATGCATGTACAGCCCTTTTCTGTCAATCCACTACTGGATGAGGGCCTCCACAAGACTTGTTGGGCCGTGAGAAATATTTTGACCATACATCACCACGCTGGTGATGGTGTGGAGGGGGAGAAGAAAATCAATGGATTTCTCTGCTCTGCCCTCTACTGCCCACAATGCCTATTGCACCCTTTTACACAGAGCGGACACTCACCGAAGCAATATCCAAGCTCAGCTTTACGAGGTCAGATGGAATTTACCGTATCGCGGGCGATTTGGTCATATGTCCAAATAACAATTGTCTGGCTTTGTAGTGGAATTAAATGTGTCATGTAAGGATGTAAACACACACGGCACGATTCGTATGTTTATGTATTGGTAAAAATCTTGTAATTAAAAATAATGAACTAAATTAACGCCGTGCCGTACGGCTTGTAAATGTGGTCGGAGTTGAAGGTGTGAGACGTGGGGGGGGGGGGGGGGGGCTATACTCACAGGAGGCCCAGCAAAGCCGGCAGGTCCAGGTGGTCCAGTCTCTCCACGCTCTCCCTGCAGCAGAGGGGTTAGTGTCGATCAATGGCATTAGCAAAGCGCCCTGCAGTGCTCAGGACACAATAGACTCCCCTGTGCGTGACTGCGGCATCGAACCATGGAGCGTCGGACTTTGCAACCGCCCCAAGTATGCACATCTAAAAGCGCTGTGCATTCGAAATTCACCGACGCTCAGGCAAAGTAATTGAATGGCTAAATCACTTAGAACTGAATCTCCTAATAGTTACTCTTCATTGGACATTGATGTTCGGCGCTGGTATGACAGCTAATGTAGCTGTTTCCTTGCGGCTATGCCTGAATAAAAACTGTGGGCCTTGGGCATAAACAATGAGAGAGTGGCGTAGTGTGGCTCTCTGAGCCACGGGGCATTGAGAAGTGAATCCTGAGAATCAAAAAGGTGCGTTAGTTTGGCTCTATTTAACCCTAAGAATTCTTAAGGGTGCATTGGTCTGTGAGGCTAATGCTTTATCAATGAACCCTAACAAACCTAAAGGAGTGTTAATCATGACAAAAAGGAAACGGCCAAACATTCCCAATGCAGAAGCCTGTTGAAAAAGCGTCTTGAGACTCAGTGAGGCATTCCCATATAAATGTCATTGTTATTACGTCTGACAGTTACTATTGTGTCACTTTTTAATGTATTCACGTAGCTGCTGTGCATTCTGCTCACCATATATATACACCAAGGCCGTAGCCATGGAGTCAACATTGGGGGGGACCAAATCTTCCAGGGGGTCTGGGGGTCCCCCTCCAGAAAAAAATCTTAATTTGGAAACGAATTTCCTGCCTAAAATATTTTAAAAAATCACCACTAACACATAGAATGGACTTTTTATTATTTTTTACAATAATGTCTAATAGTGTATTGTCTCTGTTTGTTATTTTTTGCCTTTTCTTGTTTCATTGTATGTAATGGCAGAGATTAGGGATTAATAAAGTACAACCATAACCACAATCATATAAACATAAATCTATTTTATAGCAATATATTGGGGACATTTTGAGCATAATTTAATATTGGGGGGATGTGCCCCCCCCCCCCAATATATATTATAATTACGGCCTTGATATACACAGCGCATAGTTAATACATATGTAACTAAGCTAAAAAGAAAGTTTGGTAACAATAGCGATGGCACTGTATCTGCTCCCACGTGCTGCTGATTTCTCCAAAGGTGGCAGACGCAGCTTGTTGTTGTTATTATTATTATTGACGCCGCCATGTATACGTGGTTATGATGTTAAGCTTATGTTAACGCACTGTTTACACTTTCTCTGAGGACACTGGGAGGTTTGTTTTGTGCAGATTTGCATAAGCCGCAGCTGTCTGTATGTTGCTACATGACACTGCCAACGGAGAACACTAAAATCACAAGCTGGAACAGCGTCCAGTGTGAACACCGATTCACTACCATACTCATCCCGTGATGCTAAAAGCAGTATTTTTTGAAAATGTTGCACGGCATTACAAACGACTTGCCAGTTGCCTGGAGATCTGTGTTTGGAAACTCTTTTACATTTTAAGAGTTCTCGCCTGGTTTTGAAATTCCTCAAAGCAGCTAACCCCCGAGGATCTATGATGCATTCAATACACAGTGAAGCATTGATTATCATTTCAGATTACCTGCATTATTAACCTAATCCCCAACAAACTGCCAAATGGGCACAGAGAAAAGCCCCTGAATTCTGATCATTCTGATCATTGCAAAGGCTTGTACAATGAATTGGCACAAGAAAGCACAATAATAATGCTCTTCATAGGGAGGATCCTTGATCGGACTGTTTAAGCAATGCCAGGAGGAGATAACACTCAAATCCCGCACAGATGGCTTCAAGAATCACGTTCCGTACTGCCATCTACTGGCCACCGCACAGACCAACTCTCCGAACTGATATTTAACCAGGCTCCCAATAGCCTGCTTGGCTTGCGAGATCTGACTTGATCGGGCACATTTGTAGGCTTGTCGTAGGCGCAATTCAATTTCTGCTTGCTTGTACGTTCGTCGCGAGCTCGTGTAGGTGATGACGTCACTGGTATTTTATTTGAACGTGGGTATTGTTGTACTTTACGGGGGCAAGCCTAATGTTGGAACATAGCAGAGGAAAAGTCGACCGCACTGGTGCGGGCACGTTAGGACCAGGGGTCGGTCGGCCAATCAAAATAGCAAGAGGCATTTTTTTTTTTCTAATTCGGTAAAAGACTCGATATTTCAAGAGCCGCAGTGCATCTGAATACGCGACCGTCCTGAATAAATAACATCACGAAAACAGTCCTTAATGAGCCGCAGGTTGCCGGCCCCTGCCCGTGGATTTCCATGGTAAAGTGGACTCCCGTGGCTAGGGGTCGACAACCAATATAACACGTGTCAGGAGTAGGGAAGGAGAGAAAACCAGGTGGGTAGGTGCAAGTGCGAAAGGACCTAGAGGAATTAATATTGAGACCACAACAATGCGGTAATACTGATTAACGAAAGAGAACCGTGGCAGAAATGTGTCCATCCCCATCATCGCTAATGAGCTGTCGGAAGTGACAGATGATGATGATGATGATGACGATGTTGATCGCGATTTACTTACGGGTGCCCCACGGGCTCCAGATGGTCCAGTTGGTCCAGCAGGACCAGCATCACCCTAAAGACAGGACACAGCACCGCCGCACAGTGAACAGACTGCTCTGAAGAACAGGGACCGCTTGATCTGTGTATAAGTTTGGAGTGTCCAACGTCGAGTTGTCTGGGTGGGCCGAAAGGTCAGAGGACTGCTCTGGCATCACTCAGAACCCGGGTTCTAAACATGAATTTCAGTCACCCATGATTAACACTAAACTGAGCTCTCAAAGTGTAGTGAGTTTACGGATTTAGATTGGTCACCAATGTCAGCAGAGTAAACTTGGTATGTAATTTCATTGAACTTGTTCCAGAATTTTGCTTTTTATTGACAGGTGATGAGCTATCTCTGCTACTGAAGGGAAGTGACTTTAGAAGTAATTCCGTGATGTCATCTTCTGGGGCCATTCTCTCACACAGGGTGATGCCCTTCTAGCTGCAGAGTTCCAAATGTTTTTGTCTCAAGAGATGAAGACATCTATAGCACAATTTTGATATAATAGAGAAAAAAAGTGAAGGTATCCAAATGGTACTTAAAAAAAACCCATCACATTTCTTTGATGAGATGTTTTATTATGATTGCTGAGCACAGGCCAGAGGCCCAATATGCCAAGCGTCCAGCAATAAACAGTACTATTTGGACGATCATCCACCCATTAACTTATTCAGCAACGCTTTTTCAAATAACGCCATGCTAGGTATGGATGTGATTCCATTCATCACCAAAACCGTCACGGTGGCATGTGCCCTCACCTTGTCACCGTGAGCACCGGCTGGCCCAGGTGGTCCAATAGGCCCGGTCACACCCTGCACAGCGACGGCGCAAACAACAACAACAACAACACGTCAACACAGCTCGCCCGACGCTTAATTGTTCGCACGAGCTAAGTTGTTCAAAAGATACGGAAAAGTCCGTGTCCACGCACGGTCTCGTTTGTGAATGCATCGCTTGATGAGGAACGGCCTTCCCCACGCCGTATAGTCACTGCGGGGTATTTGAACGTACTTCACAACGCTGGTCAGTGCGGGCTATTTGAACGTACTTCACAACACTGGTCAGTGCGGGGTATTTGAACATACTTCACAATGCTGGTCAGTGCGGGTTGGTCAAGGTGGAGGGAGAGTACAGAAAAATGATGGATTTGGCTGCACTGTCCTCTATTGCTCATAATGGCTACGCCTTCTGTTTAATGAACGGCATTCATCCATCCAAGCACGATCCAGGTTCAACCCGACTTAGCTTACATGGTCTGATGGGGATCGAGCGCTTCATCAAGTGATTTGGGCGTCGGTAAATCAACGTGTACTAGTTGTCATTCAAGCGGCAGGCGAAATACTACATATTGCATGTAATGTTCAATAATGGTACTGCACCTAGGGTAATCGCTTATGGAATGACCCATGTATAGTTTTGTGACAAGACTCCTCAACATTGAAATTTGAGATTCATTGCCATGTAATGATAGAAGCTGGCAATAAGCATACACAGTTTTCATATGAGCGACACATCCTGACAACACACTGATTGGGGGGAAAGGCAAGGGCCAACTTGCGATACAAACACGCTGCTGTACTTCGGATAGTAGCACGCGTGGCCTTGCTTCCAAAACATCAATTGGCTCAGAACGTCTGAATATATATCGGTAGTATATGTACCTCCACGTTTTGTGAATTGTGCGACGTGTTGCGTCAAATTCCGACATGCAAAAATCATCATTATATCCGGCGACTGTGCTTATAAAAGCAAAATACGGAGTGGGGGGGGGGGGGTGGGGAGAAAAAAAATGGCCCGCGACACTTGAATAATGCGGTAATAATATAAAGCTCCGTTTTGAAACCGAACCCGTTCGGATGGAGTGACAATTGCTGACAATCGCCAAGGAGCAAGACTCGTGCGCGCGCTGCATGCGTGAACAACCCACCCTGCCTCCGTCCTTGCCGGGAGCGCCCTCCGGCCCCTTCTCGCCAGAATCTCCCTGTGGGAGGCAAGGCAGGTAAAGAAAACAGAGTGAGATCGAGTTTTATTGAGCAACAAAAAAAAACCCCGGCTTCCACTTACCGATGCCGCGCCATCAAAGGGCCCCTTTGTGCTGCCTCAGCGCCCAGCAGGGCAATTCGCGAGTCGGCGGCCCACGGCGAAGCTGAACTCGTTCATTCATCCCCACTCGGCGTGACTTTCTTTCGCCCGGTGACGGTGTTAATTTTTTTTTGTTTGAGAGCAAGGGACGGTGAGCGTCTCATTTTAAGGGTCTTCCTTAATGGCACATTTATCGTGCTCGCCACAGCAGGCACCCCGCGTGCCCTGTACGGACACGGACGGGCAGGCTCGGAATGAACTCTCTTTCGCCTCTTTGTAAAGGTGAACATAAGTGGCGTGTGCTTTCCTCTCAAAAGGTCAAAAACGTGGCTGCCCTGCAATTGCTTGCGTGGGCAATCTGCTCGAGGAGGCTCTGGAGAAGCACCTCTAGAGTGTATTTGGCCTACTCTGCCACACATGGACAGGCATCTTGGAAGAGTCGGGAGTGCCCACGCTTTTTACCCCACCACACTTTGGTGTACCCTCGTTTTACCGCTGGGTGGACAGAGTTGAGGGAAGGAGGGCGGTTTCAGAAACGTGCCCAATGATCACAACTGCCTTCATGGGAACATCAACTGGCGACCTCTGGATTGCAAGTGCGGTGCATCACCCATTACACTGCAGCAACCCTCTCTATGACCACTCAAACTGAGTATATATATATGGGACATATATTGGGGTGCAAGTTAGTGAGAGCGAGGACGCAAACGTGAGAGTACTGGTGAGATGAGTGGTCGACATCCAAGGTTGTCCTCACCCTGTCTCCCTTGGCGCCGGAAATGCCCGTCGCTCCCCGCTCGCCCGGCATGCCCTGAAGGCCTGGGGGGCCCTGTGCTCCTGGGGGACCGCCGGGACCTGTCGCACCCTGGTACAGACAAAAGGGGCGGACGGTTGGCCACGGTCGGTTATTATCGTACGCGGCCACGCCTGAAACACGCAACAGAAAAGTGAAACGTGAAGTGTGCGTCACGACTGCCAATGTACGCGTTGTTGAAGGGGGGGGGGGGGGGGATAATATAAACGAACGATTTGGTCGTTGGCTCTCTTGCAGAGTTGACAAAGGACCATCGCCCGGAATTGTTATTCTTTTCCTACCTGTAAGTTGGCGGCTTATCCTCAAGCTGACATTAGCCATATGCTAATGTACTGTACATACCATTCCCTGGCAGTGCAGAAATCATCATCACCATCAGCAGTAGCAGCCACGATCTATCCACTGCTGCATGAAGGCCCCCCAAACATTGTCATCATCTCTCACAGTTTTTTTTTGCGGTGCCGCAATCAATCTTGCTCGTGCGCACGAGCTGATCTTATCGCTCCTTCTCCTCGGTGATCGTACCCTCGGGTGCGTTCGCTCCTTTGGCTGCGATTCTTTCACCAGTCTCCTCCTATGGCCATCATCTCACCTGGCGACGGTGCGTCCTGCCCAAGCCCGCTCGCTTTCCTTAACTTGTAAATGTTTTGGTTGTCTCCAATTTTCCATCAGTTCTCTAATCCACGCGCAGAATGGTCATTATTATAGTAGTAACTTGAAAAGTGGTGGGATTCTGCCCATGTTACAGGCGCCGCCCTTGTGCTCTCATCGGTGACATCCACCGTCTGCTTTCACGGTGAACGTGAAGGATCCCTTGACGTTATTGGAAAAAGGGTAGGCCGTGTGTGCCGACATCATGGTCCAAATCTGCTATATCGCACCCTACTGATAGACTAATTATGCGTACACCTTCTAGCGTACAGGGGCAGCTGCCACCAGTAACGAGGTCCCCAGCTGCAGCGTGCATCGAGATTGCTGCATGGGAAGTGTGGTGTGAATATTAAGCGACCAAGCTAATGATGATGGTGATGATGTTGTTGGCGCTGCCACAGGTACGACGGGGCCTACCTTGGGACCGTCAGTGCCGGGAGTTCCTGGAAGGCCTCGTGCGCCCTGCAGACCCTGGGGTCCTGGTGCCCCTCGCTCACCGGGGAAGCCACGCTCACCCTGCACGCGGCACGGTCAGGAAGGCGCGGTGTGTTGACTGAGGTCAGGTGTGGAGAAGCGCGGTAAAGTGCTGTGAAAATATGATTGGGCGTGGTGGTGTGAGGCGAGGTGCCTGGTTGGGTATGGTGATGTGCATTGGGGTGTCTTGAGGTGCGATGAGGTATGACGAATGTGGGAAGCGGTGCATTGTGGGTGAGGTGCGGGCTTGAATGAAATATCAGGCACGAACACTCGACTACAGTCAATCTCAAACAATGAGGCCTGCGCTATGAGGAGATAATGCGACATAAGCAAAACTTGTTATTATAATTAATTATAATTTACATTCACGCTGAACAGATTTTATCGACTTATGCTTCCAAACCATTATCGCGTGGTGTTCCCCGCTTGTATTTTCTTTCTCTGTGTAGTTTTCAGATTTTCTGTGTTATATATATATAAAAATATACTCCATCATGGGACCTTCTTTGCCAGTGCCAAAATATGAGAATAGGTTTTCGCCTTTTTTTCTGGCAACAAATCCTATTCTCATATTTTGGTAGTGGCAAAGGAGGTCCCATTATGTAGATGTTCACCCCGAGCTCTCATTACTCTGATAGTGGGCAGTGCCTTTGTCCTGTTCGCCTTTTGGTGTCCTCTGGTCTAACACCGTTTTGAGACTAGGCTCAAAAGAAAGCTGTCTCTGGTGTGGACCAATCCGTTTCAAAGACAATGCATATATTATCAGAGTATGTTTTTGTTTGCATTCTGACCACAAGTATTGTGGTTAATGCAGGACAAGATTCATTGTAAAAAGTTTCAGTTTGGCGTTTTCACATTTTAACACAGCTGTTTTGTTGCCAGAAAAAAATGGGAAAACCTATTCTCAAAAATATCACAAAAGTGTTACCCTGCAACGCCTGCGCACACATATGGCGCAGGCTTTGGAAACGCTTGACAATACCACGGACGTGCCAGTCCCGATGGGCACACGATGAGCTTCAGTGCGTACAATTTTGAATGGAATCTTTTCCAGGGCCCGCCCCCCCCCCCCCAAACCCTGCTCCGCCCCTTCCCCCCATGTACGGAACTGCGCCCCGGACAGCTCCGGCTGAACTGAAGAAGCTCCGATTAAGCTGCAATGCAAAGGCTGTTTTGCGCCCGTTGAGGATGGTACTTGGGAAATGTGGCGCGACTTACCCTTGCACCTGAAACTCCAACCTTGCCCGCTTCACCTGGGACACCCTGTGAAGACAAAAACACTTAAAGCCCCGCGTGAAACGCATCGCAAGGTGCGCACTTAACGACGCCTTGGCAACGATCTGCTGCCAGAGCCACTGGCTGGCTGGGTGTGCAACAAATTAGAAAAAAACATGGCACGGTGCATTTTGCCAAACATTTTTTTGCAAATGGTCACGCAGTAAAAGCCAGCGCAGCTCACATGTGAACGATAAAGAGATGGAATTGATTGCCCAGGGCAAACTGATGTAGGATAATTATACCCATCGCCATAACGTATACACATCAAGATCTTTGAATCGTTTTTTTTTTCTTTTGACCAGTTTGGCAGAGAATGCTCCTTTTCAGCACGGCACAGGACAGTTCAGAATGCCTTTGAGCTAGCAACTCTGGTGGTGAAACAGATGCCACAGCAAGTTGACATTTGCAGGCAAAAAAAATCTAACTTTTAGCTGTAACAATTTTTCGTAATATATTTTTTATCACAGTTGCTGAGCACGGGTCAAAGGCGCAGAACTCTTAGCAGTTAACGGCCAAATAACACTCTTGAGGGTGTACTCGATAAGAGCTAATGCGCTTTTGAATTGAGCAAGTTATGAGAACTTGGCAAAAGAGACGATGGCAGGGCACACACGAGCATTATTTTCTGAACAATTAGGTATCTTTTGTATCGCCTCTAACTGCCAGATGGTGCGCGTGTTAGATAATGTTCCGACGGATGATTATCTTGGGACTGAGGTGAGATTCATTCAAACCCATGATGCGTATGCGTCTGAGCTCGCTCGATGCAATCAAGCATTTCGATTGCGTGCAATTAGTGGTAGCATTCTATTTGCATTTATTATTAATGCCTTGATATTAAACAGTGACTCACCTGAGCACCTGGTTTGCCAGCCTCTCCTGGGGGACCGCTAGGTCCGGGAAGACCCTGGAATCGTTCAGATGCAAAGAGTCAACATCTTCGCAACGCACGGAGCAAATCAGGAATGTTAAAAGAACTCTTCATGGCATTTAAGTGCTATGTCACACTTTTGATGGTGTATACAGTTTCCTCTGAGAATAATCGTCCCTTGACGGTTTGATCATTTTGCCATTATAATTCTGGTGATTTTTTGTTGTTGGAACCATTGGCCTTTGATACAACATTTTGGATGATCCGAAAATATGAAGCCACAGAAAGTGATGGCACCAATGTGGCGTCAAGTCTGAGATTTTTCCCACCTTAAGAAATGTCACGTGAATGCAGGTGAAGTTGCTTTCGTGAGCACCAAGAAACGTTCAATTATCACATGCAATAATGCAAATGATCCAAAATTATCGTTTAAAAAAAAATCCAACAATTTTCAAATGTGAAACTCATCCCTAATCCGTCGTGGCTGAGAGCACATCGAGTCTGATGTTTGGGAGACTTGAGGCCTTCTCACCTGGAAGCCAGGAGGTCCAGGTGGCCCACCTTCACCTCGCTCACCAGCTGGGCCCTGGACAGACAATCGATCAGGTGTTATAGGCACAGGTGGAGTCAGCCACGGTTAACAGAAATGCGGCACAGATACAGTATATTATATTGCTACATGTCCTTTCATCATCATCAGCATCATAAACTTATTATGTATATATAATAAAGTCGACTTGTTCTTGTGCAAATGTATCTATTTGTGTTCACAAGAGTCGACTGAGTGACAGTATATCCATGATTACTCCTGTTAGTGACTGGATAAAATCCATTACAAGTAGCTTATGTTGACCGAAAACGTATTCACTGCATCCTCAATGCATCTATTGCAACATATAAAACTCATGCACATTATCACCCTCTTCATCGTTGAGACAAGTATTTTGGAAATACTTTTTTTTCTGTAATCATCCTATCGATTTTTTCCAAATAACTTTAAAACTCAAATAAATGCCAATCATTCGAACAAAGAACAATTACTTGGGACACCCAGTAAACGGGGTGCACTTCAGCGCAGGCGCTTTTCATTATTTTCATCTCTTTTACGTTCCGCTCATGCTATGCGAGTGCGCGTGCGATCGTGCGTCGTTATTGGCGAGGGTGAAAACGTACAGCGGGGCCGGGAGGACCCTGAGCGCCAGTCTCGCCATCCTTTCCTGGCAGGCCCTGCAAAGGCAACATCGCAGCAACATCAGAGACAAGCAGCATCGTTCAAGCAAACTGAATATGTAATTTGCGTTCTATTACTACCGCATTCTTCAGATTATCAGAAGTATTGTTCCCCAACCCCCCCCCTCCCCCCCCCTATGTGGGGGATGCGCATTATCCTGAGAATACTTTGTCTTCTGAAAATCAACGTGTTAATCGAAGTTGTTCAAAATCGTCTTGCCGAAGACGGTCCTCCAGGGCAATACGTGACCACCCAGGGGACAGAAGCTCGCCACCAGCCGTTCAGAATCTTCCAGGTGACCTCTTTCCCAAGGTTAAAGTGGTACGCTCGTGAACCTCTTTTCCCCATAGATAGCACCGCATGCCGCGGATTTTTTTTCTTAAAAAGTTACCCCAAAGAATACAGCAGTGCTTCGTCTGTCCCATGACCCATTGCTTCCACTTGTCACAGGATTTGTGTGATCATTCCGAGCCCTTCCACGTAACACCGATGGATGTTCTGTCCTTCTGCAACTGTTTGGTTTCAGCTTATTGGCCGTTGTCTTCGTTCGTGGCAACGGCATTTGTTCAAAAGGAACATTTTGGACTGGGTTTTGACATTTTGTACCTCACCAGTAGAGTGAGGCTTGCTGAACAAATATCATTACATTGCCAGACGTGGGCCAAAAGCCCTCCCTATAATTGGCAAGGCCCTGTCTCACCGTAAAGAAAGGCAACAATGTATTAGAAACTCACCTAGCGCTCATGTGGAGGAGCAATATAAATGTACTTCCGTTCACCTGCTATATTAAACGATCGTCGATCCCATCGCTTGTTTCACGAAAAGCGAATGTGGTTGAGTGCGAGAGAGAGAGAGAGACTGCAGGTGGGGATGAGGGTGAGAGTCGGGGACACTTACCCTGAGCCCAGGGGCACCAGGGATTCCCTTCTCTCCAGGCTTGCCAGGCTCTCCCTGCACAGGAACAAACACAGCAACGTGGTCAAAACAACCCTGTAGCGTCTTCACCTTGCTCAGAGGATAAGACAATTCAAACATCCGGGAGGGGGGGGGGATGGTGGGGGGTCACAACACGATCGTTCACTTGGCTATAAGAAATTACAATGGGGGCTGAACCTTCAGCAGGGGTGGCTGTGGGGGTTTGGGTGAGGCGCTTCTTCAGGAAGCATTGATGTCGACAGTGGTATGCAGGGTGAGGTTTGAGAGTGGAATTATTGATTCACAAAACGTATATTGCCCAACTGAAGGGTGATCGCATTCAGCGGGTCTAGAAGTTGGCCAAATTATGACGAATAGGACAGCGAATGGGGAATAAACAATAATCCCTGTGAAGAGAAAGGGGTTTGGGAAAATCAAGGGGCCTGCAAATAAAGTGCATCCAATGTGGCTAATGTGTAATTCGAACTGCTGCTTTCTATGTTTTATTATGATGCTAAATGTGTCGGCACATACATGGGCTGTTAACCCATAACTAGCACACAAGTACAACCCATGGAGTGTCCGTGACTTACACGCACGCATAGCTGACGAGGCATTCACAACGCAACTGTGTGAGTGTGTGTGTGTCTATACAGACATTAACTACAGGGACTCCTCTACTTACGAACGAGTTAGGTTCCAGAGGTCTGTTCGTTAGTTTCGATTTGTTCGTAACTTTACTCCTATTCGTGAGAATTTTATTGTTTCATATTTTTATTATTTTATTGTTTCCCTTCTACGTGACTTTACCGAAAGAAACAAGAATATGAATCCCTGCAGTCACGAAAGCTTTAAATCTAAATTTAACTTTTACTCCTGTCGATTCCAAATGTGTTGTACGGCATTGTACACTAAACACCGGGGAATAGCTTTACAAGTTGCGTAATCTCCTGGAGATGCCACCGATTCTTCACATTCCGCTGATGTAGGTGCCACCACCGCCATCATCTATTGTGCGGCGGTTGAACTTACGACTCTCGGTCCGAACAGGCAACCGGGTTTGTTCTTATCTCTGAAAGTTCGTAAGTCGAATGTCCGCAAGTAGATGAGTCCCTGTATGCTTGCAATTACAGCAAAGACTCAGTAAGCGGTTTGACAAAAGTGTGCCAGGGCTGTAAGGGGGCACTCTAATGATGCACAGTCGGTCTTGTTTCTTTGGTCAGCGCATCGCTGTGCCGCAGGGTGGCAACACAGCTAAAGATGTAATAAAGTGTCTGAGGTTGATTTCCTGAGGAAACCAATACAGGCAGTAAAACCCTGCAGGCAGAATGTACATACGGTGGATGGGAGTTCCCGACAGAGAGAAGCACTTGATTGCCCTAGCCCAGAATATTACATGTACTCCATATCGTATTTGTATAACAGGTAAGAACAACATGTCGCATAATAAACAGTGCTGTATTTTATTATGCAGCGTGATGCATCTGTGGATACACCACTGGTTTCTAAGGACACCAGCTTACGTATCGTTGGATGCTGTAAGTATATGTCGCATTGGTCACGTTGGACAAAGCGTATCAGAAGAGTGTTGTAATAAATGTATATTGATCTTGGTGGGAGACATGTAGAGCCTTTGAATTGACATATAGTTTTCTCTTCAGATTTGTACAATTATTTTAGCGATGTGTATATATATACACGCATCGCCCTGTGCATTGAGCCCACTGCGAACAAAATGGTGTTCTACGAGTTATACATATTCATTTTCCGTACGAAAGTGAAGCATTTCATCTTCCATATGTTAGAAATGTCTGTTTTTCCTCGACACATGCTCACGTTAATCAGAATCGCTGTCGTTTTTATAACGACCGGCTGACCTTCATGACAGAGCTGCATCAAGCCACTTTCGGCGCGATACCGTGATTTTCAAGTTCATCTGGAAATTATTTTAATTAAGAAAAAAAATCTTGCTTTTTAGCGGGCTCGTTAATTACCGGCATTGCTTGAGGAGCGTACTCGGGTTTATATCCTTGCCTGCGTTTCACGCGCCGTTCATGGATGAAATCTGCTTTCATCTGAATGCCTTTCAGATCCAGTAATGTGTAATGTATGTTGTATGTATGTTGAACTTCATTCGCACCGAACGTAGCCAACCGTGCTCATCGAAGGCACAGGGGAAGGACAACAAACTAAACAGCAGTTATATATAATCTTGGTTCTTTCGGTAAAGTCACGTAGAAGGGAAACAATAAAATAATAAAAATATAAAACAATAAAATTCTCACGACGTTTCGACTGCAACGCAAGCCGAAAACAAAAATCAAAATTTAAACAGCAGTTATAAAGAAATTAGTTTTCAATCTAAATTTAAAAGTGCAATGCACCAGTGGCTTCCTCATATCGGAAGGAAGAGCGTTCCAGACGGCCGCAGAAGCGCATCATATCCCGCACGATGCGGTGACACGTCTTTGTTAAATGATCCAGTAGCCAAAAGCCACTGCGAGGATGACCCGGAATTCGTGTGGTGGTTTTTGCTCCTTGACGAGATCAGCAAGATATTATTTGTGGCAAGCCACTTGTGTGAAACTTATTCCGTCGGCAACCGGAAGCCAATCCAGCTTGGCGAGCACTGGATGGACACGGTCGGATCTTGCAGAACCCGGCACGGCACATGCCAGGTAATTTTGTACATGCCGCAGTTTGGTAATGTCCTTTGCCAGATGTCCCTAGAGGTAGTGAGTTGCAGTAATCGAGCCGTGCCGATACTATGATATCGATTATATAAATGCGTTTTGGAAAATCCAGCGCCCCCTTCCCCCGAAGCCGCCGGATAATCGATGACCTCATGTATTTGCATGTTTTTCGGTGATTTGTCTGCCTTTTCCCTGTACTTTGCACTGCTGGCGTGTTTTTGTGTTGCTTGTTGTTGAAACGTTCTTGCCCGCCTCTACTGGAGATCTATGAAAATGAGCTTTATAGCTCATCGGATTCCTCCAGCGTGAATAAATATTTTGGGGGAAAAAAAAGATAGGCAGAAAGCTTACTGGCTCATTCGCTTCGAAAGTCACACTGGTCACGACTGCAAACGCCCATATCACTATTATTCACGGTGGCATCTGTTTGCATTTGTTCTGCAGGCATTCCATTTGTGCTCAGTTATGAGGAGCGAAGTACTAAAGAATCCCATTCGGAATCTCTACCATCAGGAGAAAAAAAAAGCCCGATTATCTCCAGGTATAATGCGAGAAAGTGATCGCTGTGTGTACGGCACGAGGCCGTGGGCTGGATTTGGTGCTGGCATATTGTTGGTGCACGTGGGTCGGGTCGCTTGGCCGGTTTTCACGTAGGACCATAACCAATCAGCTTCAAAGAACACTGCAGGACCATGGCAGATGGTGATGGCTTGCGGAGGCCTTCATCCAGAAGTGGATTGATTATGGCTCACGATCGAATGATATAACGCTTTCAAAGACTGGCTTTGCTAGGAATTGAATTACTGGCCGATAAACTTGGTTTGTTGATCGACAATCCTGTGTTCTTACATCGGAGTGATATGATTACTAAGAGTGGATATTAAATGTGAAATAGACCACGTTTAAGAATGATTTACCAAATGTCATAAAGATGAACCCTCTGCCTATTATTTTGGGTGTTTTTAGATCACTTTTGTGTGATAACTGAAAAATGCCAGAATATTACAGTACAATCTAGACAAATCATTAAGCATTATTGTAAATCTAGAGAAAATCCATACTCCTCAGACCTGGCTTCCAGCGCCTTCGACGTGAATCCACTATTAAAGAGCAGTATTCGGAAAAGCGATTTTCCAGTAACGTTGAAATGGAATGTGCAATGATCGATTCTGTAATCAACTAATGAGCCTTCACTCCTTCAATCTTCTCAGCCTCACAATTCTGATGATTCTGTCGATTTATACTCTTGGAGCCTCTGAGTCCCCGAAGAGCCCGACTAATAGCTCTTACAGGTGGTGGGATTCAAACTGTTGCTCATCACTAAACTAAGTGAAGGGTATATCGAAAGACAAAGAAAAAAAAAGAGGCAACGCTTTCCTAAGTTAATCCGACTGCTTTACGCGAGCGGGTACCCCCGGGCGTTTCCATCACCCCACGTGATTCCAAAATAAGGAACCGGTGCAGGCGCTGCGATGGTGTGTGCTTGGCGTTTGAGTACGTACGCCAGCGCCCTTAGGTCCGGGGAAGCCCATGACTCCGGGCTGGCCGCGAGCACCCTGGGGGCCAGGTGGCCCAGGTCGTCCATCCTCACCTGGAGCACCCTGTCGGAGGAACACAACATCCCACTTATGGATCCGCCGCAAAGACACGAGCATAACAATTCGAATTTCATACGCAGAGGTGGCGAGATGTTAACTACCTAGCCCGGTATACAGGAGGATGTGAGTCCGATTCCGACCCTGACAATGCCTGTATATGTGGAGTTTGCATGTCCTCCCCGTGGTCGCGTGGATTTTTCTCCGGATCCTCCGGTTCCCCCCCCCCCCCCCCCCACATTTACAAACACGCGTTTAGAGTATTTGGCTGCTGAACATTTCCACGTGATAAGCCATTTCGTTTGGCTATCATTTGCGAGCAGGTTCGCTTCCGAAAAAGAGCTATATAGCTCAGTGGACCCTTTCCCGGTAAAATAAAAATACAATGTTTTCGTTTTATACAGCTAAAGGTGCAGCCCTGCAATTGCTTCGTCGTGCCACTGCTGGTAGAAGGGCCTTCACTGGATTGCTCTCTCCAGAGAAGGGCCCCCGAGTGCTCTCGATCGTGCAGAGGATTTTTGTTAATTTATTTTTTGTCGGCTTCTCTTCCACGCTAGACAGGCGTTTTGGAAGAGATGGGAGGTACCCACATTCTACCCCACCGCACGTGTGCTCTGCACATCATGCAAATGCGGTGCGCCCATTGATGATGCTGGGTAGACAAGAGGCAGGAAATAAATAAATAAACGTCTCACATTTCCAACTGCTGCACCGGGGAAATTGAACCGGAAACCTCTGAATTGAAAGTCGATTGTGCTATACAGTGGACTGTAATCAACTAATTACTATGCAGACATCGGCCGTCTAACTTTCACGTTACTTACACGTATAAATTCATCACATGCGTTACATGGCATCTAAATTACACACCTCAAAGTAATCGATAATTATCTAAATTACACGAGGCAGGGTGAATTGGTCGTTTGTGTCTGTATTTCATTACTTGAGTAATTTGAATATATTTCGCCCATCTCTCTGGACCCCCACTACTTTGCCATGGGATTGGCCGTGTGTCACGTGACCACCACCAGAGGATGCGTTTGGCATGACCTAAGATGTAGTTTGTCGTGGTTTATTTTGTCAGATGTTGGAGGGGAGGGGGGGGGCAAGTGCTGTTGTTAGCCAATACACGGGCCGGAACTTTGTCTTTGGTTTTGTTTGTATATGTGGACGGCAGAGGGCAGTGCAGCTACATCTATTGTGTCGATGCTCCCCGTCTATGCTTCCCCACCTTCATCAACGCGCACTGACCAACAGTGGTGGTGAAAGATGATCAAATAACCCTCACGAGCCACACGGCAATGGGGAGAGGCCCTCATCCAGCAGTGGACTGGCGAAAGGGCTGTACATGGACAATAACGATGCAATGGAAAATAACTAAATGAAAATCTCAACTCAATTAAAAACTGCCAAAAAGTAACAGAATGCTCTCGTGGACACGGTCACATTGTTCACACTCGAAATGAGTCGGTGACAGAGGTATCGTGGCTCTATTGACCACCGGCATTGATTGGCACGTCATGGCCTAAATCTGTCAGTGTGGTGGTGAGCGGTGGTGCGGCGGTTAGCGCCACGCTGCGCTGCGAACCTGGCTACCCGGGTTCGATTCCCGCTCACGGCGAACACCGAGTGACGATTATCTGAACCGGCACAGGGACCTCCCCTAGATCGACTCAACCTCAAATGAGCACCCGGTGCGGTGTGTAAACATCGTCACCGGGGAGACAAAGGCGGCCGGGCGTGGTGTTGGCCACCCGCCCCCTCGCGTGCCGTGCCGGCCCTTCATTAAGTGCTACTCGCTAACAGCACTTGCCCCAACGGCTAAGGCTACACGGGGGATCTTTGTCTTTGTTGTGATCAGTAGTCCAGTGCATGTTGCTGTGTGCCGTGATCGTGAACGGGGATTCATTTTGGACGAGGCACTGCGAGCGCACCTGAGGGCCCAGCTTTCCTTCAGCCCCTGGGCTACCTGGACTGCCTGTCAGACCCTGCACACACACACACACAAGACACATGTAAAATACACATTTAAAAACTCGTTGCAAAAATTATGCACCTTAAAAAAAAACGAGTGCGATCGCTAGTATTTTCTCTTGCGTGGGAGAAGTTTGTTAAATAATGAAATCTCAGATGTATTCATTTTAAATTCAAATAAATGTATTGTTGTTTTTAGCCTGTTGGCTTTCCAGGCTCTTAATATCCAGCGACCAAGTAAAAAAATGCTGATCAATAACATTGCAACAAATGCTGGGTTATCAGATATTACTGGCAAGAATACTCCGTCAAAAAGCTCATTCATACGTGGAGATAGAACGGAGTTCTGCTTTCGTTTGCCTTTACGCACGACACAACATTACGTAAATGAGCTCGTGTTTAAATTAAATTAACGTCTGTGCTACTCACGCGGGCACCGGGTAGGCCAGCCTCTCCAGGTCGGCCGGGGTCTCCGTTGGCCCCCTTTGGCCCAGCAGGACCCGATGGGCCTCTCTCGCCAGGTGCACCCTGGGAAGGACAACACCGTACTTTACCAGGGCAACGTATCGGCAAGTGCAGCATTTCAATGGGGGACACCGGCCTGACGTAGCCACTCGTTAAACCTGAGCTAACGGCTTCAGTGACAACTCAAATTGGCATCCTTGTGATGGAACGACAGCGGAGGATAATTATTCGCAGGGTGGCCCTGGCTGACTGCGTGGGGGAGGAGGGGGCGGGTGGTCCCTGCCCAGTTAAATTTTCGTAATTTTTTTGATCGCCCTGCTGTTTGTGTAGCTTGGGAATGGTGGGGGGGGGGGGGGGTAGGAGGTGGGGGCTTCGCTTTGTGCCACAACGGCTAACGCTTCACATCTGGTGAGAGGGGCACACACAGAGATCCGAGAGTGGCAAAATCAAACGCACGAGCGCTCACATCTGCCAGTGACCAGCGTCGCCCTCGCGCGGTGTGTGCAGCCGTTGGCCACGGCGTGACGTTGGTCAGAGGGGGGTAACGTGGTGCCCGAGCGGACAACTCGTCTCCGCTCGTGGTTTATCGTATCTCGCTTGCTGGGAGAGAATATGGCAAGTAAGTGGCCATAGTGGTGCAATACCACATGCTGGGTGGCTGGTGAGTAGAAACTAGAGAGGATGCGATGGATATTGTCACGCAAATCAGCTGGGTGACTGGTTATAGCGGATCACAATTATAAGGTTTGCTAAGTGCAAATCCTGGTAGGGGGTTCACATGGCCCATTATCCTTCCAGGGCCGATAAAACGAGTACCACTTTGTGGGGAAGTCAACAGTGGTTGTCGTATGGAGATACTCACCCCCTGCCATTGGAATGTGGAATTTCCACCACTGGCTCAGGGTTCATTTGAGCAGGAAATAATGTTAACTTCTTTACTATCAGCAGTACTGTACTAAAATTGGAAAGCAAATCAAGTGGCACAAATATGTTTGCACCTGATGGTAATATGCAGTAGAAGCTGTATAAGATATCATGGAAATTGTAATGGCCACATGTTTGAGTAAACACATTGGTATGTCACGATGGGGCGATTCATGGACTAACATCAGTTATTTCGCTCACAATACAGGGATGGAAAAATGCCCGTGAGAATCTATGATTTATACCGATTTTATGCAGAAGTACCAATTTTACATTTTGGTTAATGGAATGAACACATTTTAGTTAAATGACATGGAGGAAACAGGAAACAAAGCGAACAAGATCCCAAAATACGAGACGAGAACAGACGATGGTAGAATCGACGCCGATTGTGGCAATTCGGATTATCGAATTTATCTACGGACGCTCATCCGTAGGTACATATGAAAACAATCGTACCTTTGGTCCAGCAAGTCCATCTTGACCTGGGAATCCACGGTTGCCAGGAGCTCCCTAGAAAATCACACATCAAAAGTAAATTGCGTTTAAATTTGCGTACAATCCAACGTCGATGTAGAAAATAAAAATAAAAACCCACAACTCTTGGACGTCAGCCTGCAAGAAACGTCGCCTCGAATGTCAAAAGGACGCGCGGGGAGCCGAACCCGACGCCAACACAACGCTTGGAAGAGGTACAAAAGCGCGCGCCGAGCGGCACGGCAACATTTGGTTTGGCCGGTTCGGGCGTTGGGCAACGAGAGCACTTTGAGTCAAAGCGGAGAGAGACGGCTGCTTTGCTTGGCGCTATTAAAACACCGCGAGAGAATTGCGGGCTGAGCGCAGCAGGGAGTCGAGGTATGCGCGAGATGGCCACGCGTGCCACCGCCGCCGGAGGAGGAGGAGTTGCAGGAGGTGCTGGAGGTGTCACTCACTCTCTCGCCGGGAGGACCGTTAGGACCAGCTGCTCCGGGTTCTCCACGTGCTCCCCGTTTGCCTTCCTCACCCGCCTGCCCAGGAGGTCCTTGGAGACCGGCTGGTCCCTGCACAAGTCATCGGAGGGAGACAGCGAGGAATCAATCCCATTGTTCACTCTCATAAAAACTCTTCTTTTTTATTATTCCAAACAGTGGCGATGCATTCGTTTCGTCCGCAATATCCCTCTTGAAGGAACGTACGTGCACAATGTTCCTAAGTGCTCATAGCAGTGCATTGTCAGGGTTACAGTTAACATATTCAAGTGACTTCAGGAGATTGCAAGGAATCAAGCCGTTGTTCATCCTAATTATTAAATAAATAAATAAAGGTCAGGCGATACATCAGCTAATCCACAATATCCCATACAAAACTTAAGTTCAAAAGGTACTGAATTGTCAAGTACTCGCACAAGTTAATTATCAACGATGGTTGAGATTGCTTGTGCGTGGTGTATCACGCTGCTGCTTGATTTGCCAAACACGCATCCTTGGCTTTGCTTATAAATTATTATAATTTTTTAATGTTCCCTGGATATGCTGTTCATGTTTATATGCTTGCCACATAGAGCAACATCCTGTGGTGGTGTGTGTAATGTTGATACTGTATATAAAACAAAGATGATAACTTATTATTATAATGTTATTAAATGGTAATGTGGGGTTTAGCAGGACGTCAACACTTACAATCTCTCCCTTGGGTCCAGCCTCACCCTTGAAACCATGAGCACCTGGCTCACCCTACGAAATGAGGAATGAGAGACATCAAATGTTAGTATCACTTCCAAAAAAACATCACATGCACTGAATACAATACACCATACAGTGGCACTCGATGCCGATCTTGGCACAATAAGCCAGACCGGATATATCATATTAATAGAAACAAGATAAATGCATGGGATGAAGAACAAAAGCCATGGAAATATATTCATGTAGATATTACATTTCAAAGGAAGTACCAGGGATTAATTTTAGCCAGGTCTGTCTGGGCCCGCAACCCGGAAACTATCTCAGCATTCAGCACACCACACCCGCTTTACCTCTCGCCGTGGCTATCGCTATTATCACACGCCTACTCTAGCCTACCAACTGACCAGCAAATATGTCCACACTTGGTGGCACACCACATTCAGTATACGTCTCACTGCTGGCTGTGGTTACTAATCACGTGACGACTGTTGTCTACCGGCGAGCTGCAAAACGTTCAGTGAGAAATTGTAAGTCCTGGGAGCTACCCACCTGTTGACCTTTAGGCCCAGATGGTCCAGTCGCCCCCTGTGGCCCTGGAGCCCCACGTGGTCCTGGGAAACCTGGAGCACCAGCAATACCAGGAGCACCCTGCACACACGCACGCATGCACACACACACACGAGAGAGGTCAAGTGTAAGTGCAGGTGCGCGCTGTACACGCATACCGAGATGCCAGCTCCAGCGCTCGGGAGTGATGGTGAACTTTTGGCTCGCACACAGTCCATGAATCAACCTCGTGCACGTCTCTCCTGACGCACAGTTAGTATAATCACGTGGCTACACTGTCAGTGTTGGCACTGCGAAAAGTGACACTGTAGTTGTCCTCGTGAATGTAATGTCATTAGAATTATATGAATGTTATCTTTGGGCATGTAGCAAATCTCCTCCCCAAGTGGATCGACCAGTTGACATCATTCCGGGGTCATGATTTGATTTCTAGAATGGATGATTGTTATTTTTTTTGTCGTCTAATTTTTTACGCCATATTGTTTGCATTGTATTCTTCTGCCTCGACCTTTAGAGTTTCGTCGAGATCCCATTTGTCTGAATGAAACATTTTACATATAATTTGCTTAAAATCGCCATAGATGGTAAATGATTGATTCTGACCTGTGCGATTTGACGCGTGATTCGTGAGTGAAAATATTGATTTTAATCAATCAACCGATGCGTTGTCACATATGCCTAAATGTCATCTCGGTTGCTACCGATGCACTGCTCTAATTTCTTGCCACCGTCATGATAACTGTCATCAGCCGTCTTTCACCTGGGTTGGTTTGCATCGCAATGAGGACGTAGCTTTCAGTAGCTCAAGGCCAAAAGTATACATAACAGTATAGTTCACCGTGTTATGTTATGTTTGAATGCGCGCAATAAAGGTTAGGAATCTTCACGTAGATCAACGAAGCAGGATACTTACAGATGACCCTTTGGCGCCTGGGAGACCATCAGTTCCAGGATTTCCCTGTTCAAGACAAAGACACAAAGGGAATGTTAACAGTGGCGATTTGACCAATTCACCTGGAAATTCACCTGATCCCATCAGATCTGGGAAGCTAAAGAAGGTTTGTGCCTGGATATCGCTCGGATGGGGCACACATTATAGGCCGCTGCAGGGCTACGTGTTTTAGTCCATCTTTTTTGTTGCAGTTTCATCTAAATCCAACGCACATTTGGGAACTTTAAAAGGATTTTCATTAAGCCAGTGGTGGTGGGTGCTTTTGGTCCCCCCCCCCTCCTAAAAAAGATGGACATTCCATCTCTTATGAAACACACTCTCTTCTGATATTAGGAAATCTAGATTGAAAACTCATTCCTTCAGAACCGCTTTTTTCTGCTTAGGTCCCCCCCCCACCGCACACTCAGATTAGCGCGGTCGGCTTCGTGCGGTGCGAATGATGCTCAACGTACATGCACGCACGGGCACATGCATACGTTCTGTGGGAGACTGTGATCACGGGCAGATGGATCGACTCACGGGAGCTCCACTGGGTCCGGAAGAGCCGGGGGCGCCTCCTTCTCCTCGTGCACCTTGCGCTCCTTCGGGTCCTCTTGCTCCAGTGGGGCCTGCCTCTCCCTGTGCGACACGAACACACACAAGAGCGGTATTCCCTTCGTCGTTCGCCGCGAGGGATACGTTCCGGAGGTGCTCGTGAATCGAGCATTTTCGCTGCTAATGGTGTTGGCCTATGAGTGTCGTACGTGCGACGCCTGCAGATGCTTCTAGAAAGCTTGGATAAGTTCTCTCTCTCTCGTCTCTGTCATATCTTTATCTCATCACTTTTACTCGCCACATTCTCTCTCATCACTTTATCTCGTCGCTGTTTTTTTCTCTCTCTCTCTCGACGCAGTCATGTAGGGTTCCAGATGCCAAAATCGCGGATAGCAAGTTCGTGTATAACGAGGGAAAACTAAACACACACACGGATGGGTGACCAGCATAAACAGATTGCCAGATGGCCGGAGTGCCAAGAGTGCCGAGTTGGCACCGAGAACCTCGAATTTTTAATCCGCTTTTCAGAAATTATTATTTTCAAGGTGGCTGGTCGGGTCAGACGTCAGAGTGCGGAGCCAACACCACTGAAATTCTGAGTTCGACGAATTGTGGGTTCTTAAGTTATCGAATTTCTGATCACTGATAACCACCAAAGCAAAAAATAATATTTAAGAAGTAAATTCCATTTTTTGCAATTATTTTTGATTCATTTTAGCCCGACCAAAATATAGGTTGACTTTCATGCGACAGCCTTGTATCAGAATGTGTGGAACGTGTGAAAGAGACCCTTCTGGAAGGAGTTTTTTGGGAGCATCTTTTGGGCAGCCACTATCTGACACACAGGGCGCACTGCTCTGCGAGATTCCCAAGCAGATTGTTTCTCTCGTAGCATGCAGCCAGTAGCATAATTTGAATAAATTAGGAAAAATTAAAACATCATAAAAAAGGGATTAGCCAGAGGCCCCACAACAACACTGCCACCACCACCATCACCCCCCTCCCCACTTAAACACAAAGTGAAATATGGTCACACATACTCATTCACATGCCTCATTCCACCCAAAACTCCTTATCTGCTTGGCTGCATGCCTGTGCGACCAGCTGCAGGTTCCTTCATGTGCCCATCTGCTTTCTCTCCACAAGGCTTCCGCTCTGCTCACACGAGGCCTTTGCTCCACACTCTGCCCCCTAACGGTGGAATATTGGCAGACGTGGCCCGCGCTAACCATCCCACGTGAACCAACAATCCAATTAACGTCGTCCCAAAAGCAGAGTGAGCTGCCAGTCTTCACTTCACACGATGGCAACGCAGCGATCTCTGAAACTACAATAAGTATTATTTCGCCAGCGATGACAACATTAATGTGTCCAGTCAAAAGACCTCGAGACAGCAGTGCATGCCCGCAGATCTGAGGCACTGCACACTGGTTGTTCTAGAGTGGCATCCCTAGACGAGGGTGATATTCCAAAGTAGTTTCGAGCTACCACGACCAGCACCCATGCTGCGCTCGAGAAAGAAGGGAGGGCGCTTGGAGGTTTATTTAAGTAATGGCTTTCCTCCTTCAAATGTCCCGTGAAAAGAGATATTTATTTTGAAAAAAAAAAATTCCGTTTTGAGGCTGGGTGGGACTGAACAAGCAAGCCCTGTGAGGGGAATCTCTGTCTTCCAAGCAATCCTCTCTCTCTGTCTCTCTCTCTTCACACACACACAATCCAGTTCTTCTCATTAGCAGGGATTAACATTCCTGGCCAATCCAGGAAATATCAACGTCGTCCTCCTGAATGAACAGCTTGTGTTTACATGAGACAACAAGGATGGAGTCAAATTGGCAAGCAATGGGTTGGGTTTTTTTTTACTTTGGGACCAGTCTATTGGCTTTGCTTTTCACGTGAAGCAAGTAACTTGGCTCACCGATGGAACAGGCCTCGTATATTTGTAAGTGTTTAGAGCAAAATTTGATTTATTTATTGTGAGTAAAACCAATTAACCTCTGGGATGTAATATTTAGTCTTGGACATATTTAAGCTATATTCCAGCAACCCAGCCCTCAAAGACCATCGTAATTTACATTAGCCACTCAACCACGGTCACATATATGTATTAGATGATGACGAACCAAACTATGGATTGCCATAGATTGCAGTGACTTCAAACTGCCATTAAACAAATATATATGGCCAAATCATGTTTATGTGCCAAGCACAAAGAAACCAGATGATATTCGACCAATTGCGGGTTCTCAGGCAATTACATGTCGAGTGAAAACTATTGGGAGAAAAAAAGAGTTGAGTTTATAATTGTAACACACTGCCTGTTAATGGGTCCAACAGGGAATTTTAAAGAACGTTCTGGCCGTAATGGCCAATACTAATTTAAACAAATGACAGATGTATTACACCTACACGCATTGCATTGGAGAGTGGCTAATTCGAACCTCCGACTAGCACGGTTGGCGATGTACTGTGCGAAAGAAGTTCAACACACATGCATATTGGCCTGAAAGTGACACTCTAACCTGGCAAAAACCCAGCTAAAGCATATTGGAGAGGAACAGGTCGAATTACTTTTCAACTCCAGAAACTCTACAGCTGTAGTTCATCTTCCATGACACCTAATAGTAATAATTTACAGAAGGGGCTTTAATGTTGACAAATAGGTAGACTGACTATGATTCATCGGATTGGGGTGGCCACCGTCAACTGGAACACAGTCGGTTCCACTTGAAGTTAAAATATAAATCTCCCAGAACCTGAGCCCGATCTCATCAGAACTTCGAGAGCTAAGCAGGGGTTGAGTCTGGTTAGTTACTGGAATGGGAGACTGCTTGAGAATGCCTGGTGTTGTAGTCTTGGGCTGAGAGGGGGCAGTGCAGCCATGGGTTATTTAATCAATCTGTGTGTAACGTGTAGTGTTATCCCCTCGTATATAATGGTATTCTCTGAGAACTCTGGTTTCCAATCACATTACAAGCACCCATTAATGGAATTGGCCAAACATCCCAATGCAGAACTGTCCTGAAAAAGAGTCTTGAGACTCTGAGACTTGAGTGAATAAATTAAATACATTATTATTTACTTTCAGAGTACAGCCTTCATCGCCCGACTTCCACTTAACATTAAAAGCTCAGAATCAACGAGCCGCACGTTTATCGAAAGTTGAGCTCGCACAGGTCAAAGGGGCACCACGAATGTGTTGGGTGAATAACAACACACAGCAGTCCACGCGCGAATGAATCACTGCCTGAGACTTGGGTTGTCTAATTTCAATTGAGGTTTATGATCGACGCGCGATGCCTAAATGTGGTTCACAGCGTGCTACTTGATTTGCTCCGAACAAGCTTGACTTTGGTGCGCTACTTAAGAGCCTTAGCATGCACTTCCTGTCGTCATAGGCATTAATTTTCCATAGATTAATTCAGCGGATGAAATCTCAGCATCTGAAGAAGATGATTAATGGCTTGGTGAGGCCTTCATCCAGCGGTCGATTTCCCATGGTTCACGATAATTTATAATTTAATATATTACATTCTATTTCAATAGCATATATACGTGTGTTAATTGGTCATTCGCTTTGCAAAAATCTAAAGTTTTATACTGAAATTGCAGTCCAGTACTAATGACCATCGCTTTACTCTGAATACTTCTCAAATTAGTACAAATTTACATAACATATTAATACATATACCATAGCAGACTATCAACTGTTATATTTTGCTCATACTGTATACATTACTGCATCGCATGATCGCTAACTGCTAGAACAGACATTAATCTACCATTGAATTAACCATGGCTAATGATAACTGTATAGATGGTAATAATAATAATTATTATGTTTAGTCATATACTGCATGTATGGAGAAAATGTAATTACTACCACGCTGCAAATCTTTGTTAAACATGAGCTTTATATTACCATCATTTACTCAACTGCCAATCAAACAAATGTGCATTGGAATGCTCATGCATAGCTTGCCACATCACGAACTGCCAGGCCATGATTTGCATAATGAGATATCTGACTTCTGGGTTATGGTGCTTTAAGGGGTCAGGTTATTATCAAGCACAATGAATCATTTTTAATATATTAATAAATCACTTTAACACACACACACACGTACATATTATAAATATCCTAATTCTATCTGGCAGTCGAGATAACGACGCTGTAGTTCATCACCGTACTGCTGATTAGAGGAATGTGGCTTCCTCTGGATTGGCCAAAGCATCAGAGGGGAATGGGCCTCCTGGACGAGGCTCTCGGGGAAAATATATTGGGGGGGAAAGGCCAAGAAGTAAAAGGTTGAAGAAACGAAGAGGTTAGCACAAGATCGTACAGACTGGACGGACCCTTGAATCAAGAACCTGCATTTAAGCAGAACATTCTAGAAGACGATGCGATGGTAGTCATTGATTGCTTCCCAGTTTGTAAATGCAGACAATTCCACTATTAAGAGGAATCACAATTTCCCTGAAAGCCAATTGACCTGAAATTAGACAGGTCACATTGGCACGAGAAACCGTCACAGTTGGGTCACCTGCACCCAGGTGACAGCCTAAACGCTGCTCCAATACTGAAAATTCCACTCCAGTAAACCCTCGCTACTCAAGGCAATGGGAGGTAGGGCTATCCCAGATTATATAAAAAATTAAGATAATGCAAAACATGTAAGTGTCACTTCTCAATGTAAGTCTGTATTGTTTCCCTCTGTTCAATGGTGGGGGGAGGGGGGGAAAGTAGAAATATTTGATCACTTTTTTATGTCTTCCGTAAGTAACGTGTACACTGAGTCACTGACCCGCGACGAGTTAAGAGCAGCCAGTAATTAAAAGAGGACACCCGTAATGATAATGCCCCCCCCCCCCCACGAGCGTGAGTGATATCCGCAATCAGGAAAAATCCACCCACGGATAATCAAGAGTCAGCTGCATTAATGTGACAAGTGCAGGGTGCTCATCTGGTCCCACAAGGAGTGGGCCTTCGGAGCTCGGATGGCTCACCTTGGTTCCAGGAGCACCTGGGAAGCCAGGAGATCCAGCGGGTCCAGTTGGGCCCTGCAGACAGCAAGCAGAAATGTAGGATCGATGTAGCGGGATGCGCAGCAAAGGACACACACATCACTTTCCATTGAAACAAAGCTTACTGCGACATCGGCGCATGGTGTACGTTTCTCGATCTGTGAAGCTGACGAAATGTCAACGCGTTCATCAATAAATTATGCCCTATAAGAGGAAACAAAATATACTGGGCGACGTTTCAGGAAATGGGCCTTCTCTCTGGAATACTAGGGAAGTGTTATTATTTATGGACGTGTGCTGAGTTTTGGTTATTTTCACTGATGCACCACTCCCAATGCAGCACAACGCAAGTTTATTGTTTCAGGCTGAAGGTGACGATGCATCTCCATGGTCACGGCGTGTGTGATAAATGCGTGTCCGCGAACCCGCCAAGAGCAGAAGTTGTTTCGCGCGATTGTGCGGGACGTTTTTTTTTCTTTCGAGAATGTCATACTCACAGGGGGGCCAGCAGCTCCGGCTTGGCCATCAGATCCACGAGCACCCTGAAACAAGTAGCGGGTCAACACAAGGCAACGAGCAACCACAAAGCCAGCGCGCCCAGCTCACTGGGGCCCATCAATGCCGGTCGCATTTGTCGTAGGACCATGAGCGACGGGGGACAGCATCGGGGAGGCCTGCCTTCGTCGAGCAAGCGCGACAGAAAACGGCTGACGATTTGTTGAGAGAACGAACGCACGCGCGCCGATGGTGCTGCCGTAGTGGCTAGGGTGCTAACGGAGGTGGCGTCGAACGCGACTTGACTGCAGTGGCGACTGTGCCCATTCGTCTTGCGGGCCGGTGCCACACCGTACAGCTTGTGCCGCGTAGGGACAGTTGCCACTCGGGGTTCCCTTGTCTGGACTGCAGCAGGGCATTGGGCTGGCTTGAGCTGAGTTTTACATGGCATTTAAGTGCAACATGTGTTCGTGTGACTGCGGTTCTGTACATGCGGTCTACAGACTGTCGTGAAACGGATATGATTGTATTTCGCGTCTCCAAGGACTCTTTACCGATGCGGTTCTCAGGAAGAATTCGCAGGTTTTGATCACCGCTTTCATCTGGCTCCGTCCGTGCCAGCGAGCCGGAAAGTATTTCCGCACCCAGCGTACCACCTCCAGTATAATAATTTCGCAATGACTGTGGCTTAGATGGAATCTCAGCTGCTTTAAGTCGCGAAGGCACTTGAGCTCCCTATGCATGCAAATCCCTATTCGTATGGCTATGCACAGAGGTTATCCGAACAAAGTGACAGAAGTTCTGCAATGAGGACAACCACTGCTCGTGAGATGACGATCGGTGGCACGCTTGAGCGGTTGGGCTCAACTCACGGCTGGTCCAGCAGGTCCTGTTCGACCCCTCTCGCCGGGCAGACCACGGGGACCCTGCAAGAGGAGACGCACAGTAGAACGTGGGTGAGTGTCCGTGACCTTTAAAGGTGAAGCCGTAACAACAACGCTTCAACTAGTGGCGGCCTGTCTCTAGGGGCTTGTGGGGCCGGACCCCACTCATGGTACCGCCCCCCCCCCTCCCCCCACTAACTATACTTACCTGCACATGAAATAAATATATTTCACCTACAATTAGCACGGTTAGCTGCGTATGGTGCGAGAGAAATTCAGCGAACATACATATTATAAGCCTCGCACACCCATCCCCTCTCCTTCCGTTGGCCATCCGTGCTTCACGAATATATTGAGCCATTGGCTCCAACACGTGGGAAAACGGTGCCACTGCCATCTATTGTTGTCTTGAATGCATTCGGAATAGATTCAACATTCTAACTCGCGATTCGTTATGAAACAGTTTTTTACAATACAATGTGAGTTTACGAAGCATTTCAGTTCAGCATGGAGCATCTTGTGTCTCCCCACACCCCCCCCTCCCCAAATGATTCGACAATTCTTCTCGATTGTGTGTCTCGTGATTTTATTCGACAACGTATTCTCTGCCGTTTCTCGATTTACTGCGTCTCGTTTACGCAATTTTGTTCATCCCCGTTCGCCGAAATGTAACCTTGGCATAACACGTGCATGTGATTTGTATAAAGTGTAAATAACCGATAGTAACGAACGTATATTGACACAGCTGACTGTGATCGGAACAACCTGGACAAAGCGTATGATGTTTGGTGAAGTGGTAAGAAAATGAAACAGACGTGGTCTCGAGAATATATCGGACGTTTTTTTCTTTTTAAACGTGACCGGGAGGACCATACAAAGCCATCGCTATAGCAGCGATGGCGAACATTGCAAGGAGTGCAGCAGTGTCCAGCACAGAGGTCGGGAATACTCGGTTACGAGTGAGAATGACGAGGAGAGAGAGACAGAGGGGAACATTGAATACCCACCATGGGCCCAGGTGCTCCATTCTCTCCCGCAGCTCCATTCTCGCCCTGCAACAGTCGCTCAGATCAGCTCGGCGCTCGGACTGCTTTCAACAATCGTGCGACTGTTAAACACGCGCGAGCGGCATCGATCTTTTAAAAAAAAAATATATACATAAAATCGCCATTGTTATCGTAAGTGTCGTCCTTGAATGCGACTCGTTTGCAAGGGCACACCTTGGCACCAGCAGCTCCGTCCTCACCCCTGGCTCCGTTCAACCCAGGGTAACCCTGCAACGATAAGCAGGAGAATCATCAGCGTCGCCGTCATTAGTCAGTGCCAATCAAGGCAAGTTGAACGGCGGCACCAAAGCGGTGAATCGACTCGCAAAACCAAACGCTGCTGAATGGCTAGAGGACAACCTAGGCGTAGATTTTCGCACGTTTGTTGATGTGCCAAAACGACCGGTTGCTTGTCTGTGCATGATTGATGCCGCACGGAAGTCGAGGAAGATTCGTACGTGTGGCATTCGCAGCATTTATTACACAGCAAGGCTATACCAGGAGCGCGCTGAAACACACGAAGAAATGCACACGATGTATTGCAATGCATCGCAGCATTAAGGTAATGAAGCCACTTACTAACGAATTAGCTAATGAGTGCAATTTTGCAGAATGTATTGGATATTATTACCATGTGACTTATCTAGGTAAGATGAGATTAATTTCACCTGTTATTCGCCTCAACTAAAATCACAGTTGAATGTCGAATTAAAGAGCAAGCCAATATCAGTTTTCACAGTTATAAATTAATTGGCGTTCATTGACTGTCAGTGGATTGCACACATTTCATCAATGTTTTCTTTTAATCGTGCAAACCATTTAACTGTAAGCTGCATACACATATGTGTGGGTATTATTGACGTTCATGCGGAACATTTCACTTGACACACTTATTACATCTGTACGTAACAGTTTTGGATGCATTTCTAAATTTGCTGAGATAATGGCACGAACTGGGACAATGTGAACTCGAATAACTGTCAGCCTTTTCAGCTTTCTAAACACCTCCACAGACTCCATGGCTAGACCTGAACGTGCCATTTATTGGAACCCTTTCATATTTTGCAGGCTATGCACGTGCACATTGTGTGTGATATGTCAATCCACGTCGGTGTCCTAACTTACTCGGTGACCCTTGACACCTGGAAGACCGGGCGTCCCGGGGAAACCTCTTGCACCCTGGGTAAGCGAGAGAGACAGAGAGTGAGAGCAAGAGACAGAGACAATGACACGGTCAGTTAACTAAACAATGGAGCAGGGAAGAACGCGATTCAGAACGAGTGTAGCCAAATGAAAAACACGAAGCACTTTTCGACGAGGTGATGATGATGATGATAATGGGCGATGAGGTGTGGCCGCTGGGGTTACCACCTCCGCAGTGGAATAAGAAAATCGGATCATATCCCGAAGTTTTAGCAAATCACTGGAGCTATGCACTTTTAAATCTAGATTGAAAACGAATTTCTTGAGAACTGCTTTTTGTGTTTAATTGTTGTCCTTCCCCCGCACCTGTGATTAGCACGGCCTGCTACGTCCGGTGCGAAAGAAGTTCAACATACACACAGACGCCACGGAGAGAAAAATATCCCGCAATACCGAAACGGGAGGAGAACTAGGCGAAAACGTCCTAAACGTACTTGTCTTTACGCATCTGGCAAAAACGAGGACATTTAACGTAGCCGCCTCACAGTGAAGAGGCTCCCGGGAAATCCAGGATAGGTGGCGACCCGAGTGGCCGTGTTTAGCTGCAGAGGTGATCTCTCTCACCTGTGGGCCTGCGGGGCCACGCTCGCCAGATTTTCCAGGTTTTCCAGCATCGCCCTGTAAGGGAGCAGCGGCAGGCACGTGGCATTAGCAGGAGACATCACACCCCGCCACGACAACATGTCATTGTAAAAAAGAAATGTACACAAACTGCCAAAATACTCGCAAATGTATATACAGTACATGTCTTTTTAAATATATATATACATACTCACATCGTCACCAGGTTTCCCAGCTGGGCCAGGTGGACCCCTTGGTCCCAGAGGGCCCTATAAACAAGAACAAAACACAACAAATGTAAAGCTCACCTCTTTTCCATTCACCATTCCCTTCCTCTTCCCTCCCCTCGCCCCTCCACTCTGTCCGCCCCTCCCCTGTAGCCCTTTCTTGACCTCCATGTACCCTCTGTTTCTGTCCTTCATTCCTCGGCCCTTGCACTGTCACTGTCATCTAGATCACTCTTTTGTTACTGCTTTTTAAACTATGTACAGCGCCTTGAGCTAAGGTGCTCTATACATATAAAATTAGACGATATTTGTTGTAAGCTAGGTATGATGTATTGTTGTTGTCAGCCTGTGGCTGCCTACTTGCTATACAAAGGCATCTCTTGTTTTATTCCATCCCTTTACTTAGTTGTACACCCATAGAGGGACTCTGTGGCATTCACCCGAAGTCATGCTCCAATTATAACAAAAAAGCAAACCAGTCTCGTGAAATAATGAAGGGAAATCCAACATTGTGGAGCATTTATTTCATTGAAAAATAATTAGTGCACAACGGTGAACTCCCTTGAGCTTGTGACTGCAGCAATACGGATGCAGCTTGCCGATCGGCAGGTCACGTGTGGCGGCGTAAAGCGTGGGTTTCTCCCACCTCTGCCGAGGCATCTAGCCAGCGTGGAGGAGGTAGGCCAAATCACCCTCGGGAAGGGACCGTCTATAGCTCTCTCCGATCGAGGCCCTTCTCTGCTAGCAGTGGCATGAGAAAGCAATTGCAGGGTTGTTCCTTTACCCTGCCAGCATCGGATGCTAAATCTTCAAGGTCATATTTGTCAGGAGAACAAAAAGGCAGAGCAAAGGGTAGACCACAGTTTAAATAGAACTGAAAAATTGCATTGGTCTTTTAGTGACCTTTACAGCATTGAATACAAATGAATAGCCAATTATTAAATATTGACACTGGCTTTACTCAATTTAAGTGTTATAACGAACCTGCACCGATGTTGCTGGAAGTAACTGCGTCTTTGATTAAGGTCAGTGGTTTGTTACACCGAAGCTTTGCTCCAAAAATATCGACTCGCTGTGTTTGGCGATTTTTGAAGAAGTGTAATGTACAGATTACATGGTGACGATGCTGTGTTGGCCTTGGTGCACAGGCACAACAAACAAAAACTCAGCTCATTTTCAACGACACTCAATATATATGTATACAACATATATAATCGGTGACATTTTGGGCATTTGCTTTGAAGACGAGCCATTGCCCAGAATGTTGCCTATGTTATCGATATATGTCCATGTAAGGCAACAATGTTATTGGTGAATGTGTTGCGGTGTTTTTATTTTATTTACAGACTGGGTGAAGCAATGTTGGGCAGTTATTATCGCACCGCGCTACTTAACCCAGTGACTCGATTTCGATTCCTGGCCTTTTCTAACACCAGTGGCAAATGAAACCTGAAACGGTCCTGGGCTCGACCCTGACCAGTGAACTTAAGTAAAGGTCAAACACCCTGCCCCACATCCCCACCGCCATGACGGACATGGATACGGGAGGCCTCATTCAGAAGTGGATATTTTATTTTTTGTAATTTAAAATAGGCGCAGGAGAATGCCCAATAGGTTATGAATAATAGTAATAATAATGATGACATTTATATCGCGCCAGATTTTGCAGACAGGTCAACAACTCAGAGGCGTGGAGCCAAGATGAGGGCTGCTCGAAAGTCCTGACCAAACAGATAGAGGCCTTTTAATGCTTCTTATAAGTTGCAATGCATTTGATGTTGCGGATGTGCAAAGGGATAGAGAGTTCCACACCGAGGGGGCGACAGCAGAGAACCGACGTGAGGCTGTAACAGTTCGAGACGTTGGTGTGATTGCCAAGACATCTCCACGCGGGGCCCTCCTCAGTTTGGCTCAAGATGAACCCGCGTGTTGACAGCAGCACAAACGACGTCTGCCTTCCTTTTTTTTCTTTAAAAGTCACCGCTTTCTGTCTTTGGACCACTTGAGGCCAACAAGAGAGAGTCGACCTCGCGGGGCCATTTGTTGGAGATACTTACAGCAGTGCCAGTCTCTCCGGGTTCGCCAGGAGATCCTTGGAATCCTTGAGGGCCCTACAGAGCGACGATGAAAAACGTGCGTGTCATCCCGCTGGGCAGATACGTCCCGATCCGTTCCATTGGCAACAAAACAAAGAGTGCACATTCTGCGATCGTTGGCTCGAGATCAAAACGTTAGAAAAGTAAAATATGCAAGGTTTGACTTACAGGGGATCCGGATGGTCCGGGAGGTCCTCTTGGTCCCATAGGTCCCTGTTAGAAAAATATAAAGAGATGGCAAAGGTAATTTATGTGTCTCTGTGTGTATGCGCATGCACGTGATGGGGAGAAAAAATGTAAGGTTTGTTAAAATATGTAATATATTAAATATTATGGGGGAAGATATACATTCAGGTGGACAGATACAGTGGTCAAGTTTCATTTATTAGGTAGAGCCCTGTGAGCCATGCGGCTCTTGAGTCGTGCGCAACCGCAACAAGCAAAATATGAACAGAGAAACATCTTAAAGCGACGACGCGCAACAGAAACATCCTGGGATAAACCAGCAAATCTTCCAGAAAAAAAAACCACCGTATTACAACGCTGTGTAAAATAATCCCAGTGTGATGCAAGACAAACAATAACAACCATAAGACAATTTAGATTCAAGTTATCAGGCCAACTCCGCACTTCCGCAAGAAACATGGCTTAACCATATGTTTTAGAAATCACCAAAATAAAGCTATAAGATACAATGTAACAACAGTAATCATAGGTCAAAGGGTAAAGGTGTAGAAGATAAATAGTTGAGAATCAACGAAGCAATAAACCCGGCTATAGGAAGAGAACCACGGTGGAAATTAGTTCAGCCATCATCATCATCATCGCTAATGAGCTGACCGAAGCTGTAGATGTTGATGAATATCAAATAAAGTAATTCTTGTGTGAGCAGAGCAATTTCATGAAACGTGCGAACGGCGCCCTATCAAGCCGATCCCGTTGCGTTGCGATCGCCCAAGTGGGCCCTCTTTGGCCATCACAAAAGCGGCGATCGCGAGAACGTTCTTTACACTCGCAGCGCTCGCGAGAGCCCAGCGGGACCTCGCGACCTCGAGCCATCGCTCGAGGTGGCGCTGCCTACGGTCGGAAGTGTCGCGACAAATGCGAGAACCTGCTGCCACTTCTCTCCCGTTTCGCTCGTCGGCGTCAACGCGGCGAGCACCTCGCCCGCCGCGTTCGCAGGGCGTGAGCCGCGCAGGTGAAGGTGCAGGAGCCGGGTGTGCGGGAGAAAAAGGTGTGCACGTGAAGAGGTCTACGGGCTCACGGGTGCTGCGCTGGGCAAAACCTATACAGTGGCCCGGGGGGCCCCAATCATGCTGAGGCAGTTATGCGGGTGGTAAATGTGAAGGTCAAATAAGGTCCACCCGAATTTGACTTGTCTGGAGGAAAAGTCGTTTATACAGATCAAGTTTACAGTACAATATGCGCTGAAACACTCCAGTAAAATATCAACTTGTAGTGTTTTTATGTATGTTACAGTTCACTCTCCCACCTCTCCCCCTCAAGTTAGGGGTCACGATTTTGTTTCAAGATTTCATAATTTTTTTCATCTCATATCGTTTCTCGCGTGTCATTAGTTGCAGTGGCCTTAGGGCAACGGTTCATAATTATCGCCAATCGTAAACTAATGATTCGCACTCGCGCGATTTCACGCTTGAAGTGTGCGGCGTGAATTTGCTTTGAGTACATTCAACGAGGAGAATGCAATGTCGGCACAACAACATTTCCGTGAGACATAATAACTTCCAACGAGTTCCGCCCCTTCCCTCCTCTCACCAAGCCGCACTGAACAGCGTGGTAAAGTATGGTCAAAGAACCCCCTACAAACGAGACGGCATGGAGGGACCTTCCTCCGGCCGTGGATTTGCACTAAGGCCTGCTGAGTCATCGTTTAAGCGTGACCGGCTGTGCTGAAGCAGCATCTACACAGGTCAGGAGAACAGGCTTCTCACCATGGGGCCTTGCAGAGCACCGAGCTGAGCGCCACCAGACTTCTCATCAAAGCCACCTGCCATCTGAGCGGCAAAGTTCTGGAGGGGAACAAGGCAGAGGGGGGACAGAGAATGAATATCCATGGCGCATCGCAGAGCGTCACTTCTCCAGCAGTTCCTTCAGTTTACAAATCAGATCAACTTACTTTTGTTATCACAGTTTGGTGAGCAGAGGCCAAAAGGCCCAACATTACCAAGCGACCAGCAACAAACGGCACTCTTGAATGTGTAATAGATAAACATAGTGAGTTTTAATCAGATATCGCCTGGGTCATGGTGTGCCGCTAATTACAACACACGACACCGCGAAATGCGTCAAACTACTGGTCCACGAAGAAAAGAGGACCATTGTACAGTGGCGGTAAGTCTGTTGTCCGTTGTTTTACTATGGGTGGCTGGATATGAGCTCTTGACCCGACTACCTGCCTTTACTTTTCAGCACTTGCTATATACTAAGGGGATAATCCGGGCTGACATAAACCTGAAGAGGCCCTCGGCCATTCACAAGGAGCGGCCGTAGAACACATGTGACTTTGAAAGGGAAAAAATCTAAGTTCAGAGCATTGTCATCCAAACACCTCCAGAGGGCCGCATTAAACACATTCCACAACTTGTTTTGCAAGGCCGCAGACTCCTCATTTAACCCTAATTTCACACAGCGCCCACCAACTACCATTGCACCCACCGATTTCTGGCTCCTCCAAACTGCCCTGCACATCTCAAAGGTCAATCAGGCACGAGGTGGCAATCCAAGTGGCTCAGAAAGGACTTAGAAATTAAATCTTCCAAAGGGATTTTGTTGTTGTTGTTTGTTGTCGTTGTTGTATTCAATCGATTTGATCTCAGAAACTGAGCAGATTTAAACCCGGTTTGTACTTAGGGTGGTAGTGCTGCCTGGGGATGCGAGGTGTTTTAGGCTTGGGCTGCCAGATGGCAGTGGTTGAGTGGCGAGATGTTTATCCGCCTCCCCCTGGTACACGGGAGGTACGTGGGTTCGATCCTGGTCCTGACGCCTGTACACTTGGAGTTTCCATGTCTCTCTCCGTCTGGTCGCGCGGATTTTTCCCCAGCTCCTACCAGTTTTTTTCCCCACTACAATTAGAATCGACACGCGTTTATAATATTTGGCCGCTATAAGTTTCCACGTGGTGAGCCACTTCGTTGAGCTATCATTTGCGGGCCAGTTCGCTTCTGAGAAAAGAGCTATACAGCTCAGTGGGCCTTACCTGGTAAAATAATAAAACATTGTTTAGTTTAGTGTCACCCCCTCGTGTGCACACGTGTTGGGGTGTACTCCAGGTGCTCCGGTTTCCCCCCCCCACATGAAGCCAAACACTCGCTAATGGAAATTGGCCAAACATCACAATGTGACGGTATCCACGTGAAAAGAGTTGTTGACTTCGTGAGGCTCCTCCGGATGAACAAAAGGAAATATTGCAATAATATGATCATCACTAAATGTTCATCTATATACTGTTAATTTTTGAACTCGACGACAGAGAAAGACTCAGGGACTCTCTGAGGCTTTCCTGGGAAAAAGGGCATTGTTGGTGTCATCGTGAAGCCGAGCAGCCTCTCCAAGTGTTGAAGAAATAAATATTAAGAAACTTACCCCTCCAAGTCCGGGTGGTCCTGGGGGACCGGGCGGGCCTGCTGCTCCAGGGTTTCCGGGTGTTCCGGGTTCGCCATCCCTGCCGCGAGGCCCCAGAGTTCCCTACAGGACCAAGCAAAAGGCACACGTTAGCCCGACAACACAGGGACAGCTGCCACTGGGGGGTCCCCTTGGCTAGACTGCAGCAGGGCATGAGAGAGATTGAGACGAGATGTGATATAAGGTGATTTAAGATGCTGAGGCCTGATTGCAACCTCTGAGATAAACGCAAATCCGTACTCTTGCATGTGTTTGTAGTTCTATACTTGTGGTCAAGAGAATGTCACATGCTAATATGTCTGAGGTCTTCAGTCACACGGTTTTCAATTTCCATCTTGTACTCGGGGCTTAATTTAACATGGGTCTGCACACGCCAGTAACCCCGGAAAAAAAATATTTGTCCACAGCCAACACGCCACGCATCCAGTATACCTCGGCCACTACTAATCACGTGCCACCCACTCGAGTCTACCGCCAGCCCAGGAAAATATTTGGTGAGAAAATTAATGGCTAGGTTTCTATGGAAATTGCCTCAGGCTCCGACAAGGCCCACCAAAAAAAAAAACTCAGGCACCCGCTTCCATCAAAAAATAAACCACTTTCACAAAGTTTTTTTCTAGTGACATGGGCCACTGGGCCCCCATCACTTTTGCCACCACGCTCTCTCCCAACCGCTTTGTTTTGCCTCGCCGCGTGTGGCACCGTCCGCGGCGCCCGCGCCCGCGCACCGAGGGGTATGGGGGGTAGGTGGGGGTTGAGGATGTCCACAGGAGTTCTCTTCCTCACCTTTTCTCCCTTGTCTCCTCGGTTTCCTCTCAGTCCCTGCTCACCAGGTGGGCCCTGTTTTGAAGTGACAGGCAGCGGCATCCCAGAAGCCATTGAGGATATAAACATTTACAGCGTTCAGCTTTTTTTACGTATTTATTCCTGTATTGTATGGGTTGTGATAATCTAGCACAAATGTACTGTACGGGCACGTGTAATTGATTCCAATAATTAACCGTTACATATATTAACTGTATTTCCCTGTACTGTACTTGAATTGACAATGATTTAAAGTTCCATTACAATTTAGTTTGCCATTTTCATGTATTTATAATACAATTTTGCTGGCAGTATATATATCCATATAGAGCGGTTCATTTTCATATCTCTAGGTCTTTATCACAGAGCCATGATACTTAATTGTGGGTCATTTCCCAACATCATATTTCATGATGAATTATGAGGTATGACCCGGACTTGACATCACAAACCTTTACCTGACATCCTTCAAGAGTTATCCCACTACCTTTAAAATACACACTTCCTACCAAATAATTATTCTGAGGTTAAAATGACCAAAATGCAAGATCAAATACATTTATTTTATGGCATTATTCGTATGAATTCTGAAACTATTAGCTTGCTGCGTTTTTAGAACTTTGTTTAGTCTCTGTTCGCTGCCCAGATTCAAGCCCAGGATATTAATCGTGCTGGACCAGTGAAAACACACCACGTGTGCTTTGTGAGTTCTGTTTACTGATCAGATATCTAAGATTACTTATAATTACAATATCATTCTCAAAATGTAGCGAACAAAAAAATCTCACCTGTGGTCCCGAGGGTCCTCTGAGACCTTGTGTCTAAAAAATATCAGAAGGAAATCACACAATAATAGTATTGTTGTTATTGCCTTTAAACCATATTCAGCAAATAACAGACGTGCTAAATTATACTGCAATTCATGTCAGAGCTAGTTGTGAATGAGATAGACAGTTATTGTAGGACATATTTTCACCAAAGGATGATTAATGTGTTTATTGAAACATGCACACAGCATAGAATAAAAATCACGTGGACCTACTTCAGGCACTTCTCCTGGCTCACCCTTTTGTCCCTATGATACAAGAAAAAGAAGAAAATTGGGTTATCAATTAAAAGTTTACCATATTATCAACAAAAAGCAGGCCTCCGGACAAAAAGACAATCGAATGCACGTCACCCATAATTGTAATAGATTTTGCATGCTACAATTTTACATTTTGAGTGCAAATTGAATTGAATTATGCACAAATTGACTTACCCTTACTCTTGACGGCCCTGCGTATATAGGGGAGGGGGGCAGGGGACAGTTTTGGAAAAGAAAAACATGAAAGGTAAAAATAAATCTTCTGTTTATATGAATAATTGAACTCTTAAACGGCGGCTGACAGCTCTGAGTAATTGTGCTCGATATGAGAGACGACTTTTTAAAAATAACTTTTTTGTGCTTAGCTGGACCTGTGATCTGAACCCCTTTACAAATGCAAATCAGTTCACGGCGCTCAAACTTTGTTACGGAATTCTACGGCAGAGACATTGAGTCGCCTGCAGCGCTGACCCGACCCGATGTCAACGTTTCTCCGCTTCGCTACCGTACGACGAGCGGATCTGAGAGAACGCGTGCCAGTGGAGAGGCATAGCATGCATGCAGGCAGGCAGGTGGCTCCTCTCTCCCCTTCCTGTCTAGAGTTCGGGCACGGTGGTTGCCAGGCTTGCAGAGCTTTTGGAACGGAGACTTCTGGTGTGATGCCCAACGGCCTCCCAGCGAGGATTCGTTTCCACCGGACGTACGTCGGCCGTGTCGTTCTCTGTCTCTTGTCCTCTAACACGACGGCTCTGACGGAGTGCTCTTTGTGCTGAGGAAAGCATCGGACCGTGCAATTTGACGCATCGTGAACGTGTGCCGAAGGAGACGTTTTCCGGGTGGTGGTCGATGGCATCAATAGCAGAGGGGCAACGGTGCATCGATCCGTCGATTGATAGTGGAAAGATAACGTAATATTAATGATTTTAATGGCACTCCCAACTTATCAACAGCGATGTCCGTTTTGTGTGCACGGTCTTTAGCAAACTAGGAGTCGACGTTTTTTTTTTCAATTTGTAGATGTTGGGTGCAATCGGTTGACGTGACCCACGTGCGATCCACTGGAGGCGCTACCATTCGGCGCAGTGTTAGAAATTATTCTTGAGTTGAATCGTCGCGACCTCGAATCACAATTTCATTGAGTTTCTAGCGGGCGGGCGGGAATCCTTTGACCTCTTTATTACATTTAACAGAATGTTCCTTTTGAGAATGTTTCACTATACGGGTATTTGCTCTGTTCAAGTCTGTGCATTTTGTGTGACTCACGTGACACACACCTGATCGGCGGAGATGTACCCTAACACAACCTTTTAGCATCGTATAATATGTGAATGGAATTCACGATTGGTGGAAAGATAACGTAATATTAATGCTTTTAATGGCACGCCCAACTTATCAACAGCGATATCCGTTTTGTGTGCATGGTCTATTTTTATTGAGAGCAATGGTTCGTTGGTCGATTGTGAACTGCTTGATACTGCACTTCGTATAAATAATGTTAAAAGTGTCGCCGAGTTGGCTTTTCTGTTGGATTCGAATGAAGGGGTCAGAAAGCATCGATTCCTGTGAACTTAATTGAGTTCGGTGAGCGAGCTGTCAATATTGCCACTCATGGCCTTGGCTTGTTGAGGCGGAGGTTTATAAATATATATTTTTTTGGTATCTGCGGTGTGGATCTGAATTGCGAAGGTCAGAAAGCATCGATTGCTGAGAACCCAGTCAGGTTTTTGGGAGTGAACGGGCACTGTCACAATGCCACCTGAGCGTCCCGGCCTGTTCACCCGGAGCTTTTAGATTGTTTTGGCGACCTTTCTGCTCCCTCCAGACTCGACGAACGCACAAAAAAAGCCCCACACCGTGGCACCGTCATGTACTAAAATAATCGGATGTCCTTTTGTTTTCCCCGTGATCATTTTGCACGTACGGGCCATTGACGCAACACGTACATTCTCTGAAGCAAAATTATTTTTCAAGGATTTGGCAGGTTTTTTTTGGGATATGTCAGCAAATGTCATATAACTGTGGTTCAATTTGGCTGCAGTTGAAATTGGCTGCGAGGTGGGCTGAAGATGGCAGTTGGCAGGAGAGTAAAACCTCTTCTTGTTTGTGGGGGATTTTTTTTTCCCCAAGCTGTCCTGTTTCCTCCCTCATGAAGCCAAACGCTCACGAAATTAATTTCCCAGCCCTCCAAATGCAAGATATTCCTGAGAAGTATCTTGAGACTCAACGAAGCTTTTTTGGATATTTAAAATGCATTTCCATTATGAGTATTACAACTAAACGTGTATCTCTGCACATGCACTATATATTGGTTATATCTATCGTCTAGAGCTTTCTAACGATGTCGGCCAAATAGTGAAGATGTGAATGTTCGTTGAGTTGTTCCAACATGCTTACAAAGTCAAACGTTTCGTAATCAGACTTGCACGACGGGTGGGCTTTGATTTGAGCATTTTCTTTCCAAAAAAATGTTGCGGATTCATCACAGCGGTGTTGTAATGGGAGGCCGCCGTCATTCTGCGGTGGATAACGGTTGAGGGTAGTCATTGGTTGCGGTTATGAACGAATCTAAGGGAAAAGAGAGCTCCTCGCCCCTCCTGCCCCCCCCCCCCCCGGCTCCTTTTGACTTGACTTTCAATTCTTGTGACATCAGGGTAGCACAATGATCACCACACTGGCGAAAGCAACACCGCGATCTTGAAAAACGCTGTTGGACCGATTTGGAGGCAAAGACTGCGCTCTTAAATTCAGCCACTCTTTGAAAAGCCAATTTTGTTAAAGATGCAGCCACTGATGCAGTCTGCCCCGTCATTTGCGGCCTCTTTGATTTGTTTTGCAGCTCGCTGGCGGTTCTTCAAGGAGAGACAATTTCCGTGATTTTTTTTTTAAACTCGATAGCCAGCCAAAATTAGGAAAAGCGTCGACTCTATTCGCATTCAGGCACTGGCTGATTCGAAACACGTAAATAGGGTTTTTGTTCCTTCTCCTTTCCGAGTCCTATTTAACATCCTGAAAGCTGCCTTGCTCGACGCAGGAATAAGAAAAACTTCAGGATTCATTTGCAGCAACCACGCTGGGAGAGATGGCGACGGCTTGGGAAGGCCTTCATCCGGCAGTGAATAGATCATGGCTGATGTCGATGACGTTGGCAAACTTTGAGATTGGCTGCTTGTTGGAAACAACAAATTCCTCACACTCCCTGACTCCCAATCCAATGTCTACTCTGCTGTAGCTGTGTCTTTTGCTTTTTGCTGCCTCTGTTGCTGCTGCTGCTGCTACAGAGTGGGGGGGGGGGGGGGGGGAAACTAAAAGATAGCCGTGGTGCATCTTATAATTCTGGGAATCCTGAGAGGCATCGCACTCCGTGACAACTGCAGGAGCCACTGAACCACGGAACAAAAAAGGTCGCTTCCGCACGGTATAGCGAGCGGTGGGAAATCCCTTCGTACTCTACGGCGCTGCTGGGCACCTGTTTGGCTCGGGCAATCGGAAACCTGCACACATTGACCGGATCGCTCGCGACGCTACTGGCACGTGACGCGTTAGCTCCAGCAAGCGGTGGGCTTAGGGAAAAGTCGTGTTGCGTGTGAGGAAGCATGTGTCAAGTCGGACCGCTGTTCCGCACAGAAGCACCACATGTTAATTTCCCCAAAACTTTGTGCAAAAAGGAAACGGTCTGTTTCTTACGCAAACCAAATATTTTGTCAAATGAAGGAAAAATGCTTCTGCTCGGGGCTTAATTTTATCAACTGAATATTATCCGAGTCGATTAGTCGACTACAGCAGTAGCCACAGCACTTGCAAGAGGTGCGCTGGATGTGGCTGTGCCAATTGTGGAAATATATTCTGGGCCACCGACCTGGACAAACCCAGCTGAAATGAATCCCCGTTTTCTGCTCGGTAAGAGAACGTGTGCGTAAAGAGAAGGCGAACAGACCGATTAAAAAGGTGGGGGACAGGGAGGGTTCACAACTGCGTAGGTTTTCGCAGTTGTGGCCCGTAGCCCGCTGATGCGTTTTCGAGTTGTACCGCGGTGCTGTTCCGCACGATGTCCGACGTTTCGCCTCCACGCGCTGGGAGCACGTTCAGGAACTGACAACCGACTTCAGGTTCCTCGATAAGCCGATCTCCGTTTAAAGAAGTTTCCTTACAGCTCCCCAGCACGCGGAGCGAAGCAGCGGACGCCGGGCCAAACGACAGCGCGGCACGACCCGTAAACACGCGGCGGAGGGGGGGGGTGGTGTAGCGGGAGGGTACACGCTGCACAACATTTGACGCTGGTGACGGGTAAGAGTGTGCGGGTGGGAAAGGAGAAGCAATCGGACCGGATGAGGGCTGACTGGACGCGCAGACAGGGCAGCACTCCCCAAAGGGAATCTCCGTTTTGGGGCAGTCATAGAGCGGCTCGCAGACTATGTCATCGCACAGGATGCTGCCACTGTCGCAGACACAGATGCTGCAGGGCTGCGGCTTCCACACGTCCTTGTCGCTGTAGCGCTGCCCGTCCTGCACACAGCTGCCATCCTCGCCTGCTCATACCGCGATGGGCCAGGAGGGGAAGGAGGGCAAGGGTTCGGCGCGTTAGTTCCGAGGGGGGGGGGGGGGGGGGGCAGCTGGTGGCAAAGCCCAGGATTGTTAAAGCCGTCGAGACAGTGGTGCCCGCTGGGCATTGGTGAGCCAAGCAAGAGCCTTGGACTCCAAGCAGCTAAAGTGGGCCACCGAATTCTTGGGGGGGTGGGGGGGGAGGGAAAGAAATGGAATATTGGCTGAAATTAAATCCTGATAAACGTAACGAAATAATTAACACAAACGAGTCAATTAATCTCTCTCGTCTTTACCTTGTAATTTTTTTTAATCTTGTCTCGCTCTTCTCATCTCACCGCATCGCAATTTTTGGCTGCTATGTTTCTCTTATCTCACTGTATGGATATTTATTTTCTGCCGTCTCACTATGATTTTATGAATTCAGGGATTTTATGAAAGGGAAGTGCGGGGCGGGGGGGGGCTCAATGTTTAAAATTAATGCTCAGGGCTCCCAATGCGCAAGCCATCACCACCGTCTCCAGAGCTCAGACGGTAACCGTTGTCACTTTGTGAGCACCCAACCCAGGTGCTTTGGATGCATTTTGCTGAGTAACATTGAGCATACGATGCAACGTCAACCTAACGGGCGGTGATTTACAGGTCTACCAGGGGGGAGAGGGAATACAATATTGAAATGAATCTGTGCTACTGCGCACCATAAAAGTTAAATTGGCCCTACGAGCTTATTTTGTTGTCCTTCCCCCACACCTCCGATTATCACGGTTGGCAATAATGTACTGAGGGCAGTACATTATTGCCAAGCTAAAAATGCGTAAAATACCATAGGTACACACCGAGTGTAAGCAGGGGAGGGGGGGGATAAACGAGAAGTTGGAGCCTCCTACGATTTTTTTAGATTGAAAAAAAATTTAACAGTTGATGGGAGGGATACCATCGTTGCGTCGTGGTTAGCGCCCTGGACGTGCTAGCCAGCGGCAGTTTAAACGATGGAATCGTTCTTTTAAGATTCCGACCGCAGTATAAATGTGGACACCGCAGATCAGCCGGTAAAGCGCTCCTTTAGGGTAAAAGTGTGGAAACCTCGGGCCGATTCCAAAAATGTCTGGCCAGTGTACAAGAGTAGGCCAAAAATACCATTCCAGTGGAGGCTCTTTCGCCAGCAGTGGAGTGGTAGAGGCAAGGCAAATGAATGGCTCATGCACTTTACCATCAATCAAACGCGTGGAAGGAAAGGATGTTTTATTTTTTTCCCTAGGAAATATTTTGCTCGGTGTATCACTGGCACATACCCGCGTCTATTTATTGGTCTCTAATATACAATCAGTTACAGCCATACACACGCAACAACAAAACTGTTTAAAGGGCCTTTAACTTGTTCAGGAATGTAACGCTATCATTTATTAGTCCGGTAGAGGGCGTTGAGGGCGCATGAGTTTGTGGAATATCTTCAAGTGGTTAGACAAATAATAAACTGTTGCCGGCATCACGCTGCGATGTTTACCATTGGGCAAAATGCATCCAAATATAAGTGAAGCTTCAATTGCAAAGCATTTTTAATTGAAAAATTGCACAGCTTATGTTTGAAAAGGCATGAGAAAAGCATTGTATGGACAGTTGTTTTCATACGACACATATTTTCATAATCTTTGTTCTGAACAATTTTCCACCTGCAAGAAGCAAATTTAACAACATTAAGGTACGTTTTTTGTACTTGATATACATTTCAGTTTTCTATATTTGTACACATTTAAATCGTACAGCATGCCATCACCACCCTTTCTTGATATTTCGCAGCTGAATATGTAAGTGCTAGATTGTTCTGGTTATATTTCGCAAACGTTGAACTTGACATAATGGTTAATTATACAATTAGTTAACCATTAATACCACGTGTCCGGTTCTTCAACTGTAGTCTGCAGACATTACCCACACTCAGATGAAAAATGTTGCGATTTTGTTTTCAATGTTTTGCTCTATAAATTGCACGCAATCGCACATCAGGGTCACACAGCAAGTTTTCTGACGTTTCGCTGGAGGCCGGATGTCCGATTTGTTTTAAAGTGAACGATTACTCCCACGACTATCGCTTCGATTGCTCGACGTATTGGGATATCGCGAAAATAGTTGGGGGGGGGGTAAAAAAAAGTCTCACCTCCGTTCCTCCGCGTTGCCACTAAAGGGGAGGGGTTGGGCGGGGTTTGGTGCCCGTGATCGGCGTTCAAAGCCACGTCGCGCTGGGCGTGGCTTTGTTGGGGGGGGGGGGGTCCCACCTTCAGGAGGAAGGATGCGGGGGCGGCTGCCAATTTTGAAAATGCCCCGAGTAATCAACCGCGTGAAAAAAAATGGGCGATGATTTTTTTTATATATATCTCCAAATTCAGGAGTTTAATTGACTAGTCATTCCAGGTGCACGTTTCATTTATGAATTATTTCACCACCACTCATCGGGCAATCACGCTAACATCACTACCTGCAGTTTAAGACAGTAGCAAAGTGGAATTGAAACATTAACTTACAGTGAAAAAACAGCATGAGTGGTGCTGAATTAGATTCCAACTGGTAATTTTACCGTGGCAAAGCCCTGTGTATGCATGTTACCATCCAAAATTGTAACATTTGTATGCTGAATTGCTACTACGAGCCTGGCTATTTGTGGAAAGTTTCATTTTGCCACGGTGCTAAACTCACTGATGAGACACATTAGTACTCAGCCCTACAGGCAATGTTGGGTTCTTGTTTAGCCCAGCCACCACAGAGTTTCATTTAAAATACTTTTGGACCATGAATCATCATCCTCATCACTGTTGTTTGCTGAAGAAGAGCTTTGTAATGCAATGGGTTTGCCTCGGTAAAAAAAACAAATATTCATTCAGAACCGAACTGCAGAGTATTTGCACACCAGTGATGTAGCAATCAGGAATACAATTTTACGTTAATTTACCAATTTCAAATTTCACCTCTGTCGAGCCAGTGTCGGATGAAGGCCTTTCCGCTCTCACCGTGTCGGGCATTGGATGTGTGACCGTACTTAACCTCGCTGGGTCAGTACGCGCTGGTGCAGAAGGGAAACGGGCCGGTGGCATCACGGGGTTCAGATATCACTCACCGCTGATGTCAGCCGCGGCCAGGGATTAAACTCAATAAACGGTGCTCGCATCGGCAAAGGCGCACGCAAGCTGCTCATCGTCCACCCCTCCTATTTGGATATTGCAATTGAAGTCGCGCGGATTGAGTACGCGCTCACAAATATACTTTCGAATGAACGTACTCTCTTCGCCAAACGATGTGTTTTTTTGAAAGCTCTTATTTACAGTTCAGATTGCTTTTTACCGACGATGTCCCCGAGCGCCACCGTTGACTACAATTAAAGATTTTACACTGCGATGCCTTCTTGCGATGAAGGTGGCTGTGTGTGTGGTTTTGACAGATAAGACGACATAACATTGGTATATTTCTCGTCTGTGCACCGGCAGACCGTACAAATACCGTGTGGACTGTCAAAGGTTCGCGATAAGGTGGAAAATAAAAACCCGCCCGAGGTCTCCGTCGATCTTCCCAGAGATCTTTAGACGTATTACTGTACATGTTTTATATCACGTGTCATTCACGCGGAGGGCAGTACCACACCTGCGAATACCGTCACATTCCACCCGGGAGGTGCAGCCGGTTGGAGCTTTACACTGAACGCATCTATGATAAATGCAGACGTCAGCATAATTCCACGTGACCCCACTGAAATGTGGGTGCCAATTTTTTTTTGTTTACATGGAGCATTCTTGTCAATAACATATAATCCGGCAGAATGTGTTGAACAAGTCTGACTCTGCTGATGAGACCCAAGAAGGTAGAAACCGGTCCAGAGTTTGCTCGCTGGAAAGCCAGAAGGCTGACAGAATATGAACATTTGTGTTTATACGTGGAGACATATGCTTTTACACTGAGCTAATGTTTCCTATTGCAGTTATTTCACATCTGTAAGGATGATTTGTATGTTTGAGTAACAAACCCTTTTGTTCCCATTCATAACTGTTCTCATTATAGGAGCGCCACGGTGGCGAGATGTTAACTACCTCGCCTGGTATGCAGGAGGTCGTGGGTTTGATCCCGACTCTGACGTCTGTATATTTATACCCTTTGGTTCTTTGGGAAGAGTCAGGTAGTTATTCCTGCATTCACGAAAGCTTCAAATCAATTTTGTATATTTGTCTATTTCTCCAGGTCCTCCGGTGCGTTTAGAGCATTTGGCTGCTATAAATTTCCAAGTCGCTTCTGAAAAAAGGGCTATGTAGCTCGGTGGGTCTTATCTGGTGAAATAAAAAAAAGTATATTTAAACAGTCTAATTGATTTTTGGATAGGATCGCTTGAGTCAAATTGTGCGTTGTAAAAAAAACTCTTCTCCACCCGTCACCGTAAATTAGCAAAGTTGTCACGTGAATAAATCTTTTCCGCGAAATGTTTTTTTACAGGTTCCATTCTGCATTCAAATGGTTTCTATCACGGCTCGCAAGGAAATTCCATGATGCGGATTGTACATCTGTTGATTAGTCGACGCTCATTGTTGGATTGCTGAATGGCCCCAAAACGCATAGATTGGAGTTTGGTAACGGCTGGAATGGTTAACTTTCAATTCGTGACTGAGTGTACATTTTAATATTCGTGAAGCCAAGTTGGTCGGTCGCCCCATGTCTTTATAAATTAAGACTTAGATTAAATAATCTACTTGTGCTCTATATAGAAATGGAAAATCTATATAACTATGTTATCCCTGTTGGGGTTGTATCTCGATGTAGATAAAGGATTCATCTTTATTGATTTGAACTCTTAAATATAACTTTACTTTATATTAAAAAAAACTATTTCTTATGATCCTTCAAAATAAATGAATTATCTTGGAAACTTTTTTTAAAAAAAATTTCCTGCTCTTTTGTAATAGATGTCAAACTTAAAGTTTGTTCATTATTTCGTGAAGTTTTGTATAAAAAAGAAGGCAAATGCTTATTGGATTGTATCAATCATATTAGCCTGTCCCCATGACAAAATAAACCTACCACTGCACAACACCCACAATATTCAAAATCAATTTTGAGACTTCAGCAAAGCAATGGGACAAAATTTCTGCGCCCCCCCGCCACCTCCACCCTAAAAAAAACCCCCACAAACGGCAAATTGTCTCCGTAGCACGTGTCCACGGAGGCATCCTATAGATCATATTTCGGCGAGGTATCTCACGGACACATTATCAGCTTGGCATGTGGGTGGAGGGACTAGAGGAGGTTGGGAGACGGTGTGGGGTGGAGGGAACGGAGGCGGATGATTATATTCATCGCAACACGCACACACACACACATCGCTCCTTGCCCTCCCTGGGCTCCCGGCAGCTCCGCGTGGAGACTGTTATGATTAGGCATTGCGCCGCGCCGCGGTAGGTCACGCCAAGTCCTGAACCCTGCTCAAATGCCAAAGAGGGAGGGGTGAGGGGGGGGGCAATTGGGGGCTCTCGGGAGCCGTGGGCTGGAGGGAGGCAGTGGGGTAGAGGGTGAATGGGGATGGAGTTAGGATGAGGGCTCCCGAGCCAACAAAACTCGCTTTTGTTCAGCGCGGAGGTCTCCTTGCAAGCTAATCTCTCCGCTTGACCACATTCTGGGCCGGCAGCAGAAGAGGCTGTCTTATACCCGCTCTCTCTCTTTTTTTTGGCGTGTTTGCTTTTTCTGCAGACTTATTAATATGGGCTTTGGTTCCGCTCGGGCATGCCGACTGCGTGCCACAGGTCTAGCCAAACTGTGAAATGCCCCTTACTTTTTTTTTGCCAGAGCCAAGCTGTTGCACAAACGTAGTGTGAATACATAATTAGAGTGGAGGCTTTTTTGTTATTTTTAATGACTGCTTGCTGCAATTGCGACCGAAATGTGACAGTCAATTAGCAGACATTATAATAGGGGAGAACAATTCCCATATTATAAAAACAACAAGACTTAGTCTTCCTTCAATTTAGAAGTTATCGACCGGTGGTGTGAATGTTTGCGCGGGGCAAATAATTGGTTATTAAGCTTTCAAAAAAAGTATTCCAACTAAGCAACTTCACCTCAGCCGCGACGCTGCACGGGCATAGGCTGAGAGCGTCACAGCAACGCAGCGTAATCTCTGTAGCATGGCGGTATTGTTTAAGATGAGTGGGTTGGGGGAGTTATATAAAAGTTAATGGTGGAAATGACACAGCCAATGTTGATAAAGCTTTCAGCTCACGTTAAATGCTCAAATCGACGATGAGTACCGATGCGATCCGCTTTTGTCTCTCGTGCATTCTCGCTCTACGATCTCGACCCCTCTACGCATTCAAGAAAAGGCTGCAACATCCATCGCTTCAATTATGCTATTTTGTCCCCCAAATTATTTACTTGACCATAACAATTTAGAATTGGGGCTAAACCTTCAGCCCCCTCCAGCCCAGCCCCCTCCCCGCACTCCAATGCTACAGGGCTGCTGAATGCAGACGCTTCTCCCTTCCTCCTTTCCAGTGTGAAATCAGAGCCAACTGTTCAACGCCACAGTGTTTGCCCCGCAAGAACACATGGCAGGAATAACGCTGTAAGCTCTTCAGTAAACAGCTTTACAGCAAAACAAAAAAAAAATTCTCACACACGATGCACTCATGTGCAGCCCTTTTTGCCAATCCACTACTGGGTGAGTACAGGTTCCATTACCATCCTTCACCACGCTTGTCAGTGCGGGTGGGTGAATGTTTGTGAGCATTGACGAGGAAGCATTGAAATACAGTACAACAACGAATTTTTACTGTATGGCCCTCTGCTCCCCACAACGTAGCCCCGCGGAAGCCTATAGCACCTTACTTATCCAAGCTCAAATCTGCTGAGCTTCCGAGATCTGACGAGGGCGGGTGCATTTACAAGTGATTTAGTCAAAGGTAGCGACTATGCTCATTCTTAAAAAAAAATCACAAGCGCATAAGGCGCTTGTGTTAAGCTCGACCAAATGCTGTCTTTGATAATTGTCCCGTAACCTGCTCACAGCATGGTTCAAGCATGACTGCAATACAACAGTGTACCGACCGACCACACTCAATGGAGGGGAATACATATGCAACATCGTACACAGACTGTATATGCAAGTTCAATAAAAAACCCCGCTATTGGTCGTTTTTACCATTTCACACCACGTAACGCAGCACTGCATCATATGCTACATTTGTGACCACGCGTGCCGTTAGTTCCTCCTGACCGTGAAATCACATGCAATATAGGATTACAGCTCTCACAAGGTGCTTCCTCAAAAATGTATAACCGTTCCAATGCAGCCTCTGTGGGCCAAATACCAAATTCGGTTTTAACTGACCTCCCTGGCCAGCGAAATTCCCATTGCGGTGTGACCCTCGGATATGTCCACACGCACGCAGGCTGTCTCTGTGAATGAGACTTTGCCACACGTCAATCCCCTGTCATATACGGGTTTGCTTACAAGAGACCCACAAGGACTTTTATCTTTTCCCAAACCTATCCAAAGTCAAACTTGTCCGTGCCCATTACTCTCAGCGATGCACTCCACTCTATTGATTGACATCGAGTTAAAAAATATATATGCACCTGCCTCTGCTATCAAGAGCCATACCTCGCTATAGTGTGACCCACAACAGATCTCAGTCGTATCTCGCCAATTAAACGCGATACTGATTTTGTTGTTGTTTCGTTTGTTGCCCTGTCCCCGCAACCACCGATTAGCGCGGTTGGCGACGTACGGCGCGAAAGAAGTTCAACAGACATACATATACAAACAAATGCATTTATGGCAAGCAAAAATGTTTCGTCAACGAAGCAACAACTTTACTTCTAACGCCGTGACAGCTCGTTGAAGCTTCACGCTCGTTCCCAGTAACCCCCCCCCCCCCTGCTTGTTGTGGTACAATGCACGTAATACTCAATTATAACAATGCGGTTAAAACAGCACCGCAATTTAAGAGAGAGAGAGCGATCGTGGCGTGACACCTTACGCAATTAGCAATATACGGCCGCCGCTATTGCGTGTGTCGGCGAAGTAAATATCTCGAGACTATGTGCGTCATGCTCTCGGCATCACACGCCCCGGGCCTCTCGGGACCTCCACTCGAGTGGGATTCGAGTGGAGGTGGGCTGGACGCGGGGTGCCCACGGCCACGGATGAGAATTGACCCAATTACCGCAACTGAAATGGAGCAGCAATCCGGCTGCAATGCTGTTCAAGCCAAGTAGGACATTTCGAGCAGGTGCTAATAGATTCCCCGCTCGTCGCGATAAATCCATTATTTGCACGCCGCTTGATTTGAATGCTCACACTTGCTTACTTCAGATCTGTTCAATAGAGTTTTTTTTTACTGCAACACAACAAATGTCTTTCTGTGTACAATATTGGCCTCGTTAATAATTAACTCATAGAAAGCGATTTTTTTTTGGAAGCAATTAAGCCGTCAACGGTACGCGTGTACGATTTTTTTTGCAACAAATAATTTCGTAACAAATTGTTTTGTAATTTGTGCAAAAGTCACGCTGGATAATTAAGTTTAAAAGGTCCTTCCCACACAGTTCAAGCAATCCCATTAAGAATTACTCACCCCGCCCCCACATCCCCTCCCCACCACTGAGGATTAAGATTAATCGTTCACTTACTGAGGTCATCTTGACATTTCACCACGGTCACCAGTAGCGCTTGTGCCGCGATCAGCAGCAGCAGCAGGTTCCTTGCAGCCAACATGTTGGACATTTATCTAAACGGTGGGCATGTATATAGCCGTGTTATACGTGTCCTGGTTCGTATAACACGCACGCAGAACAAAAAAAAATTAAGAAACGATTAAAGTACACAGGAGTGGTCAAAGTACGATCTCATCCACCGGTTATTGTCCAAACATACACGGCGTGAACGTGGCCCCCACTGGAATTTTTTTTGTTATTGTTGAAAATTTGTTGGGATTTTTTTTTAACCCGACTTTACCCGGGCCCCAGAAGAAAACTTTGTGATTTTATAAATTCTACCCTCGGCCGCCACCAGGCCGGGTTCTGCTGTATGCCCTTCTTCCGCAGGCCGGTTCAGACTATATGGGGCAGTCAGAACGATGCGTTAGGGACGGCCCTCCCGACCCCCAAGCGAGCCACTGAAACCTGACTCCCAATCGGGCCACTGTGGGCCCTATCCTGCACCCCTCCCCACTCCCAGAGCAATCCCCACCCTCGCTGTTCTCTCCACCTTGCCTCCATATTTGTTTTGCTACCGTGGGTTCCAACGCCCCTTTTGAATTGGGTGCCTAAGACATTTCGTCTGAGCCTAGCGGTCCGCTGATGCCCTCTATGGAATCGTAGAAATCGCGAGCCACCATCGTGGCCCGCAGTGACCGTCAAGGCCACGCTTAATGGTTACGCGGCATATCTGGTGGATAGCATTCGTAGCTTTTTTTGCAAGCCTGCACGCGATGTGGTCAGACTGAGCGGAGCGAGGACTGGCAGACGCACCTTGCGTTGGTTTTAACTCACAGGCTGCCTTTGTTATGTATGTTTTTTTATTCATTCGGCATCGTCGACCAGCCGTGGTCAATCTACTGCTGGATGAAGGCCTCTCCAAGTTGCCGCCACTTCTCACACGATCCTGTGATGTAATAATCCACCTAACACCTGCCCATGCACGGAATTTATTGCTCCATCTCCTCATCGGACGTTTTAAGTTGTGTGCTTCTAATGCAAGTGCTAATTATTTGTTTGAAAAAGATGCATTTATATTGAATTTATTGAAAATATTTAACCGGGAACAAAAATTGTCAGATGAAATATCGTGTTTCTATGGTTTCTTAACCCAGTTAATTATCGTTAATTCATGCTAGTTAAAATAAAGACCGTCTGCATGACTTAAAAAAGAGTACAAAACTATAAACACTTTACAATCCTTTGCCAATCCACTGCTGGATGAAGGCCTCCCCGCGGAGAATTATCGGCGCGGTCTATTGAAGGAGGCGGCGTGGTGGTGGGGTGAAAACCGGTTCAGATATCACCCCACGTCTCGTTTTAGCCGTGACTGGAAATTGAACGCAGGGATTTTCATATATGGATAAATAAACAAACGGTACCTTAATATGGAAGTGTAGCACCATCAGCAATGCATTTGGTCATTCCTTTCATTTGTCCTAATGAGGTGAACATTTTCACCTTCATATGGTCAAAGTTACACATTTAAAATGTTTTTTTTTATTTAGTCAAGGGCCTGAGGTTATGGCATAAATATTCATATGTAAAATCTAACTTAGTATTCGTAGTCCCCGCTAGAGGAGCTCTCCTTTCGTGGAGGCCCTTTCACCAGCAGTGAGCAAGCAATTGCAGGGCTGTGCCTTTAACCACCTTTATTTGACACCAGGAGACAGCCCGTTGACATCTAAAGCCTCATTTTAAAGGCAGACAACAACTTAAATATAAGAAAGTGTTGAATTACAAGAGATGAAATGTCATCCTCAGCCAACCGAAAAACACGTTTGCAAATTATGTTTATATTTTCTTTCTGTATGAGCAAAAGGCACCACATTCTCATGAACAAATAAAAACTAAATATACAGGGTTTTTTATAACGAAGGGACTACACCCACTGCCAGAGCAGAGCAGTGCACAAATGAAGGTTAGACTGTAGGTGACCGTCACTGTACCGACATATCTGAGGCCCAGTGGCAAAAATAGGGAAAGCAAGCGAAAGTGTATGTCCCCACGTAGCTCAAGGGGTCACGGATTTACGACAATTGGGGTGCATCATACATCATCTCAAAATCACAACCAGCATAACGAGCTAATTAACACGAAGCCAACTAAACTCTGTCATCTCGACTTAGTGTGCATCTCTCGTCTCACCACATCTCTATCACCTTATCAATCCCCCTTTGACATTTCACGAGGATTTTATAAATCGAAAAGGGAGGCCCTGAAAAATCATTTTCGCTTCGGTCCCCCGATACTTGAGAGCGTGCACACACACCCACACTACTGCTGAGGCCCCCTCTTGATGGAAATACGTTGGTCTGTGGATAATGCCACTTGATTTCCATCTGTAAAGAACCCCCCCCCCCCCTTTATCCCACCCCCGCCTCACCACTCACCACCTCGCTCTTGGCCCTGCTCGCCCAAAATTCCTTCTTCTGCCACTTCCAGAAATGTAATCTAATTCTAAATCGCATTTTTTTTTATTTAAAGAGCGCATTGTTTGCCTGCTGGGAAATCTCTGGTCCTCCTGTATTTCACGGCTAAACTAAGTGATTCTAAGCAGGAGACTTGACAGGTATGCAGGACGCACAATTCCATTCTGTTTCTCGTTTAAGTACATATATATAAAGCATGCATACACCTTAAAGTAATTTGAATGGCCTGGATGAGGATGAATGGCCTACCTCACCCACGAGTGTCAAATAAGGGCCGGGGTATTTTCGGTTATGTTGTTCAGCAATAGAATAAAACTAGCGGTGACCAATAAACCCACTTCACCCCTAGGGTAGCAGTAATGAGAAGGTGTGATGATACCTCGGGGCGTTTTAGTGCCCTGATTATTCCGTGCTACATTAAGCACACCTTTTAAATGTCCCCGCTTTCATCCGGAGACTCGCACAGACGACGGGAATGCTCCAATGTTCTCAATCTAACCAGATTTTTCAGCACAGGCAGCGTTACAGCTTTCAGGGGACCCCCGCGTGATTTATTGCTATGCCTTGCAAGAGGCCTCGAGTTCCTGTTTTATAGCTTGTCCCTCTTCTGCGAAGGGTATATCTTCAAATGCGTCCAATTTATGACCAGCTTTATACTTGCTGCATTTGATAACGTGAGTGCTGCAAGCTCATGCACTTTGGGCGTAGCTGATTACTGTGACGGCTGTGGACAGAAGTTAAACGGGTAACGAACCCCTATTTAGACGATCTGTTCCAGAGGTTTGCCTCTTGACTACTTTTTCCTTCACGGGGGAAAATATGAAGGCGCAGCTCTGCAATTGTTCGCTCACGCCACTGCCGGCAGAATGGTCTTAACTCGGGGGAGCTCAAGGGAGCTACTTTGGCCTACTCTTCCACGCTGGCCAGACGTAGTACCCATACTTTTACCCCACCAGATGTGACCTGCTGGGTTGACAGAGGTGGGGTGGATTAAGGAAACGTATTCGTCGTTTGAACTGCCACGCTGCATCGGGGTAATGGTTAGCACACTGCAACTTGCAATTCGGAAGATGCCAGGTTTGACTGGCATTGGGATGGAGCAGTTTGCGCAATGGTTAGCACACTGCCCTGTGAACCTGCGAACCTTACGTTTTATCTCGACCTCGGCTAACGTAAGTGGCGAGTGATATCCGAACCAATCCTGGGTACCCTCTGTAGTTTCAAGTTTCATTTAGTTTTCAAGTGTCATTTATTAGGTGTAGCCCTGTGAGCCATGCGGCTCTTGAGTCGGGTGCAACCGCAACAAACGAAATATGAACAGAGAACTTTTTAAAGCGACGACGCAAAACAGAAACATCCTGGATAAACCAGAAAATCTTCCAGAAAAAAACAAAACACGCACTGATCAGTGTGTGGTGAAGTATGGTCAAACAACCCTTGCGATCGACACGGCATGGGAGGCCTTCATCCAGCATTGCATTACCAAAGTGCTGTAAATTATTGTTTTAAACTGCCATTTGGAGTATTTTGTTAAAGGTGACTGGGTGGTTCAGAGGTCAGATCATCGAGCCGATTCCACTGAAATCCTGGTTTCGTATTTGGGTTCTCAAGTGTAATGAGTTGATGGTCTCAGCTCAGTCACAAATTATTTCCACGTAATGCCTCCACCCTATATTAAGTCAAATTCGGTTTACAATTAATTCAGGCTACATTCCCGTTTTGAGACTTCAAATATATTCATTTGACCGTCATGTGAAAGTGTGACCCCCAACTGTGCCAAGGATAGAGAGGCCACTTGAATGATTTTTCAGAAGAAGTCTCGTGAGAAGAAAAATCTTACTCAGCCGTTCTCTGACATGGGACGGGGTCACGCTGCTCTCCGAGATTTCCAAATGGATTCGCGATCACGTGATGTGAATGCCGATAGCGCGAGAGAATACAACCGGGTAAAAGAAAGATGAAGTAAATAAATCAACAAACTGGTGTCTATTGCAGCATATGAAGTTGAACAGATACAACAGAATATATCTACATAATCACAGTGTGGTGGCATCTTATCAAGGGCCACAATGAGGAATATTTTTTTTTTAATTTGCAATAATTCGGGTGTATGAATCAAACGCAGAAGATAATCCCATGAACGCTCACACACACCTACATAGACAGGTTTATGTGGCTTCAATGACCCCCATCTCACTCGGCTCAAAGGACCCAAAGTAAAGTAGGAGGCATTCCTTCATTTCCACCTCTGCTGCCACAAACCCCGGTGCCAAAACTCAAATTGCCGGAAAATGAGTGATGCCTTTTTCCAAGATCAAAACTCCACATATGCGATATGTACGACATTTTTTAAATCTCCCTTTTGAATGCATAATTGTTTTTAAAAAAATAAGCACCAGTGACGTGTTTGTTTTTATTTACTGCTATATTTAATTTTACATCCAGTGTGAGTAGTTTTTTTTAGCACATTTCTTTAGCTTTGTGTAGACATCCTGGTATACAGGGTGTCGTGGGTTCAATCCCGACTGTGACCCCTGGGGTTTGCACGTTTTCCCCGTGGTTGAGTGGATTTTTCTCCGGGTCCTCTAATTTTTCACCAAAACATTTAGAATCAACGTCACGTGTTTACAGTATTTGGCTGCTATAAATTTCCACGTGATAAGTCACTTCGTTGAGCTATCATTTGTGGCCAGGTTGCTTTACTGACAAATAACTATATAGCTCAGTGGGCCTTACCTGGTAAAATAAAAAAAATAGTAAATTTACTTTTAACTTATTCCCCTTCCCAGCCCCCAAATAAAAAAATGCAGTCCAACTAAAAAAAAGGCAGTTACACTAGCGTACACCACGACAGTGTCATGCACAGTGAAAATGACACAGATTCCTTTCTCCTTGTTCTGACAATCTCAGCTGAAAGGGTCAGTTCTCATCTTGATAATTTCGTCAAGTATTTCTGTGCTGGCCGTGGTGCAATGGACTTGCAATCCAGAGGTCACCAGTTCGGTTTGATCTCCCCGCGCATGGAAGTTGACACACCACAGCGCAAGTTTCTTAACCCCCCCCCTACACCCGCCTGCGCCCCCCCCCCCACAACCGCCCCTGTTAGGCCAGTAATATAAATAGGTCCACCACGCTTCGTCAATGGGTGCAGGCCCCATGTGATGGGGTCAAATGTGGCTTCTCCCACCTCTTCGAAGACATTCTGCTCAGCATGGAGGAGTAAGGTCGAATACCCTCCAGAGGAGGTGTCTCTTGCCCTAATGCCGGCAGTGGCGTGAGCCAGTGATTGCGGGGCTGCGCCTTCGCCATCGTCGGTGCCTATTGGCAGCGATGCAGTCTCGGCCAAGTTTTTACCCCCCCCAAAAAAAACTGATGAAAATCAGAATTGTCAAGATGAGAAACAATGCACGAAATGTCCAAACCCACAATATGGCCATTTACTGAAATGGACAAAAACTGCTTTTTGTATTCGCATAATCAACGACAGACTGGAACATTTAATTTGACCCCAATACCAATTTTTTTTGGGGGGGAAAGAAAACTTTCCAGCGCCCGCACTGCCCACCTCTGCTGTGCAGGTGGATGTGTGGCATGTGCAGCAGGCGTGAGTGTGTATCTCCATTATTCCTTCCGCACCTTCAAAAAATTGGCGATAAAATGCCAAAACTACCTTGAGTGGGGAGTCCCATGCACCCTGTGGTCCTGCCCAATCTACATGCCTTGTCCTCTGTTTGCTTTGGAGTAGATGAGGGAGGCTCTGCATTCCTTCCAGAGCCCAGCGACTTTGCAGAAAAGAAGAAATCAATATTTTTCCATCTGAACTGCAGGCTGTGAGAAACACCCAGAATTTCAGATTTTTTTTAAACCATCTCTATTTTAAATATATATAAAACATTATCAATCAAACAAATGTGCGTGCGGTTAATATATGTGCTTGCAATATACAGCAACCTTTAAAATAATTGCTTTCAGGTTTGACACTTGCTCAAAAAGCCGAAAAAAATGGGCTCGGAGGCAGCAGTGAGAGTTGTTTGTTTATTGTGAACACTACGTTCGGTGGCTCGAGAAAGCTGAGGGCACAACAACTGAATGCCTGGTTTATGAAATGCTTTGTAGGGGCCGTCCCACGGCAGCCAGTAACAACCAAAGAGACTCGTAAGGTATTATTAGAGTTCAATAGGTCAACAAAGGGAAAACAGAGAGGGATTTTTACTTTCCAGCCAATCTCACTGGAGGGCAGGGGTTGTTTGGAGGATTGTGGGTGATTTGCTGCATGCTGCCGCTAGTTTACCTCTTACACTAGTTCCCCAATAAGTTATTGCGCCTCTGCGCGTAACGCTTAGAAGTGACGTGGCCACCACACCCCGAATACATTTATTATTCTCACAACACCAATACAATTTTTTTAAATGATTATTCAAAGCGACATCGAATGGTGTAATTGTAAATGTCTATTTTAAGTGACCAATTTGAAGCTCTGGGGTCTCTGGATATGGAGGCAGGGTGGTATGGTTTTCTCCACGATGGAAAGATAAAGCACAGTTGACTTGCCAAATTCCTTTCCCAATTTTCTCAAGGTTTATTGTCTCAGGAGCGAGCTGTCGTGGAGTGGAGTAATAAGAGCCGGAGCCCAAATGGAGATCAGGTAAAATGTGAACGGCTAATGCACAGCTTCGGAAAATGCAGAGGATGAAATGAATAGGCACACTCATCGCAATCCCTGCTGGAGAGCTCTTTTCCTCTCGTTATAGCCGACACTCCATTGTGGTCATTTTGGCTGCGATCTTACAAATTATTATAATATTTTTTTTTGCGACAGTGCTTTGGCAGTGTTGCACAAGCATCGATAACAAACAAGCTCAACACATCCATCAATAACATTGCCCTACATTTGGGAGAGAGAAAATATTCAATATGACGTTTCAAGCAATGGCTCTTCAACAGTGGAAATATACGCTATTCATGCTGTGCTATGAAGAAGGCCTATTGGCCGGAAAGTTGCCTGCTATATGCTTTCTTTATTTTAAGACCAGAGTGTTATGGATGAATGTGCTGATTTTTTTGGGAGATTTTACTTGTGCACCATTACCAACGCAGCAGAAGCATCGTCAGATAATTCACATATTATAGAAAATCTCTCTGCTCTGAAAAATAAATGAGGACCATTTCCAGAAACGTCGCCTATTACACTATGTAACACAAATTTTGTTCCTGGGTAGTAAGTGTTATTTCGTAATTGCTTACGTCTAAAAAGTATAGAAAATGGCTATTATTCCCCACGAACTTTGCTTTTGTGCCCAGGACATTGATATTTTGAAATGTACCTATTTTCAATGAGAAAACGGGCGAATCAGTGTCTTTTCGTTCACATAAAGTCAGACAAAAAATGTGAATCAAAATTAACATTATTTATACTGAAGTGATGCAAAAATGACTACAAAAGATTTAGAAGTGAGTAGTTTTTCAAGGTTTACGATTATACTGTAAATCACTTTCACGAATCAGCCCCCAAATGTAGTCTCCCATCATGTTCTCGTTATACTGTCCTTGGTAGCGGCGTTCAAAGTCAACTACATCCTGGTGGAAGCGCTCGCCTTGCTCCTCCGAGTACGCTCCCATGTGCTCCTTTAATTTATCAAGATGAGCATCAAGGATGTGGACTTTGAGGGACATCCTACAGCCCATTGTGCCGTAATTCTTCACCAGAGTCTGAACCAGCTCCACATAGTTTTCAACCTTGTGATTGCTATGGAAGCCACGAACCTCTGTGACAAAGTTGTTCCAAGCCGCTTTCTCCTTACTAGTGAGCTTCTTGGGGAATTCATTGCACTAGACTGACTAGAGGATCTTCTTTATCTGTGGTCCGACGAAGACACTGGCTTTGACCTTTGCCTCAGACAGCTTAGGGAATAAATCTTGAAGGTACTTGAAGGCTGCTGACTCCTTATCTACAGCTCTGACAAATCGTTTAATAAGGCCCAATTTTATGTGCAGTGGTGGCATCAGCACCTTCCGGGGGTCCACCAGTGGTTCCCACTTAATGTTCCTCCCCACAGAGAACTCTCTGTCCGCTGTGGCCAGTCCCACCTGTGGTAGTGCGTCTTGGTGTCTAAATCTTTTGTAGTCATTTTTGTATTACTTAAGTATAAATACATGTTAATTTTGATTCATATGTAGTTTTTTCTGACTTTACGTGAACAAAAAGACACAGATTCGCCCGTTTTCTCATTGAAAATATGTAAATTTCAAAATATCACTGTCCTGGTCACAAAAGCAAAGCTTATGGGGAATAATAGACATTTTCTGTACTTTTGAGGCATAAGCAATTAGAAAATAACACTTACTACCCCGGAACCAAAAAAATGTGTTACATAGTGTTATAGACCTCCTTGGCCACAGTAAAGCATGGTCAATCCGTATGTAAATGCTTCCAATCGTTGCCTACTACCTCATCTTACCTGCACTGTATTTGTGTTCATACTTTCAGTCATGCATAAAACTGTGTGTAAATTTAGCTTCAATTGCTTGGTGTTCTACACAAACTAAAGGTTACTTTCTGTTTTTAGATTAATTGTCTTTGCTCGGTAATTTTGGGGGGCAGTGGTGGCGTAGTGGTTAGGGTACTGCCCCATAAACCTGGTCACTTGTGTTCGAGTCCCAGCCACGAGTGACATTAATGGCGATTAAATCTTTACCAGATCCTGGGCCCCCCTTTTCACCAACAGGGGCTGCTCGGCAGAGTGGAGTACGGTCAAAGAATGGTCAATCCGCCCTCCCCTTGACCAACAAAGTGCATCATGGGAGATTAAACCAGCGACTTATGCATTTCGTTAACCAACTCCATCCAGTATGCTTGTCATGTAGGAAGTGATGGGAGCATGAGTGAGGCAGGTGGGAGCATGTGGTACAATTAAGATTCTGAAAATGATGATTAGAATCGCTTTCTGGGACTGGAGAATCGAGGTACGGCCACGTGACTCCTGTTGTGAGTCTCACTGAGGAGCGCAGCAGGAGCTGGAATTTAGTCACCGCAGAGACAGAGGAACACGTGAAGTAGAGAACGTCTGCAGGTTATAGACAAAGTTCAAACTGTTCATAAAAGTAAGTGGGCTTGGACCCGGGACACGCCGCAAGGAGTGGGAGTATTGGTTGGCACGGAATATAACGCGGGGGCGCTGAGAGAATTGTTTTTTTTAAGAGTTGAGAAATGTTAGGGGTGCAAGTGAACTCAGGGTCGGGAGATTCATCAGCGTTTAACAAACCAAGCCAGTTTGGGGTTCGAGTTCAATGCAAACTATCGAGTGCTAAACGATACGCAGGTGAATAAATACCTCACTTAGAATGGTGTATTCTTGAGCAGAGCGGTGGTGCAGCGGTCAGCGCACCACCGCCACAAACAACCCCGGCGACCCCGAGTTTTATTCCTGGCCAAACAACCGGCATGACTGACGAAGCGTGCGAAAGTTTTCGCACAGCAGTGGATTGAGAGACAGCTGCAATTATGACTTATCCTTGCGTATTTAGACACCTAGCCAACGTGAAAGAGTTGCCCAAAAAGGCCCTCAAGTGTGGGGCCCCAGAGGTGCCTGGCGTGGAGGCCCCTTCCTCCAGCGGCGGTGGGAGCCAAGCAATTGCAGGGCTGCGCCATTACCTCCCTTTTAATTCGTTTTATGAGCGTCTCCAGATGTGACGATGTTCAGTATAATTGCTCCGTTCATACTTTTGCCCTGGGAAATTCCACTTTTTACTTTGCTCGGTAGCAAAAGGTCCGCTTCGGCAGCTCGGATGAACGGAAACCTCTCCGTCATTGCCTCGACGCACCACCGGCGTCTGATGGGTGAACCCATGGAGTGCGCAATTTTTCCTTGTACAGTAAAGACCAAGACAACCCGGCCGCTCTATTCCTGGGGGCAGGCAGTCTCTCTGGTGTGTGCACAGCTGCGCCACTTGTGGAATGTCAACGGATTCACGTTGATGCCACTGGGCAAAGCGACCAGTGAATCAAAGAAGGGTGGTGTGGCTCATATAGGGTTTTTTGTTGTTGTTGTTGTTGTTCTATTGCATAGTTGTTGTGGGAGTGGTGGGGGGGGTAATTTTAGCAGCGTAAATTAGACGAGGGGAATGACCGTGATCCGTTTTAACTGCGGTGTTCCAAACAGGAATTTACAACGCGCTAATTTTTGTACTTGAATTGTTGTGAGCACCCTTCTCACCCCCCCCCCCGCCCCCTTTAACCCAATTATCTTCGGTGCCTCTTTTTTGCGCCGGAACTACTTTCATAAACACATCCGCGGTGATGACGATGGCAATGTTGAGGGTGTCACGATCATAGCGTTAAATGGCCAGGTGTTGCGAGGTGTGATAAACCAGCCCACTGACCCTACAGGCGTGCAAATATCCTGCCTTGGAAGACCATTTCCGGATATGAATTGCATTGGTGGAGGAGCTCACACAAGCATGCATGGTTACACTATATGAGATGCAAATACAAGCAGAGCTCCCTTCTGTGCCTTCGCATATTAATCATCAATATGGTTTAGTCCCTCGGACTATTGGGCTTTCCAGAACAATATTTAAGCAGCATTTTCTTTAAGCATGCAAACTCTGGTCCGGTTTCGACATACTTGGTCTCATCAGCAGAGCCGTGCCTGTCAAACAAATGATGTTGGGTTACCAAACGTTGCTGGCAAGTGAACTCCATCTAATTTATGAGGACTTGTTCAACGCAAAAAAAAAGCAATATTGTATACAAACTCAATTATGCGTGGCTGTGGATCTTTAGTAGTAAAATAATATAGCAGCTTAACTCCGTCCGCATATACTTTCACGGTTTGTTTTGGCACGGATTCAGCAAAGCTGAAACCCAGTGGCCCCCTTTTATTCTGTACATTCCCAGGTCTGCATTTCATCTCTGTGCTGTAGGGTAATTTCATAAGTCCCTCTGGAGTTATGCAGCAATTCAGATCTCGCTGCATTAACAAATTGTTTATATATTTCTATATCGTATATTGCATAACTCAATATAATAATTAGCATCGGTTTCAACGTACATTGTCTAATCAGCAACCAGGCTTGCTGGAATCAAGCAGGATTTACATCGTAGAGAAAAGGCCCTTGCTTATAAGATCGGAAGTTCACCAGCATTAAATCTTGAATTAAAGCTTTCGTGACTGCAGGAATTCATATTCTTTGGGTCTTTCGGTAAAGTCACGTAGATGGTTAAAAGAAAATAACAAAAAAATAACAAAGAATGACTCCCAAATTCCACCGCCGATCACGCGGCGCAGTCAATTTCTTTGAACCATCTACGTGACTTTACCGAAAGACCCAGAGAATAATATTCACCAGCATTGATTCGAGCAAGCCTGACTGCCGATGAGACGCTGTGTAATGAAACTGGTCCAGAGTTTGCTTGTCTTGAATCAATACCACTGAAATGTTGCACTCCCAGAAGGCCATGCAGCTGCTGGGTTATGTGAGGAATATTATATATATTTTTTAATGTGGAGACGGGGATATATGACAAAGTGCCTGCTTAATTATTTTGTTTTCCTACATCGGTGTTGTTGGGAATATTCCATGCCATTGTAGCATGTAAAAAAATGCCCACATTTTGCATACTTAGCCTTCTAAAAAATACACACATTCTGTTGAATACATATTTTGCTCACATAACAAGAGTATTTCGTTTAAAAAAAGGCTAAGTGCGATGTGGGCAAACTTGAAATCGGTCAAACTGATTTGCGCCTAAAGGCCTGCACACAGGGGGACTTATGTCATTAGGATGCAGCCCAAAACGGCAGTCTGCATCTCGGACCAAAGAGTCTGGCTGCTTGCCAACTTCACATGCTCGTCCATGGCCTAGGCAGCTTATTTAATCAAACATCACAAACGGCAGGCCCTGGTTCAGTTCAGTTCATTTATTAGGTATAGCCCTGTGAGCCATGCGGCTCTTGAATCGGGTGCAACCGCAACAAACAAAAACATGAACAAGATAAACATCATAAAGTGACTACGCGCAACAGAAAAATCCAGGAAAACGCAGCAAAATCTTCCAGAAAAAGCACCGCGTATCAACGCCTTGTGCAAAAATCCCAGTGGGATGCAAGTCAAACAATAACAACCGTGAGACATATTCTTGGTTCTTTCGGTAAAGTCACGTAGAAGGGAAACAATAAAATAATAATAAAAATATAAAACAATAAAATTCTCACGACGTTTTGACTGCAACACAAGCAATCATCATCAGGTGTGAAAACCACAACAAGTTGTTGTGAGAATTTTATTGTTTTATATTTTTATTATTTTATTGTTTCCCTTCTATGTGACTTTACTGAAAGAACCAAGAACATGAATCCCTGCAGTCACGAAAGCTTTAAATCAAAACCATAAGACAATTTAGATTACAGTTACCAGTCTAACTCTGTGTACTACAACAAACAAATATGGCTAAACCAGAACCTTTTCGAAATCACCAAAATAAAGCTCTAAAAAACAATGTAACAGTGATCACAGGAATTGTGATTTCCAATTTAACAATAAACGATATACGTGACATGTACGACCAAACTTTGCAGCCATAGCATCATGAGATGCGTATTACGACCAACGAAGGCGGCGGCGTCTTTGAATGGACACATCAGCACCTTGCACACGTGCTAGGGAATCGCCGATGCATGTCGGGGAACAGCGCAAAATATATCGGTGATCACTGCCAACAGTAAAAAAACCGGACCAATCATTCGTCCATTTAAATTCAACGTCTGCATTTATAATACCTAGCGGGCAAAGGAAATGTCGCTCGGAATAAAAATGCAATATTGTAATGACATACGAAGAGATTGTGCAACCGTGTCCTGATATCGGTTACGTCATTTCTTTCTGGAGTGGCTAAAAAGAATAGATGTTGGCCATATACAGTGTGGGTCCACTGAGGGTTTTGGGACAAATCCAGACTTTTGTTGAAACCCCTTTCCCCAAGACTCCCAATTACACCGCCGATCTCACTGCGCAGTCAATTGCACTCGCGTTACCACGGTGGACAATTTCACGAAGAGCCCGACAACTCATGCATCGCTGCGTGTTGCCCTGTTCGGTGGGCGGGCGGCCCAGGGGTCAGGTTGACGTGCATTTGGTCGTGAAAGTGGCAATTCTCCTGCCCTCGTCCAGCACTCCCAGCCAATGGAGGGAGCACATTCACGAATCACTGTGAGGTGAATGTGCCATTGATATGTTTCTGTGTTATTACGTTGTACGTAGTGCTTGGTTTCAGCCGGAGCAGTACGTTTTTATGTATGTATCAATGTTGAACTTTTTTCCCACCGTAAGTAGCCAACCGTGCTAATTGGAGGTATCGGGAATTAGTCCTCATAAAGAGTGTTGAGATTCCCTGAGGCTTTCCTGGGTAAAAAAAGTGTAAAAAATATCTTGGCATGCCACATTTAAGCTCACTCTATATTTCCCCCTATTGTACCTTCTACAGTATTCCTATATTGTGTACAATATTGTGGACAATAATATAGGATTATTGACCCGCCCCTACTGGAAACCTGTGGAAAAATAGCTTCATAGCGCATCTGATTTTTCAGATTAAGTAACGATTATAATTCTGGATTATTATGGATAGGCATACCTTGCACACGAGTGGTAGTGCCTTACGCCTCTAATGAATTCCTTTAGCTAGCCAGCCTAGCAGTGTTCTGGAAAAAAGTGAGTAATTAAGCCCTGAGTGTCTATATAGGTTAGCCACCTGTCATGATTTTCTCAGACTTGTCCAGGGAAATCTGTAAGTCTTCACACATTATTAAATTGTCAGTAAACGTGTGGAATCTCCCCTCTTCCAGAATTAAGATTTTTTTTTTAATTCCCATGATATGTCCCATTTTTTGGTAATTTCAGATGTGGCAACCCTTATGTATGTGTCAAGTGTTCTTGGCCATAGCTTGTACACATCAACACCATCATAGTCATCGTCATATTCATCATTAAGTTTTTTTTTATTTAAACCAGGCAGGAATATCATTACATTACGGGCATACTTTGGCAGTACTATGCAAAGATAAAAAGACACACTCACCAAATGAATTACCAAATTAATCACGTAAACAGAAATATATAGTTGGGTGACGTTTGGAGCAATGACCCTTCAGAGCAGAGAGAAAGCGAGGACAGAAAGAAGTTGCAGATCACACTCTACCCCCGTGGGGCTCTGAGAAAACAATAATTTTACAAAAGTCACAAGATGGACTGGTTTGGATTGACACAGGGACCGTTTTCGACTAATAGAAATTGAATATCAAACCATGACAATAAATGAAAGCGAATTTGTAAGGCTGTTGATGTTTTTCCACCAATGGAAAATCTAAATAATCAGACTAGAAATATAGTACTTTACAAAGTCAGCTAGAGTAAAGGCACACACACTAGAGCACAAGAGTAAAATAAAGTACATAGTACCTCTATAGCTCTGAGAAAGCGACAGTGGTACTGCCTCCCTCGAGTGATGGCTTATATATCAGGCCTTGCGTCTCACACTTTATCTCGTAACTTAATAAAGAGGGCCATAATTTTTACAAAAAATAAAAATATCGCAAATATAGCACTCCCTTCTTAAATTTGCTGAAAAGTTGAAACTGTACTGCGCAGTAGTTTAGAATTCAGAATCAGAAGGCATCCATTCGTTCGTTGGCAAAACTGCCCTCCTCACTGCGTAAGGTATGTCGATTTTTTTTTGTTGTCTTAAATTCTGTATTTTCATTGCGTTAGCATTGACTGAATCATTGCCATTCCCGTGGGTATGGACTTAGCTGTGAAACCCATCAACCTGAAGTGAAATGATGGTTTATGCATGTAGCTTTTTTTTGGTGATTTTTCCCTTCCAAAAGAAACCTGTCCTAATTCTGTCATAACCAAGTCAAGTATGAATGCGTCTCCAAGCAGTTTAAACTTCATGGCTATAGGGCAGTGTATGTGCACGTGTGTATGTACGTTTTTAGTTTGTTTCTGTGTGTGTGCGTGGGGAGCGGTAGTGTGGTGGTTAGTGCGCTGTGCTACGAACCCGGCTACCTGAGTTCGATTCCCGCTCACAGTCAAAAACGGTGACGATTATCTGAACCGGTCCTGGGCCTCTCATAAGTCGACTCAGCCTCAAATGAGAACCTGGTGCAGTGTGTAAACATTGCCACTGGGGAGACAAAGGCGACCGGGCGTGGTGTTGGCCACTCATCCTCTCGTGTGCTGTATCGGCCTTCATAGGTGCTCGCTAACTGCACTTGCCCCAAGAGTCTGTTAAGGCTATAGGGGGATCTTTGTCTTTGTGCCTCTGTGTAGAGTTGGGTACTTAATGAGGCTAGAATACCTGCTACAATACAAAACCTTCCCTTATAAGTACAATACGATTGTGCAAATTAATATTCCAGCTCACGTGACGTTCAAGGTACATATTTGTGAGTTATATAATTGGAAGGAAAACATACAGATTGGTCAGTCTGCTTATAGGGAATGAAAGGCATAACTTAACATTTTTGAGCTGCTTAAATATACTATGGGGTAGTAAAATATTTAGAGAATGGAACAGTAAAAATAGACATAGAATCTCACACACCTTTTACTGTACGCTTAACATTCTGTAGCAGTACCTAACTTGAGCACACCTATTGTAAACAAGGAATATGAAAATATGACTTCCACGTAAGATTATAATTTCAGCCACTTGTAACTTTGGCATTTTCTATGTTATATCAATAATATTAATTTACAGCCCTTTGTGAATCCAGGGTCTGCTGAAGGCAGGGCTGTGCAGAGCGGCGTGCGGGGCCCAGGACAAATCCCACCATGCGGGCCTCTCGACGCCTTCAAAATAAACCGGACGAATTCCATTTGACACTGTGACGTCGAAGCGGGGGATCGTCCAAAGCACGGGGCCCAGGGCAGTCGCCCCAAATCGCTGTGTTGGTCACAGTGGTCGTAGAACCACGTCAGTCATCTCAGTCAGTTAACCCACAACACTTGGGTCTGCCCCGTGACCTCTTGTCAGTGAGCCTTCCATACTTCACATGGCGTCATACTTTGATGGGTTTTACAATTTAGCTTCTGATGAATTAACAATGCGATGAAAGAAACCTTCTGACTTTTTTTTAAAACGTGTAATTCTTTTCACAGGCATTAACATTTTTCATACAGCAAAAAAAAACTACCCCAACTGTACATGTTTTACTACAACTAGAACCCCCAAATGAAACTGGTTTTAAAAGTGAGTGCATATGGTAAAAAAAACCCTCTTATCTACATAAAAACCATCTCACAGAACAAAAATGAGCTATCTACAAAAAGCAGGAGAAAATATAGATGTTGTCTGAGACATTCCTGCATGGGTAATTAGAGGTCCCAGCCACGGAATCCAGAAGGAGTCGCGAAAGTTACACATCGTCACCCCGAGAGCCACGGGGGGGGGGGATGGGAAGATGGCCGAGGAGACTCGGGGGACGATGAATAGGGGCATTGCAAACTTCGCAGGCTGAAGGAAAAAAAAAAACCTGGATCCCTGAAGCGGAGCTGGCACGTGACGGACCGTCGGGACATTCGGAGAGGCACCGTCGAGATGGCAGGGCGGTGCAAGGTCACACTGCGGCGGCCCACGTACCCGTCATGTGAAGGGTCAGACGTCGGAAGTTAAGAGGACCTGCGGTGAGTTGGCCCAGTGATATATTGAATACCAGGTCGTACCATTTTATTTTTTGTTCGCATTTCCCCCCCCAAAAATATATATGCATTCACATCCGAGTTGCTGCCGCAGTGGTGTAGTGGTCAGCGCCCGGAATTTGCAACCCGGAGGTAGCCGGTTCCATTCGATCTCGCGACACTGAATTTGAAGATTTGGGCAAGTTTATTAAATCCCACCCACCGCGCCTGTGTCCAGCCAACGGTATAAATGGATACACCACAGTTCGTTGATCGGCAGTTCGAGTGTGGTGGGGTCTTGTGTGGGGTGCTCCCACCTCTTCTAAGACGTCCGGCCAGTATAGAAAAGGAGGCCAAATATTTTTTGATTTAAAGCTTTCGTGGCTGCAGGGATTCATATTCTTGGTTCTTTCGGTAAAGTCACGTAGAAGGGAAACGATAAAATAATAAAAATTTTAAACAATACAATTCTCACGACGTTTCGACTGCAACACAAGCAATCATCATCAGGTGTGAAACCCACAACAAGAAAACTTTCCTGTTGTGGTTTGTGTTGCAGTCGAAACGTCGTGAGAATTTTATTGTTATATATATTTTTATTATTTTATTGTTTCCCTTCTACGTGACTTTACCGAAAGAACCAAGAATAGGCCAAATATTCTCTAGTGGAGGCCCTGCTGCCAGTAGCGTGAACAAGCCATTGCAGGGTTGCACCATTCCCTTTATGAAGACATTAGGGATGTTACCCAACATCAAATGAATCCGAAAATTCCCCCAAAATCTGACCAAGACACGAAATATAAGATAATCAGAAATGTTTCTCGTATTGTATTGATCCAAAAGTATGACCTCAGAACATGACCGGTAATATTACGTTTTTTCCATGCCATTCTTGCCAAAGGTGGCGTCACATTGCAACGGATTACCTCACTTTCGTGAGCACGAAGACGCGTTAATCTATTACATAATGCTTAATGATCCAATAATCAGAAAAATATTTGTAATCGCCTTCAAAAGATATTTTTTTAAATCCGAAACGCCTTTGACCAAATCAACTTTCAAGTGCACCCGTGCTCGCCCTTATCTCAAAAGATAAGCAAGACTGAGCCTGGATAGCGTTTGGATGGCTGACCACCGTGCATTAAACAGGTGTCGTAGGCCGCTGTAGGGCTGTGTTGTGTGCAGCAGTATGGCAGGACAGCAAAATCCATGATTGTATTGTACAATGCTATAACGTCTATTGTCCCCACCTTCACCAACCCGCACCAACCTGTGTGGTGAAGTATGGTTCAAATAGTCCCCACGACCCGCACAGCGTGGGCAGATCTTCATCGATGCACACTAAGTAGGCCATGCGGCAAAATATTGTTTTTTGTTGCAAATACCTTTATTCATAACACTTAATTTGTTTCTCTGTGAGCCAGTCTAACACAGTACTTACTTGATTATTTTTCTGTTGGTTAAAATAAAGTAAAGACTCATTTAAATAGGAATAAACCAAGGACCTATATGGTGTCAATGATTGATTATGTAGGGTATACAGTGAGGGAAAAAAAGTATTTGATCCCCTGCTGATTTTGTACGTTTGCCCACTGACGAAGAAATTATCAGTCTATAATTTTAATGGTAGGTTTATTTGAACAGTGAGAGACAGAATAACAACAAAAAAATCCAGAAAAAACGCATGTCAAAAATGTTATAAATTGATTTGCATTTTAATGAGGGAAATAAGTATTTGATCCCCTCTCAATCAGAAAGATTTCTGGCTCCCAGGTGTCTTTTATACAGGTGACGAGCTGAGATTAGGAGCACACTCTTAAAGGGAGTGCTCCTAATCTCAGCTTGTTACCTGTAATAAAGACACCTGTCCACAGAAGCAATTAATCAGATTCCAAACTCTCCACCATGGCCAAGACAAACGAGCTCTCCAAGGATGTCAGGGACAAGATTGTAGATTTACACAAGGCTGGAATGGGCTACAAGACCATTGTCAAGCAGCTTGGTGAGAAGGTGACAACAGTTGGTGCGATTATTCGCAAATGGAAGAAACACAAGAACTGTCAATCTCCCTCGGCCTGGGGCTCCATGCAAGATCTCACCTCGTGGAGTTGCAATGATCATGAGAACGGTGAGGAATCAGCCCAGAACTACACGGGAGGATCTTGTCAATGATCTCAAGGCAGCTGGGACCATAGTCACCAAGAAAACAATTGGTAACACACTACGCCGTGAAGGACTGAAATCCTGCAGCACCCGCAAGGTCCCCCTGCTCAAGAAAGCACATATACATGCCCTTCTGAAGTTTGCCAATGAACATCTGAATGATTCAGAGGACAACTGAGTGAAAGTGTTGTGGTCAGATGAGACCAAAATGGAGCTCTTTGGCATCAACTCAACTCGCCTTGTGTGGAGGAGGAGGAATGCTGCCCATGACCACAAGAACACCATCCCCACCGTCAAACATGGAGGTGGAAACATGCTTTGGGGGTGTTTTTCTGCTAAGGGGACAGGACAACTTCACCGCATCAAAGGGACGATGGATGCGGCCATGTACCGTCAAATCTTGGGTGAGAACTCCTTCCCTCAGCCAGGGCATTGAAAATGGGTCGTGGATGGGTATTCCAGCATGACAATGACCCAAAACACACTGCCAAGGCAACAAAGGAGTGGCTCAAGAAGAAGCACATTAAGGTCCTGGAGTGGCTTAGCCAGTCTCCAGACCTTAATCCCATAGAAAATCTGTGGAGGGAGCTTAAGGTTCGAGTTGCCAAACGTCAGCCTCGAAATCTTAATGACTTCGAGAAGATCTGCAAAGATGAGTGGGACAAAATCCCTCCTGAGATGTGTGCAAACCTGGTGGCCAACCACAAGAAACGTCTGACCTCTGTGATTGCCAACAAGGGTTTTGCCACCAAGTACTAAGTCATGTTTTGCAGAGGGGTCAAATACTTATTTCCCTCATTAAAATGCAAATCAATGTATAACATTTGTGATATGCGTTTTTCTGGATTTTGTTGTTGTTATTCTGTCTCTCACTGTTCAAATAAATCTACCATTAAAATTATAGACTGATCATTTCCTTATCAGTGGGCAAACGTACAAAATCAGCAGGGGATCAAATACTTTTTTACCTCACTGTATGACCTTTGACCCAGGACAAACAACCGTGACTTAACATTTTCACCAGGCTAACGCTATGGAGTTTTTTTTATTTCTCTTCCCATTCCTCTCTAAGAGTTGCATACAATTTGTAAAATAATGAAGACGTTATCATGAAATGAATAAAAATGTGGGTCACATAACAATTCCTGTGGCCTCGGTCCAAATGCAATAGAGTTGATGTTTTTTTAAGGATTACAGAGTTAGAATTCACCACATCCAAAGAATGGACTCATACTGCCTTGTTCTGCATAAAACAAATATATACACACGTGTCCATAAGTTTAGTAGAATGGACATGGTGATCAAATATATTCACTAAAAGTTAATTTTTTTCATAGGGACTATGCATAATACTCCCGAATGGCTTGAAATGAAATGTCAAATAATTTAACTTCTGGCCGTGCTCTAAACTGCAGAGCGTTGCAGTGCGTCCCTGGGCAGCTTGCAAATCTTGAACCGCTCGGTGTTTGCTGACGGCAAGCCACGGTATTCAGCCGAGCGTCACGTGGCCACGTTTAAAGCCCCCCCAGTAAAGCCACACTTTCTCTAAGGAAAAAAAGAAAATGCATTTGCGCTACAGTACTCCGGAGTTCCCACTCTTCCTAATTGAGACCATCAAAGACGTCGGTCTCGCTCGTGAGGTAACACTGGCGGAAATCTTCGGTCAACCTCCGGGCACCTCCGTGACCGCTCGAAAGTCGCATTTTCGGTTCGTTTGGCATGAGAAATCGCACTTGGGAGAAAATTGCTTTTGGGCCGCGATCAACAACCGTCCGCAGTGTATTCTCCCACCCGCATGGTTTGAATTAGGTCAAAAATGCATCCCTGAAGGCTGGGATGAGGGCGGGCAGAAAGCGAATGAAAGGGAGTCCTGTACTACTGTGTGAGCGATGCACAGCGTACACCGGTGGAGCACTGGATCTGAACCAAGCCACTTCGGAAAAAAAAAGCATTTGTACTCAGAAAAGAAAGTTAAAATCGCAGCGTGACTCGAGGCAACCGGGCGGGCTGCTTTCAATGGCAAGGCGAACCTGCCATGGAAATGGAAGTGAAAGGTGTGTGCTCAATGCCTTTCACACATTGGCAACTGTGTGAACGCTCCTCTTATGTAAACGATTGCACGAGGCGCTATGGGGAGCATGGATTTTTTTTTGAGGGGGGTGTTTTTGTTTTTTTGCTTACTGCCTCAAATTATTCATGGAATTCATTGGGTGCCCGGTTGAGAATTTTTTGTTTGTTATGCCGTTGATTGCGTAATTCAAGGGCTACGCAACATGATGGGCAGTGGAGCACAGTGCGGAAAAATCATTTGCTGGAACTGTACTGCCATATTCCCACCGGATGGTGTGGGGAGGCCCTCATCCAGCAGTACCTTGACAAAGGGCTGTACATTTGTGTTATTGTTATGATCATTTGTCACGCCGAAATGCAACCGCATCACAAGTTATATACATCGCGGGGACCAACAAAAATAACAATACACGCGTTACAAAAAATGTAGTCTTTTTCCAAAGTTTTATCCCAATTCTGTTGTCAGTGCCATATACAGTAATGAGATTAAGTATAATTTACGATTACTCACAGAGCAGTGCAACTCTTCGTGTTCAAATAATGGCCCATCGAAGTGGATATCACAATGCTGCTTCTGAGATACGTTTCGATGACCTTTGGTCCACAATTGAGGGCAGAACTTTTCCACTCACGCTACCAATGAGATTAACGTCCATACTTTACAGTCAGGCCGATATTTTAAAGTCTCAGTCTTGGTATTTAGCCAAATTAAGTGAAAGAAATCACATTTATTGTGAATGTTGTTGTTGTGCAGTCATTGGTGACCAGGCTAAGACCATCAACTCACAACACTTGAGAACCCAATTTAATTACAGATGGCTGCCTGACAGGTGGCTGCCTTGAAACCAGGATCAAAGCAGTGCTAGTTCAGTGTTCTAAACTCTGAGCCACCCTACCACCTCTGGTAGATCTATTTTTATCAAAGGTAGGGTGCAGCTGCCAACATTTTATAGCTCGGAATCAGTCAATCATGGGCAGAGAAGAGCCTCGACTTGAACAGGAGTCTGCAACACAAATGGCCCTGGTACTCCGGTTCACAGTGGCAGCAGCATGAAAGGACCGACCTTACGTTGAGCAGTATTTTATAGAAGGCATCGCTGTATGTAATAGAGACCACGTGGAAGGGAGCAGGCAGGGGCGTGTAGATGAGGATCTTGACAATTGTGAGGGTGGACTTGCAATTGATAGTACAACCATCTACTCTAGTTTCAACCAGTGGAATGGTATCTTGATCTTCTTTGTAAAGATCTTTGTATGTAGCCAAGCGTGCTAATCGGAGGTGCGGAGGGAAGGACAACAAATTAAACACCAAAAGCAGTTCTAAAGAAATGAGTTTTCATCCTAAATTATACTACACGCCACAAATACAAATGAAGGCGAGAGATGGAAGCCTGTCTGGACTGCGGCCGACGTCAAAAGTAAACGTCTCATTCAGCGACCCTGCCGTCGAACCTCCCGGTGGCTTCGACCTTCCACGCCGCCAATGGTCGACCATCAACCGAATCAGGACCGGTCGTGTGGCGGATGCGGCCACCTGATGCACAAATGACGCATCGAATGTGTATTGCGGCCACGAATCCCAAATCACCGACCGCATCAAAAACACCCCACTGCTGTCTTCACTCCCTTCAAGGAGGAATGGAGGAGATCCACTCTGCTTCTGAACAGACGATTGAGTGGATAACACATCTAAATTTGCATCTTTAATCTGTTGCTATTAATCCATACGAAAGAAGAAGCCTAGATTTAAAAGTGCATAGCTCCAGTGGCTTCCTAATATCGGAGGGAAGACGCGTTCCAGACGGCCGCAGAAGCGCGCCTGAAAGCACGCGATGCAGTGATCGTTTTTGTTCGATGACTTGCCAAAAGCCGCTGGGAGGAAGATCGAAGTTCGCGTAAAATGACCCGAGTCACACGTACAATGTGTTACCTCCACATTGATGATGGTAAAAACACTTGGTTTATCAGCTTTCACAGGCCCTCAGCTCAAGAAAATGTCTAGAGTCTTGCTGTGCTCAGACCTCATACATTAAACATTAGGCATGATTGTTCACTTCGAGCGATTTGATGAAAGGTAAATGTTTCGGGTGATGATTCTATCGAAAAAAAATCTATTTAAAAAAATGTAAACTGGTCCAATGTTTTCTTGCTTAAACAAAGGCTGCTTGATATTATTGGTTTGAAAAGCCAATAGGCGCGTATAATAAATAATATATTTTTATATATATGTGGAGAGACAGAATTGAGTTCTAATTACAGTGAAGGAAAAAGTATTTGATCCCCTGCTGATTTTGTACGTTTGCCCACTGACAAAGAAATGACCAGTCTATAATTTTATTGGTAGGTTTATTTGAACAGTGAGAGACAGAATAACAACAACAATATCCAGAAAAACGCAAGTCAAAAATATTATAAATTGATTTGCATTTTGATGAGGGAAATAAGTATTTGACCCCCTCTCAATCAGAAATATTTGTGGCTCCCAGGTGTCTTTTATACAGGTAACGAGCTGAGATTAGGAGCACACTCTTAAAGGGAGTGCTCCTAATCTCAGCTTGTTACCTGTATAAAAGACACCTGTCCACAGAAGCAATCAATCAATCAGATTCCAAACTCTCCACCATGGCCAAGACCAAAGAGCTCTCCAAGGATGTCAGGGACAAGATTGTAGACCTACACAAGGCTGGAATGGACTACAAGACCATTGCCAAGCAGCTTGGTGAGAAGGTGACAGCAGTTGGTGCGATTATTCGCAAATGGAAGAAACACAAAAGAACTGTCAATCTCCCTCGGCCTGGTGCTCCATACAAGATCTCACCTCGTGGGGTTGCAATGATCATGAGAACGGTGTGGAATCAGCCCAGAACTACACGGGAGGATCTTGTCAATGATCTCAAGGCAGCTGGGACCATAGTCACCAAGAAAACAATTGGTAACACACTACGCCGTGAAGGACTGAAATCCTGCAGAGCCCGCAAGGTCCCCCTGCTCAAGAAAGCACATATACATGCCCGTCTGAAGTTTGCCAATGAACATCTGAATGATTCAGAGGACAACTGGGTGAAAGTGTTGTGGTCAGATAAGACCAAAATGGAGCTCTTTGGCATCAACTCAACTCGCCGTGTTTGGAGGAGGAGGAATGCTACTTATGACCCCAAGAACACCATCCCCACCGTCAAACATGGAGGTGGAAACATTATGCTTTGGGGGTGTTTTTTCTGCTAAGGGGACAGGACAACTTCACCGCATCAAAGGGACGATGGACGGGGCCATGTACCGTCAAATCTTGGGTGAGAACCTCCTTCCCTCAGCCAGGGCATTGAAAATGGGTCGTGGATGGGTATTCCAGCATGACAATGACCCAAAACACACTGCCAAGGCAACAAAAGAGTGGCTCAAGAAGAAGCACATTAAGGTCCTGGAGTGGCCTAGCCAGTCTCCAGACCTTAATCCCATAGAAAATCTGTGGAGGGAGCTGAAGGTTCGAGTTGCCAAACGTCAGCCTCGAAACCTTAATGACTTGGAGAAGATCTGCAAAGAGGAGTGGGACAAAATCCCTCCTGAGATGTGTGCAAACCTGGTGGCCGACTACAAGAAACGTCTGACCTCTGTGATTGCCAACAAGGGTTTTGCCACCAAGTACTAAGTCATGTTTTGCAGAGGGGTCAAATACTTATTTCCCTCATTAAAATGCAAATCAATTTATAACATTTTTGACATGCGTTTTTCCGGATTTTGTTGTTGTTATTCTGTCTCTCACTGTTCAAATCAACCTACCATTAAAATTATAGACTGATAATTTCTTTGTCAGTGGGCAAACGTACAAAATCAGCAGGGGATCAAATACTTTTTTTCCTTCACTGTATATTTGCTTTTATTTTAGAAAAGTGTGCAGATGCCAGGCTCGGCTCTTAGCAGGGATGGCTTAATCATTAATACGCCACGGCCCCTAAATTCACTCCCGAGGTGATATTTGCTTCACATTTTATCACTCGGAACAAAACACGCCGAAAAGCATTTAGCGCACATTCTGAAAGTTTGGCAGCATTTGAAGCCAGAAATATGGCAAAGTGGAGCCCACCAAGAACTCATTATGAAGCCAAATGAAAGTCCAATATCATAGATTTGCGTTTGCTGCCATGTGCCTGAATTCATGTGGAAAAACAAATCCCATCTCAGCAACTCCTTCAGATAATTATATTCTATTGGCCAAAGTTTCCCAACAAAATCTTTCTCTAGAAAATTGATTTTTTTCTTCCGTATTTTAATTCCATTTCAGCTTCAAATCACTTACTTCACAAAGACTGACTAAAATATAATTGGTACGCAAAAAAAAGCGCTTCAATTTTTGTCCACCTTTAAACTGTTGCTGCAGTCTACTCTTAAAGTTGCTCATTATAATATTTCCATATTGCATGAGAAAATAAAGTACGATAAGTGGGAGTTTATTTGTGTTTGAGTCATGTTTTGTTGGTACTTTAAAATTAAATAAAGATCTCCAGTAACCCACTGGAATTATTCACCCGAATATTTTACGGAATATTCTTCAAAGTAATTAAATAACAATAAGTGCACGCTCTACCAAATTATAAATGTCAATTCTATACCTGATGGCATCTAAAATTGTGCGAGGAAATAAATTCTGCTGGAACACATGCCTCACAGTCGTGACGAATACTTGAAATGTGGGGGAGGGGGATAATTTATTTTGTGTATAGCAATGTGTTTACTATTCAATTACTTATTTAAACAACATATAATGTGACAAGCTCACAAGCTTGACCGGTACTTTCTGTGACCTGATACTATGTACACTTTCCAACCATAATCATCGGGATATTGTAATCAGGATATCAATTAAATATGATGATCGTGATTTCTTGTCTCTATGCCAGCTCTGGCCACGTTGAGGGCTGAAGGCCTCCCTTTTAGGCCTCTGCCTATGGCTGACCTTCCATTGTTAAAACAAAATCAATCATCGGCGTAGTTCTGCAAAATATAAAGAAAAAAACAGGCGAGAAGACAACATGTCTCTTTCGTTCGCATTAAAAGAGAGGGCCCTTCAAGCAAACCTGACCGTGCTGGTGAGACCCTGCATGTCAAAGCTGGTCCAGAAATTGCTTGAACTGAATCAATATGGCTAAAAGGATGGACTCCCAAAAGGCAGTGGGGCTGATGGATCGTGAAGGAAATACTTTTACACGTTATGGAGGAGGCATCGTCTGCTTGTCTATCTCTTGTACAATGTCTTCCTTTGCTCCACGTTGCGGCATCCTCCCAAATTCCCAGTGCTCGAAAATGTCTATGGCATTGGACACTGCAGAGCCGTCGTTGAATCCGATTGCATTCGGGAAGTTTAATGAGCAGAATCTGTGATGACACCTGCGGCATTGGACAGGAGATCTTTTTGAAGTCCTGCCTCATGGCGCTCGATCGAAGCCATTTGCATTCCACGATTGAGGCGAAATATTCCGCGAAGGAGGTCGCTCTTTGTAGCGAAAGAAGACAGGACGTTGTAATGTAGCAATGAGGTCTAACCCTCATCTGTCAATCTATCACTTCAAATATACTCCATCGAATGACTGGAGGAGAGAAAAAAACTCACTGCTACTTGGTAACTATTGCTTGGTAATTGTTCTTGTCTGTCGTGGTGACTGACGTTGCCAGCACAGTCAGTGATGTGTGACGGCACACACAAACACATAAAGGCCCTCTGACAAATGTCTTATTTGTGTGTTTCAGTTACGTTCAGCACTGGCAGCATAGGCAAGAACAGGTAACAATCGTACACACGTGAGGTGGCGGATGGAGGAGTGATAAGGCGAGGGAAGGGGTGAGGTAGTAAGGGAAGCAGAGAATGTTGGGCGTAATGCTATGCATTGTTCAGATTTTAAATAGAGAGCTCTTTAATTGGGACTTTAATTGAAGTTGCGTGCAGTACATTGCTACGGACCTTGGCCAGCCTCAATGATTATATAAATGGTGCTGTAACCTTTGAGCTTCCAAGGGACAAGTCAATTGCATTGACATTCAGGATGTTGCACGTGGGCGTGAGAAGACAGGTGGGTTAAAAGAAGCAGCTGCCTCCCGCCGTCCCCTCAAAATTGTATATTTAAAATAATAGTTTTGGAGAGGGACGCAGAGGGATGTGCCATAGACTCTCAATGTCCTTCGTGAGGCCCCCATGGCGACTCGCAGTGACCGTCACGGTTGCGTTTCACTCAAACTTCAATATCATTCCCATCAACTGGACATTGTGGATAGTATGAATAGAAAACAGAGCCTCTTTGAGTTTGTCATGAAATACAGTGCATTTATTTATGTCAAATTAACCCAGGAGATATATTTTTGGAATTGTCAATATCCACATGTCTTTTTTGTGGAGTTTGTCTGGGTCTTTCGCCATTCTGCACGGGTTTCCTCTGGGACCCCCAGTTTCTTCCCATCGCTAAAAAGACAGGATTACTGGTATTGACCAGACATCCCAATGCTGACAAATTACCTGAAGATTACTCGATTGGGATTACAGGTCGCAACATTCCCCCTCCGCCCTCTACCGTGGTAACTTGGCAGGACCCTCCTGAAAGAGAGTCTTGAGAATCAGTGAGGCTTTTTTTAGAGGGGGGGGGTTAATAAAAGCCCAACCATGAAAAGTTTCTGTAATATCAACTCACCGTCGACATATAAAGTACTGTGCAGCGTGACATATGCTGCATCCAACACACGTCAGCCGATGCGACAGACTACGGACACGTGCTTGATCCCTGCTGTGTTAATGTTTAACAGCACGTGTTCTCCAACATATTCATGATGTGAAGAATTTCTAGAAAACGGGAGGGAGCATGAGAAAATTCACAGAAAGACGCTACCAGAGGTAATTGATTCCACGATGGGCTCTTTTGTCATGTTGACGATGATGATGACGCTGTTGTCCAATGGAAGAATAGTAGCATTCGATAGTTCGAGGTTTTAAACTCCATAATAGAGGTTTTTTGGGTTAGATCGCGTAAATATATAAACGTGTCATTAAAACCCGACACAGCCAACTGGTAAGGTTTGTCACGTAAAAAGAACATGTCAATTCGTCACTAGTACAGCACACCGGTGTGTTGGAGAGCCAAGCCACATCATTTACAATCTGAGTACGACGTTTCGCCAGTAATTACAACTAGCTTCATCAGGCGAAAGCCAGAGTTGTGGCGGGTTTTTACGACACTTTTAGATATTCTTGCGATCTAACCCAAACCCCCAAAAACTCTATTATTGATTATATTGGTCGCGAAAGCCTACGTGTTAACTATTCAACATCTTTTTTTTTATTTTACCAGGTAAGGCCCACTGAGCTATATAGTTATTTTTGTGACGCGACCTGGCCACAAATGATAGCTCAACGAAGTGGCTTATCACGTGGACATTTAAGCAGCCAAATAATAAAAAAACGCACGTTTCTAAATGTGGAGGGAAAACCCGGAGGACCCATATAAAAATCCATGCGACCATGAGGAGAGACATGCAGACTCCAAATGTATAGGTTCATGGTATTGAACCCACGACCTTCTGTGAACCAGGTGAGGTAGTTAACATCTCGCCACCGTGGTGTCCAGGTTGAGGTTTTGATAGCTAGTCAAGGGCTTCAGGAGATGCGGAGTGAATCTCAATCGATGTTTCTGTAGAATAATCAACAGTGGACAGTTGTCTTCTTGGTTCTTTCGGTAAAGTCACGTAGAAGGGAAATAATAAAATAACGAAAATAAAATGTTTTATTTTTTTATTTTATTCAAACATATTATTTTATTATTTCCCTTCTACGTGACTTTACCGAAAGAACCAAGAAAATGAATCCCTGCAGTCACGAAAGCTTTAAATCGAAAAGTGGACAGTTGTTCACACGATGCTCCCTCGTTTGAAGTCGTTCGCCACATCCACACTGTTGAGTAATAAGAATTGTGTTAATTATGCTCCTTAATTCAACGATTGCAAAGTCAGTTTCCATTCGTGCGAAAGCTACCCGCAGCGTCCGCTTGGGTCCGATGCTGCATTGCAAAATTATTTGGAATAAAATTATACCTCCATTGCATATGTTTAAACTGCTGGTATGAAAGTGACAATTACGTTAAACGGACAATAATTCGTACGTGCAAAATAAAGGTTCGGGTCCGTTTCCTGCAGTTCCTCACTCACACGACTGCTGGAGGAATAATAATGATTGAGCTTTATAAAGCGTCCTTAAACAGGAAGAACCTCCACTAGAGGGAGCTCTGGAAAACCCTACTCGAGGGGACTTCGGCCTACTATTTCACGCTGACCAGACACCCGAGGGGAGGCGGAAGGACCCACACTTTTCCCCATCGCCCGCGACTTGCCGATCAATTAACTGTGGTATACCCACCCATGTGCACCGCTGGATGGACAATTGCCCATCGTTTCAAGTGCGGCGCCGGTAGAGCGAATTGAATGCCCGTGCTCTGGAACGCAAGCCCCAAATTTCTTCATGATTATACCGCGACAGCAAACCCCATATGCATGAATTGTACAGAATTTTGTAGAGGCTATTTTAAAAGCACTGTGCTGTGGCTTTTGGCTAACCACCGAACAAAGACGGCCACTGCAACGCACGCTTTCACATGCGCTTCTGTGGCCGTCTGGAACGCTCTTCCCATATTAGGAAGCCACTGTACTTCTATATTTAGATTGAAAACTCATTGCTTTAGAATTGATTTTTGTATTTAGTTTATTGTCCTTCCCCCACACCTCCGATTAGCACGGTTGGCTACTTACGGTGCGAAGTTCAACGTACATCCATTTGTGCATACATACATACATACCACATGCAAATATGTATGTAAATCTTCTTTCGCACCGTACGTAGCTGACTGTGATAATCAGAATATCATAATCAGGATATCATCCTTATCTCAATCGATGCCAGCCCAAGTGATTAGAGCTCACCTGCTGGAACTTGCTTCAGTCTCCACATCAAATAGAAATTCAAATTAACAGAAATTCGTGTTAATCTCAGAGTAAATTGTGAGCGCCCCCTTTTGGTAAATAATATTCACAGTTAACTAAAGTATGCACCTGACAAGAATACAAAATATATTAACAGCTGCAAAGAAGATGTCTTGATTAAACAATAAAAAGCTTTAAATTTTGATTTAAAGCTTTCGTGACTGCAGGGATTCATATTCTTGGTTCTTTCGGTAAAGTCACCGCGTAGAAGGGACTTTACCGAAAGAACCAAGAATAAAAAAATAATAATTACGTGAGAAAAAAAATTACAGGATCGAACGTCGTATTTTAATGTTATAAATGTAAGGCATCATTTTTTAGCCCCTTATGTATATCCACTGCTGGATGAGGCCTCTTCCCTCCGTATCCTGGAGGTTATTTGACTATACCTCACCACGCTGCTCAAGCAGTTGCTGGTCTGTGAAAGTGGGGGTGACGTGTGGGAGCATAGCACAGTACGGTACAACAACAGATGTCGCTGCACTGCCACCTGCAGCCCCGCGGTAGAAGCCTATAACACCTGTTGGAGGTTTCTTTAACTCTTGCCGATCGGTCACCCAATTCAAGCAACTATTCAGGCTCAACTCTCTGCCTCGCTTCCGATTTTGTCAGAGGAGCAAACAGGTACGTACGGAAGAAGCGTGTCAAACTTAAACGAGCTATCGACCGGCCAAGAAATATCAGCCGTGCCATCACAAATTGTTGTTTAATCCCGGGGACCCCATCAATACATCATATTTCCTCACAAAGCTTAGTTGGGAGAGACATTTTTTTTAAAGGAATAAGCAGCAGATATCGAGGTCGCTTTGTGTCTCCCTCTCTCAAATGCACACGGGGGAACGTGAGAAACGTGTACCCCCAAACCTTTGTAGTTTACTCGATAAGAACGTGCCCTGGAGTAGTGGTGGAGGCAGGCGGGCAAGGAGATACCGCAATGTAAAGAATGTAGCACCTACTGTGTGTGAGCTTTTTTTTCTTCCCGCCTTTCGATTGTTTGCTCGTGGCAAACGTCGGCACATCGCCAGCCTACATTCCCCGCTTCCTCTCTCTCTCTCTCTTGAAAGAGCAGCCGGCAACCCTACGGCACTCTCGTCTTTTTTGGGGGCAAATCCCTGCTAGCTTTGTATAAATACTGTGCATCACAGCAATTGCTTGTGCTTGGGATGGCCAGGTTGTCTCGGCAGTTTTATGCTTGCTGTGTGTGTGTGTGAATACAACAGTCGTGTGCATCCTTCCATCGTGCGGCTTTTTGGATGTCGTCCCGCACCCTTCCAAATGAGCACGGTTCGGCCACGTACGGTGCGAAAGAAGTTCAACCTACACACATCCATATGCGTACGTCTGACGTATTGCACCAAGTCCTTTGACTAATTCGGCTGGGACCTTGCGCGCAAGGGTTAAAGGTCAAAGTGCAGCCCTGCAATTGCTTGCTCAAGCCACTGCTGGCGGAATGCCCTCCACCGGGGAGATCTCTCAGAGAAGAGCCTTCGATCGTCTCTGTCGGGAGCCTCTCTCACTCTCTCTCTCGAGTCCCTTGAGGAGGGTATTGTCTGGTCTGCTCTTCCACACTGGCCAGACGTCTTGGAAGAGGGTGGGGGGGGGGTAACCCACACGATTACCCCACCGCACACGACTTGCCGATCAAGGGAGGTGGGGAGTTAATAAAACCAAAATTGGTCGTTCAAACTGCTGCCCCTACTGCATTACCATTAAACTACGGGCCTTGTATGACTTGGTACGTCTCAGTGGCGATAATATCTCGACCCGAAACACGTATACAGGTATGGCATCGTGCACAATGCGATGGTATAACTGTGATGTAACTGTGGAGTCGTTTAATTGGATATATTTGGTACGTATATTTTAAACCGAGCCGTCTTCGGCAAGACAAAGTAAAACTACACATTACTTAATTCTGAGACTCTTAAAAAAATATCCGTATTCAACGCACTCGGCTACAATTAAGGATACTCAAATGAAGTATGTCTATAATCTATTGCGTTAATACACGGGTCTGTGTTTATTGCAATACTGTTTCTGCTGAACTGTAGCAAATGGCGTGTTCCCATTAGTTTAGTAATCACAGTGAAACTAGGGCTAATTGAAAAAAAAAGAGTGATTTGTGAATGAATTGGAGCATAGCATAGTTGCGTCAAACATCGCAATCGTGTGTCATTCCGAGAACACAGCGGCGAAGTTCCGAAGCAATTAAAGTCGCAATAGGCAGGACACCCACCACAACATTGCTCATTAATTAACGTGACCCAGTTTTTACACCATTCAGGAGTGAAGACATTGTCATAACGCCTCCAAAGCGTACGCTGTGAACGCTATGCCAAGTGCCGAGTTCTGTATCACCATGTGTGCCGGAGCATCCCACAGAGGCGTTGCTCGCTCGCTCTCTCTCTCACACACACTCCTCTCTCTCTCTGCGTTCACTCACTCGCTCTACCACACCACCCGCGATGACGTGTCCCGGGTGGGGGTTTTTTTCACCATTCAGAAAGTGGCACTACCCAAAACATTTTTTTTAATCTAGAAGTAAAATCATTAAAAATTAATCCTTTAAAACACAGTATTACTAATTTTTTGGGATGCTGGTGCGATGTAATTATTTGCAGAAATCGACTTGGATAATCCAAGGGGCGCCAGTTCGATTCGATCACCAGATGTGGTGGTTAAAATCAACGTTTTATTTTAATTAATCACCCGTCCACTTCTTGCGCTATGTCCACCCAGCAGTGTAAATCGGTACACCGCAGTCAAACGGCAGACACAGTGTGGGCACTTACACCGGGCAGTCTGACCGGCGTGGAAGAGTAGGCCAAAATAGCCTCTTTAATAGCTCTCGAGAGATCTCTCTAGTGGAGGACCCTTCCTTGTGAGAAGGCAATTGCAGGGCTGCGCCTTTTACCTTCGCTTAGAGTACAGAACTGTATTGTACTGTTGGAGTTATTTCTGCATGAGTATTCCAATCCAAGTTGGCTTGCTTGTTGAAGTGTAGCTGCAATTCTTGTCGATTTAACGTCATTATTGTTATGAATGAATTCTGTATTTCGTGACATTCACAGTATCCTTGGTGAATTTGCAAAACGCAGTCGTGGCGAGCAGTTAATCGGAACTCTTCATTGTTGAATGTGGACGGAAGCTGTCGAAATAGGTAATTTTCTTGTCTGCCCAAAATTAATCGGACGAAATAGAGCAAGACTATATAAACGAAACTGCAGGATGCGTTATGAAATGGAACTGCTCGTTGATAGCCTATGAACAGTTAGTCAACACAATTATGGTTCCTCGGCATTGTGACGAAATGCAACAAAGTACAGTATTCTTCTTTGGTTCTTTCGGTAAAGTCACGTAGAATGAGAATAAAATAATAAATTGATAAAATGAAATAACACAATAATATTCTCACGACGTTTTATTTTGACGACACCATCATTGGCCAAGCAGTTGTCTAAACGAGAGGTTTTTTTTTTAAATCGATAAAGACGCGCTTTGTGTTATGCTGCCCTGGTGCAATCCAGAGATCGTGTCCGTTCGATTCGATCACCCGGTGCTGCAGTTGTTACAACGGGCGCGTTTCTTCAGTCACCTCGCCTCTCGTCAATGTAGCAGGAAGTTATTTGCGGGGCTGCACCTGTGTCTTGTTCAGAGTATGCACGGTGCTGTCCTGCAATATACCGCCGTATAAATGTGTACACTGCAGTGGTGAGACAATCGACAGGATGCGTGCGGTGGGTTATATTGCGAGTACATACGTATGTTGAACTTATAATAATAGGGTTGTTTCCCTTTTTTCTGGCAACAAATCTGAAACCTTTTTACAAGGTTTCATGCTACTGCATTAACCGCAATACTTGCATTTTGACTGCAGGTATTGTGGTTAATGCAGACATGAATCATTGGAAAAAGGTTTCAGTTTTGTTGCCAGAAAGAAGGGGGACAGCTCTATTATTATATTTTGGTACTGGCAAAGGAGGTCTAATGATATGTAGAACTTCTTTCGCACCCTACGTAGCCAACCGTGCTAATCAAATGTCCGAGTACTCCTGCCTTTTAAAGACGTCTGGCCAGGATGGACGAGTAGGCCAAATAGGACATGCAGATACTCTCCAAACCTCTCTCTAGTGAAGGCCGCCCCTCTGACAGCTGTGGCGTTGGAAAACTAAAAATTTGCAAGGCTGCGCCTTGATGTACACATGCTGATAGAATCGCTGTTCTAGAGGTGGGTTGATTGTATTTCTTCAAGTACCATGTGTATTTAGTTTAACCACATGATAACTCGTGAGACCAGGATAGCTTAATTTCCAAAGTGGCCTGGGGCACCATAATGATTCTAATAATGCATCTCATGCTTATAGTATTTTATTTTCCTCACGTTGCCATTACTTGTATGAAAGATTTTCCAATGGAGAAAAAATTATGCAAAATCAAGGCTTATTTTAACATCAACAATTTATTGACCGAACACACGATGATTGATGGTGCATGCTACAATGCAATATTTGAATTAAGATCCCCAACCCATTATCAATCTTTTTAAAGCATGGATCATGAGATTATATTCTGCATGTAGAATTTTAATACCGTACTCAGATTTCAAAATTTGTCCTGATGTTTAATAACCCATGATAAAGTGTGTAGAAGATAACTCAAGTACAGATATATTAAATGGCCTTTGCATACTCTTTGGTTATTTCGGTAAAGTCACGTAGGTAGAAATAAAACAAAATAAATCAGGACGTTTCGGCAGCAGCAGACATCGTGGCTATCGCAATTTTCACCTGAAGACGATGCCTTGTGTTGCTTTTGAAACGTCGTGATTTTTTTGTTTTATTCCTACCGACGTGACGTTACCCGAAAGAACCAAAGAGTATGGATCCCTGCAGTCACGAAAGCTTCAAATCAAGATTGGCCTTTACATGTTTATCTGTGTGCTCAGAAAATCTATATCACGTTATTAAATGCTGCGTGAGCTATTGTATTTATCTGTACTGAAACAATATGGTAAGTCTTCTTTGGTTCTTTCGGTAAAGTCACGTAGAATGAGAATAAAATAATAAATTGATAAAATAAAATAACACAATAATATTCTCACGACGTTTCGGCCACAACACAAGCGGCCTTCCTCAGGTGAAGGGACGAGACTGTCTGGAGGACAGCGCTGGAGTAAAAAAGCCACGCTCAGAACACGACCTTTAAGCTGTGTGAGAAGAAGGTCGTGATCTGAGCGTGGCTTTTTCACTCCAACGCTGTCCTCCAGACAGTCTCGTCCCTTCACCTGATGAAGGCCGCTTGTGTTGTGGCCGAAACGTCGTGAGAATATTATTGTGTTATTTTATTTTATCAATTTATTATTTTATTCTCATTCTACGTGACTTTACCGAAAGAACCAAAGAAGATGAATCCTTGCAGTCACGAAAGCTTTAAATCGAAATATGGTAAGTTTCATCCAGAAATAAGTGTCATATTAAGTTCAAATAACATAACATCATATTGTAGAATATCTCATTTAGCGAGTACAGTGCTATATTACACAACATTTCAATATGGGGAACTGAATTTCGATTTAAAGCTTTCGTGATTGCAGGGATTCATATTCTTGGTTCTTTCGGTAAAGTCACGTGGAAGGTAAATAATAAAATAATAGTAAAAAATGTTTACATAATAAAATAAAATTTTCACGACGTTTTGGCCACAACGCAAGCAGCCGTCCTCAGGTGAAGAACAGCAGTGTTCATTAGGACGCTGTCTTTCCGACAGCTCTGTTCTTCACCTGAGGACGGCTGCTTGCGTTGTGGCCAAAACGTTGTGACAAAATTTCTTTTATTATGTTTTATTTTGTATTATTTTATTATTTCCCTTCTACGTGACTTTACCCAAAGAACCGAGAATATGAGGAACTGTTTTATTTGTTTACGGAGTATTACATACGTCTAAATAATTGGTGTTTAACGTTGAATGCATCTATGCATTAACGTGGAGTTTGAAGTTCACCATTAATCCATTCAATCGTGTTAAAAATAATCGAGGTATATTGATTTGTGTGTGTGTGTTGTATCTAATGAGTTTACGTGACCCATACAGCCACTAGGGGCCGCTACACTCACCGCAATTTTATTTAAAAAAATCAATTTCCAACGGGACAATTTATTCATCAAGTTCGGAGGGCTCATTGTGCAGTGTCCTAACTGTTACCCTACCACTCCCCACATTTCAAGAGTAGCTCCTGAATAAAAGTATCAATGAACTTACGAGACTGTAGGAAGCAAATTCGATCACACAATTGTTGCGCTTAGGGGCCGTCCATGAATGACGTCACGCGATTTTAGACGATTTTTTGACCCCCCCCCCTAGTCACACGACGTCACAAAAAGTCAGACCCCCCCTCAAATGTGACGTCACAAAGCTCTGCCCCCCCCCCCAAAACCATATTTCCATTTTGAAAAGAAAACATGCTTCAAATCGATTTAAGCTATTGTCATTGTAGTGCGTATTTAATGTGGCGCTGCACTCTGATGTTGAGGGAGAAAACATTTAATTAAGTAGAACGTGTTGTCTATATTTAATGAAAGTTGCGCATTGTGATGTGACGTCACATTTCTCAAACCCCCCCCCCCTCGTCACACATCGTCACAAGTGTCTGACCCCCCCCCCCCTCCCTCTAGGTGCGTGATGGCATTAATGGACGGCCCCTTTAAATTTCGATTTAAAGCTTTCGTGACTGCAAGGATTCATCTTCTTTGGTTCTTTCGGTAAAGTCACGTAGAATGAGAATGAAATAATAAAATAACACAATAAAATTCTCACGACGTTTCGGCCACAACGCAAGCTCTGTCGTCCCGACAGGTCTGTACCTTTCACCTGAAGACGGCCGCTTGCGTTGTGGCCGAAACGTCGTGAGAATTTTATTGTGTTATTTTATTATTTTATTCTCATTCTACGTGACCTTACCGAAAGAACCAAAGAAGCGGACGGCCCCTTATTGAAAGTGTATTAAATTAGACGAGGCAGAGTAGTGTGATAACGAAAAAAAATGTGTCTCAAACACTACGATGGTTAATGGCGCAGTCGAGTTCATTGCCAATCCTGCGGGTGACGTGCAGCATTTTAATCACGTGCAAAGGCACAGGATTAGCATTGGCTGTCCAGCAGGTCACAGAGCAGAGCTTCGCCCACTCCTTGTTTAATGCGCGTGACTCCCTACGAAAAATAACATCGACATGGGGAACAATTTCACGAGCGTTTACATGCATGCGTGTTGCACATCTTTCGCACCGTGCGTAGCCAACCGTGCTCATCGGAGGTGTGGGGGTAGGACAACAAACTAAACACAACAAATACATTCGAAAGAAATTAGTTTTCAATCTAGATGATTTAAAAGTGCATAGCTCCAGTGGCTTCCTAATAGCGGGAGGAGGGGCGTTGCAGACGGCCGCAGAAGCGCATCTAAAAGCGCGCGACGCAGCGACCGTGTTTGTTGGATGGCGAGCTGTTGCGAGAATGGCCGGAGTTTCGCGTGATGGTTTATATGCTCCTTGACGAGATAAGCAAAGTAGCGTGGTTCATTTGTAGCAAGCACTTCGTGTGCAATGAGTGCGACCTGACTGTAATCTGTCGCAGTGGAAAGGTGAGTGCAGCACAATGAATCTGCACAACCTAAGCGCGATTCTCAGCCAGAGCCCTGCTTCTGTCATGGGTTGATGTCTGAAGCAGTTCTGTCTCCCCCTCCCTACTCGCCGCTTCACCAAGCCACGGCCAGCATGGGGAAGTACGGTCACAAATCCCCATGTCTAACACAGCATGGGGAGACCTTAATCTAGCAGTGCATTGACAAAAGGTTGTAAATTATTATAATTTTCATTTAAAAAATTAGTATAGATACAATTTTGTAGATGTTTTTTTTATTGGCTTGGGTTCATGCCTCGAAGTGAATATCCTCGTAAACTGAAGATGCTAATTGAATTTCTCCATAACACAGGATTAAAATCAATGTAAGATATTAAATATACTGGAACATCGATTTGCATTGTTTAAAATATCTCCAAACTTGTTTTTAATTTACCTCTTAATTCTCGTTTAAATCAGCGTATATTACCTGCTATGGCATCTGCATAAGAAATATGGAAATTGGCAAAGAGGGAGCTGAAACGTGCGCAAAGAATTACGCAGAGGTGCTTGCTTGGCATTGGTACCTAAGAGACCACTTGGATCAGAACTCGATGGAAGGGAGGATAACCGGCGGTCGAGACACACGACAAAGTGGTGGCCAAAGGTGGGAAATCACCAGAGGGTGGCCATTCACCGTGGAGATGGAGCAATGGAATCAGCTCGTGCACAGAACCTCGATGTATTTTTGGATAACGAGACCATGAGGGATGACGATAGCAGTGGGAGGCCTTCACCCATTGGATTGTGGCTCATTGTGATGATGATGATGAAATCAATTCAATTTTATGGGGAAGCTATAAATTGAATTTTCTGCCAAAAGTATGGAATTGAAAATAAACATGGGAAAGCTTGGCAAGCTGAATGATGTGAAATGTGCGTAAAATGCACAGTGATGGAATGGTCAAGGTCTGCACAGGTCTGTGGTTGTCGTTACATTTGTACGGTTTATCTTGGCCAAAAGGCTCCTATTTAATGATTATTAAATGTGACACTCATGTGGAGTCTAGATGTGTGCTGAATTATACATTATGCTGTGATATCAGATACACAGTGGTCGTCACTTGCCTGCATTTCCAAAAAGCTTGCATCTGTATTGATGGGTAACCCTTCTGCTTGGTCACTCATCACTGCTGCTGAATCTGATCCCAAAAGATCATTGCGTTAAAAATAATTACAATAAAATGGATTACATTGTTCTCCATACTTGAAAGTCGTCTATTTTAGTTCCAAACCACACACCCTCAAATATTTAATTAAACTATGTGATAATCTTCAATGGCACAAGTGATGTTGCATTATATTTCTTTGCAAAGGCTGCGATGGTTGACGTCTACATTTTAATGCATGTCAAGTGGTGGAGTGATGCCACAGTGGTTAGGACACTGCATTGTGACACCCGTCTCCCTGAGTTCGATTACCGACCAAGGATTACATCGGTGACGAGTAATATCTGAACCAGTCTTGGGCACCTCCCATCAACAACACGCACTGACCAACGTGGTGAAGTATGGCCAAACAATCCCCAAGACCACATAGTATGGGAAAACCATCCTCCAGTAATGGAATGACCAAAAGGTTCAAATTATTTTGTATTATTATTATTCACAGGTATAGAGGCTAAATAACTATGTTTGCTTCTTTGTGAGTTTTCTACAAAGATACTGAATATGCTTTAACGTAGATAATTACTGAACAAATTAATAATTATGACTGTTTGGTTCTTTCGGTAAAGTCACGTAGAAAGAAAATAAATAAAATAATATTTTCTTTCTACGTGACTTTACCGAAAGAACCAAAGAGTAATTCCTGCAGTCACGAAAGCTTCAAATCAAACAATTAGGACTAGAAAACTGAAAGTCGGCACAAATACTGTATGACAACGTTTTATGCTTTCACCTTGGAAACGTGGGCCCTAGATAATACAGAGGTCGATTGGTTTTACTCATAAGGCAGTGTCAGCCGAACGTTCTATATTGCAGTCTCATGCTAAAGACTTAAATTGTATGAATCCATTCGCCAGTGAATCAAACGTAATCTCCCTGCAGTGGAGCGCAATAAACAATAATCTCAGAGCGGGGAGAGAAAGACTCAACAGACCAGATAGATAACGAGAGAGAGAGGTGGGAGGGGGTTAAACAGCTGGTGGGATCTTTAGCCGGGATTTAAAAAGTTTCCCGTTAACTGCGAGTTCCCTGACCTCCAAGGACCAGGGAATTCCAGAGTCTGGGCGCCGTTGGGACAAAAGTCCCCGTGGTCACCCCAGGGTTCGGTGCCTGGAGCGCGACTAGGCTGAGTAGGGGTGGGGGCACGATCGGTGGATCTCAGAGATCTCAATCGAGTGTTGCGGCTAGATCAACTCCTGGCTGTATGGCAGAGAAAGAGCTTTAAACCATTTAGAATCAGATTCAATCCTATGGCATGTTTTTTTTGCGATTGTGATGCAAAGCTCTCTGATGGATTTTCAGATTGTGTGCCGCTGCGTTGCACGGGGCGATGTCCACCGTTCATGAAAATCGAGCGAAACGTCGGACATCGTGCCGAATATATGCGGCTGTATTGTGCATAGTGGCTATTCAAAGGCTCGTGGGCTATTTCTCTAACACTCACCTCCGATCCACATCGAAGCCAATGGTGGTGTGTGGCTCACGTTTTGATGAATGGTGGCAGAACCCTAAACAACACAATCAAAGGCCAAGTAAAAAAATAAGCACTGAGATTACTTACTGGCAATTTAAAACATGCCAAGTTGACCAGTGAGGTACAACCAATGTACCCAGAGTTCACTCCTCGTGGTGTCGCTGACAAAACACAGATTCCTTATGGCCTTCTTCACCTGTATGCTCTATAAGTTTAACTTATGTGGCTCTAGCCTTGGGATAAGTTTTCTTGAAAATAATTTTTAAAAAATTATGAATTTGATATTTTTTCTTAACTATTAAAATAGGAATCCAGCATGGCCGATGATTATTCAAATTTGCATCCAGGCCACAAGGTGTCACTAGCAGTTTGGGTTCACAGTCTACGTGAACGCTGTCTTTATTCGAACTTTACCTCTGAAAAAGTTCGCCCTTCAAAGATGAAGACTTTTTTATCGTAAAGAAAACGTTTTTAAAGTGTACAAAAAATATTTGGTTGGAATTTCTAAACTCAACGTTTATTCAATTGTGGTTCATGGTGACCTTAGGGGCCGTCCATAAATGACGTCACGCGATTTTGGACGATTTTGGACCCCCCCCCCCCCTAGTCACACGGCGTCACGAAAAGTCAGACCCCCCCTCAAATATGACGTCACAAAGCTCTGCCCCCCTCCCCACCCCCCAAAAAAATATAAAACATGCTTCAAATCACTTTAAACTATTGTCATTGTAGTGCGTATTTAATGTGGCGCTGCACTCTGATGTTGTAGGAGAAAACATTTATTTAAAAAAAGTCTATTTAATTAAGTAGAATGTGTTGTCAATATTTATTTCAAGTTGCGAATTTTGATGTGACGTCACATTTCTAAAACCCCCGCCCCCCTTCGTCACACATCGTCACAAATGTCTGACTCCCCCCCCCCCCCCCCCCCAGGTGCGTGACGTCATTTATGAACGGCCCCTTAGTTCAATTCCCATTTCAACCTGCGCTGACCAGTGTAGTGAAGTATGGACCAAACAACTCCCATGACCGATATGTCATGGGGAATGCCTCGTACAAAAGTTGCTGGGCGGAAGACCAAAACACATAAATACACACAAGCAGCAGTAGTGCTTGTATTGTACGATGGCATGAAGACTTTATACATCCTGCCAGTTGGCCTGGAATGCAGCGAACCTCATCAACTTTTTAGAAGCTCAGCAGGCCCGAGCCTGGGCATGGCAATTGGAAGGGTTGGCCAACACGCGCGCCAGGTTGTTTTTGGCTGCTGCGCGACCTACGTGGGAGCACGGCAGGGGGCAGTGCGACCACATGCTTCGTTGTACTGCACTGCGCGTTGACGTCTGTGCTCTCGACCCATCCACCGATCCACGGTGGCCGTACGTGGCGAAGTATGGTCAAATAAACCCCCACGATCCGCACGTCACGCGAAGGCCCTCGTACGTCGAGCGTGCAAATATAGTACGCATCCCACAACGGAAAGATGGTTTTACATCATAATTTGAACCACAAAAAAACGTTACAAAAATTAGTATTCTATCTCTCGGCACTCGTGCACGGTAGCAAGCCAGAAAATGCCAAAACTGTTCAGAATACCCCGGTGTGATACAGTGCATTACTAAGGGGGAGCTATTAAGAGGACTAGTAAGGTCACGCATATTTGAGGAAATAACAATCGTTAAGGAAACCATACTCTCTTTCCTCTGGAAACCCAATCGCCAGCAGCCTCGCGCGCGGAGGTATGCACATATGCATTAATAATCGCCTGTATTTATACCTAGTGGGACCCAACAGTGGCTTGACAAAGGGCTGTGAAATTTGTATATTTACTTGAGTCGCATATCACTCCCCCCATTCGATTAATTGTCGCGATTCGGGTCAAGCGATTTGATTTGACAACCGATGTTTATGTTTCTTCTCTACAACCCATGGGTTGGAGCGGTGGCGTACAGTGGTTGTGTGTACTGTGCCGTGAGCCTCTTGTCCACCCGAGTTGGATTTCCCAGCCATGGCTGACCATCACCGGTGAGCGATATCTCAACAGGACCTGAGTCAAGCACTTCGAAGACCCACACTAATCAGCGTGGTGAAGTAACACAAACGATCCCATGACTGATACAGCAGTGTGAGAGGTTCCTTCATCCAGCAGTGGGTTGACAAAGAATTGTAAACTATATATCTTATGTCGTGCATACTTTAAAAAAGGTTTTGTCCGTGTAGATGTTTAATATATTATAAAATGTATGGCTTCTTTGTTCGGTATCAATGGCCATGTGTTTTGGGGTTCGGAGCAATGAACCAGCACGGCTGAGAACCTTCGTCCGAGTCCAAGATTTAGGCATCTGTTATTAAACCGGATTCTCAAGTTTAATGGGTCGTGGATCCTCAGCCTGGCCTTTCGATTGCAATAAATAGTTGAAGTGAAGAAGAGTGAAATGTACGCGTGTATGTTGAACTTTTTTTCACACCGTACATAGCCAACCGTGCTAATCGGAAGTGACATTGTTGATCCATATTCCAAATCTGTAACAGTATTCGTCGTGAAGACACGTTACTTTATACCCAAGCAAGGACTTTAGAATCAGCCTATATATGTGTATATATATTTCTTACAATTGCATGAATAGTTCTTCATTGCTTGAAATTGGAAGCTCTGCGTCGTGACGATAATTCTGCATGCAACTAACACAATCGCTTAGTGCAACTTGAAGGGCGAACTGTGAGCACCCCACAGAACGTGACTCATAAAGAGAGAGAGAGAGCGAGAAAGATATTTAATGTCAAATTAAAAATTCCAACTTTGCATAATTAAGGCAAATAAAAGGAAGTCAGCTGTGTTATTCAAATGCCGTCACTTACACTCATTGAGAAGTCATTGTTTGGACCATTCACTCTCTCCATTATCTCTTCCAACTTAGTTTTCAGATCCGTATTTTCCATTTCCAGCCCAGAAATCTGAAGAGGCACATAACAAATAAATGACAATTGCATTGGAAAACTACAAACTAATCACCTTGAGTGTGCCCAATCTTGTTAGATCTCGGTAGCTAAGCCTGGTTAGGCATGCGGATGTGAAACTGGCTGAAAATAACAGGCGTTGTAGGCTTGGGAGATTGCAGTATAAAAAGTTGATGGAACATTATTACCTCTAACGTGTAGGTTTTTACGCTTGTGCTATATAGGTCTCTCATGTATTTTTCGGTTCAGTTCCTGAAGAAGCTCCTAGTACGTGGGGTGAAACGTCAGACATCCTGCCGAACAACACGAGGTGCAACTCGAAAACACGGCATAGACTTACATTTTGATTTAAAGCTTTCGTGACTGCAGGGATTCATATTCTTGGTTCTTTTTTTTTTCAAATTTTCTTGCTGTGGTTTTCACACCTGATGATGATTGCTTGTGTTGCGGTCGAAACGTCATGAGAATTGTATTGTTTTATATTTTTATTCTTTTATTGTTTCCCTTCTACGTGACTTTACCGAAAGAACCAAGAATACGGCATAGACTTTAAAAAAAATGAATTTGTGCAGAGCTTTTACTATTTTTACCCCCTCATTTGCATGGGTTATACAGGATTATGGCATGCTATTGGTATACATACTAATATCGCACTCATTACACACAAGGTGCTTGCTCCAATGAATCACAATACCTTTGCTGATCTCGTCATGGCACATAAACCATCACGCAAACTCCGATCACCCTTTGGCCTCACCATTGAACAAAGACGGTCACCGCATCGCGCGGCGATTTCAGTTGCGCTCTTTCGGCCATCTGGAACGCTCTTCCTTGCAATATTAGGCCACTGGAGCTATGCACTTCTAAATCGTCTAGATTGAAAATGTATTTGTTTAGAAATGATTGTTTGGTTTAGCTGCTTGTCCTTCCCCCACACCTCAGAATAGCCATGGTTGGCTACGTACAATGACGCTGTACAAAATTAAAGTAGAAATATTGCTCTGGACGCTACAGTTTTCTCACTTGTGTCAAACACTGATTAATAGAATTGGCCAAACCGCCCTTTTCCCGACATTCCTGAAAACGTCTTGAGACTCAACAAGGCCATCCAGAATAAGTAAAGGTCATCATTAATTTACCAGAACGAGTTATAATTAAACATAGAAAAAGATGTCCTCTGCTAATATAACGCATCCAAATAGCTAATTTACAGTCAATGGGTTTATTTGTGTTTCCTTTAAATGATTGTAATGGAGGAAAGTGAAATGCAACAAAACATTTACAACTACTTTCATTATGATACAGTTGAAGCTGGATATCAGCTGGATATTGTGCTTATATCTGTAGTGTGCTTGTATCAGAGGTTGCTCTTCGCTTTCCCTCGCACCAGTATAACATAATGATGTGTTTCTTATACCAAAATTGGCTTACATATGTAAGGTGTGTTTATACGTATATGCTTATATCAAGCTTGTACTCTACAACACGTGTCCTCAGCCGATTTGTTATGAAGCAATTTCCAAAGTTTACCGAAAAGGCCCGGTGCTGCGTAGACTTTAGCGGCGTCTTTAAAAGAAAACTCGCTTCCCAATTATTCAATAAAATCGATTCCCCCGCCTTGACAGTTGTCCGGCTTGTTTTGTCTTTCGTATTTTCCGCACAGGCTGTCTGCGAGCGAGCGCTGATCCCGTTGCATCGGTTGTGCTTTCGTAATGCCATCAAGCAGCAGCAGCAGCAGCAGGAGCAGCATCAAATGGGATCTCACCCGTTTCACCAAAGTCGCCACGTGCTGCCGTGCCTCGACGTCACGCCCTCGGGACTTCAGGATGCTCAGATAAGCCAGGTCGAAGGCCTGCCCGATCGTCAGAGTCACCTTCTCTGCCTGTGGCCCCAAAAAAGAAAAAAAGACATGAGCGCGATCAGTGCCCGGTGTCCTTTTATTTAAACGGGGAGATGAAACATGGGCCCCCATTTGAACGCACGAAACTTGCCTATTTTACACGAGCGTGGCCTCTAGTGGTGACGATGGCAGTAATGATGATGGCACGAATGATGATGGGACTATTGCAAGTCAGTGGAACCGTAGCATGGTCAACAATGGTAAACAATAATTTGCCTTTTAGATGTTATATACGCGTGTTGAACTTCATTCGTATCGTACGTAGCCAACCGTTGCTAATCGGAGGTGCGGATAATGGACAACAAACTCAACACAAAAAAATCTGTTCCACGCTCTCGATGCATATAGAGTCCAGGTAAAGGTGGTAGAGGTGAAGCCCTACAATTGCTTGCTTGTGCAACTGTTGGCGGAAGGGCCCCCACTAAAGCGAGCCCTAAAGGACCCCAGAGGGTATTTTTGCCTACTCTTCTAAGCGGGCCGGACAACTTGGGAGAGTTTGGTGTACCCACATCGTACCCCACCGCATGCGATGATCTGCCGATCGACTGCGGACAGAGGAACGAGGATTTAAGAAACTTGCATTGTTATTTCAACTGCGAGTCTGACGCCTGGATTCAGTGCGCTTTACCATTACACCACGTACGCCAGTATCGCACATATATCAAGACAAAGATCACCCTATGGCCTTAGGCTGTTGGGGCAAGTGCAGTTAGCGAGCATCTATGAAGGCCGGCACGGCGCACGAGGGGGTGGGTGGCCAGCACCACGCCCGGCCGCTTTTGTCTCCCTAGTGGCGATGTTTGCACACTGCACCAGGTACTCATTTGAGGCTGAGTCGACTTAGAAAAGTCCCAGGACCGGTTCAGATGAATCGTCACTGATGTTGGCCATGAGCAGGAATAAAACTCGGGTGGCGGGTTTCGTAGAATAGCCCGCTAACTGCTACACCTGCGCTCCCCACTATATATATACACACACACAGTTCAGTACACATGAGTGAATATACTATTAGCTGTGGGTTATGGCTGCTCCAGCAGAAGTGGCGTGTTTATGGAGCCTAAGTGGACCAGTACGTACACATTTTTCACCCTCCAGTGCAAAGCACATGTGCTTTTTCCATTGTACGTTCTTGCAAACGAAAGTGCACACGTGACGATCGGCCTCATGGTGTGCGCAGAAGGAAATTCGTTCAAGTGGGCAGCTATGTAGAATTTCCTAAAAAGACAAACACACACGCAACAACCACATGGCCGCACTCAGCACAGTGTACACCGAGTGGAGGTATATATCGAGCGTCTATTTTTTTGTTACCGTTGATGTTTTTTTTTTCACGATAGAGAGCAAACATATCTGGGGACGTTTAAAAGCAATTTAGTCTTTGTTAAATTATGATCGTCAGCCAGAGCCAATCCACTGCTGGATGAAAGCATCCCCAATTCGGCTGCCACCTCTCGGAATCCTGCATTGCGAAAATCCACCCAGCACTTGCATTATCAGCTGATTTCATCGCTCCGTCCCCTTGGTTGACGTAGTCTCGGACAAACTCCAATTCTTGTTTGTCACTCCGTTATTACTCTTGACCATCGCCCATCATCTCTTTGAGCCTCGATGCGCCCTGTGCAAGCTCAACTTTATTCTCTCTCAATATAATTACGATATAATAATGTTTCGTTTCATGGAGCGCCGTTCATGCAAATTGCATCTCACAATCATTGATGAATCCACAGACAATATGGAAGGCAGCCAGGTGGTGAGCCAGCACCAATAATTCCCCAAGCTCTGCAGTCCCATATATATATGGATGTTTTCAGCCAATTAATGAGTATTTATACATGTAATTCCAAGCATGCACCTTTTCACGCTTCTTAATGCAGAGTAAAGTGTAGTATCGCTGTAAATTACAAGACATTTTACATTTGTATTCTTGCTACTCACTTTTGAAAGACAGAAAAATATATTTTTCCAACTAATCTAGAAAAGTCGCATTTGATTTTTGGCACAATTTCCGCAAGTTGTTTTTTTTTACCTCTTTTTCCAACAAAACATAGATTTGCCTCCGCTGTTGAAGCCATGCTGAAGCTGAAGAAAATCTATTTATCACCGCAATCATTTGTTTTTATTCTGTGGCTGACGAAATTTTTAAAGCCCCCTCCTCCCCACCCACCCCCCCCCCGTGTTTCAGGGCCAATTAATCAGTGCCAGAGCGACTCCATCTCTGGTAAAGTTGGATCACGGCCCTATGCCAATGCCATGCCTTCGTTTTGCAGTCCAGAAGTCGCACTCCCACCACCGAGATCTGCAGGAGCGCCTTCCGTAGTTTATGGCCCTCGGACCTTTTGATGAGATTCGCGAACTGAATGGGGAGGCAATTGGACACACACAAACGCGCAAGCCATAATATCGTGAATATTCACACGTTTTGGGGGGGGGGGGGGACAACAACAACAACAACCGCCTCTGTGTTAAGAAAAGCCGGCATGTGTGCAAGTGTGATACTTATGTGTAAACATCGCCACTGGGGAGACAAAGGTGGCTGGGCGTGGTGCTGGCCACCCACCTCCTCGTGTGCCATGTCAGCCTTCAGAGGTGCCTACTAACAGCACTTGCCTCAACAGCCTGTTAAGGCTATAAGGGGAATCTTTGTATTTGTACTTATGTTTAATGATGACTTGTAATGTGCAGCCCATTGTCAAACCACCGCTGGATGAAGTGTTCACCTGGCCGTATGTATGCATGTATGTTGAACTTTCGCACCGTACGTAGCCAACTACTACTAGGAGTTGTGGGGGGATGACAACAAACTAAACACAAACAGCAGCTCTAAAGAAATGAGTTTTCAATCTCGATCAGTGGTTCTTAACCGTTACTGCAGCCTTGCACCCCTTTGGTGCTCAACCGCTAAAACATGTTTAATGTTTATAATTACAGAGCGTTTGATGCAACAATTTAGATGTACTTACGCGCCTGTTCACTTAATTTGTGTTTCTGAAAAAAATCCGGCATGTCTCGCACCCCCCAGGGGGTGCGTTCACCCCAGGTTAAAACCCACTGATCAAGATGATTCAAAAGTGCATAAAGTTTCAGTGGCTTCCTGATAACAGCGTGGATCATGGGGGTTGCTTGACTGTACTTTTTCATGCTGCTCAGTGCGGGTTGATAGCGTTGGGGATTGGGGGAGAGTTGGGACCTGTTCAGTGACTGGCTGAGCAGGTCTTGTTTTTAACAGCTACAGAAATGCTTGCGGCCACTTAAGGGTACCTTCAGTTTCCTTACTGCACCCTCAACAGCTGGCAGACCTTTGGGCTCTTCCACTTCATAACAGCCAAGGAACTGTGGAAGAACAAATTGAAGACAGTGAATATGAGTGAGGCGCGTGTCATGCTTTCTTGTTGTGAATTTTGCGATGACGGGGTTTCGCTAACAGTGATGATGTTGCAATGGGTTTTGTTCTAATGAGGTCGTGAAGTTGCTTCATGTTGACCAAAAGCTATGAAATTGGCGAAGAACACAAAGCTATCAACAAAGCGTTATATTCAAATTACTGCTAGATCGTAGCAATTAAATGTGGCATTCGATAAACATCGACAGATATTGAAGCTACTCGCGGGTTTCTACTTGAAGATGTATGAATAGAAGTGTGTTCGATTTATGAAGGGATGTCTGACTCTATCTTGAAGCTACGTTTCAGGAGCATCCTGCATTGCGATGTTTGCCCAAATCCATTTGTGAGTGTTTGGCTTGTGGGAAAAAAAAAATTGAGTTGACAGGTGGAAAAGCAAAAACATGCATAGGAGGAGATAACATTCGACATTCCGCACAGATGGACTCAACCCAATTGCTGTGTTGGTATGTTTTGGCCACGCCACAACCCAGGATTACTACAATACCTGGTATTCCCAATCAATCATCCATCCATGTAGCTTAGCAGCTCAACCCTGCTCAGCATCTTGACATCTGGCAGTTGGAAATATAACTTGACGGTTAAGTAAACTGTCAAACTCACTCAGATTGGGGTTACGTGCCGCAATGTCGCCCCCCCCCCCCCCTACTGCAATTTTTTTCGCAAGACCCTCGTGAAAAGTTTCTTGAGAATCGGATTTTCCGGTTAAACAAAGTGTGACAATACATTTTTTTCTATCTAAGGGGACTTTACCGAAAGAACTAAAGAGTGTGGATTCCTGCGGTCACGAAAGCTTCAAATCCATATTGTGACAATACACATGAAGAGCCCTCCGTCAAATTAGTTGCATCAACATGGGGCCTTTCTTGCCAGTATGAAAGTATCACGATGCTAAATGCTCCTGTTTGATATGTAAACTCCTTTGTCAAGGTGCCTCACTTCTCTCACCCAGCTTAAAAGACACTACGAATCTTAGCAGCGTTCATTGAAGCTCTGTCGTCCCGACAGTTCTGTTCCTTCACCTGAAGAAGGCTACTTGTGTTGTGGCCGAAACGTCGTGAGAATTTAATTGTCTTATTTTATTTTATTATTTTATTCTCATTCTACGTGACTTTACCGAAAGAACCAAAGAAGATATAACAATAGGTTTTACGCTTTCTGGAAATAAAACAGGTGTTAAGATGTTCAAACACAAACATAAACCTTTTTTTGCAAGACAGCCTTCTTTTAGGGCCTCGTCTCAACCAGTGTTAGACCAGAGAATGCCAAAAGGCCAACATCAGTTGCACCATTGGTGATCAGTTGGTGGCATGTATAATAAAACAAATACACGAAACGTAATGTATTATACTTGTGTTTAGATAATGGAATTCCTGACATTAATTCACCAAGGTAATGTGTCGCTGGATAATCAAATGTTTAACTACCTTGACATTGTACGAAACGAATCCATCAGTGAGTAACTCAGGTCTGTGGATCCATGGTTTATCTGCAACACAAAGTGGCAAACATTAACACAAAACTCATTGCCAGGCATGCAAACTCAATATTTAATGAGAGCTATACAATGCTACTGCGTGCCTGATCTTTCATGGCTCATGCTGTAAAGCCGTCTGAATTCGTCATGAATTTAGTGAGTGCCCTGAAAAGGTATAGAATTGCTGAACAAATTCCAATGTTACAGCTCTCCGATGTATTTTCGGGTTGTACCGCGCGATGTTTGGCATGATGTCCGACGTTTCGCTCCACGTTCCGGGAGCTTTTTCAGGACCTGAATTCAGGAATTGAAGAAGCTCCCAACAAGTGGAGCGAAATGTTGGACATCATGCTGAACAACACGCATTAAAACCTACAAACGCATCGGAGAGGGGCTTGAGAGGTTGATACTTTTTAATTTCACTGTTTTGCTGACTGGGCAAACAATCATTGCACTGCAAACACCCAAAGATTACATTCTTGTTTTAAAATCTGACAATTACAGAAAATTACTGTCCAAAACATTTGCAGAATTTCTTTTAAAAGTATGGAATTGACATAAACTTTGGGTAGTTATTTGCTTGTGCATTAGGCTGTAAATAAAGTGAAATTGCCCATTTATCCAAAGAGTTGTTGCAATAATTATACTTCAAAATTTTCTTAAAATAAGAGTTTGTTGGTGGGTAATTTTTGTGCGTAAAAATGTATAGTATTTGACAAATGTTGGCAACGTTGTAAAATGCATTTACTAACTTGTTAAACCTTGATGAACACAAACCACCCATAGACAGATTTCTACATTGGCTAAAACTTATTCTGTGAATAAATAACCCTTTAAATTTTAAGTGTAAAAACATAGCCAGAGTATTTATAATACAGCGGTACAATGATGCATGCATCGAATCATCAAATCATGTCGATTCTTAAGCTCACAATCGTCAGGAGTAACGGACTGTATCGCTGTGATGTCTCCTTCGTATTTGTGGATCGGACATTGTATCGTCATATGTTGTATGGTCTGTTCTGGATGACCAGCTCGCAATACATGTGTAACGACTCTGACGGCGAAATAGTAAGAGCCTCCCGACCAATCACCGTGGAGGCCTCTTTCTACCAATCGGAGACCTTTATTTATTTTCAAATAGCTGCCAGACAGCATATTAGCTTGGGGTCATTTATCGGTCATTACACATGCATAGAATCAATGTTTTATTCCGATTCGCACATGTTGCATACAGTATTCTGCACGATATGCAGCAAATAGAATCAGTTGGAGGAAGTCCATAAAGGCCACAATGAAAGCTATGCGTATAGTCATGTGATAAGGAGAAGCGAGGAAAACGCTTCACAAACACAGCAATCCATAATAATGCAGTTTTTTTTGGGTTAGATCGCGTAAATATATAAATGTGTCGTTGAACCCGCCACCACCCGACAGCCAATTAGTAAGAGTTGTCACGTAAACAGTTATTGGAGAATCATCAGCCACGCTCAATGTACTGAATGGATTAAGGCCTTCCCTGTCGCCACCTCGTATGACCTGTGATGCAACAATCCACCTAACACCTATACCCGTGCTGATTTAAGCCACTACATCTCCCCAGTGGACGTTTCAACCCTGGGCTGCAAATCGTCATTATTATTATTGACAATCAGCCATCATCCCTGACAGCGGCGTGTCCTGCCCAATCCCACTTACCCTTCTTTACGCTTTGAATTGCATAATTTAGTCTCTATATGTTCTGTAATGAACGTATTCCTTTTTTGTATCTCTCTATCACAACATTACAATCCTCACATCTATAAAACTGCACAAACACTCTAAGGCTACACACCTCAAAATGATTGACATGAGCACACACGAAACCAGTTGCTGCATCTGCATTCCAAAATTGTCCAATGACCTATTGGCATTGGCATATATTTATAATATTTATTAACTTATTATGGAGGTGGTCAGGTGCATTAATAGGTCAGAGCACTTAGCTGGGTTTCAATCCGGGCTGATTTGTTGGTTTGAATCCAGGCAGATTTTTGGTTTGAATCCAGGCTGATTCTGGGTTTGAATCCAAACTGATTCTGGGTTTGAATCCAGACTGATTCTGGGTTTGAATCCAGGATGATTCTGGGATTCAATCATGGCTGTGATAAAGCTGAGTTCTCAAATTGAGTGAGTTTATGATATCAGCTTGGTCCCCAATGACTGCACCAAAACCCACCACAATAAATATGACTGCACTTAATTTGACTGTCCATTCCATCTCTTTGGATAAAAAAGCCCCTTTTACTGTCACGTGATTAACAGCCATCTTACTTGCAGAATGGGTGGGAAGGTGCTGCTCTGTACTGTGTGGAGGAAAGGTCAATTGAAGGCTTTCAGAGGTGGCTTTGTGCTATCTGCTTCCATGGGCAATTCTCTACCATGACGGTTTGCACTGCTTTATGAAATTTTCTAAATTCATTCTGTATCTAATAACATGGCACGAATAGCACAATTAGGATAAAATATGAGAAAATGCATACTTTTAATTGTTATAAATGGAACTGACCATCCTGGGTTCTTCCTATAATCAGCCACTGTTGCTCGTTGTTGCTTGCTGAGTGTCGATAGGAAGGGTGCAGATTTTGACAGTGTCTGCAGGGTGATGGCCGTATATGTCAAAAGCAAATGCCACCCACTTCCTCTTCCAGACTGCCTGACATTCAAAGCATTACCCTTGAGGCACCCTTAGAATAAACATGACATTGTGTTATTAGCAGAAATAAAAAAGGTGGGGCCAAAGCCAAAAAATTGAAGGACTAAAATTAGATTGTGCTGCTGAAATTTTGTTTTATTTTGAATTTCTCAGAAAAGCCATCTAAGTCTGGGTTGGGATAGCGCCTCGTGGAAGGTTGGTGAGCCTAACCAATAATGACATTTCTGTGAGTTTAAGATACGCATTTAAACAAAACAAAATGCCATTAATGTCTTCCGTTGGGATGCTTTTAAAGCATCATTTGATAACATCGAGTTCTTATAAAATAATTTCACAGGGCATAATCAGCTGGCCCGGTTTCGTGTGGTTAACAGTCATGCCATACCATTATCCTTTTTAAAATAATTTCAACAGAGACGTGGAAATTGTTAATTTCATTAACGAGGACCTATGACGTTTGCTGTTGTGATGTTTAAATCTGCATTTTGACCAATCCGTTTGATTTTCGTGACATTTGATGTTTACAATATTGAACTCTAATTATTATTTTTTTGCACAGAAGCTGTTTGCTGTTATCATGTATTGTTTTGACTCGGGTTTCCCTTGACAAAGAGACTTCTGAACAGGGTTGATGCACTGTGTTGAGAGTTCCGTTAGGAACTCTTCTCATGCCTTGATATGGAAAGCACAAGTGGAATGCAATTGAGAAGAATTTGTTTTTTAATGCCCATGTGAAATGCGATTGTCAAACTCACTCGTGCCGTGGATCATCTTTCAATAAATGACAATGAAATTAAACTCACCGCATTCATCATAAACACTGCCTTACGACACACATATTGTATAGGAGACTGACAATCTGACCCTTCAGAGCAGCGATAAATAACAGATGCATCGATTGAGTGTCTAGATATCCAAACTCATGCATCAGCTGTGGCTCATTATGGGTAAATGCACAAATGTATACATCGTTTAGGTATCTCCACATACAAATACACCTTATCATGTTTTAGTATATCAGCCTACTGTTGGATCTTCAGTTCAATATTATCCAGCAACATTTGTTTTAAGCAAGTAAACACTTTGGTTGGATTCGGGACCTGTTAACGCCCGGGACATTTGATCAACGTTTTACATGTGAACCTTTATTCTTCAGAAGAATAAAAAAACACATGCATAACCGAATTCATTTTGTTTAGGGAAATGAAAGCAAATGGAAGAATTGGTTTGTTATAGCATTGTTCGTACTTCGCTTCACGTGTAAATAATTACATGAACACGTGTTACAAATAGATAACATGCAATATGGCACCTTTATTCACTTGGTAAATGTGACTCATTGTGGAATATTTTTTTCTTCAAAGCATCCTCTTCTTTCGTCTGCTTTGATAACGCAGCCTCCCCCACCTGCAGAACAAAAGGCTATTATTTCACCATTATGTCCAGCAAAGGGGGGAGTGGGGGGGGGGCACAGTTTTTATTTTAGTGAGTCATTTCATAAAAATGACTGCATGTCAATCAGCTGACCACACACCACACACCCAATGCCTCATCAAGCCCACGCGATCTTTTCATTGTAATTTGTGGGATGCTACTCGCATCCCAAGGACGCCTGTTTATGTCAGTGTGCCGTGCGTGCTCTCAGCATGAGATTATCCCGTATAAATAAGGCAGAAATACAGCAGGAGGGCCACTTAACAAAGTGTCAAGGCAAGTGAACTTAAAACAAAATATTTTGTCCGAGCGTGGGTGGACTGCAAAAAAGCAGGGATGTTGGATAGGAGGTAATTATCCAGAATGAGTGGTGATGACTGACTAATTGCCTTCGTTAATGTAATATTTTTAATTTGATTTGGCCCTTAATTCAGTAGCTGATAATATTTTTCAAAGAAGGAAACAAAACCAAACCTTAATTTCGTGTCTCCAGGACGTCCGTATTTTGTATGCGATACCGTGTTACAGTGAGGGAAAAAAGTATTTGATCCCCTGCTGATTTTGTACGTTTGCCCACTGACAAATAAATGATCAGTCTATAATGTTAATGGTAAGTTTATATGAACAGTGAGAGACAGAATAACAACAAAATCCAGAAAAACGCATGTGAAAAATGTTATAAATTGATTTGCATTTTAATGAGGGAAATAAGTATTTGACCCCTCTGCAAAACATGACTTAGTACTTGGTGGCAAAACCCTTGTTGGCAATCACAGAGGTCAGACGTTTCTTGTAGTTGGCCACCAGGTTTGCACACATCTCAGGAGGGATTTTGTCCCACTCCTCTTTGCAGATCTTCTCCAAGTCATTAAGGTTTCGAGGCTGACGTTTGGAAACTCAAACCTTCAGCTCCCTCCACAGATTTTCTATGGGATTAAGGTCTGGAGACTGGCTAGGCCACTCCAGGACTTTAATGTGCTTCTTCTTGAGCCACTCCTTTGTTGCCTTGGCCATGTGTTTTGGGTCATTGTCATGCTGGAATACCCATCCACGACCCATTTTCAATGCCCTGGCTGAGGGAAGGAGGTTCTCACCCAAGATTTGACGGTACATGGCCCCGTCCATCGTCCCTTTGATGCGGTGAAGTTGTCCTCTCCCCTGAGCAGAAAAACACCCCCAAAGCATAATGTTTCCACCTCCATGTTTGACGGTGGGGATGGTGTTCTTGGGGTTATAGGCAGCATTCCTCCTCCAAACACGGCGAGTTGAGTTGATGCCAAAGAGCTCCATTTTGATCTCATCTGACCACAACACTTTCACCCAGTTGTCCTCTGAATCATTCAGATGTTCATTGGCAAACTTCAGACGGGCATGTATATGTGCTTTCTTGAGCAGTGGGACCTTGCGGGCGCTGCAGGATTTCAGTCCTTCACGGCGTAGTGTGTTACCAATTGTTTTCTTGGTGACTATGGTCCCAGCTGCCTTGAGATCATTGACAAGATCCTCCCGTGTAAATCTGGGCTGATTCCTCACTGTTCTCATGATCATTGCAACTCCACGAGGTGAGTTCTTGCATGGAGTCCCAGGCCGAGGGAGATTGACAGTTCTTTTGTGTTTCTTCCATTTGCGAATAATCGCACCAACTGTTGTCACCTTCTCACCAAGCTGCTTGGAAATGGTCTTGTAGCCTATTCCAGCCTTGTGTAGGTCTACAATATTGTCCCTGACATCCTTGGAGAGCTCTTTGGTCTTGACCATGGTGGAGAGTTTGGAATCTGATTGATTGATTGCTTCTGTGGACAGGGGTCTTTTATACAGGTAACAATCTGAGATTAGGAGCACTCCCTTTAAGAGTGTGCTCCTAATCTCAGCTCGTTACCTGTATAAAAGACACCTGGGAGCCAGAAATCTTTCTGATTGAGAGGGGGTCAAATACTTATTTCCCTCATTAAAATGCAAATAAATTTATAACATTTTTGACATGCGTTTTTCCGGATTTTGTTGTTGTCATTCTGTCTCTCGCTGTTCAAATAAACCTACCATTAAAATTATAGACTGATCATTTCTTTATCAGTGGGCAAACGTAAAAAAATCAGCAGGGGATCAAATACCTTTTTTCCTCACTGTTCCTGCATGCACATCATAGTGCATTAGAAGTGGGAGGGAAATGCTAGAAAAACAGAGGGCACATTCTTGACGTGAAGCTTTCGTGACTGCAGGAATCCATATTCTTTGGTTCTTTCGGTAAAGTCACGTAGATAGAAACATAATATATCACGACGTTTCGTCATCGCCTGATGACGATTGCTTGTGTTGCGATCGAAACGTATGGTTCTATTACTTTTTCTACCTACGTGACTTTACCGAAAGAACCAAAGAGTAGAGGGCACATTGTCTGACGCCACAACAGACAAGAAAATAAAAATAAACTTAAAATAAATGTAGATGCGAAATTGAAGAATGAATCATTGAAGTCCGTTTACAGATAAAGAAAATTATTAGAAAATATAGCAGAAAACACAACGCAAATAAATGCGTGCACACAAATATGACACATTGTGTGTGTGTACATTAAATTTTTCTTCAGAAGAGCCACGGAAGCTGATTAATGCTAACATTTCTAAAGAAATGCAATGTAGAAAGTCCTGCAATGTTAACATTGTACTGCAGGGGACAGTCATACAATACAGAATGCAGATTCCATCTTCAAAGCAAGAATATATATCAGTTTAGCTCGTGAAGAAGTTTTCACGAGCTAAACTGAATTCTGAGCAGCCACAATAAATTATTCACTCAAAATACCAATTGAACAGCTCACAGTATTGCCAGCATGGTACTCTGTTGAAGATGCATGGGCACGTGAAGCCCCCTTTTGTCAATCCACTGCAGGATCCAGACCTCCCGACCCCATGCGGGATCGTGGGGGGTTAGTTGACCACCCTCCACCAAGCGTGGCTTGATGAAGGGCAGGAGGCATGAACGTGGGAGCAGAGGAAGTAAACTGCACAGCAATTGACTCTTTCTGCGCTGCCCTCTGCTGCCCGGCTGGTCACCCCGCAGCAGCCTATGACGCCTGTTCCATGCACTGAAAACAATTAAGAGATTGGCCATTAAAGCACGGTACGACGAAGGCTCAGCCCTCTAAGATCCCGCGAGATCGAGCACATTCGAGGTGATATGGTTACGGGTGGAAGGCTCGTAACGTGTATTCATTGACTGCTGCGAGTTTCTCATTAATTATCTTCGACGCCCGGTTAAATTAAAGTACAGACGCTCGGGTAGATAAATAGTCAGTATCGCTTCTGAACTTTGCTCAGAAAACTGTGCTTTGGTTTGATAACGTTATGACCAACTTGCACAGTGTATGGTATTGGCGGTTGTTTCATAAAGCGGCGTTATATGCTGTCATAGAAATGGTGTGAACAACTTCTGAGATAAGCATCACACGTTCAGGGTGGCCAGGTGGCTCAATGGTCAGAACATATCAAAACAGAATATTGATGTATTCTGGAAGAATCCGATGAGCTACATATAACGCTCTTTTTCACAGATGTCCACTGAGATCCTTTGCTTGATTCAGATTTTTAGCTGCCCGTGGTTAAACGAGGTTCTAAAATCACAAGTGACTGCAAATTAAAAAAAAACACACTACATTAAATTAATGTATTTATGTTGAACTTCTTCGGCACCGTACGTAGCCAACCGTGCTAATTGGAGGTGCGGGGGAAGGACAACAAACTAAACACAAAACGCAGTTCTTAAGAAATTCGTTTTCAATCGAAAATAAATTATATTTCAATGCATGTATCCACACACACCGGAGGGGAACTCTTTTCCACACACATTTATACGTGCCATGCACGTCCCGATTTTAGTACAGCATCTTGAAATGGCGTTGCATATAGAGAATGCAGAAAATTATTTATTTTTATTTTAAAAAGATCACTTGAAGGAGTCTCAGACGTTATTTGACATCTGCTTCTAAAGACCATTCTCAAACAACATGGGTGCCCAGCTCTGGGAGAATTTTAAATTGTTATTGCAGTAAGTCTCGTAATATGACATTGATGATACATTTTTTTATCACATTATGGGAACAAAAACATGAAAATATATCTATTTTTTATTCACTCTATCCACATTCAGATGTTACATATGGTTTATTCGATAAACTTGCAAATTCTGCATACAATTTACTGTTTATTATTTAAATTCTGAGTTTCGCTTGGAAAAAAATTCAAGTAATTATCAGCCTCACTTGTTATTTAGAATGGTTTTGTGGTGGTGGTTGTGGTCCATAAAATAATACATTTAATATATTTTTCCAATAATTGCCACCAACACTTATAATCCTAAGAGGAATGCATATTATTAAAATTAATTGTGCCTAAGATGTATATTCAGTGATAATGGGTTGCGAAATATATGCAAAAGATAGTGTATGTGTGTGATTGATGAATTATGTATGTATTTTATGAATAATGCCTTGGTTTTTTTCTCTAATAGTTAACACATTTTAAGTACAAAGTTAATTATTACAAATACATATTCTCTTGGAAAATGTATGCCACCCACGCAAACATTGGAAATAATTTATTTTAAATGAAGGCATTGTGATTTTTTTAAAGTTTTGTATAATTGTTGCATATTGAAACTGTATGATTATTTTACAGAACTTATTCCCAAAATTCGCTCCTTTGCATAACATTAAAAAAAAATCTACATGGTTTAGATTGCTTGGTGGTGGTGGATACAGATGACTATATTCCGAGACTATGGAGGAAGCAAGGGTTGGGGAATAATACAAATATTTCACAACTACCTTCCCGAGGCCGTCGAGGTATGTATGAATGTTGAACTTCTTTTGCACCGTACGAGCCAACCGTGCCAATCGGAGGTGCCATACCCTAGCTCGCCAGGAGAAGGCAGTGCAGTAAGTGGCCTCATCGCTGTTTCCATTTGCATGGGGATAGAGTGTTGCCCCCTCACACGTGTGGATTTTCTCCAGGTGCTCAATTTTCCTCCAATATATATAAAAACACTCATTATTAATTGGCTTAAAACATCTTAAAATGCAAACCAAATATAGCAGGACCCGCCAGAAAGAGAGTCAAACGACTCAGTTTAGCTTTCCTGGTTATATAAGTACATTATTGGGAACTTCATTTTATAGTATGAAAAGATGAAGAAGAGATGTTGCACAAGAAATGTATATAAAGTCTTTACTGCAACATGTAATTTCAGTTAATTCTATGAAATAATAGTTCACGTGTTTCTAGGGTAATATAAACATTTGCAAACACGACAGAAAACAGACATGGCATATGCTACATTTCACGGAGAAAAAAAACTATTTACTTTACCTTTTGCAATGCTGCCAAAATTCTGGAGACGTTTGCACCCACAGTAGAGCTGTTATTCTCATGAAAGCTCAGGGAAAATGTGTTTAATACCCACCCCAAATTGTTTATTAACCAGTGTCTAACAGGATGAATCAGTTACAAATTGTTTGCATCTATGATTTCTGTGTCGAGAGTTTACCAAAGAGATCACAGACATCACTAAAAGTTTTCTTAAAGTGAATGTGATTTTGGGCACTAAGCCAAGATGATATCTGACTCCCCTTCCCAGGATTTGCCATTGAAATAGACAATTAAGAGGTTGCTCTTGCTGATGAACAGCTGGGCCTTAAGGGCTCCACCATCATGGACAGCCATGAATTGATTGGTCTTGATGTTGTGCAGGAGAGTCTCAACCCATGAAACCCTTAGAGTGAAAGCCTTGAAACAGGGTAGTTATGCAACATGGCTGTGGACATTTTATTCTCCTACTCTTAAGATTTTCAATTAGTTGCCTTGGGCATCTTGCAACTTTACAGTGACTCAGACGTCTTAAACACATGGATTATGAACTGGTTATGAAGTTAAGTGATATGTGGGAGCATACACTGATCAGCACGTAGCAGCATCTACCATGTCGAGTCGTTGGTTATCCTACAGTATTCATGATGATGGTAGTTAGTTTTTATTTTAGAAATTAGAACTTAAATTTACACATTCTTGACACATCCTGTAAATTACATTTTCTACCTTACATACAATTTGATGTATTACGTGCTTTGATTTAATTTCATTAAATTAATGACTCAAATAAAAGCGGTGTCATTGTCACCACAAGCAATGTGACGCAAGTTTGCGTGCACAGGGCAACAATCTCTACAGCTGCATTGCATACTTTGTACTTTGGAAACTAAGTTCAAGCATGTGAAATACAAGCAGTTACGATCAGTTTTCAGTTTCTTTATTTTAGTATAGCCCTGTGAGCCATTCGGCTCTTGAATCGGGTGCAACCACAACAAAACAAAAAAACAAAAACACGAACAAGAAAACATCTTTAAGTGACGATGTGACTGTGCAAACAGAAAATCCATGAAAAAAAACAGCAAAAATATTCCTGAAAAAAAGCACCGTACACCAACGCTGTGTGCAAAAAATCCCAGTGGGATGCAAGTCAAACAACAACCACAAGAAAACTTAGATTAAGGCCATCAGTCTAACTCCGTACCACAATAAAACAAACATGTCCAAACCAAAAAATGTTTTCAAAATCACTAAATAATAAAGCGATAATTGCAACGTAACAGTGATCATAGGGACTGTGACCGAATTTTTACAATAAACTACATAAATAACATGTAACACCAAATCCTAGAGCCATAGCTGGCTGCATTAGTTACTCCACAATAACAGAAGCATCAGTTGGAGTATCAAATTTTTCAATGCACCTTTAAGATCAGCACGCTAAATAAAAATACAGATAATACTTTGCAGCGTCATCCGGAGCGAAAACATTTTATTTTATTTTACGCCAATGAATAGCAGTGGCAGCTAGGGGTGTACAACTCCTCTAGAGCAGTTTTGAGAGAAGATCTCCTAGGTAGTGATTCAAGTTGCAGTTTTTTGGCAATAGCATTCCAGACCCTGGGGGCATCAATAGTAAAGGCCCTTCCTCCGGTTTTTGTACAGCAATAGGGAATGTGAAGCTGGTAAATGAGCGAAGACCTGAGGTCAAATTTGTTCTTTGAAACAGAGAGGAGATCCAGCAGGTAGTCTGCGGATTTTTTTGTAAGTACATTGTGAATAAATAAGATCTGGTGTACAAGCCGTCGAACATTAATAGATGTTAAGTTTGACCCAATGTAGAGATCACAGTGGTGAGTCCTATATGGGCAGTTCAATGCAAATCTTAAGGCCGAGTGATAGATTGAATCAAGCTTCTTCAGTACAGTACTTGGGGCTGATTAATACACGATGTCACAGTAGTCAAGTAGAGGCAGTATGGTAGCTTTTATCAATTCCAAACGGAACATTGGGGTGAAGCAGTGCTTGTGTCGATGTAGAAAACCAATTTTTATTTTTGTCTTTTTACCAATATAATCAGTGATCTTCGAAATTCAGTTTGGAATCCAGGAACGGAAGTCATCAGGATCTGAGTGCATGAGCCACGGAACATTCTGCACCAATTTGTTTTATGTTGCTTGCTGTTACAAGATAATATTCTCTCCAAGTGATGAGTCAAATTGGGGTGGATTATAGGTAAAACCCCCCGAGATCCTGGTTATGAATATGGCTTGAAGCTACTCGTGATTAAAATCAGGTTTCTCAATAATTGCGTGTTGACGGTTTCAATACCCAACAACGTATTACATTTGCGTTTTCACTTCGTGTGTAAAACTTTGGCTGTCATGTCAGGTGTGGCTAGAGTAAAAGTGTGCCAAAGTACAACGTCCAGCGTGTGCAGATTTAAAACAAAAGAAAAGTGTGTTTTAAAAAAAAAATCATCTCAGAAGTTGTTCTGTGATATTTACTTCCACAAGGCCGGGCCTCTTATATGGGGCAATCTGGGATGTGCAAGCCCTTACGCACTCATTTTAACACGTAGGCGACCAATATCATATTCTAGATTTAAAGCTTTCGTGACTGCTAGGATCCATACTCTTTGGTTCTATTGGGTAAAGTCACGTAGGTAAAAAATAAAATAAGAAAAATCACGACGTTTCGGCCACAACACAAGCGGCCTTCATCAGGTGAAGGGAACGAGACAGCTTAAAGGTCGTGATCTGAGCGTGGCTTTTTTCACTCCAGCGCTGTCCTCCAGACAGTCTCGTCCCTTCACCTGATGAAGGCCGCTCGTGTTGTGGCCGAAACGTCGTGATTTTTGTTATTTTATTTTTTACCTACGTGACTTTACCCAATAGAACCAAAGAGTAACAATATCATATTGTGGCATTGGGGTATATTTTGAGTAAAAAAATAAGTGACGACGTGGAGGCGATGATGAACCCTGCCTACATCGAATTTGTTACACAATACATGTTCCCTTCTACGCGGTGACTTTACCGAAAGAACCAAAAAGAATATGAATCCCTTCTAGATTTAAATCTTTCGTGACTGCTAGGATCCATACTCTTTGGTTCTATTGGGTAAAGTCACGTAGGTGAAAATAAAATAACAAAAAAAATAACAATTAATTGTTAACAAAAAAATAACAAATAACAAAAAAATTAGCAATTAATTGTAAAAAAAAAACAATTAATTGTTAATTTTTTTGTTATTTTATTTTAACCTACGTGACTTTACCGAAAGAACCAAAAAGAATATGAATCCCTGCAGTCACGAAAGCTTTAAATCAATAAATGCAAATCAAGCCGACAAACACTAAGCGGAACGGTCGCTCAGTCTACGAATGGCATTGCGCCTAATTAAAGCCATTACTTTAATAAACACCGTCCGTACGTCGTTTTCATCCGAATAAATGTGAATAAAATAAATTAACCACCGATATTATAATAATAAAAAATGTATTACGTAAAAAGTCAATCGTCGGTGACGCATCCGACCGTCGTCCTGCGTCACTGGCAGCAGTTGACGTGGCCTCCGAAGTTGAACGCGTCCCGAGCGATCTCCCGAGTCCGCTTTGAAAACACTTAAAATCGAGCGACCGATTTGAAGTGCACCAAACGTCTCGAGAAAACCGCAGCATGAGGCGCGCCAATATAGGTGAAGAGTTTTCGCTGTTTTGTTACACTTTTGTTGCTTGTTTGTATAATGCGCCGGTGAGGCCTAGGTTGATCCTCGGTGTTTGCCGCGAGTCCCCCGGTGTGGCCTGAACTCTCTCTGCCGGAGAAGAGGCCTCGAGTGTGGCCGGAGCTTTCGAGTACAGACCCCGATGGCTCGACCGCGGTTAGACATCGGTTTATTGTCACTCTTTTATCGTCTTTTTTTTTAGCTGTGTGTGTTTTTTTACGATAATTGTGTTAAATGTCTCAGGCCGTATGTAATACGTTAGATAAACATTTGTCTGACTTTATCGTCAGTCTTATCGCGTGTTAGGCCGCCTTATGGTAATCGTAGAGCACATAAGCATTACGCGATCGACGGAGCTTATGTGATGTAAGAAATATAAAGTGCAGTCTTCATGTGTACTATACTCTTTGGTTCTATTGGGTAAAGTCACGTAGGTAAAAAATAAAATAACAAAAATCACGACGTTTCGGCTACAACACAAGCGGCCTTCATCAGGTGAAGGGACGAGACTGTCTGGAGGACAGCGCTGGAGTGAAAAAAGCCACGCTCAGATCACGACCTTTAAGCTGTGTGAGAAGAAACAAAGCGCCTTGATGAAGACCGCTTGTGTTGTGGCCGAAACGTCGTGATTTTTGTTATTTTATTTTTTACCTACGTGACTTTACCCAATAGAACCAAAGAGTATGGATCCTTGCAGTCACGAAAGCTTTAAATCTAGAATACATGTGTACTGTCCTATAATGTGTCGCATTGCCATATGAATCTGGACAACAGTCGTGAAATTTGCTGGACTGGGCCGAAATCAAATTACAGCCGTACACGAATTTAAGAGCCCTTGAATCCACTCGAGAGGATCACAACCGGGGAGATGGAGCGATGGAATTGGTTCGCATGCAGGAACGTGGGGACGTCTTAATTCGGCAGTGGCACAAACATTGGCGAACGAATAAATCCACTGCCTGGATGAAGACCCTCCCCAGGCCGTGTGTCTGACCATACTTCACCGCGCTGGTAAATTTCGGGGTTGGTGGAACAGGTTCAGATGTCATCCGCCACCGGTGCTAATCGTGGCTAGACATCGTTCGCTCTTTGGCGTCCTCTGGTTTGAGACACTGTTTGAGACACTAGGCTCTAAAGAAAGCTGTTTCTGGTGTGGACCAATTCAGTTTCAAAGACCATGCATCACATACTCCCAGAGCATGTGTTTTTTTTGTGCATGTTAACAAGTATGTGTGGTTAATGCAGACATGATTCCTTGAACAAGGTTTCTGTTTGGTGTTTTAACATCTTAACACAACTGTTTTATTGCCAGAAAGGGTAACATTTATTCTTATAGAAATCGGTATTCGGTTTTCTGGGTTTAAAGTTATGTGTACCAACCACTACGCCACCACTCCACCGACGTTGAGGTATAATGCAAATATTGATTACATATTGCCTGAACACGTTCACTCAGCTGAAACGTCAATTTTTCTTCTTAGTGACAGCATCAACATAGCCTGATATTTTCAATTAATCTGCCATTTTAGTGGATAGATATCACATTGACTATTTTTCTAAACAGCAAAAAGGCTAAAAAAATTAGGCAATATCTTTTCCATGAAAGGAAAAAGATATACCGTCGTGTTATAGGTAACGTTTCGGACAATAACTCGTTTTCAATGCATAGATCAACACTCGAATGTACAATTTACAGCGTACGTTTTCACGGTTGTTGCTGTATAGTTCTCCAATGTGTTATTGGGTTGCATGGCGTTGTGTCTTGCATTATGTCTGACGTTTCGCTCCACGTGCTTGGGAACTTCTTCAGGAACTGATATTCTTCACGTCCTGGAATTCAATTGCTGGAAAAGTTCCTAGCCCACCGTGCAAAACGTAGGGCATCATACCGAACAACACGCGGCGAAACTCAAAAACGTCACATACAGTAAAGTTTTTTAGCTTGATGTGTATTTTTTTGGTGCAGATGGGACCTCATATGTGGGCGGTGGGCAGCGCATGTATGAAGAGGAAAACGAGGCACTCCAGGATGACTTGCGTACCAAAGTGTCTGCACTGAAATGTGTAAGTAGTAGACGAAAATCTACTTTGGTGTCTGTATTATTTTTGTGCCCTTCCACAAGGACCCACGTTATGCTAGCTTTGTATTTGTCACATTGTTATTGATGATCAATAATTTTGGTTTGAGAAGTGGCACAGTGGTTAGTGCACTGTGCCGCTTGAATTTACGATCGTGGATAACATGAGGCACATTTCCCTCTCTAAACCCACACTGATCAGCTTTGTGAAGTGGTGGTCAAAAAAACTCCTGTGACCGGCATGGCTTTCATCCAGGAGTGGGTTAACAAAGGTTTGTAAAATATTTATTTGTGTCACTATTTCATTGTTTGTTTTTCACAGCTTTCCATCGAAATGGGCAATGAGATTAAGGTCCACAACAGTGTGCTGTCAGAAATGGTACGTTCTGCTTTTCACAATATTTTTTGTTAATAGGTTTTAACATTTTAATTGACCTACATTTGATTTTTTTCCATTGTTCTCTAATCGATTACTCTCATGCAGGATTCAGCCTTTGACTCGACAGGTGGGCTCCTGGGCGCCACAATGGGTCGACTCAAGAAGATTTCTGGCGGAAGCCAGGCACGCCTCATGTGCTATCTCATGCTCTTCGCTCTCTTTGTCATCTTTGTTCTTTACTGGGTCATTCGCCTGCGGTAGTATATAATAAATAAGACACAAACTAATCTCCAAAGTGTTTACCGCAATGGTAGTGACCCACACAGTTGCCATACTGTGTTAGGTTTATATCTAATGAGCTGGTCTGTGGTTTCCACATTATATACAGGCAGAATCAGCACTTTAATGTGCCCATTTTGAGTTATAGTAAAACATTTTTTGTTGAAATTTAGATATGCAATTTACCATGATGAGTTGCTTTGTAGGTTGAGCAAGGCTGTATTTGCCGTGTCGATGTGCAAAAGTAATGTCAAAAATAAATGTTATTGGACAATTCAACAGATACATGCTGTACATAAGATGGTATGGAAACATTAGTTAAGACAGTTTAATGCGTGTTCATGTATTGGTAACTTGACCTTAATAACCTTTACAGACATAACGTTTGCAACAGTTTCTATTGTCAGTTTGTGTTTGCTCAGCATTCTAATCCAACTTTTGTATTCACAAAACCTCCATTGAAACTTGTTTCAATTGCTAATAAAAACAATTGGCAAACACCACGATGCAATACCCTGCGTGGTGCTGCGTGTTTATATAAAATATGTTATGGTGTTCTGTGTACCATTTTTATGTCCAGTGCAATGTAGTTTTTCAAATACTGAAGCTAAAATTGTATAATACTGCAAATATGTATCCTCTTGATATGTCCAAGTAAACAAAACATTGAAAAATAGATAACTTGAATTTGAATTCCGTATCGTTTTTTATAGACTAGTTCCCATAGATGTTCAGACATCTGATGCAATTATATTTTTTAGATATTCTAAATGTATAGGCATATGGCTGATTTTTGACCGTTTAATAATAGCATTGGCAAATTTATTCAAATCCTGACAATTGTGAACCATTGTAAATGTTTTATCGTGCATATCGTGAATGCAATTGGTCTTTTTTGAAGAATGGGACAGTGTATTCCGTTGTATGACATTCCTGTGAATCATTGTAAATACAATTTAATATTTATTTTCGATCTTATGTTTTCTTTGCGTGCATTTTTGGGTGTTATTCAGGGATTTTCTGCCTCTCAGCTGCAATTACATTTGCATAATTTTTTAGTTGTATTTTGTCACCATCAACGCTTAATTAGTTTTCACGGACATTATGCATTTTCTTAAAATAGCAGATGGATGAATGTGTGGCTATGTCTTGCACACGTGATTATATAACTATTTTGGATACATTCATCTAACCACTCAAAGGGTCCGTGTTTTTATTTTCTTTTTTATTTTGAACTTGCTCATTTTTTTTACTCCAGATACACTATAAAAAAAAGTTGGCCATAATTGTTTTATTTCATATACTGGATAGTATTAGTCTGTAAAACAGTTATGCTGATAAGACTCAAATATCATTGTATTTGGAGACAGAACAGAGTTCTGCTTATGCAGTACTGTAGGGTTTTTTCTCTTTGGTCAAAATATCTGGCATAATAGCTTCGGTTGTAGCTGCATAAGTGAATGGTGATATCTTTCATGGTGGTTGTGACTGCCATGAGTAAATCAAGAGTGAGCGCCTTTCCTGGAGTCCTGAATGTACTCTTGATTTTTTGTTCTAACCGCCGCAACTTGTGTGGCCAGGGTTGGCAAGGAACTGTTTACAAACTGTTTTGCATTTTTGACATATGGAGCAGGGAATTTTTGCGTGTGTTCTTTTAGTGTAATTAAAAAGCACTTTGTTTCGGCAGTGGCTTCGCTTGCATGGTTACATTGTAAGGTGATGATTTTTTTTTTAAATCACTGATTGGAAAATTGCTTCCAGGAGACTTTATCAGGGCACTTTTATGGTTCAGAATGTTTTTTTTGTGACATCAACTTGAGACAATTTGCGAAGCTAATTCATTTCCAGATTTTTATCAGGGGCCATTCTTGTGAGTGACAAAAACATGTATTCTGCATTATATGTACATTTATGGTTTAATTTATTCTTGAAAAAACAAATGAATGGTTTGTGAAACTGTCGAGCATCTAAACCAAATACTTTTGATATTACTGAAATTTTACTTTGAGTCATGGAAATGTTAAAATATGAAATTTAATTTAGCAAATTGTCTGTGCCCACACCTTAAGCCTCGTGAAAGCAAATCTCAAGCCACAATGATCCTATTTCCTCAAATTTTAAAAGTCAAAAATTCTTCAGAAATACCTCAGGAGATGGCAACATGCCGCGTTTAAAGTATTCTATCACAGCAGACCTTCAGTGTCATTGGTTGAAACTGGTGTAAGTAATGCCCTGCTTATTTATAAATAATGCATTTGGCAGCTGAGTGGAATGTTTAAGCAACTTCAGCTTATTTTATAGCATGGGACCACCTGCTTTTATCCCTTATTCTTTGTTCCGTTATAATAAGGCTCTTAAACGTGACATGTATTACATGCACTCTATATTTTAAGCTGGTTTCTTGCGTCTGGACAGCATATGGAAGGCAATTGCTCATGGTTTGACCAACAATAAAAAAAAATACTCGCCAAATAAATCCCACGGTAACAATACCCCATTGTTTACATTAAAGAACACTTGTGTTTATTATAGACACCAAACCGAGATAAATAGTTGATGTGGGCTCGAACATGAGCGGTACTGTATAAGAAGTGTACGTGCACTGTATAAGAAGTGTACGTGCACTGCTTGCAACTCCAGCAACCAAATGGGACATTTAAACGGTGATCTAATTTTATAATGAAATGCAGCTGTTCCAAATATCTTATTCTGAGTTTATTCTCCAATACTAGACGTTAAGTCAGTGGCGAATGTGTATATTTTTTGCATCAAATTCCTGAATTCCTCAGTTAAGTAGAGGGTGGCGTGGCTTATGGTGTTTCTCATTTTCTGGCAGTGGTCTGGCTTGAGTGTGCGTTGGCTAATGCTTGAGGCATGTACCATGTGCGAAAAAAAATCAACACCACTACTGATAGCTCCACATAATACGCTTGATGAGGAATATGAAGTGAAACAGATGTGGTTGAAGGTTGAAAACATGTTTTCTCATTTTTTGACCTAGTTGATATGTCCAAATGAAAAAAAAGTGACCATCGTGAACATGGCAATTAAGTGCTTTGATTACCTTCACTATACACCAACAATTGCCCAAGCTCTGATCATTAAGGCGCAATCAGTCAATTTGCTTCTGAAAAATAAGCTAATAGCTCAGTGGGCTTTACTTGGTAAAATAAAATTGTTTAGTTTTATAGTTATTTGCTTACCTTTACTATAATTCTAGATTTGGGCTCGGGTTTGGACTTCTCATTGTGTTGGGCTCGGGTTGGAGCTTGCACTTCGCCACGCCCCCTACCCCACACCCGCACCCCCTCTATCCCTCCTCCCTGGTTCCTCCCCCCCCCCCCTCTTACGTATATATAGCCTCGTGTCACAAGCAGCCCTCTTTTGCCCATTTCAGCAATTTGTTTATTGCTGGCGTTGTTTCCTACCTGATGACGGGCTCGTTTGTTGCGACCCCAGACGTCGTGATTTCATTTGGTTGTTTTCAATGTTTTTGTTTTAATTTTTTTTGTTTTGTTTTATTTTGTTTATTTTTACCTAAGTGACTTTACCGAAAGAAGCAAATAGTAAATGCACTATACTTTGTACTTCTATTGAGTTTTTGTAAAGTTTGTTGTTATACTCTGACCCGCTCCTACTGGACATCTGGAAAATAGCTTTATAGCTCATTGGATTCCTCCAGTATAAATTAATATTCTCATACTGAAGTAGCCACTACAAATACGTTATTTTAGAACCCTTAAGGTTGCTGGCATTTATGCATTAGTTCTGTCTGGCTATCTATAAATGGAAGAGAAGCACTATAACTCTCTTAATGATGATCCAGTATGAATTACACTTTGGTATAAAGTTGTGTGGCTGTTAGGTTGAGTTGATTAAAGATTAGCCAAACCTTTTGGGACAAACTAGAGCCTATAATGAGTTTTTGCAAATGTACAAACGTGTTTTTTTCTGACAGCAATCTTTAAGCTTCCAAGCTGCTCAGTACTTCCCAAGACAAATTGCATGTTGGCAGGGCATTGCATAACCTATGCTTGTGCGTGTTTTTTCTCTCCAAAAATTGTTTTAAAATGTGCCCGAAGTTCTTCATTATTTGTGTTTAACTCCTGACCTGATCTGTAGCCAATATGGCAAATAAGGGCTGTGCCCGCTTTTAAAGCGTTTACCAGTGATTGATGCTGGTTACATTTGGACTGTGATTAAAATGTTCATTTATAAATACATGATGATACATGTTGGTGGATGGAAGGTATAAGATAAGTTCGGAACATTAATGCACAGATTCCATGCACAGCTGCTCACAATTTATATATCGGTCATTTTAAGTTGTTCGATTTAAAGCTTTCGTGACTGCAGGGATTCATATTATTCATATAGACGCTAAGCAGGCGGGGGTCCTGTATAGTGCTTGGATGGGTGACCAACTACCACGCGCAAAGCAGGTGTTATAGGCGTCTCTGTCACAACGTTACAGGCAGCAGTTGCGGTTGCACCCGATTCAAGAGCCGAATGGCTCACAGGGCTATACCAAATGAATGAAATGAATATTCTTGGTTCTTTCGGTAAAGTCACGTAGAAGGGAAATAGGAAAATAATAAAAATAAAACAAAATTCTCACGACGTTTTGGCCACAATGCAAGCAGCCGTCCTCAAGTGAAGAAACAGAGCTGTCAGAAAGACAGCGTCTTAATGAGACGCCGTCTTAATGAGACGCCCTATTTCTGACAGCTCTGTTTCTTCACCTGAGGACGGCTGCTTGCGTTATGGCCGAAACGTCGTGAGAATTTTATGCCATTATGTTTTATTTTTATTATTGTATTATTTCCCTTCTACGTGACTTCACCGAAAGAACCAAGAATATAAAATTGATTTCTCAATGATATGGTCCTGGGGGAGATGCTCATCTCACATGTGTAGACCGAAGCTCGTGGTAATTTTCCATTGCGAATAGGTGACAAGTTAATCCATCACAGAAGCACACATGCCAATTTCCGTGTCTTATATAAACCTTATATAAACATGGCATAATCATTTACAACCATTTGTACATCCACCGCTGGATGAAGGCCTCCCCATGTTGTGTCAGTTTTGAGGGCACTTTGACTATGATAGGCAATGTCAGTCCCGTGTGGGATGGTGAAATTGAGTGGGAGAGTGAGTGCGAGGCCCAGGACTCGTTAGGCTATCACTCACTACTGATGTTAGCAGTGGCTGTAAATCAAATTTAAGGCTGGATTCAAGGTGCTACTGCTGCACCCCACGTAAAGTAGACTCGATTATCCATGTGTGGTTTATCCGATTTCCGGATTATCCACACACCTGAGATTTTGACATAAATAAAAAAAAACTCATGGATTTTCCCTTAATTCCAAATTAATCATCTAATAACAGTCATGCATTGTTATTTTTAGAAATGTTTTTTTACAAGTCACGTGCTTAAACCAAACAAACATGTACTCCAGTTCATCCTAAATCCTTGTCATTGCCTCTACAGTGCAGTAGTAGCATATATTTACAACAGTGGGCGGAGTTTGATTGATGTTGATTATGGTGGCACTGCTATCCACTTAGTGGCTGGAGTCTTCTGCGCGATAGCATGAAAGTGTTATCACTGAGCACACGCATCGATCGTTAGTTTTTGGCATAGAGATCCGGGGAAAATGGTTATATTTTTGGATTATCCGTGATTTTGAGTTATCTACGACCGTCCTCCCCGTCAGCGTGGATAATCGAGAGCGTACTGTATATTTGTTTTATTTTAGCCTGTGTGTGTCCGTGTTCACTAGTTCACGCGCTGCTCTACGAACCCGGCGACCCAGGTTCGATGCCCACTCACGGCCAACACCATTGACGATTATTGTAACTGGACCTGAACCTCCCTGAGGTGGACTCAAACGAATACCTGGTGCAGTGGGCAAAAACATCGCCACTGAGGAGACAAAGGTGGCCGGGCGTGGTGCTGGCCTCCCACCCCCTCGTGTGCCGTGCTGGCCTTGTTAGGTGCTCGCGAACAGCACTTGCCCCAGCAATATGTTAAGACTATACGGGGGATCTTTGTCACAATATAGAGACACTGAAAGTCTCTTGGAACTTAGCATTGGTTCGCCAGAGGTATTCCACGAGACTATGGCACCATCCTGAGGTAGAGGGCTGTAGGATGTTATGGAGGACCAATGACATTGTCCATGCTCTTTAATCAAGGCACACGTGTCATTGGACTCGCTGACAGTGCTAATTAGAGGACGTATCTGATCATTTAATTGGGTGTCTATATCGTTTGCTAGGACTATATATAATTTCCTCCGAAACTGTATTGCAATTTAAGATATTGAATACTCACATTTTGAAACCTTTGTATATTACCTATGTTGGACAATGATGTCACTGTCCATGAGTTGTTCTCTGTGTTCGTTTGAATTGATAAGTTGTCTTGGAATATTCTTAGCTCTTTCGGTAAAGTCACGTTGAAGAGAAACAATAAAATATATATAAAACAATAAAAATTCTCACGACGTTTCGACCATATAATTTATGCAAACCGACACACCTGATGACGACCGTTTGTGTTATGGTCGAAACGTCGTGAGAATTTTTATTGTTTTATATATTTTATTATTTTATTGTTTCCCTTCAACGTGACTTTACCGAAAGAGCTAAGAATATGAATTACTGCAGTCACGAAAGCTTTAAATCAAAATTTTGTCTTGGAATGTTTTAATGATTAATAAGTTCATGTGTAGTGCTCTGTTCAATTGTGCCTCTTTATTCCGTTGGCGTTTGGGGATTTTTTTTATATACTTGGGGCGCCAAGGTGGCAAGACGTTATCTCCCTCACCTGATATGCAGGAGTTTGTGGATTCGATTCCGACCCTGACGCCTGCTGTATATTTGAAGTGTGCACGGTCTCCCCGTGGTCGCGTGGATTTTTCTCTGGGTCCTCCGGTTTTCCCGTCCACATGTAGAAACATGCGTTTCGAGTATTTGACTGCTATACATTTCCACGACATTTACAATTGTGTCGGGTGGTTGCGGGTTTAACGACACGTTTATATTTACGCGATGTAACCCCCCCCCCCTCAAAACCCTCTTATGGATAATATTGGTCGCAAAAGCCTACGTGTTAAACCAAATTAAGCTACAGTTGTAGACACCCCTATTACGAGGTTAATCCTAGGGGATGCTGCCTTGGTATGATGGTGAACACGCTGGACTTTTAAGTCTTCACACTGTGCTTGAAGAGGTCGCTGTTTTTAATCCCCCTGGCATTGCCTCTTTTAAATAACGTTTATTAAATTAATCTGCCTCTGTCTCCACCCAGCAGTACAAAATGGGTACACCATAGATTGGATCAGTGTAGGTCGCACGTGGTCGGGTAAATTTTGGGGAGTCCCACCGCTTCCAAAACCTCTGACCAGCATAGAAGGGTAGGTCAAATGCCCACTAGTGGGGCTCTCCAGAGCCGCCTCAAATTTAGGGGCCCTTCTGCCAGCAGTGGTCTGAGAAAAGAATTGCAGGATTACACCTTTATCTTCATGTATTTTAGGGTTGGCTACGTTCGTTGCGAAATAAGTTCGGCATACATAAATGTATGCATAGTACGAAATATGTGTGGAATTAACATGACTCGTGTAGGTTATGCTCGTCCATCTTGCGAATTATAATGATTATTGCGTTATAAATCGAGGTGTGGTGCAGTGCAAAATCTAGGATGTGGAACGAACGACACAAACTTTGACCGAGCCCACCCATGAAGCATGTCATTATTATATGGAGCTAGCAAGTTTTTACGTCGTTGATTTTGAAAGCATGTTATTTATTCAGCTTATCGTAAAATGATGTAATGGCGTAAAGCTATACAATGTAATAATCGCGTACAAAGTGCATATTCCAGAATATGTCGTATTTCCTTTTATCAGATGGAAGCACCGATTTTATGATTTCAAGGTTTGGGAGTCGAAATCCCAACCCTGGTCATTATCATGCCTCTTGATTGCACAAAATGAGTATGCCACAGCGCCTGAGCCGTACCATTTGGTATGAAGTCAGCAGCGGTTAAATGATTAAATTTACTTATTAAATATTTGTAGGTATACTTATTTAATAATTTAATGGAGTAATAACCAGGGCGGTGACATGACCGAGCGGTATCGTGCTCGCCGCTTGTTGCAGAGGTTAATGGGCTTTTTTTTATCCAGTAGCCCCCCTCGTTATTACTACAGGTGCGGTAACCATAAACATACGCACCATCTGCTTCGCAGTGGATGTTAAAGACACGATGACGTCATTCACAAGAGTAGGCCATTTTGTGCCAGCGTCATAGTCCAAAGTTCCGAATTTGGAAACAAAAATGACACAAAAATACTCGATTGGGATTATAAATAGCAATCATACCCCCCCCCCCCCCCCCCCCATTCAAAAGCTCGGCAGGACCCTCCCGAAAAGAGTCGTGGGATTATTTGAAGCTTTTTTGGGTAAACAAGGAAAACAATTGTGAAACAATTGTAAATGTTGTGGACTTACTCTCCAACATACCTGTGTGCTAAACTGGTGACGAATTGGCATGTTTTGTTTACGTCACAAACTTTACTAATTGGCTGTGTCGGGTGGTGGCGGGTTTAATGACACATTTACACGATCTAACCCCCAAAAGAACATCTGATGGATGATAATAACAAAAACTAATGAGACTGGTGCTGTCATGGGGACATTGAATGGTCGCCACTGGCTGAGGACCCAACAGCTGACGTGAAAGCCACATGCTGGACACGATGTGTCTGGGGATGTTTATTATTTGTATTGCTCTGTCATGTACTTAAAATTGTATGTAATCCATATAAATACGGACAAAATAGACAGTTTTATTGCACTTAACTCGTTCTTGACTACACATACGTGTAAACCGGCTGATTGGTTAAAATCTGCGTCGCAGAAGTTTTAGGGCAAGTTTCAGCAATGCTTAATTTAATCTTCATAATCCCGAGTTTTTCAGCACTGCATGATTTATTACAAAATGTTTAGCTGCGGGACGTGTCGTGCTTAACATTGTAAATCACGCTGGCTTCAATCTACTCAAGTGATATGGAGCTCAGATAGATGTATTGGTGGTGGTCAAAACGTTTGCAAAATGAGACTAATAAAAAGCAGAGCTGACGATGTCATGCCTAATTTAAGCCCTATTTTCACCAAAGTATTCTAAGTTACTGTGAAATAAGCAATGACATGGTTGTACAATTCAAGTATGAACGAGTCATTGTATACATATTATTTCCCAAACGTTTATTCTGCTTGTGCTATCATATATCACGTGATTAGCAAAGCTCCAGTGAAAATCGCACAAAGCAGTCCTTTGCTGGAGAACAGCCCGCTGAAGGTGATATCATGGAACGACTTCTGAAATCCATTAAAGTGACCTTTTATCCACAAGCAGGGCGGTGTACTTTCCAATGCACGCTACTACATAAACGTTTGTCCTTTATCAGTCAAAATAACATTCTCATAGGTGTATTTTTTCGTCTCAAATTCAGTGAAACATCTAATTTAATATGGGTGTTTTTGTGGCGTCATCGGTGACTGTTTTGAGACCATCAACTCATTACACTTGAGGACCCGGTTTAATTACGACTCGGTCTACGCGAGTCTATAGGTCTCGATGTGAGTCTCGGGGACCGTATGTAAATCAGTCGTAACTGGGCTGAGATCATCAAATCACAACACTTGAGAAGCCAATTTAATCACGGGTGGCTGCCCCGAATAAACCACAGGATCACAGCAGTGCTGGTTAAGTGCTTTGATCCCCGAGGGACCCATCCCAATGTTCTCTCTGCTTACTTTTCGTGTCCTGTTTCTTAAACTGTTTGACTGGTCCTCATTCGTACATATACACACAATGACAGCAGGTTACCATGGAGACATGCAAGGAGCACATCAATCGCATGGCTGTGTATCTATGCATGTATGTACATGTGGGAATCCTTCCTTGTTTCATCCTCATGAAATTACACAGCCGCCCTTTTCTTTGAAGGGGTTCTTGTCCTCAGGAACTCCTTTCACCAGTGGGTCATCAGCCATATTCGATTCCACGTGCGCCAGGATGTCAGGAGCAACTTTGGAAATCTGCAACACAAAATAACCATTGTGCATCGTGGTGGAGAATGTTGTGCATTGTGTAGTTTTGCGTCGATTTAGAACCCATTATAGAGAAGGGTCCTTGCCTATAAACATCAGGTAGTCCACCAACATTGGTTCAAGCATAACGGCTGATGAGACACGGAACGTCGAAACCGGTATAGAGTGTTCTTGTATGGAACCAATGCTGCTGATTAAAAGCACTCCCAGAAGCCTGAGCGGTCAATGCGTTGTGTGAAAGATATTTTTTTCATGTAGAGAGACATATATGGGAAGCAGGAATTATGGGTTCCGAAATCTGGCATGCGGCAAAAGACAGAAATATGGACCGTGATAAGCATGTGTGCATGTGTGACTTGTATGTATGTAAAATTTATAATGGAATTTAGTTATAATTTTAAAGCCTCAGAATGTGAACACGAGACAGAGATGCACATCTCGAGAATGTGAAATGTATTTTTTTTGTTCAGAGCAGGAAATGAGGGGTAGAATTATATCGAGCGGAGAGATAATTGAGATAGCATTATTGTACGATGGAAATTCGAATTAAGACACTTCATAGAGAGATGGTAATAGGCAAAAAGAGAATATTAAAAATGGCTTTGTGCATTGGCAAGGTTTATACCCTGGGATTGGTGATGTCGCAGTCAGAGAATGCTACCAATGACTCAGGTAAAACATTTTGGCCATGCAAATGAGTGGCAATCAACATTTATACATGGCCTGGCTCTTCACTTTCAACTCAGTCCGAAGTAAATGTGGAGCTGTTGCGATCATTGTTTGTACTGGGAAGAAAAATGGCACGGCATGTAGGAGCACCACTTAATGCGCCAGGCGAGCTGTAATAAGTGATCTCTAACAGCACTTATTCAAACAGTCAAGATAAAAACACAGCTAATTAAATCAACATTACCAACGCAATAACTAAGATGAATCCCAAACTGATTCTCTGTCTAATTTAGATTTTTGTACACGCATAAACCCTCGTCCTAATTTACATTTTAATAGCAAATTTGCGTTGTAATATCGAAGAATCATGAATACAGAAAAGCGAAGCAGAGTTATTCGTACTCAGCCTGCATCGAGATAACCGCCACCCAGAGTTTCCCACTCGGAGCGATCTAAATGACACCCAAAAGCCATCGACGGTCGACTTAATGCGAGGAGTTCGGTGGAATATGGAATATTTGGGCATGTGGGTATCGGTGGCGGTGGTAGGCAGAAGCAAAACCCAAGCAAAAAGCTTACAGCTCCAAACATCTCAACGAGCTCCCTTGGATTCCTGAACAACAACGAAAAATGGGATACGGCAGCTGGATGTCCGATCCTAATAAACAAAAATCTCATAATTCTAATAAACACGGCTGACAATTATTGTAATTAGTCTTACCTTAATTTCACACAACTGTGATCTAATTAAGGAGCTCATCGATTATATTGTTTGTATGTTGTGTGTACGTTGAACTTCTTTCGCACCGTACGTAGTCAACCGTGCTATTCGGATGCGCGTGGGAAGGACAACGAATGAAACGCCAAACAGCACATGTAAAGAAATGGGTTTTCAATCTATATTTAAAAGTGGCATCGCTATCAGCAGCCCCCTATTATCTGAAAGGAAGAGCGTTCTGGACGACTGCGGAAGGGCATCTGAAAGTGCGCGCGCGATGCGGTGACCACCTTCGTTGGCCAGCCACATGCCGCTTGCGGTCAGGTTTGGGGTACATATACAAGCACAGAGACAATTTCAACCGAGAAGATGGATTCTGGCTTAGCAATCATTGGAAAGATTTGATACACCATTTCGGGTCTTAATTGATTGCTCACGCTTACGGTGGCTTTCAGACAGCATACATTAATTTTTCGTCTCCCCCCTCCTCTTTTCAGAACATAGATGGACTAGTCCTTCTAAATAAACTGCCAAATCGCTGCGCGTGGCGCTGACGTTTTTTTATAAATAAATAAATACGCCGTTTAAAAATAAATCAATTAATGCAAACCGACACACCTGATGACGACCGTTTGTGTTATGGTCGAAACGTGAGAATTTTTATTGTTTTATATATTTTTTTTATTATTTTATTGTTTCCCTTCAACGTGACTTTACCGAAAGAGCTAAGAATATGAATACAATAATTTCTGTAGAGTGCGCGCAATGGGCTAGCACGTGCACCTCCGAGTGGTACCGGCATTCTCTGGATTACAAGAGGCAGTTTCTTTCCCCCGTAACAATAGGGCAAACGTTGGGGATGCGTCTTATGATCGGCAAGGTGTGTGCGCGTGTGTTGTGTGAAAAGACTCGTGTGACTGTACGGGGTGCTTCAAAAAAAATGTTAACACTTGGGAGAAATTTTCAACAACACCACGAAAAAATGTGCCTCCGGGCTCTGGAGATCACCTCGAGAAGATTCCGGGGGACGCGTTGACAATTATGGCGAACAAGTGGAGACTCTTTGACCTTTTGAAGCTATTAACATTACATTTGTTATCATGTTACAGTGTATTAAATTCGTTATTTTTCCATTGAAACGATAGTCACATAAAAGCGTTAACATATTTTTTTAAGCACCTTATATAGACACTGCACACGGGTTTGGGGTACGTCTTGCTGGAGCATGTCATAATCTGGAGGAGAGCACTTTGTGCCGCTGTGAAATGCATTTCAATTCCTTAATTATATACACTTACTTTGATCTGCATAGATATATAATGCAAAATATCAATCACTTATGTGCTCATATTACGGCTCAATAAATCATTTACTCTTTTGCGTAACCCTGTATGAATCTCAGCCAGCATATCCTTTATTTAAACCAGGTGGGAACACAATGACATTCGTTATTTCTTGTACGTAACGGACACCTGGGGCAGCATAGTTCAGAATGCAACAAAAAATTACCCAATTTTGTTGAGGGCGATTGTGGAATGTGTGGTTTTGGGCTCTGACACCAGCGCAGAGTGCAATAGTTTAAACAAAATAAAAAAACGATTGGAGCCAACGAGTGTCTCAAGCATCAGCTTTAGGGGCTGGCGACAGGCCAGATTTTGACGGCAATTCGTTGATGTCTCCAGACTCATTCAATGGCGAGTGCCGTGCGATAACTGCTGGGTTATTGCGGCCATCTTATTGTACATTTTTTTAAATATAATTTGTATTTTATATTATTAACACAAAGGACTTGTGAATCAAGTCGATTATGATTTTTGTATTATTATTAAAGATGCAATGCATTTTATTATTGGCCAAGCATCCCAATGATGAAATATTACCTGCAAACTACCGTACTTAATTAGGATAACTACACAGCGGGAACATCACCCCCAACTGTGAAAGCTTGACAGGACCCTCCCGAAAAAGAGCCTTGAGACTCGGTGAGGTTTTTTTTTTTTCCAGGGGAAAACAAGTGGAATAATAATAGTTGTGGTCAAAGGATCTCGGTGTACCTCTGCACTGGCTAATTCATCTGCATAGCAGCGAAGCTAATCTGGTAAAATTCGATAGTCCCAATAAGTGACGAGTCAGTGTCATTGTAACATAACAATAATAAATGTCTTTAATGATGCTAATAATTACTTATCCAGGAAAGCCTCGTTGAGACTCTTTAATTATTTAAGGAAGATGCTGCTCCATTTGGGTGTTTGGCAAATTTAATTTGTGTTTGGCTTAATGTGGGGGGGAAAAATGGAGAATCCGGAGAAAACCCATACATACAAAGGTGACACTCAGCACTGCCATAGGCATTGGAATTTTGAGATTATAATTACGGTACAGCAACTCCCTCGTTATCTACGAACTCACTATCCGCAATTTTGGCTATCTGCGAATCGCATCTGGAACTCTACACGACTGCATCGAGAGAGAGAAAGAAAGTGATGTGATAAAGTGATGAGATAAAGTGATGAGAGAGATAATTTCTCGAAGCTTCAGAAGCATCTGCAGACGTTGCGCGTACGATATTCGTTGGGCAACGTCATTATAAGCGACATTTGCTATTCGCGAGGATCTCCGGAACGTAACCCTCTCGGCAAATAACGAGGGAACACAGTAATGGTGTCACCGTACCTTCTCCCGTGTCAGCTTTACTTCTATCCGGAGTTGCTCTGCCTCCATCTTCGCAGTTTCCTCGGGAGTTCTCTCTTCTTCCATCGCGAGGTAGTTATTCTGCTGTCCCTGTGTGGATCCATCAACAACACCCTCCAGTCATTAGCGGTCTGCTTGGGGTTTCGCGATCGTGATGTCCAGCCCTCCAATGTGATTTCGGATTGTACTGCGTGCTGTTCGGCATTTGTATGTCCGACGTTTCGCTCTACACGCTGCGGATCTTCAGGAACTGAAATTCAGTTCAATCCAATTTAGTTTACGTGGAGCGAAACGTCGGACATCGGGCCGGACAACACGTGGCGAAGTCTGAAAACATATCAGAGAAGCTAGTCGTCGGCATTATTGCTAAAGTTTGTTGATCATGCTGTACGTTTGCCAACACAAACATTTCAACTGTGAATATGTGCACATTCCAAATGTTAAAATAGCTACATTAATACAATTCGCAATAGATTATGGTTAAGTGTCAATCCAAGCCGTGCATGTGCAGTTATCATAAAGTATGTTTTTATCTCAATGGTTAGTTATTACAAGTTGCTTTTAGTAATCTGCTTATCACACGAATCTCTCTAGAAAATGAGCATCACCCCCCGCCGATATGTATAGCGTGTTGAGATTCAGTCGCTACATACATCGCATCACTCATTGACCGAGGGCCCTTTCAAAATTCCCAAGCCCGGCCGAGGAGCGAGAAACACGATACCGCGCATAACAAACACTATTTCAGAATATTCGTCATTACAGCAAATATGCTTTGATTTTTGTTTCCCTTCACATATTTTCCCCCTTCCAAAAATGACAGCGTCCCAACTCTTTTCACCCGTCTCTTAAGCCAACGCGACAACCTTCAAAAAGGCGAACCGCGGCACACGTTTAGCACTCGTACATTTGACATCGGCCGGTAAAATGCGCACTGCTGTATTATTTTATGCCTCGTAGCTTCTCACCTACGAGTAGATCAGGCTGCTCGCTGTAACTATCTTGAGGGCGGACGCGTGCGTTGCAAGAGGCGCATCGTACCTTCGTCTATATCTCTGTGATGTCGCCCATCGGCTGCGTCTCTCCTCCCTCCCTCCTCCCGCTCTGATTAACACGGTGTCGCCCAAACGTGGCTATTTAGACCAAGGGTAAACCTCTAATCCGTTATAATCCTCCCATGAGCCTTATCCCTCGGCTTCTCGGACATCCTTTGGCTTTCGCCCGTTTTTAAAAAGAGAGCGCGTGTCAGTGCATTGCATTTTTTGTTTTCGGTATAATTATGGTCTTAATGCTGTACGCCCTGTTTGTGATATTCATTGTGTTTGATGGTACACCTCAAACACACACTGGCGTGACCATCAACGCACCGTTGCGTTAATCTCCTTCATAAATGAAAAAAATATAAGGCTGTTCAGAGTAGTGCGACTATGGCCATGCGACTGTGGACCGTATAGTAATCCCACGGAGATCCGCAAAGTTACAGCGCTGTAGATTGCGACTCACAGAGACTCAGATCGAACGTTGAACTTCTTATGAAGCGACTAAATCTCAAGACGCGAAACATAGTGGTGGTAGGGGGAATATTACATTTTCGCACCGTACGTAGCCAACCCTGCTCATCGGAAGTGATACGGAGGCGCATAGAAACGCATAGAGAGACACAGAGATAGAGACACACAGAGATAGAGACACACAAAGGCCCAAAAGAGACGCACAGTGACAAATAATCACACACAGATATAGATTAATGGCGTGGCCACAGTCGTGCGATTATGGCCATGCAACCCAAATACATTGTGTCGTGACATCGCGAGATGTCACTGTGCAGTGCCAGCCCTAGAGGGGCTCGGTGAGCACTGATTGATAGCGCTGGATGGTACCACACTTGGCGTGCAGTTAGGGCTTGGCAAGGTAAGGTAATATTACCCTTTTTACAGGGTAAGAGGGTAAAGGTGTCGACATGCCAAGGGGTAAGGTAAAGGGTAGGGTAAAGGTAGCCAGAAGTATTGCCCAGTAAATACCTTGTTTACTGCTCGCTAAAAGCTCCGTGGTGCAGTCCGTGGCCATCATTTAAAATTGGAATAATCCAGAGTATTCTATATAAATATAGTGCTCTACCTAGCATTTACCTGTTATAAACCTTGTTCATGTGTAGTACCCCAGTACTTACCCTGTAATCTGGTCATTTGCATGGGGTAAGGGTAAAAGGTAGGATAACGGTAGGCTCGTTGTTTTTACCTTTTACCTTACCTTGCCGAGGCCTACGTGCAGTGCCATCCCTAAAGGACAGGGTGTGGGAGTGCCGGCCTTAGGAATGAGGTTACTAAAGGCCATGGCACTCTGGTTGACTCGAGAGGACACGTGACCAGTTAAGTCTACAAAGGGGCCCAAGTGGGGGCGAGGGGTGGTCACGTGGTTAGCATCCAGATCCTGCTCGAGGATTCTGGAAGGTGGTCGTGGCCAAGGGCGGAGCCGGCCACGTCGCAGAGAATATAAGCCGGGTCCCCCAGAGGGACCTGCGTTGTTGTTCATCCTGAAGAAGCCTTCGTCAACGTTCTACGCTCAACGAGTCTCCAACACGTGGACCTGGACCCGTGCTGTGGTCCTGGTCCGTAGTAGCTAGTTGCGTTGCAATTAGTGTAATTGGCCTGGCGGTCACCACCATAGGTTGTTATTCTGTTAAGGGGAAGTTTCCCCGTGTGTTGGAGTTAAATACATTTATTGCCTCCAAGTATACATCTGCGACTCAGTTGAACTCACTACACGTGTACAAGAGGTGTATCATTCGCGGTACTTTCCAAGAACCCCCGCGGTATTCAAGGGTCTCCGGTATAGTTAACCACTGCAGTCTGCTCTCCTTCAATGGAAATGAAAACCAAAAACGACACGGACACTCACCTGAAGCCCTCTCGTCGTGGCGAGACCTCGACGTTGCCATACACAAGAATGGCATCATGTGTTTGTAATTGGCAACGCGTAACTTGTTTTGTACCTGCGAGCACATGCAACGTTTGCTGTTCGTACGGAAGGGCCTGCGCGCACAAACACAAAGTTCCACCCGGTGCACCCGACACAATAAAAGCAACGCACGCTACAAGTGCGAGATGGATTTAATACACCGCAGGCTCTCTTGACGGGTGGTGGTGGCTTGGGGGAGGCCTTCATCCAGCAGTGGATAGAACGCGGCAGATCACGGCAGAGTACGCAGGCGGATGAGACGCGGTCACCTATCAGCGCACGGCGCTTACAAGCCCGGCCGCCCGAGCTCGACTCGCGACTAACATCAGTGGCATATACATATATACAGTATATCAATTGGTACTGGGCGTCCCCTAAGTCGACTCAGCATTAAATGAGCACCTGGTGCGGTGAATACAAATCAGCGCCGTGACTGCCTTCATAGCTGCTTGCTATTCCTGCAAGACAAACAGTCACGCACTTGTATTACGCGGTGGCTTTAAAGTATGTTTTTTTTTCCCCACGTCTGATATCAACTGAACTTCAAACTCTTGCCAAATATCCCGGGGTGCATACCGTCTAGGTATGTGCATAGCTACAAGCGTTATGGCCAGGTCACCCTGAATACACCCGACATCTTTGTTTGCCTGTGGGCAGCTGCAGAGAACAACACGAGTAAAGCAAATGGTCCCTTAATTGGCGCTGATTTGAATTTGATCAAAGGCAATGGTCGTACAATTCTTGCACTTGCGTTGCTTTTTTTGTCTCAAACACAGACGTTTTGCGCAGTGTGCCACGTGACCACGAATCTATACACTTAAAAAAAAGACATAGAATTTGCATATAGACTCAAAATACACACTGTCATCTGCTCGTGCGCGTTAGCAGTTTCATTTCCGAGCATATTATTGTACGCTATATATTTCACAGAATGCTGCTAGGCTGGAGTGATGGTTATTGGTGTAAGGGACTGCGACTAGAGTACAAGGTGTGCCCATCGATAATACAAATCATTACTGCACCCTATATATACCTATAATCATATGAAATGGTTTACAGGAGTATGTATGTTGAACTTCTTTCACACCGTACATAGCCAACTGCGCGTACCGGAGGTGCGGGGAAAGGACAACAAACGCAACACAAAAAAGATTTTAAATAATTTAGTTTTCAAAATAGATTCTTTAAAAGTGCAGAGCTCAAGTGGCTTACCAATATCGGAAGGAAGAGCGTTCCAGACGGCCGCAGGAGGGCATCCAAAAGCGAGCGATGCAGTGACCGTCTTTGTTCGATGGCCAGCAGCCAAAAGCCGCTGCGAGCTTGACCACCGGAGTTCACGCGATGGTGATGATGACACAGTGAGGAGAGAATAACGCGAGATGGATTGTGGTGTGCCAATATAATTCACGGAACAGCGTTCCGGGACTATGTCTAACTGAAATGATGCTCTCACTCGCTAGCCGGGTGATGGTAGCTCCACACGTGGCCGGCAATCCAACACTGTGGAAAGCGAAGGTTAGTGTATCGCACCAATAATGTGAAACCCTCTTCCCGCGGGCGTCGAGAAGGTGCCATACCCGACAATTAGTCAATTTTCAGTACAGCGAATGGACTAATCGCCATCTCTTTACATCTGTGTGGAGATCGAGTGTTGCACCCTCGCGCGAAGTGTGAGCTTCCTTCCACGTGTGTAATAAGCGCGCATCATTAATTTGTTTAAAACATCTTCATATACAAACCCAATGTAGCAGGGCCTTCCGAGGATAAATAAGTGAAATAAGGTATTATATTATGATGCCACTGCATCGCGCTCTTTCAGATGCACTTCTGCGGCCGTCTGGAACGCTCTCCTCTCCGATATTAGGGAGCCACTGGGAGCTGCGTGCTCTTCTTAAGTCTAGATCGAAAACTCACTTCTTTCGAACTGCTTTTTGGCATCGAGTTGGTTGTCTTTCGCCCGCACCTCCGATTAGCGCGGTTAGCTACGCACGGCGCGAAAAAAGTTCATCGCACGCGCGCACGAACGTGCGTGCGTAACGCAATTAGTAAAAACAAAAAGTCTCATCGTGGTGCGCGGAAGGCCAGCCACTCTCACCGGTCGCTTGATTGATGAGACCTCGCGTTGCCCTTGCGGGTCTCGGGCTGAGCCGATTTTGTCCTGTCGTCAGCAGCTAATCTCCGCTATTACTTACAGCAGCCGGGCTAATGCGCTCACGTCTCAATCTTCTTTCGGGAAAGCACTCCCCCGCGGTTTGCGCTGGCTCAGCTTAAGTGGGAATTAAGCAAATGTAAGCAAAACTCCATTCTGTGTCTCGACGTACAGAGAGTATAGATAATGAAACGTACACTCTGTATGCATTTAGTTCATCGGACTATTGGCATTCCTGACCGACGTCAAGCTGCATTTGTTAAAGCGAGGAAACTCTGGAACGGTTTTCAACATTCCAGCTCTCATATTCTTAGTTTTTTCGGTAAAGTCACGTTGAAGAGAAACAACAAAATAACAAAATATATATAAAACAATTTTATATATATTTTGTTATTTTGTTGTTTCTCTTCAACGTGACTTTACCGAAAAAACTAAGAATATGAATTACTGCAGTCACGAAAGCTTTAAATCAAAATTCCAGCTCTCGTCAGCAGTGTCGAATTAAGCTAGTGCGGGGCCTGTAGCATATGTTATAAAGGGGCCCTAAAATAAAATAAAACCACGTAAATATTCCAACACAAATGTTTAACTTGCATAGTTAAGTAATTGTATTGTTTTCAATTGCTATACAGCCAGATAATACGACAAATCGCTAACGTTAAACACCCAGTCGTTCATCAAAGTTGAAGGCGGTATAGTACTATAGTAAGAGAGCAAGTGCAGAATCACTGAACCGGAATTGATAGCTTGAAAGCATTTAGCGCGGGGCCCTTCAAAGTGCGGAGCCCGTAGCAACATATGTAGCTACTTTTGCTACTAGGATAATCCGGCAATGCTCGTCAGCAAGAGTCTGGGCTTGTTAAACAAATGCTGCCAGATTACCAGATGTTCCTGGCAAGAGCACACCTTTAAAAAAATTACGGGACCTCCAATACCGTCCACAAATTCATTCGGTACCGCATTGCTTGTGGAGCAATATAAGCAGAACTCCGTTCTCTCTCTCTCCACGTGTGAATTAATATGTTCAGACCATCAGCATAATGGCTTTCTAGACCAGCATTATCAAGCAGTATTTGTTTAAGCAAGCATACGTCTGGACCTATTTTAATATTTTGGGTTTCACCAGCAGTCAGGCTTGTAAAAAAAAAAACACCTTGTGGAATTACAGCGAAGCTTCGCTCCTACATATGCACGACTCGCAGGCAATGATATAATTTGCATTCGCTAAACAAAGGTTTAGTTGTTGCAACACCGTTGCGGGCCCGGCGAGCCACACCGAGAGGTCCCAACAACAGGATGCATTAACAACAACAACAAAATCCGCAAGCATGCATTGCGGACGCGGCGGAACCACGTGAAAGGGGGCGAAACGAAAGGGAGTCCCCCCCCCCACCCAGGTGGCCCAGCCAAGTGGGGGACTTCGCGAAAGGGGGGAAGGTGACAATTTAAATGGAGGGGGGGGGGAAGACAGGGAGGAGGGAATTATTTGTATATTTTAAAATAGGAACACGTCACGGCTCTAATGGATAATGGTCGACGGTCAAGGATATTGACGGAGTGGCAGCCGAAGGCCGCACGTTAAACGGCGTCCGAGAGGGACACCTCCTTGCCGGGATGGTGCGGTTCAGACAGCTCGTGGTCGCCAGGTGCTGGGTGGATCGATGCTAAGCGGGGCTGTGAGAGATGGCAGGCAGAAGGTCTACCATGGCTTCGCCCTCCTGCCAGCCCTGTCTGTCGGGAATTCGTTTAAATGTGGTGTAAAGTCCTCTCAGATGACCGCATTGACGTAGAGCTCGCTGTACGCCATACAGATGAATCGATTAATATTATTTTAGAAGAGGCGTTGTGGATAAGCATATTAGGCGTGACTCATGTGTTGGCGAACACGTGGCCATTTCTCAAGCAGAATGAGGCATTTCACCATCCGCCGTGTCTCTGTCTTGTCAAGCAGTGGATATGACTCATGGGCAGTGATTAATGTAAACATTAAAGAGTCTGGAACGTTCCGGGAATCACATTTTGGCACGTCACGTCTGTCACTTTACTTTGTTCATCAGTCATTTTTTACCAACGTGTTCATACTCTATGGTGACGGTAATTTAGGGTACAATAATATAGGATTATTATGGATAAGCGTAATTTGTACTTTAGTGGTAGTGCCTTATGCCGATAATCCCTGCTCAAAGCCAGCCGAGCACAGTTGAGAAAAGTAGGCGAGTGAGAATGAAAGTCCCGATCATAGTACCGTTGCAGTACTTTATCAATAGCGATTGTAGATATAACGAGTCATAGATTATTATCGTCTCTTACGCTCGCTCCACATGCAAACGAATCGTATTTGTAAGAATTGATGTTTGTTTTCGGTATGTTGCGTATAATGGGCCCACGTGGGTCCACGTGACCCCTGTCACAGCCACTAGTGGTCGCTCCATTCACCTGTCGTGTCCGTTCGATTCGATTTCCTGGCGCGACAGTTAAAGCAACGGGCACCTTTCTTGAATCTCCCCACTTCTGTCCACACAGCTGAAAAAAAAATCGGTACACCGCGGTTCGTCGGTCGTCATCTCTCGTGTGGTGGGAGTAAAGTGTGGGTCACTTACACCTCTTCCGAGACGCCTGGGCAGCGTGGAGGAGGTCAACTCGCCTGTACAAGGGCTCTCTAAAGCTCCCTTTAGTGGAGGCGCTGCTGCCAGCAGTGGCGTGAGAAGGAAACATTTTGCAAGGCTGAGCCTTTACCTTTTGAGAAACACTCAAAACCGTGAGCTGTAAAAAAAACAACACACACAATCGAGGTAAGAGTGGATTACTTAAAATGCGGCTTTTTTTCTTCATTACGTTGGGTTTCATTGCTTACTTGTCAAGCGTATGAATATTTTATGTGCAGTTGACTTGTCTCGCAAAACTTCTCAAACCATTAGGCGAGCAGTACTTAATGTGCGCCGTTATATTTGCAGATTTAACCGCCCTTGGCTTGATGGATGAGCAATCTAGACGTTAGTACGGGAGAGATTTAATGGAATGTCAGATATACTAATAACCTCTAGCAGTGGTTATGTAAACATAGCCTAAGTTTTAATTACTCATTTATATTGGTTTCTTTGGTGGATTTCAAATAACGCTTCACGCTGTGTGCTAATATTATGACCAGGCACTATCTCGGGGCTATATATGTATATACTAATGAAAAATAAGAATAGGTTGTATCCTTCCTGGCAACAAAACAGATTTTAGGATGTTCAAACACCAAATTGATACATTTTGCAGGGCTGATCAAGTCCGCATTTACCACCCTTACTTGTGGGTTATAATTATATCACACTATATGATGCTGGCTGACTGGCTGGAGAGAGGGAGGGATGGACGGATGGAAGGTGACATCTAAAGAACGTGTGGGCTGCTCGTAATTCTAAATACACACACATATATATACCCCGCCAAAACGGTTGGGGTGCGTTATATCTCACAAAACTCAACACACTGATGAAAGATTTTAACGCAACCATCGATACACTTTGTCCAATTTAGCCGGTCGCATTTGCTTACAACACTTAATAACGCATAAGCCAAGGTCGTCGGAAATAAGAGGGTCAATTATAAACCAAATGGGGTATTCATACACGGATCACTGTGTACATGTGTTGACGTCATGGCGTATGGATGGACGGTGTTGCAGCCTTCCAAATGCTTGTGGTGTGAACAGGATGATCCATTTATAGATATCTCACTTTTTTCTCGTGACCCTCTTTCCTCTCGTAGTTCATAGTTCCATTTATTTTGGTATAGCCCCGTGAGCCATTCGGCTCTTGAATCGGGTGCAACCGCAACAAACAAAAAACAAAAACACGAACAACAAAACATCTTAAAGTGACTATGTGTGACTGTGCAAACAGAAAATCCAGGAAAAAAACCATCAAAATATTCCTGAAATAGCACCGTACACCAACGCTGTGTGCAAAAATCCTAGTGGGATGCAAGTCAAACAACAACAACAAACAACCACAAGACAACTAAGATTAAGGCCATCAGTCTAACTCCGTACTACAATAAAAAAAACATGGTCAAATCAAAAAACGTTTTCGAAATCACCAAAATAAAGCCATCAATGCAATGTAACAGTGATCATAGGGACTGTGACCGAATTTTTAACAATAAACTACATAAATAACATGTAACACCAAACCCTAGAGCCACAGCTCTAGGGTTACAACAACAGGAGCATCAGTCGGAGTATCACATTCTCAACAGGTGGTTGAATATTCTAGATTTGAAGCTTTCGTGACTGCAAGGATCCATACTCTTTGGTTTTATTCGGTAAAGTCACGTAGGTAAAAAAATTAAACTACAAAAAATCACGACGTTTCGGCCACAACACAAGTGGCCTTCATCAGGTGAAGGGACCGGACTGTCCAGTGGACAGCGTTGGAGTGAAAACAGCCAAGCCCAGGTCGCGTCCTTTAAGCTGTGTGGGAGGAAACAAAAGCGCCTTGACAAAGGAATTAGCATAAAAATGATGTACTGGACCGGCACGGTGGGGGGGGAGTTTACATAATGTTGGTGTGAAGGGAAAATAAGCAGCTGTGAAAGTTTGGGATACCACTACTTGAAAAAATATACTGTACCATTGAAAATTAGTTTAATGTTTGGTTTGATTTAGAACATCTTTCCAATGATTGCTTAATTTGGAACCATCCTCTCGGTTGAAATTGTGTCTGTGTTTGTAAATCTGAATTGCCTCGTGGACAAATCTCTGATAAAAACCCGTGGGTTTGCAGAGAACCTTGGTATCGGAGAAAACTATATCGGGAATGCTGTGCTGCTAAAGCGATGACTCCGTATATTACAAAGGGGAGAGTGTGTGCGCGTGTTCTTTTTTTATTGGTTTAATGTGCCATGAGATGTTTGGGAGACGTTGAAATCAATGCTTAGCGTTCGCCCCTAACGTCTAACCTATTATTTCAATTGAGGTATCTGTACACGGATCGCCATGTATTATACATAATCACATTGTAGCAGGGCTTCGGGTGGGGGGGGGGGTCACTTCAGCGTACAAAAGGGTCGCGGTGAAGGGCGAATGAACGCGTGGTGCTTAGGCGGGCACGTACACACACATGGGTTGGTGTTGAGTGAAGCAGGGCGCGTGACACGTGGGAGAATGCGAATGGTTGTGATGTGTGCGCGGTGTGTCTACTCAGCGCTGAAACGCATAATCTCGGAAGCGTCTCCACGAAACAGTCGGTATCGAGCAGCTATGGTCAATCCACTGCTGGACGAAGGACCATCCCTAAAGCTACCGCCACCACCTACTACGATTCTGAGATGCAATAATATCAGTAAGCCATAACAATCATACACAAAAATAAATTACAAAAACGAGCGGACCTTTATTTTCTTAACCAGGCTAGATCCCCTTGATATTACGGGTCCTTTATTTAAAGGGAGACCTCCGTTACAAAAGAAAAATGTGTACAGACAACGTTGTAGTTTTTTTTTGTCAATCCACTGCTGGATGAGGGCCTGCCCGCACAGCGTCGGTTATAGTGTGGCGTCGTTCGATCGTGCCTCGCCATTCTGCACAGAGGGGGCTACCCAGGGCCGGTTGTCAACTCGCCACTGATGTTAGCCGGAGCCGAGAGTTCAATCTAGACACTCGCCGGGTTTAATTCACGATCCGCTAAACCAGTGCGCCACCACTCTAGGAGAAAAAAAAAAATCCGATTTTCACAAATGCTTCGGTGGGGACACCAGCCTTTCTGGAAACCACCTGCTGGACTGTTCTGGAAAAATCAGGACGAGTGTTGGCCTCATCACCCACTCGCCCAGCCCCGGCGAGCCCGAGGGACGTGGCTGAGTGTGATTGAAGAGGCGACCCTGACACGAGCTGCTGCTGCTACTATATGTGTGGGATGGCTTTTGTGTGTGTTCATGTCTTCAAAGCCGCAGGTGATATATGCGCATGCGGTACATCAATATCAATGACGGAATGACGTTACCAATTATTATTCATGTATCCGGGACAGATTTCAGTGACGTCTCGAGACTCGTTTGTATGAGAAAACCACTCATCAATAAACATTGCCCTAAACAGAACACAAATATATTTAAAAGGCGACGATTCTGGCAATCGCTCATCTTTATAGCAGCCATGGGTCTTGCTTCCAATATTTAGACTATTCCATGTATGCATCCGTAATACAGGTTTTGTTGGATTAGATTGCGTAAATATATAAATGTGTCGTTAAACCCGCCACCACCCGACACAGCCAATTAGCAAGGGTTGTCACTTAAACATGCCAATTCGTTACTCGTATAGCACACCGGTGTGTTGGAGAGCAAAGCCACAACATTTAAAATCTGAGTACGGAGTTTCGATTTAAGCACCTTTTTTAAAGTAAACTGGAGTGCCCAGGAAATCTTCGGACACGTCGCATTAAGCACACGTACTTGTGGCAAAACATAACAACAAACATGCTCTGATAATAATACATGCCTTGCCTTTGAAGCTGATTGGCCTACACGAGAGACAGCCTTTGGTATGGCTTTGCCTAACCAGTGTCAGACCAGAGAGCGGCAAAAGGCCACTTGATGCCTTTGTAAAAGATATATATTTGTTTGTTTGAATATCTTAACACATAAATCTTGACTTAAAGCTTTCGTGACTGCTGGAATTCATGCTCTTTGGGTCTTTCGGTAAAGTCACGTATATAGGTTCAAACCTATATGCGTTAACACATGTTTTTTTTAAAGCCAGAAAGTGGTAAAACCTATTCTTATTTGTCATACTTTTATAAAGGGTCTCCTTTGCTCTACGCCGGTGGATGTCAACCTTTGTTGGCTACTGTACATCCCTTGTAGAACTTTCTTTCAACCGAGGACCCCCTTGAATAATATAACCAACATCTATATTTTAACCAGTTGTTCATTTTGTGAGGTTTCCAAACTAGCTAGTAACTGCCAGCAATTTAAAAAAAAGGATGCTCTGCATGCGTGACGCAATATGTTCGCGGTCGCTGGTTACTCTTGGAAACCGCATTGTTTACGATCAACGAGTTTAGAAAGGGCCTATTATATCGTTCTCGGTTACCATACGGATGCAAACAAAGTTTTTGTCGTGGTTATTTTACATTGGCAAATCCACAGGCGATTATTCACCGATGACTCTCATCATGAATGATGCAATTTTAAATCACCTCCCGTACCCCACTCGCACATTGCCACGTGTACCCCCCCCCCCGGTAAGGGGGGGGTCGTACCCCCCCACCCCCCCCTTTGAGACCATTACTGCTCTAAAGTGCCACGCACTTGCTCGAGAGGGCGCTGTGAGGCTGAGTGGATGGAGGCGCTCCTCCGCCGCGTTTAGCGCACGAGATATATTTACAGCCAAGCTGGACAGGCGGCCCATGCGTGTGACCATTCTCTCTACTCGCCCTCCCGCTCGCCCTGTCTGCACGAACTGGAGAGGCGGGGAAGCACGGACTATAACTCTCGTTAAAGATCATCCGACGCGAAGGGAAGTTTAGTTCGTGGTCGTTCAGCGTTTGTCCAAAACAGTGGAGACGCGAGCCAGAGCGAATAAGTGAAATTATTGCCGCCAATGCTGCAATGGCAAAAACGCAATTTTGCACTCACAAGTCACTAGCACGTTGACTTCCGTGTTGCCAATGCGGCCATTCCCTTGGACAAGCTCACGTTGGAGGAGCGTTCCGGAATCCATGTGTGTGGAATTATTATTTTTTACGAACCGGTGCCCGATTCCGCGTGATGCAGTCCACTTGTAACGTTCTGACCCCGTGCTCCTACTGGACATCTGTAAAAAAAAAAAGAGCTTTATAGCTCATCCAATATAAATACAGTATTCCGATTAAATAATCATTGGTGTCTGGGGTGAAAACACACAACGCATTGCACTTTAGATACTTGCCCTCCCCTACGATCCCATCCCCCCCCCCACATCTACCCTCTTTGTACCCCCAGCGAGAGTAAACAGAACCATCACGACCACTCTGAGCCGCTAACTTAGCCCTCGGGCATTTTCGAAACATCTTGTTCCGAGTCTGACTCTTTCCCTCGGTGCAATGTATCCTCTCATCTTACCGCTGTTTGTTTACAGCAAAGTTAGGGGGGGGGAGTGGGAGGGGCGGGGTGAAGGTGGTGTGGTGGTTAGCGCACTGCGGTAGTGAGAAGCATTTCGCACGTTCGACACGATGCACTGTGCACACCATGCACGGCAGCATGGATAGTTTTGTTGTCACCGATCGTTTGGAAGACTCTTGGCCAGCATATGCGGGGTTTTAGCGTGAAGAGGGAGCCTATTTACCCGTTTCCGTCCGTGTATAATTTTGTTTAAAAAAAGATATAACACACGTTGAACGCTGGAAATACACCAGCACGGGTGTTACATATACAACATTTTAGATATTAATTCATGGGAATGTTGTGAATGTTTGCACAAGCCAGACCACGAATGAAAATGGCAGACCACACACGAAGCTTGTGCACATCAGAGATCACTGAACTGTTTGGGAAGAATGTGCTGGTCTGAGCCACCGTACAGCCCAGATCTGGCACCCTCAAACTTTCATCTGCTGGGCCGTTTGAAGGATGGCTTTGACGGGCAGAATTTTAAAAATGACTTACACACAAGTCGCAACACGGTTATGCGATGCTGATGAATCATCATACGTTGATGGAATACTGCCCCTGATTTCACACTGGCACAATCGCATTGCTAAAAATATGTATACACAGAGGCAAAGGCGCAGCCCTGCAATTATTTGCTGAAGCCACTGCATGGGGAAGGGCCTAGACTGGGGAGAGCTTTAATAGAGTCCTTGTAGAGCGTATTTTGGCCTACAAATTCCAGCCTGGACAAGACGCATCGGAAAAGGTCGGATTACCTACGCTTTACCCCACCACACGCAACTTGCTGATTGACTACATGCGATTCACCCATGCGTACTAAATAGCAGGGGAGTTTCAAAGACTTAACCATTGTCACATTTCCAGTGACTGAACATCGGAAAGTTATTTTATTTAACAATTAATTATAGGGGCAATTTAGACAACGAAAGAGTGTCAAAATGGGGCATCGCTAGCAGGTTCAAACTTCAAAATGTTCCGATTTAAAGCTTTCGTGACTGCAAGGATTCATCTTCTTTGGTTCTTTCGGTAAAGTCACGTAGAATGAGAATAAAATAATAAAATAAAACAATAAAATTCTCACGACGTTTCGGCCACAACACAAGTGGCCTTCTTCAGGTGAAAGGAACAAACCTGTCGGGACGACAGAGCTGCAATTGTAGCGTCGTGAGAATTGTATTGTTTTATTTTATTATTTTATTCTCATTCTACGTGACTTTACCGAAAGAACCAAAGAAGGTACAAAAGTGTTCGTTTTAGCTCCAACATAGGATCAGATTTTTCCATGGAGAAAGCGCTGTCGCTTGGCATCACAACAGCTCACTCCTGCCATTAAGCTTAATTCCCATGCAGGCGCAAGGGAAAGAGCACGCGATATTTAATCGAAATGGATTTCCTCGGCAGCCCATTGCGTCAACCGAGGTGCATTACTTCTGGACAATATACGCACCGTGTGCACAAGTGAGCGAGATGCAAAGGGCCGTACAGTGAGGGAAAAAAGTATTTGATCCCCTGCTGATTTTGTACGTTTGCCCACTGACAAAGAAATGATCAGTCTATAATTTTAATGGTAGGTTTATTTGAATAGTGAGAGACAGAATAACAACAACAAAATCCAGAAAAACGCATGTCAAAAATGTTGAAAAATTGATTTGCATTTTAATGAGGGAAATAAGTATTTGACCCCCTCTCAATCAGAAAGATTTCTGGCTCCCAGGTGTCTTTTATACAGGTGACGAGCTGATCTCAAAGGGAGTGCTCCTAATCTCAGCTTGTTACCTGTATAAAAAGACACGTCCACAGAAGCAATCAATCAATCAGATGCCAAACTCTCCACCATGGCCAAGACCAAAGAGCTCTCCAAGGATGTGAGGGACAAGATTGTAGACCTAAACAAGGCTGGAATGAATTTTGATTTAAAGCTTTCGTGACTGCAGTAATTCATATTCTTCGTTTTTTCGGTAAAGTCACGTTGAAGAGAAACAACAAAATAACAAAATATTGTTTTATATATATTTTGTTATTTTGTTGTTTCTCTTCAACGTGACTTTACCGAAAAAACTAAGAATAAGGCTGGAATGGGCTACAAGCAGCTTGGTGAGAAGGTGACAACAGTTGGTGCGATTATTCGCAAATGGAAGATACACAAAAGAACTGTCAATCTCCCTCGGCCTGGGGCTCCAAGCAAGATCTCACCTCGTGGAGTTGCAATGATCATGAGAACGGTGAGGAATCAGCCCAGAACTACACGGGAGGATTGTGTCAATGAGCTCAAGACAGCTGGGACCATAGTCACCAAGAAGACAATTGGTAACACAATGCGCCGTGAAGGACTGAAATCCTGCAGCGCCCGCAAGGTCCCCCTGCTCAAGAAAGCACATATACATGCCCGTCTGAAGTTTGCCAATGAACATCTGAATGATTCAGAGGACAACTGGGTGAAAGTGTTGTGGTCAGATGAGACCAAAATGGAGCTCTTTGGTATCAACTCAACTCGCCGTGTTTGGAGGAGGAGGAATGCTGCCTATAACCCCAAGAACACCATCCCCACCGTCAAACATGTAGGTGGAAACATTATGCTTTGGGGGTGTTTTTCTGCTAAGGGGACAGGACAACTTCACCGCATCAAAGGGACGATGGACGGGGCCATGTACCATCAAATCTTGGGTGAGAACCTCCTTCCCTCAGCCAGGGCATTGAAAATGGGTCGTGGATGGGTATTCCAGCATGACAATGACCCAAAACACACGGCAACAAAGGAGTGGCTCAAGAAGAAGCACATTAAGGTCCTGGAGTGGCCTAGCCAGTCTCCAGACCTTAATCCCATAGAAAATCTGTGGAGGGAGCTGAAGGTTCGAGTTGCCAAACGTCAGCTTCGAAACCTTAATGACTTGGAGAAGATCTGCAAAGAGGAGTGGGACAAAATCCCTCCTGAGATGTGTGCAAACCTGGTGGCCAACTACAAGAAACGTCTGACCTCTGTGATTACCAACAAGGGTTTTGCCACCAAGTACTAAGTCATGCTTTGCAGAGGGGTCAAATACTTATTTCCCTCATTAAAATGCAAATCAATTTATAACATTTTTGGCATGCGTTTTTCTGGATTTTGTTGTTGTTATTCTGTCTCTCACTGTTCAAATAAACCTACCATTAAAATTATAGACTGATCATTTTTTTGTCAGTGGGCAAACGTACAAAATCAGCAGGGGATCAAATACTTTTTTTCCCTCACTGTACATAGCACGTATAACGGGTTTTTTTTTAGATATGTATATTTTTGGCAAACATACGGTTCGGTAAAATTAATCTGGGGCTCAATTACGCGCAATTACTGCGAGTTATGTATCACACCTGAAAGCGGCGATAGATTTTTGTTTGTTTGTTATAAACGCGCCGCCCGCACGCGCCACCACCGAACGTGTGACCCATTTCATCGAGAATTTAAATTCACGGGAGGCGCTTCATATTTCTGTGCAGCTGTTTTTTTTGCGTTTAAATCTGTCAGCGCGCGGGACTAAAATGGAGATTGATTGTGTTGGCGAATGCTCTCGCGTATGCGTCCCCATGAAACATCTGCATGTCAACCGCGAAACGTTGACTTCCCTATTCTCTCAGGCCAGAGGTCGGCAGACCTGTGTCTCCAGAGCCGCTGGCGGCTCTCGCACCTACCAACCCATACGGTTTACCCGTATTCGTGTACAGGGAAATTGAGTAAAAAAAATAAAAACACGCGTTTTTTTGTTTATTTGTTTGTGTTTCTCCCTTGTGATGGGACTTTGTGGGATGAACGTTGAGATTTATAAGGGGCACGGGGTGACCAGTAAGGTATGAATTTGGCTGTAAAAAGGTAGGGCACTGATAATGGGTTGACAGCTATGGGCTCATATTCTTAGCTATTTCGGTAAAGTCACGTTGAAGGGAAACAATAAAATAATAAAATATCTATAAAACAATAAAAATTCTCACGACGTTTCGACCATAACACAGACGGTCATCATCAGGTGTGATAAAACCAACGGCACTCCTTTCAAATGTTTCTTGCCGTTGGTTTTTTCACACCTGATGATGACCGTTTGTGTTATGGTCGAAACGTCGTGATAATTTTTATTGTTTTATATATTTTTTTATTATTTTATTGTTTCCCTTCAACGTGACTTTACCAAAAGAGCTAAGAATATAAATTACTGCAGTCACGAAAGCTTTAAATCAGCTATGGGCTCTTTAAGGACTCCTTCGTGATGTCCTTGGCGTGCATCGCGGACCTCTTGAATTTTTAGATTTTTTTCTACCGAATTCGAAAAAAAAGTGGCTCTGCTTGTTGTTTTGGTTGCCCCCCGCCCCCCCCCGCTCTGCCTCAGGCGTAACGGCACCTCTTGAGCGCCTTAACCGTTCTGTACCCGTGCAGTCCTAAACTTTGTATTTAATGACCTTGTAAGGGTTTCGGGTGGGCTTGTTGTCGTTGCGCGTAATGAAGGGCCTAACGTTGCGTTTCGAGGCGCTGTACGAAAAAGTGGGGTTCGTGTGTTACGTGCGGCACGAGGTGCTTGGTGCGTAACCACTGCGTAAGGGTTTTTGTTGTTGTTCGCGGTTGTGCCTGTGTGGCTCGCTGACGTGTTGAAATCCCAGGCTTGTACCGCTTGTACAACCCAAACAGGCCTCTGGAGCTAAGGGGGATGCGTACTCTCTATCCTACGTTTTTTTGAGAGGCAGAAGTCAGTCCATAGGCAAAGAAGAGTAAGGTCCTGAAACTGGATTTGAAGTCGACAGCACGGGTGGCTGTGGGAGGTTTATTACAGATTATGAGGGCAGCAGAAGAGAAGGAGCCACGTCCTACAAACCAATAGTTGACTTGCTGGAGTTAGTCGCGCAGTGGATCGTGTAACCGCACTCACATGAGCTCACTGAGCCGATGAACACATCCAGCCATGGCTCACAACAGCGGCTAACATCAATGGCGAGTGATATATAAACCGGGCCTGACCCCCCTCCCCACCCTTTTGACAAACCCACACCGACCAGCGTGGTGACGTACGACCCTCAAACACCCCCGTGACCGTCACGGCATCATTGGGAGGCCATCAGCCAGAGGTGGATTGATAAGTTATTATCATAAAGAGGTATCGGATGAGTGCGCGAAGCATGACTTATGCAAACACGTGGCTACGTCTCAGCAACAACAATGAGACAAAGTCCTGATGCGATGTGTTTGTGTCTTGCAAATACGTGAATATGACCACGTAGTGGCTTTGTCAGCCGTGATTATATAGATGTGACGATTGATAGATTAACGTCAATTGTTTGGGCTCACGCACACATGAGATCGAGGTTTTTTAAGAATAAATGTTTTTAGTTTCCAATCTCCGCTGTTAGTCGATGGCCAGGTCGCGTGTGGTGGGGTAAAGTGTGGGTAACTCCCACGCCTACCAAAACGTCTGGCCAGCGTGGGAAAACAAGACCGACCAATATTCCCTCTAGAGGAGCTTCCTTTCGCTCTCTCTTAGCAGAGACCCTTCCCGCTAGCAGTGGCTCGAGCAAGCAATTGCAGGGGCTGCGCCTTTATTTGTGTTTTGCTTGCACACGTGTTATGTAATGGGTTCACAGGGGCTCACGTGACCCCTGTACTCACGATCGGTAGCTGCATGCGCTCTGAAAGGGGAGAAGGATATTTTTATGCGCATATTTCTATTGCCAGTGATCTGTTTTGTTTATTGTGGGTCATAGTCCCGAGAATGTGTTGAGCAATTGGCTTCCAAAGCCTAATTGGCAGAGGCGGAGATGTGAAATGGCTCCGTACAAGCGCAGCCCTATGTTTGGACATGTTTGTGCGCGTGCCATGTGCCACGTGTTATTTTTGCCTTTCAGGCCAATTCACGCACCCCGCACGCCCACTCCCACACACGTGCGCGCTCAGCTTCGTTATACGTAATCACAAATAATTGTAACCAGACCCGTAACCTGGGTTCGCACGCAATGTTTTTACGACAGAGAGAGAGAGAGAGCAGCTGCTGCATCCAGTCGATTATTAAGATTATTCATTACAGTATTTTGTGGGTGACGAGACGTTCCGGAAAGTAAGACGCACCCCAAACGTATGCCCGGTGTCAATGAAGTTCAACAAATCTGATGACACACACAGCCCCCCACCCCCCCCCCGCTCTCAACTATTGCTTTAAATTGATTGGAAAAGTGCGTCATAATCCGGAGAATAGGGGAAGACAAAACAACATTTGATTAAATATGCAGCGAGTAGTGGCACTGTGGTTAGCACACTGCACTATGCAACTGAAAACGAATTTCTTCAGAACTGATTTTTTGTTTTGAGTTCGTTGTCTTTCCCCCTGCACCTTCGATTAGCACGGTTGGCTACGTATGGTGCGAAAGAAGCTCAGCATACATACGTGCAGACAAGTGGCCGACCAGCATTTGATTCCCGGCCACGGCTACATCTGAACCGGTCCAGCCTCCACGCTTCTGCTCCCCTTCACAAGCACGCACTGCCCAACTTAGTCAGGAGTTACGGCCGAGCAAATCGCATGACCCACACAGTGCGTGGGGCGGCATTCGCCCGGTAAGTGAATTGACAACGGGGTTCTCATTTTATTATCGATGCAAAATATTTAGCCCCGGGAAGCCTCACAGTGTCCTGGGACTCTCGGGAGAGTCCTTCATTGGCATGTTTGACAAATTATATTGTTCGTGGGAGGAAACCAGATAACGGGGCCCAGAGGAACAACCCACGCATGTGAGAGGGGTAACACTTATTAACTCTGCAATAGTCAAGCAAAACATTTTTGCAAGCTATGCATGAATATTCACGTTTCCCTAATGGAGTGGATGGGACAGAACGCAGCAGAAACATACGTGACGCGCGGTACAGAATGTGCGATCCTGCCACGGTGCTCATGGTCTCCCGGCACGACCGCTGACATGACGGTGCGGGTTTCTTCAATGGCCCCCAGCAGCGTATGAATGGGTTCACCAAAATTGGACCGATGACCGACAGGTCGCGGTTGCTGTTGGGTACAATTTGGGATACTCCCACCTCTTACAAGTGCTTCTTCTAGCCGCTACTGCACAGTACGTACTCGCCTAACGCGTTTTCAACGCGACGCGTTTTGTTTCTATTCGAGAACACTTTTCGCGCGGCGCGGAACACGCCCCGCTATAAGGTTGTGCGCGCCCCGTTATAACGTGGTTTCGGAGCAGTCAACGGCGTGCTACCTTCTTGAGCTGCGCGGCTGAGCGACGAGATACAGCACGTGGTACGATCGCAGCGTGCTGCGGCGTAGTACCCTCATCACAGTTCTTTGTCCCGCCGTGGGATGACTGCAGGACGCTGTGGTGTAAAATGCCATTCAGTCGTCGTGATTGCTCACGCTTCGCGCGGAACTTTTGTGAAACAAGACAACAAGCATCGGTTCGGTGAAATGGTCACTGTTCTATGTTTAACAAGGAGATGAAATACACCCATTTAGACAAGTGAAACATTGGCGGTTTTTGTTTTTTTGTTGTTGCAAGGGCGACCTGTGTGACATCAAGTTATTGTAATTGCACTGAGCATATTATAATAAAAATTAAAAATAAACCATTTAAATGCAACGTCGAACGGTGACAATTCATGAGCACTGTGGGCTAGTGTGGGATGGACTTGCCCACAGCTGCAGCGCTATATTTGACGCGGCATTGAGTGCATAGCTGAACTGTCAAAAGTGACAAGTGGGTGTCTAAACCGAGTACACCATGGGTCTCTTTTAAAATGAGTGCCTTGCTGGGGGGGGGGGGGTGGGGGGGGTTGAAGCAGCAATCGCAGCCGAGCTTGTGGGGTGATGCTGGCCAAGCAAGCACTCTGTGTGCCTTACCCCACACCGATCGTGTGGTGCTCATCTCAAGTTCGTCTTCTTCTTCTTCGTCGCGTCTCCCGCCCGACCTTTCCCCAATATTCTGCACAGGCCACCGCTTCTGGTGTTGGCATTGGCACATCTTAAGGAGTGCATTGCAGTGCCGCAAGGGATCTCAGGAGATGATCCATGGTTTTGCTCCTTCTGACAAGCACATTTAACAGTTGTGTAGAAGTCCCCCCGCATGATTTCACGAGAGAGTTGTATCTGCCGAAGCCCACTCTTCAGTCTGTTTAGGGTCCGCCATGTGAGCCATTCGGAATTGTAGCCAGATGTGAGCTCCTCACTTGTAGGGGGTGGGGGGGGGGGTGATTCCTTGCCGGCTCCGTTCAGCGGCTTTGTCGCTTGATTTGTTTCCCCATTGCCAGAGGGACGTTGTGGCAGATTCCAGTCATCATCTCAAGTGAAGTTCAGCCAACCCGATAGAAATGCCAACAAATGAGCCCCGTTAATAAGGGCCCGTACGTCGCGTAATGACAGAGAGTGTGGGTATTGTTGGAATGTGCTGTGGGCGCCTTGATATGATCTGAAAGGCGTCATATAAGCTGCAATTCTGATTTTAGTTTTTATTACATGTCAGAAATGTGACTGAAGAATATGTTCACAAAAAAAGATAAAAGTTGTTCCATAAAGCGAAGACGTTTTTTTGTTGTTGCTGTTGTTATTATATTCTGCAGCTATACCTCTGTGCTCTGTGTCCAGAGGTTTCACTTTCATAATTGATTTTAAAAAATTGTGACGGATTATGGTGCTGACACATCATTGCAGTGTGGAACACTTTTTATTTATTCAATTTTACATGAAAGACGATTTCATCATGGCACTTTTGGCAGCCAGCTTGCAAGTGATGGTGGTGGTTGGTCGGTCGGCGGTGGTGGTGCTGAAAGTATTTCGTCAACATTGCATTCATTTCATCGTGGGAGCCCTCCAGAAACAGATGTGTACATCGCGCGTTACAAACCAAAGCACGCAGATGCAGTGTCGTTGTAGACTAACGCTCTTGGATGCATGTCGAGGCACGCCAGAAAACATTGTGATTAGTTCGAACGCGTTTTTCTTAAATGTTTACCTTAATTTACTCCATCAGCAGAGCTTGGATTGGCGGAGCAGTTGCCTTGGACGAGGGCTCCTCTTGTGCGGGGGGACTTTGCAGGAGCTCTGTTGCTAGGGAGGCAAGAAGCGATCAGACTCGGGTGAAGTATGGTTCTGTTGTAACTTAGGTTCAGCGTTTTTGCTTGTTTTAATTTTTAACGGCAACAAAAAAACACCGAGGCCGAATTATTGTTATGCACATTCGGAATGTTTGCCGAAAACTTCAGTTGATTATTCGCAGATTCCACGAATGTTTTATATATATATTTTTTACGAGAATTAGAATTGAAAACACATGCAGATAAATATGTTTACCAAGCAAAACAGTTCTGGAAGAGTGCAGTTTGTGCATTCTGCGAGACTCGTATAGAGTCAGTTTTTCTTTTTCTAAAATAAGTTTAGCTATAAATCACGTAAAGTTAACAATTTAATCAAAATAATCTTTAAATGCAACGTTTAAAAAATAATATAAAACATTCAAACGCCTTGATTTAAAGCTTTCGTGACTGCAGTGGTTCATATTCTTGGTTCTTTCGGTAAAGTCACGTTGTTTCCCTTCAACGTGACTTTACCGAAAGAACCAAGAATATAATATTCAAACGTCTGTTGGGATTTTCTAAATGTCGAAAATGTGTGGTTTATTCCCCCCACAGGTAACACCTAGGGTTGCACCAACAAAGTCGTAATTAAGAATAACTTTCAGTCCTTTCTCAAATTTGGATCAAGGCCTTCACCATGCAGCGTCAGTTATGGGGGTATGTTTGACCATACTTCACCACACTTAGTTAGTATGGGTTGGTAAAGAAGTTGGTTCAGCTGTCGCTCGCCACTATTAGCCGTGGCCGAGAATTGAACGGAGACCACCGGGTTCAGAGTGGGCAGCGTGCTCACACTTTGGGCGAATATTGAATTCCCACTTAGGTCGTTCGGTTGAATTTGAAGCTACATGGTAACTTTCTGTGTCTCCCCATCTCCACTGAGAGCTGAGGTAACACCGAGCCTCCCTCGTGGCCACACAAAACATTCCAGGGGCCACATGCGGATCTGAGGGCTGTAATTTCAGAGCCCTGATCCCTGACTGCCCGAGCCTCCCACACCACACTCCCCTGTCTCTCACACCTCGCTCCCCTGTCTCCCACACCTCGCTCCCCTGTCTCCCACACCACACTCCCCTGTCTCTCACACCTCGCTCCCCTGTCTCCCACACCACACTCCCCTGTCTCTCACACCTCGCTCCCCTGTCTCCCACACCTCACTCCCCTGTTCCCCACACCTCACTCACCGATCTCCCACACCTCTCCCCAGTCTCCCACACCTCGCTCCCCAGCCTCAGACACCTCCATTCTTTTGCCTCCCTTACCGAACTCACTTCCCCCTTGCTTGACCGAATTTAAATACGTAAAAAAAGTAATCCTCTTTACTTCGGGTGGCCATGAGGTCACATGCTCCGTGCGTGGATCCGATCATTATTACATGTGACGAATCTCGCAATGTCAAGTGCTGTGAAACGTCGTCGCTTCTAGTTTTAGTACATTTCATGAGTGACCGAAGTTGGAGAATAAGAAACTAAAATGCAGAAAAAGGTGCGGAGGTGCTTAAACTAAATTTCACTTCAGCCACTTTCGTCTCCTGGCCACTTCGAGGCCCAGTGGTTTTGGAAACTTCACAAGTCTCTGTGTGACCCACCAACCCTCGTTCTAAGCTCTGGATCACAGGCGCCCACTTTGCACCCAGATGTATATCGTAATTGCCAACCGTACCGATTAAAGCGAGTAGGCTGCTAATTTTCAAACCATTTCAACTGCACGCTGATTTTGAAAGCAAAATTGGTCTAATATTTGTTTAGTATTTTGGTACGATTAGCTTTCAACGTCGGTATGTGGTATGAAGATTTAAACATCGGCAGCCTAACGCAAGTGTGCTATCTGCTCCTGTTCGTGCAGCTTAGGATGAGACGGGAGACATGTTTGTTGTTATGTGCATGGTGGTAAGTGCGTGGTATATGGTGGTACGTGCGTGCCGGGTTCATTGAAGTGGTTCATTCTATGCGTGCAAGATGCCCTCACCATGCGTGGCCTATAACTCATTCACCACGGCCACATTTTTGGTATCTATGCCCCTGACACCAGGGTAGACACCCGCCCAATACACATACAGACACTTATACAATTCCTAACCCTCAATGTCACACGGAGAAAATTGAAGGATGAAATTAAAACCTAAAAAAAACAGAAATAAATTAATTACTCGTTTTATTTAAGTATGCTTCATATTAAAATAATGTCGAAAAAAATCACATATTTGCCAATAAAGAAAACTGACGCATTATTTTTTTCATGGGCCGATCTGGATCTTGGACCGTGGATAAATATTCCGACCCCCCCCCCCCCCCCACGGCTAAATCCAGGACATGATATTCAGTGTGCAGCACAATGTGTCTTCCACGAAGGAAAACAAACCCAATCTTCAATTGAGCGATAGCCTTGTGCATGAGATAGTGCATCTCAGTGGGCCCGCTACTTCTTTTTTAATTAGTTAAATAATTGATGAATTGATTTGACTACATCAATAGAGCCCGCGGGATGAAATGGAGCTCGTATGTAAATGCAACGAGTGTGAAATAACAATTCGGTTACCAAACGTCCCGGTTTAGCCTGTACAGGCCTGGTGGCAGTCAGAAGCTGTTGTGAAAATTAGGAGGATTTTGTCTCCAGTAATTTGTTAATCTGGCCCCGTGCCACACTCATCATCGTGGCAAGAGGCCGGGGCTACGCGAGTAGTGGGCGGGGCGGAAGGGGGGATGTGGCTGCCAGCTCACCGTCTGTCCCAGCCGAGCCTCCCAGACATTATATAGCCTTAGAATGTTAATTATTTGCAGTACTGGGTTTGACACATGCTTTTCAAATTTGAATAATAATGGTAGTAATACAAAATCCAATCCCTTTATGTATGTATGTATGTTGAACTTCTTTCACATTGTACGTAGCCAACCGTGCAAATCGGAGGTGCGTGGGAAGGACAACAAACTGAGCAGAAGAAGCAGTTCTAAAGAAACGAGTTTTCAATCTCGATTTTAAAGTGCACAGCTCACAGTGGCGTCCTAATATCGTAAGAAATTGGCTGTAAAGTACAAAGTATAACTTATGAATTCCAATGCACATGTACATTGTAAACCCAGTGAAGGACAGCTGTGGCAGTTGTGATACAAGTTGACCTTCGGCTGCAGGAAACAAGCCCAATGTTGAGTCAGCTCTGCATGACATCACCCCCCCCCCCAAGGTAAGACACTCATAACCATTATAGAGTACCTCGAGTCATTGCCATTACACAAGGCGACAACCTTCACAGTAGTGGATGGTATTGGTAGAACGTTAAGAAATATATTTAAGTGTTTAAACGCACACCTTAAAAGACGCGCGTCATTTTGAACTTTAATAACTGCGCAAACATTTCTTGCGATTGAAACTGCCAACAGCTTTGAAAAAAAAAATCCACATCCTTCACGGAAAAAAGTTTAAACATCTGCGTACCATCATAATAATCATCGAAATAATTGACGAAACTTTGTCAATCCACGGCTGGATGAAGGCCGCCCCAAGCTTATTTTATTTTTGCTTATGGCGATCTGTTCCGGAGATGAATGCCAATGTCGAGATCTTCTCGCCACGGGAGAGCTTCACGAGTTAGAGTTCGTGTAGTTTTGCTGATCCCCCTCTTCCGTTGAAGGAGCGCAGGCCACAGTAGTTTTACTATATGGTCCACAGCTTGTGATGCATGGCCACAATCACACTCCATACTGTGTCGGTTATGAGAGTTGTCTGACCATACTTCACCACACTTGTCAGTACGAGTTACTGAAACACGGGGGTATGGCCTAGGAATGTAACTATAATAAAACAAATTATGGCCAAGATACAGCATCACGATGCACTTGCAACCTATATATAACGTGCACATAAAAAAGGCAGTGATATATGTGCGGTGTTGTATTCTTTGAGTGACCCGCTCCCACGCTTCAAGACACGTTGCTCTAACACTCGTTCAGACCCCTTCTCCCCGTGCTGCTGCCGCTGCTATGCGTAACCCTGGCAGACGCGCTTATCTGAACCGTGACAAATCCCCGTACGATTTGCTTGCTGTCCAGATGCAATATCGAGTTGCATTCCCGATCGCTGAGTCGGGGTCATTGGTTTGAGACCCCATATCGCCCGTCCAGTAATTGGACAAAGCCTTCACATCCGGGCTTTAGATAGTCTCATTAGTTTGAGAGCAAGCAGCAAATGTTGAACACATTTGTTGGACAGGGCCCCCCCCCCCCCCTCACATGTTTTGTGGTGCACTCTTGCCAATAAAATAACAGCTGGCAATCCAGCCGCATCTTCAGAACCGATTTTTGTGTTTCGGTTGTTGTCCTCCCGCACATTTGTTTAACAAGTGAGCTTGTACTGATGAGACCCAGAATATTGGTCTGGAAAGCCAATAGGCTGTGGACTGAAGCATATTTGTATTCATACGTGGAGAAACAGGATAGAGTTCTGCTTGTATTAACATAAGTGCAGGTAAAATTTTTATTTAAAGCTTTCGTGACTGCAGGGATTCATATTCTTGGTTCTTTCGGTAAAGTCACGTAGAAGGGAAACAATAAAATAATACAAATATTTTTTTAATCTCACGACGTTTCGACTGCAACACAAGCAATCATCATCAGGTGTGAAAACCACAGCAATATTTTTTAATTATTATTTTATTGTTTCCCTTCTACGTGACTTTACCGAAAGAACCAAGAACGTAAGTGCAGGTTCGCCTGTGACAGAGACCCATTTAAGTGGTGGTACAATCGAGACATTTGTCCAGGGCCCAAAACTCCAGAAGGGACCACGAAAAAATACATGAATTCTGTTTTTTTTTTAATTCAGAAAGAGGAACACGTGAGTTTGAATACACGCATATTATGGCACCATTCAGTTCCTGAATATGCTCCAAGTGCATAACGTCGGACATCCCACACCTCCGATTAGCACGGTGGGCTATGCACGGTGCGAAAGAAGTTCAGCGTATGGTACAAACATCACGCCGAACAATACGCGGTACAACCGTCTCTTTGGTGTCCTCAAACTGGCAATAAAAGCAAGCGGGCTTGGGCAGCACACGTCGTGGCTAGATGCGATGATGGCGAATGTTTGAGGACAATGACAGAGTGGGTCAGCTAAAGTACGGAACGACAAAACGTCAATCGAGGAGTACGGAGCAATGAAATCAGTTTGTGTGCTGGTACGTAGCAGTTTCTCCCCGTGGTCGTGTGGATTTTCTCCGGGTCCTCCGGTTCATCCCCTCCCTCCTCCTCCTCCTCTCCACATTGAGAATCAACATCACGCGTGTAGAGTATTTGGCTGCTATAAATTTCCACGTGACGAGCCACTTCGTTGAGCTATCATTGGTGACCAGGTCGCTTCTGAAAAAGAGCTACACAGCTCAGTGGGGCCTTACCTGGTAAAAACAAAAAGGTACTTAGTGGTGGATTATCACATCGCAGAATTGCGAGAGATGGCGGCGGCTTGGCAAGGAGGCCTTCCTCCAGCAGTGGATGGAACAAGGCTGATGATAATTACAACGGCCAACGTAGGTTATGTTTATTCAAATGATCGATTTAATATGAAAATATATAAACAATACTTTACCATTTTTAAGTGTTGCGGTTTTCTGACTATTCCATTATTCCTCATTCATTTTCAGAGGGGGGGGCGAGGCACTTTCGCCCATGAGGCATCATCAGTGTGAGGGCCGCAACGCATTTGAAACCATTGGGGGTTTGACAGCAACACGATGATGGTGATGATGATTGGGGGGAGGGGGGTGTTTTCACTCTTTGTGTAACGCCGAGTGCCGCATGTCTGGGGCCGCACTAAAGGCAACCAGGGGTTCCCAGTGGCCCGCGGGGCCTTGTGCGATGAAACCCAACAGCTCTATTCTAATCTGATGTCCTGGGGGGCAAAGATACCTGACTCCGACGAGCTGTTGGCAAGGTGATTCTGTTATTTTTGTTGTTGTAATTAAGTTAAATTACGATGCGTCAGTGTGATTGCCCGTCAGGTATACTTGCCTTGCCCTCAGAGCAAAACACTCCGGACGTGCCAGAATCCCCGTCGCTTTTCATAGAAGCTAAGCAGGGCTGAGTTTTTGGTTAGATCTCGGAAGAACGTGTTCATGACCAGGGCAAATTGCCAGGTGCTGAGCTATCATTTGTGGCCAGGTCGCTTCTGCAAAAGAAGCTAATAGCTCAGTGGGCTCTAAATGGTAAAATATATATTTTTTGTGACATGCCTACATTTCCAATGCTTTGCGCTTCTATCGTGTTTTGCTGTTGTTTGCGGCTGTAACGTTCTGACCCGCCCCTACTGAACATCTTTCATAACGAGCTTTATAGATCATCGGATTGCTCCAATATATAATCTCATTCTGTGGTCAGGAACTGTCAGCTCGTGATGGTGCAGCGCTGAGTGTCGTTAGTGTCTTTAATTTAGCTGTTGTTGCTGGCCACTGTTGTTGCTGGCTTTTGCTCATAACCGTAATAACAAACAAATCTTGTTTGATACATAATTGGTTTCTTCTGGGTTAGGTCGTGTGACAAAAAAATGCAATAAACCCTCCTCCGCCCGACACAGCCAATTAATAAAAGTGTCCCCGTGAATCAAACGTGCAAAATACATTGACTGCTTCAGCAGGGCCACCGGTCTGACGTTGGAGAGTAATCTCGCGACAATTATATGGCTACAATACGACGTTCCGCTGGAGGTTACGTTTATTTTGCTTGCGACACAGAGAATGGTCCCGTTTAGTCAGTCGCCCCCGATATTTTACAAAGGAGAAATCCGTGGTGCGTGGGCACAGCAGCGACAGCATGACAAAGGCAAATACATCCGATATTGCAGAGAATGAGAACAGCAGGCTCCTTCAGAGATATCGCGCGAATAATAACTGTGCAAATATAACGTAAGGTACAGTTGCAAGCAAGCTCTATACAAGGTTTCGATTTAAAGCTTTCGTGACTGCAAGGATTCATCTTCTACATTGTAGCTCTGTCGTCCCGACAGGTTTGTTCCTTTCACCTGAAGAAGGCCACTCGTGTTGTTGCCGAAACGTCGTGAGAATTTTGTTTTATTTTATTATTTTATTCTCATTCCACGTGACTTTACCGAAAGAACCAAAGAAGATCTATACAAGGTGTTTTAGAAAGATGGACCCAACTTCAAAGCAGTATATTTCACGATGGCAACATATTACAATTACACAAAAAGTTACAATCGGTTTAATGAGTTATCAAGTTTTACTAACAATTTGATAAATGCTCTATGTGTGCCCTCCACCTGCTGTACGGACAACATCGAGACGATAGTTGAATTCGTCCCAAACGCCTCTCAAAGTGTCTTCTTCCACTGAAGTCACCGCTGACGTGATTCTGTTTTTGAGGTCATCCAGATGAGTCGCTAATGTATGGCACAAAAACACCACGGGTCTTTGACGTGTCCCCACAAGAAAAAGTCGCAGGGTGTGGTGATGTCTGGGGGTGATCTTGGGGGCCAAGAGTGTAGCGCCAAGGCTTGGGGTTCCGTGGCGACCCTATCCAACGTTGAGGCGGTGTTGTCTTGCGAATGACGCGAGGCTAGGGGGCTGTTTGTGCGCAGGGTGAGGCATCTCGCGGTAATCATTTGAAACTCTATGCCCCGCCCTTTCTATGCCCCGCCCTCTCCGTGCCCCGCCCTCTCCGTGCCCCGCCCTTTCAAGTGGCAAGAGTTTCAGTCATGGGCGGTTCGTGGTTGCAGAGATATAGAGATTTCAAATCGGGTCCATTTTTTGAAACACCCTGTATATTCAGTCTTAGCAGTGACACAAACACACACACACACAACCGAAAAACAAAAATACGGAGCAAACATGTGGGAGGAAGAGGTGCCAGAAAAAAAATGAAAACGTTCGGTGCAGGTGCAAGCAAGCGCTGTTTTTTGGTTAAGTGGGGAAATAGATGGAGAGTGAAGAGAGAGGGGGGAGATAAGCTGTGGATGAGCTGCAATGGCTTTCCAGAAACGTGGAGCAGCAAAAGCGGAAATGTTCTTCACCAAACAAAGTTTTTTTTTTACCAAAGTTACATCCAGCATCATCAGGTTGCTGACAGGAGCTCAGATCCCGGAGGCTTTGAGACTTCGTGAAGCTGTTGTTCCGATGTGTGGGTGGGGTGGTTTAATTATGTTTAAAGAATGTGCGTAACAATACATAAAGCACGATGACACACACACACGCTCGCTCATTATCCTCTTTGCTTACTCTTTGAGCGCATTAAAGTTGGACGCATACGCCCACAAGCTATGTGTGTGTTTTTACTCATTCAGCGTCATTTCCTGGGGGTCTTCTGTGTGTGTGTGTGTTGCGGTGAGTTGCGTTGCGCGTGTGTGCTCTGTGGGGGTGTGGGCGGTGAAAGTTTATACAGAGCAGCAGCGGCGGCGGCAGAGGAATTAAAAAAAAAGGCGAACAGGCGGAAACCCGACCGGCTTATCCAGCCAGAGCCGACGGACATAAATCCTCGTACAGCTCGGACACATCTCGTGAGACGACTGCATCGAGGAGACGACGATTTTGACGATGACTGCCACGTTCTTCTACTGCCTCTTGGCGTACACGGCCATCACGTGCAACTCGCAAGAAGTCACGGGTGAGTGAGGGTTTTTAAAGAGGGGGGGAGGTGTGAAGTTTTAAACGTTTTGCTGCTGCTTGCTGCTTGCTTGTGTACGATGGGTTTATGTCGCGCGGTTATTGGCGACTGTTTTGTCAACCCCCCGTGGTGGTTTTGGGCGTGTGTGTACACCCGCCTGTTCGGTTCGATGTCCCGACGTTTCGCTCCACCTTGTCGGGGGGTGGTGGTGGTCGGGGGGGGGAGGAGAGAGCTTCTGCTGCAGCGCTCGAATCAATGAAGACGGTTCGGGAAGAGCGGTCGGGGCGAGGTGGCCGGTATAGGGGAGATGTTCGTGGGAAGAAACTCCCAGCTCGTGCGGCGAAACGTCGGACAATCGTGGCGAACAACAACAACAACAAAGAAGAATCACGTGGCACACAGCTCGAGAGTTGTTTCAACCAACTATTTGTTGCCGTGTTCTTTGTGGACGCGTGTGTCCGTCCCGGCGCGCGCGTGTGTCGAGGTGTTTCTGTTTGTTGCGGTGGCCGCGTTTGCGTTACGGACCCCCGGCGAACCGAGTTCGAATGCCCGCTCACGGACAACCGATCTGTACTGGTGCTGGGACTCCCGTAGGTGGACTCGGCACTCAAATGAGAACCCGGGTGCCGTGGCGTAAAACATCGACGCTGGGGAGATAAAGGCGGCCGGGCGTGGTGCTGGACCACCAACCCCCCCCCCCACCCACGTGTGGCGGTGCCGGCCTTCACAGGCGCTACTCGCTAACAACACTTGCCGCAACAGTCTGTCTAAGGCTATACGGGGAGATCTTTGTCTTTGTGTGTCGTCTGGAAGTTGTTTTGTTTCTGCGGGGTTGACGACTTGTGAAAATGGAAATGAGCAGAGGGATTGAGGAAAAAAAAACACGTGTTCTTCAGTTTGTCAATTCTCTTTGCGAGGCAATGTATTGATTGTCGATGCGTCCGTTGCGTTCTGGTTACGTGCGTGTGTCGGTGTGTGTGTGCGTGCAGTGCTTTGTTTATGGTGAGATGACTTTGAGAAATTATCAGAAGAGAAAAAAAACATGAGCATGTGTTTTTGATTCGTACGAAGACTCATTGAGAGTAATGTACATGCTTCATGTGGTGTCTGCGTGCGTGCTGGTATGTGGGTGTGTGGCTTTGAGCGTGCTGGTGTGGGTGTGTGTGTGCTGGTGTGTGTGTGCTGGTGTGTGTGTGTGCCTGTGTGTGTGTGTGCCTGTGTGTGTGTGTGCCTGTGTGTGTGCTGGTGTGTGTGTGTGCCTGTGTGTGTGCTGGTGTGTGTGTGTGCTGGTGTGTGTGCCTTTGTGTGTGCTGGTGTGTGTGCCTTTGTGTGTGCTGGTATGTGTGTGCCTTTGTGTGTGCTGGTGTGTGTGTGTGCCTTTGTGTGTGCTGGTGTGTGTGTGTGCCTTTGTGTGTGCTGGTGTGTGTGTGTGTGTGCCTTTGTGTGTGCTGGTGTGTGTGTGTGTGTGCCTTTGTGTGTGCTGGTGTGTGTGTGTGCCTTTGTGTGTGCTGGTGTGTGTGTGTGTGTGCCTTTGTGTGTGCTGGTGTGTGTGTGTGCCTTTGTGTGTGCTGGTGTGTGTGTGTGCCTTTGTGTGTGCTGGTGTGTGTGTGTGCCTTTGTGTGTGCTGGTGTGTGTGTGTGCCTTTGTGTGTGCTGGTGTGTGTGTGTGCCTTTGTGTGTGCTGGTGTGTGTGTGTGCCTTTGTGTGTGCTGGTGTGTGTGTGTGCCTTTGTGTGTGCTGGTGTGTGTGTGTGCCTTTGTGTGTGCTGGTGTGTGTGTGTGCCTTTGTGTGTGCTGGTGTGTGTGTGTGCCTTTGTGTGTGCTGGTGTGTGTGTGTGCCTTTGTGTGTGCTGGTGTGTGTGTGTGCCTTTGTGTGTGCTGGTGTGTGTGTGTGCCTTTGTGTGTGCTGGTGTGTGTGTGTGCCTTTGTGTGTGCTGGTGTGTGTGTGTGCCTTTGTGTGTGCTGGTGTGTGTGTGTGCCTTTGTGTGTGCTGGTGTGTGTGTGTGTGTGCCTTTGTGTGTGCTGGTGTGTGTGTGTGCCTTTGTGCGTGCTGGTGTGTGTGTGTGCCTTTGTGCGTGCTGGTGTGTGTGTGTGTGTCTTTGTGCGTGCTGGTGTGTGTGTGTGTGTCTTTGTGCGTGCTGGTGTGTGTGTGTGTGCCTTTGTGTGTGCTGGTGTGTGTGTGTGTGCCTTTGTGTGTGCTGGTGTGTGTGTGTGTGCTGGTGTATGTGTGTGTGCCTTTGTGTGTGCTGGTGTATGTGTGTGTGCCTTTGTGTGTGCTGGTGTATGTGTGTGTGCTGGTGTGTGTGTGTGTCTTTGTGCGTGCTTGTGTGTGTGCGTCTTTGTGCGTGCTGGTCTCGTGTGTGTCTTTGTGCGTGCTGGTGTGTGTGTGTGTCTTTGTGCGTGCTTGTGTGTGTGCGTCTTTGTGCGTGCTGGTCTCGTGTGTGTCTTTGTGCGTGCTGGTGTGTGTGTGTGTCTTTGTGCGTGCTGGTCGTGTGTGTGTGTCTTTGTGCGTGCTGGTCTTGTGGGTGTGTGTCTTTGTGTGTGCGTCTTTGTGTGTGCTGGTGTGTGTGCGTCTTTGTGCGTGCTGGTCTTGTGTGTGTGTGTCTTTGTGTGTGCTGGTGTGTGTGTGCCTTTGTGCGTGCTGGTGTGTGTGTGTGTGCCTTTGTGCGTGCTGGTGTGTGTGTGTCTTTGTGCGTGCTGGTGTGTGTGTGTGTGTCTTTGTGCGTGCTGGTGTGTGTGTGTGTGTCTTTGTGCGTGCTGGTCTTGTGGGTGTGTGTCTTTGTGCGTGCTCGGGAGCGGTGGCGCAGTGGTTTACGCACTGCGCCACGAACCAGGCAACCTGCGTTCGATTCCCGCTCGCGAACGATAAGAGTGGCGAATATTTTAACCGATCCCTTGGATCCTTCGCCCCTTAGGTCGGCTGAGGCTTAAACGACTACCTGGTGCTGGTCTGTAAAACGAAAACAAAAAATCAGCACTGGGGAGACAAAGGCGGTCGGGCGTGACCCCCACCCCCCCCCCCCCCCCCCAATATTAGTGTGTCTTTGCCTGCCTGAGTTCGTGTTCGCTAACAGCACTTGCCCTCGCAGTCCGCTGGAGAGACTGTACGGTGGGGGAATCTTCGTGAGAGAAGTCGTGCTCCACACGATGCCCCCAGTGTCTTTGTTGTGAGAGGGGAGCGGTGGCGCTGTGGTTAGCCGCTGGGGGGGTGGGGGTGTTCTTGTGATTCCCGGGGGGAAGAGATTGGGGTCTTTGTGTGCAGTCTGCACCGTGGCTTTATTCATAGTGAACGTGTTCTCGATTGTGAGAAGGCCGTTCGATAGTTTATTGCTCACGTGTTCGCGCTGTGCACGTCTGCATGGTCTGTGCACTGCGTTTGTTTCCGTGCTGCGATGCATTACGCGGTGGATTAATCCCAGTGGGATGCGCTCCCTTGCACGTGTGTACGTTGGACTTCTTTCGCACCGTACGTAGCCAACCGTGCTCATCGGATGTGCGCGGAAAAGGACCGCGAACTGAACACAAAAGGCAACGAGTTGTAAATAAATGAGTTCTTCAGTTGCCATTAATCCATGTAATTTGACCCAGCCACTACGCAGTGGAAGCAACTGTGCCACAGTTTTGCTCATTGCCATCGAGGAATTGTTTTGATGATAATCATCAATCACTATCAATCGGTCTCTATCCACTGCTGGCTGAACGCCTCCCCCACGCCGTCGCCATTGCCTTGCGGTTTTTCGTGAAGACGTCACGATCTGCCGCACTCCTGCACGTGAACCGATCTCTCATCGCTGATCTCATGATTCCATCTCTCCGGGCACAATCTCTCCTCTCCCTTGGGCTGCCGTTGTCACAATTCTTGTCCGCCAGCAATCGTCCCTTCTGGTCACGTGATCTGCCTAAAGCCAACTTTATGTTATCCTTAGTCAACGTGGGAGTCCGATTTGCGTTTGGTCGCCGATGGATTCGTGTGTTACACGTGTTCACCTCTCTCGGCCCTCCTTTGGCTGCCATTCCATCGACATTGTACGTATGTTGAACTTCTTTCACACCGTACGTAAGCATTCTTCTCGACATATGCCCTGCCCAAGTATCCCACGTACTTTTTCTCACTGTCTGTGTGACGCCTCTCATTTCCATTTGTTCCCCCAAATCCACGTGCTCCTCTCTCCATCTCTTCTCTCCTTTGGCTCTCATTCCATCACCAGCCTCAATCGGCGATCCAAATGTCTCTTCAAAAATGCACTCGCATGCTTCTGGAGTTGATATGTTTCGAATAATGTGCACGTTCCCGTGATCCATATACTCTCCCCTTGCTTATCGATGTTACTCCGAGCGTGCTTCTATGCACACTCTGTGATCATTACGTTGCCACAATGATAGATGGCCTTTTTTATTTCAGCAGGTGAGAGCCCATTGAGACCAGAGCTGTGGGTCAATTACAATTGTAATTGTGTGATTGGTAATGCATTGCAATCGCTGTGAGTAATTGTAGTTCCAGCTAACGACACTGCAATAAATATAATTAACATTGACTCCCTCAGGTTCGCTTGAGTTGACCCTCAGTCCGATTTTCATGGGTGACATATGGGTCAACAAATATAGAGGGGACATACACTGAAAGATTTATTGCACTAAATTTTGATTTAAAGCTTTCGTGATTGCAGGGATTCATATTCTTGGTTCTTTCGGTAAAGTCACGTAGAAGGGAAACAATAAAATAATAAAAATATAAAACAATAAAATTCTCACGACGTTTCGACTGCAACACAAGCGATCATCATCAGGTGTGAAAACCACAGCAAGAAAATTTGAAAAAAGTAGCGTTTTTTTTAACGTTAGCACCACGGAGAGCGATTTGGCAGTTATTCAGATGGACGAGTCCATCTATGTTCGCTCTCTGTGGTGTTAACGTTAAAAAAAACCCACTTTTTTCAAATTTTCTTGCTGTGGGTTTCACACCTCATGATGATTGCTTGTGTTGCGGTCGAATCGTTGTGAGAATTTTATTGTTTTATATTTTTATTGTTTCCCATCTACGTGACTTTACCAAAAGAACCAAGAATATTTATTGCACTGCATAAGACATTTTTTTGCAGTTGTGATGATGTATAGGCTCTCTGCGTCAAGTGCCGGGAGCTCTTCTTCAGTTTGTCGCTGGGGTTTTTATTTGGTTACGGTTGAGCGTTGTGAATGTACAAACAAAAACTTCGTGACATCTGACGAAGCTCTCCGAACATATGGAGCGAGATGCAATGAAAGTCGCACACACCCGCGTGGTTTTGTAGTTGCACCAAGCCGTTTGTTGTCTCTCCCGCAAATGAGCTTCCGTGTTCACTTATATAACCGTGTAAAAAAAAAACACGCAGAGTTTCTGTCGCCCAACACATTCTGGCAATTGGCACTGCCACGCACCACGTGGGGTACACAAATACACGGAAGGAGGCCATGCAACGTGCTTCGATTGGTATGCATGGCTGACACCACCTTCCACGCAACAGCTTTGCCAAAGTTGAACTTAATCTCTGATCATTCCACTCCCCACTTGCCATGGGGTTTTTGTTTATTTCGGACGGGTTTTCATGAGGGCCGACGGGTGTTCTCTGGATGAATGTACGTTAAATCGCTTGTGCTTTATCACCTATACTCCTGCCCTTTTAACAGAGTGTTCGGATGGGTAACATACATCCGCTGGCATCCCATTGTTTTGCTTTGCATTGTTTTTGCCAACGCAATATACCGCTGGCCGTAGAGGGCAGTGGCAACATTGGCTGTCACACTGTGCTGTCTTCCTACACTGCCACCGTAATCCGTCTAACACCTGCATGTGAGCTAAGCTCATCCATCGCTCCCATCTCCATGGTGATTGTCCACTCCGGTGTATTCCCTCCTTTGGCTGGTATTCTGTCGTCAGTGCAGCGGATTGGCCGTCATCGTCCGCTGTAGCCATGATGAGTTCTGCACAAGCCCTGCCGCCTTCTTGGCTATCGCTCTCAGCGTGATGAATCCAACTTATTGTGTTTTTTGTCCGATTTGTGCTTCCTCAAATCTGTCGTTCAGTCTAATTCCAAAGCCGCCTATTCAAATAAAATTTAAAACTAAATCTTCCACCCTCCGCCTGATCCCACAGCTGATGCACAGTCGACACATGACCTCCAATATCTGCCCTGACAGTAGAAACTAAAAACTATATATATAAAAAATTCCAGGTAAGGCCCACTGAGCTATCCAGCTATTTTTCAGAAGCTACCTGGCCACAGATGATATATCAATGAAGTGGCTTATCACGTGGAAATTTATAGCGGCCACATACTCTACAAAATGTACTGTCCCTTGGAAAACTCAATTAGGTCGTGGAATGCAATATACCAATATTAATTAATAAAACACTTTCCAATAAGTCCATATACTTTGTAATCATATTATGATGACATGAATCACACACGTGGTTCAGTAACATGATCAGTAACAAACAAAACATTTACAAAAACTTAAATCTACGCATGGATGTATGGAGATACACGTTTGGAATAATATTGAGAGAGAAATAGGAACACGTGGATTAGGGAATACAGTATATGCAGTTTTAAGACGATTATAACTGTGAAGAATGGCAGGCAGGGTTGGGCAGGGCACGTCGCTAGAAATGGATGATGACCGATGGTCCTGAATGATGATTGAGCGGCAGCCAATGAACGGAACGTGTCCACGCGGGCATTCAATGGGGAGATGGAGCGATGAAATTAGCTTGTGAGCAGGTGGCAGGTGCTAGATGGATCATTGCATCGCAGGACCATGAAAGACGGTGACAGCCTGTTGAGGAGGCCTTCATCCAGCAGTGGATTGATCATGGCTGATGATGACAACGACGACATATCAATTTGATACATGGGCACTGACAAAAGCTGAAATGTGCACAAAAAGGAAACGGAGCGATGCAGGAGGCCCATGTGAGTTACGCACTGCTTTTTACGGTTGCGCTCGTGATGATTTAAAAATACACGCAACTTATCGGGATGAGGAGGTCATGTGCTGGTACGTTTATAGTACTGCTAATGCAATTTCAATATCCGCCGGTCTCATTATTTATTGTTCATAAACCTCACGTGCAATTGGGGACCCGGTGAATTGTGTTTTTTTTTTTTGTGTGCGTGGGCGTAATTCATCTTGAATTCTAAAATACATCGCGACCGGGGCTTCTAGGGAGGGAGAGACGAAAGAGAACGGTTCCAATGTTTTTTAAAGTTCTGCGTTGTGGATTTAAAAACAGGCCTATTTCTCCCGTGTCTTTTTTTCTCTCCGGCTTGCACCGCGTGGCTATTCGGGCGCCGAAGTTTCAATCCGCGACCCGCGAGCTTCATCTACAAGAACTGGCGGAGCAGCTCGTGGGCGCGGTCTCTCTCAGCTACGTAGTCGCCGTTCTGCTGCTGATGATGTTTGGTGTTGACCGGCCGATGTTCACCGTTAGCTTCGTCGCACGTGTGGCCATACGAGCTGGTCGCTTGTGCATATGTTGTGATACCGGAGAGAGCTCTCGTGTAGGGGTCCCTTGCCTATACAAGTTTCAGCTGTTCACCAGCATTGGTTCGAGCAAGCATGACTCTGCTGATGAGACGCCGAATAACAAAACTGGTCCATTGTTTGCTTGCAAGGCTGTAATTATAATATATATTGGGGGGACACACACCCCCGCCCATATTCAAATATGCTCAAAATGTCCGCTATGAAATAGATTTCTGTTTATATGATTGTGGTTATGGTTGTACTTATTAATCCTTAATCTCTGCCATTACATACAATGAAACAAGAAAAGGTAAAAAAGAACAAACAGATAAATGGAATACAATGCACTATTAATTATTGTAAAAAAGAAATAAAAAGTCCATCCTAAGTGTTAGTGATTTTTTTTATATTTAAGGCAAGAAATGGCAGGAAAAGAGTGTTCAAATTTATTTTTTTCTGGGGGGGGGACCCCCAGACCCCCTGGAAGATTTGGTCCCCACCAATGTTGACTCCATGGCTACGGCCTTGTTTGCTTGTATCGAACAGTGCTGCTGATAAGATGCGATCCCAGAAGGCCGTGCAGCCAATGGGATGTAGGAAAAATTTAAAATAAACTTTTTTGCGGAGAGACAAATATGGGAAAGAGGCATTCTTTCTCCCATGCATGCCAGGGTGATGCACCTCTATATAATCGAGGGAGAACATGAAACTATGCCCAATCAGTTCCTGAATAAGCTCCCAGCAAATGGAGCAAAAACGTCGGACATCACACTGAACAGCACGGGGTCCAACCTGAAAAACGTGTGAGCCCTCTGACAGCACAACTCTCAAAAAGATACATGGTGGTTATCTTACGTGCATCTTTAATCACCCCCTTAGCCATGTTTCACACTCCATCTAGTTTATTTATTTGACATTTTAGCTTCGCCTATAAAACATGAAGGGTGGTCGGATTCCCCGACCTTATAAATAAGCTCCGAGTTCGTGACAACACGTTATGTAATGTTTAAAAATAAGAATATTTAATGGCATAGTTATAAACCATTTGAGTTAACCATTCAACTGAATTTGTTGGCTGTACATGGTGGAGAGTGCGCTAAAGCGACCTGTGAAACGCGGACGGTGTAGATTTAAGAGGCGGAAAACGGCATTGAAAAAAACCCAACAAAAACGTACAAGTGAAGGTTATTTAAAATGTCACGCTGCGCTTAAGAGTTTATCTTGCGCCCTGCGACCCTTCCAAGGGCAAGTCGGTGTTGTGGAACAAGTTTGACACGCCCCTTAGCAAATTTTAGTTTTTCTTGGTGAAAAGTTATTCTCATCGTTATTATGATGATGACGGTAAAACACGTTTTTACGTGAAAAATGTTCAACATTAGCGAATAACAAATTACACCCTCCTTATCAAATGTGTGTTTTGTTGAAAGAGTTGCTCGATCATTAGTATTATGATGATGGCAAAACATTGCTTTCGTTTGTCCACGCCACACGTTTGTTCGTGAAAAATGCTGAAACATTTGCGAAGAAGAAAAAAGCCTCCACTCCTCGGGGCCAGTGCAAGTGCATTATAAAGCAATGACAACTATTTATGAGATACGAGCGTGCAGACGTGGAAGGTTATGTCGACATTGTTGAAGTGTCAAGGGTATAAAGTCAGTGGAGGGAGCGTTAATGCAGTGGCTGGTGCACTGCACTACGAACCAAGTGACCTGAGTTCGATTGCGTCACACAGCAAAAACAGGCGAGTGATTAAGTGAACTGCTCCTGGCCCCCCTCCATAGCTTCACCAAGCCCGCCGCTCTCACCACAACGTGGTGCAGCATAGTCAAACGAATCGACAAACGTCTAACTGCGGAGAGACCTTTGTCCCGCAGTGGATTGATTAAGGGGCCGTAAATTATTACTCGTTTAACCCTGCGAATTCCCCGATTTTTAAGACCTGCGATCGAGGGAAAGATTAACGCGGGCAAGGCCGCGCATAAACGCAAACGCTAAAAGTGGCCGCTCGTGTTCGGAATGAACCCCTCGCCCGCCACGTCCCACGCGGCGCTCCGCTGGGGCCTCTTGGCGTTTCGGCCACGGCGAGTCGTGCGTCGGAGCCCCCCCCTCCGGCCCTCCTCTCCATGGAACATCGGTGTGGGGGGCAGCCTTAAGAGCGGTGAACGGCCGGATGACTACGGGCAGGCACGCTCTGTCGCGGTGATATTTGGCACCGGCTGGTTGGGGGAAAGCTCACTCGTGATTTTTTTTTTGGGGGGGGTTAGATCACGTAAATAGATAAATGTATGCCGATTTAATGTGACGAATTGGCACGTTCCGTTGACGTGACAACCCTTACGAGTTGGTTGTGTCGGGTGGTGGCGGGTTTTAACGACACATTTATTTATTTACGCGATGGATGATATTGGTCGCGAATTCCTCCTACGTGTTGAACTGGGAAGCTCACTGTCCATCGTGATGAACACGAGCGCAATGTTGCGAATGAACTTTGTTCGCAAGCCGTCGAGACGCTCTTTGGGGATTTCGCCATTGAAGCCTCTCAGCTCTCTAATGCTCGTCAACCGAAATAAAGTCGTTAACTGGGTTCCTTTTGACTAAAAATCAAATTACAACAATAATAATGTCATGTTCTTGGTTCTTTCAGTAAAGTCACGTAGAAGGGAAACAATAAAATAATAAAAATCTTAATAAAATTCTCACGACGTTTCGACTGCAACACAAGCAATCATCATCATCAGGTGTGAAAACCACAACTTTTTTCAAATTTTCTTGCTGTGGTTTTCACACCTGATGATGATCGCTTGTGTTGCAGTCGAAACGTCGTGAGAATTTTATTGTTTTATATTTTTATTATTTTATTGTTTCCCTTCTACGTGACTTTACCGAAAGAACCAAGAATATGAATTAGGCAACATGCAGTTGCACATTGCGATAGTTACATGCAAACAAATAGCAGAGCTAATTCATGAATGAATGTAACAGTTTTACATCATTTATATTGTAATGGTGTTTTTTTGTTGTTGTAAAGATATTACATGACAGCCATCGGGAGTTTTTTTTATTAATGAAGCAGCAGTATTAAATTTCAAGCTTTCAAATGGGATGCAGCAATATTTAAGACGTCGGTGTGCATACATATATCCAGCGGTAGACGTTATAACCCCTCCAAGCGTGGCGCACAAGCCTTTAGTCTGGAGAGAAAACAATTAATTACATTTGTCAGATAAGAAGCTGATACAGAATTAGTTTTACCTCTTGTTTCGATTGAAAATGCGCGGTTGCAATTGGCCAAATGTTGGTCAAGGCTGACCAAAAGATAATGCACGTATATATTGCATCCTTCAAATTACTATGATATGCTCCAGAGAGTAAGATGCACCCCAAACTTGTACTCTGTGTGAATAATGTTATTTTAATTGTGTCGCGCACACGCAATAATCTGGAGAATGCGGCGACTCTCACTGGGGTATGATCTTAAAAGTAAAATGATCGTACGTTGAACTCAGACCCACATGGAGAGAAAATATGTTGTTACACTGCTACCGATTTTGTTGAAACATGTTTGTGCGTCATTCCACAATGAACTTGAGCAATGAAGTCATTTATGGATGAGCCTTGACGATAGCTCTACGAATGGCATTATACCACACTTTTTTAACACAGAGGCTGAACATTGGCCCAAAACATCAAAACGGCCAGCAACCAACAGCAATTGTCAAAATTGTAATAAATACTTGTTTGACGTGTTTGTTCAATTGAGCAAAGGCAAAAAAAATCTCGACAAAAGAGACGATGGTGGAAGGAGGGAATTCCCACAGTCGAGCACTGCGAGGGAAGAAGCAGAAAGAGAAGCAGCGTCTTGACCTGCATGAGTGACTGAGTGGCTGGGCGGGTGAGCGTGTTGTTGCGGCCTGCGGCATTGTGATTGACCACGACATTGATGAGAAAAATATGTATGGTGCGTAAACCATCGTTTTTATGACGGGAGTTAAGCCCCGGGGTGCCACAGTGTTTAGAGTAGTGCCGCGGTGGCGAGATGTTAGCTAGCTCGCCTGGTATACAGGAGCTCGTGGGTTCGATCCCGACCCTGACGCCTGCTGTTTATTTGGAGTTTGCAGTCTCTCTCCCCGTGGTCGTGTATGATTTTTCCCCGGGTCCTCCGGTTTTTCCGCTCCACGTTTAGAATCGACGTGCATTTATAGAGTATTCAGCTGCCATAAACTTCCACGTGATAAGCCACCTTCGTTTCGCTATAATTTGCGACGGTCAGGTCGCGTCTGAAAAAGAGCTATTCAGCTCGGTGGGCCTTAACTCCGATTATCGCGGTTGGCTACGCATGGTTCGAAAGAAGTTCAACGTAAACATGCACGTACAAAATAGTTTGTTGTTTTCGGGGTCCTCCTCGGTTCTCCCTGCAGGCGACGACAGCGAGGAGGAGCTGGCCATGCGCGCCATTTGCACGATGGACAGCGAGATTGGGCCCTGCCGGGCCCTCATCCCGCGCTTCTTCTACAACCGCTACACGCAGCGCTGCCAGGAGTTCGACTTTGGCGGCTGCAACGGCAACGCCAACAACTTCGAGACGTACAAGGAGTGCCGCGTCGCCTGCAGGACAGTGCAGAGTAGGCTCGCGCACCCACCACGCCACCATCACCGCCGCCGGCTATCGAGGTCAACGAGCGTGCAGGCAGTTTGTTGTCCTTCCCGCGCGCAATCCGATTTGCAGGGTTGGCTTGCGCGCGGCGTGAAAGAAGTTCCACGTACAGAACGTACGTAACCCCCCCCCGGTGGCCTCGCGTGCCGGAGGGGCCCCACACGCCGAAGGGCCCCACGTGCCAGGGCGAGATATTGTGTTGTTTCTAAACCCATAGAATTTGGCCCCCGGGGTCAGAATACTATATCGTATATGAACCCTGGGATACATGGGATACGTTTACCCCCCCCTCCCCCGTCCTCACCTCCTGCACCTCCTTTCCACCCCCCCCCCGGGTTGAGTTTACTATTTTGGTTTAGGTTGTCTGCTCTTGGTTTCTCACAAAGCTTGTTCAGTTTGGCTTTTATCCGCATTAATGTGCATCTCCTAAATAAGCTGTACACCCCAAAATAATTGCAGCTGTGAGAAAAGCAGTGGCGAGTGGGTTGAAGGAGCACGGGGAGGGTGCGGTTCTAATAATAATGATTTAATGTGTCCTGACTCCCAAGATCAGAAATCTACATGGGTCTAAACACTCCCTCACACTGGGCTATGAAGAGGGTTGGGGGGGGGGAGGCAGACAGATGGCCCTAATTGGTAAGGCCCACTGAGCTACACAGCTCCTTTTCAGAAGTGATAGCTCAACAAGGTGGCTTAACATGTGGACATTTATAGCAGCCAAATACTCTAAATTCATGTTTTTTTTTAAATGTGGAGGGAAAAACCGGAGGACCTGGAGAATAATCAAGGCGACCACGGGTAGAGAGAGACGCAAACTCCAAATATACAGGTGTCAGGGTCGAGAGCGAACCCACGACCTCCTGCACACCAGGCGAGGGATTTAACATCTCGCCACCACGAGCCGACTGCAGTGCAAGGATGAGCCCCTGAGCACGTGGTTGTGGTGATAACGCTTGCCACCAGCGTTATTTATGTATGTATGTTGAACTTGTTTCGCACTGTACGTAGCCAACCATGCTAATCAGAGGTGCGGGGGAAGGACAACAAACTAAACACAGAATAGCAGTTCTAAAGAAATTAGTTTTCAAACTAGATTTTAAAGTGCATAGGTCCATTGGCTTACTAATATGGGACAGAAGAGCATTCCAGACGGCTGCATCTGAAAGCGCGTGATGCGGTGACGGTCTTTGTTTAGCCAAAATCCGCTGCGAGGATGATCGGAGTTTGCGTGATGATGGTTCATGCTCCTTGAGATCAGCAAGGTATTGTGGTTCATTTGTGGCGAGCACTTTGTGCGACCTCATCATGTATTCGTTCGGCCACCAGAAACCAAAGCAGCTCGGGCGAACACTGAACGTCCGATCACGCAGTACCCATCGGGACACGCGCCAGAGAATTTAGTCCCGCGGCGACATTCATCTGCACGGCCTGCCATCGTCATTGCCCTTGCACGTCGGTGTTTAAACCCCCTGCCGTGCCTCCCCCCCCCCCCGTCGTAGAGGTGGCCAAGAAGTGCCGCTTGGAGCCGGAGACTGGCCGCTGCCGGGCCGCCATCACGCGTCACTTCTACAACATGACCACGGGCCAGTGCGAGAACTTCGTCTACGGCGGCTGCGGAGGCAACGACAACAACTTCCGCACGACCGAGGAGTGCGTGGAGAGCTGCAGGCGCCCCAAGACCAGAGGTTCGTGCGCCGCTGGGCCCCACAGGTGACGCGTGCGGCCCCATCTGGGGCACCCCCCAGCGGGTGGCTTCGACGCGTTTTAAGATACGTACGGCCCAAGAGACGCCCCCGCGGTAATTTAGAAAGAAAAAAATTGCGGTACTCTTTTTTGATACAGCAAGGCGACGTAAATGCCCATTGCGCTGCCGATGGAACCCTTCCGTACACGGGGGAGCCCGCGACCAGCGGGGGTTAGTGCTGAGTCACTGGCCAGGAGTTGCCGTAGGTTTAATACGGTTGGAGTTGCGGTGGAACTCCTCGCGTCCGTGACGAAGCGAGGGTGGGGGCCCGACTTCGCCGACCCTATCTGGAATCTAACCGATAACCATGGGGAAGCGTTCACGAGTAGTAGGGCACCCCCCCCCCCCCGCCCCCCAATTCCCACCGTGGGACTGTGCCCCTGCTCACTGAGCATGCGCTGGTGCACGGTGGAGACTCAATAAGGTCGGGGGGGGGGGGGGGGCGGTTAGGATCACGGCAATCAATTTCGATCAACGGGAAACTGCACCGCACGTGATTAGTTAGGTGCGCGGCACTGAGGGCAACGGAAAAGGAGGAGGCGGCGGCTACAAATCGGAGGAGTTGACCCCAAGTTCGAACAATCGCATTTGTGCACACCGCGGGCGTGCGAGGTTTTTCACCGTCGCACGGCGGGAGGTGGGGAGGTGACCGTGTGGTTCGAGCTTGCGTGCTCGTCGATGCTTTTGCAAGGCCGTGAAGCAAAAGCGACCGCGCTCGGCGGGATGTGCGTGGAGGGTGGGAGAGGGCCACGCGTTGGGGTGGTCTCCACCACATGAGTGCGGCGACCGAGGGGAAAACCAAAGAGCACATGTCACGGGGAAGGGGGGTGGGGGGGGGGGCTCCGTGGTGGCGAGATGTTAACTCCCTCGCCTGGTATGCAGGAGATCGTGGGTTTGATTCCGACTGATGCCTGCCTGTATAAATTTGGAGTTTGCGTGTCTCTCTCCCTGTTGGTCGTGCGGATATTTTTCCGGCTCCGATTTTTCCCATCACGTTTAGAATCGACATCACACATTTAGAGTATTTTGTTGCTATACATTTCCGTGCGATAAGCCAATTCGTCGAGCTATCATTTGTAGCGGCCAGGTCGCTTCTTAAATAAATAGCTTCATAGCTCGGTGGGTCTTACCTGGTAAAATAAAAAATAGTTAAAAGTTTTTAGTTTCTACTGTCAGGCCAGAAATTGGAGGTCACGTGTCGTGACTGTGCATCAGCTGTGGGATCAGGCGGAGGGTGGAAGGTGCTGGCGATGAGGTGCGGTGGTGGTGGTGGCATCGATGGCTTTGGCCACGATGACCTCTAGATGTTGACAACGAGGCCGTGTGGAATCGATTATTCTACTTGGTATTCTCTCTACTCTTCCGCTGAAGGGGAGCGGTGGGATCGATAGACACCAATGCATTGCTCAGAGCGAAGTGTTATATCTCGTTCGGACAACGCTGCAGCGGCCCTTTTACTGGGCGTCTGTGAAAAAGAGCTTCATAGCTCATTGGATTTCTGCAGTCTAAATAAATATTCTGATTCTGATGGTTTTTTCCCTCCGCCTTGCCCTCTGCCCCCCCTCCCCCCCTTTTTTCTTCTCATAAGCCACACGGTCGGTTGGTTTGGTTGGCACTGTTACTCTTTGAACGGGCAGAAAAATATCTTACCGTTCCGTACTAACCGCATGCTGATCGAGTTTGTTTGGGCACGTGTTTTAATGTAAACGTGCCCAGGGCGGCTTAATTCCGGCCAGAGTCGTCCTGGGCTGAGTTACAGAAAACATTTCCTTGGTCCCTGAGGCCCCACCTCTTCCTCAGGGTGGTGGGGGTGGTACAAGGGACGGGGGGGGGGGGGGGAGTTTTGTGGGTCCTCACAAAATATGAAAATATTCCGGGAGAAATCAAGCCCCGTATGTGGCATTGGGAAGTTCATTCTGGTGCAAGGAATCAGATCCTCGGTGCAAAGAATGGTGCTGCGGTGGCGAGATGTTGATTCCCACACCTGGTATGCAGGGGAGTCATGGATTCGATCCCGACCCTGACGCCTGCTGTATATTTGGAGTATGCGTGTCTCTCTCCCCGTGATCGTGTGGATTTTGTCTTGGTCCTCCAATTTTTCCCTCCGCATTTAGAATCAACGTGCGTTCAAATGATCTGTTTTGGACGGTTTTACAGATGCAATCGATGTCGTACCCTGAGAGAAAAGTGGTCGAACTGCTGCCCCTGGGTCTGCCAGAGAATCTTAGTGGCTGCATTCACGCCGATGAATTGTCGCCATCTGGGGTCGGGACACTATTTGGTAGGAATGTAATGATTTGTTTCGCCGGTTAAAATCCCGTGCGACCGTTTGTGATTGATAGAAATTACATGGATGTTGTAATAGTCCGCACACTGGACGTGCAATGCAGAGATCGCCTTTTTTTCCCATTTGAACTCCCGGCGCAGCAGTTGAAACGACGGTGCAAGTTTTACTCAATACCCCCGCCTCTGTTTACCCTGCGGTACAAACGGCTATGCCACAGTTTATCAATCGGCAGGTCAAGTGTGGGTGGGGGAGAATTGCGAGTACTGCCGCATCTTCCACGGCCTTCCGGCCAGCGTGGAAGCGTAGGCCCATGCACCGTCCAGGACAGGGCTCGGCACCCACCCTGCGGCTCCGGAGACGAACGTGGCTCTTTAAGGGGCAGCGTCGTGACGTTGTTTATTGAGGAACCTACCGTCTTGTATTCTTTAAGGGGCTGCGTCGTGACGTTGTTTATTAAGGACCCTACCGTCTTGTATTCTTTAAGGGGCTGCGTCGTGACGTTGTTTATTAAGGACCCTACCGTCTTGTATTCTTTAAGGGGCTGCGTCGTGACGTTGTTTATTAAGGACCCTACCGTCTCGTATTCTTTAAGGGGCAGCGTCGTGACGTTGTTTATTGAGGAACCTACCGTCTCGTATTCTTTATGGGGCAGCATCGTGACGTTGTTTATTAAGAAACCTACCGTCTTGTATTCTTTATAGGGCTGCGTCGTGACGTTGTTTATTAAGGACCCTACCGTCTCGTATTCACGACGCTTTGCGGCTCTTGAAATAGTGAGTTTTAGGGGATTATTGTGTCCGTCCGTCCGTCCGTCCGTCGTGAATCCAAAAATGGGAGGGAGGGGCTGGGTGGGGAGGGGAGGGAGGGGCTGGGTGGGGAGGGGAGGGGAGGGAGGGGCTGGGTGGGGAGGGTTGGGGAGGGTTGGGGGGGGCTGGGTGGGGAGTGGTGGGGCTGGGTGGGGGGTGGGAGGGGTGGGGCTGGGTGGGGAGGGGCTGGTCACCCCGTGGTGCCCTTATAAAACTCAACGTTTAACCTACTCACGCCGGCTTGTGCCCGCCCTCACAGTCGGGCATATTGTGCGGAATACACCACGTGGTGGTGCCGTTGACCCTGGCCATTGACCGAGCAACCCAACGTTCCTACCGGCTCCCTCCGCAGGAATGTGTTCTTTTTTTTAACCGAATTTTGATTGCCGACCCCTGGTCTAGGAGGACTCTCTAGAGCTCCCTCTAAGCGGAGGGCCTTCTGCCAGTAGTGGCATGAGCAATACATTGCGGAGCAGCACCTTTACCTTTTTTAATGTGATATACTAAAGCTTCAAATCAAGAACATACTGATGATTTGCAAACGTTATCTAGAGGCTCATGGAAGTGAATGAGATGGAGCAAAACGAAACTTAACCTACGACGAAGACAGTACGCGCGAGACGTTGCAGACCAGGCAAACAGAAAAATAACACAGCTTCTTTGGTTCTTTCGGTAAAGTCACGTAGAATGAGAATAAAATAATAAATTGATAAAATAAAATAACACGATGAAATTCTCACGACGTTTCGGCCACAACACAAGCGGCCTTCATCAGGTGAATTAAATTGCGACGCTCACATGTGACACTTCATGCGTATTGTTGCTTAGCATGGAAACTGAACCTCCTTAAAGGCGCGCGTTGGGTGTTTTCCTTCATCGATTGCTTCGGTGAAAGCCGCCACACAAATTCCTCTCCCACACGGCTCCTGCAAAAAAAAAATAATAATATTCCTGCCAAGAGAAAGATTGTGAAGGGAGACGCAAGCGCTTGCTGTGCGACGGCTGTTTTTTTACGCAGAGCAAAGAGATGCAGTGTGACAAGATGGTCTCGGATTAATGCGCCCTGTGGGGTTAATGCCCCCTCTGCCACAGACAGCTGTCCTATATTTGCAAAGTGCGGCCGCTCCCAACACCTTCGAGGAGTTTTTCGACAGGGTGGAAGAGCTGGCCAAAGATTCCCCTCTGAAGCGTGGGAGGCCCTTCCGCCAACAGTGTGGCGCGCAGGGGCGCGAGACCTTTCAGGGCTGCGCCTCCTATTTTTCACCTGTTTCAGGTCAAAAGTCCCAAGTGATTTCAAATCTCCCGTGTACAGTGGTTGGAAAATCCACATTCTTATGGCGGGGGATGGTGAGTCTATCCCAGTGTTCTTCACTAATTTTCAGGGTTGCGAGGGGGGGGGGGCACTTTTGCCGAGAAGACATCAGTGCGAGGGCCGCCACACACACCTCCTGCAAGTTTTTCACATTTGTGTGTTGTCGGGGGTGGGGGGGGGCCCACACATCAGGGGCTGCACTAAAGGCCACCAGGGTCTACCAGCGGCCCGTGGGCCTTGCAATGAAGAACACTGGTCTAGCCGTGGTACACCCACCGTTGACTGAACCGCGAGCCGATTCTCTTGCCAATGTCGTCGGGCAGGGATCCCCAAAATCTGCCTGTGGCCGGCCGCACGGGGCAACTGCGAGGACAATAAGCCGCGCTACTTCTACAACGTGGAGAAGCAAGCGTGCGAGACCTTTCACTACAGCGGCTGCGACGGCAATGACAACAACTTCGCAAACGAGGAAACGTGCAAGCACGTCTGCTCCAAAGGTGAGCGACAAGGCAGTAGGTGGGGCGGGGGGAGACGCAGGGGTTTCTCGTAGCGCCGGGCGAGCACAGGGGGTTGGCGACCGAAATACAGGAGGCTCTCGATTATCCGCGTGCGGTTTATCCGATTTTTGAGGATTGACCGCGCGCCTGGGATTTTGACGTAAATTAATAACTTACGGATTTTCCCTTAAAGACCAAATGAACGATCTAGACACAGTTGTGCATTGTTATTCTTGAAAATGTTCGTGACCAAGTAACGTCCTTAAACCGAACAAATAATTGCTCCGGTTGATCCAAAATCCACGTGACCACCCCTGCAGTACAGTAGTTGCCAGATCTTTACAAGGGTGGGAGGAGTTTGATTGATGTTGGTTGCTTGGCGTGGCTCTGCTATCCACTTAGTGGGCGGACTCTTCTGCGGGCGAGCAGGAAAGTGTTATCACTGAGCACGGGCATCAATCGGTGATTTATACCAATATTCGTGGTGTTTGGCATAGAGATCCGCGGAATTTTTCTTTTTTAATCCGCGGCCGTCCTCGTCATTAGCGCGGATAATCGAGAGCCTACTGTATCAGAATCATAATGTGTTTGTTTGTACTGGAGGAATCCAATGAGCTATAAAGCTCTTTGTCACAGATGTCCAGCAGGGGTACCGGGTCAGAATGTTACAATGACAAACGCAGTCCATAGTATAGGAAAGGTAAGCAAATCACAAAGCGTATATACGAATAAAACTAGACTATTTTATTTTACGAGGTAAAGCCCACTGACCTATTGGCTTCCTTTTTCAGAAGTGGATTGACCGAATGCACCTTGATATATAGAGGACCCACAGAGCTTGGACGATTGTTAGTAGGCGCCAGCTCACCACTTGGCTGCCTTCCTGCGCCCTCCCGAGTCGTCGTTGTCTGTCGTCGCGAGTGAGTGCAATACTGTGCGGTGCATGACAAGTTGAAATTAATACATTTTATATGATCAATTTAAGGTCGAGTTGACCGATTGGAAGCCTGAGCCAAGAAGGCTTCGTGCCACGTGGAAAGGTATTCTTAGGAATTGGAGTGCTGAGTCAACACCGCTGAGATCCTAGATTAGTTTCTCGGTTTCGCTCCCCTCTTGAATACACCCATTGTTTATCATTGTCCATGTTGCTGACCCGTTAGTTCATTAGCAGATCCCTTGCACTGATTGAATGTTCCTGATTTATAACTGCGGGTGTAATAACCGTGACAATACTATGCGCCGTCAAATATCCCTTTACGTCATTCACAAGAGTTAGGCCATTGTGTGTGCTGGCGTAAGGGTATACATTTGCCAAAGTCGAAAATTGCATCGCCAAATTACTCAGTTGGAACTACACACACACACAACAAATGAATGTCCCAGGTCACTCTTGCAAATGGAACGTATTCTGGCCTCTTAAAATGTCACACGGTTAAACACGAAATAAGATGAAAACTTTTTCTTTAAGCATGGTCTCAGCCCAGTCCCCATTGACTGCGCAAAAAAAAAACATTACATTAGATTAGGTTTTTTTTTACTTAGCCTGGCTTATTCCAGCCCTGATATTGGATGTTTTCAATTTGACATGCGAAACTTTGTACAAAGAATATAAACGACCTGTGCGATCCCAGTGTGCATTATGAAGTGACTTCAGCAATAGTTCTGTGAACTCGTCTTCTGAGGCCCATTGTTAGACGGGACGGTAACCGTGCGAGCGGCGAGAATACTGAAACGGACTTTTATTAATCTATTAACGCAATGTAAATTAAATTAATGCACACGTGGATCATCTGGTTTGCGGTGCTCTCATCAGTGTGCTGAGTCACTGCACGCTATCATACATATAAAGGAGCAGCCCTGCAATTGCTCACTGACATCACTGCCGGCGGAAGAGCCGCTACTGGAGGGACCTCTAGACAACCACTCTGGAGGGTATTGTGACCGCCAGATGTCTTGCAATAGGAGGGAGTACCCACACTTTACCCCACCGCGTGCGACCTGCTAAACGACTTTGGTTTATCTGTTTATCCTGCTGGGTGGACAGCGTCGGGGGGGCGGATTCAAGATACTTGCACCGTTGTGTCCACTGAACGCATCGAACCAGTGACCTCGCGCAAGGGGTCCGTCTAACTATATTCACAATACGTAATATTTTTTTAAAACTTTTTTTAAAAAAACACGCTCTAATGAAATGTACCGTGCTAGTAATGGAAGAACTCCACGAATCCAGGAAGTGGCCCCGAAGCTTGCCATAACGTAAGGGGACCGTGGTGATTTACAGCCAACGTGAGTTGTGCGTGGACAATTAGACCCAAGCCGAAACATAACATATAGAAAAGAATGTTTTAAAATACATCTTTTTTTATTTTTTATGATAGAATATAGTATTGTCATCAGTATGACATAAGTATACCAAGTTTGCAGTCGATACCACATTGGGAGGTGGGTTAAAATTTAGTTACGAGATTTGAGGATACAACAACGACATCAACAGACACGAGTGAGTTAAATAAAAGCGTGTGATAAAAGAAAACACCGCTCGCCACTAAGTGGCGGTGACATTCTCACGTCGCTTTGTGCCAGTGCGTGGTGCACCTTGAGGCCACGTGAAGTCTTGAAAGGCTCGCAAGCAGGAGGTTGCGGAACAGACCCAGGTGCCGTGGGTTGACTGGTCGAGATGACTTGCAGATGCACACTACACTACAACAAAGATCCTCCATGTAGCTTTAACAGACTCTTTGGGCAAGTGCCGTTCGCGAGCACCTATGAAGGCCGGCACGGCACACGAGGGGGTGTGAGGCTAGTACCATGCCCGGCCTCCTTTGTCTTCCCAGTGGCCATGTTTACACACTGCAGCAGGTACTCATTTGAGGCTGAGTCGACCTAGGGTAGGCCCAGGACCGGTTCGTATAATCGTCACTGGTGTTGGCCGTGAAAGGGAATCGAACCAGGGTCGCCAGGTTCGTAGCGCAGCGTAGCGCTAACCGCTACACCACCACTGCCCACACACGCACGCAAACGCATACGTACACACATGCGCGTGGATTGTTGATTTAACCTCAATGTTTTCTGTTTCTTTCCTTTACCCACCCCCCCCCCCCCCCCCGGAAGACATGAGAGCCTCAACTTCGATGATCCAACCCAGAGGCAAACCATTCGGCAGCCGGCTAAGAGCGGGCATGAGGACCAGGGAGTGGAGGATAAAGCAAAAACAACTTCGGAAGAACGGCGAACGAGCAGACCGCACGGAGCATCGAGGGCAGAACTGACAAGAGCACACAATTGCAGGCGCCGTCTGTAGTCGCGAGGTCGGTTGGGTTTCATAGCAAGAGGCACCGACCGTGTCATTGACGTACTTCTTTTTTCTTATTTAACCCGCTTTCACCACTTTCGGTTGCGCCGTCCGAACTCAACGCAAACGAATGTGGCTGCGTGTGAAAGGAAGTGACTGCGTCGAGGTGGAGTCACCGATGTTGATGGTTCAGGCGGCGGCTCTCCAGTTAACTCAATTTAAAAGTCACGCGCCCGTTCTTATTAAACGCAACGCGCTTATCCCTCGCACCGGCATCTGCCGTCTCCTGCGAAATTTTTACTTGCAGTATGCGCATACTTAGTTGTTGTTTTCCCCCCCCCCGCCCTCCCCCCCCCCCCATCTCATTACAAGTTGTGCTGTCGGTTATCGTGTGTCGCGAGTCAAAACAAAATCCATTTCGGAAATCTCGCGGAGCAGAGAAGCATCCCCGAGAACGGCTGCTGCGGAAGAGATTTTTGAAGGCGCCTTTTAATTATCTACGCGCAGCATGGGGACACACTGTCCTGCACGCTCGGCCACGCAAGTATCACGCGACCGTCAGACCCCCGTATGTTTCATTCTCAGCGCCTGGGAATTTAGCCAAATTGAGTGCAAAACCTAATTTGACACGATGGGTTATTTGTGCGGTCATTCGTAACTGGGTTCAGACTCTCAACTTGCTAGAGCTGAATAAGTGCCCGGTTAATCACGGCTGGGTGAAACCCGGATTTGAACCCAGGGTCTCAGCATTGCCTGCTTCGTGCTCTGACTTCTGACCAACTGGCAACATGAAAAATTGTAATTAAGTTAAGAGGTGCAGCCCTGCAAATCCTTGCTCATGCCACTGCTGGCATTAGGGCCTCCCCTAGAGAGCGCTCCGGAGGGGACAGAATTTGGCCTACTCTTCCATGCTCACCAGATGGCTTGTAAGAAGCGGGGAGTACCCACACTTGCGCCATTGTTTCGACCGCCAAAACCGAGAGGTCAAATCGAACCGGTGACCTCATGGATTGCCAGTCCGGTGTGCTAACCGCTACATCACGGGAGTGTGTTTGGTGTTTTCATAGCACGCATAGCTGGTTTAAACACCGCCAGCCAGTGAACTGTAATTGGTTCGTACAGCGACCTGAGCGAGGGACCCCCCGTGCTCTTTTGCAGCCAGCCACGGAATGCTCCGCGATTGATCTGGCAAAATCGTTTTTTTAAAAAGGGTCTAACCTCTGTTCCGTCCGCCGTTCATCATTGCGCAAAAAAAAAAAACGGAACGGAACACAAACATGACGCAAACGAGCGGAGGCTCGGCTTTGGAGATGGACATTTTTTTGTTAAATCGTTTTTAATCGGGTGTAATTGAGTTTTATTGGCTAAATAAGCATTTCCAGACGGACTGAGAATGTAGGCTCTTGTTGCGTGCGGTTATGCACTGCGACCTAATTAAGCCATCAACAGGCAATATATTTGCAATCGTTACCACGCGGTGTACGATAGGTGTTAGAAGTCTTTAAATCAGCGGTTCTGAACCCATCTGGGGGTGGGTGGGGGGGGTAAGGGCGGGCTGTGTGGACAAGGGGTCTCCCTCTACTTGGGGGACCCGCCGGAAACCCAAAAAGAAAGTCGCGCCACGTACCGGGGTGATTCGTTTCAGAATGCGTTTCCACCAAATTTCTGTTGAATTTTTCCAACTCTGACGAATCGAACCTCGCAAAAGTGACTTCCGTGCAAGTTGTCCGCATCGCCACCGACACTGGCCAGGAAAAAGCCATCCCGGTGTCGGTGCCCCATTAGGACACCTCCGAAACAAAAGGGGCTTCCACAGCTCGGGTCCAAAGGGAAAGCTTTTCGGATCCTGAGCAAGTTCTCCCATCGCACCGTTCGCCCGGCGTCGCGGCCGCTGGGCTCGCGTCCGAGCGAGGGCGCCATTCCCCGCGGCAGCTCTCTCCAATAAAACGTTAGACGTTCTGCGTTAAGCGGCGGCAGCGGCGACGCGAGCGTGGGGTCACGGGGGCCGGGGCGACGGCGGAATCCTCACCTCGTGTTCACGTGCAACGACGGTTCGCATCGCATTGCTCCCACGCCGTGAGTCATCGTCATCTAAATATCCAATTCCGCAGCCTTGATTGCCGCTGTGGGATTACGCTGCTGCGGAGAGATTTAATCATCGCCGCGCTCAATTTTTGCAGGAATCGCATTCCGTCGTGGCCGCTGCTGCCGCCACCACCATTGCTCCATCCATCAATTGGACGTCAGCTTCTCGCCGCCATGATCAAATGTGGCGAGGTTAAAGGCGCAGCCCTGCAATGTCTTTGCTCGCTCCACTACTGCTGGCAGAAGGGCCCTCCACTAGAGAGAGAGCTCTCGAGGGGCCCCGCCAGACTTGCAGTGATTCTGCGACTCCAGTCTCATTTGCAAGACTCACCTGGGTGACCAATTATGCCAGAGGATTAAAATAAAATACCCTCCAGGGGGGCGCTATAGAGAGCTCCCTCTGGAGGATATTTTACCGACTCCTCCCCACTAAGATGTCCCGAAAGAGGGGAGTACCCACACTTCACCCCACCACACGCAAACCTGCTGAACGCCTCATATTTTTCCATTGCCATGACTCTGCTCTTTTTTTTCTGGTGGGTGCGTTCCCATTAGATCATCAGCACCGGCTGCGTTAACAGGAAAAACATTTATAATTGACCAGCGCAAAATGCGAGCGGCGCTCCGATGTGCGTTCTAGGAGTTGTGCCATACGCGCCGCACAATGTTCCCAACTTTTCGCCCCACGTGCTGCGAGCTTCCTTCAGGAACTCACCGTGCCGAACATTACGCGCGGCACAACCCGAAAACACATTGGAGAGCTGTGCCGCACAACCGCGAAAAGCCTACTCGCGCATTCGTAAATGCGGCTGTGGGTTTTTCCAATAAACACAAACACGCACAGATCGCCCAACACGCTGTGATTTAGCAATGTCCTCGTGCTATGAATGTGCCTGTCAGTGGACGTAGCGTGGTTGGTATGGGCCCTTGTGTAAGGGAGGGAATGCCCCCCCCCCCACCCCCACTTCCACCCCCGCTGTCCACTGTTAGATTTGCCCCCCCCCCCTCCCCCTATTCACAGCCCAGCACCCGAGCCACTCTGGCCTGTTGGTGCCAGTGCAGTTGCACCGCCTGCACGCTTCTCACAACCGCGCCGCTGGTGCCCATGTTTTTTTTTGGGGGGGGGGGCGTGTGGTGGAAAAATTTGAATAAGGAGACTCGTAGACACCGCGGGTGTGTGTATGTGTGTTCGTTTGCCGTGTTTGCTGTGAAGTTGCGTGTACACTCACTAATTTTTCTAAGTACCAATGACAGTGCTTGTGGGGTACTTCCCCGCGAAGGGAACCAGACGATTGTGAATGTAAATGTACAGCAGCGTAGAGCAAATGGGGGCGTTATTAAATTGAATTCGGTTCGGGGTTAATTTGTTTAACCGGGTGACAACTCAAGATACCAGGAGAGCCTCATTAGCAAGTGATCCGGGTCACCAATATTGTGCAAAGGTAATAAAACAAAATTCGGTCAGGAGAAATAAAGCAACAAAAATCGGGGCAGAACAACCACGTGACAGGCAAAATAAAAAAAACATACTGCACATATATCCTTATATATTACAATATTAAATTAACTGAAACTACCCGTAGCATAAGCTGGCTTGGTAAAATGATTATTCATGACCCAATCCTCGTTCACTATCAAAATAAAACTGATACCGTGTAGTCGCCCTTCGTGTCAATCCGCTGCAAGAAGCCTTACCCCCCCACCTTCCTCCACGCCACGTCGATCATGGGAGTTGTTTGACCATTGGGTTGTTGCAGTGGCCGGTCAGTGCGGGTTGGTGAGGGGGAGCAGAAGTGGCCCAGGGCTGGCTTCATGCGCCACCCCCCGCCACCGACCTTAGGCACGTGGCAGGCGTTGAACGGTCGGATGTGTGCTGCAGGGTTTTGGAGCGCAGCGCGTGACACCACTGGCGCCAACGCCTCTCGGGTCACAGTCAAGGGTTGAGATGGACGTCGATTTGAAGCGCTGGGTGTGTGCGTCGTGCGAAAAGAGTTTTTGGGATTTGGAGAAAGTAGAAAGAAAAAGACAAAAAGTGCATTCATTTTGGGTCTGCGGGAGCCACTCCTCTGAGCGGAGCACCTTCCGATGACAGCCCGCAAGGCCAACAAATGGGGAGTTGTGGTGGACACATGTCTTCGTCAGGTCGTGTTGTGTTGTCGAGCGGTCGCTTCATCTTGTGAGGACCCTCTTCCTCCCGTGCATTATGAGACGCTACGGCATGCAAGACCCGCACCAAAACGTGTGCCCTGTGTCAATGTGTGTACTCGTCCGATCAATTACACGCTCACACCTCTGCACGCCGATTACAAGATGCACGTAACGCGTTTTGCTTCTAAAATACCGATTTAAAAAAATATATGTAGTGCGTCTTATAATCCAGATAGGATATACGGCAGTGGTGATCTTAACCGTGGCAGAATTAGTGTTTTTTTTAATCGTCACCAAACACTATGGCTTAACGACACGACGAGTATTTACTTGCATCGTATTTTGTTTGTCGTGTTCGTCTCACTAAAGAAAAGTTGTTACGTGATTTTGTTGTTTTGTTGTTGTACGCTTGCAAAAAAAATACATTTTATTTTCACACTTCAGTAATCGATGCACTACATTTTTCTTCCTTTGGAGAAACAAAAAAAAAATCCGAGTTATTTTCACCATGGTAAATAATAAAGGGCACTTCACCAAAACGGCGTGCAGCAACACGTGGCGTTGGACGTAGGGGTCAGCGGTGTCTGTGTCGTAGTCAACGGCAATGGTGTTGCCACGCTTCTCGTACGCGTGGGTCTTTTTTTTTCCTCCTGCTCAATAGCCGCGCTCACGTGCGGTGTGACCCAGGGGCCCCAGAATGATGCGGTTCGCAATCGCAACTTTGGCAGTCGAATCCTATTTTGGTGGGTCTGGGGGGGGGGTTGACTCGGCCAATCATTCCGCTCTCTAGAGTCGACGAAATGAGTAACCACGTGGTGGAGACGTCAACAGTCGTCCTGTGGATGTACTCGCCCCCCCGCCGCCGCCATATGAACGCGGAATTTCCACCGCCGGCTTACGCCTGTAAACAGGAGAGGAGGAGCTGCCCTCCATGCTCATCTGAAAAGGAAAATACTTAGACTTTAGATTTTTAGTCTCGGTCTGTTTATAGCTAATCCCCAGTGTCCAAAACATGCAATCAATACGGCGAGATTGAAAGCGTGAACGTGAATTTGTGTATGCTAATTTTGTCTCATTAGCTGCGGCGGTGTTTTTTGTTGGCGCCAGCGCCAGCGTAAGTAAGCACTCTTTTTCTAAAGCATGGTTGGGGCAAATAAATACGTTTTGATTTGAAACGCGTGATTGTTGCAAGGTGTCCACGCGACTATCATCACTCCCGCAGTCACGTCGTGACGCGACTATTAAAATAGTTGTTTTGGCTTACAGTCCACTGCTGGATGGAGTGGAACAGCGATGGCGGTGGTTGGGGTGCCACGGTGGCGAGATGTTAACTACCTCGCCTGGTATGCAGGAGGTCGTGGGTTCTATCCAGACCCTGACGCCTGTATATGTTGAGTTTGCGTGTCTCTCTGCCCCTGGTCTAGTAGATTTTCCTCCGCGTCCTCCGGGTTTTCTCTCCACACTTAGAATCAACATCACGCGTGAAGAGTATTTGGCTGCTATACATTTGCACATGATGAGCCACTTCGTTCAATTATAATTTGTGACCGGGTTGCTTCTGAAAAAAACATCTACATAGCTCAGTGGGCCTTGCCTGGTTAAAATAAAGTGACTAGTTTTATAGACATTTGGCTTATTTTTACCACGCTGGCTAGATCAGAATCTATATTTAGACTGGAGGAATTCGATGAGCTTATGAAGCTCTTTTTTTTTCACAGTTGTCCGGTGTAGATGTCGTGTTAAGAGGGCGGGAAGCACCGACGCGTTACCCCTCCGCCGCACGTGACATTACCGTTCGACTCGCTGTGGAGTGACCCGTTCGCACTGCTGGCTGCGCCATGCAGAGGCGCGGAGGGAATTTTAAGAAACTTTCCAGTTTCAGCTGCCACCCTAGGAGATGGCATAGAACTGGTGCCCTCTGCATCGGAAGTAGTCCGGCGCGCTGACCGTCACATCACTGTGGAAGCAAAATTGAATGCGAAAACGTTATGTAAACAGTGGAAAAGTCGCTTTCCGTGGTGCTAACGTTGAAAAGAAAAAAAAAACCGCCACCTTTTTTTCGACATAGAATTGTAATGTATAACGACTTATTGTTAGTAGCTCAGCTGATTGGAGAGTATATTGAGTTTATTGATAACATTGATGTAGTTTATATTTTAGTTTTTTATCAGTTTACTATGTGGTTTTCATTATATAGTGTAGTGTATACCTAGTTTCTTTATGTTAATGGCTCAACTTATTGAAGAATATATTGAGTACATTTATTATATTGACGTAGTTTATACTTAGTTCTTTCACATCGGCGTATTGTATGATAGTTGGGTAGTTGCAGTTCTTTAGAGTCGATATACTAAATGCCTCTGTTGATATGTAAACTCTGACTTTAACATAGCTACTTCCGTGACCAGTTACATGCTAATCCCTCACATTAACATCATGCTAATCTCCCAGTTACATGCTAATTTATGACTTTAACACCCTGCTAATCCAACACTTTAACACAGCTATTTCAATGCTAAATTCCTCGGTTGATATGTAAACTCCTTTGTTAAGGCGCTCTGCTCCTCCCACCCAGCTTAAAAGACGCTGGGAAGCTTAGCAGTGTTCATTGAAGCGCTGTCGTCCCGACAGTTATGTTCCTTCACCTGAAGAAGGCCACTTGTGTTGTGGCCGAAACGTCGTGAGAATTTTATTTTATTATGTTTTATTTTTATTATTTTATTTCCATTCTACGTGACTTTACCGAAAGAACCAAGAAGATGAATCCCTGCAGTCACGAAAGCTTTAAATCGAAACTTAGTGGAAAAGTACAGCTGCATTTTACCAATCAATCACACGCACATACATATAAACGAGGTCAAATATCCTCCGCATAGCAAGTTCTGTGAGCGAGCAGCACCTATGATGGTGGCACGGCACACGAGGGGGTGGGGTTGCCAGCACCACACCCGGCCGCCTTTGTCTCTCGAGTGGCGATGTTTACGCACCGCACCAGGTACCCATTTGAGGCTGAGTCAATCTAGGGGAGGCCCAGGACCGGTTGAAATATTCGCCACTGTTATCGGTGGTAATGCAGCGCGCTAACCGCTGTACCACCGCTCCCCACGCGCACACACAAAGACAAAGATCTCCCGTAAAGACTAAACATAGTGTTGGGGCAAGTGCTGTTAGCGAGCACCTACACAAAAACAGACAAAGATCCCCCGTATAGCCTTAACATAATGTTGGGGCAAGTGCTGTTAGCGAGCACCTACACAAAAAAGACATATCCCCCGTATAGCCTTAACATACTGTTGGGGCAAGTGCTGTTAGCGAGCACCTACACAAAAAAGACAAAGATCCCCCGTATATCCGTAACATACTGTTGGGGCAAGTGCTGTTAGCGAGCACCTACACAAAAACAGACAAAGATCCCCCGTATAGCCTTAACATAATGTTGGGGCAAGTGCTGTTAGCGAGCACCTCCACAAAAAAGACAAAGATCCCCCGTATAGCCTTAACATACTGTTGGGGCAAGTGCTGTTAGCGAGCACCTACACAAAAACAGACAAAGATCCCCCGTATAGCCTTAACATATTGTTGGGGCAAGTGCTGTTAGCGAGCACCTACACACAAAAAGGCAAAAATCCCCCGTATAGCCTTAACATACTGTTGGGGCAAGTGCTGTTAGCGAGCACCTACACACAAAAAGGCAAAGATCCCCCGTATAGCCTTAACATACTGTCGGGGCAAGTGCTGTTAGCGAGCACCTACACACAAAAAGACAAAGATCCCCCGTATAGCCTTAAAATACTGTTGGGGCAAGTGCTGTTAGCGAGCACCTACACAAAAAGACAAAGATCCCCCGTATAGCCGTAACATACTGTTGGGGCAAGTGCTGTTATCGAGCACCTACACAAAAACAGGCAAAGATCCCCCGTATAGCCGTAACAGACTGTTGGGGCAAGTGCTGTTATCGAGCACATACACAAAAAGACAAAGATCCCCCGTATAGCCTTAAAATACTGTTGGGGCAAGTGCTGTTAGCGAGCACCTACACAAAAAAAACAGACAAAGATCCCCCGTATAGCCTTAACATACTGTTGGGGCAAGTGCTGTTATCCAGCACCTACACAAAACAGACAAAGATCCCCCGTATAGCCGTAACATACTGTTGGGGCAAGTGCTGTTATCGAGCACCTACACAAAACAGACAAAGATCCCCCGTATAGCCGTAACATACTATTGGGGCAAGTGCTGTTATCGAGCACCTACACAAAAAAAACAGGCAAAGATCCCCCGTATAGCCGTAACAGACTGTTGGGGCAAGTGCTGTTATCGAGCACCTACACAAAAAAACAGGCAAAGATCCCCCGTATAGCCTTAACATACTGTTGGGGCAAGTGCTGTTATCGAGCACCTACACAAAAACAGACAAAGATCCCCCGTATAGCCGTAACATACTGTTGGGGCAAGTGCTGTTATCGAGCACCTACACAAAACAGACAAAGATCCCCCGTATAGCCGTAACATACTGTAGGGGCAAGTGCTGTTATCGAGCACCTACACGCGCGCGCATGACTACTCGGGCGTGCATCGCGTGGCGTAGTATTTTGTTGGGCTGGCGCCTTCTCGGTCGGCCGTTTTGTTCCCTTCTCTGATAAGGTGAAAGAGCGCGTTAAGTTCTCCAACCATTACAAAAGCTGCTCCATCCAGATGCCCTTCAAATAGACAAGTGGGGAAACACCCCTAAGGGGGGGGGGGTGGGGGTGGTGGGGGTGTCTGCCTCCGGCTGATAGAGGCTCTTGTTTGCGGGGGGTTTTTTCCGTCCTCCCCCCGGAGGCGAACGCCGTTGCTATATTCTCATGGGAACGTTTCCCCCTGTGGGTTCATGCGTGGGGGGAGCGATGGGATGGGAGGGCTTGGGGAATACCTTTTCTGGATTCGCGAGATGTTCTTTTGCCCTTGTTTGACGTCTGTGCGCCTCCGCGTCCATTCGAGAAGCTGCCCTCTCTTTGAGCGATGGCGGGGTAGGGGGGGGGGGAGTCGTTTGTTTGTTGTGGGGGATTTTTTTTCGTTGTCATCTGCGTCGCATTAAATTCAAACCCCGCCCCCCCCCGCCCGCCCCCCGGGGGAGCTGTTTGCTGGCTACCCTTGTAGTCGTGCCCACGTTTTGCTTTCAAGCCGAGTTTTTTTTATATATTTCGTTTTGTTTTGTTTTATATATCGCCGCACACATTGGAGAGAGTGGGCGGGCGCCGGGGGATAGAGAGAGAGAGAGGAGGGGGGGGAGGTAAAACCAAAAAGCCCACACACAATGATTGTTGCGTCTTGTTTACCCGGTGCGGCAAAGTGTCAATGGCCCGAAGGTCGTAGACACGATCCGTGACACCGGCGGCGCTTTGGGGTGAGCGTGTCGGTTCAAACCTCGCGTGAACCCCCAGGTTAAAATGTTCAAGGCGCAGCCCTTTTAGCCAGCCCTACGACTGGCAAAAGGGCCTCGACTGAAAGGACATTCAGAGAGACTCGCTCAGGTGGGGGGGCATTTGGCCCTACTGCCGCTGTTTAAACATTACTTCAACACGCTACTTCATAAAAGTTGGGGAGATATATATATATATTTTTTAAACCGATTCAGCTCGCCGCTGATGCTGTTCGCTAAACCCACGTCGCTTAGCTTCCGAGTGCAGCGTGCTAAGAGTACATCAGCCATAACATTTGGAACAAAATTTGGTCGGGACACTTTTAGCTGCTGTTTAAGCAACGTGCCGTTTTAATAAACGATGTTTTGACAGTTGAATGTTGGCACTGCCATTAATACAGCGTGGTGCACGGAAGCCCTGCTTACATTCCTGTGGCCGGTGATGAAACATTAGGGTGCTGAGACAATGTATGCTACTGTGGCTTTGAATGAGGATCAGAATCTTTATTTATACTGGAGGAATCCGATGAGCTGTGAAGCTCCTTTTCCACGGGTGTCCAGTAGGTATCTGGTCAGAAAGTTACAACTACAAACAATACAAAAGGCCAACGACCTATTCGCTTATTTTTCAGAAGCGACCTGGCTATCACAAATGACAGCTTTAACGAAGTGGCTTATCATCACGTGGAAATGTACAGAAGCCAAATAATCTAAATAACATAAACTCGTGTTTCCGTGATAAGTTCACACTCTGGGAAACCTTGCGTTATATGTATACGGGTGGCAGTCGGTTTTGTCAAGTATTTTTGTTAAATAATTTATTTTAGAAATTTGATCCCAATGCAAGAATGGGATTTTGTGCTTTTGAAGACGACACTTGCCACAGCGGTGTGTACGGTAAGCGGCGCATCGGAGTCGCAATGCACAGAGGTCGCCGGTTGGGTTTGATCTTCTGGTGCGGAAATTTTAAAGAGTGGGGCACTTTTTCTTAACCCCCTCCCCCCGCCCGCCCGCCCCCACCGCTTCTACCCACCCAGCAGTATAAATGGGTTCACCGAAATGTGTTAATCGGCAGGGATCACGTGTGGTGGGGTAAAGTGTGGGTACTCCGACCTCTTCCAAGACGTCTGGCTTGAACAAAAGTACCTTCTAAAGGGGCTCCCCTTAGGGTTTCCCGTGAGTGGAGGGCCCTTCTGAGCGAGAATTGCCAGGGCTCTGCACCTTTACCGTTTCATTTTTATTTTAGAAACGCTTGTCATTGTGCTACCAGCACCGGGGTCAGATTGCATCGCTGTGTCCATCGCTGCAACTGCTGCTTCTATCAATAAAGTGCATTCCTGTCTGGCTGGGAACATTCTTAAGACTTGGTAAACTGGCAGACTTGCATCGAGTCACTCAGTCAGTGGTCTTCTTCGTCTGTCGCCACAGAGGGGGCACTTAAAACTGCAGGTTCAAGCGATTAGCTCCGATGCGTATTCGGCTTGTAATCGCGTGTTACTCGACACGATGTCCGACGATTCGCTGAACATGCTGGGAGCTTCTTCAGTTCGTAAACTTTAATTCACCAAAAAAGAAGCTCACTTCCCGAAAAAAATTCCCAGTGAGTTCGTGTCGAAAATCTGCGCCGTTCGGCACGCTGTCCGACGTTTCACTGCACGTGTTGGGGAGCTTCTTAAGGAACTTGCGCTTCTCGAGGAACTCAACGGAACTTACAGCAACTAGAAAGGTCGTCGGTACCCAACGGAATGAGGTACAGCTCGAGTACGCGTCAGGGAGCTTGCCAGCTGCTACTGAGACTACCGCCGCGAGACGCGGACCGGGAAGAGAGAGGTGCTCTCGCTCGAGGGAGGCTCCCCCCCCCCCCCCCCCCACTGCGTGAGATCTCATGGTGTGCGGTCAGTGCCGGCACTGAATTGTGCTCGACACCGGAAGGACATTCGCCTTTGGTGGACGGAGACGAAGAAGAAGACCAGAGAGCGAGAGACTGAGACTGAGAGAGAGAGAGAAATCTTCGCAACACATCCACGCAAAGTTGCGCAAAAAGCGAATGTAGATTTCCCCAGCGTGGCATCGTCACAGTGTTTGTACCACCAGAGCTGCGAGTTGCCCAAATCAAGTGCAAACAGCAATTTTGCTATGGGAGGGGGTTGTTGAGGGTGGGGGGGAGTGTGAATAAAGGTTTGTGTAATCGTCGTGATTGGATCTGAAGCCATCCCAACCGTTATCCAGCGGGGATTTGTACCAATTTAAACCTTGGTCCCAAGATCGCACGGGTGCTGGCTTGGCACGATGGCGTCCGGGGAAAAGCCAAGACGCCAATGATGAATACACACGCAGGGAGAGAGGGAGAGAGCTAAGATGTTGACGTTCGTTTTTCTGCGGAAATCCCTGAGAAAGAAGTTAAACTATCAAACTAAATAAAAAAAATATATATGTTTTTATTTTACCAGGTAATGCCCACTGAGCTATATAGCTATGTTTCAGAAGCGGCCTGGCCACAAATGATAGCTCAACAAAGTGGCTTATCAAGTGGAAATTTATAGCAGCCGGATACTATAAACGCGTGATGTTGATTCTAAATGTGGAGGGAAAAACCGGAGGACCCGGAGAAAAAGTCCACGCGACCACGGAAACAGAAACACACAAACTCCAAATATACAGCAGGCGTCAGGGTCGGGATCGAACCCACAACCTCCTGTATACCAGACGAGGTCGTTAACATCCCACCTTACCGTTGTTTATTCTATTTCACATCTGAACACAGCATCGTGTGTAGTGACGGAGGTGTCTGGGTGGAGCGGTGGCGCAATGGTTAGCGGTGCTGCGTGCAAAATAACCCGATTGAACCGATTTTGATTCCCACAGACGACCAAACTCACGGAAGTGGCGAGTGATATCGACACTCATCCTTAGAGCCCTCCTTAAAAGCACCAACCCGCACTGACCAGCGCGGTGAAGTATGGTCAAACAACATCCATGACCCACACGGCGAGGAGGAGGCCTTCCTCAATCCTGCGGTGGATTGACAAAGTGATGTAATAGAAATGTACTACACTTGCCTGTATGTATGCTGAACTTCTTTCTCACCGTACGTAGCCAACCGTGCTCATCGGAAGTGCGGGGGAAGGGCAACAACACTAAAAAAAACCACTAAAACAGTTCTAAATAAATTCTTTTTCAAATTGTCCAGCAGTGGAGTTGCAATGCAATTCATGGCCAAGGTTATTTGTGTTACTCCGTGTGTATCTCCTTGTCTGTCTCTGTGCAACGTACTTACCAATACCAATCCCCAATATTCGCCACCAAGTGACGGCGTTTGTGCCAGGCTAGGTGCACTTTGAGGGCCACGTGGTGTGTCGAAGGCTCGGATGGCAGGAGGTCACGGGACAGACTCATCAGGTGCCATGGGTTGGCTGACTGAGATGACCGGTAGATGCACCATCAGCTGTACCCCCCACTGTGCCAACCCCTCCCCCCCCCCATTGTGCAAACCCGTTTAATTTTAGGCGCCCAGCGCTCCACTCACAACAACGTTCTTACCAGCCCCTACTGGGTATCTGCGAAACGGAGCTTTATGGCTCATCGGAGTCCCCCAGTATAAATACAAATTCTGATTCTATCTCGATGCCGTTACGTGTTTTGCTATACACCTGCCATTTGGCACCACCGATACCCGTGCAAACGAGATGTCCCATCTCAGGGGATTTTCTTTTTTCCCACGTGAAATATTGTTATGAAAATAAACTCTCAATCAACATTTTTTTTGTTTCGCATAGGCGTCTCTCGATCTCAGAATCTTCGTCCAATATCTCCACGTCCCTGTGTATCTCTCTATCTCTCGGTGGTGTCCGTAAATGTGAGCGTATCTACGTCCCTGTTTAGCTCCGTGTCCCTCCATGTCTGTCTGTGTGTGTACCTACGTGCCTCTCTGTGTATCTCTGTGTCTCTCTGGATATCTCCACATGTGTCTGTGTGTCTCTGTGTCTCTCTGTCTATTTCCGTGTCTATGTGTATCTCTGTGTCTCTGTATATCTCTGCATGTCTGTGCGTGTGTCTCTGTATATCTCCGTATCTCTCTGCGTATCTTCATGGGTCTCTGTCTATCTCCCGATGTGGTTGTGTGTGTTTATGTCTGTGTCTCTCTGTGTATCTACGCGTTCTATCTGGTGTTTTACCCGAGTCAAAACCCTGGACGCGTCTAACCCAATGCTTTTCAACAGCCATGTCCAAAAGTTCAGGGTCTTCATTCAAAGCCACGATCTCCGTGACCTCCGTGACAACATCGCTTACCTTAACCGCGACTGATGATGATGATGACATTTTTTAGTTTTGTTTAAATCATCGGGCTTCACTTTGTAAGTGGCACGCGATTGTGCTGTCCCAAACACATCAGCTTTAATCAACACGGATCTGCATCCCATCCACCCATGGGAAAAGGTCAAACAGGCGTTTGACCTTTTCACTCGGTCGACACGGGAGCATCCCCCACGCATGTCAATTAGCGCGTCGTGCAGAGCGCCCAACGTTGCCATCTTGTGGGAAAACGGAGAAGTGCGTTTAACAACGAAGTAGGCTTTCGCGACCAATATTTTATTATCCATGTATAATCGAGGGGTTTGTTTTGGGGTTAGCTCGCGTTAAATATAAAAGTGTCTTTAAACCCGCCACCACCCGACACGCCCAATGAGTAAGGTTTGTCACGTAAAGAAAATTTGCGCAATTCGTTACTAGTTCAGCACACCGGTGTGTTGGAGAGTAAACCCATTACAACATTTACAATTCGAGTAAGGTGACGTTTCGCCGGTAACAACTCTGGCTGTCGCCTGATGATGATAGTTGTAATTACTGGCGAAGCGTCGTACTAGAATTGTATTTGTTCAACGGCGAGCCAAAAGCTGCTTCTGCTGCGACGACTCGCGGAGTTCGCGCGATGAAGGTTTACACTCCTCCTTGACAAGATCACCGAGGCACTGTGTTCCTTTATTTGTCGCGAGCGCTTTGTGTGCAACGAGTGCGTGTGAGGAAGAGGAGTCCGAAAACCCTCGAGAGGGGCTCTCTCTCTCGAGAGAGAGCTCCCTACGGCGTGCGTGCGTGAGCGAGCGAGCGATGTGCTCAGAATCAGCATCTGTATTTATCCTGGAGAAATCCGATGAGCTGTGAAGCTCTTTTTATTCACAGATGTCCAATGTGATCCGCGACTAACGCAGCTATATTTTGTTGTCGCGTAATAAACAACAACAACAACAACGCAGCGAATGAAGTACACATTTGAACACATCGATGCCACTGGTAGTGTCTATTGCAGAGTTCTCGAGTAAATATCATGGACAGAGATTAATGAAAGGCCATTATTGCCGACTGGCATACAGAGAGAGATAATACGTCTGTGCAAGGCAATCATCCAGCAGTTGCTCATAACGCTGCCGCTGCTGGGGCTGATGGCAAAGCAGAGACAGAGAGAGCGCTCAGGCTGGAGATCAAATTGTGGAAACCTGTTCCTTGCACCAGGTGTGCGTAATTGAATGATTGACTGATCAACGAATGTTAAGAACGCCTATTTCTGGGCGTGCGATTCAAATCAAGCGCCCTCAGTGTCAATCTTCAGCAATGAGGAAGCTGGAGAGGCGACGACTTAAGGGTGATCCATCATCATCATCGTGGTGGTGGAGGTGAACCCCACGCGTGGAACGTTCGTGTTGTTATACTTTTCTGATCCCCAGCCGTTAGGGACAAAATTTGCCAATGAGCGCAGCCCACCATTCTCGATATCTGTCAGAAGTTGCCAGCCATCCTTTTCCTCCTATCACACGCACATCATCTCAGTGATCCCACGTTAGCGATATAATAATGACGATTATAATAATGGCAATGCCAGACTCCTTACCCCTACAGTCTGTTAAAGGCTCTAACCAAATTTTTGTATGTAATGATAATACCCCTTGTTTATCCACTAAAATATGAGTCTCAGGAGGGTGCTACTAAACCGAAAATGTGTGAGCGATACCACAGATGAGTCTGTTTGGCTTGATGTGGCAGAAATCATGCGGATAATCCGGGGACAACCCACCACGGATATGTACGAGGGAGTTACATAAGATATTATTTTGGGTTACATCTCGTAAATATAAATGTGCCGTTAAACCCACCACCACCCGAAATAGCCAATTCATCAGGTTTGTCACGTAAACAAAGCATGCCAATTCGTGACTAGTTCAGCACACCGGTGTGTTGGAGAGTAAACCCACAACATTTACATGCCTACAACACCTGGCAAGTCATGACAGTCGCCCATTCACTTTACTAATCGGGGCCGACTAGAATTAGGGCAATTTGCATCAACATTGATTCATTGGTTGGCATGGACGGCTGGCCATCTACCTGGGATAGCTATGTGCCTTCGTGACCAGATGTCATCTGATTCGGTGCAGTAAGTCTCTCTTGTTCAGGGGTCGACGTGGGAAGAAGTGAGGAGGTGTGCGCTGACAATTGTAGCTGGGAAGAAAATATGTTAAAGACTTCGGAAAAGAGCTTTAGTTTTTTTTATTCGGAATATATATTTTAAATAAAAGAAAAATAATTGCGTTCCTATTGCATGTGTCGTTCACAACCCTTTGTAATTTTCACTGCTGGGCAATGTTATCATTATAAGTGGGATATCTAAGCATGGATCGCCCTGCTGCGTCACTCAATAATTGACTCAAAATAATGCGCCGCGCGTCTTATCCATTGAAACTGACGTGCAGCACCTGTAGGAGGGCCAGCTCGTGAAATCATTTAACAGGCAAACGTTGTTTCAGCTGGGCTTGGCAGCTGTTGACACTCCCAGCCGCCTCGGTCCACCTGAACGGTATCTCGCGAGTGAACGACGTTGCACGAGAAGACGGGTTAAATCCGCAGCCCTGCACTTACCCGCTCACCTCAACTGCGTTGGCGGAAGGTTGGACTCGATAGAATGAGCGCCGGAGAATTGATCCTTTGACCTGCTCCTCCACGCGCTATTTTTTGTTAAATTCTTCTCTCAAACACGTTGGAGCTGTGCTAAGACCCAACACTTTACCCCACCACACCCGAACTGCCGGCCGACTGCGATGCACCCATTGTTGTTGTTGTTGTTTTTTTTAATCCGCTCTCTTTGGTGGCCTGCGGCGAAGGTGGATTCGAGAAAGCTTGCCGATTGTCCCAACCGTCCGCGCCGTGAGATCGAGGCCGTGAGATCGAAGCGAATCTCCGGATTGCAGGTGCGGTGTCGCGGGCCATCGCTCGATTACAGCTTCGCTCGATTACAGCTCGATTACAGCTTCGAGCGCTGCAGCACGAGACGCGTTGGCGATTGCTGCACGCGTCCCAACGCGACCGAGGTAGCGGTGGATCGAACGACGATATTCTTTCTCCGCCTGCGCGGCACGTGGGGATCAAGCATTGGCGACGATCGATCCACTGCTGGATTAAAACCTCCTCCCCCCCCGCCCTCCTCCTCCTCCTCCCCGGCGCCAGCTCTCACCAACTCCGTTACGTGAGGTAGGACACACGAAAGCTGAAGATTCCTCCCCGTGTCGACTTAACAGACGATAGTTTTGTGGCAGCGCCAGTGCCGGATTATCCTTTGTAGCAAAAGTAGCTCCACATGTAGTAGCTACTACATAATTACGTAGTAGCTACTACATAAATCCGTAGTAGCTACTACGTAATTACGTAGTAGCTGCTACACGTGTAGTAGCTAGTAGTAGTAGCTACGGGCCCCGCACTTTCAAGGGCCCCGCGCTAAACGCTTTCAAGCTATCACTTCCGGCTCAGTGATTCTGCACTTGCTCTATTACTATAGTACTATACCACCTTAAACTTTGATGAACGACTGGGTGTTTAAGGTTAGCTGTTTGTCGTATTATCTGGCTGTATAGCAAATGAAAACAATACAATTACTTTACTATGCAATTAACAAAAAAATGTGTTTTAATATTCATGTTTTTATTTAGGGCCCCTTTATAACATATGCTACAGGCCCCGCACTAGCTTAATCCGGCACTGGGCAGCACCTATGAAGATCTGCACGGTACGCCACAGTTGTTATTTACGAATGATTCGTCTGATATGTAGGATATATGATTCGTAGTGTTCGTCGTATGCGCGTCTGAATGTGGAGAGCGATGACACAGTGCTTTGAGACCTGCTCTTCGATTCCCGGCCACGGCTAACATCAGTGGCCCTTGCCTCGGTTGGCTACTCACGGTGGCGAAAGAAGTTCAACCATCTATACAAGCGGCGAGTGGTTATCACACCCTGTTTTGGGGGCTTCCCTGAGGTCAAGGCAGCCTTTTTTTGTTTCATAAATGGGCGCCTGGTGCAGTGTATAAACACCCACACTGGGAAAACACAGGCGGCCCGGATGCGGCATTGTGGCTGGGCTCGAGGCCGGTGTATCGAAGCCACAGCCGCTTCGATAATAGTCGCTCGCTGACAAGGCCTTGCCCTACCTACACCAGGGGTCGGCAACCTGCTTGGGCATGCGGCTCTTTTTAAAAGGACCGCTTCTTGACGGTTATTTATTAAGGACCACCACCGTCTTGTATTCGCATTGCATTGCGGCTCTTTAAATATTGAGTCGGGGTTTCTTTTTTTTTACCGATTTCCAAAAAACATGGCTCTCATTGTTTTATTTTGGATGCCGACCCCTTTGGCCTAATCTAACGGTTTATAAAACGAAACTTGAGATCCTATATCTTTTGATTTGTGTACAAAGCAATTCGTTTAGCCGCAGCGTAATGTAAGAAAATGGTTATTATTACATAAGAGGTAACAAATCATATATTTTAATCAGAACTCCATCCTGTCTCTCCACATGAAAACGTAAATCCGTCTGAGTCCAATGTTATTGAGCAGCCTTTATTTCAGCCACTTGTGTGATACAACGCAGTTGTCATTTATGGCCTCATGATGTTTGCGCTATGCTCCATGATACAATTGTGAATTTAATATTCGGTATACATGTTCGCCTGTGTATAAATGTTACAGATATTGAACACAATTGCATTATTGTATACACTCTATTTTACTGCGCTGCATGTTGGCTTATATAGACTCATGATTATTATAATGAGCCGTGGTTATTCCACTGCTGAATGAGAGCCGTCGCCATCTCTCAAGAGTCCTGCAAATTACGCGACCCGTTTAACAGCTTCGTCTCCGCGGTTTTAATCGCAGAGATAATAATAATTGTGGGTGCCACGGTGGCGAGAGGTTAACTGCCTCGCCTGGTATACAGGAGGCCGTGGCTTCGTTCCTGACCTGCTGTATATTTGGAGTTTGCGTGTATTTCGCCCCGTGGTCGCGTGGATTTTTCTCCGGGTCCTCCGGTTTTCCCCTCCACATTTAGAAACATTCCTTTAGAGTATCTGGCCGCTTTAAATGCACCACGTGATAAGCCACATCGTTGATTTTTGTGGCCAGGTCACTTCTGAAAAAAAAGCTATATAGCTCAACGTGCCCTACCTGGTAAAATAAAAAAAAAGTGTTTACAGTTTATAGTGTAATTTAGAAGTTGTTAAAACTTGTCATCGCTAGCGTGTTCTTTCGCCCGTTTGGCTGCCGCTCCCTGAGCAGTCTCGTCCACGCAGCGTAATCACAATCGCCATGACTTCTAATCGCGATTACGTGCCCTGCTGTCCAAACCCACTCCATCTTCTCGGCAGTCCAACATCATGCGCATTAATTTGCTCGGCGTGCGCCTCGATCAGGAGCGTAACGAGCGTGGGGCAGGCACGGGATGCCTTGCCCTACCCTCGGTGGCCAAAGCTACGAGTTGGGGGGGGGGGATGCCCTTAACAACCATCATGAGATATGTTTTCAACAACAGTGTAAAATAACAAAAAACTGATTTAAAATCAGGTTAAATACTCTCTGATTCTTTGGGTAAAGTCGGGTAGATAGACAAACTAATAAAAGAACACGACGTTTCGGTCTTAACACAAGCTTCAAATCAAGATTGAACGGGGTTAAAATTAGTTTTTGTTTTATTAACGAAATTGCTTTAATTTATGTTCCAAGTTTTATTTTAATTTAATTAGAGCAATATTGGGAGCTCCACCGAACCGCTTGACGCGACCCCTGAGCTGCTAATAATGCCGTGAACACCGCCACTGGCCCCAACCCTCGTGCTGATCTGTGTGACATTTTCAGCGTGCGTGCGTCTCTCCCTCCATCCTTCGTGAACACTTCGTGCATTTGCGAGTTAGAATTATGTCATTCGGTCATTCTGTCTGTGAATAAAAAGTAAGCGGTGCTTCGGGGGGGTAGGGCATGTCCCTCGCCAGACAGGAACGATGTCCGATATACGACGCTGGTGATGGAATGAATGGCAGTCGAAGGGAGGTTGCACGTCCGCGGAGATGGAGCGATGGGACCGAGCTCAACGAGCAGGAGTGAGAGGGAGTGTGGCATCGCAGGATCGTCAGAGAAGGAGACGATTTGGGCAAGACTTCATTCAGCATTGGATTGGCCATGGCTGACGATGATTTGCAGTAATCGCATGTTGCTACGCGTACAGTAGAAGCACGGGTGGTACCTGCTATAGCGCCGCATGCAACAGTCGGCAAGGAGGTGATGATGTTTATGGTGTCTCGCTCCAAAGTTGCACCTGCTATAGCGCCGCATGCAACAGTCGGCAAGGAGGTGATGATGGTTATGGTGTCTCGCTCCAAAGTTGCACCCTTCAGCCAACAACGCATAGATTGATGATAATGTATTTCACTCCAAAACTACACCCTTATAACCAACGACCCATCGATTATTGAGTGATTATGGTGACTTTGTCTTTCACTGCAACGTGACAATACACATTTATACACGAGCCCTTAATGCATCGATGTTGATGTATTTTACTACAATGCTGCACCCGTATATATTCCCAGCGACGCATAGATCAATCCACGATGATGATGACGACGACGACGATGATGATGACCACGGTGATGACATTACAACCTTATGCGTAAATGATGACTGCCGAAGTGTGCGCGCGTTCGTGCGTTCGTGCGTCCCGTCCAGTTCCCGTGCCACGAGAGACAAAGGGCGACTCTGCCGCTCTTGCGTCCGTCGCAGCGCAGACGCGAGCTATATATTTGTGTTGTGTGGGCACGCACTTAAAAACCGCGAAGGCGACACGACCGCAAACGAAACCCCCCCCACCGCCCCAAAGAAATGACACGTGGCGTCGTACGCACAGCTGCCCGTGGGACTATACCGCTAAAGATCTCACAGGTTTGTGTCGAGAGAGACGACGTGAGAGAGAGACGATGTGAGAGAGAGAGACGACGTGAAAGAGAGACGACGTGAAAGAGAGAGACGTGAGAGAGAGAGACGTGAGAGAGAGAGACGTGAGAGAGAGACGTGAGAGAGAGAGAGACGAGAGAGAGAGAGAGACGTGAGAGAGACGACGTGAGAGAGAGAGAGACATGAGAGAGAGAGAGACGTGAGAGAGAGAGAGAGACGTGAGAGAGAGAGAGACGACGTGAGAGAGAGACGTGAGAGAGAGAGACGTGAGAGAGAGACGTGAGAGAGAGAGAGACGAGAGAGAGAGAGACGACGTGAGAGAGAGAGAGACGTGAGAGAGAGAGACGTGAGAGAGAGAGAGACGACGTGAGAGAGGCCCCACGCAAACAGCTGGCCACCAAGGTGGCTCGCAAGAGTGCGCCGTCCACCGGCGGTGTAAAGAAGCCTCACCGTTACCGACCTGGCACGGTGGCGCTGCGTGAGAGCCGTCGTTACCAGACGTCGACGGAGCTGTTGATCCGCAAGCTGCCAGTCCAGCGCCTGGTTCGTGAGATCGCGCAGCACTTTAAGACCGATCTGCGCTTCCAGAGTGCTGCCATTGGCGCCTTGCAAGGAGGCAAGCGAGGCCTACCTGGTGGGGCTCTTTGAGGACACCAACGTGTGTGCGATTCACGCCAAGCGTGTCACCATCGTGCCCAAGGACATCCAGCTGGCACGACGCATCCGTGGCGAGCGCGCCTAAGCCTTGGCAGCATTGCACCCGCACGCACACCTTGGGTCCATGGATACAAAAAAAGTAGATTTTTAGATTTTAGCCACGTGTATTTCATAGAATAGTTGAAGTTGTACACAAATTGCTTGCTTCTTGTCGCGTTTTGTCTCGGAAATTAGTTTTTCTCCCCTTGTGCATCATGGTAAAGTTGCCTGGATTGAAGGGGATTCATGATAAGATCTTATACCATTTTTTTCCAGCGCAGCAGCATTTGTACACAGGCTCCGTGTATTTTTATAACAACTTCAGGTAAATTGAAACTTTGTACGTGGTTTGATTACATCTTTCAGTTTCTTTTCCTCCCCATCAAGCTTGTGTTGCATCTCCTATTCCTTTACCCATTACTGTGTATCTGTAGAATTTTTTTAAAGGTTGCCAATAAATATTTGTCTAAAAAAAGAGAGAGACGTGAGAGAGAGACGTGAGAGAGAGAGAGACGTGAGAGAGAGCGAGAGACGACGTGAGAGAGAGAGACGACGTGAGAGAGAGAGACGTGAGAGAGAGCGAGAGACGACGTGAGAGAGAGACGACGTGAGAGAGAGCGAGAGACGACGTGAGAGAGACGACGTGAGAGAGAGAGACGTGAGAGAGAGCGAGAGACGACGTGAGAGAGAGACGACGTGAGAGAGACGTGAGAGAGAGCGAGAGACGACGTGAGAGAGAGACGACGTGAGAGAGCGAGAGACGACGTGAGAGAGAGAGAGACGACGTGAGAAAGAGAGCGAGAGACGACGTGAGAGAGAGAGAGAGAGACGACGTGAGAGAGAGACGTGAGAGAGGGAGACGTGAGAGAGAGCGAGAGACGACGTGAGAGAGAGACGACGTGAGAGAGCGAGAGAGAGCCAAATGGAGTAGGAAGAGAGGGGGCAGAGAGAGAGGGGGCAGAGAGGGGGGTAGAGAGAGAGGGAAGGGGTAAGGAGAGCAAAAAAAATGTGTTGGGTCTTTCATTTAAAAGGGGGGGGGGGGTTACATAAAGCAAAGCATAAAAAAACAAAAAAACCCGAAATGATGAACGGAGCAAAGTGCCGCCTACACCGAGCATCTTCTTGTCTCCTCTGATCGTAAAAAAGAGAGAGAGAGAACGGCGGGAGGGGGGGGTACGCAGCGATGGGACAGCCCCGTGCGTTGCACGCGTTGCGGCCAGGGATGAAGATCACCCGTGTAGCCTGTAACATTAGACTGTTGGGGCAGGTGCTGTTAGCGAGCACCTGGATGAAGGCCTAGTGGCGATGTTTATACACTGCACCAGGTACACATTTGAGGCTGAGTCGACCTAGCTAGGGGTGGTCCAGGACCGGTTCAGATAATCGTCGCCGGTGTTGGCCGCGAGCGGGAATCGAACACCGGGTCGCCAGGTTCGTAGTGCACTAACCGCTACACCACCGCTCCCAGTGTGTCTAGGGATGGAGACACACACAGACACACACCGCGCCTACTTCCCCGATGACTGTCGCTTTGATGGAGCCACTGCCAACACGACCGCTATCGCTTCGTCCCAGTGGCTCGAGCCTCTGGCTCTCTCCTCGCTCTTCTCCAGCACTCGCGCAGCGCGATGTGGCACGGCTAATCACCCGTGTGCCATCTCGACAGCTACAGCTCCGTACGGTGCGAAGGAAGTTCTACATGCATAAACTTCAAACTCTGCCGCCAAACACATCGAGATCAGCCATGGCCAATGCACTGCTAGGTGAGGGCCTTCTCAAAACCGCCTCCATTTTTCACAACGTATGCTAGGTAAAAACTTGATTTGGAGCTTTCGTGACTGCTGGAATGACTCTTTGGTTCGTTCGGTAAAGTTACGTAGAAAGAAAAGAATAATTAAATAATAGCATACAACTTTTCGATTGCAACACAAGCAATCATCATCGGGTACAAATGAAAGAGAAAACAAGCCTAGTAAACTTAGAAATACAATGCAATACAACACAGAGAGTCGGCAAACATAACAGTCAACACCCTACCTGGTTGATTGACGTTCTTCCAAAGATTGCGAAATTTGAGAGAGAGACAAAACACAGACACGGAGACACACAGACAGACACATAAGAAGAGAGAGAGAGATAACACAGAGACACACAGAGAGAGAAACACACACAGGCACACAGATCAACAGAGAGTATGCCAGGAAGCCATTCCCCTTGGCACCTGCACGCTAACTGATTTCATCATATCGCTCCGTTTCTCCCGGTGCACGCATTCTCGGAAACGTTACACCCAGGGCTGCTGGCAGTCCGTTATTATATATATCATCATCATCGGCCACCATCCCTTCGAGCGGCGTATAGCCAGGGAGTATTTTCTCACTTTATATTTTCCGGAACGCTTCTCGGCTGGCTTAGAGCAGCGATCATCGGCGCAAGCACTCCCACTGGAGAACCCACGGTACGGTAATCCTATCCGTGCTAATTTTATGTTATGTTGTGCTCAACATTCCTGTCATCCCGACGAACAGATTTATTAATATTAGACGGGACAGAATATCGCAATATGGATGTGGCAGGGTTCAAAATAAATCCTGGAACAGTGTTCTGGACTTCTCCGGATGAAATTGCTCACTGAATATCACCCCTGTGATCCTCCTCTGTATAGCTTCCTCTTCAAAAATCCTACCGCTAACCCACAGCAGTCTTCTTCGTCCCGCGACAGTCAGCCCATGATGCCGTCTCTACAGCCACTTGCCGAACGAACGTGCGCGCGTGTTGATCAGAGGGGCCGAGAGGTGAAGGGATGGTGGTCGTGGGGGCGAAGCGACGGCTTGTTTGTTGCGCATTGATGCGAGGGAAAAGGGAGAGACTGAGAGGTGGGGCACACGCCACAGAGACACAGACAAAGATCCCCCGTATAGCCTGTAATAGACTGTTGGGGCAAGGACTGTTAGCGAGCACCTATAAAGGCCGGCACGGTACACGAGGAGGCGGGTGGCCAGCAAGCAAGCCTGGCCGCCTTTGTCTCCCCAGTGGCGATGTTTACGTAGCGCACCAGGTACTCATTTGAAGCTGAGACGACCTAGGAGAGGCCCAGGACCGGTTCAGATACTCGCCATCATTGGTGGTGGCCGTGAGCGGGAATCGAACTTGGCTCCCCGGGTTCGTAGCGCAGCGCGCTGACCGCTATAGACGCGCGCGCGCGCGCGCACGCAGTCCCATGCATTTAATGCGCACACATTCCCTCGTTTCCAGGCCGCGTATAAATTCGCGAACGAGTGTTAAGTGGATGTGCCCAACGCCGTCCGCTATTGTGCGCGGAGCGTAAGCTACGTGCCCCCACGCTCTCTCGCTCGCTCGCTCTCTCTCTCTCTGGCTCTCGCTGGCTCTCCTACCGGCCACGCCATCCTTAGCCGAGACCATTGCCACAATCCCAGCTCCAACCCCCCCCCTACCACCCCCCCCCCTCCACCCTCCCCTAAAGCCAAACCCCTCCAGCCCCGTCCGCAGATCGCGGCGACACGAGACCCACCCGGAGCCACCGCTGCTACCACCGCCGCTGCCGCTGTCAAAATGCGCACGGACATCCTCCTGCGGGTTGACTGTCAGATGTGTCCGCGCATCGGACACTAAATATATCGTGAGAACATTTCTCTACCGGCACGCACACACACACACACGTACGTACATACACGTGTGTGTGTGTGTACGTGTGCGGTTGGTGGGTTGGTGGTGGGGGGGGGTCATAGTTCGTGCTGCGCGGCGCCGTCGTCCGTATCTGCGTAAAGCCGATTTGGAGTCCCGGCTCTGGATTTACGCGTGAGGAAGGGGATGGATGGCCAAGGATCGGATCTGCGCGCGCTGCGGTGAGTAAAGCTGAATCGTGGTAGCGCTCGCATTCATACAGCCAGCCGGCGTAAGGAGGGTAGCGTGTGCGTCTCTCTGTGCGTGCGTGTGTCTCTGTGCACGTATGTATCTGCTTGTCTCACTCTGTCTCGTCTCTTTGTGCGTGTGTGTATCTGTCTCTCTCGCTCTGCGTGTGTGTCTGTCTGTCTCTGTGCGCACGTCTCGCTCTCTCTCTGCGTCTCTCTGTGCGCGTGCTTGTGTCTCTCTGTGTACTCGTTTTTGGATGGGTGTCTCTATCTTTGCGCGCGGGTGTGTGTGTGTCTCCCTTCGTGATTATGTGTGCATGTGTGTCTGTGCACGTGTGTGTCTCTCTCTGGGCGTTGATCTCGCTGTCCCTCTGTGTGTCTCTCTGTGCCTCTCGATCTATCTCTGTACACATGTATCTCGCGATCTCCCTTCTCTCTCTCTTGCTCTCTACATGCGCGCGCTCGCATCTCTCTACGTATAAGTGTCTCTCTGTGTGTGCCCGTGCGCGTGTAGCTGGGTGCATGTCACTGTCTCTCTCTGTGTGCCCGTGCGGGCGTAGCTGGGTGCATGTCACTGTCTCTCTCTGTGTGTGCCTGTGCGCGTGTAGCTGGGTGCGTGTCACTGTCTCTCTCTGAGCGCACGCGTCTCTCTCTCTCTCTCTCTGTGTCTAAGCGCACGCGTTTGTCTATGCGCGTGTCTGTCTGTCTGTCTCTCATTGTGCTCGCTTGTGTGTGTCCCTCTGTCTTTCTGTGCTAAAGTGTGTACGCGTGTGCGTGTCGCTCTGGGGAGCGGACGTGTAGCGTTTAGCGCGCTACGCTGTGCTCCAAACCCGGCGACCCGAGTGACGATTATCTGAACCGGTCCGCGGCCTCCCCCTAGGTCGACTCAGCTTCAAATGAGTACCTGGTGCGATGTGTAAACATCGCTACTGGGGAGACAAAGGCGGCCGGGCGTGGTGCTGGCCACCCACCCCTTCGTGTACCGTGCCGGCCTTCATAGGTACTCGATAACAGCACTTGCCCCAACGGTCTGTCAAGGCTATAGGGGGATCTTCGTCTTTGTCTGTTGCGTGGAGCGGTGGTGTAGCGGTAAGCGCGTTGCGCTATGAACCTGGTTTCCTGGTTCGATTCCCGCTCACGGCCAACACCGGTGACGATTATCTAAACCGGTCTTGGGCCTCCCCCAAGACACCTTCGCCTCAAATGAGTACCTGGTGCGGTGTGTAAACATCGCCACTGAGGAGACAAAGGCGGTCGGGCGTGGTTGCTTGGTCACCCACCCGCTCATGTACCGTTCCGGCCTTCAAATGTGCTCGCAAACAGCACTTGACCCCAACAGTCTGCTAAGGATATAATGTAGGACCTGAGTCTTTGTGTCACTCGCTGTGTTACTCGCTGTGTTACTCGCTGTGTCACTCTCTGCGCTAGCTTGTGTTGTGCCTCTGTCCCCCCCCCCCCCACCCCCGTGTCCGCGTGAATCCAGCGCGATTGTGCACGAAGCGTTGGATGCTTAACATAATCTGTCGTCGAAATAATGAGGCCGACGGGCATTCTTTATCCTTGCAAAGCACAGGGCGCGCGGCATGTTTTAGTTTAGTTTCTTTAAAGCGAGAGTACGCGTGCACGCGTTCATTGGCAAGGATACCACCGAGAACACGAAGACGGGAACGTCATAGTATCCGTCTGGAGACGCCGTGCGTCTTTCCTCGGGAGCGGTGACATGAATAATATATCACGTGTTTGTTTCAATTATTCATACTATTATTGTCATGTTATGCACTTCTCTGCATGGAGCGGTGGCGCGGCGGTTAGCGCGCCCGCCGCTTCGACCGCGAAGCCGGCGGCGCGAGTTTCGTTCCCCGAGTGACATTCGGGTCCCCGAGTCGCACGCCGCCGCCGCCTCTCGCGATCCTGCCGCGTGAATGATATAATCCACCGATCGCCTGCACGTAGACGTGATTTAAAGCGACACCCATCGATATCCATTCATCCGTACATCGATATCCATCTCCTTCGTTGACGTCCTCTCGTTGACGCGTTCCATCCCTTGGCTGCCATTCCATTATTACTCTCGCCCATCCGTTATCATCATCATCATCACAATCATCATACCTTAGAGCGGCACGTCGTGCCCAAGCCACACTCGCTGTTCTTTACATTTTGAATGATGTCATTTACCCCTGCTATGTATGTCCTCCAATCCAAATGTGCTCCCCTCTGTCTGCGACCGCGTCATTGCCGTGTCTACCAGAACGCTTGCGGTAGACTGTGCGAGGCATCTCGTGATGTTAATTGCATGCGATCGAATGCCTTAGAGTTCGCTGCCCGTTAGTAGCCCTAAGTCCCGTGCCGTGATGAATGTTCCGTGAATATAAAGCCAAGATTGAACGGGAGCTCGGAGTGAGAATAGCGGGAGCGATTGGAGCGGATATACCCCGAGAATGCGTGCAGCTCTTTCAGTCAATCCACTGCTGGATGAAGACCTCGATCGCCATGCCGTTCTGGGTCGTGGAGGGTTTTCTTGCGCCATACTTCACCACGCTGGTCAACGCGGTTCGGTGTCGTCGCACTAGAATCAATTAACTAACACCACATTGGCCATTTGTTTATATACGTTTAGAGCGACGAGCCGATGCAAACCATCTGCTCAAGAGCTCCGCGCGTAACAGTGGATTTGCGCGTCACGTGTGTGTCTATGTGGGGGGGTGGGGGGGGGGGGCCTCCCCGAGGTCAACTCAGCCTCAAAGTGAGTACTCTACCTGGGGCGGTGTGTCAACGCCAACGCTGGGGACACAAATGCGGCCGTGCGTGTGGCTGGCCACGCTACCTTACTCGTTGCGTCGCGATGGCCTTAATAGGTGCTCACTAACTGAGCTTTGCCCCTGGGTTAGCTCAGCCTTAAATGAGTATGCCTTGAACGGCGTGTAAACATCAGTGCTGCGGGGAGAGAGAGAGCGTGTTGCAAGCCACGCCACTTCGTGCCGCCCTTGATAGATGCCCACTCTAAGCACTTGCCCCAACAGTCTATTCAATGTTATACGGGGGGGGGGGGGGTTTCAATACGGCATACCAATGATGACCTGCGTTTATTCACGAAACTGGAGTCTCAAGAGCTTTCTAAGGAGGGTCCTGCTACAATTGGCACGTGTTGGCCACAGCGCCACAAAATGAGCAGTGCCCGGAGAAATTCCAGCGCGCATTCGAGGATAACTTTGGAAGCTCCGCACAGATGGATCCAATAAATATATATCCCCACATAGAGTAGTAATCATCAGCCAGGGGGTCAATCCACTGCTGGATGAAGGCCCTCTCAAAAAGCCGCCGATACCCTGGACGATCCTGCGATGTCATTTTAGTGATCCAACCAACCTAAGGCACACGGCAAAGAAAACAAAGCCCCTCCACTATTTTCATTCCAAATCCATCGCTCCGTCTCCCTCGCGTCCAGTTCTTTTAATCGCCGGCGTTTCCAAACGTTGTTTTTTTTCCCTTCATCCCCCCCCCCCCCCTTCCCTCGTTCTAATTTCACACTCAAGCAGGAACTACCGGCCCGCTCGCTCTTGGCCAGGCGGGTGGTGAGGGCGAGGTGGATTTACACGGTCCGCGTGCGGCCTGGGATGGAGATAACGGCTCCTGTGAATCAACAGAAGCGGCCGTGCGTGCTTTTTGATAAGCAATAAGAAATTCGCGGAAGTTCCCCGCAAGATGTTTTTTTTGTATCGTCGTCGACCTCTTCTTTAGTCTGTCCTTTTTGTAAGCAATGTCGCGGGCACGAGGATCTATTTTGTTTCTTTTTTTACATCTTCCAGGGCACAGCTGGGCGCGCCTGTGGGATGCGTTACCGTCTCAGATACTTGTTCGGTGGAGGATTCATTATAAATAACGCGATTGCGATGGGGGGGACGGGGGTTTGCGAACTCAACAAACGGCGTGGCGTCTGGTGGAGCTTCCCCGTCCACAGCAGCCTTACAATACAAACGAACCGTGTTTTTTTTTTGACACGGGGTTCCAAATGTACGCCTACCAAGTCGAACACACTGCTGTCGTAGTAGCAGCAGGAGTAGTAAACACACCTTTTGCATGCCTGTGGCAGTCACGTGGATTGTTTTATTGTTTGTTTGTGACCATACTTCACCACGCGCGTTAACAACAATAAACGGAAGGGGAGGGGGAAGGGGAGTTGGTTGAGGCCATCACTCGCCACTGAATCGGACTCTGGTTGTCGGGTTCGCATCACTATCATTGGGTGTTTATATACTGTCTATATAGACGACTACATGTGCTAATGCACGGTTGTAGATAACCCGAAGAGATTGTGTGGTGGTGGTGGGGGTTTATTATTGAAAACGTTGTTTGACCGTTTCAGATTTTATAGCCAGGCGACCTAAAGACCAAAATGCGTTTGTGTGTTGTTGTTGTGCTGAGTGCGATCCATTTGAAGATACCCCACCGATTTCTAGTGGACGCATGATATGCTTTTCTCGGCAACCTATTTGGATACTGTGCTTGTGAAAGCCATGGGATCACATCTTACAGAGGAGAGAGTTAAGCGATTGAATAGATGGTGGGACTCGTGTAGAGAGGAGGCTTTGAAATAAGATGTGTTTTCTCTCTATATATACAGTACTGTAATTTATCCTTATTTATTAGGGTGTCTATAAATGGGTCACTTTGTTTTAACTGATTCCGCTTTTATAATGGTTGGTGTTCTTGCCACAAACAACATCAGGGTATCCAGCAAAAAAAATATTTCGAAAAAGCCAGATTCTGCTGATGAGACCCAGAAGGTCGAAACCAGTCCAGAGTTTTCTTGCTTAAAACATACCGCTTCATTAATAGCGATCTGTAAAGCGCGAATGACTAAACCCTACACATTCACCATTATCCTCAGCATCACTATGAACATGCTGATCATCGGTGAGGATGGCAGATGTATGTTCCATTTCCGCTCACGGCCAACGCCAGTGGCGATTATCTGAATCGGTCCTGGAAATCTTCTAGGTCGACTCAGCGTTAAAATGAGAACCTGGTGCGACGTGTAAACATCAGCAATGGAGAGACAAAGACGGCCGGTCGTAGCGCAAGCAACACCAGCCCCGCGTGTGCCGTTCCGGCCTTCATAGGCGCTCGCAAACAGCACTTGCCCCAAACAGTCCATTGAGTCTAGGTATGTAAAGGATTCCCTAATGGTCGGCTATCGTACATTTATTAAAGAGCCGTAATTATGCCGTGCATGTGTTTTGAACTGCGTGATTGACTGTCGGCACTAAAGATGAAGTGTTTGTCCCCCCCCCCCCCAAAAAAAAAGCGCAGAAAAGATCGAGTGATCTGCAACAGCCCGTAGCAGAATCGACAACCACGCTCAAAATACACCTGGAGACTCTTACATCTCAATCAGTGGCGCAGTAACTGCACCGTCAGCTCAGGGCGTGCGCCAATCGGTCACGTGGGGCTCCCAATATTGCTCTAATCAAAATTAAAAGAACATCAATGTAAGTATTTTCATTAAATAAACTAATTTGAAACCGCGTTAAAAAAAAAATTCGTTGTTTTACGCTGTTGTTTCAAACACATCTCGTGGCGGTTGTCAAGAGGGCCCCAACTGGTAGCTTTGACCACCATGGGGGGGGGAGGGTTGGCGGGGCAAGGCACTCCATGCCCCCCTACGCTCGTTGCGCTACCGGCCGGCACTCTGTGTCGCGCGTGGAGTCACGTGATGACATCTTTCCACGCTTGCACGCGCGTGTGCGCGTGTGCGCGAGTGTGTATGTGTGTGTGCACAGCAGGATCAGCCTACGCGTATACTTGGTTCATTCAAACTGCTGTCTGTAATTCTTCAATAATGGATGGTGTGTTGTGCTCCCGTTGGTGCGATGGTTCGTCGACAAGACCTGCAAATCCGGAGTTTCGCCGGTTCGATCTCTCGCTCTGGCAGTTGAAAGAAGATTCGTGAACCCCCCCCCCTCTCCCCTTCCGTGTGTGGTGCGGTAAAATATGGATATTCCGACCTCTTACAAAACGCTTGTCCACGGCGTGAAAGAGAATAGGCGAAAATAACCAACGGAGCAGCGTTCTTCCCTAGTCTTTCAGATGGAGGGGGCATTTTCGCCGATAAGACATCATCGGTGCGAGGGCCGCCACACATTTGAAACCATTGGGGGTTTGACAGCGGCACGATGGTGATGATGATGATGGGTGGTGTTTTCACTCTGTGTGAATTGTTGGGGGGGGGGGGGTCCGCACCTGAGGGAGTCGCACTAAAGGCCACCAGGGGCAGCCAGTGGCCCCCGCGGGGCCTTGCAATAAAGAGAACTGATATGGAGGGTCTCTCTAGCGGAGGCCCTTCCGTCAATTGTGGTGTGAGAGAACAGTCGCAGGGCTGCGCTTCTACCTTTGCGTTTAAAGCAATGACAAACATCCCGTATCATAATGCTCGTCAGCCGTGTGCGCAAATACAACCCCCCCCCCCCCTTGCGAATTGGAGTCAATACAATGGTTGAATGTGTTGATTTAATTAGCCTCTCCCACGTTATACTGCAAATTGTACTCAAGGGTGACCTGTCATTATGGGGAAAGGAGAAATGTCATAATAGTGCTCGTAAGCTGTGTGCGCAAATACAATCTCCCTTTGCGAAATGGAGGTAATACAGTGGTTGAATGTATACATATTCACCTCGCCTCTCCGACATTGTATCGCAAATTATACTTATGCGGATGACCTGCCATTATGGGGAAGGATAAATGTCAAATTAACCATCGTAGAGTTGTGCACTGGCCGTGTGTTCGAGGGCCGGTCTCGTGAAAGGCAAAGGTCCTGCATCACAGAGATGCATCCGAGAGCCTATTTAATGACCGCATTCTGCCGAGTATTAGATGCTCAAAGAAACTAACAAAAACAAATCAGCGCATCCTGCGTTATCCCGATGTATGTAAAAGGTGAAGTTTCAGGCTATGTCGCTTTTTCATAGCACGTAAATAGAGAGGCCAGAGAAGTAGGCTGGATAATGAGATACTCAAGGAAAGTACTGCAAGACGCAATCCGAATTACACCTTGCACCACGCTGTGAATAAAGTCACAAACCAACCGGATTACAAGACGCACCTGCAAATGTTACTTTAAAACGCAGGACGAAGTGGTGGGGCGGTGGGGGGGGGTTACTTGAGTTACAGGTGGAGGGGTTACCAGCCCCTCGCACCCGTCCAGAGCCCCCTTTGGCCGCCGTGGTGGCAAACAAATGCAACGAGGGGAATGGCCAATCGACAATTGGTCTTCCCCTCGTGGCGCTGCTCACCACAGCGTTACCGCCCGGCACCACCAAGGAGGTAGGGAGGTTGTTTTGCCCGGGGTGGGGGGGGGGGGTGCGTCTTATAATCCGGAAAATACGGTATCAGAGAAGAGCTGCTGTTGCCCCTTTTCTAATGAGCAAGAGGCGACAGCAGCAGCAGCAGCATCAGCCACGGGTCCCCTGCAATGCTGAACTGAACCGCCTCTAGGCGCTGACGACCGACGCGGGCGCAGTGGCGTAACGAGCGTGGGGGGGGTGGGGGAGCAAGGGGGGTGCCTTGCCCCCCCCCCCCCCACCACCACCCTGGTGGCCAAAGATACGAGTTGGGAACCCCGCATTGACAACCACTGTGAGATATCTTTTCAACAACGGAGTCAAAGAGCAAAAAAAAGGTATGTGAATGACTCTTGAGCTGAAAGCTTTCGCGACTGCAGGAATGGTATTTTCTTGTTATTTTCTTTGAATCTATCTACGTGACTTTACCGACAGACCCAAAGAATATGTGCATGATGTGATCAGGCAAGTGGAGCCACTATATATATAGCCTAGGTGCGACAATTCGAGACAAATCAACTATTACGGCCCCTACCTGGCCGATGTCTGCACCTCCTGAGCTGATAATGTCATCACTACGCCACTGCACGGGTGTGAAGTCAGTCGGATGAGTCTCCCTGTTGACACCACAGCAGCAGCAGCAACAACAACAACAGCCGACATTCGCCACTAAGTTGCGTTGACGTCTCCACGGCGCCTGTGCAAGGCAAGGTCCACTTTGAGGCCACGTGATGTGTCGAATGGCTCGCTGACAACAGGCCACGGGAACAGACCCAGGTGCCCAGATGGTCGAGATGAATTGCAGATGCACACCACTACAACAAAGGCAGCAAAGATCCCCCGTGTAGCCTCAACAGACTGCCGGGACAAGTGCGGTTAGCAAGTAGCACTTAAATTTTGATTTAAAGCTTTCGTGACTGCAGTAATTAATATTCTTAGCTCTTTTGGTAAAGTCACGTTGAAGGGAAACAATAAAATAATAAAATATATATGAAACAACAACAAAAATTATCACGACGTTTCGACCATGACACAAACGGTCGTCATCAGGTGTGAAAAAACCAACATAACTTACCATATTTCACACCTGATGACGACCGTTTGTGTTGTGGTCGAAACGTCGTGAGAATTTTTTGTATTGTTTGATATATATTTTATTATTTCATTGTTTCCCTTCAACGTGACTTTACCGAAAGAGCTAAGAATATGAAGTAGCACTTAATGAAGGCCGGCACGGCACACAAAGCGGGTGGGTGGCCAACACCACGCCCGGCCACCTTTGTCTCCCGAGTGGTCGACGTTTACAACACCGCAACGGGTCCTCATTTGAGGCCGAGTCGTCCGAGGTTGACCGACTCGTATGACCGTCAGCAACGAGCGGAGTAGCACACACGTGCCGCATTGTGCTCGAGGCAGAACACGAAAATCGCACCTCTACAGCGAACAGCGACCGCAATTTTCCTGCTGATGTTTTGTTGTTGTTGTTTTAATCGCTATCGACGTCCGTGTCGGCGTTTAACACGGCGAATGGTTGTGATCATTATTTCGTGGCGTCTGTTATGAGTGAGTGTGTGTGCGTGCGTGCGTGCGAAAGATTGCGAGCGGTGGGTGCAGCGGTTAGCGCACTGCACTAAGAAACCCGGCGGCCTCGGTTCGATTTATCGTCAGAAGCGGTCCGAGGTCGACTCAGACTTAAAAAAAAAACTAATTATTTTCAGGTGCGATGTGTAGACGTCGGCACTTGGGAGAAACAAAGGCGGTCGTGTGCGGTGACAATCGCACCACCTGCGTGAGTGGTGAGCCGTGTCAGCTTGTCATAGTTGCTGCTCGCTTAGGGCACTTGCCCCAACAAGCCCATGGAGACTACTCGGGAGAGCTTTGTCTTTATTTGAAAATCTGAAATCGGAAGAAGAAAAAATGAACCCCTGAAACTCATCCCATATTGAGCTTGGATTAGAACAGCGTGTGAGTGTGTGCTGTGGCACCTGAGTCAAGAGTACATCATCCGCTCAACTGCAAGGCAGTGAAGTGCACTAGTGGGCAAAGAGTCCACAGAGAGAGAGAGCCTCGGGCTGACATTATTGCGCAGTTGGGTGCATTGATGTTAAGGGCTTGAATTGCTTTTTAATTTAGGTTCCGTGAAAACAAACGCTTTGTGTTAATGGAACCGTGTGCGGCAACCGCCTCAGCTGCCCTAACGTTTTCCAGACGGGCGGCCACTGCTTCATAAGTGGCCACCAGTGTTTCACCACTGGGTTGTATGTTTATTTAACGCCACTGCTGAACACGAGCCCCCAAACGCCCGACGTGTCGAGCGGCCAGCAACAAGCAGCACTAATCAATAGCATCCAAATTTTGACTTGAAACTTTCGTGACTGCAGGAATTCATATTCTATTCTCTGGTTCTTTCGGTGATGTTACGTAGATAGAAAAAAATACAATAAAAGTACAGTGAATACAAATATCACGACATTTCGATTGTGTTGCGAACGAAACGTCGTGATATATTTATTCACTTTATTATTTTTTTCTTTCTATCGTGGACCGGTGCTTGAACCAGCGGCGTGTATAACGTGGTTTGGCAAGGGCACTGGGGCAAGTAATTTTTAAATGGGCACTCCCCCCCCCCCCCCTTCCATCTTCGTAGCCAAGATGCGAGGGCTCTTCCTGCCGGGTGGGCGCTTGGTGCCATTGGAATGGCTGCACACTCGATTGCTATGCCACTGGGAAAGGGTCCCATAGATATGAACATTGTGAATCGAGAACATCACTTACCATATTGCTTTTTTACTGCTACTACTACTACATCCTGCCTTCTAACGTGCTTCTCATATCGCTAAAATGCATCATAAATACGGCGTGCGTGTAAAATATATCAGCCTGCTATTCACATATTAAAAGGTGTCCCTTTTAAAAATGTGCATGAATAGGAGGGATTATGAGTATGTTTAGCGCAGCAGGATGGTGACATCGCTCACGGAATCGTGTTTACTAATTTTTTTCACATCGTATGGCTCCCAACAACGGTGACATTTTTTTTTTCACTTCTGGATTCTGCATCATAAACGTTAATAAATAATAAGCAACATTGTTAGGACTCATAGAATGACTCAACACGAAGCATACAATCGCTAATAACTATCAGTAAATAATATTGTCACCATCAATTAATCATCGTCATACTCATTAAGTCATCATCATCATAAATTATCATCCCAAATTTTTATTCATCGTTATAAATCATCATTCAACCAATCATCACGATTCTCATCAATACATCATCAATCAATCATCAAGATTATCATCATCCTCTCATTATACTCATCATATTGATCGAACTAAATAATTAATCGTCATCATTATTCAATCGTCAATCACCACCATGAATAGTTCAAGTTTCAAATTTATTTTCTTTAACCAGGTGAGAATTCAATACACCAGGATAAGCCTCATTTGCAAGAGTGACCTTTTCGTGTAAATAATCCCGTATAGGGGAAGTGGACGGTTGGCCGTGGCACGCGTTTCTATCCCGTCTACTCGATTCATCCACTGAGGCAGCGTTCTCAGTGTTGGGCTCCTTGTAAGAGTTGAGCGAGTGTGTGTGTGTGTATGTATTACGTTGAACTTCTATCGCACCGTACGTCGCCTACCGCGCGAATCGGAGGTGCGTGGGGGGAGGACAACCAACTGAACGCAAAGATCAGTTCTAAAGAAATGAGTTTTCAATCCAGATTATTTAAAAGTGCATAGCTTCCAGTGCCTTCCTAATATCGGAAGGAAGAGCGTTCCAGACGGCTGCAAAAGCGCATCTGAAAGCGCCGCGTGATGCGGTGACCACCAACTTTGCTCGATGGCGAGCAAGCAAAACCTGCTGCTGCTGCTGCTGCTGCGAGGATGAGCAGAGTTCGCATGATGGAGCCAGTTCGCCGTGCCTAAGAGTGGACGTTCGTCCGACTCCACCGCCTGCCAATCGCACATTTAATCACGCCATCGAGAGCCAGGCCGTTGTTCAGAACAGCAGCGCGGTTGAAAGAAAAAAAACCCGGATTAGCTCACTTGTCTTCTTGAAATTAAAACGGCACTTAAAGGCCAACGCCGCACCTGCCTTAATATGGGACATTTGCTAAGGGACCACGCGACAGGGGGGCATGTTAGCAGTGACACCACTGGCTGAGTTTCAGCTCCATTGGATGTTGTAATATTACGCCACGAGCGACATCTCATTTTAGCCACATGTAAGGATTTAAACAAAACAAAAAAAATCCCAATTTTATTCAGATTCTTTTGGTGTAACGGTTAGGACGCCTCGGTCCAACCATCAGTATAAATTAATAATAAATTGGTACATCACAATTGCTCGGTGGAAATTTTGCTTTGATTCTCAGAGCTGACATTTATCCAAATTAAGTGGAACCCCAAGAAACACTGAATGTTATGGGGGGTTTCTATATTACGTGCGGCCATTAGTAGACCAGGCCGCTAGTCCATCAGCTCGCCGCACTTAAGAATCCAGTTTACTCACAAGCTGTTCATAAACACCGCCGGCTCCCCTCTCTGACTGCTCGGCTGCCTCGTCGAGGATGAACCTTGGAAATGACACAGAAATGCTGACATTAAACTAAACTATTTTTTTTAATTTTATTTTACCAGGTAAGGCCCACTTGAGCCACATAGGTCTTTTTCAGAATCGACTTGGCTATCACAAATGATAGCTCAACGAAAGTGGCTTCTCATCACGTGGAAATGTATCGCAGCCAAATACTCTAAAGGCGTGATGTTGATTCTAAACGTGGAAGGAAGGACCGGAGGACCCGGAGAAAAGTCCCCACGACTACGGAAATAGAGAGAGACATGCAAACTCCAAATATACAGCAGGCGTTAGGGGTCGGGATTGAACCCACGGATTCCTGTATACCAGGCAAGGTTGTTAACATCTCACCACCGGGAGTGTCTCACCTCTTTCCTCGTGCGCACAGGGTTACGAGTGCTCCTCTCCGGGCACACGCCGCACTCGCCTTGATTCGGAAGATGCTGCCTTCCCCCATTGCCAGATGAAGCTAGTGCGGGGCCTGTAGCATATGTTATAACGGGGCCATAAAAAATATATTAAAACACAAATGTTTAACTTGCATAGTAAAGTTATTGTATTTTTTCAATTGCTATACAGCTAGATAATACGACAAATCGCTAACGTTAAACACCCAGTCGTTCATCAAAGTTGAAGGCAGTATAGTACTATAGTAATAGAGCAAGTGCAGAATCACTGCACCGCAATTGATATCTTGAAAGCATTTAGCGCGGGGCCCTTGAAAGTGCGGGGCCCGTAACAACATATGTAGCTACTTTTTCTACGAGGATAATCCGAAACTGCCTCCCCCCCCCCCCCCCCCCACAATATCCGAACGAAGTCTCGTGTCTCCTGTTAATGGGCCCGTCTGTGGCTGCTGCCGACAGGAGTGCAGGAGGAGGGTGACGGCGTGGCCGATGGAACGGAATGCGTGAAAAGTCGGCACGGTTTATTTTTGCTGAAGCAGCGTGCTCCGGCGTGTGTGTGCCCCGACTCCGGGCGCCTTGTTTACACGGCTCTTTTGGCACATCAGACGGCCACCGCGCCCGTACATCGAAGGCGAATCGCTGTCACTTGCAGGAAAACAATCTGGGAGCTGGGAAATAAATGGATGCATTTTCCACTATTTTTGTAGGGAAACGTGGAGCGTTTTGAAGGTCTGTGCAGTAGCGCGTTTGATAAATCGGTGGGCCAGCGCTGCGTTTGTTTGTTGCTCTCAGTTGTGGCTTTGTGGGGTCTCAGGCAGCAGCGACTAAACAGTGTCTCTTAAACCTCTTTTTTTTCTACTGCCGAACCAGCCCGGCACGGCTCAGGAGGTGCCTGGTCGTCTTTCAGTGCCCAGTTGTTCAGTGCCCGGTCGTTTTTCAGCGGCAGAAGTCGAGTACTGCCACTGACGTCTCACGCAATGAACTGGTGAAGGCGGCGCGTGTGGATGACGCCGTGGAGGTCGTGTCCTCACGATCTCCTGGCTGAAATCGCACGTTGACCTCTGCACCCCCCCACCCACCCCACCCACCCACCACCACCCCCACGAGCCACGTTGAGACGTCTTGTGACGCCAGCGTATATCACAGTTTGGTTTCCGGCTCAGCTGACCAACAAGCCACAGTGATTTGGGCCGGATGTGCCCGTGGAAAAAGATCGTCTTTGTGTCTTCCACCATTCCATCTCAAAACGTATCTCCAAGCACGAGAAGACACGGGGTTAGCGGAGAGGTTGTAGGTTGTGCCCTCTCATTTGTTTTAATGCCCGCCCCCCCCCCTCCAGCTATCTGACAAGCCCTCCCCCCAACCGCATGGATATTTTCCACCCTTAAACAATATCACACGTGTCCCTGCACGTCTGACTTCAGGCGTTCTTTTCCAGCCCTTGAAGCCGTGACCTCTGGGACTCGTGACAAGTCCTTTCTACATTCGCCGATGGTTTTTTTTTGTTTCTTCCATTCAGGTTGTACCGCTACGCGTTGTGTCCGCCACGATGCCCGACGTTCCGCTGTACGTTCTTGGGAGCTTCTTGAGGAACAGAACGAACGTCGTTGGGCCGAACAACACGTGGCGGGAATGACCCAAAAACGCCACCAGAGAGCTGCCGAGGCTGACCGCGTCCTTGCCATCGCGTGCCGTGGCCTTCTGTGTTCCGACAGCAATCCGTGTTTAATAATCTGTGAGGAGATGACTTGCTCGCAGTATTTTCACTGTGAATCTCAAATTCATGTTATACATAGAGTAATCGTAATACATAATCTCCTTTTGTTTGCCCGAGCGAACCTCATTGAATTACAAGACTTCTTTTTTTCTGAAGAGGTGTCCTGCATTTGGGTGTTCTGACGTATCTGTTCGTGAGAGTTTGGCACACGGGAGGCAGTACACAGACCAAAATCTACGCGTATCAGGGAGTAGCACTCTGAGCACTGCAAAGATGGATTCAGGAATGCAACGCTGTACTGCTAAACTGCTGGCCACCTCTCAGTCTTAATTCTCCAGCACCGGTTATATGTTAAGGTAGTCTCCCATTGTCAAGTACTCAACCAAGGCCCTCTGGGGACCTGAGATCCGGGGAGATCACGAGATCGTTGTGCGTTCACAGTGATTAAGTCATCGTCATGTTTTTTTTTATTTTATTTTACAAAATCGAGAGCTTTTCTTCTGTTATTTAAAATGGGATTCTGTCAAAACTAATGGCACTTCAGATGCCATTAGCCTGAATATATTACCTCCCTGAACAATTATGGGCACTTATAGATTTTGGGCTCATGGTTACATAAAGAGGTTCTCAAGCGTGATGCGATGGGGGTGTAATGGCGTTTATTTTTAAGACCTAAGTTTCCGTGATGTATCTTCACGTCACCGTCCGGCTACGCGCTTAAAGATGTTAAAATGGAAATCGGCGGTGTAACAATTTGGTTAACGCCGCGCAGCCCAACCGTGCGACGTAAGCGATCGCAGCAAATCACAGGCACAATCTGTCCTCCTGTAACGCTGTGTGTGTGTTCGTGACGCGAATTGGATAGAACGCGATGAATGTATTAGGAAATGCATTTTTTTATAACGCGGATGCGAATTGAGATTCGACGCGATCGAGCGAACGAAACTCCGTCGCGCGAGTAGCTATGAGCGATTGTACGGCTGCCTCGGCCGTAGCATCGCACAAGGCGTTGGGATGCTGCTGGATGCTTCTAGATGCTACCCACGCGCCTCAGCCTTCGTTCAGCCCTGGGTACGCATCTCCCAATTTATCGCGGACTGTGCTTTGCCCCCTTCATTTTACATTATTTATTATAACGCAATTTTTCCGCAGTGCGGTGTTCTTTGAGGACGCAACTACTACCGGTTTATAGGAGAACAGAGACCGTGCATTCTGCTGAGATGGCAATTTGGGACGAGTGTCAACTGCAATGGGTACTGAACAATTTTCCAAGTGTATGTATTCTTTTTTTGTCGGGATGCTGCCGTGGGGTGACCGTTAACCCATTGGACTTGCAGTCCCAGAAGTTATCGGTGCTATCTTTCAATGCGGCGGTTTCATGGATTCCCCGCTTCTTCCATATTGCAAATGGGTTCGCCCAAGCCTTGATTTTGTTCACGTAATATTTTATTTCACCTCCAACCCTCCAAGGGGGAGGGGGAGGGGGGGGATATATTTTCTGGTGTTCGACCCCGGACAGCTCCAAGCTGAAATTAATCCGTGGGTCCTAACCCATGTGTGTTGCGTGTAGTTGAAAAAAAGTGTGGGTAACTCCCAGCCTCCAAGATGAAAAGCCAAATACCCTCTCGAGTGACTCTCCAGATCTCTCTCCAGTCGAGGCCCTCCTGGCAGCAGTCGCTTAAGCAAGAAATTTCGGGGCTACACCTTTTTTACCTTTCACTTTCTCATCTGTATTTGTTAATCGACGCCACGCTGAGCTTATCCCGTTTTTGTGTAAGCTATCCCAGAGATAAATCCATCATTAACTGACAAAGCGTGCCAGCATCTGCCTGCACATAATCCCTTGCTGTCCATAGTCCCCTCTCTCTCTCTCTCTAAGGGTATACAGCAGCCACTGCGTCCGAGAGCGAGCAACATTGTTGCGAGTTCACGGACGATGCGATGGGGGCGGGTGGGAAAACGTGGAAATGTAAATCATTCAATTAAGCCGCGTGGCGTAGAGCTGACAGCACGGTGAGAGGACAGCTCGAGTCCTCCCCTTGAGCATTGCAGGGTTTCAAAACAATCTCTTTCTTATTCCGGCGTTTTCTTTCATTAATGTAAGGGATAGAAGGATGCCGGCCGCCGTAATTGCGTTCTCATTCATGTTTTGTGTCTTCCGAGGACAGCTGCTGCCTCCTCCCCCACCCCACCATCCACACACCCCCCCCCCCCGCCAGGAGCGACATTGAGACGAGGCGTTACGTCTTCTCGCTTCGAAACATAACGCCACTCTCCTGGCCCCAGGTGATAGAAAGAGCGCCGGCTTGCACCGAGGAGACGAGATATGTGCATTGCGCGTCTGCCATCTCTCCGGCACGGCAGCGCACGTCTGCTCAATGCGCGTGCGTGCGTGCGATGAGTTTTCGTTTGTAAACATCGGAGTATTTATTTCGAGTGGAGGAATCCGATGAGCTTATGAAGCTCTTTTTTTCACAGTTGTCCAGTGTAGATGTCGTGCTAAGAGGGCGGGAGGCACCGACGCGTTACCCCCTCCGCCGCACGTGACCTACCGTTCGACTCGCCGTGGAGTGACCCGTTCACACTGCTGGCTGCGCCGTGCAGAGGCGCGGAGGGGATTTTAAGAAACTCGTCAGCTGTTCCAGCTGCCACGCTGGGAGACGGAATCGAACTGTCCATTAGGGGCAAAATAGCAACGCCCTGGGGACAAAATCACCCTGAAATACACCCGATCCCATCGCATCTCAGAAGCTCAGCAAGGGTTCAGCTTGGCTAGTGCCTGGATGGATGGCCACCATTCGCCGGGGGCAGGTGCCGTTATCGGCGTTGTGGGGCCCTAAAAGAGATCAGTGCAGCAGAACAAAAATTTGTCGTTCTGTTCTACCTTCACCAGCGTGGTGCCGTACGGTCAAATCATCTCTTGCGGCCATGCGTGCCAGGTGTGAGAGAGGCCCTCATCCAGCAGCGGAGTAATACAAAAAAACGGGCCTTGCATTGAGCTGCTCTAAACGTACGAAGCAAAACCGCGCGATGTGGGGGAAACAAACGCCTAGAAGTGAAAGGGACCGTCGATTCGCAAGCATCGTTTCCAATGGGGGCCTTGCACGGAGCCGCCACTCCGAATTATCGCCTATTGTGTTCCAGGCTTTAATAGAATGCCTCTACTTCCATAATTTACTTTCTTAGATTGTTTTTTTTTTAGGTGTGGGGTGGAGGGGGAGCAGATGGAGGCGGGGTGTGGGGGTATGAGTGAAACGATGCCTCTTTCAAAAATGATCCCCATCGGCCACTTCGCTGGAAATGCCTGGAGAGGCGCCTGGCAAGCATCGCCCGACGAGAGCCGGCTCGGGTGCTGAGATCGCGCATGCACGCTGTGTGTTTGCTGCGCACGTGTGTGTGTGTGGGTGCTAGCGTGGGCCTTAAACGGGTGTCAGGTGCGGCGTGGTCCTGATCACTCATCCCATTCGTGTGCCATGCCCGCCTGCATAGGTGCTCGCTAACAGCACTTGCTCCAAAAGTTCGTTCAGGCTGTACGGTGGATCGTTGTCGTGTACCCGTGGGTGTGTGTGTGTGTGTGTCCACGTGCAGCATCGTGGGGTGTGGTAGTGTCGTGGCTCAGCGCACCGTGCTGCCGAACCCGGCGACCCGGGTTCGATTCCCACCCGCAGGGCCAACGAATATCTGAGCCGACCATGGGCTTCACCCTTGGTCAACTCAGTCTCAAATGAGTACCTTGGCCCGATGTGTGACCTCACCATCTCGGGTTCCGTGTCGACCCTCTCAGTGGGTGCTCGCTAACGGCCGCAGCTGTGTACAACGTCTTTGTGCACGTAAATTAGGCGATGCATCGCGATTTAGGATATAATTGCAAGCAGTGTTAACTCGTGACTTTTGCATTGCACACACGTTTTCAATGTCAAGGCTCGTGGAAATCACTCACATATTTTCCATTTGGTTAAGGGACTGCATATTTTTTTTGCCAAATTCAAAGCCTTTGTAAACAGTAAGTGATCATGTTGACAACTTTTGCATGTTTATGCATTTTTTCGTGTTGCTGCCAGGACTCGGATTTTACAGCTGAATTACGCGCGTTTTCGCGCGCTTATGTGTGCATACAATGTGTAGGTGTGTGTTAGGTGTGTGTTTACGTGTGTGTTTACATGTGTTTTTGGTGTGTGTAGGTGTGTGTATGTGTGTGTAGGTGTGTGTTTACGTGTGTGTAGATGTATGTATGTGTGTTTACATGTGTGTATGTGTGTAGGTGTGTGTATGTGTGTTTTTACATGTGTGTGTATGTGTGTGTGAAGTGGGGAGCGGTGGTGTAGCGGTCAGCACGCTGCGCTATGAACCCGACGACCTGGGTTCGATTCCCGCTCACGGCCAACACCGGTGATGATTATCTGAACCGGTACTGCGCCTCCCCTAGGTCGACTCAGCCTCAAATGAGGTCGACTCAGCCTGAAATGAGTACCTGATGTGGTGTATTAAACATCACCACTAGGGAGACAAAGGCAGCCGGGCATGAAGATGCCCCCCCACCCCCTTTGCTGTACTGTGCCGTTCTTCAAAAGGTGCTCGCTAAAAGTACTTGCGCCAACAGTCTGTGAAGGCCACACGGTTTATCTTTTTTTCTTTGTGAGCCTGAGCGGTAAAGAAGCATTAGGGACAATTTATATAAGGACGCCAGTGGATAAAGAGTTCAAGTTTTTTTTATTAGCGAGGAACAATGCGGTCAGACCCTGCTGTCGTTTTGGATTTACCCGATCAATACTCACCGCTTCCCTGAGTGAAGACGTACTTTATTTTATATCTTTTTTTATAGACTTTTTTTCTTCCACCCCCCACCCCTCTCCGCCGCGTACAAGTGAGCCACTTTATCCGCGCTGGTTCTGGCCCAATACTCAGCCAGACGTCGCTTCCCCTTTGATGGAAACGTCTCTCGATTTCCATCGACGCCCGGCAGTAGCCGCGACAGTTGGCGCAAAACAGCTTTTAGAGAAAAATAAATAAATACATTGACGTTCTCCACTCGCGAATATTTCAAATCGCAGCAGCGTTTCTCCGATTTGTTGTTGTTGTTGTCGTCAGCCTGCAATTTCCCGCTGCTGGTCAAAGGTCTCTCTCCCTGTTCTCTTCTACGCCTTCCTTTCCCGAGCTGATCCTGTCCAGGAGTGGCCTCCATCTCTTCCGCTGCCTCTCATCTGCTTTGCTCCCCCCCCCTTTTCTTTCTCAGTCTCCACTCTGGAGTTGCTTCTGTCTAAAACGAAGAAACTATTTTTTTTTATTTTACCAGGTAAGGCCCACTGAGCTATGTAGCTCTTTTTCAGAAGCGGCCTGGGCCACGAATGGACACCTCAACGAAGTGGCTGAACGCCGGTAAATTTACAGCAGCAGCCAAATTCCTAACGCGCGACGTCGATTATAAATGTGGAGGGAAAAACCGGAGGACCCGGAGGAAAAATCCAAAGTGGCTACGGGGAGAGAGAGACACCGCAAACTCCCAAAATACAGGCGACAAGGTCGGAATTGAACGCATGTCCTCCTGTATATCAGGCAAGGTAGTTAACATCTCGCCACCGTGGCGCTCCTCTCATAAGTCGTTGTAATGATGTGCATGCCTTGCATATAATCACAGAAACACGGTACATGTGCAGCTCATTGGTAAATCCACGGCTGGATTATGGCCTTCGCGCCAAATGGATCATGTTGGTTATTTTACCACACTTTGCCATGCTGGTGAGTTTGGGTTGGTGAAGGCTGGGAGCATAGACGTGGGAAGAAAGGAGTACAGCACAACAACGGAGTTTGATGCGTTCGCCTCTAACGCCGACATCATAGCATTAGAACACAGTGCAATAGTAAATATTGGAAGGATGTTATTAACCAGGTAAAACCAAAATTGCTTTATGGTGTTGCCATCAAATCCGCATCTCCAGTTTCTTCAGCCTCCCACTCCCAGCTCCGCCCACTTCCCCCCCCCCCCCCCGGCATTTAGCCTTCCTCGTCTTCTAATCCCTCTAGCAGCGCCCCCCCCTACCCCACACCCCCTCTCTGTCTCTCCTCCCTTGCTCCTCCCCCCTCTCTCACCTATATAGCCTCTTGTCACGGCAGCCCTTTTGCCCACTTCAGCAATTGTTTCTTGCTGTGGTTATCACACCTGATGACGGACGCTTGTGTTGCGCCCGAAACGTCGCGATTTAATCTATTTTATTTTTATACCTACGTCACTTTACCGAAAGAACCAAAGAGTATGAATAGTAATTTACATTTAAAACATTCATCAATAATGCTGTGTGGCCTCAAAATAAAGCGTAAATATATATTTGTAAAATGGGCAACATTAAAAAAAAATGTCCCTCCTTCAAAGCACCATTGTGCTGGTGCACCACTGCCAGCGTAGCATCGCCATGCGAGTAGTTCAAAGGAAAGTATTTCAATCGGGGTGAAAAAGTTGGAAACGAGTGGCGAAATCTGAGGACAACGACCGCCCCCCCCCCCCATTAGAATTAACTTCGTTGCCACCCAGTCCCGTGCACGGCGGCGAGGGGGACTTGGCGGACGCTCCTCGAGCAATTTCCCCAAGCGCGTCACCGCCGTCGCGTTTCTCCATCGGCACGGCGGCGCGGGAGCGTGGAACCTCCGCTGGCGCGCCGCGGTTTCGCGCGGCCCACCGGCCCGGGAGGGGATGGGATGGGACTGCTTCGTCACCCAGGCAGGGAATCCTTCCTCGAGAAGTCGCGCTGCGGGCGCCGAGCCCGGTGACCGCATCGCCGCATCAGCGGAGCGTGCACGCGACTCTCCCGAGTTGGATTATTAGCGAGCCCGGCGCTCGTCTATCAGCAGCCGCGCGGTGCTAACGGCGGCGGCGGCGGTAGCGGCGCGTTTTTATTTTTTTGACGCACGTTGCCTCGGAGGTGTTTTGCGGTTCGTACTCCCCGCGGTCACCCTGGATAATGGCCGCGGGAGCAGTTAACGGTGCAACTAAGCGAATTTTTTTTTATCGCGGCCGCTTCACGGTTACAACTCGCGTGAGGTTATTTCGGATATGTCTCCGGAGACACGCGTGTTAATGTCGCGAGGCAAATGTGGCAAATTTTGAAAATGACACCGTAAATTAATGCTCGGGTTGGGTTGATAACCATCGTCTCCCACTGGCCCGACTATACCTGTCTGTGAAACATAGCGTATTCACGATCGCCTCGGCCTACAAGCGGTGCTTCCCAGCCCTTTGTGTCTCGTGCACTGCCCACCTGACCTATCAATCGTCCACGGACCCCGACCAGCATATGCTGCGAATCATTAAACACATTGATCGTTAAATGTGAAATAAATGTGAAAAAGCGAGAGTGAGCGAGGTGAGAGACCGAGAGCACTAACAGAGTGCTTGGAAGGCAAAAAACGATCAAGCACAGAGTTTCGGCAAATCCAATAAAATAATTCTACAGCCTTCGCGTTCATGTGGTGCATACGTCAAGCGGCACTGCTCAGTAGCCCCGCGTGACCATCGCCGCTACACGATTTGTCTCGCGTACCCCCCCACCCCCATCCCTACAAATACCCCCAAGAGGACGCACACCACAGGTTTGGTAACCGCTGTGCTATAAAATTGACGCGTAAAAAAAAACTAAAAACAAAATGTTACGTACTGCCTGCATACGATTATGATTGTCATGGTAAAATCTCACGGGATACCACCCGCACAACGACGCGCAAGCTTCAGGTCAGAAAACCACCGCATTCCTCTCTCAAGCACTGCCATGCGTCTTCTGCGTTGGCAACAGCCTCACGGAAGGCGAGGTGTTTTAGTTTGGGTGCCGCGGTGGCGAGATGTTAGCTACCTCACCTGATATGCAGGAGGTCGTGGGTTCCATTCCGACCCTGACGCCCGCTGTATATTTGGAGTTTGCGTGTCTTTCTCTCCGTGGTCCCCTGGATATTTTTCCAGGTCCTCCGGTTCCCCCCCTCCCCCACCTCCACATTTAGAAACGTGCATCTAGAGTATTTGTCCGTGATACATTTCCACGTGATAAGGCACTTCGTTGAGCTATCATTTGTGGCCAGGTCGCTCCTGAAAAAGGACCTTACGTGGTAAAAAATAAATAAAAAGAATTGTCGCGACGAATGGACGACAATGTTTTATCTCCCTCTGGACGCCATCAGTGCACGCGACAGGACCTTTTCAAAGGAACGGCTTTGGGTTGTTGTTTTATTTATTTCTGTCCTATCTCTGTAAACACTTGCGCAGCGCTCCAAAAACCTATTTTCCAGGGTTTTGTGCGAAAACAGGGCTCAGATTGTCGAAGGATTCCGACGCGCGGCACGGCGATTGCGTGGCTGCGGCCCGTCTCGAGTTACCGGCGCCTACCGAGGTCTTGCGTACGGAGCCGTGCGCGCGAGAAGGCCCACGTGTTGGAGAAGAAAGCGGGGGTGGAGGCAAGAGGCCTCATGTAGAACGAAAGCTACGGTCCGTGTTGCTTGTTTTTTATGTTTTTTTTGTTTTTCTGCTGTAATTTTAGAACCGCTTGCCGCTTCTTCTCTCAAAACGTATATATTCTTTTACAATATAATTTGAAAACGCGTTTCGATTTTTTTCAAATTTAGGGAAGTTTTGTTTTTACCGTTTTACAAATGCACAAGCACATAACAGACGTGCGTATACACACCATTGTTTAATTTCATCTGCAAAAATAATCTGTGTTTTTATCATTCCAGTATTCATATTCTTAGCTCTTTCGGTAAAGTCACGTTGAAGGGAAACAATACACATATATTTTATTGTTTTCCTTCAGCGTGACTTTACCGAAAGAGCTGAGAATATGAATTACTGCAGTCACGAAAGCTTTAAATCATTCCAGTATTATTATTATTTTGGAACACCCAGAGCCAAAACCCCGGCTTATTTTCCCCTCATGATTATTCTGTGGTGGTGTGTGCGGCGGTGTGTGCGCACAGTGTGCGTCAATCGGTCATCAGCGGTAACCAGATGTCCTCAAGGACGGTACGTAGGAAAGTGTGGGACAACAATGTAGGATTATTACGGATAGGCACATCTTCTTTTCTCATGGGAGTGCCTGATTCCAATTTTGCCAAGAAATGTGCATCACGTATTAATGATCGAACAATGAATAATCTACCAATTATAATAATAACATTTGAATAGTCCCGACCTGCAGTTGGCGTTCCGGAAAAGAAAAGAGAAACCAAACCCATCGTGGTGATAAATGAAGCCCTGCGTATACGAACGCGCAGCGTCGAAAATGTCGGACGTCGTGCTGAACAGCACGCGGTCACAACCCCAGGCGCACGTCCACGCCCGCGCGCTATGCGTCAAACCCCCGGCACGCTGTGTTTACCTCATTATAGGCCTGATGATTACCATGGTGGTGAAAGGCCTTTATTGTTTTAGTGTTGGTCGATAAGCCGTGCTCCGAGTGTAATGGTACACCTTTCCACCTAATGCAGACAAAAAGGCCCTTTCAGCTGAATGGCAGTAATCCGATTCTGTCCCGAGATGGAAATGCGACGTCTATGTCCACACTGGAGGCGTGTATGTTGAACTTTATTTTGCACCGTACGCAGCCAACTGTGCTAATCTGAGCTCAACTATTTCTTTGAACCAGGTGAGGCCCACTGAGCTCTATCCCTGTAGCTCTTTTTTTCGGAAGGGAGCCTGGCCCCACAAATGATGGCTCAACGAAACGGGCTTATCGCGTGGAAATTGATAGCGGCCAAATAATCTAAATGCAAGTTGAGAGAGGGAGACTTGGAGACCCCAAATATACAGGTGCCGGCGTCGGGATCAAACGCGCGACATCCTGCATGCCAGGCGAGGCAGTTGACATTTCGCCACCTCGACACCCCCAGGAGGAGCCACGGCTCGGGCACCCCTCGAGATGCCAAACCGCGAGTCCCCGGTGACTCGCGTCGATGTCGGGAACCGGCGCCGGTGGCCCGGCGGTAGATCGAGCAAACGAAATGCTACCGGTTGTGGGGGGCGTCGCTTGACTCGGTCTATCATCCCTCTGGGGTTCATAAAATTGGTACTGCTTTGTGGGGAAAGTCAAGAGTGGTTACCCCCTCCCACCACCACCCCACCGCCATAGGAATGTTGAATATCAAAGAGATCAGCACCGCCTCATTGCTCGTGTGAGCCGGACATCACTTTGGCCTTTATTTTACCGACGCGTTGATTTCACTCCCGTGGTGGTGAGGTCGCCAATTCGATTCGATCTCCCGGCACGCCAGTTTGAAACCACGGAAAAAGACGCCGCCGTGCACAGTGGAATAGTCAGCGCACTGCACTGGCAATCCAGAGGTCACCGGCTCGATCTCCCGGCGCGGCAAAATGCCACGAAGGGCCAGCTTCTTGGAATCTTCCCCCTCCCCGTGCCTACACATCAGTATAAAACGGGTAGACCACGGTTAGTCAATCGCGACGGGGTGAAGTGTGCGGGTGACTTTCCCGCCTCTTGCGAGACATCTGGCCTGCATGCAGAAACGCACGCCAAAAATACCGCCAAGAGGGAGGGGAGGCCCTTCCGTCAGCAGTGTCATGAGCAGAGCAATTGCAGGGTTGCACCTTTTATTTTGTTTTTGCTGCTGCTGCTGCTGTGCGCGCAGACACACACCGCACGGCTGATTTAGAAGCGTTCACCCGGTATTTTAGCGGGGAGTTGCCGGGGCAGGTAATTGGCACGCTGGTGCCGTCTACCACTGTGAATTCCTCACAAGACAGATTTTTTACTAAATCCATAACGTACCATTTACGCGCGAGTCTCGTGGTGCGTCTACTCTGCTGTGCTCTGCGCGTCGCTGTTTTCCGTTGTTGCCGTGTACACGTTGTGTCCGTCTGTTTTGAGCATTCCTTAAACGGGAACCCGCGGGGTTTGGAGGTGCAAACGTAAAAGGGGAGGGAACCGACGTTTTCGTCTTTTTTTTTCTTGTGTTTTATCATTTTTTACTAAATTTTCCGTCGCACGGTACACGCTTCCAACGGTAGACTTACCGCACGGCGTTACAGGTCCTAAGCGTCCTCGTGTACACACTGAAGGAAGTTTACAAGGTTGGTCGTTTTAAACTTTGGATTCCTATGGGACTGACACCAATTTTTCTTCAGAGAATTCACTTTTTTGAGATTTTTATTACCAATTACAATGCGTCTCATTTTTCATTTGTTATCGTACTCATGCATTAGGGTGAATGCGATGTTCTTTTTACTGAAACGCCTACGGTCACGTCGAATGTTTACGCGACGAGATCGTAACACGAGAGAGACTTCCGCACAGAGGGAATGAATTAAATAAGTCACCATCCATTCGGTTATCGCCACACATCCAAATGATCATTCAGCCTTGCGGCAAAAAAATGGCCTTCCAGATTCATGTCGAGCCGGCCAAAGCATTTTGCTTCAACTGCGAACTCTGAGACCGGTTTTGCCTTTCTGAGGCTCGTCGGCAGTCCGGCTGTGGCGTAGAACGATTGGGAAAATAATTGGAAATGATATCGTAGAACAACAACGGCACGAACATGAATGAGGACATCGTAACGAGCAATGGGAGCGCGGAGGCAGCAGTCGTACTATTGAGTTTAACAAACGAGTCACTTCCATCGGCCTCGATTGCCAACAAGATAACTGGGATAGGCTTGCTTCAATATAAATGCATTTTACGTTCATATATATTCTGTCTCTGCTCTGAGGGACGGTCATTGACTGAAATTTCGCTTAACTTAAAACCTTTTAGGGGCAGTGTTATTGATAAATCTGTTGCGTTTTTATGTAAACTCAAGCCTCCAATGGATGAATGCCCCCCCGCCTTCCATGTGATATCAGTTGTTTTCTTACCATGCTTCACCACCCTGGTCAGTGCAGATTGTCGGATTAGGGGGACTTTAACCCAGGACTGGTTCTGATATCGCTCGCCACCTATGTAAGCCGTAGCCGGGAGCTGAACTCATTGTCGCCGGGTGCACAGGGCAGCGCAGTGCGCTAAAACCACCGCACGACCGCTCGACCACCACCAAATTATTTCGACGTTTCATTATTTTTTTTCACGCAGATCGTCGCTGACCAGGCTGGGTTCAATCCGCACCACGGCATAGTTCCCGCGGTGGAACCGGCTTTAGTGACGAGGCGGCTGCCTGGATGCGAGTCCGGGGATTTCAGCGGTGCTAAAACTCGCCGCTACGACCGCAATCATCGGCTGCCCCGAGGTCAGCCCGGGGTCAGCCCGGGGTCAGCCCAGGGTCGTCTCTTAACCGTGAAATATAAAACGTGACGACGAGAGAGGCGCCGCCCGCCATGCGGTCACCGCCGTGATGATAACCGCGCAGTCGTGAGCGCGCCGCTGGTGTTGGCGTGGACACGGCGGAGCGGTCCGGCACGCAACGCACTCACGGTCGGTGACGAAGGGCAAGAGGGGAGGGGGGGGTCACCTTTGCAGAGGTTCGCGGTTTCGAGCCACGTTAAGCAGTCACCCTCGCCCACTAAGTTTCCGCCGCTGCGCACCCAAGACTCGCTTATTGTCGCGAGCTCACCCCCAATCTCCCTCTCGTAACCACCAACGTTACTTTTTTCCCTCTTCATATTCTCATTGTACGGCTTTCGCTCATTCGCCATTCATTCGAGCCGTTCACCATCATTTACTGCCATCAATTTCGCTTTCGCCAAATTCACGCATCATCGCAGATTTGCCCCCCATCGCTCCCTCTCATTCCTCTCATCAACCTCAACCTTCATTGATCTCATCCCCACCGTTACCTCCAAACGTACCGTCGTTAATTCTGTTGTAAGCACCTTCGATAAGGCGCTATATACATTCCTTTAAGATAAGATTAGGAGATAAGCCCCCCCCCCCCCCCCGCAGGCATCCCATCGGTTAATGTCGCGGTTGTGTTCACCACAACAAAACCATGTTGCATGGCATGGTGCACGGTGGCCGATAAAAGATCGAAAAAGGGTCCCGCCTTCTGGCCCGGCATCGTGGCCCCGTTATTTTTTTGCAAACTTGAAAACCACTCATAAATTGCCTAGATTGGTAAGGTCGCATAGCAACAGTGCCCCCCCCCCCCCCCTATATGCCGTGAAACTACTTGCAGGCTGTATTCGTCTTGAAACACCAACGCCTTCTCTTCGTGATGGCCTCGCCGCTGTAAGGATAACGTGAAACCCAAATGTTCTTTTCATTGATTCGATAAAAAAAAACTTTACAGGACAGTGTACATGCTGTTCTATATGCAGCTATATATCTTTTGTTTTATTTTCAGAGGCATAAAAACAGAACCTAAGAAGGACACAGTGGGTGGTTCGTGCACTGCGCTCTAAACCCAGAAACCTGATTTTTTATTCCATGCCATGTGTGTTGAACTTCTTCCGCACCATATGTAGCCAACCGCGCGAATCGGAGGTGCGGGGGAAGGACAACAACACGAAACACAAAAATTAGTTGAAAATAAATGAGTTTTCAATCTAGATTTGAAAGTGCATAGCTCCAGTGGCTTCCTAATATCGGAAGGAAGAGCGTTCCAGACGGCCACAGAAGCGCATCTGAAAGCGCGCGATGCGGTGACCGTCTTTGTTCAATGACCAACAGCCAAAAGCCGCTGCTGCTGCGAGGATTCCCCGAGTTCGCGTGATGATGGTTTAAGTTCCTTGACGAGATCAGCAAGGGATTTTGGTTAATTTATGGCAAGCACTTTGTGTGTATGTTCAACCTATCCTGAGTTTGCATTTAAATCCACCGCTGGATGAGGGCCTCCCCACGCCACGTTGGGTCACGGTGATTACTTAAGCATAGAATATGAATTCCTGCAGTCACGAAAGCTTTAAGCCAAGATTTACTCAAGCATACTTCACCTCGCTGGTCAGTACTATACAGACTTGCAGACTCGTTCCGGTTCACGAGCTGACGAGACAGCACCCTGTGTAGTGACGGCGGGGAGCGCACAGCATCGCAGCATCACGCTCCACCCCCACCTATCCCTTGGCCTGCGAAGCTTGGGCACCTATCGCAAAGGGGGGGGGGGGGGGGGTGGGAAGCAAGGTTGGCGATGCTAACATCAGGTTCATTAACTCCATCGACCGCAGCTAATCCGTCTCGATTTCTAATTACGTCGCAATCACCGTGCCCCATTTTTTTAAAAAGTTTTTTTTTAATGATCGGCCCTCGAGCAGCAAGGACGCCCGCGGAGCGCTAATGAGAACCCGCGGGTGATTTGCGAAGTTGCCGACTATCAAGTCGGCGTAAATCAGCGGCGAGCCTGCTGCTGGGATTCAAATTCCCCGCAGCAGGTGTGTGTGTGTGTGCGCGTGTGGACAGTCGGCGAGCGCGCACGGCGGTTTGATGGGATCGCAATGGCTACGCTCTAATTACCGCTATTTAACACTGGTGGCCTGCGGTGTGGTGGTGGGGGGGGGGGGGGGGGGTGCCAGTGCCCCCCCCCTCACCACCCCCCAACAAAGTGGCAAACATCCAGCCAGAGTCTTGAGTCACGCCGCGACACCGGCGCGATTGGCTGCTGCTGCTGCTGCTGCTCGGGTGCGCTAGATCGAGTCGCATTTTGTTGTTGTTGTTGAGATTCTCGAAGCGAGAGGTTGAGCTTCACGGTGTTTTTGTCGCCCTGGGTAAATTTTTGTTATCACTCTTGTGCGCCGTGTGTATGCTGAACTTATTGCGGACCGTACGCACGCCCAGGCGTGCTAATCGGAGGTGCGGGTTGTGCCACAGGCATCGCGTCACGGGTCGGTGCAGGTTTGTGAAGTTTAGAAATCACTCACCACTGTTGTTAGCCATGGCTCACGAATCTAACTCAGGTTGCCAGGTGCCTATGACAGTGGGTCTAGCACTGGTTTAATATAACTCGCCACTGATGTTATCCTTGTCCATGTGTTGAATTCAACTTTTCGGGCATCCATGGAATCGTGGGTTCAGGACCGCTCCAGATGTACGTATGTTGAACTTCTTTCGCACCGTACGTAGCCAACCGTGCTGATCGGAGGTGCGGGTTGTGCCACAGGCATCGCGTCACGAGCAGAATAATCCCTTCGGATGTCGCGCAGAGCAGTGCACGACCATTCGTATTCGAGAACGGTCCGCGGAAGCGAATATCACAGAGCTTCCTTTGAAATCCTGGTGACCTCCGATCCACACGATACAAGTCTGAGCTTTCCCCACCCGCTGTGCATAAGGGAGGAAAGTTCATCGCATGAGAAGCCAGACTGATATTTCCAATTTAACACGTAGGCTTTCGCGACCGATATCATCCATAATAGAGGGGTTTTTGGGGGGTTAGATCGCGTAAATATATAACTGTGTCATTAAAACCCGCCACCACCCGACACACCCAACTAGTAAGGGTTGTTTATTGTGTCAGAGATGGATTTCATCCAGTATAGGTGCAAAACGAAATTTAATGTCAAGGTCTTTTTTTAAAATCAGCGATTAGTAACTGGACTGAGGCTTGTCGGTAAGTGTGTCTTTTAAAGCAGTGGTTTCTTAACCTGGGGTGCTCGCTTTCCCTGGGGGTGTGAGATATGCCAGATATTTTTAGAAATGAAATCATTGAAACACAAATTAAACACGGGCACGTAAGTACAACTTTCTGTGTTTCATCAAACCTACGTATTTATTAACATTAGAGAAAAAAAATTGGGAACCAAATGGGTGCAAGGCTGCAGTATAGGTTAAGAACCACTGGCTTACAGGAAGAATCAAGGAACAAAAACACAACACGGACGACAGACCCTTTTATATTTGGCGCTGGTCTGACGTCCATTTCACAATCACAGTGCCATGAGTGTGGCAATTTTTGATTTAAAGCTTTCGTGACTGCAGTAATTCATATTTGTAGCTCTTTCGGTAAAGTCACGTTGAAGGGAAACAATAAAATAATAAAATATATAAAACAATTAAAATTCTCACGACGTTGCGACCATAACACAATCTGTCATCATCAGGTGTGAAAACCAACGGCAAGAAACATTTTAAAAACCGCCACTTCTTTCAAATGTTTCTTGCCGTTGGTTTTCACACCTGATGATGACCGTTTGTGATATGGTCGAAACGTCGTGAGAATTTTCATTTATATATATTTTATTATTTTATTGTTTCCCTTCAACGTGACTTTACCGAAAGAGCTAAGAATATAGCTATTTCTGTGACCAGTCACAAGCTAATCCCTCAACTGTTTCAATGCTAAATTATCCTGTTTGATATGTAAACCTCCTTTGTCAATGTGCCTCACTTCTCTCAACCAGCTTAAAAGACGCTGCGAATCTTAGCAGCGTTCATTGTAGCGCTGTCGTCCCGACAGGTTTGTTCCTTTCACCTGAAAAAGGCCACTTGTGTTGTGGCCGAAACGTCGTGAGAATTTTTATTGTTTTATATATATTTTATTATTTTATTGTTTCCCTTCCACGTGACTTTACCGAAAGAGCTAAGAATATGAGTGTGGCAATGTTCATGATACACATGGAGAGCGGCGGTGTAATGGTTAGCACGCAGCACTACGAACCTTGCCACCCGAGTTCGAATCCCGCTCACGGCCAACACCGGTGACGATTATTTGAACCGGTCCTGGGCCTTGCCTAGGTCGACTCTGCCTCAAACGAGTACCTGGTGCAGTGTTTAAACATCGCCACTAGGGAGACAAAGACGGTCGGCCGTGTTGCTCGCCACCCACCCACTCGTACGCCGTGCTTCATAGGTGCTCGCTAACAGCACTTGCCCCAACATGTCTTTTAAGGCTACATGGAGAATATCTGTCCTCATACACGCGTATCATTATTTTTTGTAACGTTGCTGCGGAAATAAACTCCAAGATTATAATTAATTGTCCAAGACCAGAAGAGGATCAATTAGGGAAAGGCTCAATTGTAGTCACTCGGTCTAATGCTGCCACTTCTCAACCCGCGGGTCTCAGGGGCTCGGGAGGGCGGGTGGGGGAGATGGGCAGGCTACGGCATAGATAGCTCGAAGGGAGCAATTTTTTAAGTTCTCAGGAAAAAAAAGTCTGCGCTAGGTTGTGGTGACCAAAACAGCCTAATGCACAACGTCAACACACACACACACACACGTCTTACCGACACAAAGCACGCTCATAATAATGGTTTTTGGGTTAGATCACCAAAGTATCAATGTGTGGTAACCCTCCACCACCCGACACAGCCAGGAAGGTTTGTCACGTAAACAACGCGCACATAAGTTACTACTTCAGCCCACCAGTGTGTTGGAGAGTAAATCCACAACATTTACAATTTGAATTTGCCTTTACTATTCTGGCAAATCGCCCGATGATGCTGGATGTAATTACCAGCGAAACGTCGTACAACTCAAATTGTAAACGTCGTGAATTTACTCTCCAACACACCGGTGGGCTGAAGTAGTAACTAATTGGCGCGTTTTGTTACCGTGACAAACCTGACTGGCTGTGTCGGGTGGTGGAGGGTTACGACACAACATTTATACTTACGCGACCTAACCCCAAAAACCTTTATTATGAATAATATTGGTCGCGAAAGCCTACGTGTTACACCGGCAAAGCACACCGATACACACAGCGTTGAAACGCATGCCTTACGAACACAAAAAAACACACACAAACGTACGGCGTTAAACAGAGGCCTTAACCAACACCGCGTCGATGAGAGGCATTGAACATCATCTCTCCATATGTCTTGCCCTGAGTAACCCAGAGGAGGTTGGCGCGTGGGCGACTCGGCGAGATGTTGGTGGGTGTAGTAACAAATCAAGATACCAAGAGCCGCTGGTGTAATCTTTATGCGTGGGGGTTTTCCTTTTGCTCGTCTTCACTGCATGTTTGGTATGTGCACGTAGGTTGAACTTATGTTAGCACCGTGCTTAGCCAACCGTGCTCATCGGAGGTGCGGGGAGAAGGGCAACAAACTGAACAGAAAAAAAGCAGTCCTAAAGAAATGAGTCTGTCAATCGAGATGATTTAAAAGTGCATAGCTCCCAGCGGCTTCCAAATATCGGAAGGAAGAGCGTTCCAGACGGCCCCAGAAGCGCATCTGAAAGCGCGCGATGCAAGTGACCGTCTTTGTTTGATGGTTAGCCAAAAGCCCCGGCGAGGATGACCGGAGTTCACGTGACGAATATCAGCAAGGCCATAGTGGTTCATTTGTGCCAATAAACACTTTGTGTGCAATGAATGCGACCTTGACCTCACCTCTTTGCCCTCGCGTTCTGCTCGGCCGTGACCTCTTCAGAAGAACCGACCCGATGGACACTTCTCTCGTACCCTCTCGGCGTAACGTTGTGCGGCGCTGCGACGATCACGTGGGTGCCACGTGCCAAGGATGGGGAGAATGCCCCACTCAAATTGCTAATGGCACGACCCTGTTGTGAACTATGGTCTCACATCCCCCCAGTGACCCCTTTCACACATTGACTCAGACTTTATTATTTCAGCCGGTAGCGCCCATTGAGCTAAGCAGCTCGTTCACAAAAGGGTAATTACAGCCCGTGACTGTCGGCGGTTCAGTGGGAGGGACGTGGAAGGATATTGTTTGATTTTTTTTGGAAGGCTATTTTCATTGGTGAAACTCACAAGGAAGGATGTATTGTCGGAATCCCAGCGATAGCCTCTTTTGTGCAAGCGTCTGGAGACCCTTGGGGATTTTGACATCGCACGGAAGCGAATTTGCGTTGGAATTTTGTGCCGCGTTATATTCACGGGTCACATATTTCCAAATGGATTTTTCCCAATTTCAACCTCAGCCACTTCACGGGACGAGAATTATTGGTATGGCTATCAGCGGCATAATGGGTGCACTGCAGTTAGTCGGTCGGCAAGTCCCGCGTGGTGGGCTAAAGTGTGGGTAGCTGGCACCTCTTACGAGATGGCTAGCCAGCATAGAAAAGTAGGATAAATGCCCCTTTTTTGGAGGTTCTCTATTAAAATACCATTTTTTTTATTTGACCAGGTAAGGCCCACTGAGCTGTATAGCTATTTTTCAGAAGCGACCTGGCCACAAAGTATTGCTCAACGGAGTGAGTTCTCATCACGTGGATATTTACAGCAGACAAATACTCTCTCAGCACATGTTGATTCTTTATGAAAAGGGAAAAACCGAAGGACCCGGAGAAAAATCCACGCGGCCACGGGGAGAACATGCAAACTCCAAATATACGACAGACTTCAGGGTTGGGATTGAACCCCACGACCTCCTACATACCAGGCAGTGGCGTGTGAAAGCAATTGCAGGGCTGCGCCTTTACCCTATTACAGATCACAACGGTCAGTGCTGCTGCAAGCGATTCATTTAGAAAAAAGTCTTTCGCCCACCCTGTCAATGCTCTTCTCTCTCTCATCATTGTCTATTCCAGAGAGCTTATCTCAAATTAATTAGGCTGGGTTTGAGCGATTGTGGTGGTTGGCGATGGTGACCCAACGGCGTCATGTAAGCCACACTGCGTGCCACGGTGGTGAGATGGTAACTACCTTGCATGGTATACAGGAGGTCGTGGGTTCAATCTCGACCTTGTCGCCTGCCGCCTATTCGGAGTTTGCATGTTCGCTCTCCACGTGGTCGCGTGGATTTTTCTCCGGGTCCTCCAGTTTTTCCCCTCCACGTTTAAAATCAATGTGCGTTTAGAGAGCATTCGGCTGCTATAAATGTCCACGCGATAAGCCACTTTCATTGGGCTATTATTTGTGGCCAGGTCGCTTCTAAAAAGAACGCGTTATAGCTCAGTGGGCCTTACCTGGTAAAATATATATTTTAAAATGTTTTGAAATTGAGCATTCTGCCCTTAATTGCTCCTTTGAAAGTAAATTGTTAGTGTCTAGTGGAGACAGGTGGACATTTCCCTGATGTGTAAACACGTGACCATCAATGCTCAGATAGTGCCCCCCCCCCCCCACCAAACAAGTTCTGGATCGTGGCGACGTTTTGTTCCCCCGTGCTCGGAGCTTCTTCAGGAAGATGAAACAGTTCCCGAAGGAGCTCCCAGCACGTGGAGCAAAACTTCGGACATCACGCCACGCAGTGCTTCCGTGAAAACCTACACAGTCGCAATACTCAGATCCTCCACGACCTCGCCACCACCTACCCTCTCTCTCTCGTCGCTATCTCCTCCCCTTCACAGAGAGCTAAAAGTTATAATTTGCCATCGTTGCGGAGAATAAAAACAACCAAATGGATAAGCTGAGGATGTCTCCTTCATATGCAGTATCTGTCACTCCACGTATCAAAAACAATATACAAGCATTCCGTCAACCGAAAGGCCTTCTTAGAGTGCACAACAGCACTCTCCTTCAGGTGATTTCTGCTCCAGAAATCGATGTCTTCCTTTAGAGAATCCCAGAGTCAGCCTCCCCGCTCAGCGGGGAGGCTGACTCTGACTGTATGTATTGTGTGTAATTTGTGTGTGTGTTGAATTTCCTTCACACCGTACGTAGCCAACCGTGCCAATCGGATGTGCGTGGGAAGTACAACACTAAACAGAAAAAAGCAGTCCTAAAGAAATTCGTTTTCCACCGAGTTGACTTGAAAGTGCACAGCTCCCAATGGCTTCTTAACATCGGAAGGAAGCGCGTTGCAGATGGGGCCGCAGAAGCGATTCTGAAAGCTCCTTGCGAAGCGGTGACCACCTTTGTTGTTCGATGTCGAGCCAGAAGCCCCAGCTCTCTCTCTCTCTCTCTTGCTTTGCTGCAGCTCCCCAAGGGGTCTGCAATTCCGTCTCCCGCTGGCTCGTCCACACTCCGGGGTCCCCCCCCCCCCCCCCCCCCCCGTTCGATTCAAGATTAGTTTCCTCTTTCTTCTGCCAATGTCGATCTCTCTCTCTCTCTCTCTCGTTTTCCTTTCTCTCTCTTCGAGGTGTCTTCGTTTTCACCTCGACTGCAGTGTTTCCTTCTTATATCTTTCCTGTACCAATCCCTCTCCCCCCCCCCCAAAAACAGTAGTTAAATCAGTGCCCAAACATCTCTCTCTCTCGCTCTCACTTCAATAAGTGCACAGTGGTGGGTCCCCGGCCAATCCGGGCGGGCGGGGTAAGTTAACCACTGCGTCGATACCATTGGCAAGCGACCCATAGATAAAGGGGCAGTCCATAAATGACGTCACGCGATTTTGGACGATTTTTGACCCCCACTGCGTCGATACCATTGGCAAGCGACCCATAGATAAAGGGGCCGTCCATAAATGACGTCAAGCGATTTTGGACGATTTTTGGCCCCCACGCCCGCCTTTCGAATGAATTCAAGTCGAGTGAGATGTTATAAAAGATATGGACGAGGGATATTAGATGTAGAGTGACGTGAGAGAAATGTAACCGCGGAGAGATGCAGTGAGGTGACGTCACGCAAGTAGACGCGATCCCCAGTGACGTCATACTTTCGCGTACAATCCGAAAAACAACGTGGGGCCCACATTTTTCGCGCGATGTGTTCGTGTTTATTATTGCAAGCTTTCTTTTAACTCACTCTGTCTGTTGTTGTCGTTGTTGTATCCTCAAATCTTGTAACTCAATTTTAACTCACTTCCCAATGTGGTATCGACTGCAAATTTGGTAAACTTATGTCATACTGATGACAATACTATATTCTATCATTAAAAAATATATATTTTCAACATTTTTTATGTCATGTTTCGGCTTGGGTCTAATTGTCCACGGTCAAATAACGTTGGCTGTAATTGCCCACGGTCCCTTACGTTATGCCCCGCGCTTTTATGTTTAGTCAGTTACAACAACAGTATATTAAACATATATAAGGTAAAGTACTTGAACAGGAAGAAAATCTTTTTTACTTTTTTTACATTTCATAAAAGCGTGTTTTTTTTAAAAAAAGCTTTAAAAATATATATACATTATTTCTTGTGTGTATTCGCATTGAAAATATGTTTAAAAAAAGAAGAGAACTCCCAGGATTTATAAAAAAAGAAGAGAACTCCCAGGATTTATAAAAAAAGAAGAGAACTCCCAGGATTTATTCTCTCTTATTTTTGCTTGCGGAGCGCGGTTTCGCAGAATCCGCTGGTGCTGATGCCAAAGGGTTGCAACAGTTTTGAGTCTCAAGCGCCTCTCAGACGCACGGCGAATTAGCGAAACGACTGAGAAAACGAGGAAGCGTTTATCGCTGCCACGACGACGCCGATTGGCGCTGACCTCCAGATAAATAACGTGGATGTAGCCTCTGAAATTTACGTAAATAGCACGGGGCGGGGAGTGGGTTTGAAACGCGGGTGGCTTGATGACTACTAGACACGTGGGGCAGGTTATCTTGTGACTAATAGGCACGTGGGCAGGTTATCGTATGACTACTAGTTACGTGGGCAGGTTATCGTGTGACTACTAGTCACGTGGGCAGGTGTGTGACTACCAAGCAAGGGGGCAGGTTATCGTGTGACTACTAGTCACGTGGGGCAGGTTATGTTGTGACTACTAGTCACGTGGGCAGGTTATCGTGTGACTACTAGGCACGTGGGGCAGGTTATGTTGTGACTACTAGTCACGTGGGGCAGGTTATCTTGTGACTACTAGTCACGTGGGGCAGGTTATCTTGTGACTACTAGTCACGTGGGGCAGGTTATCGTGTGACTACTAGTCACGTGGGGCAGGTTATCTTGTGACTACTAGACACGTGGGGCAGGTTATCTTGTGACTAGTCACGTGGGGCAGGTTATATTGTGACTACTAGGCACGTGGGGCAGGTTATCTTGTGACTAGTCACGTGGGGCAGATTATTTTGTGACTACTAGTCACGTGGGCAGGTTATCTTATGACTAGTCACGTGGGGTAGGTTTATCTTCTGGTAAGCGGAATGGATCCGGCTTCTTGGTGGGAGAGAAAGTCTCTCTCTAACGTCGTGTTCCAGGAAACCTAACAACGCTGCGTTCAATGGAATCGCAGCCGACGTAGTTTCGTTTGGAATTGACAATATTTTGAAATGAGACATTATTGGAGCGCTGCGTTGTGATTTTTTTGCGTGTGCCAGAAAGCAAATTTTATTATAAAACACAGTTGTTAAAATGGACAAAAACTCCACACATCAAGCAATGACGCTGCCCTAAAACATTTTATATGAAGTATATGCATATAAAAGCCATTGTTTTGCAGCAACGACTCTTCTTCGTAGCAGAGAAGCAAAACAACAATACAGTCAATAAAATCGGTGACATTTCAGACAATGGTCCTGATAAGATGTAGAAACGAGGTGATGGGTTTTTTTGGTAATGCCGCCCCTTATTCATAGCAGAGAAGAAAGGGGCCGTCTCTGGCACGCTTATATACAGCCGTTGTATTCCATTTCTCAGGAGTTGAGTTTGTTATTTGTCCTTTTGCACTGCTGCCAATACACAGTACCCCCCCCCCCCCCTCAAAAAAAATATAACGTAGTTAACATTTTTTGTAAGCAGGTGAAAGTAAAACGTTTCATCTGCTGCCCCGATTGAGCGATGGTGGCATGCTTTAATTGAATCTATTTCTACCCGTGGCCTCGTGATGCGTAAACCTAAAAGGTCAAAATTGCCACCCGAGCCTCGCTGGACTGCGATTAGGAGACTCTACGTGTCTTCTATTTGTCCTGTGGCTTTTGAGAGATTTTATTTCTGTACTGCAGCTCTCTTGCTACCCAATTGTAAGGTGATCCGTTATATATGTGAAAAAAGAAAAAGACTTGTTCACACCATCCATTGTTATCCCAATGGGGGAGGTGGGGCGAGGTGGGAAATGATGGGACACAAACGTGAGGAGCGGCGCATGCGAGCTCATAGCAGGTATTTAAGCAACGATCTATGACCGAAGAATGACAGAACGTTACCGTATTCTCCAGTTTATAAGACGCGCTGCAAAGTAAGATGCCCCTGCCTTAATATAAAAAAACAAGTCTATACAGTGATAGGTAACGATTTGGGCAATGACCCGTCGTCATTGCACATAAGCCAGAGAGGTAAAGTGGATAATAAGAGTTGGAGACGGCACTTAACACCATGGGGTCTAATGAGAATTGCATTAAAAAATAACGTGATTACCAGTTATAAAATGTCATTTGAATATTTACACTAGTCGATGGACAGATAGACCCTTCATTGATCAAAGTGTATCACTCCTAAACACGCTTAATTTATATTGAAAGTAAATGTATCAAATGTAGTTTAACTCGCAGGCTTTTGCGACCAAAACATCTACAATACAGGTTTTTTTTTGGGGGGGGGGGTTAGATAGCATAAATATAAATGTGTCGTTAAACCCGCCACCACCCGACAGAGCCAACTATTAAGGTTTGTCACGTAAACAGAACCTGCCAATTCGTTACTATTATTGACGTGATCTAACCCCCAACCCCACCCTCACCCCCCCCCCCCCCCCCGTATTATGAATTATAGAATGTAGCTGGCACATTGCATTGTGGAAAGATTTGTTCTTGGGAGCACAAGGCACAGTCCACTTTAGCGGCGCATTCCTGGCCCTGATTACCACTTGAACAAAAGGAATGTGAAACTGTTCTGCATTCCTCAGAAATAAAAACGTGAGGTACACATAGGGATGATGTTGTACCGAGCGCTCATTAATAAAGCTGTTTTGTAAGCGTATTATAAGACGTAACACCAACTTTTGTTTTAAATACAGACTAAAGCGTGCGTCTTTTCACGCGGGGGAATATGATAAGTATCCGTTTCACGAGTCTGCGAAAAATCAAGCGTTCAAGTAGTACAGCTGGAGTAAGTCTATGATGCGTATGCACAACGATAGGAATTGAGTTTGTAAATTGACACTGTGGCCCAGACATTTCCCGAACGAAAACAAACCCCAACTTAATCGGTCCAACTGAAATAAATAAATAAATAGGCATCCACACATTATGTAATTGTATTCTCTCACTATAAACACTGTCTACTGTTCGTAGCAGAAAGTGACGTTTTTATGTTAACACAATTCTTTGGGAAATTCGTCTTGTTAAATGGCATTTATGTCAGCGTCAAATGAGCTTAAGTTGAATTTCAACGGTACGATAATTGCGTGAAATGTGTAGAATGTAATACCGTCTCTTTTTTGTCCCATGTTTTGTTTCAAAAGATGTATCAGCTAAAAAAAAAAAGTGTTTTTAATTCATTTCACACCTCTCGACTCTCAAACAGTATTTTGATGTCTCGAAATCCCTTGGACACCATTTTTTTCTGAATAGAATGAGTATCCCCGCACCGTTAGCTATAAATCATGTACACAGATACATTATATCCCACATGGATATATTTTCCCCTTTAACCCGAGACTCTGGAGCTGTCTCCCACGATATGTCAAGGCATCTCTGAGTCTGCGGTCATTTTAAAGCTCATCTTAAATATTATCTACGCACTGCCGTTTATTCAAAGTTTAGCTAATTCAGCAAATGCGTGTCTCGAATCGGCGCTGCTGAAATTACGCGCTTCTCAGAAGGCCCGTGCGGCTGGCGGGGTTGTGTAATAAATCCAATAATTTGTTTTCATGCGGACTGATGGATATGTGACGGAGGCGTCTGCTTAATTATTTTGCTAATGTTTTGTGATGATCTCGAACAAACAACAAAACATTTCAGGTCAACCTCCTAAGACAGCTCTTCAATGAGGCTGTTTAAAAAGGCACTTCTAGCATAGATGAGTCACCGTTGCCTGTTTACTGATGTGTAGGGCAGACTTTTACACAGAGCGAACTTCACCCCCCTCCCCGTATTAAATAAAAATTAACCGACAAGAAGTGTTGATTACGAAGCTTATTTGTTTGTGTTTTATACCAATTTCCCAGGTGCGATTAAAACGTTTCCCCCCCCCCCCCCCTCTTTCTCAAGATCGATTAAGCTGTTTTAGAACACACGACCGCAAGCTATCTCCGTTGCCTCTTGTGTTGGCAGAGGGTTCGCGGTTCTAAATCCAGCGGTCGCCCTGGTTAATTCAGCGGCGTGTACTGCATTCACAAAACGATACGCCGCTGTCTGATTCGCAGCGAATGGCAGAGACCCCGTGACGGTGTTCGAAACAGCAAGCTACGCGTGTGCAAACGGCGTTACAATCCGGGTTGGGGAAAATTTGAAGAAGAAAACAATTATAGGAATAGGTTTTACCCTTTTAACTGGCACAAAAAACTGACACCTTTATTCAAGGCATCATGTCTGCAATAACTGCAATACAAGTAGTCAAAATGCAAACAAAAAGACAACTCTGATAATAATATTGGCACTTTCCTTGAATTTGATTGGTCCACACCCGAGACGGCTTTTCTTAGAGCCTAGTCTCCATTGGTGTTGGACCAGAAGACGCCAAAAGGCGTACAACTCAAAAACAGCACACTATCAGGATATTGAGGGCCCGGGGTGAGCATTTACATTATGAGACCTCCTTTGCCAACACCAATGGAGACTAGGCTCTAAAGAAAGCCGTCTCGGGTGTGGACCAATCAAATTCAAGGAAAGTGCCAATATTATTATCAGAGTTGTATTTTTGTTTGCATTTTGACTGCTTGTGTTGTGGTTATTGCAAACATGATGCCTTGAATAAAGGTGTCAGTGTTTGTGCCAGTTAAAAGGGTAAAACCTATTCCTATATCTTGTTACTGGCAAAGGAGGTCTCATAAAGAAAACAATTGCCTGCAAATTACCTAATTGGACAAAAGCACAAAAGATCATCCGCTCCTGGCAGACCTATTACCCGTCTGTAAAAAAAGAAGCACCCTTCGTGATGAACTTGTGCGATAAGAGCAACGTAGATACCAAATCTACGCATTGTGTTTTTTTTACCAGATTTTAAACATTTGCGTCGCTCGTGCCCTTATAAGGAGGCCCTCCGAAGTAATTTGCGGGTGGTTTTTCAAATTAGATTCATTTGAACCGGGACCCCGGTACACATTGACTACTATATATATTTTTTGAAATAACGTCACGGGATCTTTAACGTCCGTTGTGAAGCAGAAGGAGTTACTTATTTACTGTTAATACTGAAACTAAACTATTTATTTATTTATTTATTTTACCAGCTAATGCCCACTTAGCTAAATAGCTCCTTTTCAGAAGCGACGTGGCCAAAAACGATACCTCAACGAAGTGGCTTATCACGTGGGAATTGATAGCAGCCGAAAATGCTATAAACGCACGGTTGTTTCTAAATGTGGAGGAGCAAAATTCCACGCGACCACGGTGAGAGAGACACCCAAATATACAGCAGGAGTCAGGGGCCGGGATCGAACACCACAACCTCCTACACACCAGGCGAGGTAGTTAACATCTCGCCACCACGGCAGTATTATTCTTATTATTACCCAGGGCGGCTCCTGGCATCGAACCACGATACCCCTTCTACGAAGCACCCCTGCGACAAGCAGCAAACGCGCGGCTGTACATACCAGGGTCTCCGTGGATTTGTGGTGGGTGAAGGGGGGGGGTTAGGAGTGGTCTGGGAAGACCCCCGTTTACTTCACTGCGGCCAGCGAGATTTCGCGTAACGCTCCCTGGCTCTCGCACATCGCATTCCTGCGAGAGGTGCAGAGGGGGCACTCTGGAGGTGGGGGGAGGGAGGGAGTTGGGATGGGGGGTAGTTGGTGGTAGGAAGGGGGGGTGGGTGGGTGCAACGGTAGCCTTTGATTTGATGCAAAAAGAACAGAGGTGGTTGTTGGTTCAATGCAAGCCGAGCGAAGCGAGCTGTGAGAGCAGATGATGGCGGGGAGGGGGTGGTAACAAAATAGGAGCGTGCCAATTCACATTCCCTCCGACCCCTCCCCCAACTTTTCTTGATATGATGAATTGCATCAATTTTGGGGGACGGGATTCGAGAATGAAATATTTTTTCACGTGTTTTTTTTTTTAAAGTAATATGGTGAGTGTAGCGGTCTCTTATGGCTGGAGAGGTCACGTGAACCGTGTTACGTACAATGTACACAAACCATCATCGTCGGTCATGTTCAATCAACTGCTGCATGATGGCCTGCCTAAGTAGCCGCCGCCACCTCCTGCGACGCAACAGTCAGTCCACTCAGTCCGCATACACAACGAAATTATTTCATGGCTCCATCTTCTCAGTGGACATCCTCTCGAAAGTGTTCCGATCCTTGGATACCGCCCGCCTGGCCGCTTTTGTCTCCCCAGTGCTGATGGTTACGCAATGGACCGGGTGCTCATTTGAGGCTGAGTTGACCTGGTGGGGGGCGAGCGGGGGGTGTGCAGGACCGGTTCAGATAAGTTTCAAGATTTGTTTAACCGGGTTGATAATTCAAGTCAAGAGCTTCCCGCATGTCCGATTCGCACAGTTGGCTACGTACGGTGCGAACGAAGTTCAACATACACATGCATACTCCATTATTATTATTGATCATCGTTCATCATTCCATCTGGAAAACGTGTCCTGCCCAAGCCCGCTGAACTTTTCCCAACAGTTTGAATTCCGCCTTTAACCTGTGCACATTCCCTAAGTGAAACAAATGATAGATTTTAAAAAATACCGATTCTCACACACACACAATTCTACGTGCGATTTGTGAATCTCAAGATCAATAGACTTATATCGATGTAATCGAAATATATACACTTCTAAAAACAACTGCTCCGAACCTCAGCTCCAAAGGCAGCTGTCGTTAACCGCGTATACATTGGTTAAATATAAGTTGGCCGTATTTATTTTTCTTACTTCTGTCTTGGTTAATATTAGAGGGACGCTGCCGTGGTGAGCACACCGCAATCTAAAGGTCGCCAGGAGATTGAATCGACCGGAGCAAGACAGACGAAACAACGGCACGAGTATCTTGAAATCCCAACCACCGCCTCTGTCCACCCCACACAGTGGTACGAATGGATTTGTACTATACGCGCGTGATGGGGTAAAGTGTGGGTAGCTCCTACCCAATAGCGTAGTAACGACATCAGCTAGGGGGTTCGGAAATCAGTCAGGTGCCGAGCCCCAAATATATTGGTAATTTTCATAAAAAAATGTTTAACTGAGTTTCAAATGACTTTTTTTTTCTTTTACACTGTTGTTGAATACATATCTCAAGGTGGTTCTCAAAGGGGCCCCAACTCGTAGCTTTGGTCACTACATGGGGGGAGAGGGCAAGGCACCCCCTGCCCCCAAGCTCGTTACGCTTCTGCTCCCACCTCTTCCAAGACATCTTACGAGCGTGAGAGAGTTTGGCAAAAAATCCCCTCTTAGGTTGGCCCTCCAGAGCTCTCCTCTTAGTGAAGGCCCCCTTCCGCCAGCAGTAGCGGGAATCGAGCAATTGCAGGGCTGCGCCTTTGCCGAATAGTTCAACCTTCTGCCTCGTTTTCTTTGGATCTTTTTTCTTTTAAATCGCGCCCTGCTCCGTGATGTTTGGTGACGACACAGATTCTTTCTTGAAGACGTTAGTTTCGATGGGCACCCACACCAGGTTTCAAGTAAAGTTTCAATTTGATCGATGGGAAAAGTCTAATGTTTACAAGAAGAGACGCCCTATGTCCCCTAACCCCCCCCCCCCCACCTCTCTGCTAATGCTACCACCCCACAGCTGTTGACCATGTGGTGTTTTTTGGGCGAGACATTGTGACCAAATCTCTGCCAGACGCCTTGCGAAAATTATCTGCAAAACTCCGTATCGCCTTGCTGACTAACACATCTCTCTGTCCTAATTGCATCTTCCTATTCATAATATCGAGTTTTTTTGGGATTAGATCGCGTAAATATAAATGTGTCTTTAAACCCGCCACCACCCACCACAGCCAATTAGTAAGGTTTGTCACGGAAACAAAACATGTACATTTGAGTACGACGTTTCGCCAGAAATTACAACCAGCCTCATCAGGCGACAGCCAGAGTTGTGGAGAAATCCTCCTGCTGCGGTCTCATCCTCCAATTGTATCCCGACGGCGTGCCGCGAGCGACACGAGATGAACAATCCACTCGGATCTCCCGCAGGAGCAGTACGATCCTTCGCGTTGGAGAAACGGTCCGCGGAAGCGGACATCGAAGCGCCACCTCCGAGATCCTGTCGAGTGACCTCCTTGTCCACACGGTAGAGGCGCAGCACTTTCCCGTCCGCTCCGCATTTGAGAGTAATGCTCGTCACGTGACAACGTTGACTATGATTGTTGTCAATGAGATGTTGTGTTTGTTGAGACTTCAGGAACGTGATGTCAAACACAGGGACATGCACTTAAACCGTGGATGTCACCCATCCAAGCGCTGTTAAGGGCTCGACGCCTGCTTAAGCATCTGATGAGATCGGGCGCTTTCCGGGGGTGATTTGGTCATTGGGCTCCGCATGCATGCGTAGTACACACGACTAAAAACACGAGTTACTCTCACACACGCGCGCCATTCCTGCGAGAGCATCGTGGCGGATAATTGGAGGCCTACCGGCTAGCGTCTCCACCGCACTGCAAATCCTCAGCTTTGTTTTGTATCATTCTAGTTCCAATCAGGCCAGGGTCACCTCGCGGTTAGAGCGAGCGGTTCGCAATCGAAAGGTTTGCGAGTTCAAATCCCAGTCAGGGGCTTTAATGGCAACGATAAATCACGTCTGTGTTGAACCACTCCAAGGCACATTCACAATGAGGCTGTGCGTCATACATCATCATCATCATACCGCATTGAAATATTAATCGTAGATTACGGTCGAAGGTTCAATCTCTCGGCGCAACAGTCGACGCAGTGGCGCAAGTTTCTTGAATCCCCCACGCCGCGTCTGCCCATCCGGTGATGCACGACCTGCCGATCGCGTAGTGGTGGCGTAAAGTGTTCGTACTCTTCCAAGTCGTCTCGCGAGTCGAGGCTCTTCTGCCAACAGTGGCAGCGCTCCTGCGCCTTCACCTCTCTCTCTCTTTACACGTACATTATACATTGAGCCCATGCCAAACACGCATTGCCATCGTAATTATTTTTTTTAGACACGGTCTATCTGGTGCTGGACGAAAGCCCTCAACCTAGCCGCCACCATCTCTCACGACGCTGTCCATCTGAACACAAGAGACTCCGATAGAGTATCTCTGGAAACCCACAGACAAACGATTGAAGCGGGGCAGTGGTTGTTATTTGTACTTAAGTGGTCCTGCACGGTTTCACATTGGCCACTGCGGTCACCCCCCCCGTGGGCTGTTTCATAATCGTCCGTCGGTGTAGGATTGCAGAGCAGCGTCTGCCGTGCGATGATGCCGCCGCTGCTGCGATGCGGTTCAACGCGGACTCGGTTGTTTGCGCAGGTTGGAAATTAACCATTCGAGAAGCTGTCACGCGCGCCGCGCGTTCACCCCTGCCGTGGGAATGCAGAATTTCCACCAAATAGCCCACAGGCTTGTAAACAGGCAATTAACGCCACTCTCCCCGCCGCGAGTGTTGTGTCAGCGGGGGAACTGCTGCCCGTTTTGTAGTCGCAAATTTCAGCGTTCGGAGTAAGTGGCGCTCTGACCACGTGGTCAGGCGTCGTCATGGATCCCTAACGTTGCCTTCTACCCCACCCCCAGCACCCACCCCGTTAACCATAGGGGTGGGTGCTGGCCAATTGCAGGGGGGGGGAAGGCTGAGCAGAATTAACTTTTTTGGGGGGGGGGCATAGACAGACGAGAGACAGACGAGATGAGAGAAGAGATAGACAGATGAGAGAGAGTTCCACACTCGAGATGTGAGAGAGATGTAGATAACATTTGTGGAGTTAGAAGAGAGAGAGGAGAGGAGTTTAGATGTTTATTGGCAGTTCAATTCTAGCCGGTGTTTGCTTCATTCCAATTCTTTGTCCCACCGAATCCTAGCGACCGTTATTAAATTAGCTTAGTCTGCGTCTGGGTTGGTTAATTTTGTCTCGTCGCAGTCGGCAACGCTTTGGCCTGTCGTAGGTTCTGTAGCTGTGGTCACTGTTGTCCTCGATTATTCTCATCCACTCGTGGTCATCGTGAGCTAAAATAAAATATGAAAGAAAAAAACACACTTTGTGGACGAAGGTTTCTCTCACCGATTTCGTGAACACGATTGAGAATCAGAATGTGTATTCATATGAGAGGAATCCGATGAGCTACAAAGCTCTTTTTTTTCACAGATGTCCACCGCCGAGTCGTCTCCCCCTGCCCCGTACCGGTAAACCCCTTATCAGTGCCTACCCTATTACAGACCCTATTGGTCACCCCGTGCCCTTATAAATTTCAGCGTTCATCCTACAAAGTCCCATCAACAAGGGAGAAACATAAACAAATAGACAAAATACATTTTTTGCCCGCATTGAAACGGCTGTACGCCGTATGGACTTGCAAACGAAATTTCCCCTTGTTGTATATGTGGGGCTCATATACAACACCCTGTACAAGAATACGGGGTAAACCGTATGGGTTGACAGCTATAGCCGCTATCCCCCCCACCTCTCTCTCCGCGACGTGGCAAAGGTAATGCCGCGCACCTGTAAAGACTCGCGAGAAAACCCCGTCAACAACATCTGAAAGCGGTTAAGGGATCCCGCGGGCATGGCAACGTAGACACACCGCTCCATGTGGAGCATCCATTATCACGCGCGCGGAATGCCTGCGTCGGATTTGTTTTTCCTTGTAATGCCACAACGCTGGCTCGCAAGCCACTGTGCACTGTGGTAGGACCTCGGTGGAGCGGTATACTGAGGTTGATTTCCTGCCATGGGGAGTGAGCTTTTTGTGTTTTATTTTATTGTCCTTCCACCCGAACCTCCGATTAGCACGGTTGGCTACGTACGGTGCGAAAGAAGTTCAACATACATGGTTTATTTTATGCTATGGGGGGGTGATATCTGATTTTTGTGTTTAGTTTGTTGTCCTTCCACCCGAAATTCCGATTAGCACGGTTGGCTACGTACGGTGCGAAAGAAGGTCAATACACGTACACCTGAACCGACATGGATAAGGATAACACCAGTGGCGAGTGATATCTCAACCAGTCCTGGACCTACTGCGGTAGGAACCTATCAACCCGAGTTAGATTCGTGGACCACGGCTAACATCAGTGGTGAGTGATTTCTAAACCGGTCTTTGACCGCCCCTTAACAAATCTGCGCTGACCTGCACGGTGATGTATAAAACCAGACAACCCACGTGACTGACTTGGCGTGTGATGGCCTACAACCTGCAATTGGTTGACAAAGGGCTGCAGTTATTGTGGTTTCAAAATGATTTGTTATTATTATCGCACACTAAGTTTCTAATTTTTGCATCGGCATTGCGCTATTTCACTATCAATTGTCAGGTTATAAACAAATTCGGGTTTACATTATGTTTTTGTTCAAACATTCGTTATTCATTCAGTTTCATGATGCATCGTGGTTCATTTTCATCGTGGTTTCAAAGAAATAATCACGTTCGCAAAGAGCAAGCTTGGCAAAGGGCAACAGTTTTATCTTCAACAAATCCACGCTCTCGCGTGAGACAGGTGTGTGCGCATTAAAAGGGCCACTTTGAAATGCTCCGCACTGCAGACACCGACCGTGGAAGGTCACAAGGCCTTAGCAATTGTTCAAGTGGCGTAAAGGTAAAGGCGCAGGCGCTGAAATTGCTCACGCCGCGGCGCCGAGATGTTAACTCCCTCGCTTGGTACGCAGGAGGTCGTCGATTCGATCCCGACGATGACGCCTGCTGTATGCTTGGAGTTTGCGTGTCTCTCTCTCCCCCACCCTGGTCACGTGGATTTTTCTCCGGGTCCTCTGGTGTTTTCTCTCCACGTTTCGAATCAATAACACTCGTTTAGAGTATTTGGCTGCTATACATTTCCACGTGATAAGCCGCTTCGTTGAGCTATCATTTGTGGCCAGGTGACTTCTGAAAAAGGGCAATGCAGCTCAGTGGTCCTTACGTGGTAAAATAAAAATGTGTGTTAGTTTAGTGGAAGGACGTTCACTAGAGGAAACTCTTTAGAGCCCCTCTAAAAGCTAACGACCTACTCTTCAACGCTGGTGTTGGACGAGATGGGAGTACCCACACTTTACCCCCCCTCCCCCCCCCTTTGTTTTACTGCTGAGTGGACAGAGGCAGGGAGCGGATTTGAGAAACTTTGCACCATTGATTCAACTGCCACGATGGGTGGGAGATCAGATCCAATCATTCAAAAACACAGCGGCAATCTTTACATTCCATAAGACACGTTTCACAATCCAACTCGCCCAGCTTACAGTAAGTGAGGCGACGAAGAAGGGTGGAAGCCAATCATTTTGTTTTTCCTTCGAAATAACTGGTTATGAATAATAACAATTCACCCCGATTGCTGCTCTGCTTGTCCTATTGGCATCGTGCATCGAGATGGAACAAAGGCCGTCAGACAAATCTTAAAGAACGCTGCACCCACGTGCACGGGAGCGGTTTGATTTCCCCAACCCTCTGAGATTGTCAAGGCCATTATTTTATCGGAGCTGTCATTCGACCAAATTAAGTGTAAAACTACATTTCATGAGGTGGTGTTCTTGTGTGTGCAATCATTGCACCGTAGCCCCTGTGCCACCTGATCATAGGAGATGATTGAGGAATACTGAAGATATTTTTTTTCATTATATCCAGATGTTTTTTCTAGATCTTGAAAAAAATGTCCCTTTTATTCCAATATTATGCCAGTTGTGCTATCAGCAGCATGTGACAAGGTGAAGAATCCTCTCACAGAGCAGTGCATGGCCCTTTGACTTATAGAACTGCCCACAAACGGATATTGCATGTACTGTAGCCGTGATATCCGCTTCTGCGGTTCCTTAAAAGTTGACCTCTGGTTCACAAAGTAGAACGAAGCACCTTCCCACCCGCTCTACACGTGACAGTGATGTTCCATCGCATTACAGCCAGACTGATGATGCTTCGATTTAGCATAGCTCGCATTTAGCCAAATTAAGTGCCAGAGCCAATGTAATGTCGTTGGGGGTGGAGGGGTGTTCATGGTGAGGGCCAAGACCATCACCTCACCCCGCTTGAGAACCCCAAATTTAATCACAAGCAAGCCGCCTGGATTGAGGACCCGGGGTTCGGAGCAGTTGCGCCACGACCTCTGAGCCACCGTGGCCACCTCTCGGAAGCGCCTCGACGAGGCACAATCCGAGCCGCGGTCAGGTTCACTGCTGCTGGCGGGGCGAGGCTGCTTATTATTCAGCGCTCCACTGCAGTCCCGCCTGAATCCTTGCGAGCTGCTGGTACATCGACCCAAAGCGGTGGCATAGCTACGGAGCGTATTGTGGCGAGCACCGCTCTCTTTGTCTCACAAGCGCAACAAGTGTGCATGCGGTGTCGCATATGCACGTTGAACTTCTCTCGCACCGCGCTAACCGGAGGTGCAGGGCTAAGGACAACAAACTGAAGGCAAGAAACAAAGCAGTTCGACGAAAGTAACGGATTGGCGCTGGCTGAAGGGGGGCCCAGGCGCCAGGCTATGAAGATGGCGGGGAATTACAATGAGGGAAAAAAAGTATTTGATCCCCTGCTGATTTTGTACGTTTGCCCACTGACAAAGAAATGATCAGTCCATGATTTTAATGGTAGGTTTATTTGAACAGTGAGAGACAGAATAACAAGAAGAAAATCCAGAAAAACGCATGTCAAAAATGTTATAAATTGATTTGCATTTTAATGAGGGAGATAAGTATTTGACCCCCTCTCAATCAGAAAGATTTCTGGCTCCCAGATGTCTTTTATACAGGTAACGAGCTGAGATTAGGAGCACACTCTTAAAGGGAGTGCTCCTGATCATTTCTTTGTCAGTAGGCAAACGTACAAAATCAGCAGGGGATCAAATACTGTTTTCCCTCACTGTAGATAAGAGGGGACCCAATTTTAATTCCATGCACGAGGCCCCATGGTGACATTTAAGCACACCACGCCACTGACTTGAAATACAATGGCAAGATTACTGACGAAACGTCGTACTCGGATTGTAAATGTTGTGGATTTGCTTTCCAACACACCGGCGTGCTGTACTCGTAACTAATTGGCATGTTCTGTTTACGTGACAAACCTTACTAATTGGCTGTGTCGGGTGGTGGCGGGTTTAGCGACACATTTATATTATAGATATTGGTCGCGAAAGCCTACGTGTTAAATTGACAATGGAACGAACTGTGTGCATGGAAAAAGTGACTTTGATCACGATGTAAATTATTTCATGAATTCAATAGCAATGTTTTTTTTATCAATTGTGCTCGTTAAGTATTTAGCTATAATAACAATATAATTACAATTTACAAAGCGCCCTTAAACAATTGTTGTCAGGGCGCTATGCATGGAAAGGTGGAAATAGTTTAACATCAACCACAGAGGAAAGGAGAAGTGAAAAAAAAACATTTGGAAGTGGCTAATGAGAGAAAACCATTTTAAACAGAGACGTTTTTTGTCGAGATATGAAGATTTGTAGAGTCTCGGAAGTCCTAATCTCTAAATGTTCGTTTCACTTAACGGTGCAGCGGCGTTACGTAGTTAGGCTGCTTAATAGTCGTATTTAATTAATGTGCTGCGTTGTGGGAAGCGATTGTCTTTAATGACCCGATGTAAAATTAAATAGTCATCATCTATTGTATATGTCCCAATTATATTCCAAATGTGCCCTTCGCGTCACGCCATGGGGTGAAACGCCTCTCTGGAGACCTCGAAGAGCAGTGTATCACCCCGTGTTAGAGAACAGCCCGTGGAAAGAGATATCACAGAACTTTGTCTGAGAACTTCTGTTGAAGTAACTGGATATTTCTTTCATTCTCAAAGCTGGAATTTTGACAAATTAACGAGGGAGAAAAATCCCCAAGTTTCATGAGGTGTGTGTGTGTCTTTGTATACATCAATTGGTGACCAGACTGAGATTATAAACTCAATACACTTGAGAACCCAGTTTCTAATCACGAGCAACTGAAATGCAGATTTGAAGCCAGGACCTCAAACCGTGCCGGCTCATAGCTCCGACTACTGAGTCATCCAGCAGTTAAGACGTTATTTTTTATTTACTCTAAAGGTTGCATAATAAGTACAATCTTCATCCAACCACGTGCTATTCTTTCGTATGGCAGGATGGTAAAGCAACTGTTTTGAAACGTGTTTTAATGTGTTCCAAACACAGTTTGTTGAATCTCTCGTATACAGTACGGTATTGCCCGCTGATTAATGATTTTGCATCGTACAGTAAAACCACAGAGCCGGACATGGGAAAACCAGAATTTGTGGTAAGCCAGAAAAGCTAGAAAAATTGTAAATTCATAAATATATGAACCTTATGGCGGGACCCCGGGATCACGATTTTGACTTCCGTTTATTCAAAATCGTGATGAATTCACTTATTTTTGGTGACTCCGTCCCACCGCGCACATCAACGCATCAACCCAACCGACACGGATCGTTCTGTGGTCACGTCATGTCCAAGCACAGCAGCAGCAGCAGCGAGGACGAAAGCGCACAAGAGCTGAACAAGCGAATGCGCTCCACGCTCGGGTATGGGCAGGATCATAACAAGTCTTATCCAAAGCTGCTCAAAATGCCTACACGACTGAAGTCCTTTATTCGTCATAACGGTACGCGTAATACATTGAAACTGCTCTCTTATCTTCATTATTATTTGTGATCCTACCAATGTCTGCAGCCAGGATCAATCGATGACAATTCTATGACCTGCATATACTTAACCGATGAGATGCCGTTGCAGCGTTAATTCCTCCTGTTTGATTATAATACTTCTCTTGTCCGTATGCATCTGTGCAGATTGGGTTTTTTTTGCGGTTAAGCCATAGTCTCGACATACCGCTCGTATCAATGCGGATAAGAGGAGCGGCGACCCACTACTCTGTAGAGTAACATTGGTATAAACGCTTGTTGCAATATGAACAGCGCATTGAAAACACGTACTATTTAACGTGCTGTTTACAAAGTGTGTTCACAAATCCACACTGAGAAACACGATGATTTACAGAGGGGTGTAAAAAATGTTTTCGATAGTGTATTTAAATAGAGGTACTGCAGAAAAATAGTATCGAGTTTTAAAGGCATAGTTTAACAAGCCAACACTTGCCACCACCATCCTTCAAACCCTTTGGTCAAAAAGAGCTAAGTTTTTTTCTTCTTTTGTTCTTTCGGTAAAGTCACGTAGAATGAGAATAAAATAATAAAATAAAACAATACAATTCTCACGACGTTTCGGCCACAACACAAGTGGCCTTCTTCCGGTGACAGGAACAAACCTGTCGGGACGACAGTAGCTCTGTCAGTAGCTCTGTCAGTAGCTCTGTCGTCCCGACAGGTTTGTTCCTTTCACCTGAAGAAGGCCACTTGTGTTGTGGCCGAAACGTCGTGAGAATTTTATTTTATTATTTTATTCTCATGCTACGTGACTTTACCTAAAGAACCAAAGAAGATGAATCCTTGCAGTCACGAAAGCCTTAAATCGAAAAGGAAAGTTTTTGTTTACATTATGGTATGTTTATTGCGAGAGCCGGGGGCTTTTGGTTCATATACTAAAATACACAAAGAAACTCTCGAGTCGAAAAAAAACCCACGTGTTCAGTGTGCCATTAAAGCTGTTGTGTGCCGTAAGATACGGTGTAACGTGCATTCCACTCGCGCGTATCAACACTAGAAACATTCGTCAACGAACGCTGCCTCTCAGCAGAAGAAATACATAATCGGGTGACGTTTCGGGCAATGGCCCTTCTTTGGAGTACGTACACGAAAAGGGTGATTTCTTGCAACGGCGACCGGTCTTTTTCGCCTTTTAAGACCACAGCGTTATGTATGAACGCGTTGAGTTTTGTATTTACTAGTAATTGTAGGGCCAACGCAGCTATTTTTGTTTCATTAAGACCAGGAAGTTGTGATACAATACTCATTTTCCATTGCAATCTTGAGTGTGCACTGCCGCGTGTGTACGATTGATGTGCGAGTGTGTACTACTAATTCTAAAGCTGAAGTTACAGCGAGCACGCGTCCGTTGTATGGAATCGAATCCATGATTTTGAATGCCCCCCACTCATCCCCACGTTATCTGCTTTAAAAGCCCTCCCGGGATCTTTTCCACCTCTTGCATCAAGGTGATGGTGACCCATAAAACTGTGCGAAACGTGGAGTGATGTTTTAGTTTGTTTGTTTTTAAGTAGTGTTGTCAAATAGTCTTTGGTTCTTTCGGTAAAGTCACGTAGATATAACAAATAAAATAATAAAAGTGAGCGTATTGACAGTCTATAATGTAGACTGTAGCAATGGTTATTACACTGAACCTGAGTGAGCGCACTGGCAGTCTATAATGTAGACTGTAGCAATGGTTATTAAACTGAACCTGAGTGAGCGCACTGGCAGTCTATAATGTAGACTGTAGCAATGGTTATTAAACTGAACCTGAGTGAGCGCACTGGCAGTCTATAATGTAGACTGTAGCAATGGTTATTAAACTGAACCTGAGTGAGCGTACTGGCAGTCTATAATGTCGACTGTAGCAATGGTAATTAAACTGAACCTGAGTGAGCGTATTGGCAGTCTATAATGTAGACTGTAGCAATGGTAATTAAACTGAACCTGAGTGAGCGTATTGGCAGTCTATAATGTAGACTGTAGCAATGGTTATTAAACTAAACCTGAGTGAGTGTATTGGCAGTCTATAATGTAGACTGTAGCAATGGTTATTAAACTGAACCTGAGTGAGCGCACTGGCAGTCTATAATGTAGACTTATTCTGGTTCTTTCAGTAATAAAAAATAAAATAAATAGTGTTGTCAAACCGTAAATTGCATTACGTTTTTTTTGTTTGTTCTTAACTTATTACACGTTCAATATAAATGCATCAGCGTGCGGTGCTTTGTTGTCTTGTGCAATGCTGCGCTCGCACTTTTGGAGGCTGAGGTTTTCATTAAGCAGTGGATCGATCATGGCCGTTGTTAATAAGTTTAATATAATTGGTTCACATTAACAACCTCTGTAGGTAGGCTGTAGCCACTCGGCGCCTCAACATTTAACACACAGAGTGGTTCAATCGTTGCTGCTGCTACTGCTGCTGATGACAATGTAAACGTGCTCTGTTAATGTTTGATGTCGAGTAGCGACGATTTCGGGACACCACAGAGCCAGTGGATTGCTCTTGGCTGATGTATGTGTACAGTATGTTGAACTTCTTTCGCACCGTATGTAGCCAACCGTGCTAATCGGAGGTGCGGGGGAAATGATGACTGATGGTGGTGATGATGATGATGATGATTTCAGATAGCCCGCATCCTCCTCCTTGCTCCGAATTCCAGACGTGCCTAGTTAATATTAACAACCGTCTCCACCTTCAGAAGGATATCTTGCCATCAAGGTCACGCACACTGACTGTGGCAAGGGTCCATTGATCCAGGCAAACACGAGCAGAGTTTAACGGACAAGAGGCATTCCTGCAACGCAAAGTAAGCCAGTGGTGTGGCGACTTGGCATTTAACATAGGGGCAGGTGCTGCCACAAGGCATGAGCAGAATTCACTTTTTTGAGGGAGGGCCCCCTATAGATTTATAAACTCCCAAGTGAGATGACAGACGAGTTACAGACGTGATTTAAATGGAGCGAGATGAGAGAAGAGACAGACAGATGAGAGAGATCTGCACTTGAGATGAGAGAGAGATGTAGATAACATATGTGGCGTTACAAGAGAGATATCGACAAGATAGGAATTGAGATGTCTTTTGGAAGTTCAATTCTCGTCCGTGTTTGGTTCATTCCAATTCTTTGTTTCACTGAGTCCTAACGACGTTATAAAATTATCTTCGTCCGCGACTTGATTGGTAAATGTTGTCTCGTCACAGTCGGTTCTGTAGTTGTGGTCACTGTCGCCTTTGATGATTCTCATCCGCTCATGCCCTACCGTGAGCTAAGATAAAACACACACACACACACTTTGTGGACGAAAATTTCCCTCACCGATTTCATTCACACGATTCAGAATATGTATTTATATTAGAGGAATTCGATGAGCTATGAAGCTCTTTTACACAGATGTTCAGTAGGGGCGGGTCAGAACGTTACAACAACAAATAGTACAAAACACGACAGGAGTGGAAATTATAGGAAAGGTAGACAAACCACTTTAAAAAAATGTACAAATAAAACGAAACAACGGTTTATCTCACCAGGTACAGCCCACTGAGCTATTCACTTATTTTTCAGAAGCGACCTGACCACAAATGATAGCTCAACAAAGTGACTTATCGTGTGGAAATGTACAGCAGCCAAATAATCCGGTTGCATGTTTCTAAATTAACACCGCTCTAAAGCCACGATTACTACGCTCGGCTTTGAACCTGAATGAGAGATGTTCAAGCAACGACATTGGCTGCATTTGTTCAATGATAGTGCACATGTGGCAACCTCATCATGGAGTTTCCTACACTTGACCCCACTGCACGTGACCTGCCAATTTAATAACTGTAGTTGTATCCATTTTTTGGGTGGCCTGGGGTGTTGGAGGAGGAGGTGGGGGGAGGGGGGTGTGGGCGAATTCAATAAACTTGGGTCATTGTTTCTTCTGCCTTGCCGGTCCATTCGATTCGATCTCCCGGCGACCTTTGGAATGCAAGTCCGGTGTGCTATCCGTTACCGCCCGCTGTCGCGTCTCCGAGCAGGAGGATATCTGTCAAAACGTGTGCAATTGCGGGGTCACGGGAAAAAAAGGACAAATGAAGTAAACTTTTCGTTGCCTTCATTAACACACCAACATAGACAAAAAAATAGAAAAACTACAGCTCCTACTTCGGGTAAATCGATATATAGTGATGAGCCCCAGATGCTACTCCCAACGGGTGATTGGGGTCAATGGAGAGATTGTCAAACATGGGATGGCACACATTTAACAATACTATAATAATCACAACCTGTAATTTTAAAAAGAAACATCTTCCTGTATTGAAGTATCTCAAATCCGCTAGAACGTAAAACAAATCAAGCTAGTCGAGATAAAATCAAAGCGAAATAGTAAGCTGATAATTTCCCATCGCTCTCTCCCTGTGACACGCAGGGCATAGGCGGGCCTGAGTCGGCGTCACGCTCATTTCTGGGCATCTCTCTCACGTCTAAACAGGAGGACCTCTTGGATTTGCGAACCATTTAATTAAACTATTTTTTCTTTTACCAGGTAAGGCCCACGGAGCTATATAGCTCTTTTTTTCCGAAGCGACCTGGCCACGAATGATAGCCCAATGAAGTGGCTTATCGTGTGCACATTTACAGCAACCAAATACTCCTGAGTGCATGTTTCTAAATGTGGTAGGGAGAAACACCGGAGGACCCGGAGAAAAATCCACGCAACCATGGGGAGAGAGACATGTAAACTCAAAATATAGGCGTCAGTGCTAGGATCGAACCCACGACATCCTGCATACCAGGCGAGGTAGTTAACATCTCGCCACCGCGATGCAACGTGGTGGCATCCTCTCCCGATGACACGACAGGGCGAGTTTCTTAAATCCACCATCCGCCTGTCCGCCTCTGTCCACCCAGTGGTGCACAGTGTTCCTTTGTTATCCGCGAGGGAATATATATACATGTTCCAGAGGTGCTCGTGAATAGCACATTTCGTTAGTGGTGGTATCACATTCCGTGAGTGATGACATCACTCACGAAATGAATTACCTTATATAAATACAGACATACACTATTGAATACAGGCTGATTACCCTATAGAGGCGCCCTCTAGAGCTGTCTCGAGTGGAGGAGGCTCTTTCGCCAACAGCATCGTGAGTAATTCATTGCAGGGCTGCACCTTTGCCTTAACCTGACATCTTGGTGGCCGTGATCGAGCTGGCTGGCGGATGAAGTTCTGCCAAAGCGAGAGTGCCGTAATACCTTTTGGGTTTCTGCCAAATATATTTTTTTTCACGATAGGATATAAAATGATGACACATATTGTGACATTAGTTTCCGTTCATTCATTCATTGTATTTCACGTGTTATCGTGTTCCCTTTTGTGCTTCTACGTACTTGAAGTTTTCTTCAAAGTAATGCAACAGCAGTTAATTCTCCCGAAGCCTGCCATCCAATAATCTAATGATAGATTTTGACTTAAAACTTTCGTGACTGCAGGAATTCATATTCTTTGGTTGTTTCGGTAAAGTCACATAGATTAAAAAAACCCCAAAAACTTACGACGTTTCGATCGCAACACAAGCGGTTGTCATCAGGCGGAGAGAAAAGGGGGGTAAGCCTCTAAATGCAACTGTTTATAAAGGTTTAAAATGTGCGTAGCCCAAGTGTCAGAAGGAGTGGGGGACAATAACTCGTCCATTCATTCAGCTCCACGGCTCTTGTCCCCTACTCCTTCCGAATTTTTATTTTAAATCGACGTGACTTTACCGAAAGAACCAAAGAAAATGTAATCATAATTTTACGAAATAATGCTTATAACTCACAGGCTGTCAGAGAATTATGTTGTCATGATGACATGAACCATTATGCTCATATGGAAAACAAAATCTCGACAAGCTTATTCTTAATGGTTAACTGTGTGTTTTTAGATAGATACTTGATTATTATTCTTATTATGAATGTTAATTGTATAACTTCAGGAATATTTGTTCAGAAATGTTCACAATTTTTTGTTCATTCACAATAAGTTAAATGAGCAATGATAACCACAACTTCGGGGTGGAGTCGGTGGCGGTAGTGTTTAGCACACTTTTCCCACGCTCCTGGTCACCTGAGTCCGATTCCCGGTCATTGGTAACACAAGTCACGAGTGATATATCTGCAACCGGTTCCAACGCCCTCTCCGGCCCGTTCACCCTCTTCATCTACCCACCCTGACCAGGACGGTGACTTACGGTCAAGACAGCAACCGTGACGGTCGGTGGCTTTGCGGAGGCCTTCATCCGGCAGCGGATTGGCAAAATGGCTGTGAATTAATTTCATATTGAGCACTTTAGTTTGCTGATCGCCGTTCGAAGTGAACTGCGACCCTCAAAGGAATGGTGCGGGTCCCCCGTGGTCGCCCCCCCCACCCCACCCCGACGTGACCCATGGATCAAACAAATCACTCGAGACGCCAGTGTATGGCAACCAAAAGCAGTTGATGCGAATTCTGAAAGAGGTTACACGTTTGGCGTAACGGTCCTTCGCTGACTCTGCGTGATTAATGAATTAATCTCACATTTCCAATTTAAATGGAACGATATTCAGTAAAACAGACGTTACGATTGTCATCCACCTCGTATCGTGTGATGCATCGTCGTATCGGCATGTTACTACAACCCTAGAAATCCCCCCCCCCCCACCCCCCAAGTGGCTTTTCTGTTTTTAATAGAGCCGACATGGATGGACCGGCAAGTATAGTCATGTCAGGAGAGGCACGGAGTGGCCTTCTAATTCATGGGCTCGGAGCCTGCGAACCCGCCGACCTCCAAATAAGTAACAAAATTAACCCGTGGGATCGGATGGGACAGAAAATCATTGCAAAGGGGGGGGGGGGATTTTTTTGGTTTGAAATTATTTTGGACATTAAAAAAAATAAATAGCATTATTGCATTTTGCAGCCCACGGTATGCTAATATCTCTGCATCTACAGAGCTCGGACATACATAAATGGCATGTAATTACTCTGCTTGCGAGCATAATGGATTCGATAAGTGATCTCGCGCTGCGAGGCTGTCGGGACAAGACCGCGCTATAAACATTTGCTTCTGATTGCGACTGAACGGATTGCTGCCGTGGTGTAATGGTTATCACGCTGGACTTGCAAATCCGAAGCTTCAATCTCCCGGCACAGCGGTTGAAACAATCTACAGATATTTCTTAAGTCGCCCGCCTCTGTCCGCCCAGCAGTGCGAATGGGTGACGCAACGATCGGTCGGCAAGATCGCTTGTGGTGGGCTAAGAGAGTGGCGCCTCTTCCAACGCGTCGCTTGTTGGCTACGTACGGCGCGAAAGAAGTTCAACGTACGTGCGGGACGTCTGGTCAGCGTGACGTAGCAGGTCAAATACCTTCTGGAGGGGCAATCTCGAGCTCCCTCTAGTAGGGAGGCCCTCCTTCATCCAGCAGTGGCATAAGCGAATGATCGCGAGGGTTTTACCTTTGCTTTAAAGTCAGTGTGCTCGCAAGGCTCAGCGCTTATAAACATTTGCGACTGCATGTGTCCACGCGCACTCTCCGTGCAAACTCCCAGCGGACGTTGACGTTCGCGATTGTAAACGGGGACTCTTGCCACTGTGGAGGTCTTCACAGTCGTGCTGTGCGGAGCGCGTCGATCCCTGGCGTGATGTCGCGCAACAAAAACTTTCCCCCTCTCGGACGTCGTGCCGAGCTGCGCGCGGCGTGCACAAACCCGAGCACGGGCGTTTGGATGCCTTTGCCATTCGCGGGGACTCTCGACTCGGTGAATGCAAAGTTGGCAGAAGGAACGCGCCGTGCATGCAGGGCCGGATTCAGATTTTGTAGGCTCCTGGGCTTACAGGTACTGACTGTGAGGCCCCCAGTAATATTTTCAAAAGGAAAACAGAGTTAAAGAAAAAATATAATTTATTTTTACAAGGCTAACAACAAATAAAATGCAGCATTCACAAACGAAATAACTTTTCACTTCATCTCTGGAGGCCCTCCAGCTAGCGGAGGCCCCTGGGCTGTAGCCCCTAAAGCCCAGTGCCTTAATCCGGCTCTGCGTGTATGCACCTCGGTCGAGTGACGTTGGTCTCGATTCGTGCTGTGAACTCGATACACTGAACGGGGGTAATAATGATGGTACAGTCATACTCTTTTTGTTATTTACCCAGGAGAGACTCGCCGAGTCTCAAGGCAGTCTTATGCAGCTGGGTCCTGCACCATCGGGATGTTTGTCCAATCCCACTCGCGAGCGTTTGACACGTGCACCAGTTCATCGAGTAAAGTCCGAGTAGTACACTCACGATACGTGCACCAAACTGTCCTTATAACACAATGTTAGCTTCAGCTCGTATACAGTTTAAAAAAAACTGCAACGCCGACTTTAAAAGTGGGTAAGTAAGAGGACCCACGCAAGCTAAAGACGCAATTCAAACCTTTGAGAAAAGCCAGTGGGACTTGGCCAGCGGCACGAATCGCTCGAAAGCATGACAGCCGGTAGTCGAGACTACTGGCAGCCAAGGGATGGGACGCATCCGGGGAGGACGTCCACCGGCTGATGACCGTTGTAAGCCGGTTCACGTACACCTGCGCCCTGCAGCCACCAAAAGGCCACCTTGATTTCACCGCAACGTTTTAACATAAAGAAAGAAGCGTGTTCTTGTATCGCATGACGAGCTGGGATTTCTTGCGTTGAACTTCTTACCGCGCCGTCGTAAGTAGCCAGCCGTGCTCGTCGGAGGTGCCCGGGGTGGCGAGGACAACGAACCGGAAAACAAAAATCGATTTCCGCCGAGCGAATTCTGTTGGCGGCGCACCTTTTGGCGCCGCGGCGGACGCAAGAATTTTAAAATTTTAATGTCACATTGTTTAGGTCCACTTTAGCAAAATAAATATTGCATCTCAGTGGGCGTTTTTTCCTGCTGGTTTACAAATAAAGTCTCGATAAAAAAAATGGGCTTGCTCAACAAGTCAAGGGCCCCAGAACCAATAAACAAGTCCCACATGTCAAGATGAAGGTGATCCGGTGGAGCGGTCGGAGCGAGCCGCGCGACTAACCCGGCGAGCCGAGTTCCATTCCCAACAGGATCAGTGGCTTATCCTGTTGAAATGTATAGCAGCCAAATACTCGTTCCGCATGTTTCTAAATGTGGAGGGAAAAACCGGAGGACGCGGAGAAAAATCCACGCGACCACGGGGAGAGAGACGTGGCGACTCCAAATATACAGCAGCAGGCGTCGGGGTCAGGATCAAACCTACGACCTCCTGTATACCAGGCGAGGTAGTTAATATCTCGCCACCGTGGTGTCCTCCAAATTAACGTACAGCGTTGTGGGATGCTGTTGGAAGAAATCGCGCTATATAAAATGAAAGTGTTGTAAAGGAGAGCTGACACAAGGTTGCAGGGGGTTCATCTTCCATTGCTTCCCCCAGTCCACACTCGCCCCCAGCCTTTTCTGTCTGTTTCCCCGCCAGTTCTACCTCTTTTCCCGCCAGTTGTCCCCCTTTTCCCACCAATTCTGCCCTTTTTTCCCGCCAATTCTCCCCCTTTTCCCGCCAATTCTCCCCCTTTTCCCGCCAATTCTCCCCCTTTTCTCACCAGTTCTCCCCCTTTTCCCGCCAGTTCTCCCCCTTTTCCCACCAATTCTCCCCCTTTTCCCGCCAGTTATCCCCCTTTTCCCGCCAATTCTCCCACTTTTCCTGCCAATTCTCCCCCTTTTCCCGCCAGTTCTCCCCCTTTTCCCGCCAATTCTCCCACTTTTCCTGCCAATTCTCCCCCTTTTCCCACCAATTCTCCCCCTTTTCCCGCCAATTCTCCCACTTTTCCTGCCAATTCTCCCCCTTTTCCTGCCAATTCTCCCCCTTTTCCCACCAGTTCTCCCCATTTTCCCGCCAGTTCTCCCTCTTCTATCTCCTCGCCTGCTCCTCCCCCTTCCAGTGTACCCCTCCGTTTGGTGGGAATTCTTCCCCTGACATCCCTTTACAGTACTATCATTAGATACAGTACACATCAGACTCTTCGGGTACAGAGTTGTAGGCGGATATGTGAAGAGGTCGCATAAGCAAATATATCAAATCACAATACTGGCCAAAAAAAAAAACCAAGCACAAACCGCTGTGCACGTTCTGGGCAACATGCTTCACCGATCTCGAGAAGTGGGGCGAATGGTACGCGAGATTAAGAGCGCATTGCTGCAGCGTGAAATGGTCGGTGTGATGTGTGTGTGTGTGAAACACCTACTGAAAAATGTCAGTTTCACCATGCGCAAAATACTGCAAAGCTGCGCGTTGGTGGTGAAACGTGTCGGGTACGTGAAGCTGGCAATGTAGTTTATTTAACGGGAAGACAAAGGGGTCTGCGGTGTGAGCGCATTCCCTCGCGAGTGACGAATGCAAGTTTCGTAAAAACGTGGAGCAAGCCGTCACAGTATCGCTGGATTGGTCTCAATTAAAATGTGGTTTAAATTGTTGAGGGAGAGAGAGGAGGAGGGTGGGCCCCGTTCTCAATCAGTGTCGTTGTGGAATTGACCAACACGGACCGCAGCTCACAGCATACTGAACCAGGTGGACTGCATTTCGTTTTGGTCACTTTGGAAAAGAAAGAAGAAAAAAACCCCACTGGGAGATGGATTGAGGTAATTTTAGACCATTTTTGTCTTTGACGAGTTTGTTTGTGTTATACATTCCACTTATCTTCAAAGGACTAAGGCAACTATGCGCATTAGATGTGCTAATTCACGTGTGTTTTATGTCCGTAATTTGGAGCGGCAATTAGCAATTCGGCCATCGCTGATTATTTTGTTTGCATGCCCGTAAAATATGTGCAATAAAAAAAAAATTCCACTGCTAATCAGCACAAATACCTATTAATACTCTTTAATAAATGCATAAATGTAAGCGCTCTTTTTAAACTCATGACGTTGGCCCTTGTCTGCCTCCATCATAACGTTGTTTGTTGAGAGCACGTATTTCTGAACAATGTTTTTTTATATATAAAGTATACTTATTGTTTTCCCTTTGTACTATTGTTCAACCTCTTTTACATGAAGCATGTTTGAATTTGCCAACAAATATTTTAGACAAGCTTCTGTCGTCAGCCTTGGCTCCAACTATCATCATTAGACCTCCTTTGCCAGTACCAATATGTAATAATAGGGTTTTTCGCCTTTTTTCTGGCAACAAAACTGAAACCTTTTTTTACGAGGATTCATGTCTGCATTAACCACAATACCTGCAGTCAAAAAGCAAACAAAAAAACATACTATGATAATATATGTGGCATTGTCCTTGAAACTGATTGGTCCACACCAAGGGACGGCTTTCTTTTGAGCCTCGACCCAATTGGTGCTCGACCAGATGACGCCTTTTGGCCTTTTGGCGTCATGACGCCTTTTGGCCTTTTGGCGTCATCTGGTCGAGCACCAATTGGGTCGAGGCTCAAAAGAAAGCCGTCCCTTGGTGTGGACCAACCAGTTTCAAGGACAATGCTTATATTATCATAGTATGGTTTTTTGTTTGCATTTTGACTGCAGGTATTGTGGTTAATGCAGCGACATGAATCCTTGTAAAAAAGGGTTCCAGTTTTGTTGCCAGAATTATTATTATTATATCTCCCATCGTGTCTTCCATTCCCGACGCTGCTCCCTGTCAAGCGGTGGTCCTCCGAACTCTTCAGCTACCGCCGTCTCCTCGTTCCGCCGTCTCCCTCTGCTTCTCTCGACTTCTCTCGACCTCCAACTCCGTACTTCGTTTCGTTCCCATAATTTCGTTTTCAAAACAGCAAGGGGGGGAATGGGGGGGGGGGAAGGACGACTCGCCCGAGCGCCGCGGAAATTATTTCGCCAAATCATTGGGAAACGGCGGCCCGATCTGAAACATCATTACCTTATTACGCAAGAGCATTTTTTTTTTATTTAAAACCAAAAAACATTTTTTGCTAACACTTTTTGGACGTTCTCAGCGAGCGGAGAGAGTAACAGATGTTTACGAGCGATCGTGTGCGAGTTGGGGGGGGGTGGTGGGGGGTTTCTCGTGAAGAACCTTGACATTGACGGTGCAACTTGGCCGCACTGATAAAGAAAAAAAAGCGTCAGGAACATCGTGAATGCTGTTATGCGCATTCATCCACTTGCGCCTTGTTGTTGATACCGTGGTGTTTCCCTGGACGCTGACACCAAAAACGAAACGCGTTTCTCTTGCCCCTGGCTGAGTTCGTGGAAATCTGTAGATGCGCGAGTGGACAAAACCAAACAGCTTGCATATTTGCTAACCCCGTATACGGATCGTTACAAAAAAAAATGAAATTAACTACGAACTGAACTACTTTTTTTTATTTCAACAGCTAAGGCCCACGGAGCTATAGAGCACTTTTTTTGTTCAGATGCGACCTGGACTCAGATGATAGCTCAACGAAGTGGCTCATCATGTGGAAATGTATAGCAGCCGAATACTCCAAACGCGTGTTGATTCTAAATGTGCAGTTTGGTACTGTACAACGTCGCATTTTCAACTCGCCGTGGGGACAGAAGGTATAGGCTTACGTGTGAAAAGGACAAATATGTGAACAGCTTAGAGTAAAATCACAATTACACCACTGTACACAAAGAGGTTACTGGCAAGAATAAGGGCAATCTGCTTTTAAATCACGGTGGAGATGCTCGACTGTGATTTCGTCGTGAGCTGTTAAAAGTGGAATTAAAATGCCTCTCCCTCTGTGTGTGTGAAAACGCCGTAATTGTGAACGATCTATATACTTCGGCAGTTTACTCCGTGTTAAAATACCGCACTGGGCGTGGGCAGTTAATTGGTTGGGGTGGATATCACGGGCGGGATTCGCAACGTTGAACTGCATTTGGATGATAATTAATGCGAGTCGCAACGCTATCGCAAAACGAAGCAAATACAAGCAGAATTCCGTTCTGTGTCTCCCAATGTAAATTAAATTATTTTTGTAGCTCATCAGTCTGTTGGGAATTCCGGACCAATATTATCGAGCAGCATTGCTCAAGAAACCTCTGGACCGGTTCCAACCCTCTGGGTTTCATCAGCGGATTCGAGGCTTGCGGTAGCAATTTGAATTTGCAGAGCGCGTAAATGTAATCGCGTGTTAAAGACGTTGTACAAAAAATATTTGGGTCACACCAACTTCTTCCGGAATTAATGTACGTGTAAACTCCTTGTCTGCATATTTACACAGCAAGTAGGTAATCAGCAGCCATTTTGTTCCAATAAAAAACTGTGCCTTTTTTTCTGCCCCATTATGTCTCAGCAAAGGAACAGATGGGGAAGGTGTCTCACCAATGCTGAGTCATGAGTATTAATTCAAGCCAGTGCTGTTCTATTTAGAATTTATAAATATTAAGAGAGGTTTTGTTCTTCGTGTAAATTAATCGTTTTTTTTTCAAACAGCCCTGACTCCCAGTTAGTTTTTTTTTCATTTGAAATTCACATTTTAATGAAGAATTTCCTCTGGGTAAAAAAAAATAGCGGTGGCGTGAGGTTTAATGGCATTCAACTGTGACCCTGGCGACCCGAATTCAATTACTGACCGCGCCTCACATCAGTTGGCGAGCGACATCCGAACCGGCTCTGGCTTTCCCCCCTTCACCAACCTGCACTGATCAGAATGGATCAAGTATGCCACGAGGAAGCTTTCAAATGTCTGTCAATGAACATTGTTATTTCATGATGAAATATCCCACCAAAAGTTCACTCGAAATAAAAACAACAATTACCGAGCGAAACAAAATTACAGTCGTGACATCCTTTCAAGGGCCATTTCCCGAAACATCACCGCGTTTAAATGTATGTATATTGTAGCGTATAGTGTTACTGATGAATGCGTTGAGCAGTTGCTAAAAGTGCCCCTGCTGCACCGCTGGCAAAAGCAGTACCACGAAACAAAACATTTTAAGGTGCAGGAGTTGTTCCTGCCCATCAGGCCGTGTGGATCACACCTGATGCACGAGTAAAACTATAAACTGTGCTTTTTTTAAATTTTACCAGGTAAGGCCCACTGAACTACTGTATATGGCTTTTTTCAGAATCGACCTGGCCACAAATGATAGCTCAACAAAGCGGCTTATCGCGTGGAAATTTGAAACGGCCAAATACAGTACTCTGAACGCACGTTGATTCCAAATGCGGTGGTGGGGGGGAGGGGGAACCGGAGGACTCGGCAGAAAAATCAACGCGACCGCCTCGAGAGAGAGAGAGAGAGACACGCAAACTCCATGGCCTAAAGACGACTCACGCCGTGCGGGGGGAACTTGGAACCTCGTGCGACGGAACGTCTCGTCGTCCCTCGCATTTGCTTGCTGCCGGCGGGATGGCGGAACGTTCAATCCCGCGTTGGACGATTGCCCTTGAGCGGCCCTCCAAACTCCAGCCAACTCTCGTTAATGTTGTTGTTTCCAACACGACGGCGGAAGAAAACTACGTTTTATAATCTTCTTGTGTCGTGTGACACGGCTGGCATGCCGGACGACCCCTGACCCACTGTGGCGTGACCTCTGACCCACTGTGGCATGACCCCCGAGCCACTGGCAGAATGGACACGTGATCCCATCATGAGATAGCCATCGAACAAAGACGGTCAATGCGTCGCGTGCTTTCAGATGCGCTTCTGTGGCCGTCTGGAACGCTCTTTCTTCCGATATTAGGAAGACACTGGAGCTTTGCACTCTAAATCATCTATTAACAACGTATTTCTTTAGTTTGTTGTCCTTCTCCTGCACCTCAGATTAACACGGTTGGCTATGTATGGTGCGAAATAAGTTCAACATACATGAGATCCTTGCTTCATCACATCTGCTATTTATAATGATGGTGCGCCTATTATTCCCCAGATGGAACTCTGTCCAATTTTACGTTCCACTGACCAATAAAAGGGAGGCTTATGTAACGCCGCTGACAGTGTCTATCGATCATGATACTTGCACGTTTTGAAACATGAATGTGTGTGCCGTCATGGGTGAGTTTTGTGTTTGTTGGCACTCAGGTCCGGTTGTGACGATTTGAGATGTAAATTTTCGGTTTTATGAAAGCGGCCAACAAAAGGCTACATCGCGTTTTACAACAAATTCGTTGGAATTGCCGTATTCTCCAGGTTATAAGATGCAGTTTAATTTCCCTGTTTTTCATGCCAAAGCGTCAAAGGTGCGTCTAGCATCATTTGTTAGGCGTCTGTGTAAGTGACCGGATGTTTATAACTTTTGTGATACCTGGCACACATTTGGGATGCGTATCACCTTCTGGAACTTCTTATAATCCGGAGAACGCGCAATCAATTATTTACACCCCTGCATCGATCCGTTGCTGAATGAGGGGCTACCCACGCTGTATCCGTTGTAGGGGTTTGTCAACCCATACTTCATACTGGGCAGCGTTGGTTTGGCGAAGGTGGCGGAGATCAGTACCGGTTCAGATATCACTCGCCAACGATGTCAGCCGTGGCCGGGAATCGAACTGAGGTCTCCTATACGTGTTCACAGCGCAGGGCACGAACCACTGACCTCCGCCCCCCTCCTTCTAAAAAATGTTGTGATTCGGAAATAACACGTTGACTTGACTTTTGTGTTTGTTCATTTTTGCGTTGTCAGCATTGCATTTGGCTGATTTTATTGTTTTTTTTTTCTGACGAAGAATGTTATGCCTCTGGTCTGTGCAGGCTGATCTAGACCCGTAAGCATCCAGCAAAATCCTGACAAAGCGGTTTGAGTGCATCATGGAACACAGACTCGCCTTCCTCAATTTCATCATACTCATCAGCAAGGTATTGTCCGCATTGCATTTCTTACGAGCGTGACTGAGTGGTTTACCAGAGTGACCTACGTACATTTTTCACAAGTAGTTTTTTGGAGTAAACAAATATATTTTTTTATTTCCAACTGCGCTCTCGGCATCGTGTCATGAGAATCGAGTTTAGTTTATTTTTTTCTCACCCCTGGTATAGTGCCCATTGGGCCAAAGGGTTGTTTTATTCAAGGGGAGACGCCTCCCCCGGATGGGGCAGCGGTGGACAGGGATACAAGGGAAAGTTCGGGAGAATGCAACATTGAAAACCAGAAAATATCACGGCGGACAATTTGAAAAGGAAAATCCACCGCAGCAGCAGCAGGCACCTTAAAACTTAAAACAGCCCAAGCCTTGCCGTGTCGATCTCTCAGGGCTTTTGCTTGCGGAATGTTTCCCGCCCCCCCCCCCCCCCCCCCCTTCGTGTTCTGTAATCGGTGCTGTGTACCGGGCAACCGTTGAGTTGGGATAAAATACACACCATTTCAACAGCCAGAAGAAGAATCCATTCGGAAAGCCTCAGAGATTTGCTACACCTCAGGTGCCAAGTGGCCTTGTTGTCATGCACATGGGAGGCATTCGGTTCAACTCATCTGATATGAGAAATGTTGCATCGTAGTCAAAGCGAAACGTCGTACTCAAATTGTACGTGTCGATTTACTCTCCAACACACCAATGGACTGAAGAAGTAACAGATTGGCACGTTTTGTTTACGTGACAAACCTTACTTACATCTATACTTGCGCGATCTAACCCAAACACCTTTATTATGAATAATATTGGTCGTGAAAGCCTACGTGTTAAACACATTATTTTAATTATCAGAGCCAACTATTATGTTGGATGCAAATGTACGTACTTTTTTGTTTGTACGTTTAAACATTGGTTAGTGGACTGAGACCATCGCCTTACTGCAAACGGAGAGCCCAGATTATTCACAGATGGCTGCAACAATCTGGCTTCAAACTCAGTATATCAGCGACACTGGCTCGGGTGTTATTAGAACTCTGAGCGACCCGGCCACACTGCTACTGATATGAATTCTAATCGTGTTTCGGAATGGCGAAGAAAGTTGAAACGAGGCACAATCATGAATAGAACAATCCTAAAAGCCACATTTTTAGGAATTGGTTCCCTCAAATATGAATCCACACCAGAGGTGATTTGGTTTCACGAACAGGGAAGGGTTCTGTCTAAAGTTATATATTGCTTTAATTATCGTGTTGATCACTTCGATGTATATGTCAATATCAACTAAGCAGTATATATTTTTTCTCACGTAGAGTATGACGCTAAAGTGAAATAAAAAGAAATCAAAGCAGGGTCATATTTACTCGTATATCAGTTTAACACGTAGGCTTTCGTGACCAATATCATCCATAATATACTCAGATTGTAAATGTTGTGGCTTGGCTCTCCAACACACCGGTGTGCTGTACTAGTAACGTTCTGTTTACGTGACAAACCTTACTAATTGGCTGTGTCGGATGGTCGCGGGTTTAACGACACATTCATATAATTACGCGAACTAACCCCCCAAAAAACCCCTATATTATGGATTACTTCTGGATATTTGCAAACACACACACACATACCGGTCGGGAATATTTACAAAAGCAAAAACAGTAACGGAAAAAAAAGAAAACGGCGTCCATGCCGTCGGCTTCAACTTTGGACCATGGATCGTTAATTTCCAGCTTGTGATTCCTCGGTTGCGATGAATCCCACACCGCTGTCCAACCGCGTTTATTAAAACCCACAAATAAGAGCGACTAACGGGTACTCCTTTGGGGAGTGGAGGTGCGACAGTTTCTCACGTCTGTATCGTCATGCGTCGTTTTTTTTTAATGAACGCAGGGATACATGTGTGTGTGTGCGCGCGTGTTAAGGGTCTTTTAAATTATTGAAAATGAATCTCATTAATACAGGGGAAGGTGCTAAGTTGGGCGCAAGTTGCACGTTTGGCTTTTGTTAGGAACCCCCAACGCCACTCGGCATCGCCGCGCTCCGACGTGTGGCCGTTATTATTTTGTCGACTTTGTCGTTGTTGTTGTTGTCATTGTTGTCAACTCTGTGCTTGTTGTCCTTGCTGTTGCCATTGTTGTCGTTGTTGCTGTTGTTTTTGTTGTTACGGTTTGTTGATCATTTGACGAGCGATGCCCTGTGTTCCTGAGTCTACAAGGGGCAAGGGGTAGCGCAGCCGACAAACGTAATTCTAAGTGGAATTGTAAACGATCAAAATAAAAGTTTGACCATGAATATAGGAAACCCAGAACCGAGTTCTGCTAAGATATGCGTTTAGCCATGATGCTCCGCAGTAACGTGTGATGAGTTTATATACAATAAAATAATAATAGGGTTTTTCCCCTTTTTTCTGGCAACAAAGCTGAAACCTTCTTACAAGGATTCATGTCTGCATTAACCACAATACCTGCAGTCAAAATGCAAACAAAATACATACTATGATAATATATGCATTGTCCTTGAAACTGATTGGTCCACACAATGCATATATTATCATAGTATGTGTTTTGTTTGCATTTTAACTGCAGGTATTGTGGTTAATACAGACACGAATCCTTGTAAAAAGGTTCCAGTTTTGTTGCCAGAAAAAGGGGAAAAACCCTATTCTTGGTTCTTTCGGTAAAGTCACGTTGAAGGGAAACAATAAAATAATACAATATATATAAAACAATTAAATTCTCACGACGTTTCGACTGCAACACAAGCAGTCATCATCAGGTGTGAAAACCAATGGCAAGAAATATTTGAAAGAAGTGGCGATTTGTATTTATTTATTTTTAAACGTTAGCGCCACGGATAGGGATTTGACAGTTTGTTTAGATGGACGAGTCCATCTATGTTCGGAAAAGAGGAGGGGGGAGACGAAAAATGTATGTATACTGTCTGAAAGCCACCGTAAGCGTGAACAATCAATTAAGACCCGATATGGTTTATCAAATCCTTCCAATGATTGCTAAGCCAGAATCCATCTTCTCGGTTGAAATTGTTTCTGTGTTTGTATATGTGGATAGCCTCATGAACGAATCTCTCATGGTAGCCAGATGGCTTGCAAAGAATCTCTGTCTTGGAGAAGTCAATGTCATGTGAGCCTACTGAATTATAACAGTGATCTGCCACGGCCGAGGTGTTGGTCCTACCGTGTTTAAGGTCTGCTTTGTGTTCACGAATGCGGTCCGAGACATGTCGTTTGGTTTCTCCAATGTAACTACTACCACAGAGGCAACTTAGTTTGTAGACGCCAAGGTACTGTATGTCCGGAATCACATCTTTTACAGACGGAACCAGATCACGGATTTTATGTAATGTGTTGAAACGGACCTGGATCTTGTGTTTATTCAAGATTTTGGAGATCTTTTTTGTGATCCCCGCATTGTAGGGTAAAGTGATGGTTTTGAAAGGCTCCTCAAGAGGGTCCTTCATCATGGTTTGAGTGATAGCTTTGCGGGTTGTATAGTCGGAGTAACCATTAGCCTTAAGAGCTTGGTGTACGTGCTTGAGTTCACTGCCTATGTGTTCCTGGTCGGATATGCATTGGGCTCTATGATACAGAGTCTTGATGAGAGAATTCTTCTGTGATGGATGGTGGTGGGAATCCGGTTTCAGATAAGCATCCGTATGGATAGCTTTCCTGTAGACATAGTGGCTCATTGAACCATCAGGTCTCTTTTTTATTAGGACATCCAAAAAAGGTAGCTTGCCATCTTTTTCGACTTCCATGGTATATGTGATGGCTGGGTGTATAGAATCGATATGGTCGAAGAATTGGCCTAGAGCAGGCCTATTACTACATTTTGGTCCTGGCAAAGGAGGTCTAATGATGAGTTTATATACAATTTCGATTTTATATTTGTGCACTTTTTTTCTTTTCAGGCGGTTTTAATGACCAATGTGTTGAAGTAATTTAAAATATATATTTAGATGTACACAATATTGCTTCTTGCGTTGTATTTTAAAGTGGAATATTCTCGCCAACAACAGCATTTGTTGAACAAATCCTGACTGCTGCTGATGAGACCCAGAAGGTCAAAACCAGCCCAGAGTTGTTATCGCCTTCACAAATGCTGCTGGACAATGTGGGTCTGGATAAACAAGAGTTCTGCTTGCATGTGTCTTTAATAAAACTTCTGTCCACCTTATAAGCATATCGCAAGTTTAAATTACTTAAAGCCGCCTCCACCCACCCATGCTGCCCCCCGTAAGATAATTTTGCATTGGAGTTTTGCCACTAGCCCCATACGTGTACGCATGCCGCCTTACCAAGCAGACATACGTAATCTTACCACGGATACATGTAGTCTTACCACGGATACAAATAATCTTACTCCAGACACGTAATCTTACCACGGACACACAATCTTACCACAGAGACACACAATCTTACCATAGACACATAATTTTACCACACACAATCTTACCACAGACACACACAATCTTACTACAGACACACACAATCTTACCACGGACACACACAATCTTACCACAGACACACAATCTTACCACAGACACACACAATCTTACCACAGACACACACAATCTTACCACAGACACACAATCTTACCACAGACACACAATCTTACTACAGACACACACAATCTTACCACGGACACACACAATCTTACCACAGACACACAATCTTACCACAGACACACACAATCTTACAACAGACACACAATCTTACCACAGACACACACAATCTTACCACAGACACACTCTTACCACAGACACACACAATCTTACCACAGGCACACACAATGTTACCACAGACACACAATCTTACAACAGACACACACAATCTTACCACGGACACACAATCTTACTACAGACACACACAATCTTATCACAGACACACACAATCTTATCACAGACACACACAATCTTACCACAGACACACACAATCTTACCACAGACACACAATCTTACCACAGACACACACAATCTTACCACAGACACACAATCTTACCACAGACACACACAATCTTGCCACAGACACACAATCTAACCACAGACACACAATCTTACCACAGACACACACAATCTTATCACAGACACACACAATCTTACCACAGACACACACAATCTTACCACAGACACACACAATCTTACAACAGACACACAATCTTATCACAGACACACACAATCTTACCACACACACTCTTACCACAGACACACACAATCTTACCACAGACACACACAATCTTACCACAGACACACACAATCTTACCGCACACAATCTTAACACAGAGACACACAATCTTATCACAGACACACAATCTTACCACAGACACACAATCTTACAACAGACACACACAATCTTACCACAGACACACACAATCTTACAACAGACACACAATCTTACCACAGACACACACAATCTTACCACAGACACACAATCTTACCACAGACACACACAATCTTACCACAGACACACAATCTTACCACAGACACACACAATCTCACCACAGACACACACAATCTTACCACAGACACACAATCTTACCATAGACACACACAATCTTACCACAGACACACACAATCTTACCACAGACACACAATCTTGCCACAGACACACAATCTAACCACAGACACACAATCTTACCACAGACACACACAATATTATCACAGACACACACAATCTTACCACAGACACACACAAACTTACCACAGACACACACAATCTTACAACAGACACACAATCTTATCACAGACACTAACAATCTTACCACAGACACACACAATCTTACCACAGACACACACAATCTTACCACACACACACTCTTACCACAGACACACACAATCTTATCACAGACACACACAATCTTACCACAGACACACACAATCTTACCACAGACACACACAATCTTACAACAGACACACAATCTTACCACAGAAACACACAATCTTACCACAGACACACAATCTTACAACAGACACACAATCTTACCACAGACACACACACTCTTACCACAGACACACACAATCGTACCACAGACACACACAATCTTACCACAGACACACACAATCTTACCACAGACACAATCTTACAACAGACACACACACAATCGTACCACTCTTCGTCACCGTGACACCAAATTAACCGAAGAGGGAATCATCGTTTCGGGGGGCCGTCTCTCCATTAAAGTTATATATTCCATCAAGGTCCTTAAGATCTTCCGATCTCCAACTGCTCAGCACTCCCAGGTCTTTTGGTGTTCGGGGCTTTTGTTAGCGTGGCACCCAAGCTGTGGAACGCCTTGCCACTTGAAATCAGGGCAATCGGAGTCAGTAGATATATTTAAGTCTGCTTTGAAAACCCGTCTCTTTAAAGTGGCCTTCCCTCTTTAGTTTGGCCGGTTGCCCGTGGTTCTGTTTTTTTTTGTTTCCTGCTTTTCATGCATTACGCATTGGGATCCTAGGATGGAATGCCGCGTGAAACATTTGAATGATTATTTATAGACGTCAATGTGGCGGCGACGTGAACAGAGACAGTCTAAATGCCGTGATAGCTTTGTTCACTCGTGTGTGTGCGTGGGAGGTTTTGTTTTTGTTCACTTACAGATTCGAATCTTTATGTCAATCGGTGCTGCCCTCTTACAGGTGTCACAGCTGGGGGAAGGGGAGGGTCAGGGGACGGCGGGGGGAGGGGTGAAAGTGGTTTCACGATGAGCACGGCATTGTGATTCTCTCCCATTCGGGGCGGCCCTGAGCCATTGGTGGAAATTCCACGTTCCACTCACTCACTCATCCACCAACTCACTCACTCGCTGACCGACTCACTCATCAATTCACTCACTCACAAACCGACTCATTCATCCACCCACTCACTTACCGACCGACTCACTCATCTACCAACTCACTCACCGACCGACTCACTCATCCACCAACTCACTCACTCGCTGACCGACTCACTCATCAATTCACTCACTTACCAATCGACTCATTCATCCACCCACTCACTTATCGACCGACTCACTCATCCACGGCGGGTGAATCACTTCCCTTTCCGCGTCTTCCCTCGCACGACTCGACTTTGGAATTGCCTCCCACCGCTGTCTCTTATCTATCACACCTTTAAGAGTTCTGTCTATCGCTGGCCACTCGGTGCTCTGGGCCTCTGGGCCTGTGCTCGGCAACCGTGGTGTAATGAATTCAAGACACTACCTAGCATTAAACACAGTGCTTGCGACACCGCAGATCCTCATATCAGCTGTGCTTACGAGCGTGACAGATGCCCTCTATTCGGCTGCACAAGCCCACACTTAGGATGTCTGTGAATGCAATTTGCATGCCCACACCTGTGCATTAATCCGCCAGCTCTAATGCGCGCGTAACTCCACTATACGGCGGCAAGTTCATAAATTCTCACGTACACCCAAAGGAGCTGTGTTGTTCAGCAATCTTCCATTCTTATACCCAGCGTCGGCGCGGGATGTCATCTCACCTCGGCAAAAAATTTGGCACCAAAATGTTCTCCCGTTTGGTCCCGGTGATGCCCCTTGACATGACTCCACGTGCCTCCGACTGTCTCCCCTCTGGGCCTTTTCCGACCCTGTACGTACCGCCACCACTGCTGCCACCATCACCAAAGACAAAAGAAATCCCCTCGTGTAGCCTTAATAAACTGTTGGGGCAAGCGCTGCTAGCGAGTTGCACCGAAGAAGGCCGGCACGGCACACGAGCGGGGTGGGTGGCCAGCACCACGGCCGGCCGTCTTTGTCTCCCAAGTGGCGATGTTTTTACACGCAGCACCAGTCAACCGCTGGTTTTGGCTGTGAGTGGGAATCAAACTCGGATATTTAATAAAATGATTTTTCCACTTTTTTTTGGCATCAAAACTGAAACCTTTTTACAAGGAATCATGTTTACATTAACCACAATACCTGCGGTCAGAATGCAAACACGTTTGTTGTTCTTCCCCCACACCTCCGATTAGCACGGTTGGCTACGTACCGTGCTAAAGAAGTTCAACGTACATACATCTGAATCGGTCCTGAACCAACATACTTACACAGCGCGCTAACCGCTACGCTACCGCTCCCCCCACCACCATCACCACCACCACCACATCTACCCCGCCCCATCCTCACCCGTGCTTTGTTGCTGCGCTACCTGCCCGGATTTCTCGCGAACCGACCCAGTGGCCACCGGGCTCGGAGGCCCTGAACGGGAGCCGGCTGGCAACACCGCGGGCGGCGGTGGCGGCCGTGCCGGAGGAGGAGACGGAGGCGGCGATGGCGATGGTGCCCGTGGGCGAGGAGCAGTACATCGTGAAGGCGCAGTACGAGTGCTACATGAAGATCCTGCGTGATCCTCCCTATAACGGCAGCGGTGAGCGACGGTGGCGGGGGAGGGGGGTTTCTCGTCGAACTTTTTTTGGAGGTGCGTGTGTGTGCGTGGTGGTGATGCAGCGGTCAGCGCTACGCTGCTGCGCTAAGAACCTGGCGAGCCGAGTTCGACTCCCGCTCACGGCCAACATCGGTTGACGGATTTTCTGAACCGGCCCTGGGCCTCCCCTAGGTCGACTCAGCCTCAAATGAGCGCCTGGTGCTGTGCATAAAAACATCGCCACTGGGGAGACAAAGGCGGCCGGGCGTGATGCTGGCCACCCACCCCCTCGCGTGCCTTGCCGGCCTTCATAGGTGCTCGCAAAGAGCGCTTGCCCCAACAGTCTGTTAAGGCTATATGGGGGATTTTTAGCCATCCGCGAATCGCATCTGGAACTCTACACGACTGCATCGAGAGAGAGAGACAAAGTGATGAGCGAGAAAGCGTATTTACATATTATTTTTAAGGTAATTCATTCAGATAGGTTTTCGTAGGCCAATATCATTCTCCGCGAAATTTGATATTCACGAGCATCTCCAGAACGTGTCCCTCGCGAATAACGAAGGGAAACGCTGTTATCTTGATGAATGCTGCCTCGGTTGTAATGGGATAGCGGAGACTCGTTGGATTTGCATTACGGGAGGTCGGTGAAACAAAAGGAACGTTGATTTCAAAGATTGCTAAATTTGAAGTTAAGTGTGAGAGAGAGACAAACACAGACACGAGAGAGAGAGAGAGACACACACAGAGAGAGACAAACACACAGAGAGAAAGAGACACAGAGAGAGAGAGACACACATGGTGGAGAGACACATAGAGAGACACACAAGCAGAGAGAGGCACACACAGAAACACACAAGCAGAGAGAGACACACAGAGAGACACACAGAGAGAGACAGAGACACAGAGAAACAACGACTCTGTGACGAGGCATTATATATAGAGAGAGGGGGGCATAGAAATTAGCATGTCGATGAGCTTATCATTTGTGGCCAGGTCGCTTCTGACAAAGAGCTATATAGCTTAGTGGGCCTTACCTGGTAACATTAATATAGTTTATATTTAGTTTAGTTTACATGGTGAAGCTAGGGTTGCCAACCATCTTGGACTTTCACGGAATTGTCCTCTTGTTGAGGAAGCTGCTGTCCCGGGAAATCCATATATCTTTCCGAGACATTAAAATTCCGGATAATTGTCACTTGCGTAATACACGTAATAATCATAATAATAATAACATTAATACACCAAGACGATGCATTAACATGTAGCTCTTTCCTATTCCGGATCTGTGAGATCATTCTGCTGTGATATGTCCCTGTTTTCAGTATCTCTGAGGTGGCAGCCCTAGGCCAAACCCCCCACACGAACAGCAAGGAAAGCAAACACTCACCCATTTGAAGAGAAACAACAAAATAACAAAATATATATAAAACAATAAAAAATTCTCACGACGTTTCGACCATAACTCAAACGGTCATCATCAGGTGTGTCGGTTTGCATAAATTTATTTTGAAAACGGCATATTTATTTATTTATATATAAAAATAACGTTTGCGTCACGCGCAACGATTGGCTGTTTGCCAGGACTAGTCCATCTATTTTTTTAAAAGAGGAGGGGGGAGACGAAATTTGTTTTTATGTATGCTGTCTGAAAGCCACTGTAAGCGTGAACAATCAATCAAGAACTGAAATGACAGCATACATAAAAACAAATTTCGTCTCCCCCCTCCTCTTTTCAAAAAATAGATGGACTAGTCCTGGCAAACAGCCAATCGTTGCGCGTGACGCAAACGTTATTTTTATATATAAATAAATAAATATGCCGTTTTCAAAATACATTTATGCAAACCGACACACCTGATGATGACCGTTTGAGTTATGGTCGAAACGTCGTGAGAATTTTTTATTGTTTTATATATATTTTGTTATTTTGTTGTTTCTCTTCAACGTGACTTTACCGAAAAAACTAAGAATATGAATTACTGCAGTCACGAAAGCTTTAAATCAAAACTCACCCATTTGTAACAGTCATAAAAAAATACTTTTCATACGTCCAGCAACGTTCGTTGTTCATCACCCTGCGGTTGAGAAGAACGTTATGCCTGTCACGAGAACACTTGTAAAGGAACTGCATATTCTCTTATTATTTATTCAGAGCCGGAGGTACATTTAGAGTATGTTTTTTTTTTGTACATCCGCGTTAACAGCCTGTCACGTGCTAACACATCATCGCGAAACTTACTTTCGGGAGGACATTTTTTAGTCACGCCACCTTGGGCTCAGTGAGGTGGATTCCACAACATCAGAAAACAATGCATCTGCAATCGATTTAGACGTATTCGGGGAAGCATTACTTAGTTATTTGCTTGCTTTCCTGCAGTAACGTATTTATATGCAAAATACACTTTGAAACGTTAATTCGGAAGCAGAGCTACCTCACAGCGTCATTCTAAATTCCCCTTCAATGATACAATTCAGAATCAGAATCTCGATCCTGGAGAAATCTTGTGAGCTATGACGCTCTTTTTTTCCCCACAGATGTCCAGTAGGAGGCACGGGGATGAGACAATTATGACAGACAATAACCGATACAAAAAAAAGCAGCGATAGGAATGCAAAGTACAAGATATTTTATGCACTGCATCGTGGATAAAATAATATATGGGAAGTTGGGATGGGTTGTTATGCTTGTGTAGGATAGAGGAAAGAGAGGGGTAGCTTACAGAGACGGTCATTGGACTGGCACCCAGGGATCAGTTACCAACAAAAAGGAGAAGATCTAAAGACATTGATTTTTTTTGGGGCTCAGCCATCGAACAAAGACGGTCACTGCATCGCGCGCTTTCAGATGCGCTTCTGCGGCCGTCTGGAACGCTCTTCCTTCCGATATTAGGAGGCCACTGGGAGCTGCGTACTTTTATATCATCGAGATTGAAAACTCATTTCTTGAGAACTGCTTTTTGTTTTTAGTGTGTCGTCCTTCCCCCGTATCTCTGATTAGCACGGTTGGCTACGTACAATGCTAAATAAGTTTAACATATATACAGTATATACATACAGACGACAGAGAGGACGAGGTGCCATGGTATCAGTGGCGTTGACTCTGATGACCTCTTGACCTCTATTGTTCGACTTGTCACCCTTGATAAATATTAGCGGTTGAACGATGCATTGATTTCGTTGGTCAATATTGATCCTTAAGCTAACGATAAACGCATCGGAAACCTCCCGTGTAAGAATCGTTGTATGTTGATTCGTATGTGTGGGTAATAATAGGCATGGCGACGGCATATGTCAGTAACTTTTAGTGCAATTCACAGCTGAGAGTGAGGGGGTAGCGGCCTGGTAGGGGGAAATCAATAAAATCAGGCGCGGCATTAATTGAAAATAAGAAAAAAATAAAGTGCCTCGATCTTGACGTGACTTCACGAGCGTCGTTCAAACTCGGGCCATCCGCGACCTCCGTGCCGGAATCGCGACCGTACTAATGGGTTCGCATGCTTAACCCTCCAAGCCATTACAATTGTTGCTGTTCTTGTTGTTGAAATCAAACCCAATCGTCAGTGACTGCATCAGAGGCAGATCGTGGAATCGCGAGGGCTTTGGCGAGAGTCGCCCGCACCGATTAATGCCGCAACGTTTCAGTTACGTCATTGAGCATGTGTGCACTTTGAGGCCATTGGAGGGGGGATTGGGGTTGAGGCGCTATTACTTTCTTTCCATTTCCTTGGAAGCCTCAAAATTGTTTCCACGAACCCCCTATCAGCGCACAGAAGGGATGACTGCTACCACCTGGGGCGAGGCTTTGTTTAAATCGTCGCAAGAGAGAGCATTGACGGTCCATTTGTGAGCCCGCTGCTGGACGAAGACCTCCCCCCGCGCGGCGTTGTTGGACCGTACTTCACCGCCGCCGCGTAGCGTGCGGGGTTGGTGAATGGAGAGCTGCCCAACAACGTTGGGCCCTGACCTCGCTCACCGCTGATGTTAGCCGTGGCCCCGGGGGGGGGGGTGGGGGGGCGTGAATCGAATTGACTGTTTTTCGTGGCGGCATCTGATTCCGGGACGTTTGGCCGGTGTCTATATAGTTTCTTGTTGTTGAGTATTTTTCCACATGGGCAGGAAGCAACAGGGTCGAACGAAAACCCACGCGCGTGCTGGGATGACACTCACCGCCCCCCCCCCCCCAATGTAAAGGTAGCGTTACTACAAAACATACTTGCTGCGCTCCCTTTTTCTTTACAGGCACCAACAACAACAACACTGCTCCTGAGTCGATCGCCATCCAGCCTCCGAGTTTACAGGATTAGTTCATCGTATTCGTTATGACCAGCAGGAATTGAGTATCTACTCATCCTACCAGTAGTCTGAATTGTCTCCATTCAAGGCCACAATGTGTTAAATTCCCATCAGACACGTTTTTACTTTCTCACTTGGACTGTTTCGTGCCGTTGTTGTCTCTCACATTTCTGTTCACTCCATTAGCCCAAACGCTACATCAGCGATATAATTCACGTAAAAAAAAAATTCACTGAACTGGTCACGAAATCGACTTTTTCTTCACAAGCGCGTTCCAGTGTCTGTTTAATGAGCGCGAGAACGGATCCGTTAGTGAGAGGGAATCCCAGCGCACACCGCTTTCTTTTTAAGCTTGTTTTTTTCTAACTGAAGTTTTAATGCAACAACTGAGACGCGGGCCACCGAGACACACGAGCCAGTCGCGCTGTTCCATGCTGGAGGTTCTCCCGTCGCGGCCGCGGCGACTCAACTTGAGCCGTCTACCGGAAAGGATGGGGGGGGGGCGGGTTGAGGATTAAAGGGACGGGTCGAAGGGAGTTATGGGTCCCCTGCCCCGACAGGTGAGGCTGTTAAAACGGGTAGTGAGGTGGTGGCATTTTGATATGGGGGGGTGGGGGGATGTGCAGTGGTGGGGTGATCAACGCACTGTTAGACGCCTCACCTGTCCGGGAGGGGGGGGGTGTGGAAGGGTGTGAAGGGGGGGGGTAAGTCATGTGACTTCGTACCTGAGATGGCGAGGGGCGTTAAACGAACTGCAGCTGATGGGGCCACGGGCAACGGGCGACCGTTACACTCTAAAGCAGGGACGGGGAACCTTTGTTCTGCCAAGGGCCATTTGGATATTTATAACATCATTCGCGGGCCGTACAAAATTATCAACTTAAAAATTACCCTGTTATATTTGGTCAAACATTTAATTAACTCGCCCCTAATGCGGTGGCTGGAACTGCTTCTCTTTGGTGAGGCGCGTGGTGATGTTAGCTGGTATTGACGATGTTGCTACTCGCAACTGCCCTTCCAGGTTTGCTCCTAGATTTATTGAATTTCGAGTCGGGCCTGCGGTTGCCTTGGCAGGGCCAGAGACTAAATTATTTCGCGGGCCTCATATGGCCCGCGGTTCCGGACTCTCCCCACCCCTGCTTGAAAGCGACGTTAAACGCTGGACAGAACGAGCTGAACGACACCGCGGGTCTCCAGCTTTTCGCGTCATCTCTGTGCGTTCTGCTCTGCCTCTCTCACCCGCTGGTGTTCGCGAGGAGACGGACGGCTGCCCGCCGGCTCGTGTTAATGCCGTGACGCGGGAGATTTTCGTGCTGGATGCAGCGGTCGCAGATGCGAATGTGATTTGTAACTTTGATCCTTATACCTGTGTGTGCATCGAAAGTTCAATGGCTCAGTTTAACACGTAGGGCTTCTGCGACCAATAGTGTCCATGATACAGGTTCGCGTAAAATTATGTACGCGCGATCTAACCCAAACCCCCGCCCCCCCCCCCCCCCATGTATCATGGAATTCAATGCTCGCGTTCCATTAAATGTGGAACCACTTTGTGTTATTGTCTTGGTGCGGTCTGTTGTTGCTGCCTTGCCCGATCTTGATAAATTGGACTTATATAATGAATGTACGTATTTATTATTTATTTCTATTTATATCTATGGGACCTTTTTTTTGCCAGTATCAAAGTATGAAAAATAAGAATGGGGTTTTACCCCTTTCTGGCAATAAAACAGGTGTTAAGATTTTGATTTAAAGCTTTCGTGACTGCAGTAATTCATATTCTTAGCTCTTTCGGGAAAGTCACGTTGAAGGGAAACAATAAAATAATAAAATGTATATAAACAATATTTTTACATATATTTCATTATTTTATTGTTTTCCTTCAACGTGACTTTACCGAAAGAGCTAAGAATATAGGTGTTAAGATGTCCAAACACCACACAGAAACCTTTAGGACAAGGAATCAAGTCTGCACCAACCACACGTTATTGTGGTGAACATGCAAACAAAGCATGCTCTAATAATGCATGCTTTCATATTCTTGGTTCTTTCGGTAAAGTCACGTAGAAGAGAAACAATAAAATTATACAAATATAAAAAATAAAATTCTCACGACGTTTCGACTGCAACACAAGCAATCATCACCTGATGAGATTTTAATTGTTTTATATTTTTATTATTTTATTATCAGGTGATGATGATTGCTTGTGTTGCTGTCGAAACGTCGTGATAATTGTATTGTTGTATATTTTTTTTATTTTATTGTTTCCCTTCTGCGTAACTTTACCGAAAGAACCAAGAGTATGAATCCCTGCAGTCACGAAAGCTTTAAATCGAAATTTAATGTATGCATTGTCTTTTAAACTGAAGAAGGCTGTCTCGTGCAGGCCAATCAGTTTCAGAACACGTTTTATTTGCATGTTAACCACAAGTACGTGTGCTTTATGCAAGACGTGATTCCTTGAAAAAGGTATTTGTTTGGTGTTTATTTCTATTTAGCGACTTGATTACCATTTTCTCTGCTTTGCACTCCTATCGGGTTTTTTGTATAAGTTTGATGTTGTAAACTTGCTGACCCTCCCATACTGGACGTCTGTGAAATAGAGCTTCATAGCTAATCGGATTCCTCTTGCAGTCTAAATAAAGTTTTCTGATTCTGACGCTGATGGCTTGTATATGTGTGTATCTGTGTGTGCATACTTAGGACCTTACTGTAACCGCACGTGGGATGGCTGGCGCTGCTGGGACGACACGCTAGCAGGCAACGAGGTCTCCCAGAAATGTCCCGACTATTTCGAAGACTTTGACCCGTCTGGTAAGACGCACAGACCCACTCATTCATTTATTTATGTCTTTGTGTGTGTGTGTGAGTGGTAGTGTAACGGTTAGCGCGCTGCATTACGAACCCGGCGACCAGAGTTTGACTCCCGCTCATGCCCAACACCAGTGACGATTATTTGAACCGGTCCTGGGCCTCCTCTAGGTCGACTCTGCCTCAAATGAGTACCTGGTGCGGTGTGTGAAAACATCGCCACTAGGGAGACAAAGGCGGCCGGGCGTGATGCTGGCCACCCACCCCCTCGTGTGCGGTGCCGACCTTCATAGGTGCTCGCTAACAGCACTTGCCCTAACAATCTGTTAAAGGCTATACGGGGAATATGTGTATGTGTGTGACATGCCATCTGGACAGGTGCTTCTCTGTTTAGAGCACTTGACTCACAGTCGGAAAGGTCGTGAGTTCAAATTTCGGACGGGGGTCAACTCAGCTTGTCATCACTGCTCTTTCTACTTTTGTCATGTCCACCGTTCCTTACTTTGAGATCCATGGACTCGCAGGCCGTAGACTTAGCATAGATGTCCATATGCCTACAAAGATTAATTTCGATACCTATAGATGCAAATCGATAGGTAGACCCATAGAGTGATCCACGAGACACATACGCCAAAAAAATTGTGTTTAGTTTGTTGTCCTTCCTCCATACCTCCGATTAGCACGGTTGGCTACGTACGGTGCGAAAGAAGTTCAACATAAATACAACACACCGTTCAAAACCAAACATCCCATTGTTGCATGTGGTCGGCGGCAGGGATATCCTTTCTCCCCGTACACCTCCTCTGCACTGTACCTCTTCTCAAGCCACGTCCACTGGTCCTCCTCATCTCCTGGATGTAATTGCTCACTGCACCACTGGTAGGCTGGAGTGGGTGCACGACGAGTAGACGCAGCCACAGCGAGAGGTATGTGGAACGTGGTGCGCTCGGTGCGTGGCCATTCACTGGGTTGCTCACTCAGGCAGACCCGGCTCAAATGAGGCCCTGCCCGTCAAATTCCACTGCATCCTCCCGCATCCTCCTGTTCTCCCCCTTGGCTTCCCCCTCCCCCTTCTCGTCATTCTGCCCTGCACCGGTGGCATCTCCCATAGCTCTGCTCATCTGTGGGTTTCCGTGTGAGTCTGTGGGTCTCTATGTGAGTCTGTGGGTCTCTCTGTGAGTCTGTGGGTCTTTCTTTGAGTCTGTAGGCCTCTGTGTGAGTCTGTGGGTATCTATGCGAGTCTGGGTCTCTGTGAGTCTGTGTGTCTCGATGTGAGGCTTTGGGTCTCTGTGCGAGTCTTTGGGTTTTTGTGTGAGTCTGTGGGTCTCTGTGTGAGTCTGTGGGTCTCTATTTGAGGTTTTTGGTCTCTATGTGAGCCTGTGGGTCTCTATGTGAGTCTTTGTTTGAGCCTATAGGTCTCTATGTGAGTATGTGGGTATCTATGTGAGTCTGGGTCTCTGTGAGTCTGTGCGTCTCTATGTGAGGGTTTGGGTCTCTGTGCGAGTCTTTGGGTTTTTGTGTGAGTCTGCGGGTCTCTGTGTGAGCCTGTGGGTCTCTATGTGAGTCTTTGGGTTTTTGTTTGAGCCTATGGGTCTCTATGTGAGTCTGTGGGTCTCTATGTGAGGTTTTGGATCTCTGCGAGTCTACGGGTCTATTCTCAATAACCCCCTCTCAATGCATCTTCTTTGTCTCTTCTCAACACGTGTCCAAACCCGTGTCGCCTCCGCCACCGACTCGAGAATATCAGCAACCCCAGCTTGAGGCCTCTAAACTTCTTCAATCCGCCTCCGTTCCTTTGCAGATATTCCCAAGAGCCTCCTTTTTGCAGGAGGGCTTTGTTTGCAATTTTGCGCAGCAAATCGCAGCGTAGCGCGTGACGTGCGTGGCTTTTGAGCGCCCGCACGAAAAGGAAGCCGAGGTGTAAATGAAATCACCTTCTCTCGAGCCATGCTTTCCCCCTCCCTCCCCCCCCACCGTGTGCATGCATGCTCTGCCTGCTGAGTGGGAGCCATTCCAGCGGGAGGAGGCGGCTCGCCCCTGCGAGCGTGTGTACCCTTTTTGCAGAGCTGACATTTTTCGCCCCGGGCCGGCGTTTTCTACGAAATTCGTGGACAAATGACGATGGCCAAAGCGTCCGGGGGTTTTGCGCCGTGAATTTGCGATCTGCTTCGGTTCGTGTTTATTTCGAGATTGGGGAAGTTAAGCGGCGGGGGTTGCTCGTGTTTGTGTGTGCACGAGAAAGAGGAGCAGGAGTGCACGGCCAACACTAGTGACAATTATTCGAAACAGTCCTCGGTCACCTCTAGGTTGACTCAGCCTCAAATAAGTACTTGGTGCCGTGTGCAAACATCGCCACCGGGGAGACAAAGGCGGCCGGGGCGTGGTGCTGGCTTACCCACCCCCTCGTGTGCCGTTCACTTGCCCCGACAATCTGTTATGGCTACATGGGGGGGGAGGGGGGTCTTTGTCTTCTGAAAGAGAGCGAGAGAGCACTCGAATGGTGGTTCGATACAAAGGACGCAATGATCGTAACATGAGAAACAACAAACTGTTCGGTCTACCTGCTCCTGCGAATAAATGCCCGTCGCGCTCTGCATAATGAGGCTCTCGCAGTTTCCCAAATGGTTGTGTCATTACATCGCAGGATTGTGAGAAATGGCATCACCTTCATCCAGCAGTGGATTAACCATGGATAATGATGATGTTGAATAATTAGTAGCCGTAATAATAATTTAGCGCATTCAGTTTTTCTCATAATTCACTTACACGGACGCGCATAGTTTGCAAGTAGTGGGAGCTGCTATGCGGTTTTACCTAATTAAGCAAATGTGTGGGTCTGAAACGCTAGCTTTGAAGCAGACAGCGTGTAGTATTTATGGTGATTACACCCGCAGTATTAACCAGCAGCGACCGCTGGGCATGAACCGTGAATCTCAGCAACCGTCATTGATTAATGAAGGGGTGAAGTGTCGAATTTTGCAGCTTCTCAGTCGTGTTTATCCCATTACAAAAAAAAACCCCCAATGCGCTCGCGTTAATACCTGTTCGATCTGTGTCCTGAATCAAACCCCCCACCCCCCCCCCCCCAATCAGATACATTCGCAACCCCCAAATCCCGTTCACCGCACTTCCCCCGCGTGCGACAAACCGCGAGTTCCGCCGTGGGCCACAGCAGCACAGCAGGGGAAAACCGGGGCTACAAAAGCGCAAAACGGAGCTTGTCGTATTTCTTTACGTTTCGTCCGCTGTATTTTTTTTGGGGTGGGGGAATTGCTCGTCCGGGGGGGTTAAACGCTCAGCGATGGTAATCTGAGCCGGGCGCGGCCCCCCCCCCCCACCACCCCCCCCCCCGCGGGCACCTTTGAACTCGATCGATGGAATCCCAGAATGCATCCCGGGGACCCACCGTGCCCGCTATCAAAGCCTGGCACCAGTTGTAGGGGGAAGGAGAAGGAGGAGGAGGGGGGGGGATAAAACGACCGGCGGCGTGTTAACGCGCTGTGCCTGCAGCGCGCTTAAAGAAATATGCGTACGATAGCGCGAGGCTGTCAGCGGGCGCGCTGGGGTTCTGTTGTTTCACGGCCGGTGGGGGATTTGCACATTTACAGGAAACCGACCGCGGGCTCCGGTTTTTCACGACCGAGCCTAAAGGTTAGCCACACTGCTTGTGACGTCGGCGGCGTGCCTCGCCGCCGACGCCAAGCTTCTGGGTAACCCGCCCCACGGTTTACCTCGTGCTAACAAGTCTGCCGAGGTTGGTCGGCAGGTTGCGGAGAGGGTTCACGTGAGATGAAACACTACGATGCGTATCTCAAACCCCCCCCCCCCTTCCCCGCCACGTTCCACAAGGCAAGAGACCTTTGCCTTCACTATCCCACGCTACGATTGAACGACGCTTTAACATCACCACCACCGCCATCATCATCATGATCAACCATGGTCAGTCCACCGCTGGATGAGGGACTTCCCCCAAAAGGCGCCGCCGTCACCTTTCACGGTCATACGACGCGACTGGAGCGAGGCCGCAGTTGAACTTTTTCCCTCTTCCACTCAGACTCCGAGAACACGGAGCATCTAACGCGAGCGAGCCCAATAACCGTACACTTTTATCAGTCACGGATTAGATATTGAAATAGTTGCAGGCACTTTCTTCCTACATTTTCAATCTTTAACGTCGTGGGACTTTCGCCCTCTAAGCCATCGTCATTTATTTTCATTCCTTGTGTTTCCTGACACAAAGCTTGGCTTGTTTCCATGGTCTCTTATTTATTTTTCCTTGTTTATTTTCGCTATTTTTCTCTCTCTCACTCTGCACGGCTTGCATTGGCCCTTTATTGCGCTGCCAGATCTCCTTTTTGAAGTGGAACAAGTCTTTGCGGGTCGCCACCTGGGTTACACGAAGCAAACGATTGAAAATAGACGGCTTTTGCTCTTTTTCTTTAAGCGTCTTCCTGTAAATGGTCTTCTTGCTTCGTCAGTTCTTAGCACGAAGCTCGATCGTACATTTTCCGTGCCCCTTTATTTCAAACGTTCGGAAACTCACAAGTGGGTATATTTTTTTCCCCCGGTTCATTTTCCGAATAAGCAATTGGTGACAATTGCAATTGGTGACAATTGCTTATTCGACGTTGAGCAAACATCGACGCTTTCTGTGCAAGAAGCTTTTTTAAAAAAATATATAGGAAAAGATCAGCGATGATGATGACATTGGTCAGAATGTCGACTATTATTATTATATCATCATTGTCGTTATTGCTAAATGTACTTTCTTAAGGAGTTGTGTTTCTTGGAGTGGGGAAAAAAGGCCAAGCAGGTGTAATGAGAGGTCACATTAAGCCATGTGGTGGGAAAACTTGCACGAGCACGTGACATCACCAGGGGTCAGAGATTAGCGGGCACACGCTTTTAGGCAATTGGCACCTTGGCAATATACAACGTGAGAGAGAGAGAGATATACGGTTGTTGAGTTTATTTGATCTGTTGCACGGGCGACGGTCTCCGTCTAACCATTCGCCCGGCTCTTTAAACGAAGGGAGATAGATCTGTTGTGGGTGAGAGCGGCAGCAACAACAACGAGAGCCAAGGAAACATCGATATTGCAGACGAGTACCCGCAGGGTCCTTAAGGGGATATTGTACAACTAACAAACGAGGTATTTGATGTGGATGCAGAGCAACCTGCTGACATTTCACAGTCAGGTGGTTCTGCCACGCTACCGTGTCTGTGTAAATATATAATGAGAATAATAGGCACCAGAAACAAAGTTAGGTTACAGGTGCAAGTAAGCTCTGTGTTTTGGTTTAACAAGGAAATCAAGAGGAAGGAGCGATGGGAAGGAAACTATGGTTACCGACAGGCAGTGTTTGTTGTTCGCCCTTAAAGTCGTTAGTGACGACTCCTTTACCGTAACTTATTTATCATCATGAGCCCTTGCTCAGTGTAATCGCCCTGAGCTCCTTAATTAGTGACGGTGCCGAGAAAGGGAGAAATACACAACAGCAGCCAGTGAACGTTAGAAAACAGGAGTTAAAGGACGTTGGCCAACGCGGTGTGATTATTATACTCAACAATACTCAGAGAATAATTATATACAACAATAATATAATCAAGCTTCTCAAATTCAACGTCTCCAGGACACTGTGTTAAAATAAGCAATTTCCAGTTCCTGAGAAAAAAAAAGGTTTCCTGTTGTTAGTGTTGAAAGTAAAACACACATTTTTCGTTTTGCTACTTTTGTGTAGAACAAAAAAATATATATCTCGCACAAATGCGATGCACTTCTCAAACAAAACGTGGTGATTTGTTTTTTTTTCGGTTCGTGCGTGCACGAAAAGTCGCAAATTATTATGATTTTTTTTTTATTCTCCCTTACTTCCCGTCCAGAAAAAGTCACCAAGATTTGCAACAGGGACGGAAACTGGTTCCGCCACCCGGAGAGCAACCGCACGTGGTCCAACTACACGCTGTGCAACGCGCACACACACGACATGCTGAAGGTACGCACGTGGTCCAACTACACGCTGTGTAATGCGCACACACACGACATGCTGAAGGTACGCACGTGGTCCAACTACACGCTGTGCAACGCACACACACACGACATGCTGAAGGTACGCACGTGACACGCTGTGCAACGCGCACACACACGACATGCTAAAGGTACGCACGTGACACACTGTGTAATGCGCACACATGACATGCTGAAGGTACGCACGTGACACACTGTGTAACGCGCACACACATGACATGCTGAAGGCACGCACCTGACACACTGTGCAATGCGCACACATGACACGCTGAAGGTACGCACGTGACACGCTGTGCAACGCGCACACACATGACACGCTGAAGGTACACACGTGACACACTGAAGGTACGCACACACGTGACACACTGAAGGTACGCACACAACACGCTGACGGTGGCGAGGGGGGTCGTTGGGTCACCGCGCAATTTTTTTGTGAAACTCTCGTTGCCATGGGCGTCGAGGTGAAGCCCCGTCTGCTGGTTTGCCAGAAGGTGGTAGAGCAAAATGCGGACTCATCTCCGTTTCTTTTTCCATCTGTATGGGGATAGAGCGTTGCCCCCCCCCCCTCACTCACCCTCTTAATGCATGTGGATTTTTTCCGTATGCTCCAGTCCCCCACCACTTCTACAGACACTCATCACAAGTTTACGGAAAAACATTTTAAAATAAAAGTCCTCGTGGATAAATAGATCATTGTTTAGGGGCTGGATCCCGTAGGCCGTAGATTTTTAGTGGTTGATTCGCAATGCTGCAGCACACGATGGTTAAATCTCGCAAAGTAATTTGGTCGTTAAAAGCCATAGCATCACTAGGTGTATCACTCCCAGTTTATGTGCCAACATTAAAATAGATTTGTTCATTTTTACTTTAATGTAGCCTTGCAAGTCTCACATCGCATTTTTCTTTTCTAAAAACACTGGAGCTGAAATCACCAAGGTGAGCAACAGTGGAAAGTTTGTCATGGGGTATGGATGATGGTAAAACAATCAAGGGAAGGCATTGCATTATACAAAGAGGGGGGGGGGGACTCACAAACCATAACAGCTTCGAGCCCCCCGTCAAACTTATTCCGGCCCTGGTGTCCGGCCGGCAGTACATCTATTCGAATGAAAAAATTTTGTTCCTCCAAATTTAAATCCAGTTGTGCTTGTCAGCGTCGTGTCATCGTCGCCGATAACAGTTGTGTTGCGCATTCCTTGTTGACCTCGTCTCAAAGTGCGCGGTCATTTTGCTCCACGTTGCGTAGTGACCGGGCTAGCAGGGTGCACATTACATTTTAGGCATATTTTTTTTCCTCTCCCCATATTTTATTCCAATTTTTGCTGTCGGCATCATCTAACAAAGGTGTGCACAATTTTTCCCATCTGGAACTCTGCAGCCAGCCAGTGCATCCATTACCCGTGTGTCAGGGAACAGCCCCTGGAAGATGACATCAGAGAACTACCCTTCATAAATCGCCTCGATAGACCTCTAAACCCACGCTGGTGTCATACGATTTTTTTTAAATGCCCTGCAACGATTGCTTTTTTTACACAAAAAACGGACGTTAATCTGGGAGTCTCAGAGCTATAGAATCGGGCAAATTAAAATGAAAGTCTGAATTTAATGCGGCGCGTGGTTTAGTTGTGCAGTGATTGGTGATCGGACTGAGATTATCAACTCTCAAGACCTCTTGAGGACACAGTTTAATCACGGGTGGCTCCCCATCCCTAATTAAATCAAACCCAAAATATCAGTGCTTTAACCTCTGAGCCACCCAATCACCATCTCCCCCACTGTATATTTTTTTTCTGATTCAGTTACATTACAACATTTGGGAACTGGACAAACACACACGAACACAAATGGCCCAGATTTGAGGTCCACTTTAAGAGTAAACATGCACGCACAAGGTGAATACTGGACAACAAGAGGCCCATTTGTGACCCTGAGATCACTCTTCCTGTCATGCCTTGCAAGTCATGTCACAATCACACCATACTGCACGTATAGCACACACAGTCTTGGTTCGAGACCACCTTCTCAAAGGTCAAGACGTCATCGTGGCCAATGCCACCCGACCTTTCCAGATCCCGCAGCTGCTGCACAGTGAACACTTGACCTCCAAGCTCTGCCCTCCCTGTATCCCACCATCTGGTCTTAGGTCTTGGGTCGTCAGACTCGTGGAGACCAATTCCAAAGTCTGTCTCGGTTCTCCTCCATGCTGCACATGTTCCGCACTTCCGACCAGCCACGGTCGGCTACGTACGGTGCAAAAGAAGTTAAATATACGTACACACGTGTCCCAGCCGGTGCAACCTTTGTGTTTGACCTTCCGTAGTGTCCTCTGGACTTCTACATCGTGTGTACCCTTCTCGCAACAACATTCTTAGCAATCCATCAGACACCGTTGCTCAGATGCAGGCGACTTCTTTCCCCTGCCGCTTATAAACTTTATTTGACAATAGCAAAAAGTATCAATTGTCGCCTTTACATTTCGGACTGCGACAGCGCACGAGGTTTCTTTGTCCCTTTTTCGCGGAGAGCGATTAGAGGAGCTTCCGCTCTTTGCTCGTTTTCAGCCTCGGACGAAGCCTTTTGCGGGCTGCAAGTGCGAAAACGAAGTGGGCCGTCTGGTTGCATCGACTCCGGGGAAATTAATGGGGGCAATTTCCCGCTGATTAACTGTAATTAAAGCTTAATTTTCCTTTTTAACAAATTGCTCGTAAAGGAGGGGAACACGCACACGAAGAACCATTGCTCCGCCCGCTTCACGCAGTTCCTGATGAACTGAGCGATTTATAATTTATGGGAACAATTTATATAACTGAACAATTGTCATGTGGCATCCTGCCGCTGTGTCTAAGCACGTGATGTAAGATAACCACTTCAATTGCCTCCTCTCCGACCACACGGCTAGGATGAAATTCTTAAAATATTGTGTTTGAAAACTAAATTGATCGTTTTTTGTTTAATATCTGACAGATCCGTTGTCAACACTTTCGACATTCACCAAAATTCAATCAAATATGACTCATGCTCCAGATCCATCTAATGTGAAAAATACAAACTGCGTTTGTCCACACACAACGACAAAAATCCACCCCACGGTTGCTAATTTAACTCATTCTTAATTTCCAGCAGACACACAGAGCATTGAGTTGCAAACGCTGAGATCCTGGGTTCTGAAATCTGTGCAGCCACCAGCAAAGCCAGCACCATACTTGACCGCCTTTGTCTTCCCAAATCTGATATTTAAATATACATCAGGTACTGTACTCATTTAAGCTGAAGTTGACCGATATACTTGGTTCTTTCGGTAAAGTCACGTAGAAGGGAAACAAAGAACCAAGAATATGAATCGCTGCAGTCAAGAAAGCTTTAAATCAGAAGTTGACCTAGGTAAAGCCCAGGATAAGTGCGGACGGCAATTGCCTAAAATGCGTTCGCTGTGCTTGATGAAAGTCGCATAACCAAGTTTGTAGCGCAGGTCTTTGTAGTGCAGTGTGCAAGGCCACTGCACAACCACTCCCCCACTACGTACACACGAAAGACAAAGGTTCCCTTGTTTAGCCTAATGACGGCAATTTCCTTGCACCTTCGAAGGCCAGCATGTCGCACGAGGGAGTGGCATAGCTAGCTCCATTTTACCAGGTGACGACCGCTGAACTATTTTCTCTTTTTTCAGAAACGATCTGGCTACCACAATCAATAGCGCCACGAAGTAGCTTCAGCCAAAAATACTCGAAACGCACATTGATTGTAAATGCGTATGGGAAAACTGGAGGACCCGGAGAAAAATCTACGCGACCACGGGGAGACCATGCAAACTCCAAATATGCAGGCGTCAGGGTTGGGATCGTACCCACGACCTCCTGTATACCAGGCGAGGCAGTTAACATCTGACCACCGCGGGGCCCCGCGGCGCACTCGTTTAAGGCTGTGGACCTATGGGAGAAGGCCCAGGACAGGTTCAGATGTCGCTCGCCGCTGATGTTAGCCATGGGCCAGAATCGAGTGAAGGTTATTGGGTTCGTAGCGCAGCGCGCTAACCACTGCCCTATCGCACGCATGCACGCTCGCTCGCACACGAGTGCTTAATAATGCACCCTCTGAGTCATCCTCATAGCGTTGTTACTGCAGGCCAGCCTGCTCAGAGAGTAAGTCATTTCCTAAATCACTGCTCGCTGCCGAGCGTGTTGCTATGGAGGAGGCTCGGAGTGATGAGGAGTGCTGAGAGAAGATGCTTGTGCAGCGGCAGCTCATTGTCCGGTTGCTAATTCCACTCATTATTCGTTTTCAGCAGGCGATTGAGAATAACAGGGGTGGGTTGGGGGGGGTGTGAAGAAAAAGAGCTCCCCCCCCCAACCCCGCAAACACAATCGTTATTTGCGTGTGCGTTGATGGCTCAGCTGAGGCTGCGCGCGCGTGTATGTGTGTGCAAACATCTGAGGCTGCGATGGCCGAAGGTGAGCGGCGTCAGAGGTCGCGGTGTCTCAAAGATATCAAAGGCAACTCGCTCGTGTTTTGATGTCCGCGTGCGTGCGTGCGTCGATGTTCCGGCGCGCCCTAACGCAGTAAGCCCGGCCGTGCTGCCACGACCGCTCGCTAAGTGCCGGGCCGGCGATAATTGACACGGCGGTGGGGCGGTGCGCGCTTCCTGGCGTTGTCTGTTTTGTTTTGCAGATGGCCATGAATCTCTATTACCTCGCCGTGATCGGACACACGCTCTCCATTGTTTCGTTGTCGACGTCGCTCTTCATTTTCTTTTATTTTAGGTGAGTGGCTTCTCGTTGGTGTCGTTGTCGCCGTTGTTGTTGTTCTTAATTAAAAAAAACACACACATTTCGACGTGGATGGTAGTGGAGCATCAGGTTCCCCAACCGCGCACACTACTTGAAATCCACACACTGGCATTGTTATTATTGTCCGTCTCATGCACGAATTCTTAAAAATCTAAACAACATTTGTTTTTCTTTGAACGATTTTAGCCAAATGAATCCCCCACGCCCCCTCCTCAAATATGTTTGGGTTTATTTCACATAATATAGTCACAGAAATTCTAACGACGTTCATTACAAGCGGTCCACTGGGCTTCATCCCACCAGCCACCGCGAATGCTTTGCCTCAGAGCCCTGCCTTGCCAAATTATTCCACCCTAGCAGTCGCCCCATTGTCCTCCAGCGCCTGAATCGACGACCGCCCTCCGCGCGAGAGAGGTGGTGGATTGCGCGCGGCAAAACAAAGTTTTTGTTCCAACGCTCTGCGTCACCGCGGCCAAAAACGTGTCGAGAAATAATAGCGGTCGAGCGCCGAGGACGCGACGATGCACGAGATGAGGGCACCCCAATGTCGCCACCGCCCGCACCTGCGTACACAGGAAGTTGCGACCGTGTGCACAGGACGCAGATTGACGCGCGATCCGGATTATCTTGAATTGGCAACATAAAAAAGGCTTGGAACTCGTGCGTCACGAAAACAACGGCGCGTTTCGGAAAGCGGAAATAGTTTTTTGGGCAGATGTTGCCGTTGTTATAACGCGCGATTGAGAGAGAACGGCTGTACTACGTTTGTTTCCCGTGTTATAAGCGGAATAACGAGCGAAACATCGTTCAACGAATGAACGTTTTAATAAGTAAATATTTCTACCGCGTGTCCGTCCACTGCTGGGTGAAAGGGTGGCCACGCCATGTCGGCCATCGAGGCCGTTTGACCATCACCTCACCACCCGGTGAACTTCGGTGGCCGGGATTGTTTCAAATTTCACTCGCCCCTGACGTTAGCCGTGGCCAAGAATAAAACTCAGGCCATGGGGTCCATAGCCCGGTGCAATCACTTCTCTCTGCGCCACCGCTCGATTTACATTTGGATACATTTAAAAAAAAGTATGACGATGATGGTGATGATAATGCTGATGATTACTGCACATGTAACAGCGGCTGAGATATCTATTTATAACTTGCCTACATCCAGCCAGCAACCATCCTCACGCGATGTTCGCAGTTGTTAACAGTTTATTTTTCAAGAAGACTTACACACCAGCGTCATCTCTTCCACAGACCCAAACCCGAACATACATCTCAGTCAGCCCGAGGTCTATCAAAACTTGTGTTATATTGTAATAAAGTTCAACACATTGCCACCAGGTATCGGTACAAATCAATCCCTGCAAACCCGAACAGTTTCCAATTGCCGGACTGTCCGTGTCATGTCTGGGTAAAACCTGGACATGTGGAAACCCTAGTTAATTTGTGTGCGATCATGTGCATGCACACAGACAAAGATCCCCCCGATAGCCTTAACAGGCTCTTCGGAAAACTGCTGTTAGTGAGTAGCACATATGAAGGTCCAACACAGCATACGAGATGGGTTGGTGGACAGCACCACGCTCGGCCACATCTATCTCCCCTGTCCTGATGTTTACACACCGTACCAGGTACTCGTAAACCCGTGTATATGCGCACACACGTGCTTTCTTAATATCGAACACGGCAACAACAACAGTGTTATTAGGCGGTCATGTGCTCGAGTATGATGCATCCAGCAGTGAATAGAAATTGACCGACAAAGGCCAATTCGCGTTAAAACCTGCCTGCGCATCAAATATTACACATCAGCGCCACCATGCATACAGTGATCAGTGCTGTGTTTTCCTTTGACCCTTTTGAACTCGGAAGCCAGCAGCGTCATCTTGCTCGTAAATAACAATAAAGAGAATGCACTCGAGCAGTCTAATGCAAGTCAGATGTGCCTTCGTGGTATAAAGGAAGGCAACGAAAGCCCTTTATTGACGCAGGACATTCGCTCCGGCATGGCTGCTCGTGATTGATACGGTCGCTGGGATGCGCGCCGCTCGTCGGCAATCGACAGCGGCCCACGCGGGTCCGTAACGCCGTCCACTCTCGTGCGGCACCACTGGGCACAAGCGAGCCAACAAAAAGGCTTAAGAGGCCCAAGAAGCTTAAAAGGGATGAACAAAAAACAACCCCTCTAGGTGTGCATCAAATATATCCGCTCAAATTCAAACACCGGTGAGCATAGCAAGTGAATTAAAGCCAATTCATCTCTCGCGTGTACTGTTTGAATTATCTGTGTGTATGCTCTGATCTAAATCTATCTGCGTCCCCCCCCCCCCCCCATGTCTATGTACTCTCCTTTCACTGCATCTCTGTCTCATCGATATCTCAGTTTGCTCGTCTCACTACATCTCTTATCCCTTGCTTATATCCCTTCTGTCATCTCACTCGGAGTTTATAAATTGAAAGCAGAGGTTGCGCGGTGGGGGGGATCGGCAATATAATTGAAGCTTCGGACCCTCCCAGTAGTCTAGCACAGGGGTCGGAAACCTTAACGCCTAACACGTAAAAAAAGTTTGCACAAAAAAGAAAATGCCTCGCCCAACGTCTCCACATGTGCCGCTGGACCAGAGGTGATGGGCGGAGCTTGGTGACATCATTGGTGTCATCGTGGGCCTCGTCATGCTGGGTGTGGCTTGTATGTTGAGGGGGGGTGGGAAGGGGGTTTCCCGCCTTCAGGAGGCGGGATTTCAAGGTGGCTGCCACGTTTAAAGCCGTCCGTGTAAATATCCACACACAAATAATCGATTGCAATGTTTGTTCGAATAAACCACTTCATCGTTTCCGGCACTCTGTTTAGCTTGTTGTCCTTCACCCACAGCCCCGATTAGCATGATTGGCTACGCACGGTGCGAAAGAAGTTTCAACGCACGTGCTCTCAATTGCTTTTGATTTATACGCGGCATGCATTGCGTTTATCATGGGATTCAGCGTTAGGCGTCGCGCCTCTCGTCAGAACGCGGTCCCCCCCCCCCCGGAGAAGCTAACGATTCAATTCCGCATCGCACAATGAGCTCTCTCGGCAAGTAATGACGCGTTGAATCCATTCGTACCCTTGTGATACTTGTATCAATTTGTGCCTCTTAAGGTCCGATTATTAATGCAAATTATGCAATAAATTACGCGACATTTGTGCTTGACGTGATGGGGGAGGGGCGGGCTGGGTGAGTGAATAAAACTGCACAGATCTCGATTTCAAGCTTTCGTGACTGCAAGGATTCATCTTCTTTGGTTCTTTCGGTAAAGTCATGTAGAATGAGAATAAAATAATAAAATAAAAAATAACATTCTCACGACGTTTCGGCCACAACACAAGTGGCCTTCTTCAGGTGAAAGGAACAAACCTGTCGGGACGACAGAGCTACAATGAATGTAGCTCTGTCGGAAGGCCACTTGTGTTGTGGCCGAAACGTCGTGACAATTTTATTGTTTTATTTTATTCTATTCTCATTCTACGTGACTTTACCGAAAGAACCAAGAAGAAGCTACACAGTTGAGACAGAATTGCTACCCAGAATTCATTGGATCGTTGGTGGGTGAATCATTACATGCCGAGTGCTTACACACGTGCTTGTGTTGTGTGCACGTGTGGGTGTGGATGTGTGTGTGTCTCCAGGAGCCTGAGCTGCCAAAGGATAACGCTCCACAAAAACCTCTTCAGCTCCTACATCCTCAACTCCGTCATCACCATCATCTCGCTCACCGTGGTGGCTAACAACAGGCAGCTCGTAGCCAGCAACCCTGTAAGATGCCTTTGGGTCCTTTCCTTGTGCACAGGGTCTTAAGCCTATGGGTATAGACCAGGGTTCATATTCTTTGGTTCTTTCGGTAAAGTCACGTAAGTGGATATAATATATTTTTTTAAATAACATTCTTATTATTATTATTATTTTTTCCCACCTACGTGACTTTACCGAAAGAACCAAAGAATATGGATCCTTGCCGTCACGAAAACTTCAAATCTAGAATAGACCAGGGTTCTTCACTAATGTTTAGAGGGGGGCAACTTCCGCCGATAAGACATCGTCCGTGTGGGGGCCGCCACACCATTTGAAACCATTGGGGGTTTGGCAGCAGCACGATGATGATGGGGGGGGGGGGGTGGGGGGGTGTTTTCACCATTTGTGTATTGTCAGGGGCCCCACTAAAGGTCAGCAGGGGCCGCCAATGGCCCGCGGGCCTTACTATGAAGAACATTGGTATAGACCACAATCTCTTTTCCACTGTACAACTGGGCCGTGCCGTGTCAGACCCGGCCACGGCTAAGCAGGTGCCGAGTTGTTTTTCCACTGTCAAAGCCATGCACATTTTGTTGGAGACGTGCGCAGACAATTGATCTCACTGACAATTTAGCGAGTTGTTAGCTCCGCCCCTGGCCCTGCTTGGCTCCCCAGCCTGATTTAGATGTCCTGTGAGGCCAGTGTAGCACGGTTTTGTTCAGGCTTGGCACAGCAAGTAGCCAGTGGAAAAGCTGCCTGTACCATGGCGGCCCCGCGCTCGCTCGGCTCGGGTGTGCCAATGGAAAAGAGGCATTGTTTTTTTGTATGCTTTACAACAAAGGTTGAGGACACTAATGCTGTTTTATCTCTGTCGGTAACGGGGGAGCATGACAATTCTCTTAAAGATGATCCAATTTGAACGAACCTGTGGTATAAAGTTGGGTCGCCATTACAGACTTACCCCATTAAAAAGTGGCCATATCGATCCAAGGGATTTCCCAGAACTTGGAGACACTAATCAGAGCAAAGAAAAACCATCCTGCCCTGAGTGCTATCCCTTGAGCTTCTGTACTGCAAATTAAATGAATTCGTAGACGAACGCATGGTGGAAAGAATTTGGCTGCCATAACATTGAAATAAATAATAAAAACGTGCGCTCCCAAAACTGCACACCACGCAGAGAGTAACGCTGACTTGTCTTTAGCCTGCTATTTCAAGGGCACTTCATGGATCTATGATCTCTATAGATAGCTGAAAAATAGCCTTCATCGGTCTCTGGTATATATAGAAATGTGGTTTTTTTTAAGTTGCTGAGTCCCAAAGGTCCCAAGACGTCAAATGGCCAGTAACAAACGGCACTATAACGGTTGTAGCAGAAAATACTTTTTAAAAAAATTCTTGAGGTGAGCAAGGTTTTAAGAGCTGCACTTGGGCGGGCGGGGGGGGGGGGGGAAGAGATCAGTGGAGCAGTGCGAGGGAAGAAGCAGAAAGAGAAGCGTTGTGACCGCAGATTCAGAATCTTGATTGAGACTGGAGGAATCTGATGAGCTTTGAAGCTCTTTTTCACAGACGTGCAGCATGGGCGGGTGTCAGCGTGGATGATGCGAAACAGTCAAGTGGGTACTCCGCAGTCGATCGATCGGCAGGTCACGTGTGGTGGGGTAAAGTGTGGGTACTTTGACCTCGGCCCAAATATTTCCTCTAGAGGACTCTCTCGTGGACGACTTTCCACAGAGCAGTGGTGTTAGCAAGCGATTTCAGGGCTCCACCTTTACTTAAACGGAGGTGTTACGTTTATCTTGTTTAACCAGCTGAGAACTCAAGAGACCAGGATGAGTCTCATTCGCAGAAAGTAACCTGCGGCATTAATCTGCCTGTAGGGCGTGAATATTTCTCTTGCATTATCCCCAATTGAGTAATTTACGGGGTAATTTTCGAATCGGAGCTCTTGACGTCGGCACAAAAGTGGATTTACTGTTGCGCATTACGTTAAGGGGGTGCGCTGTTTTATTTTACCAGGCAAGGCCCCCGCTGAGCTATGTAGCTCTTTTTCAGAAGCGACCTGGCCACAAATGAAGCACAAACGAAGTGGCTTACCACGTGGAAATTTATAGCAGCCAAATAACTCTAAATTAACCAGGGCGGCCGCTGGACTCGAACCGCGAGCGTGTGCAACAAGAGGCGGACTCATCGCCGCTAGGCCGCTTTGCCGCCCAGGAGGAGCGGCTGGCAACAAGCAGGGGCAACGTTAATAGCTTGCACATCCACGAGCTACACACTTTGGTTGTTTTAATGTCTGACCAAAGGCTAAACATTGGCATATAGGCGCAAGAGCAAAATAGCATAATGATCAACCTCATTAACTAAATTAATAGCCACGCGCGTGTGGCCTTGCATTAATCAAACAAGGCGGTATTATCCACGCGCGTGCATTCATGCGGACCGCCTGCGACGGGGGGGGGGGGGGGGAGAATGCATAACACCAATTCCCGTCATCTGCATAACATTTCGCCACAACACGGTTTGCATTCACGGAGAATTTAAATGCACCCGTATTGTCAGCCACTGTACAGCTGTGCGCGATACGCATCGTGCTCAATTGCACGCGGGGCGCTGAAACGGGGGGACGTGCAGTGAGTCTCTCCCAGCGGTGGAGCAAGAGAACTCGGAAAGGTCGCGAGTTCTAATGCTGGACGGGCGGTTTTGGGATATGCGACGGTCGGTAAATTCGGCGCACTGTAAATGATAGAAATGTTGGGTTTCGTTCCTGTTCGGTTGAACCGAAAAGACACCCAGTCCACTCTAATTCAAAGCATAACTACCACATGCGAAGACGTCGTGAGCCTTGTGGCTCAGTGGGTATAACAATCGGCACGGTTGACAGTTCAAAGCCTGGTTGGGGGCTGGACTTGGCCCGTCGTCCCTCTGGGTTCGATAAAATGCGTAGCACATTGTGCGGACCCAGTAAACAGCAATTGTCCCGTGGAAAGACTCAACCTGCCACAGGCGATGTTGGATTTCCACCGCACACACAGGGCTGCAACATTAGCGATGAGCACCACCAACGCCTTGGTGGTGCTCATTTTGAGTGAGAAATCCCTCTATTCTGACTTCTCATACGGCTGTAAGCGGAACGCATCGCTGGCAGCGCCAAATAACACAGCGGGATCCTCAAACAACAACAACAACAACAACGTTGCCGCATGTAATTGAACACAAATGCGTAAAATGCTGGGCCTTGGCGGGTAGGAACCCAACCGCAATACAGTGGAGCGTCACAGCGATGTTTGCATACGGGGAGTGTATTTTGGCTCGAGGGAAGACCACAAAATAATTACAGCCTCAAAGCGATCCTGTTCATGTCCAGTGAAGCCCCCCCCCCCCCCCAGTATTTTCTGCCACTTTTTTACGCGCTGAATTCTGCAGCCCGGATCAAGTTCGCGTTGTTGAACCGGAGGCCAAAAAAGCGAAGCCATGGTTGTCGGCGAAGGGTTAAATATAATCTCCGCGCGTGTGTATGGCACGACGGAGCGTGCTCTGTCGTGCATTATTCCCGGGATTGGCTGCTGTGGGACAAAATGTGATTTATGTGGCTTGGGACCGTGCGCCGTGCAACGTACACGCGTGTGGCTTCGCCCGCACGCACTATTTATAAATAATACATACGTATTCATGAGAGGGGGGCGGTGGGTGGATGGGGGGGGGGGCGAAAAGGACGGCTTGAGAATGGGGATATTGAAAGTTAATGTAGATTCAAATTTGCTTTGGCATTTTCCAGTATGCAGCGCTTCACCCGAACACCGCCGTTGATTATTACGTGACACAATATGTGCACAGTAATAGGGATGCTGCCGCAGTTTGATGGTTAGCGCACCGGGGGTGATACCCAGAGGTTGCTCGTTTCGATTTGCCGACGCTACGGTGGAAACTATGGGAAAGTGTCTTCAGTCTGCAGCCTCTGGAGGCGCCACCATTCACCGGAGTGCGAAAAACAAATAATAATTGATTCTTGAGTCAAATCACGACCCTGCTTAATCGTAGCATTTAATTGAATCACCGGTGGTGGCCCGGTGTAACTATGGAACATTTGGCCAACGGTTCCAACCATATGGCAACGTTGGCCCAACAGGGGGGGGAAGGGGCGGAAAAGGGGGTGAATCTTCATACCTCCAATTAATGTCATGTCCATTGAGCTAAATATACATCATTGTAAGTGTTATTGCCGCTTTACACGGTAGCATCACACGTTCGCCAAACATTGCCTTGCATAAAAACCTGCCCGTGCATGCAGAGCGGTCAAGGCTCAGAACGTATCACCTCTTTTGCTGCGAGGCAACTTTTACGAGGTAAAATGACGAGACGGAGAAGTCCTTCCAAACCGAAGTTGTTGTTTGACGTCATCTTTGGGCGTTGCGAACGAATTAGACGCGGCGAGAGGATATTGTGGAGAGAAAGGGAGATAGGTGGGTGGGTGGGATGGTGGTGGTGGAAACAAAAGCGTGGCGAAATTGTTCTGAGTCTGTGAAATTCTCTCTTTCTAGATCGAGTGCAAAGTCCTCCAGTTTCTCCAGCAGTACCTGAACGGCTGCAATTACTTCTGGATGCTGTGCGAGGGGATTTACCTACACACGCTCATCGTGGTCGCCGTGTTCTCGGAGAAGCAGCACCTCGTCTGGTACTACCTCCTCGGCTGGGGTGAGGACGTCTCTCTCTCGTTTATTTTTGGGACGCCGCCGCCAGCTACGGGCGTCGGGTGTTCGTCGGCCCGACGCTCACAATAGCAACGCGCGCGAGGGCGCGTTCCATTTTTTTTTCGTGTTCGCTTTCGGCTCGCTGTGGTTTTGAGTGACATGCCTGCACCCACCAGCCACCCACCCACCATCCCTACCTCCCCTCATCTCCTCTCTTCTCCCCCCCCCCCTGCCCCCCACCGCCGGTACCTACATGCTGTCCCCCCCCCCCCCCAGAATAGACACGTGGCTTTGGTCCCTGCTGTTGCCCCTGCGGTGGTATTTACTTAGCCCCTGGCACCTTGTCGCAAATACTAATACCACACACGGGCAGCACTTGCCATCACAGAGGAGGAGCTGGGGTTTGGGGGGATGGGGGAGGGGGGAAGGAAGGGTGGGGGAGACGTCGGGGGTGAGTGAGGGAGACACAAAGATAGATGTTGGATTAGTGCAAAGATAATGTGAGGGCTTGGGCTGTTAGAAAAGGTATAGGCGCAGGCCCGAAATTGCTCGCGCGAGCCACTGACTGGCGAGAGAGAAAACCCCAGAGGGTATTTCGGGCTGCTCTTCCACGTTGATGAGACGGTGTTGGAAGAGATGTGTGTAGCCACACTTTTACCCCATCGCACGCGACTGCCGATCGACGAACTCTAGAAACTTTCGCCATCGTTTCGGCTGACGCGCAGATTTTAACTCGGAACAGTCCGGAATGCCGTCTGAGGAATTATTTTATATTTAAAAAAAAAGTTTTAAAAAATTTGCTCATAAACCTATTCGTAGGATGATAATAATATAGGGCACAATAACGTGGGGTTATTACTGTTATTACGGATAATAATCCTAAGCCAGCCTAGTAGTGTTCCGGAAAATATCAAGTGTTGAAGCCTCTCCTTGTCTTTAGGGTCAGGAAATCCCCATATTTGCGATGACCCGCAAAATTAGACGTAATTACTATTTCTCATTAACCTTTTTTCGCCACTGAATTTGTGTATAGCTTAATAGTTCTGTATGCACTTGTTTTTATATATATGTTCTGTAATTATCACCCAAAGAGAACACGGAGATGAAACACTTCATAATTACGATGCATGTTTCCTAATTATCAATATTATAATTCAAACCATCGGCGTTTGTGAATGCAAATATGTACCCCCCCCCCAACTTCTGTTGTGGAGGCTGCTGCGGCGATACGTTTCGCACACAGTGGGCCTGCAAAACAGAGGTTGCCGGTTTGATTCCATTTCCAGACGCGGCAACTGAAACAGTGGTGCAAGTTGAATCACCCTCTTCCTCCCACCCCACACACGGCCTCTCGTCCACCCAACAGTACACCGCAATTAGTCGAGCGTCAGGTCACGTGCGGTAGGGTCAAGTGTGAGTACTCCTACCTCAGCAAAAGACGTACGGGCCAGTGTGGAAGAGTAGACCAATGCACCTCTTTATAGCTTGCTCTCGCGGGAGACCCTTCTGCTAGCAATTGCAGGCCGGCCTTTTAAACTGCCATTGTGTTGTCCAATGAAATGGTTACATTGGATCGGCGAAGGTCTCTTGGTGAAGCAGCTCTGACCGACGTGCCCTGTGTGGCATTGGCATCCTCCGCAAACCGGAGGGGTCCAGATGGAAGGGGCAATGTCGCTGTTATCACAGCATAAACTATGATTAATTAAACTTCAAAGGCACGGCAATGGAAATGCCAAGCTTTTTCACTCGCAATTAAAACTTAATGGGTCACGTAATGAAGCGGACAACACGTGCAGCATTAAATGTAAAAATTGTAGAAGATGGAAGTATAAATTTTAATACCGCGTTTAATTAACGGGCTTCGCTCGTGTTGACGGGACGGTGTCGCGGGAGCACCAGAGCTGGGATACTGGATATCTGTGAAAAAGAGCTTCATGGCTCATCGGATTCCTCCAGTCTAAATAAAGATTCTGATTCTGATACGAAGGGAAAGCGTACACATGTGAAATTCTGTCGTATTTCGAGCCTTATTGGGCTAATGTTAGACGTGTTGTGGTTTGTCAGACTACCGAAGATAACTCACCTCACAGGAATGCGTTCGGTCTAATTTTACACCACCGTCATATTCTGTTACACCTTACTATACTTACGCATCGTGTTTGACATCTTAGGGAAACTTTGCATTCTGGCACACACACTAGCACACGCACACACGTATTTCGGGTACAGTAACCGCATACATGCATGCACATTCATATTTTTAACGGTCTCTGAAATGATTTTTTTGTAAATAGTTTTTTTTTATTGACTGGCCTTTTTGCCGCCGGCTGATTTATCAGCCATTGTCAAGGCTGACTTATTTGATTTATTTCAACCATTTTATAAAAACCATAGTAGACCAAAGCTGGTGAAAAAACGATTTATATACACAAACACATGTTATTTCTGCGCTATGTGTGTTTGCGTGTATGTGTGTGTGTGTATATAGTGGGGAGTGGTGGCACAGTGGTTAACGCGTTACGCTGCGATCCCAGCAACCCGGGTTCGATTCCCGCTCACGGCCGACGCCAGTGATGATTATCTGAACCGGTCCTGGGCCTCTCCTAGGTTGTCTCAGCTTCGAATGAGAACCTGGTGCGGTGTGTTAACATCGCCACTGGGGGAGACAAAGGCGGCCTGGCGTGGTGTTGGCCACCCACTCCCTCGTGTACCGTGGCGGCCTTCATAGGTGCTCGCTAACAGCACTTGCCCCTACAGTCTGTTAAGGCTACACGGGAGAGGGTCTTTATCTTTTTTCTATATATATGTTATTTTTGTCAGTCGGTAACTTCCAAGTTCAGGGCAGAGGCCTCCCCCAGTCTCCCCATTTCTTCCTTTTCCCAGCTGCTCTTGTCCAGCAGCGGCCTCCGAACACTGCCATTCCGTCTCTCTGCTGCCGCTTTGCTATCACCTCCGCTGTCTCCCCTCCGCTTCCCTGCCCTTTTCTCTCTCTCTCTCTGGGTCTCCGCTCCATCGTTGTTTTTTTTGTCTCTCACCTCTCGTCAGCTGTCCCCATGATGTGCGCCTCTTGTGTAATGCCACGAACACAGGTACAGGTAAAAAAACTCCTGTGGGAAATCCACCTTTCCTGCCCAGTTCAACTTAATATGTTTATTTATTTATTTATTCTCTCACCAATCTTTTCAACTTACTTCCAAAATACTCTTTGTGTTCATGATTATTGTTATTGTTGGCGCTTATTGCACTTATTTATCCGATACAAAGCAATTGCATTGTATGTCTACACTGTGTATGCATATCTACACTGTGTATGTATGTCTACACTGTGTATGTATAGCTATAAACACCTACAGTACATGTCTGTTCATATCGTGTTAAATTCAAATGCATCCCGAGGAGCTCCGCGTGTAATACACACCGTCAGTGCTGGATTAAGCTCGTGCGGGTCCTGTAGCATATGTTGTAAAGGGGCCCTAAATTAAAACAAACATGAATATTATAACAAAAATTTTGAATTTGAAAGTAGAGTGATTGTTTTTTTTTATTCTTTGGGTCTTTCGGTAAAGTCACAAAAAAAATTTACCGAAAACTACGACGTTTCGATCGCAACGCAAGCAATCGTCGACGATTTTTTTTTTGTTTTACTTGACTTTACCGAAAGATCCAAAGAATATTAATTCCTCCAATCGCGAAAGCTTTAAGTCAAGATTTAATTGTATTTTTTCATTTGTTATACAGCCAGATAATATGACAAATCACTAACATTAAACACCCAGTCGTTAATAAAAGTTGAAGGCAGTATAGTACTACAGTAATAGAGCAAGTGCAGAATCACTGAACCGGAATTGATAGCTTCAAAGCATTTAGCGCGGGGCCCTTGAAAGTGCGGGGCCTGTAGCAACATATGTAGCTACTTTTGCTACTAGGATAATCCGGCACTGCACACCGTGTATATGTTTCTGAACAAATGGTGGACAACTCTCTTCTTTATTTTATTACACACACACACACACGCGTGCGTCACGTTTAATGTGCGGCAACAGTTTCATTGCACGTGAAATATTCATTTCTGGCCATCGCGTCACTTGACGGCAATTGCGGGCCACGCACGCCGGTAGCGGGCACGCGGAGCAGTCGCTGTCGTCAGTATCCATACATCTAAAGGTGTGGGACAGGGGGAGTGGCAGTATCCATACATCTAAAGGTGTGGGACAGGGGTGGCAGTATCCATACATCTAAAGGTGTGGTGTGGGACAGGGGTGGCAGTATCCATACATCTAAAGGTGTGGGACGGGGGGGTGGCAGTATCCATACATCTAAAGGTGTGGGACAGGGGTGGCAGTATCCATACATCTAAAGGTGTGGGACAGGGGGAGTGGCAGTATCCATACATCTAAAGGTGTGGGACAGGGGTGGCAGTATCCATACATCTAAAGGTGTGGGACAGGGGGAGTGGCAGTATCCATACATCTAAAGGTGTGGTGTGGGACAGGGGTGGCAGTATCCATACATCTAAAGGTGTGGGACAGGGGTGGCAGTATCCATACATCTAAAGGTGTGGGACGGGGGGGGTGGCAGTATCCATACATCTAAAGGTGTGGGACAGGGGTGGCAGTATCCATACATCTAAAGGTGTGGTGTGGGACAGGGGTGGCAGTATCCATACATCTAAAGGTGTGGGACGGGGGGGTGGCAGTATCCATACATCTAAAGGTGTGGGACGGGGGGGTGGCAGTATCCATACATCTAAAGGTGTGGTGTGGGACAGGGGTGGCAGTATCCATACATCTAAAGGTGTGGTGTGGGACAGGGGTGGCAGTATCCATACATCTAAAGGTGTGGTGTGGGACAGGGGTGGCAGTATCCATACATCTAAAGGTGTGGTGTGGGACAGGGGTGGCAGTATCCATACATCTAAAGGTGTGGGACGGGGGGGGTGGCAGTATCCATACATCTAAAGGTGTGGGACAGGGGTGGCAGTATCCATACATCTAAAGGTGTGGTGTGGGACAGGGGTGGCAGTATCCATACATCTAAAGGTGTGGGACGGGGGGGTGGCAGTATCCATACATCTAAAGGTGTGGGACGGGGGGGTGGCAGTATCCATACATCTAAAGGTGTGGTGTGGGACAGGGGTGGCAGTATCCATACATCTAAAGGTGTGGTGTGGGACAGGGGTGGCAGTATCCATACATCTAAAGGTGTGGTGTGGGACAGGGGTGGCAGTATCCATACATCTAAAGGTGTGGTGTGGGACAGGGGTGGCAGTATCCATACATCTAAAGGTGTGGTGTGGGACAGGGGTGGCAGTATCCATACATCTAAAGGTGTGGTGTGGGACAGGGGTGGCAGTATCCATACATCTAAAGGTGTGGTGTGGGACAGGGGTGGCAGTATCCATACATCTAAAGGTGTGGGACAGGGGTGGCAGTATCCATACATCTAAAGGTGTGGTGTGGGACAGGGGTGGCAGTATCCATACATCTAAAGGTGTGGTGTGTGACAGGGGTGGCAGTATCCATACATCTAAAGGTGTGGTGTGGGACAGGGGTGGCAGTATCCATACATCTAAAGGTGTGGGACAGGGGTGGCAGGATCCATACATCTAAAGGTGTGGTGTGGGACAGGGGTGGCAGTATCCATACATCTAAAGGTGTGGTGTGGGACAGGGGTGGCAGTATCCATACATCTAAAGGTGTGGTGTGGAACAGGGGTGGCAGTATCCATACATCTAAAGGTGTGGGACAGGGGTGGCAGTATCCATACATCTAAAGGTGTGGTGTGGGACAGGGGTGGCAGTATCCATACATCTAAAGGTGTGGTGTGGGACAGGGGTGGCAGTATCCATACATCTAAAGGTGTGGTGTGGGACAGGGGTGGCTGTATCCATACATCTAAAGGTGTGGTGTGGGACAGGGGTGGCAGTATCCATACATCTAAAGGTGTGGGACAGGGGTGGCAGTATCCATACATCTAAAGGTGTGGGACAGGGGTGGCAGTATCCATACATCTAAAGGTGTGGTGTGGGACAGGGGTGGCAGTATCCATACATCTAAAGGTGTGGGATAGGGGTGGCAGTATCCATACATCTAAAGGTGTGGGACGGGGGGGGTGGCAGTATCCATACATCTAAAGGTGTGGGACAGGGGTGGCAGCATCCATACATCTAAAGGTGTGGGACAGGGGGGGTGGCAGTATCCATACATCTAAAGGTGTGGGACGGGGGGGTGGCAGTATCCATACATCTAAAGGTGTGGTGTGGGACGGGGGGAGGTGGCAGCATCCATACATCTAAAGGTGTGGTGTGGGACGGGGGGGGGTGGCAGCATCCATACATCTAAAGGTGTGGGACGGGGGGGTGGCAGTATCCATACATCTAAAGGTGTGGGACGGGGGGGGTCCCGGGTCCCGAGCCGTTCAAATGCGTGAGCTGACTTGTGTCAACATGGGACTTTTTGCCAGCATCAAAAGTATGAAAAAATATAAATAGATCCAGTTTTGTAGCTGCTCACTCCGTGCTATTAATGCATTGTCTTTGTAATATTCATCTTTTGGGGTTCTCTAGTCTGACACTGGTGAGACAAGGCCCTCAAGACGGCTGTCTCTGGTGTAGACCAAGCAGTTTCAAAGACAATGCATATATTATAAGGGCATGTTTGCATATTCACCACAAGTACACGCGCTTAATGCAGACTTGATTCCTCGCAAAAGGTTTCTCTTTGGTGTTTGAACATCTTAAGAACTCCTGTTTTATTTCCAGATTGGGTAAAACCTATTCTTATTTCATCAAATCGTGTTAATATATCCGCGCGACGTATTGCAGGGTGATTTTCCCCTCCTTTATTTTTGACCGCTGTGTACTGTATGCGTGTATGTATGCTTTTTGTGTTCAGTTATTTGTCCTTCCCCGGCACCCCCGATTAGCACGGTTGGCTGCGTGTGGTGCGAAAGGAGTTCAGCGTACAGGAAGGTCTCCAGGAGTACGCCGGTTCGGAGCACGCGGTCCCCGCTCATCTGCGAACGACCCCGATTTGTAAACTCGTACTTTCGCTACACGCACGGGCGGGAAGCGAGGATTCAAATCGCCCGCCGCCGTGACGTGAACGTGTATCTTGATGCCGTGTAACCGTATCGCCCGCGCAAGTAAACGAGTCCCAAAAAAAATTATCTAGTCTGGTAATCTAGTGTTAATAATAGAGTGTTAATGATAATAATCCAGTGATCTATCTGACCTGGATGCTAGCGATGATTAGTGAATAATTTACTGTACAGTGCTGTACTTTATTAAACATTTATGTACATTTATATACATTAAATATACACTCTTACATTTTGTACGCTACACTCGTTTCGGCGAACCCCCAATTTAAGCTAATTCATGCTTGCGCGGGGGTATACGGAACCTAACCCCCCCGCATACTCTGAGACCTTACTTTAGATACATACGGCCGACTTGCGTTCATAACCGCACGATCCGTTGCAGGGTGATTGTCTGTTTCTCTTGCCCACTGTGTCTGCAGTTTTCCCATTGGTCCCTGCCGTCATACACGCCGTGGCGAGATCCGTCTATTACAACGACAAGTAAGAGATGCGTCTGTTATAACGACAAGTAAGAGATCCGTCTGTTATAATGACAAGTAAGAGATCCGTCTGTTATAATGACAATACGAGATCCGTCTGTTATAACGACAATAAGAGATCCGTCTGTTATAACGACAATAAGAGATCCGTCAGTTATAACGACAAGTAAGAGATCCGTCTGTTATAATGACAATAAGAGATCCGTCTGTTATAACGACAATAAGAGATCCGTCTGTTATAATGACAAGTAAGAGATCCGTCTGTTATAACGACAAGTAAGAGATGCGTCTGTTATAATGACAAGTAAGAGATCCGTCTGTTATAATGACAAGTAAGAGATCCGTCTGTTATAATGACAAGAAAGAGATCCGTCTGTTATAACGACAATAAGAGATGCGTCTGTTATAACGACAAGTAAGAGAGCCGTCTGTTATAATGACAAGTAAGAGATCCGTCTGTTATAATGACAAGTAAGAGATCCGTCTGTTATAACAAGTAAGAGATCCGTCTGTTATAACGACAAGTAAGAGATCCGTCTGTTATAACGACAAGTAAGAGATCCGTCTGTTATAACGACAAGTAAGAGATCCGTCTGTTATAATGACAAGTAAGAGATGCGTCTGTTATAATGACAAGTAAGAGATCCGTCTGTTATAATAACAAGTAAGAGATCCGTCTGTTATAATGACAAGTAAGAGATCCGTCTGTTATAACGACAAGTAAGAGATACGTCTGTTATAACGACAAGTAAGAGGTCCGTCTGTTATAACGACAATAAGAGATCCGTCTGTTATAATGACAAGTAAGAGATCCGTCTGTTATAACGACAAGTAAGAGGTCCGTCTGTTATAACGACAAGTAAGAGATCCGTCTGTTACAATGACAAGTAAGAGATCCGTCTGTTATAATGACAAGTAAGAGATCCGTCTGTTATAACGACAAGTAAGAGATACGTCTGTTATAACGACAAGTAAGAGGTCCGTCTGTTATAACGACAATAAGAGATCCGTCTGTTATAATGACAAGTAAGAGATCCGTCTGTTATAACGACAAGTAAGAGGTCCGTCTGTTATAACGACAAGTAAGAGATCCGTCTGTTACAATGACAAGTAAGAGATCCGTCTGTTACAATGACAAGTAAGAGATCCGTCTGTTATAATGACAAGTAAGAGATGCGTCTGTTATAATGACAAGTAAGAGATGCGTCTGTTATAACGACAGGTAAGAGATCCGTCTGTTATAATGACAAGTAAGAGATCTGTCTGTTATAACGACATGTAAGATATCTGTCTGTTATAACGACAAGTAAGAGATCCGTCTGTTATAATGACAAGTAAGAGATCCGTCTGTTACAATGACAAGCAAGAGATCCGTCTGTTATAATGACAAGTAAGAGATCCGTCTGTTATAATGACAAGTAAGAGATCAGTCTGTTACAATGACAAGTAAGAGATCCGTCTGTTATAACGACAATAAGAGATCCGTCTGTTATAATGACAAGTAAGAGATGCGTCTGTTATAACGACAAGTAAGAGATCCGTCTGTTACAACGACAAGTAAGAGATCCGTCTGTTATAATGACAAGTAAGAGATATGTCTGTTATTATGACAAGTAAGAGATCCGTCTGTTATAACGACAGGTAAGAGATCCGTCTGTTATAACGACAATAAGAGATCCGTCTATTACAACGACAAGTAAGAGATCCGTCTGTTACAATGACAAGTAAGAGATCCGTCTGTTACAATGACAAGTAAGAGATGCATCTGTTATAACGACAAGTAAGAGATATGTCTGTTATAACGACAAGTAAGAGATCCGTCTGTTATAACGACAAGTAAGAGATCCGTCTGTTATAACGACATGTAAGAGATCCGTCTGATATAACGACAAGTAAGAGATCCGTCTGTTACAATGACAAGTAAGAGATCCGTCTGTTATAACGACAGGTAAGAGATCCGTCTGTTATAATGACAAGTAAGAGATCCGTCTGTTATAACGACAGGTAAGAGATCCGTCTGTTATAATGACAAGTAAGAGATGCGTCTGTTATAACGACAGGTAAGAGATCCGTCTGTTATAATGACAAGTAAGAGATCCGTCTGTTATAATGACAAGTAAGAGATCCGTCTGTTACAATGACAAGTAAGAGATGCGTCTGTTATAATGACAAGTAAGAGATCCGTCTGTTATAACGACAATAAGAGATCCGTCTGTTATAATGACAAGTAAGAGATGCGTCTGTTATAACGACAAGTAAGAGATCCGTCTGTTACAACGACAAGTAAGAGATCCGTCTGTTATAATGACAAGTAAGAGATATGTCTGTTATTATGACAAGTAAGAGATCCGTCTGTTATAACGACAGGTAAGAGATCCGTCTGTTATAACGACAATAAGAGATCCGTCTATTACAACGACAAGTAAGAGATCCGTCTGTTACAATGACAAGTAAGAGATCCGTCTGTTACAATGACAAGTAAGAGATGCGTCTGTTATAACGACAAGTAAGAGATATGTCTGTTATAACGACAAGTAAGAGATCCGTCTGTTATAACGACAAGTAAGAGATCCGTCTGTTATAACGACATGTAAGAGATCCGTCTGATATAACGACAAGTAAGAGATCCGTCTGTTACAATGACAAGTAAGAGATCCGTCTGTTATAACGACAGGTAAGAGATCCGTCTGTTATAATGACAAGTAAGAGATCCGTCTGTTATAACGACAGGTAAGAGATCCGTCTGTTATAATGACAAGTAAGAGATGCGTCTGTTATAACGACAGGTAAGAGATCCGTCTGTTATAATGACAAGTAAGAGATCCGTCTGTTATAATGACAAGTAAGAGATCCGTCTGTTACAATGACAAGTAAGAGATGCGTCTGTTATAATGACAAGTAAGAGATCCGTCTGTTACAATGACAAGTAAGAGATCCGTCTGTTATAACGACATGTAAGAGATCCGTCTGTTATAATGACAAGTAAGAGATGCGTCTGTTATAACGACATGTAAGAGATCCGTCTGTTACAATGACAAGTAAGAGATCCGTCTGATATAACGACAAGTAAGAGATCCGTCTGTTATAATGACAAGTAAGAGATCCGTCTGTTACAATGACAAGTAAGAGATCCGTCTGTTATAACGACAGGTAAGAGATCCGTCTGTTATAATGACAAGTAAGAGATCCGTCTGTTATAACGACAGGTAAGAGATCCGTCTGTTATAATGACAAGTAAGAGATCCGTCTGTTATAATGACAAGTAAGAGATCCGTCTGTTACAATGACAAGTAAGAGATGCGTCTGTTATAATGACAAGTAAGAGATCCGTCTGTTACAATGACAAGTAAGAGATCCGTCAGTTATAAGGATAAGAAAGAGATATGTCTGTTATAATGACAAGTAAGAGATCCGTCTGTTACAATGACAAGTAAGAGATCCGTCAGTTATAAAGATAAGAAAGAGATATGTCTGTTATAATGACAAGTAAGAGATGGGTCTGTTATAACGACAAGTAAGAGATCCGTCTGTTACAATGACAAGTAAGAGATGCGTCTGTTATAATGACAAGTAAGAGATCCGTCTGTTACAATGACAAGTAAGAGATATGTCTGTTATAATGACAAGTAAGAGATCCGTCTGTTACAATGACAAGTAAGAGATCCGTCAGTTATAAGGATAAGAAAGAGATATGTCCTTCGCAACGACAATTAAGATATCTGTCTGTTATAACGACAAGAGATCCATCTGTTATGACGACATGAGGTCCGTCTGTTATAACGACATGAGGTCCATCTGTTATAATGGCATCAGGTCCGTCTGTTATAACGACATCAGATCCGTCTGTTATAACGACATGAGATCCGTCTGTTATAACGTCATCAGATCCGTCTGTTATAACGACATCAGATCCGTCTGTTATAACGACATCAGATCCGTCTGTTATAACGACATCAGGCCCGTCTGTTATAACGACATCACATCCGTCTGTTATAACGACATCAAATTCGTCTGTCATAACGACAAGAGATCCGTCTGTTATAACGACATCAGATCCGTCTGTTATAACGACATCAGATCCGTCCGTTATAACGGCATCAGATCCGTCTGTTATAACGACATGAGATCCGTCTGTTATAACGACATCAGATCCGTCTGTTATAACGACAAGAGATCCGTCTGTTATAACGACAAGAGATCCATCTGTTATAACGACAAGAGATCCGTCTGTTATAACAGCAAGTACGAGTGCTGGCTCCCCACGGCACTCCGCTGCCCGCCACCCGCCAGGTGCCACCTTATTCCTCGTGACGTTGGGGAACCCCCAAACCCTCCCAGATTCGCCGAGCTACAAGCCACCCAATTGCGCCTAATGTATAGTACTATGTGTGATGCAATTTTGACAATTGTGCTGCGGTTATTTTGAAAGATTGCGGCTGTTGTCATTTGTGTCTGATTGTTACCGGGAGCAGTAGTGTAGCAGTTAGTCGCGCTGCACTACGAAACCCGGTGTCCCGAGTTTGATTCCCACTCACGGCCAACGCCAGTGAAGATTATCTGAACATGTCCTGGGCCTCCTCTCTATGTCGACTCAGCCTCACATGAGTACTTGGTGCGGTGTGTAAACATCCCCAGTCATCTCAGTCATTTAACCCATAACACCTAGTCCTGAACAAGTACTGTGGTGACATCATCATCACTTAGTGGCGAACAGTGGCTGTTGTTGTTGTTGTTGTGTGTGTGTTCGTGCATGTGTAGTCGTGAGCGAAGTGGTAATTTACTCCTAATTACTACCTCATTACTTTTTTTTTTATCCAAAATCGTAATAAACTAAAACCAAACAATTGAGAAGAGAGGTGGCACAGTGGTTAGCGCACTACGCTTCGAACCGAGTGACAGTGAGTTCGATGCTAGGCGGGGAGCTAAAATTGGTGGCGATTGTCTGAACCGGCCCTGGGTCTCCTCTTGGTCACCTCAGCCTTAAATGAGTTTCTTGGTGCAGTGTGTAAACAAAAGCACTCGGGCGACAAAGGTTGTCGGGTGTCGTGCTGGCAACCCCACCCCATCGTGCACCGCGCCGCCCTTCATAGGTGCTTGGTTATAGCAGTCCCATCAACCTGTGTAGGCTGCACGGGGTGAGGGTGTGACCTTTGCCTGCACGTAACTTTAACTTTCATGTACGCGTGTGTCGCTATGTTTTACAGATGTTGGATCAGCTCCGAAACCTACTTGCTGTACATTATACACGCGCCCTACATCATCGCGCTGCTGGTGAGTAATGCACCGCTCATCGCCGCTCTCTCCGACAGCCTTCACTCCATTTACTGTGCCCGGCTCCCGTTCCCTGCCGCCGAATATTTCGCCCCGGAATAAAATAAAAAATTCCCGGCAGCTGTTCGGCGGCGATGGCGGTGGCTCACTCGGATCTCAGGCGTTGCCGAGCTGAGCGATCCGCTCTGGGTGATTTTAAATACCCCACGATGATACCCCCCACCCCCCCCCTTCTGACCAGTCTTATACAGACTGGTGCAACACGGGTCTGAGACCCCCGAGTTTGTCCCCGTGCGGTTTTTAACGTCACCTAAAAGCGATGTCACGGGCCTGTGTTGTTGTGTCATAAAATCCTAACAAAAATAAATAAATATGAAAAAATCAATACCCCACGATGCACACAATGGCATTACATTGACAGGCAGAAAGAGGGACACGTGGACTAAAGGCATTATTCAAAGTGAGCTTTGGGGCAGGACGCGTCGCCCGTAGGGATAGTGGGTGGCGGACAAGATTAATGATGGAGCGGCAGCCAAGAAATGGAACGCGTCCGAGAGGGGCGTTCTACCGAAAGGGATGGAGCAATTAAATTGTTTTCTGCTCCCATCATATTGGGCTTGTTGCATCGCAGAACCGCGAGAGAAAATTAATTGTGAGGAAGCCACGTGCTTCTAAATCTTTCCTCAGAGCTGCTTTTTTGTGTTTAGTTTGTTGTCCTTCCCCCGCACCTCCGATGAGCACACGGTTGGCTACGTACGGTGCGAAAGAAGTTCAACATTCATACATGGGGACGACTTGGGGAATTCTTCATCCAGCGGTGGATTACTCATGGCTGATAATGTCGATGACCTCACGATAGCAGCACTTGAAAAACTGCATTGGCGCTACCGACTGTCTCTATGATTAAACTAAACTATTTTAAACTAATAAACTATTTTTATTTTACAAGGTAAGGCCCACTGAACTATATATCTTTTTTCAGAAGCAACCTGGGCACAATTGATCGCCCAATGAAGTGGCTTATCATGTCGAAATTTCTAACAGCCAAATAATCTAATCGCATGTTTCTAAATGTGGAGGGAAAACCCGGATAAAAATCCGCATAACCACGGGGAGAGAGACATGCAAATATACAGGCCTTGCCAAAGTCGGGATCGAACCCAGGACCTCCTGTATACCAGGCGAGATAGTTAACATCTCCCAGCCAACGTGGAATCAAGCTCTAGAATACCCTAGAACTGGACGCAGTGAGACATTTGAGACGCTGGCATTGCTCTTGCCGTGTATCCCCATGGCAGCCTTCCCCCCCAACTCCCCAGGCCTCGGCCTTCGGCCCGTCATGGGCATAGATAATTTAACTTCAAGTTTTCCATTCTGTACCTAGCCAAAACATTTGCTGAATACAAATCAGAGTCCGGAGATGGGGAGAGAGGGAAAGAGAAAAAAAGAGAGTCGAATACTGGCTGCTCGCATAGGACAAGAAGGAGCATTTTCCGTGGCAATTTTTCTAAATCGCGGAAGCCTTGACGCCACGGCACTTTGTCAAAATTGGCCACGGCTGCTGTTATGACAAAGCACCGCGTCTCTTGTCGGCTGCCGACTGAGACTCTGGGGGCTATGTTGAACCTGCTCTCCTCCTCCCGTCTGACCCCGTTAGTGGCCAGGCCGAGAGGCTGGCGGTGCTCCACTGTGGAAGGAGAAGCCGCGGGGAGAGTTGTCAGTGACACACAAAGACAAATATCCCCCATATAGCTTTTGAGAGACCGTCGGGGCAAGTGCTGTCAGCGAGCGCCTATTAAGGCCGGCATGGTACACAGGGGGAGACGGCAGATGGCCAGCACCATACCGGGCTGCTTTGTCTCGTCACCGCTGATGTTTGCACACCGCGCTCGGTACTCATTTACGGCTGAGTGGACCTATAGAAAGCCCAGAACCGGTTCAGATATTCGTCGCTGATATTGATCGAGAGAGGGAATCAAACTCGCGCGTCGCCGGGTTCACAGCGCAGCGTGCTACCCACTAACGCTACCCTTCCCGCATAGACGCACTCAGGTAGGCAGGCACACTCACACACACATGGTGGTTTGGTGGTGGTTGTGGGAGGTGGTCGGGGGGGTGCAGCTGCCAAGTAAAAGCGGTGCAGAGGGTGGGCCTCCTCAGAGCAGAGGCAAAGTTGTCGGGGGTAGTGTTGCGACGATATGGCGATACTTCGACGTATCGGGAGAGCCGAAAAAATCGTGCTCACATTTATGTTAAAACTAAAAACTATTTTATTTTTTTCAGCAGGTCAGGCCCCCACTGGGCTATATAGCTCTTTTTCTCCAGCGACCTGGCTAGCACAAATGATAGCTCAACAAAGTGGCTTATCGTGTGGAAATTTATAGTGGCCAAATTTTAAATGTGGAGGGAAAGAACGGGAGGACCCGGAGGAAATTCCACACCTACGATCCGCGCGGTTGCCTACATGCGGTGCGAATCGCAGTTAAACATACATACACACAGAAACATGACTTCAGAGTATTTGGCTGCTATAAATTTCCAAATGATAAGCCACTTTATTGAGCTATCATTTTTGGCCAGGTGATTTCTGCAAAAGAGCTACATAGCTCAGTGGTAAAAAAAAATCAATACTGATAGTCCTCGACTGCTTACACCCGACTTAGGAACACCCACACTTACCAACCAGCTTCCATGAAATATATACAGGTAGTCCCCGACTTACGATGGTCCGACTTTACGATGGCGATAGCGATATGAAAAAATTGTTAAATATTTTTTAATTTTGCGCGGCAGGCAAACGCAGCAGCGTACGAGGTACGATACTGTAACTTTATCATCGCCATCCTCCTCTTCCAACAACTAAGTTAATGTGGCCATCAACAACCTAACATCGTTCAAGTATGCAGACGATGGACAGAATCTTGGTGAGTACAATAGAATATGATACGTTACGATACGTTCAATGCATGTATGATACATAGCTTTAGCCATTTTATTTTAGGGTTACCACGATACGATACATACGTTCAATGCATGTTAAAAGTTTTCATAGCAGATAGGATTGCTTCCTGATAAAACTTTCTATGAAATTGCAGTTCATATAGGTAGGCTAAGAATTTACCTTGTTTTTTACTTTAAATTTTACTGTACAGTACAGTATTGTAATTATTAAATACATACAGTATACAGTTTATACAGTACGGTACTGTAAATTGCTCTGTTTTGCTAAATTATCACCATTCTTTAAGACTCCTGGGAAGGCTAGGCCATTTTCGACTTACGATATTTTCGGCTTACGATGGGGTCATCGTAACGCATCTCCATCGTAAGTCGGGGACTACCTGGATTTTAGAACATTGACTCACACTTACAAATTGAACGCGCCACTATTTTGTTGAGCTGAGCGATCCTCCGCGAGATTGAATGATTCAGCCTCGTGCTGGGAGTGAGTATTTGTGTGGACATTTAAATATACATTCGATGGCTGTGTACCGACTTCCGAACCGTTGGACTTACGAACGGGCTCCAGGAAAGAATCGTGTTCGTAAGTCGAGGACGGTCCGACTTACGGAGGGGCCTCTGTCACAAATTTTGTTCGTAGGTCGAGGACGGTCAGACTCACTGACGCACCTCTGCAACCAATTTTGTTCGTAAGTTGAGAACTCCCCGCCGTTTAAATCAAAGCTCGGTATATGTCCCCATTTTTTTTTTATCAAATGACAAATGCCTCGCTGTGGTCAGAATTGTAAACAGGTCGAGCTTTTGTGCATTGAATTTGTGCTTTTGCAAATTGTTGTTCTAGGAGTTGTTGTATATGCCGGGGTTTGAAAATTTGATGACAATAATAAAATTTAAATGAAATTTGGAAAAATGCGTAATTATACGAAATGATGGTAATTATGTAATTATGTGCACAAATTATGCTAATTCAAGAGATAATCGTATTAATTTATGCGGGTGTATGCGATTATGCTAATGCAGCCGTTATGATAATTAGGCCCTGCCTCGCTGACGAGGGTCCTATCATCAATCGGATAAGACAATTAGTCGTATGAAGTTATGCAGGTGTGCTGTAAGTACGCCAGGTTAAACTCGGCTTCGTTGCCTAGGTTCGTATTATCGATTGGTATAATACAATTATTCTCGCTTTAACATTTACTCATTATGTATTAGTGTGTTTATGTCAGGTTTTCCAAATTCAAATCTCAACGCAGGATACAGTTCTTATAAATAAGATGATTATGCATGAACTCAGGAAAGAAACACTCAAACACTTCTTTGTTAAGCAATTTTAATTTATAAACAAAACCTTAACACTCTTATATGCGATTCCCGTGCTTGAAATTGTCAACACAGTACTCCAGGAGATGTTCTCCTCATTGATCCATACGTTTAACCCTCAATGGTCGTTTGTTAACTGGGTAACAGAACAATCGATTATCCCTCAGATTACGTGAGCATACACGGCGAGAGGAAAAGTCATTAAAAATTCATGCAACCATAGTCATACGAAGGGCAATAAAGAAACATGTCCCGAAGGCAAGAATAGTTATCAATTAATTCGTTTGTAAGATTATGCAATTAAAAAGAAAGAAAAAAAACGAACTAAAATGCTTCTAAATGACCGTATCCACGTAACTCGACGGGCAGCAATGTTCTTCACGATCAGTTGATATTTAATGCACCACCTTGGAATGGCAACCCTTCTTGAAACACAAAGATACTTTTTGGAACAATCTTATTTGTCCCGATATGCATGCTGTGTGTCTTCTTTGCCACTTGTTCAATTCTTTGCGTAAAGCAGACGTCGGGCGATGCGTTGTGAGGGTGTGGGGGATGGTCATACAAACGGCTTCGTTGCTTTTTCTTGCTCGGGGCGTCGGCTTAGCTGCCCTTCCGCTGGCAGATGCAGGCTCCTTCCACCGCTGGAGTAGCTGCATCGGCACGTTGCTTGTCCTTGAAGATGCTCGATCACGCTCGCCGCTGGTCCGCTGACAGCAGCAGGCTCCTTCCACCGCTGGAGTAGCTGCATCGGCACGTTGCTTGTCCTTGAAGATGCTCGATCGCGCTCGCCGCTGGTCCGCTGACACTCTTGTTCATGGGCGGCTGGTCAGGCTCTTTCCCCTGCTGGATGAGCCGAGTCGGCACCACGCCTGTCCGCTGGCAGCTGGCACCCTTGCTTGTTTGCGCTGGTTGCGCTGGTTGCGCTGGTTGCGCTGGTTGCGCTGGTTGCGCTGGTTGCGCTGGTTGCGCTGGTTGCACGCTCTCTCCTGCTGCGTGCTCTCCCGCAGTGGACGATTGCTTTCGTCGCTCGTCACTCTTTCTCTCGGGCTGCAGCTGCTGCTGGGAGCTGGCACTCGATGTAGAATAAAACTATTTAGGCGATACTTCGTCTTTCAGCTCTGAACTCACACTCGGTGACACATCGCTACTCTGCAGGCCTCGCCATCCTCGGAGCCTGCCGCTTTCCGCCCTCTTCTGTCGCTCGCCGAGCTGTCCCTTGTCGAGATGATGGTCGCCGTCTTCTGCCGCTGGATGCTGCTTAAATGCTGTCGTGTCTCTCTTTTTATGCCAAAATTTCTCCCTCTGGCTCGCCTCTTCACAAAGGACGGGATCTTTCTTTGATCTCGCTCTGTGTTGTGGGGGATGGATTGTTGTGTGTCCGTGTGTTATTTATTGAGGTAATATGAGTTTCATCAAGGCATGGTTCCCTGTCGCCTTCCTCAAGCCATCTGTGTCTTTCCCTGGCCTGATCACCGTCGTGGGACACATGCTTTCACGGCAATGACATAGTCATTCCCTTCGCTCTGAGTGTTACATTCTTTGCATTCCCGTGCTGCGGGAAGACAAAGACGGCCGGGAGGCTCCTTTCCTATGGAACACAGTATATCGTGGCTGTGTAAGCTTGACCTATTTCGCCTCATTTCCTCTGGACAACCCTCGGTTCAATACTGCATAAATATCATTTGGTCTATGTTTCCTAAGACCTGCGATTCATTGTCATCACGACACATTTCCTAGGGTTTATTAATTTTCGTCCCCCCGTCTGTATCCGGGGATCGGTGCTGTTATGCTTGAGTTATTATTTACTTTAATTTTTTTTTGTCTTGAGTTTTAAAGGTAAGTTTCTTGACTGTTGGAATTCATATTCCTTGGTTTTTGTAAGGTCATGTAACGGCAAGATGTAATATAATTTAAGGTGAATAACGTTAGCATTAATATTATGCGTGACCCGCTATGTGGATTGTAGTGTGGTTTTTTTTGTCCTTCTGCTAATTAAAACTTGTCTGCCCGGTTTTCGTCTGATGTGTGTTTGTTCTATTGTTTGTGGTGATGAGATGTCTCCTCAAGGCCTGGCCCCTTCCTTCGCGGGGGGAGGCATGTGTGTGTCTTTTTTTTACTTTATGACTGGCCCTTTCCGTTGGTGGGAGGGTGTCATTATCCTTGCGAGAGTGACAAGACAGCTGCTCGAAAAGGGGGGGCGGGTTCGTTTGTTTGTGGTCCCAGCGACCCCGCGAGTGATTAAAAAAAATATCGGCAAAGTCATTATTAATATTAAAAAAATGGAAAAGGGCCTATATACAACAGAGTAAATTGACGCCGCCGTTTATCGTGGGTGCCACCATTATTTAATTATTTCAATGCAACTGCCGAGCGCGTGCGATACGAGCGTTATGCGTTTTGTCATCATTAGAAGGGAACTGCAGTTGGGGCAACTTTCAAGTGATTTTTATTCGTGCAATGAAGTACTGAGAAGCACAACCAACGATGCAATAAACATCGTGAATACAATTACAGAGGTGTGGAAAACCTGATATCACGGCAATTGTCGCATCCTGAAATTTGGTACCGTCGGCAGCAGAGACGTCAAATTATGTGAACCCAAGCAAGCCCTTTGAGCTGTTGGGCCAAAATTGGCTTATTGTGAACACTTAGGGTAGCAACATAATCTCCAGATAACAAATAAGTATGACAGCATGGTCAATACGGTAGCTTTTTACGAGAGAAAAAGTCAACAACAAAAAGGTATTCTTGTGTCTACATGAATATCATTTCACGTGATATGAAACTTTCATGGAATCTAAAAATTCAATATTTATTGTGGCCATAAAACAAATGGTGTATTCTGCCTTTGGTGGACATGGCCCATAGTGGACACTGCCCATGGTGGACCCCCTCGTGCAGCATTTACGTGCCACCCCAGGTGGTACCGATCCGGCAGATCCACCTTGCCTCATGGGCTGCAGTGTCGGGTTACGGCAGAGACATGGACGACACATATGACCAGGCGCCATGGGGGGGGGGGGGGGCGTCATACCGTAGACGCGCCGTCTCTGTTGAATTCGCAAGGGCAGTGGGTGGTGGGGGTGCTCCTCGAAATGTATTTCAGGACCGCGGGACGTAAACCGCATTAGCCTGCGCCACATGTACGAGAATATGACATGGATGTGCGTGGTGGGCACGCGTTTCCAAATGCCACGATGCGTCGCACGGTTGTGGATAATTGACTGGCGAGAAGTGTTTGCCGGAGAGGATATTACCTGTCAATCCTTGTATTCGTATTGTATTTTTTAAATATACATGTGCGTTTTTTTTCACCGGTTATATCACAAAAGTGCTATCAGCAGTCGGACACAAAGTTAAGCCTTCATGTCCGCTTTGGATGACACAATAAAGAGTGTCTAGCCTACGATGCAGAGCACGCGATAATGGAAGTGGCCAAACGTCCTGTCCTACTGTGCTAACCTGCGCCACCAGCGTTCCCCAGGTATACATGCGTGTTACCATCCACACGTACATTTTGCAAAACACAGCAGGCCCATCAGTAAAAGACAGCCATTTTTATTAGTGTTATTATTATTACTAAACTCCACTGCAAAGAACAGGGCATTAGGAAGCCACTGGGGCTATGGACTTTAAAATCTAGATTGAAACTCATTTCTTAAGAAATGTGTTTTGTGTTTAGTTTGTTGTCCTTCCCCTGCACCTCCAATTAGCACGGTTGACTATGTACGGTGCGAAAGGAGTTGAAATGGGACGCATCATGCTCTCTCAAGTTCTCTCCTAGGGAAACAAAACACATTTAGAACTTCAACTTAGTATCCGTCAAGGGTAATTTTACATAACCCACAAGACTTTGGTCCGTCCAGCGGATTGCTCTGCGCATATCCAGTGAATTATCTGTCGAATTAATTACCAAAATGGTACAATGCAGACCATCAATGTTCACACACACTTGAAACACCCGCTTCCGTCACACCGGCGTTTGTAGACAACGCTGCGTTTCACATCGACAAGTCGAACGTTGACTCGTTAGCTGTTACATTTTATTTTTTATCGATAATTTAATTTCCCCCGCGAGTCTCCCTTGGACAAAGGGGGGACCGTCATCTCGGCGGTCTGTCACCTGGCTTAGGTACGTGCTACAAAGGAGGGCCGTTGCCCAAAACGTCACTCATTATACACGATATTTGTCTTTTTAAGGCGGGGTCATTGACAAATGTACTGAAATTGTGTTGCTGGTGTTTTTTGTGCTCGTGCGCCACTGCCAATGCAGCAGCATCACTAAGTAATTGGCTTAAAGATTTGATGATGATGATGATGATAACTATGACAATGAGGATGATCGGATGGTGATACGAAATCTACGGACACCCATGATGGTCCAAAAGGCCCGTAGTATCAGGGGATGGTGGGGGCTTCAGGGGTTAGAGCCCTCCCAAGTCACAACATTTACAATCTTGGCTCTCCAACACTCCGGTGTGCTGTACTAGTAACGAATTGGCATGTTCTGTTTGCGTGACAACCCTTACTAATTGGTTGTGTCGGGTAGTGGCGGGTTTAACGACACATTTACAGGGATATATTTACGCGATCTAACCCAAAAACCTGTATTATGGACGAGCCTTAAGTGTGTACCGATTCACTGAACTTCTGTATGTATGTGTGTATGTTAAACTTCTTTCACATCGTACGTAGCCAACCAAGCTAATCGGAGGTGTGGGGGAAGGACAACAAACAAAACACAATAAGCAGTTCTAGAGAACTGCGTTTTCAATCTGGATGACTTAAAAGTGCACAGCTCCAGTGGCTTTTTAATTATCAGAAGGAAGAGTGTTCCAGACGGCCGCAGAAACGCAGATTCATATATTTGCGCGATCTAATTAAAAAAAAACCTGTATCATGGATGATATTGGTCGCGTTAAACTGCAGCACAATTAAGCGATGGGAGTCGCAGCAGCCGTTCCTCAATTACGGGGTGGGGGAGCAGACGCAGAGGGCACGGCGGACTAAAGCACAGATCGCCCCGTCGTCATCATTACCCGTTCAGTTCAACGTTTGTTTACCGTTTGTTCAACATGAACCGCGTTGTGCCAACGCGTTCAACATATCCTATCCTGCCCTTTTAAACAAGGTCACGCCACAGGGTTTGAAATTCCCTTCACCCCCCCCCCCCGCCATTTCAACAACGCTCGCCTCTCCAACGCACCTGCCCCCCCCCTCCTCCTCCCCGGCCGCTCGCAGGTGAACTTGTTCTTCCTGCTGAACATCGTGCGCGTGCTGGTGACCAAGCTGAAGGACACGCACCGCGCCGAGTCGAACATGTACATGAAGGCGGTGCGCGCCACCCTCATCCTCGTGCCGCTGCTCGGCATCCAGTTCGTGCTCGTACCCTGGAGGCCCGAGGGCCGCCTCGCCGGAGAGGTCTACGACTACCTGATGCACCTCGTCATGCACTACCAGGTAACCTGATGCACCTCGTCATGCACTACCAGGTAACCTGATGCACCTCGTCGTGCACTACCAGGTAACCTGATGCACCTCGTCATGCACTACCAGGTAACCTGATGCACCTCGTCATGCACTACCAGGTAACCTGATGCACCTCGTCGTGCACTACCAGGTAACCTGATGCACCTCGTCGTGCACTACCAGGTAACCTGATGCACCTCGTCGTGCACTACCAGGTAACCTGATGCACAGAGGGAAACCTATAGCCTTCTCGGGACACGATAAGTGATGGTTTTGTTATTTGCGTAATAATAACAACAATACGCCACTCGAGATCATTAATTCACGTGTAGTTCTCCCCTGCCTTCCGGTACTGTCAGGTATTTCTTCTTACCCATGATGTATCCCGGTTTTGTGCCTTAGAGGTGGGGACACTAGCAGTACCCCGCATCCATCATCGAGAGCCCCGACAGTTTCAGATGTAGATATTTGTTTGTCCCCTGGGGACAAGCGAGAAGGGAAAAAAAAACACATCCCTGGGACGTGACGATGGCCGATAGTCAATAATCATGACGGAGTGGCATCCAGGCATTGAAACGCCTCCTCGGGTCACGTCCATCGAGGAGGTGGAGCGACGAAAATCAGCTCGTGCGCTGTGCGCTGGCTGGACCCTTGCATCGCAGGATGTGTGTGTGTGTGTGTGCATGTTGCCACTAGGGAGACAAAGGCGGTCGGGCGTGGTGCTGGCCACCCACCCCCTCGTGTACCGTTCCGGCCTTCATAGGTACTCGCTAACAGCACTTGCCCCTACAGTCTGTTCAGGCTATACGGGGGATCTTTGTCTTTGTTGGACTTCTTTCGCACGGTGCGTAGCAAACCGTGCTAAGTGGAGGTGCGAGGGGAAGGACAACGAACTAAAACACAAAAAGCAGTTCTGGAGAAATAGCTTTTCAATTTATAAAATAAATTAAAGATGGTGGCAGCTTGGGGCGGGGGGGGGGAAGTGCCTTCATCCAGCAGTGGATTGACCATGGCTGATGATATAACACTGTAAAAGGATGAGCGTGGTTGGCTTGATGCTGCCAATGCGGCACCAATCAGCAGAGTGTGGTGGGTGCTGTCGGGTTGTCTGGTGATGGTATCGGCTGCTGGTGACGTGTGGCGAACGCTCTTTGTACGAGGTGTTAAAGACATCGCTCATAGGTGTTAATGACGGGCCGATAAGTCTCAACGAATTGTAGTGCATTTCCTCGGCGTGAGGATAGTTTTAACGACTTATTGATCTCGTCCAGGCACACTGTGTGCAGTGCAGTGTGTTATATTTGCATTGTGGTAGCTTGTAAGTTTAAAGCCCCAGAGGTGGGATCAATATTTTTAGTGGTACTTTTCAGAAAATTAGCTCTGCCATGAGAATTAGGAATTCCCACCACCGTCTCAGCGCAATCAATGGAAATGAACAGTGCCACGTACTCACTTTAGCAAAGAGATGATCACACTTTTAAATATCATCTTCCAATAATTGTAATTTACATCCCCTTGTCAATACAATGCTGGACGAAGGCTTCCCATATACTGCATCGGTCATGCCTGTTGCTTAACTATCCTTCACCACACTGGTCAGTGCGGGTGAAGGGTTGGCAGGCAGGTGGTGCCTGGGACCGGTTCCAGGCACCAGGTCGCCGGGTTCACAGTGCAGTGCGCAAACCACTCTTGACAACCCCTCTCCACCCCACTGAGTTATAAAGAAGCTATGCAGTATTCTCCAACAAAACCATTGTAGGTCACATTTATAGTTGCTCCCGATAAGAATTTTAATTGGCATTTTCAAAGAGATAGAGCGAACGCGTTTGTGAACTGTGCAACAGGTGGAGCCGGCGAGGATGATGGTGGTGGTGGCGGCGCCTTATTGCTCTGCCTTATCACCTCGTGGGTGTGCTCTCGTTTGTCATTGTTTTTTTTCCTCTCTGGCCAAATAAGACAGCACCGTTGAGCCTTTTGTGCTCGGTCGGGTTGATACGTCACGAGCCGAAGGGACGATTACGCCTGTGTGCGTAACCCCACGAAACTCTTCTCGCATGTGTACCACAAGTCTGCCTGCCTGCCCCGCCGTTATAGGCGATGGCCCATCGTGAGCATCGTGGATCGCGTTTAGCGCAGTGCAGTGACGTTGTACCAGGGCGCCGCAGTGGGCGAGATGTTAACTCCCTCGCCTAGTATGCAGAAAGGTTCGTGAGTTCGATCCTGACCCTGATGCTTGTATATTTGGTGTTTGCGTGTTCTCTCTCCCCGTGGTCACGTGGATTTTTCCCCGTGTCCTTCGGTTTTTCCCTCCACATTTAGAATCAACATTCGGTCCGAGTATCTGGCTGCGATAAATTTCCACGCGATAAGCCCCTTCCTTGAGCTATCATTTGTGGCCAGGTCGCATCTAAAAAAGAGCTATATAGCTCAATCGGCCTTGCCTGGTTAAAAAAAATTGCTTAGTTTATAGTTTTATAGAGCTCATGAAGAGGGGACCCAGCACTGATTCAGATATAAGGAACGAAACAGTAAGTTTTCACCACAAATCTGGCTGTCGCCTGATGAAGCTAGTTGTAATTACTGGCAAAACGTCGTACTCAGATTGTAAAAGTTGTGGCTTGGCTCTCCAACACACCGGTGTGCTGTATGAGTGACGAATTGGCATGTTCTGTTTACGTGACAAACCTTACTAATTGGCTGTGTCGGGTGGTGGCCGGTTTAACAACACGTTTTCTATTTACGTGATCTAACCCAAAAAAAACAAGTATTATGGATGATATTCGTTGCGAAAGCCTACGCGTTAAACTGATTCAGATATCACTCGCCACTGATGTCAGCCAATGTCTGTGAACTGAATGCAGGTTACCCGGCTTCGTAGTGCAGTGCTCCAAACCGCTGTGCCCCACTCTCCCCATCTATTAGGGTTTTGCTTCATCTGGTTTTGAAGAAAAGAAATAGAGTTGCACGAGGGAAAATGTCAGCACTCTCTCCGTGTGCTAAATAATGTATGCCTCACTATTAGCGTCCTTTTCACTGCTTAATATTAGGATGCACTTGCCATTCCTACATTATTCAGAGTTACAAGAAATTGCTTCGAGAGTGCCCTTTAAATGTCCACTTTATAATCTATAATTTATTTCATTTCAAATAACAAACACTCTGCGGTGGGTAGCGGTGCCGCAGTGGTCAGAACGCTATACTATGAGCTAGGCAACCTGAGCATGAATTCTTGGCCACGGCTATAACACCAGGGGTGAGTGATTTCTGGGCAACTCTCTGCCTTCACAGATCTCCATTGACCAGCGTGGTGAAGTATAGTTAAACAAACCCCCAGGAATTACATGGCCTGGGGAGATTTTAATTCGGCAATTGATCGACAAACAGGGCTGTGAGTGACTATGTAATATATCATTGCATGAACACAACCTGTTTTAAAAGCCAATGATGTTTTTGCACAATATTGTTTAGAGCACAGATCCAGAGGAGATGAGCGGCTAAGAGGGATTTGGTATGGGAAGGATCATCACAGTGTGTCCTTATCTTCCAAGTTAAGTTGCGAACATGTCCACGTGATGAAAAAAGTTGGCATGGTGTTGGATCAATGACTTGGAGCGCTGTTAAAACATTTACCCTCCCACCCCCTTCCCCCTTCTAGGGTCTTCTGGTGGCTACTATATTTTGCTTCTTCAACGGAGAGGTAATGCTTTCTCTTTTTGAAGTGTCCTTTTGAGTGCATTTGATCTACTGTGAGATAAAACTAATAATTTCCAATATCCTCGTGCACAACGTGTTTCGCAAATGGCCTTGAGGTGCCCTTTTATGTTAACAGATTTGTTGAGAATGGAGAACACACACGCTTTTGGGATTACATTCACAGCTTGAATTATAACAGTGTAGCACCTACTCTTACGGTGATCCTGGGGGAGAAAGTGTGGATATCAGAGCTGCCCCTTGCGTACGATAATGGGCTAGGTTTCACCTCGTCGGAATTTTGTTTAAAATGTGTTCGTCTGTAGCTTTATAAAATATTTCAAAGCTGCTCATTATTTCTCTATTCGTGTGCATACGCCTGAGTGGGTTTGTTATTTCCATACGTCTCTATACATCTGTCTTCAGAATCAAATATTTTTTTTTACTGAAGATCGCCTATTTTATTTTTTCGAGAAGATTTAATGTTTCAGGCTGATTTGGCATGCGTTTAAGTCCAGCGTTGTACAATTTAGCAAAAGGTTGGTTTATTTAACCGGCAGATGAAAGATTCCCCTGTGTGGCCTCTGCCAGACTGTTGGGGTCGTAAGTGCCGTTTGTGAACGCCTATTAAGGCCGACATACCGCACGAGGATGCGGTGTGGCCAACACTGACCTCGGCTAGGCCCAGGACCGGTTCTGACACTACTCGCCACTGATGTTAGCCGAGGCCGAAATCTATCCCAGGTTAATAAAGAATTAAAGCTTTCGTGACTGCATAAATTACTCATTGTTTTTTTCGGTAAAGTCACGTATGTAGGAATACCATAAAATTATATTAAAACGTCGTGATTGATTTGTTTTAACATAATTTTATGGTATTCCTACATACGTGACTTTATCGAAAAAAACAATGACTATCCCAGGTTGCTGGGTTCGTAAAACAGGCCGCTAAACTACTGTGCCACCGCTCTGCACAGGCGAGAGGTTGAAACCCATTGAGGCAAAACAAAACTGCAGCATTACTTAGACGGACAGCTGCTAACTTTGCCCAAATAAAAAAAAGGACCAAATTGTTAGGTAAAATTTATGATATCACGGTAATCATCGTCATCATGGAGTTATGGTCTATCCCCTGTCGGTGAAGCCCTCCCCTTTCTGCCGCCATCCCTCGGCCCAGCATTGCCGCAGTTTATCTCACTCCTACGCATGAACGTAGCTCATTCCAGCGTGTGCAACATTCTCTTGCACGTCTCGTCACGGGGTGCTGCGAGATCCAACCATGTCCATGCAGTGCTCGCCGATTTGCCTTGGCTTCCGGTTGCCGAATGGATACATTGTAAGGTCGCACTCATTACACACGAAGTGCTTGCCACGAATTAACCACGATATCTCACTGATCTCGTCAAGGAGCATGAACGATCACGTGATCTGCGGTCATCTTTGCAGTGATTTTTGGCTCGCCATTGAACAAAGACGGTCACTGCATCACGCACTTTCAGATGCGCTTCTGCGGCCGTCTGGAACGTTCTTGCTTCCGATATTAGTAAGCCACTGGAGCTGTCCACTTGTAAATCGAGATTTTAAATGTCTGCTTGGAAATGTTCTCATTTTTTTCCTTTTACAGCCATTCTCTCACCAGACTAGTCAATCAGCCGTCATCCTTTCAGGAGATGCAAGCCCACTCAATGCATTGTCTCTGATGTGTTTACTTCCTGACCCATGGGTTCCTCTTTGTGCCTCTCATTGTAATTGCATCTCTTCACAATTCTTTGGAGACTTTTCTTCCATTGTCCTTGCTGGTAACCCCATGTTTCTGATCCCTATGTCATGGCTGGCAATATGCACTGATTGAAAGCTTGTCTTCTTCTTCTTATGAGACATTTGTCCTAAAATTATTTATTTAGATCTGCCTTCAATACTAATATCGGGTGTTTAAAAAAAATGTTAACACTTATATGAGACTATCGTTTTTATGGGAAAAAAACGGATAATACACTGTAACATGATAACAAATGTAATGTTAATAGCTTCAACAACTCAAAGAGTCTCCCACTTGTTCGCCATCATTGTCAACACGTGCCTGGAATCTTCTCCAGGTGGTCTCCAGAGCCCGGAGGCACAATTATCGTGGTATTGTTGCGAATTCTCCGAAGTGTTAACATTTTTTTGAAACACGCCCTGTGTTATATTGTTTTTCTGGTTGTTGCCCCCTCCCAAACATTGTTTGTCTCCAACGTGCTTTCTGGTTGTACCGCGTGTTGTTCGGCTGCACACCCGACGTTTCACCACACGTTTTAGGAGCTGCATCATTCAGTTCCTGAATAGGGCTCGCGACAAAAACGTCGGTCAACCTCGCCGGACCAACACGTTGTGGTGCAACCGCGAAAACACGTCGCAGGGGCTGTACGGCACAATCGCGAAAAACCTATGCAGTCACGATGATATGTTTAAATTAACAAATCAGTTGAGAGTGGAGATATTATTTTTCTTTAATCAGTGATGCTTCGCTGTAGAGCCAAGTGCCCCATCGCATGAACAATACAGCCAGCCCTTCCTGCAGCACGCCAGGGTGAATGTGGGATGCTGCTGCTGCCTGTTATCCTCAACGACATCCATTTACGTGGCCTGGCTCTTCTCATAATGAGGTCAAGTTGCAAAAAAAATTACGCTATAAAAATGATGGGGTATTAGAATCACTGAACCATCAAACTAGCTTCTTATCCCCCCCTCACCCTTATTACATACAATTATTCGCTCGCCAATATTTCATTTTTATTCTCCAGTGATATCCTAACTTTTACCACGGATGTGTGCATCTATGTGTCCGCGTGTGAGGGTTGTGCAGTGACCTGCGCAATGTGCTACGTTCCCAGAGACCCGCCTTGTTGATTGCTGAACACTGACATTATCGTTGAGGAATTTAGATTGCCACCTGAAAATGCCTATGATCAAAATCACCTGGATTTTCGCCCGATCTCGTTAGATATAGGAATTAAAGCAGCCTTTAACCTGGACAGTGCTTGATTAGGTGACCTTCTCTGCGTAAAAAAAGACAGTTGTGGGCAGCAAAGGGCAGTGCAGAATTAAATTGTACCGTACTATACTCCCAAACCTATGCTCCTCACCTGCGCCGACCCACATGGTGAAGTTTGATGAATTAACCACCGCGGTGCACGCGCGGGGGGCGTGGGGAGGCCCTCACACGGCAACGGATTCTTTACTCGCCCGACCAATGGGGCAGCTGGTACGACTGGGGGGCGGGGGGGGGAGACAAAATCAGAATCAAACGAAGAATCAGAGAAAGAATCAGAATCGGACAAAGGTGGCCAAAGTGTGGGTGCTGACCAAGCCACCTTTCTGGCGTGCGGCGCTGGCCTTAATAGGTGCTCGCCGACCACACTTGCCTCAATAGTTTATAAATAGGAGGATGGGGGGGGGGGGCAGGGATGTTTGCCTTTGTGTGGGTGGCTGAACGTACGGTACATTTGTGAAACCCGAGCGTTGCACCACTTTCACGGGACCCGTGTGGACAGCTCTCGTCTCTCTCCCACGCCCCCCGGGCCACTTGCCCGCGAACGTCACCCCCTTTTTTTGTGTTTCACATTCCTCAACGGCAAGTGCAGCCGAGGTGAATCGTCGTTCATTCTGTCATCCTAAAAGCACGGAAAGGTGCGAACCCCACCCCCCACCCGCCCCCTCCTCACAATGTGATGGGTCGCGAACGCCGCTGCTGGTGGAAGGGACTCCACTCCGATGAGCATGGTTGGCTACTTACGGTGCGAAAGACGTTCCACACGCATATACTCCAGGGGCAGCTCTGGAGGGTATTTGGCCTGCTCTTCCGCGCTGACCCGAGGGAGTAGCCCTCGTTTTATCCCGCCGCATAACGCGACCTTCCGAACGACTAGTTTGCGGTGTTACCTATTTATTCTGCTGGGTGGACAGAGGCGGAGGGCATTTGAGAAGCTGGCAACGTTTATTTCAACTGCCGTGACTGGCAACCTCTGTACAGTATTGCCACAAATGTGCTAAATATTACACCATGGTAGCCTCCTACTCGGCTGTCTACAACAATATCATAATACTTGAATTTATATTTGGCCCATACCATGGCGAAACGTCTCGGAGCGCAGTTTATTTGTTGGCCTGGCGGGGGGTGGGGGGACACCTTTCTAGGGAGCTTGTCTCTGTGCAGCACAAAGCGATTTCAGCACCGGCCTGCGATTTAGGCATTAGCCTTGTCAGTCGGGGAGAAATTATTGCTACGTGAAATCCCAATTAAGCAATTGGGTCATCTACCTTAATGCCATTGATGCATTTGGGATGGGGGGGGGGGGTGTATCGCGATTGTTACCAGCAATGGTCACGAGCGATAGTTTTTGTTTAAAAATTGTTGTTGCCCATATCTGGACAAATTTAATTTGCAATTCTACCCAGAGTGGATAACCGGGGATGGCCACTTCTAGTCACATCAGAGACGAAGGTCACACGGCTGATTACCCGAGGTTGTGTGCTCTGTAGACCAATCACTGTTCATCGAATGCAGTTTTAAACAATCAGTTTTCATTCCTCTCGAACGTTTATATATATTTTTATTGCACCACGTGTTGCTGAAGAAGCTCCCAAACCCATGGAGCGAAACGTTGGACATCGTGCCCGACAGCACGCATTGCCACCCGAAAACGCGTTGGAGAGCCGTTGCAGCACATCCGCAGGGATTTTTCTAGTCTCACTTCATCGGCTAGACCATCGGGGGTCGTCGGCAAAACCCGCAGCTCTTTAAAGACTGATTTGTGACGTTATTTATTAAGGGGCACCATGTCGCATTCACCACGTTCATTGTGCCTCCTGAAATATTGAGTTTTATTACGGAATTCTAAGACAAAATAAATGGCTCTTCTTGTTATTTTGGTTGCCAACCCCTGGGCTGGACACAACTCCCATCACTCATTTGACATTTCCTTAACAAGTTTCCATCGTTGCTCAAAATAAACACCATTGCTCGTGACGACTGATGGCAACAATTTCCCCTGAAATTGCCCGAGTTGCTGTCCAGTGTGTGGGGGGGGGGGGGAGTATATGTGACAGTTCACATCATGGTGGGGGGATCACATAGGGTATGGTCATGTGCAGCAAGTTGGCACAGTAGGGGGGCACAGCTGGTGCATCTGCCAGTCATCTCAGTAAACCCATGGCACCTGGGGTCTGTCCCGTGACCTGTCAGTGAGCCTTCGACACTTCACGTGGCCTTAAAAGTACACTTGGCCTGGCACAAGCGCCATGGCGACATCACCATCACCTGGTGGTGGATGGCGAGCGCGCATTGGTATTGATCCGTGTACTGCTTTGCTTGTGGACACGAGCGATTCTAAATCTGCGTGCGTTTATCTGTTGTGTGGAATTTGGTGAACGCGTGCACTGAACACGTTGGTCTTCTACGTGCCCTGTTGGTGCTCTCTCTATCACAACGTACAAATATAAATGATTTAATAATTTGCTGTTAATGCTCGTTCGAGAATGCGGACATTCGATTGTTTGGTCTCATGGGGGGGGGGGGGGTTCACAATGAGTGAAAGATTTGGAACCACTGGGCCTAGTGTATCATGGCATTTAGACACACTTGCAGTGGGGGGGCGGTATACACGTGTAAGGTGCCCTCTAAGACTTTGTCCTACCCCTGTGGGCTGCTGTACCTCTGTCGATTGGAACTAGAATTAAAAAAAAGAGGAGACTCGGTCTTTGTTGACCCGGGCAACGTCCGAGCTGGTATTCGCCTTCTGTGGTCGTCACGTGAATTGGATTCCTTTCGGCTTTTTTTCATCCACGGCCGAAAGTATCGGCGCCACCCTTTCCCCCGACCCTCCTTTCTATCCAGGCATGGGACTGCTTCAGGTGTACACTGGGTTGTGGATTCCCCGAGGCGGAGTTAGAAAGAGAGCATTAAGCGAAGTCGTCCCTCGGTTAACAGTGGCATCGGTTAACGGTTTTTCGGTTAACGTTTCGCCTACCCATAGGAACCCCATGGCTTTGACCAACGTCGAAATTTTGATTAACGGTACGTTTGCGTGATGCACGCGAGTGCAAATTTCGGCCAATCCGAGCGCTCGTATAAGTGGGGCTGAGCCATGACCTCAGCCAATCAGCGACGTAGATTTATGAGCGTTCCGACCTCGGCTGGCTTGGTTTATTTTTTGACTTAAATCTTTCGTGACTACAGGAATTCATATTCTTTAGTTCTAAAAAATAAAAACCACGACGGTTTTTTTTTCCTGATGACGACCGCTTGTGTTGCGATCAAAACGTCGTGGTTTTTATTAAAATGTAAAAATGTTATTTTATTATTTTCATTTGTATTCATTTTATTATTTTTCTATCTACATGACTTTACCATAAGAACCAAAAAATATGGCTTTGTTTATATTATAATTTCTGTTTGGCAGTGGAAACGGCTCTCTTGCAGACTTATTTTTCAACTTATTTTTAACCTTCAAGTTCATTCGATTCACAGTTATTTCGGTTAATAGTTTTCGAGGGAACGGGAAAAAAATTCGGACTATATTTTAATCACCTGGGTTCTCTACTTTGCTGCAGTTTCGATAATAATTTAAGATCGGAAATAATTTCCTGCCAGATTAAAAGCAGCATTAGTGTCTCTGCACTTTGTTTACGTCCAGTAATGAAACGTAATTACGCTTATTCGATTTGTCCCTTACAGCGCGTGGCACAATTCTGTGGGTTTGTAAAAAAAAAAATAGAGCTATTATTTTCTTTTTTGTCAAATTGATTTTGTAACTCACCGTTAAGTGCTTTTGATTAACTGCAAACGTGCATTCAAAGCTGTTCTCTATCGAAGCAGTTAGCTTAAACGATGCACTTAGACTTGCTCAATGTAATGTGCTAACGTCGTTCTAATTTGGCAATATTTTGACACAAAGCGCTGGGCTGTGCAGTGACGAGCGGTAATTATTACGCCCTTGTGCAAGCCGGCGTCGAATGAAGTTGTGGTGGTTACAAAACTAATGCGCTTAATATTTGCCGTGAAAATCAACAGTCTCGGATGACAAAAATAAAATCACTTCGGTCGCCGCGCGTTGTCCGGCACGACGCCTCACGGTTGGCTCCAACGAGGCCAGGGCCTTCTCTTCTCCGGGAAACTGTTCAGCTCCACGCAGCACGTCGGCTGCCGTGCCAAACGACGCGCCCCTCGGTCTCCTCAATGCGCCCCCCAAACCCTTCGGAGGTCTCTCGCGACCAGTAGCAACCCCCGCCGAGGGTCGTCGACCGCTTCTTCATTCTGCCTCCTGTCGCCTCGGAAATGTTCCCACGCGTAACCGCGCGACGAGCCGCATTGACTTCGCGACGGAGCTCCCCGGCACGCGGAGCGAACCGTCGGACATCGCACCGAGCGGCTTTTCGCGGGTGGCACAAACCCCACCCCGCCCCCCCCCCCGGAGAGCCGTTCGGCGCGACCAAACCGCCGACACCTCCTGGCTTCGACCGTCGTGGTTCCACTACGCTAACCTGCGGGGGGCCGTGTTCCCGCCGTGTGCCCCCCCCCTTCCCTGCACAGGTGCAGACGGTGCTGCGGCGCCACTGGATGCAGTACCGCCTGCGCTTTGGGCACCGTCGGCGCGTGGAGCACTGCTCCGTGCGCTCCACCTCGTACAGCACCACGGGCTCCGTGGGGGACGCCCCCCTCCCCGCCTCCTATGCCTTCGTCAAGGCCGGCAACGGCCAGGCGCGCAGCTGCAATGGAGCGGTGGCTGGCGCCGGTGGTGCCAGCGGTGCCGGCGGCAGCGGTGGCGTCGGTGGGGTTGGCGGAGGAGGAGGTGGCGGCGGCGGCGGCGGCGGCGGCGTTAGTGGTGGCGGCAAGAGAACCGGCAACAGCGAACGGCTTACGCTCAAGCTCAACGAGACCAAAGCGTAGCCTTGTGGCGATGTCGTGGCGTTTGCGTCGCACCGCCCTGTCCTGAACCGAGCGTCGCAAGACGATCGCGCATCGTGCACACCTGCGTTCTTTTGGTATTTAAGTGCAACGAATTGCACCAGTGTCATTTGGTTTTCTATATATATACAGTCAGTGCTACTAACTCGCTGCTTAGGACTGCCACCAACAAGGGCAGCGGTTGTAATGCAGTAAATTAATTAACCCCTCGCGAGGCCCCCCCCCCCCGTCACCCAGCCGACCCCGTCTTGGGTAATAAAGAGCTGGCGAACTTCGGTTTCTGCTTAAGAAGGACGGTGAGAAGACCTGCATACGCAAGCTTTTGAAATAAATAAACATGTAGACATTTCAAATCGAAGGCAGGACTCCTTTTCGTTCGTTAAAAAAAAACCAACCCCTCCCGACCGCCCCACGTTTGCACCCATGATGTTTCTGCCCGCTTGGGACACAAGGGCCTTTTAACATTCAGTTCCACTTGGACAGCAGGCCCCCGGGCGCCAGCTCTGCGATGGTTTTGGCTGCTGCAAGGGTGAGCCTAACTATCACTACCAACAGCCTGTGCCTAAGTCATTCAGGTTTGGAACTCCGCTATTTGTTTTTTGTCTCGCATTGAGCACAGCGGTCAGAACGTGTGACTATTTGACTGCGACGTCAATGGAAAGAGTGTTGCTCGCACTGAGATGCCGTGTTTGTGGAGGGGGGGGGTGTGGGGTGGGGAATATTCCAAGCACATCTAAATAATTAGAGTGAAAGGGTTGGTGTCCAGTTATGGTTTGGCTCGTTTGCAAATCAACACCGCCGCAAGAACACAGTGCGCTCCGTCAGATGATGACAACAAGCCAGCCTTGTGCTAAAGTCGCGTTACATAAATGGCTTAATTCACTCACGGTTAAATGTAACGTTTTAATTTTTCTGTGACGTACCCCCTCTGAAATCATTTAGCGATAAGTCATCTATCATTGACATTTCAAAATATATGGAATCCGTGATCCCGCAGCGGCAAGATTGATCGAATGGACGAAGTGGCGGAGGGCAGCATGTGCCGTGACGGTGTTCGTTCACGTTGTTTTTTTATTCTTGCGAAACAATCTTTCGAAGCAGTTTTGTCGACGGCAAGTGGTGGTCACGGGGAGAAGCGAAAAATGTTGCAAAGAAGCTAAGGCGGAAGAAATTGGAACTCTCAGCGAAAAATGTTAAAATCTTACACGGAGGATTCCCGAGCAAATGCACGGCTTGTTCAGTGGTGTTGAAAGCTGCTTGTGTCGAAAATGCAAATTGGGTTAATTACAATGGAACAGCGAAATGTTTCGCCATGAGAACAGGGTACAGCATAGATGCCGTCCGTGATGGATGTGAACAGTGATTGGTGAGGTGGGAGGGAAAAAAAACAGGATTACGTTCTGTGTCGAAGGTGGTTGTTTTTTTTCACGGAAAATATTAAGATCCTTGTATTTATTTCCTAAATGGAGTTAAAAAAAATACTTATTTAAGACAGTTTATGTGTACGCGTTGTGTGTAACTGCAGTACAAACATGTATTTATAGTCACAAAATCGTGTAATTTTTAAATATAGTTTCGTCATTGCCCGTAATTTAACTGTTTGTGTAAGTTGTTTGTTAACACAGTGACAACATGATGATGATGATCATTAATATAAAAGCAAATAGGATGGACGATGCTTGACACTGAATGTCGGGCTGTGCGTAGGGTTAATTCCAGAGTTAAGTAGCCGTGATGTAAGTAATGTGACTGTCAAACAGAGGCTGATTGTGTAGCCATTCGCTTTCTCATCCCTGAGATGCACAGCAATCTACTGCGGTCGTGTTCCATACGTCTGAGATGTGCTCCACGTCTTTTAATGGGTCAATTAAAGCAAACATCTGTTGACAAATTGCTAACGTGACACGTTCGGCACGGCAATCGTTCTCTGAAACAGTTTGCTGTGCGTCACCGATGCCATAGTCTGGATCCAGGTCGTCCTTGGCCATAAATCTGGATCGCATATTCAATTCCGTCCACGTGCCCGACGTTACAGACACGTCGTGGTGGCGAGATGTGAACTACCTCGCCTGGTATACAGGAGGTCGTGGGTTTGATCCCAGCCCTGACGCCTGTACAAATGGAGTTTGCGTGTCTCTCTCCTCGAGGTCGTGTGGATTTTTCTCCGGGTCCTCCGTTTTTTGCCTCCACATTTTAAATCGAAATGCGTTTAGAGTATTTGGCTGCTATAAATTTCCACGTGATGAAAAGCCACTTCGTTGAGCTATCATTTGTGGCCAGGTCACTTCTGAAAAAGAGCTAATATAGCTCAGTGGGTCTTACCTGGTAAAATAAAAAAAAATAGTACGATAGTTTTATTTACCTGTCGTCACAAATCAATTTACAACAATCTATTGAAATCGATCCTTATACTCACGATAACACGCATCGAAGCGCGCGTGTGAGACATTTATTATTTACGATTTATGCAAATGATATGTAAGCGATGTGTTCATGTTACATTTTGCTAAACGACTGAACAAAACTGTACTGAGATACAAAAAAAACAATGAAACAAGTCAAAAATGGGAAACATTTTAATTGATTGTTACATCGAGGAGCGATCCTGAATCTTGACAATTAATCGAATAGTGGTGGCGGAGGTTGAGAGATAGGACATGAATAAGAAATAATTCCATGTCCTATCCCCTGAATCTCCAAGCAGGGCAAATAGGCGATGGTCTGCCCAAGGGCAGTCGGTTATCCCCGTTTGACATAGGTCGCTTAGGTCTCGCTCAGGTCTCGCTCTGTCTCTTGACTCATAATGGCCAGCGGTAGGGACGCTTTGAAGCTGTGCTGCTGTGAATCCCCTGGTGAGCGGAGAGTAGAGCACGGCACCACCTGGCGTAACAGAGGACGCGAGCCTTTTGAAGGGGAACATATTTATAGCGCATGTAAATACTCGGCAGGTCACGCGTTGGTTGGGGTATATTGAGGGTGCTCCCACCTCTTCCAAGACATCTGGGTCAGCGTGGAAGAGTAGGCCAAATATCCCTTTGGAGGGGATTCTGTAGAGACCCTTCTAATGGAGGCTCTTCCACCAGCACAGTCGTGTGAGCAAGCAACTGCAGGGATGCACCTTTGTCCTATGTAAATACGATTTACATTGTAATGTTAAGAGATAAAGGCTCCATGTGCCACAGTAGCTGCTCTTGGATAGAAAGGACCTTCAGAATGAAGGAAGGGCCCCTGAGACTTGTAGCCTCTTTGGAAAAGGAGACTTGGATTAAAATACGTACATAAAACTGTTCAATTAACTCAACGTAGTAAACAAGACAATGTAGAAACATTCATTTGAACACAACTCAATGTAGAAATATTAAACGAGGAAAACTTTGTTTTTAATGATTACATATAATATACATCATCATCATCAATATCAGCCACGATCAACCCGTTTCTGGATGAAGCCAGTGGATGGAGGCCTCTCCAAATCGTGGTCATCTCTCACGGTTCTGCATTGAAACAATTTTAACACACGCTTGGGGAGAGAAAAAAATCCTAAAGTAACATGGCTGCCTGCATTTTCTTTAAATATTCTCAAATGTTTACATTGGTAATTATCAAACGACGGCTCTTGACAGCTCTCGAAACGTCCTGGGCCCTGTCAAGCTGCCTTGTGCTGCGTTGATGTCCTTCCGTTGAACCGTGACACCATGTCCTCTCGTGGAACGGTGCGGAGGGGGGGGGGCCCTTTCACGGAAACGACACGCTCGCATGCGACGCAGACCAACATCGGTCCCCTGCCCGTGTGTGTGCGATCGCTGAACGAGAACAAAGCTCCTTCGCTCGCCTTCATTCGGCCAAAAGGATAACGCTCAGTTGCCTTTGGTCTTGGCGCTGAGAGCTCGTCGTTTTCCCACCGCTCGACCACCTTGGCAATATCTTCTGTTTCCTGAAAGTGAGATGTTTCCTGCATGGGTAGTCTCACCCGCGTCCTCTCTCTCTCTCTCCCCGCCGCCGCAGCAGCAGCACGCCTTACGTTTCTCATAGATCAAGCTTGGCTCCCCCGGTCCCTCGGGCCATCGAGACGCACGCGAAACCCTTAAAGAGATCCCCTGCAAAATCTCCACTCTCTCCGCATTGACCAACAGGGGCACGTGTACAGGGAGGGCAACACAGGCAGCTGACTGCCCTGGAAAAAATGTCCCCTTGGCTGCCCCCCCTCCACCCCCACTCAACTCTCGACTCAATTCCCCCACTGGGAATTTTGGGTACAGTGCACAACATTGTGAAATTTGTGCCCCATCCTCTGCCTCCCCCCTCTCACAACTAAAATTAGACCTGTTGAAAAGGTTGTCCTCATTTTCCCCCAGCTTAAATAATAATGTTCTTTGTACAACAAAGCCAAGCTTTGGACGTATGTTTTTGCAAGAGGGCCCCTGTGCGTGCGAAACAGAATTCTCTCTGAGCTGGCTGACTGATTGTCTCGTATATGAGGACGTGTGTACAAATACTGTAGCGGAAACGTGGTAAAATAAATTGTTCTTGGACAATGCGTTTGTACGAGAATGAGAGCGGGTTGCAACACTTGGTGGGTTGGTGCCAGTTCTAAAGTTACTATCAACATCATCTGCGAAGTGAATGTGAATGGGGTGAGAGAACGCCATGAAGTCCCGCCACTTAATACAACAAAATATCACCTTACTCAAAGGGGATAGGTAGGCTGGTTAATTCTACTCACCTTTACGCCCTATCCATATCCTCGGTAATTTGGGGCTTGTCAATGTATAATCATTAGATTTATGAGTGCCCTGGCTTTTCAGTGATTTTCACTGGTGTATTATTTTTTTGCTTCAACCAAGAAAGATATATTATGACAGGTCACAAAAACAAATACGGGGGCCCTGCTAATCACGAAGGTATTAAAAATATCTTGGCCCGATGTAAATTGATATTGTTTCATTCCACAATTCAGCACATAAGTACTTTAAATTATTTCTAGATGAATAATTCAGGGGAATTGAAAATGTTGTTTTTGGCAAACGTTTAAGAACTCAAAAATAGCGTAATATTAGAGGATGTGGTTCAGTGGTATAGCAACAACACAACAATATTTGGACGGCTTTAATTGTTGATGGAATTGGCTTTGACTTTTTATATCTTGGCAATGACTTAAATGATTTTCGTTGAGGTCAAGTTTTGGTGACCATGGGCACCAGTTACTGTATTTTAGGCACTTTGAAGGACGCAAGCATTGCTAATCGTCAGACGTGTACAGCACAACGTATACCATTGTAAACAGCAGAAGCCATAAGTCGATCTTACTATAGACTTAGATGTCGTGACGACACCGTGCTAATTTACGCTCCTGTACCAATGCATTCGCGTTTAAATGGTACTTCATAACACGTGTGTTCCATTCTCTGGCGTGCGTGTCTGTTGATTCACGTCAATGATGGATCACTTTCAAGGACGCTGCATTTGACAAGCACAGTTTATCTTTAATGTAATATGAGTACTGTACGTAGGTATGCTCACAAAGGATAGGCTATAACCAGCTGTACTATATACGTATAGTTCTGTACTACTACTAATACAGTACGGTATATAATATATAGTGGTTGTGTGTGTGCGAAACATTTTCACTTCTTTAAATGCAAACAGCCATGTAAAAATATATATAATCAGAAACGGGCTAGAAAAATTGTACAGAGATTGCATTGCATTTGGTATGTGGTATATTCTATGCCAGCTGGGAGGGTAGGCATTGTGTGTGTAAAGTACAGTATATATTTTTGTATTTTCAATACAGTATATGTCCCTGTATCCAAGAAGTGTAAATTATAATGTGTGCCCATTAAAGATGCTGAATGTACGACAATTTTGTCTGATGGATTGTTGAGGCTGGAAGTTGGAAATTTGGCCTCAAATATTTGTAAATATATACACTAAATCAAGGGGATATACGTTCAACTATTTGAAAATCGGAACCAGATACAAAATTTCGGATGATCCGAAAATGTGATGTCACAAAACATGTCACAAAGCATGACGTCACATCTGTACGCTCCTCGCTAAAAGTGGCGACGAGTTGCATCGGGTGATGTCATTTGTATCATCGCAGAGACACATTAAGTTATTATTACAGAATGTAAACGATCTGGAAAAAAAAACTTTTACATTCTTAAAAATCCTAAATGTATAAATCCGAAACTCATTCCTCCTACATCACGTCTACTCCTGCCAGACTGGTATTGTTGATTACGATTGTTGTTCACTCTGTTCATCTTATACTTAAAGGTGATCTGTTGTAAATTTCAATACTCTTGCTTGTGGCTGCATGGATAGTAACTTGTAAGATTATTGAGCGAGGAAATGTCTTCAGTTGATGTGCGGTGGATTGCTTTGGATGCCCTTGTAGAATGTTTTAGAGTTCACATGAATGTGGTCGGTATTTCTGAAATTGCATACCGGGCTTCCTTTTAATGGTCACTTGCATAGGTGTAGTGGGGCTGATCTGCCGTGCAGATTCGATTTTATGCTATCCTATAAGATCTGGAAAGGTGAAATTTGGCAAAAACAAGTGGAGAATGTGGTTATAACTAGAAAAATCCTAACCACATGATTTTCCAATTGGGGCTGCCAAACAATGCCTGGAGGTTTATTGGTTTCACTCATGGGGCAGGGTCAGTCCAAAATTAGAAGTTGATTAAAGTCCCGTATTAAACACTTAAAAATATTCCATCCAGAGGTGGCCGGGTTGCTCAGTGGTCAAAGTGCTGACTTTATATATATATTTTTTAAAAAATTCCACCTCTTGAGAAGTAATTATTGGCTTGACAATCATGCAACGAACGTTTTACACTCATTATGGGGATCAGATCGGAAAGTCTGCCCTCTACCAGCCGGACCAGAAGTCAGAAGTAGCTCTGTGTAATCCGATTCCGTGGTACCTTTGACACGAAGAGTTGCACTCCTCTCCGAGAAATTCTAATTGACGCTTATTCTTATGACATGACGCTGAAAGCACAATTGGGATAAAATTTGGGAAAATGTACATAAGAAATGCACTATATAACACGTAGTGTTGTGGATTTACTCTCCAACACACCGATGGGCTGAAGTAGTAACTAATTGGCGTTTTGTTTACGTGACAAATCCATTACTAATTGGCTGTGTCGGGTGGTGGCGGGTTACGACACATTTATACTTACGCGATATAACCCAAAAACCTTTATTGTGAAGAAAAAACTGCATATTTATATTTTTGCCGTCAGTAGACTTGCCAACCTTACCGCTTGCCACCTTGATTTTCAAAGCAACGTTTTACAAAGCGGCATTATTCACGAGAAGGTCGCATGCTTGCATTAACGCGGTTGCAAAGTGACTTAAATGGGTAAGGGTTTAGCCCAGCATACATCGGTGACCCAAAGTAATTATTGTCATTTGCCTTCTATTGTACGCCGTGGGAGTCTGGCGGTGAAACTCTGTATGCAAAGGCAGCCGTAAGTACGAGAGGTCGCCCCCTGCCGATGTGACTGGCAACAACTCTGTCGGGGAGTTTAAACCCACAAGTCATTATTCAAACAAAACATCAAGTAGGGAAATAACAAACGACAAAGCCGCACCAGCCGAACGGGCAACTCGCTCCAAGCCTCTTTGTGCGGTTTATTTACAACGCGTGGCGGAGCCAAGAGACTTGCGTCGAAGACACCGACAACATATTCTAAAGCCGAGCGAGGATGGTACAACTTAGGCAAAGTGAAGATGCAAGATGCACTTCGTCATCGTCAGTTCGGTTTTGCGAGAGGGAAAAGGGCCTCCTGGGGCCCTCCGAAGCAGCGGCAAGCCCATCGGACGCCAAATCTCTGCACACACACACACAAAAAGGCCCGCGATGTAAATGGGTAAAATCTACCCCGGTAGCTTTAAATGAGACACGGGCGAATTATTCGTCGCTCCATGATGGGGAGCGTTCTTATTTTCTCTTTGTCTTTTTTTATATATATTTTAAAAAAATATATATAAAAAGTAAAAAAAATTGAGGTCCCACCGAGATTTGAACTCGGATCGCTGGATTCAAAGTCCAGAGTGCTAACCATTACACCATGGGACCGCCTATACGCGCTGCTGACCCAAATCGGTATAACAATCTACCACGGGTCGCTCTCCGACACGCTCGTTCCGCTGCTACATTGCAGGGCATCTCGGGTTTCAGATACCGCGGGCGTGAACATTTTAATGGAGCCAAAATATATTTTAAACAAAAAAAAAGTCCGAGCCGATTTGATCGCGGAGATAATATTACCAAAGCGTTGTTTTACGCGCGCAAATGAAATGGCAGTGTCGCGGTCATTGGATGATGAGGATGATGATGCTGATGATATTGATGAATCGGTTGGAAATGTTCATACAAGAGTTGCATCGCCTGAATGTAAAAAAAGAAAAATGTCACGAAGTTCAGCATCAGCCGTGGTCTATTCACTGCTGGATGAAGCCCGACAGCCCCAAACCTCCGCCGTCATCTCTCACGACGTAATAATCCTTCCCACATTCGTTCTTCTTTATTCTCTTAAGTTAAACTTTAATTGAGTCCCACAAACTCGTTCAGACACTTAATTTCTGTTCAATTCTCCCAAGCTCAGACGTGACCGTTTTGGGTTGCCTCTCTGTATGATCGAGTCCGCTCGTTTAATGCGACAGTGCTCACTTGCGGCTCTTAAAATTGCACTTTTGCAGTCTAGTACTGCATGTTATATTATAATGATTACGTGTTAAAGTATGTGTACATCATGCGTGCAACATTGTTCTACGGGAAAACTCGGAGCGAGGCCTATGCCCCCCCCCCGGAGGCCGCACCGCCCTTGCCTGATCTCCCTGCGGGCATTGAGTCACGTCTGCCGGCAGAGTTCGCCAGCTCCGCGGGGTAGGTGTTGCGGTGCCACAACTATAACCGATTTTAATTGTCAATCAATAATTGTTGGATTAAGGCCTTCCCAAGCAGCTGTGTTAAGTCGTGGGGGGTTGTTTTATTTGACCATACTTCACCACGCTGGTCAATGCGTGTTTGATAAAAGAACTGCTTCAGTTATCACTCGCCACCGACGCGTTCCCCGTAGCCTGGAGTCGAACTTAAAAGTTTCACAGTGCACGGCTCATCAATGTGATACTTTAACCGCTTGCGCCACTGCTAACTTAATTCCATCAGTAACTTCACAATATTCACTCTCGTAGACAAAACTTTGTCCTCCTTCCCACGAGCTGCCATCGATTACCGTCTCCCTCGTAATGGTGCAATACCGAATTGTAATTCGCAATTGATTTTTGGGGGTTTTTTGTGTATATCAGATCGCCTAAGCACAATTGTCTTATCTGGCCTAAAGAAAGAAAGAAAAAATCAATCAAGAATCATCAGCCGACGTGTTACGTCTAATGAATTATCGATTACAAGTGAAACTGGAGGATGACGGTGATCATATTGCCCGCGTTGGTGCTCTTTATCCACACGAATTAAGCTTAAACAACGGATAGTTTAGACGAGTGTCCTTAATAAGAAGTGTGTGTGTTTTCTTGAGCTGAGATCGCGTAAATGTAAACGCGTCGTCAAAGTAAGTGAGGTCTGTCACGTAGTTTCATAGATTCCATTTATTTTGGTGTAGCCCCTGTGAGCCATTCGGGCTCTTGAATCTTAAAGTGACTAACACAAAATCCGGGGGGGGGAAAAAAACATCAAAATATTCCTGAAATAGCACCGTACACCAAGGACGACGACGTTTTACAATTCCGAGTACGACGTTTCGCCACGGAGCTTCATCAGGCGGACGGTGCCAACAGTTGTTTATGTCAATATTGGTGCTGGGTTAGCAAAAAAGTTTCACCATGCAGTACAGGGAACACCTCCATACGCAAATATTGGATGTTTCAGTATAGCGAACTGTGTGGATTTATTACCATCTTATTAATAACAAAAAATATATAAATGCACTGAAATGAATCAATAATACAATGTATCCATCTACAGTATTATATATTTATAGAACAATACACTATTCAATTAGTCAGTTTTTAATGCTGTACAGTATAGAATGAGACTATTTTCAATATAAATTGTCTTCGTTTACAATATGAGTGGGATGTTATGAAGTGTCTATAGTAGGAAATGGTAAGTTAAAGAGGCTGGGAACGCGTTCCTCATAGTGCTGTTATAAGTGTTTCAGGACACGAAGTTTCAGTAAACGAAGCTTCAAGGCTGCTTCTACAGTACTTGGTACAGTGAGGGAAAAAAGTATTTGATCCCCTGCTGATTTTGTACGTTTGCCCACTGACAAAGAAATGATCAGTCTATAATTTTAATGGTAGGTTTATTTGAACAGTGAGAGACAGAATAACAACAACAAAAATCCAGAAAAACGCATGTCAAAAATGTTATAAATTGATTTGCATTTTAATAAGCGAAATAAGTATTTGACCCCCTCTCAATCAGAAAGATTTCTGGTTCCCAGGTATCTTTTATACAGGTAACGAGCTGAGATTAGGGGCACACTCTTAAAGGGAGTGCTCCTAATCTCAGCTTGTTACCTGTATAAAAGACACCTGTCCACAGAAGCAATCAATCAGATTCCAAACTCTCCACCATGGCCAAGACCAAAGAGCTCTCCAAGGATGTCAGGGACAAGATTGTAGACCTACACAAGGCTGGAATGGGCTACAAGACCATTGCCAGGCAGCTTGGTGAGAAGGTGACAACAGTTGGTGTGATTATTCGCAAATGGAAGAAACACAAAAGAAATGTCAATCTCCCTCGGCCAGGGGCTCCATGCAAGATCTCACCTCGTGGAGTTGCAATGATCATGAGAACGGTGAGGAACCAGCCTAGAACTACACGGGAGGATCTTGTCAATGATCTCAAGGCAGCTGGGACCATAGTCACCAAGAAAACAATTGGTAACAAACTACGCTGTGAAGAACTGAAATTCTGCAGCGCCTGCAAGGTCCCCCTGCTCAAGAAAGCACATATACATGCCCGTCTGAAGTTTGCCAATGAACATCTGAATGATTCAGAGGACAACTGGGTGAAAGTGTTGTAGTCAGATGAGACCAAAATGGAGCTCTTTGACATAGACTCAACTCGCCGTGTTTGGAGGAGGAGGAGGAGGAATGCTGCCTATGACCCCAAGAACACCATCCCCACCGTCAAACATGGAGGTGGAAACATGCTTTGGGGGTGTTTTTCTGCTAAGGGGACAGGACAACTTCACCGCATCAAAGGGACGATGAACGGGGCCATGTACCGTCAAATCTTGGGTGAGAACCTCCTTCCCTCGGCCAGGGCGTTGAAAATGGTTCATGGATGGGTATTCCAGCATGACAATGACCCAAAACACACGGCCAAGGCAACAAAGGAGTGGCTCAAGAAGAAGCACATTAAGGTCCTGGAGTGGCCTATCCAGTCTCCAGACCTTAATCCCATAGAAAATATGTGGAGGGAGCTGAAGGTTCGAGTTGCCAAACGTCAGCCTCGAAACTTTAATGACTTGGAGAAGATCTGCAAAGAAGAGTGGGACAAAATCCCTCCTGAGATGTGTGCAAACCTGGTGGCCAACTACAAGAAACGTCTGACCTCTGTGATTGCCAACAAGGGTTTTGCCACCAAGTACTAAGTCATGTTTTGCAGAGGGGTCAAATACTTATTTCCCTCATTAAAATGCAAATCAATTCATAACATTTTTGACATGCGTTTTTCTGGATTTTTTTGGTGTTATTCTCTCTCTCACTGTTCAAATAAACCTACCATTAAAATGATAGACTGATCATTTCTTTGTCAGTGGGCAAACGTACACAATCAGCAGGGGATCAAATACTTTTTTCCCTCACTGTATATCGAGGTATTACTGTGTGTGTGTATCAATGGCAATATTATATTCGTGCATATGACCACATCACCCGCAATGCACCAGATCTCGGAATATAAGGTAACATCTAGAGTACTTGGGCGACTGTCATGCATATCAGGTGTTCTAAGGCTGTTGCAGGATACTTTACCAGCGGAGATTGCAGGGAAGTACATTTTACTATTTCAGTACTATGCCCAATGTCTATGCTTCTCCAGCTACAACTGACCGGCGTGGTGAAGTATGGCCAAATAACCCTCGTTTCCTGCATGGCTACAGGAGGTCCTCATCCTGTGCATGCATAATCATTGGCATGTATATTATAAACACCTCAACTTAACAAAGTCGCATACTTTTTTTGATAAACAACATTTAAAGCCCCACATGAGCATCATGATGAAAACATTTTAGCATGGGCGAGCTTCCAATAAAACAATGGTATTCTTTGCAAAAGAAATCTGGACAAGCAATCCATTGATCCGAGTTCTAATCGTACCACACTCGACGATTGCCGTGGTTTTGCGTGACAATGCCATGACCGGCCCTGCATCGCCTCTTGATGTTTTAAATAGAGAGAACTGGCCTCTCAAGTTCAGTCACTTATAAAGTTGCTCAAGGAATCGAATGGGCTCGACACCTGAATGTATTTTTTGTGTGTGTGTGTGTGGTTTTTAAAGTGCTGACTCCGTTCGCAACTTTCAAATGTAGGCCGAGTTGCTCGTTCGCGATTTTGACATTTATTTTGATTTGCCATTCTTCCTTGGAATTCCGATCGCAGGCTTGCAGTCAGTGGTCAGCGTGGACATTAGCTTGCGGGCAATAAAGTAGCAACAAAGCAGCCAGCGAGTGTGACAAGTGAGTGACTAGGTGGGTTGCTCAGCCACACTCACTGCTGTGTCTCGACTCCAATGCTGAAAAAACGTTACTGGCCAGTCACAAAGTGAAACGGTGCTATCCGATGTGCTTTCAGGTTTGTGCCACAGATTGTTCCGCACTGTCTGACGTTTTCTTCCACGTGCTGGGGGGGCGGGGGGGAGCTTCTACAGGTACCGAATTAAAAAGCGCTCACAGCCCGCGAAGTGAAACGTTCACACATCTCGCCGCACGAAAAAGTTGCGCGACTCAAAAGCACATACATACCTGTCAACCCATACGGTTTACCCTGTATTCTTGTCGAGGGAAATTTAGTTTTAAGGGTCATATGGCATACAGACGTTTTAATATGGGCAACAACAAAACATCATATTTGTCTATTTGTGTTTCTCCATTGTGATGGGACTTCGTAGGATGAACATTGAGATTTATAAGGGCACAGGGTGACCAATAAGGTCTGAATTCATCTGTAATAAGGTAGGCATTGCTAAGGGTTTGTTGACAGGTATGCACATCGGAGAGGTATACAGCACAACCGTCAAAACCTACGCAGTTGTATCATGTGTGTTGAACGGTAACGGGACCAGGCAAAGTATTTACTAATTGTTTCCACTGCCGTCCAGCATTGTGCTTGTTGATTAAGTACATCGTGCAGTACTCATCTCTTCTCTGATGTTATGTAGGTGACATGCATTGGCTTTTTTTATGGTCGGCGAGAAAGCTGCACTGGTTGGCAGTACGTCAGCATTCGTTTTTGAGAAATGCTGGAAGAGGAAAAAAACTTCATGACATTAAAATAGCCGTGGGAAAATTCTTGCCTCTTTTGGGAAGTCATGGTCATTTATGCCCATGAAATATTGTGCGCGTTGCAAATTGCACGACTTATTATTCCTTTTTTTATTTTGTATTTGCTTGCTATTTTTTGTTTGCTAGTTAATGAGGGATTAGAACGTTTCAAGAACCAAGCACACTGTGATGCTAAGCCTATTTTAGAAAGTGTTTGTTTTCTGTACTTGTTGACACTAAATCCTCAAACGCTTCCTTCATTTCCATCCTGTCATTTTTAATTTCACGACAGTCCCGAGTTGGCCCCCTGCTTTTGCTTGGATTTGTGACGTTCAATAGTCGTGGCCTCTTGACCTCTCACATGATTCCCTTTGGAGCAGGGTGGCGAACCATTTCCTTACTGAAGGCCGAATAGGATTCTCAAAAACCTTTGGCTGTGCCACGCATTAACACCAACGTTAGCGTTATTCAATGACGGAAAAATATGAGGGCACACTTTTGTCGTAGTGATAGAAGTGAGTGATCACACTAAAATTATAAACACAGTGTTGCCACGTGGAAAATAGTGCAGCTAACATTCTTACAGCAATGGATACCTACATTTGTGGGTCGTTTTAAAGTGGTAACCGGGCGGTGCAGGCACACGCTGGTGATCCAGCGCTGTAGAGGCGAGGGTTGGTGGATGGAACAAATTGTGAAACTCTTTTTCTGTGGGTGTCGAGGTGCCATAACCCTGGCTTGCCAGGATAATGCGGTACGTTAAATGTGGATTATTCCACCTGTATCCAGCTGTATAGGTTGGTGTTGCCCCCTCGCAAAAGTGGGTTTTCTCCAGGTGCTTCGGTTTCCTCCCACATGTAAACACGCTACTTGACCAATAACACCTTAATATATAGAGACCGCAGAGCTTCTTCTTGGTTCTTTCGGTAAAGTCACGTAGAATGGAAATAAAATAATAAAAATAAAATAAAATTCTCACGAAGTTTCGGCCACAACACAAGTGGCCTTCTTCAGGTGAAGAAACAGGTCTGTCCAGAAGCTTAAAAGCTTAAAAGACGCGGTCCTTGCTTGACAGCATTCATTCAAGCTCTGTCTTCTGGAAAGACCTGTTTCTTCACCTGAAGAAGGCCACTTGTGTTGTGGCCAAAACGTCGTGAGAATGTTATTATTTTATTTTTATTCTTTCATTTCCATTCTACGCGACTTTACCGAAAGAACCAAGAAGATGAATCCCTGCAGTTACGAAAGCTTTAAATCGAAAATTTTACCGCAGAGCTTGTGGATGAATTTGATGCCGGCTCACCGCCTGGCTGCCTTAATGCTTGTCTGTGGTTCCTCGTGCCGCTGAGTCGTTCTCACACTTAAAGAGTGAGCGAATTCTGAGCTCATTTACAGGATTGCAATGGGTTGTGTCTGTGGTTCCTCGTGCCGCTGAGTCGTTCTCACACTTAAAGAGTGAGCGAATTCTGAGCTCATTTACAGGATTGCAATGGGTTGTGGCATCGTAAGACTGAGGGATAATGATGGCACAGAGAGGTCATCATCCCACAGTGGATAGACCATGCCAACTAATAAACAACCTCAAAAACGGTTACTAATAAATTATTTAATAATCGTAATTTTAATACATTACATTTCTTCGCCTGATTCTGGCTAACTAATCACGAACAAGAATGCTCCGCCATCTGCTAACCATTACGAGTTGACACTAAACAAGCTTCCGTAGCAGCCCCGCTGTCTGGTGCCGTGCCACCTTGAACACTTCAAATCCGTGCTGCGTGCAATAATCACGTTTATAATGATTTGGGTGCATCTGCAATGGGGGTGGCTGTTCAAGTCACAACGAAGAACAAGTGGGCCGAATAGGACCTCACGGACAAAGCCAAAGGCCAGCGTAGCCAACTGTGATTGTTTTCTGAAAAGTGCATTGGCTTCCAGGAAACTCCAGACTCAGACTTTATTTCAACTGCTACAGTGAGGGAAAAAAGTATTTGATCCCCTGCTGATTTTGTACATTTGCCCACTGACAAATAAATGATCAGTCTATAATTTTCATGGTAGGTTTATTTGAACAGTGTGAGACAGAATAACAACAACAAAATTCAGAAAAACGCATGTCAAAAATGTTATAAATTGATTTGCATTTTAATGAGGGAAATAAGTATTTAACCCCTCTGCAAAACATGACTTAGTACTTGGTGGCAAAACCCTTGTTGGCAATCACAGAGGTCAGACGTTTCTTGTAGTTGGCCACCAGGTTTGCACACATCTCAGGAGGGATTTTGTCCCACTCCTCTTTGCAGATCTTCTCCACAGATTTTCTACGGGATTAAGGTCTGGAGACTGGCTATGCCACTCCAGGACCTTAATGTGCTTCTTCTTGAGCCACTCCTTTGTTGCCTTGGCCATGTGTTTTGGGTCATTGTCATGCTGGAATACCCATCCACGACCCATTTTCAATGCCCTGGTTGAGGGAAGGAGGTTCTCACCCATGATTTGATGGTACATGGCCCCGTCCATCGTCCCTGTGATGCGGTGAAGTTGTCCTGTCCCCTTAGCAGAAAAACACCCCCAAAGCATAATGTTTCCACTTCCATGTTTGACGGTGGGGATGGTGTTCTTGGGGTCATAGGCAGCATTCCTCCTCCTCCTCCAAACATGGCGAGTTGAGTTGATGCCAAAGAGCTCCATTTTGGTCTCATCTGACCACAACACTTTCACCCAGTTGTCCTCTGAATCATTCAGATGTTCATTGGCAAACTTCAAACTGGCATGTATATGTGCTTTCTTGAGCAGGGGGACCTTGCGGGCGCTGCAGGATTTCAGTCCTTCACGGCGTAGTGTGTTACCAATTGTTTTCTTGGTGACTATGGTCCCAGCTGCCTTGAGATCATTGACAAGATCATCCCGTGTAGTTCTGGGCTGATTCCTCACCGTTCTCATGATCATTGCAACTCCACGAGGTGAGATTTTGTATGGAGCCCCAGGCCAAGGGAGATTGACAGAGATTTATCCACGAGGCAATTCAGATTTACAAACACAGACACAATTTCAACCGAGAAGATGGTTTCAAATTAAGCAACCATTGTAAAGATGTTCTAAATCATACCAAACATTAAACTAATTTTCAATAGTATTTATCCAAATAGTGATATACCAAACTTTCATAGAAGCTTATTTCACTTCACACCTACATTTGTAAACTCCCCCCCGTGCCGGTCCTCTACGTTCCACTTCACACCCCCTCCCCCCCCCCTCCGTGCCGGTTCTCTTGTGCTTTTCGGTCATTTTATGCTAATTCCTTTGTCAAAGCGTTTTGTTTCCTCCCACACAGCTTAAAAGGACGCGACTTGGGCTGGACTGTCTTCACTCCAACGCTGTTCTCGTGACAGTACGGTCCACTTCACCTGATGAAGGCCACTTGTGTTGTGGCCGAAACGTCGTGATTTTTCTTGTTTTATTTTTTTACCTACGTGACTTTACCGAATAGAACCAAAGAGGATTGACAGTTCTTTTGTGTTTCTTCCATTTGCGAATAATCGCACCAACTGTTGTCACCTTCTCACCAAGCTTCTTGGCAATGGTCTTGTAGCCCATTCCAGCATAGTGTAGGTCTACAATCATGTCCCTGACATCCTTGGAGAGCTCTTTGGTCTTGGCCATGGTGGAGAGTTTGGAATCTGATTGTTTGATTGATTGCTTCTGTGGACAGGTGTCTTTTATACAGGTGTTATGGTGTAAATGAGGACACGGAGGGCAGACATTGTCGGGGCTGACGCCAACAGTTTATTAAGGGCTGTCGCCTAGCTTTTTGGGAAGAGCTAACACAGGACTTGGTGGTTAAGCTAAATCTCCCCAGGGGAAAGGTACTGGGAACCCCTACGCCCCCCCAGGCTAACGGGCTCTCCCCACAGCGCTGACCAACTCGGCCAGCCGGGTCAAGTAGCCCCCCTACCCTCGGTCCCCACTTCCCTACCGCTCACGACCCCGGCTCCTCGCGAAGACCCCGAACACGTCACGGGTCCTCCCTCAAATACCCCGAGGGGACATGACGTCACTCCTTCCGAGGCGAGTGTGACATTCCGTCACCCCTCTACTCCTCAACATCACCCCCCCCCGTAAAAAAAACTCAGCCGACCCGGCTGCAACTACTCCGTGAGCGGTGCCCCCCCCCTTTTCGGGAACTGACGATACACAACAAACGTTACGCAACAAATGCAACCCCCCGAACGTACAAGCTTGACCGGCTGCTAGAAACATAACATTAGGGCATGCCGGTACAAGCCAAAGTCCGGGCATAGACGCCACCCGGAACGGCAAGTGGCGATAAGGGCGGGATGGAAGAGGACGGCATCGCCGTCCTTCAGCGTATGCGCCTGCCCCGCGAGCGAATGCCCGCTGCCGGTCTACTCCCTCGCGCGGTGTCAGCCGCCGGAGCCGGCGTTGCACCGTCCCGCTGCGGCCCAGATGGACCCTGGCCAGGACAAGGCGCCGTAGGTGACACCGCCGGGGCGGTGCAGCCAGCGCCTCCACCGTCGGGCCACTGCCCCCCGCAGCGGCCGTTTCCGCAACCGGCGGGATCAACGGCGGTAGCTCTGTGGACACACAGGAGGGCAAGGCGACAGTAACATCCCCCCCGCCCCCAGGACCCGGCCGTCCCAGAATTGGGGATGAATCAGGGAAGGCGGGCGGCACCACTCGCTTGAGCCGCGATGGGTGCACGGTCCAGTGACGCCGGCCCAACCGGATGCGGACACACTGAGGCCGTCGGACCCCCACTACCTCGACAGGGCCCTGCCATGGCCGATGTAGTTTAGGGGACGTGCCTACTGGCACCTGAGGGCAGTGCAGCCACGCCAACTGGCCCTTTTTCCATGGCAGCCCAAAGGCCTGATGTTTAGGCAAGCGCTCCGTGGCCGCCTGCCGACTGGCCGAATTTTCTAAAGCTGTCTGCCGTGCTTCGCACAGCCGATGCAGCACGATTTTCATCGGAAGGGGAACGGATGACCCCTTCTTGACTGTGCCAAGGTCCAATTGAACGAGCACCAGGGGCTCGGGCTCCCTTCCGTACATAAGGAAAAAGGGGGAGAACCCCGTCGAGGCATGAGGAGCCAGCCTGTACGTGGCCAGCACCCCCGGGATGAACAGGTCCCAGTCCGATTGGGACGAGCTCACGTGATGACACAACATGGACGTGAGCGTGCGGTTCAATCGTTCTACCATCCCGTCGGACTGGGGATGATAGGGCGAGGTGCGGACTTTCTTCGTCCCAAGGAGGTCACAGACCTCCTTGGGACGAAACGGGAAGAAAAATTCCGGCCCTGATCAGTTAAGAGCTGTTCTGGTGCCCCCTTATCGAGAACATACCCCTTAACGAATGCCTCCGTGATGGACGAGGCCGATTGGTCCACCAGGGGCCACGCCATGGGCCAACGTGTGAGGTATTCCACCCCCACCAAGAGATATTTGTGTCCCCGTTGGGATGTAGGGAATGGTCCCAAAATATCAAGTGCCATGAGCTCATTTACACGAGAAACCCGGATGGACTGCAGCGGGGCCCGATCCTGACCACTGGGGCCTTCCTCCGTGCACAGTCATGGCAACCCTTCAAAATCAGCGCCACATCATCTTCCACGCCCAGCCAATAGTAGTCCCGTTTAAGGCTCAAGAGGGTCTTGTGGTAGCCGAGGTGCATAAGCTTCTCATGAATGGCTTGGGTCAGTTTACCTCGTAAGCCAATGGGCACCACCACACAATATCGTTCCAATTGAGCATCCCAACGCACGAGGAGTCCGTCATGCATGGCGACCACCGGGCCGGCCGACGGAGCCGAGCTCCGGGCCTTAGACCCAACCCAGCGTCGCAGCCGCAGCAGAGAGGAATCCTCCATCTGCATCTGGGACTATACCTCCCGGGGGAGTCCCAGACCAAAATCTCCAGGCAACGCCCCACCCGGAGAGGGCGCCGCGTCGGCCGATGCAACCAACGGGGGCGCGATATCCACTGGGGCCTTACAGCGGCTGGAACCCAGGGCGCAGGCGCACTCGCCCACCGGGGGCCGCCTGGAAAGGCCGTCCGCATTCCCATGCAGAGTCCCCTTACTGTGGATGACATCGAAGGGGTACTCCTGGAGAACCTCGAGCCAGCATGACAGCTGACCCGAGGGCTGGTCAATTCGGAGGGAATATTGCAGGGCTGCATGATCGGTCCGGATGGTAAACCAGCGACCATACAGATATGGCCTGTACAATTGGACGAAGAAAACAATGGCCAGCAGCTCCCTCCTGGTCACACAGTACCGCTGCTCAGTGGGGGACAAAACACGGCTACCGTAGGCCACCACCCGCTCTACCCCATCGACAACCTGAGCCAGGACGGCCCCAATGCCCGTGTCACTGGCGTCGGTGTTGAGGAGGAACGGCCGGGAGAAATCCGGGTACCCCAAGGGCGGCGCATCTGCTAAGGCCGTGCGAAGCGCCGCAAAAGCGGCCTCCTCCTCCTTCCCCCAGTGAAATTTCTGTCCCTTGACGGAGAGTGCATGTAGTGGCTTCACAATAGTCGCAAAATCGTGGACGAACCGGCGATAGTACGATGCGAAGCCCACAAAGCTATGCACCTCAGCGACAGATGTAGGAGTCGGCCACGTCCGGACACAAGCAGTCTTTTCCGGATCCGTGGCCACACCTGACGCGCTAACAATGTGGCCCAAATACTTCACCGATGGTTGCAGCAGGTGGCACTTCTGAGGTTTGAATTTTAAGCCCGCAGTGCGCACTTTGGCGAACACCGCCTCCAACCGCTGCAAGTGTTCGTCAAACGTACGTCCAAAAACGATAACGTCGTCCAAGTAAATCAAACACGACTCCCACTGCAGCCCCGCCAAGACCAATTCCATGAGGCGCTGAAAGGTGGCCGGGGCCGAATGAAGACCCATAGGGAGCCGATTGAATTGGAACAGCCCCTGGGGTGTGCGGAACGCGGTCTTTGGCCTGGAGGCCTCATCCAATGGTAACTGCCAAAAGCCCGAAAGCAAATCGAGGGTCGAGAAGAACCGCGCACCCGAGAGGGCGCCGAGGAATCGTCCATGCGAGGCAAGGGATATGCATCGGCCACTGAAATCTTGTTTAATTTACGGAAGTCGACGCAGAAGCGGAGACTCCCGTCCCGTTTCTTGACTAGCACGATGGGGGCTCCCCAAGGGCTAGTGGAAGGGAGATAATGTCTGCCGCCAACATGTCATTAACTGCGGAGTGGACATTATCCTTTTCTGCTGGGCTAAAACGGTGTGAATTCAGTCTAATAGGAGCCGAGTCGCCCGTGTCGATATGATGTTCCAGGAGAGTGATACGGCCCAAATCGAATTTGCTCTGGCTGAACACATTGGCGAATCTGACGATGAGATTGCGGAGCCGCTGGCGCTCCTGGGAGGACAACGAGGCGTTCTCAATGCACAACGCATCAATCCATGATGCGTCGGCCCCCCCCCCCACGGGCAGTACTCCCGCCACCACCCCTCCCGGCGGCTCAAGGATGCCAGGAGGAGGGCCTGGGGTGACATGCGCCAACACAGCACCAACAGGGACGGCGATCGGCGCGGGCCCCGAATTTAGGACCTGCAAAAAAAGTTCCTGGCCCGCAGCCACGGCTGTGAAAGCGCCCACCAGCCCGTTGAATCTCGCAAAATAATTGGAAGGCGACAGGAGGATGCCTGCCTCCGGGGACTGCAACGTCAACGGCCTGCGCAGCCTGAGGGGAAGCAGGATCTGCGACCCAGGGGGAACCGTCACGGATTTTGTGGTCATAGCCCGTACACTGGCGGCCAGGGGAGCTACGACTGAGGGGGACTGCAGGAAATGTAGCCGGTCTCCCAACGGCATCTCCACACACCCCTGGTCGACCAGGATCCGAACGGGCATTCTGGCCAAAAAATCGATGCCTAATAGGCACGGTACGGCCAGAGTCCTAGAGACCAACACAGGTCCCCGCAACACGATCTCCCCGATCGCCACAGACGCGACGACATGACCCAAAATACCGAGGCTACTCCCGTTGGCAGCCACGCACGCCCCGCGAACCGGCCGCAACGGCCCCACACTGTGCGGCAGCGACCGGAAAACGGCCTCGGACACAATGGTGGCGGACGCCCCCGTATCCACCAGGATCCTCACGTCTACCCCCTGCACACGCCCCACCACGGCCGAGGACCCGACAGCGGCGGCCACCTCGCGACGCGTGAGGGCCCGCCACTGGCGAGTCCCTCTGGGCCACCCGATCGTCGAGCGCACCCCCGTGTGCCCCGAACCGGACCCCCCAGAGATGGGCCCATGAAGATGGACCATAACCCTACGAGATGCCTGAGGTGGAGAGAGCGGCCGTGCGATGGATGCGTCGCGACTTCCCTGTTGCCCGGGAGGCTCCGCTGCTGGAGGGACGCCCGCAGGAGGAGAGGCCTTGGAGAAGGCCCCGGGCTCGTTGTTGCACCCCCTCTCAAAGTGGCCCACCTGGCCACAACGAAAGCAGGTGGCCCGCCCCCGGGCCTGCGAACGGTGAGGTCCTGCCCGCCCCGGCCCCCTTGGCCGGCGAGCATACCTACCATCCCCGCGGTGGTCATAGGCCGCCGCGGCCACTAGGGCGTCCTCCCCGCTGGGCGGCGCCACCGCTGGCGGCGCTGGGGCACCCACGCACGCCACCATCGCTGGAGGCCGACGCAGTGCAAGATGGGCTTGAATATTTTGCGCGACGGTCAGTGAAGTGGCCTTGGCCCCTGCCCCGATGGACATCACAATCCCCAGCTCCCCTGCGAGGACCAGCAGCCTCTCCAGGACCAGGGAGTCCAGCGCAGTCCCTCCCACGTCGGGATATGCAGCCCGAGCCAATGCAAGGAGGGAGCAGCGGAACGCAAGAGGCGATTCCCCCTCCTCCCTGCGGTGCGCGGTGAACTTGAGGCGTGCTTCGTCTGGTGGCTCGAACACCTCAGCCATCTGCTGGTAGGCCGACTGTAGCGTCGCCTTCGCTGCCGGTGGGATGTTCAAAAAGGTGTGCAGTGCCCTAGCGTCCAAGCATGTGGGCAGTGCGAGCAGTGCCTCCTCTTCCGGCCAGCGCACGGACCGACAGGCCGCATCAAACCTGGCCTGGAAATCCAGCCAGTCCCCCCTTCGTGGACACGAACGGCGCCACAGGGGGCAGCCGTCTCAGCCGAAGGTGAGCCGACCCATCCCCCGGCCCATACTCACCCACAGCAGCGATCGCTGGTGTCGCGTCGGCCGCAGCTGCCTCGCCCGGACCCGGGGCCTCGGCAGGCTGCAGGCATATCGCCCCCCGCCCCGCCACTGCCGCCTCCCCCGCCGCTTCCCCCGCCGCCCCGGCTCGCAGCGAGTCCGCAGCGCCATCGGCGGTGACGTGCGGAGCGGCAGCGTGTATGGGCGCCGCCATGACACCTGTGGCGTCGCGTAATCAATGGCGGCCGCCGGCGGCGTCGCAGGCAAAATGGCGCCCGCCGGCGGCGTCGCAGAAAAAATGGCGGCGCCCTGTCCCGGTGCGGCGGTTGGTGAATTGGCGCCAACCGGGAGTTCGGCGGGAAGCGCGGCCTCGGCAACGTCGTGACGGCCGTGCCCCCCATCGCCCCCCGCGTGTGTGCGCACCCCCACCTCGAGCAGCGCGGTGGTGAGCTGTGCCACCGACTGCTGGAGCAGCTCCAGCTGGGCAGCTACGCCGCGCCACACGTCGGCTGGCGGCGCCGCAGCTCCCCCAGCTGCCGCCTCCCCCGGCTCCAGCCGGGCCACCTCCACGGGGCACGTATCCGGGGCCCCGACCTCCGGGATTTTCGCCAGGGCCGCGTCACCGTCTTCCTCTTCGTGTGCCGGTACACCAGGCGCGGTCTTCCGTCTCGCGCCAGATTTGGACATGGTTGCGAGCATGGAAGCCACTTCTGACACCAGTTGTTATGGTGTAAATGACGACACGGAGGGCAGACGTTGTCGGGGCTGATGCCAACAGTTTATTAAGGGCTGTCGCCTAGCTTTTGGGGAAAGGCTAACACAGGACTTTGTGGTTAAGTTAAATCTCCCCAGGGGATAGGTACTGGGAACCCCTACACCCCCCCAGGCTAACGGGCTCTCCCCACAGCGCTGACCAACTCGGCCAGCCGGGTCAAGTAGCCCCCCTACCCTCGGTTCCCACTTCCCTACCGCTCACGACCCCGGCTCCTTGCGAAGACCCCCAACACGTCACGGGTCCTCCCTCAAATACCCCGAGGGGACATGACGTCACTCCTCCCGAGGCGAGTGTGACATTCCGTCACCCCTCTACTCCTCAACACAGGTAACAAGCTGAGATTAGGAGCACTCCCTTTAAGAGTGTGCTCCTAATCTCAGCTCGTTACCTGTATAAAAGAAACCTGGAAGCCAGAAATCTTTCTGATTGAGAGGGGGTCAAATACTTATTTCCCTCATTAAAATGCAAATCAATTTATAATATTTTTGACATGCGTTTTTCTGGATTTTTGTTGTTATTCTCTCTCACTGTTCAAATCAACCTACCAATATAATTATCGACTGAACATGTCTTTGTCAGTGGGCAAACGTACAAAATCAGCAGGGGATCAAATACTTTTTTCCCTCACTGTATGTCCCATTGAGCTAAGCAGCTCTTTTACAAGCACAGCCACAGTCCAAGACTGTCGACAGTGGTGGCAGTTACGGTCACATAGAAAGCTGCAATAGAAGACAACTGAGCATACTTCCGATCAGATTTGCCATCACTTGTGACTGTTTTGAAGTTGTGATGTGCCCTTTGTGTGCATATGGATGTTTTGTTCACGTTTTACAAGCAAAGAAAACGTAATTTATGCTTAGCCCTGTTCATCCGTAACGGGGGAAGGGGTGGGGTAATAACACTGTTCACAATGATCTCAACTGTTATATAAAGTTGTGTTGCCATGAAGGACGTACCCCATTTAAACCAGGCCAAATTGATCAGTGCATTGGAATGCACTGGATATTTCACGAAAACTCAAAAAGAAACTCTTCTTTTTAAAGCAGTGTTATTGACAAATGTGTTGAGTTTATTATTTGTGCTTGTGCAACACTGCCAAAGAATTTTAACCAAATAATGTTACATAATTCGCGAGTAACGCATGATTATTCCTAACTTGTTTTCATGTGGTTTCTTAGGGAGAAAATGCTATACGCTACTTGGTTGGGCTGCCCTGCAGAAGCGCTTTCGCCAGCTGGAAGACGTTGAACCTTCATGAACCAAGTAAGCTTCTCGGATTAGCATGGCTGGCTACACATGGTGCGAAAGAAGTTCAACATACATACAAATAACAACTGTTTTTTGCATTATTGTAAGCTACAGTATTGTTTACTTAATTTTACTCTGCAATTTTTTTCATGTCATTTAAAAAAAAATTATTTCAAGACTTAATTTAGTAGAAGATTGTTGACGTTATAATAACCACAAGTAGTCAAAATGCAAACAAAAAAGACAACTCTGATAATATGCACTGTCCTTGAATTTGATTGGTCCACACCCGAGACGGCTTTTCTTAGAGCCCAGTCTCCACTGAGTCTCCACTGGTGTTGGACCAGAAGACGCCAAAAGGCGTTGTACCAAAAGGCGTTGTACGCCTTTTGGCGTCTTCTGGTCCAACACCAGTGGAGACTAGGCTCTAAGAAAAGCCGTCTCGGGTGTGGACCAATCAAATTCAAGGACAGTGCATATTATCAGAGTTGTCTTTTTTGTTTGCATTTTGACTACTTGTGTTGTGGTTATTGCAAACATGATCCCTTGTATAAAGGTATCAGTTTTGTGCCAGTTAAAAGGGTAAAACCTATTACTATATCTTGTTACTGGCAAAGGAGGTCTCATAATGTAAATGCTCACCCCGAGCCCTCAATACTCTGATAGTGCGCTGTTTTTGAGTTGTACGCCTTTTGGCGTCTTCTGGTCCAACACCAGTGGAGACTAGGCTCTAAGAAAAGCTGTCTCGAGTGTGGACCAATCAAATTCAAGGACAGTGCATATTATTATCAGAGTTGTCTCTTTTGTTTGCATTTTGACTGCTTGTGTTGTGGTTATTGCAAACATGATGCCTTGAATAAAGGTGTCAGTTTTTGTGCCAGTTAAAAGGGTAAAACCTATTACTATATCTTGTTACTGGCAAAGGAGGTCTCATAATGTATGTTTTTTGTTTGCATTCTGACCACAAGTATTGTGGTTAATGCAGACATGATTCCTTGTAAAAGGTTTCAGTTTGGTGTTTTAACATCTTAACACCTGTTTTGTTGCCAGAAAAAAGGAGAAAACCTATTCTCATATTTTGGTACTGGCAAAGAAGGTCCTATGATGTATAGCAGTGTTGTGTTTTTTTCTCTTGCTGCTTTCATTGTGCTGCACTGTTGAGAAGACCTAATGATTGCACGACTCAAATTGATATAGCTTTGTGTTGAACAGGGCCCTCTAAATTTCAATCGAGTGATCTTGCCAATAACATCTAACTCTGGCAAGGATGCTTAAACAAATGCTGCTTGATGATATTAGCCTGAAAAGTAAATTAGGCTGAAGGACTAAAACATATTTGTATATCTGTATGGAGTCATAACAGAATTCTGCTTATGTAATAATTAATAATTGCTATTACTACCTTTCTGTCCTTTGCAGGTTGTGGAGAATTATGGCCAAAGACAGCACATGGGTCTGCTACCCAAAGCAAGCCATGAGTATAGTTTATAATAGCACACATCTGTTTGCCGAGGTTGGCAGTGGCAGAACTTCGTGGCTTGGTGGCCATTTTACCAAACAACTGCAGAGTTGGGAGGTAAAATGGTTGCCACGGCCGCGGGGATTTTGTTGGTGGGGCGCAGCCCTGTTTTTTTTGTTTTTTTATTTTCAGATGTCACTTGTTCACATATCTTTAAATACAAGTTCACGGAACAGGCTGGTGCATCCCTACCTATGTAGTGCAGGGGTAAATCTGGGAGCCAGCCATGTTTTTTAATCTCACAAGTGCAAGAGGTCCAGGGTTCAAATCCAACACTGGTCAACAAATATATATTTCAAATTCAGTTTTTATTGAATTCATGTTAAAAGATAACAATATTGAACAGTGATTACTTTTAAAATATGTAGCTAACATGTACCTTTAAAATTAAACATCAAAACAAGTATTGGCTTGTATTCAGCAGTATCGTTAGGATTATTCGAATACAATACAAACTGTAAGGGTCAACTAAAATCGCAGGCATAAGAAAACATTTTAGAATTATGGCACGGGAAATGTCATATACTTCCAAAATTGACTTAGGCCATTTGAACTTCACTAGATGCGTATTTTATTTTAAAGTTGGCCTGATTTCCTAACGTGCATTCACGACCACGCAAAACAAAGCCGGGCATCCAAGAAAGCTTGTGTTCTCCACGTCGCCATTTCAAGGGAAGAAGCTCATCATGCCCCCCCCCTCCCCCCATTCCATGATGGTCATCTTCCAGGACATCAGCGGAACTCGGTGCGAGGAGGCATCAAGAGAAGGGTCCAGCTCAAGCGCGACTGGACAGAAATAACAGCACAGAGCATCGGTCGCGTTGAGCACCACTTTGACAGTCACTCCGCTTACATTCTCACTTTCATTGCCAGCTACATTCACAGCACTCTCTGGTATTAAATGCTAAAGAATAATTCTCAAACACGAGCGGATGGTTCACAAATTTAAAAAGATTAGGCACACCTTCTTTGGTTTTTTCAGTAAAGTCACGTAGGATGAGAATAAAATAATAAATTTATCAAACTTGGCTGTGTCCCTTCACCTGATGAAGGCCGCTTGTGTTGTGGCCGAAACGTCGTGAGAATTGTATTGTTATTGTATTTTATCAATTTATTATTTTATTCTCATTCTACGTGACTTTACCGAAAGAACCAAAGAAGATGAATCCTTGCAGTCACGAAAGCTTTAAATCGAAAGATTAGGCATAGTAAAGTACGGCGGACTGGGACGATATTGGAAACACGCACAACTCGGTTGTACTCAAGCAAAGACTTCACTGCCACTCGTATCAGCATTATTAATTCATTCCTGAGCGCCCCTGTGTTTGTGCAAAAGAACAATTGCACCCCCAGAGTTCAATACTGGCCCTGTTTCTGCCGTTTGTTACAGAGCTCTTTACCAGACAACAAAATGTCAATATATGCGAAATAATTTATTTTGCTTGAAGGTTATGGATGAAGTGCCGGGGGTAGCTGGGGAAAGCAGCAGCAGCATACATCTCCATGGACCCTGGGGTCACAAAGGGTCACCTCTATAGGGACGGCTAAAGGTCTCCACAGACCCCCCCCCCCACCTAGACCGCCATCCCATAATGCTAAATAATACGAACAAAAGCCCATGCATTTTACAGCATTATAAATCCTATCTGTTTGCAGAGCACCTGACTTTGTGTAATTGTACGGCGTGACCTTGCTGCCTGATTTTTTTCCCTCTCTCTGTGTGCCTTTGTTGATTTAGATTTACAGTGCAGTGCCTCTTATAGATCAATAGTTCTTCTGCCTTGAAATGTACACGTACTCCCTCCCAGTGTAAGGGTAATCATTAATCTGCCATGTTAAATTACAGAGAGTGGACTCGCGTCCTTATATTGAACGATGGCTGTAAGGAAACGGCGAGCGATAAATAGCACCAAACAGTTTTCATGCAATCCGTGTATTTTTTCATATGCCTTTCGGTCCGCAGCAGCATAACCAAATAGTTCAGCAATTGTAACCCATCCAATACGAAAGGAAGTTAAAAATTATACGCTGTCAAAACATACGTGAAATATATTTGTTGAGACGTAGTCTTTGCACACACACAGTCTTGGTATGGTAAGGTCGGATGAGACAAACATTTGGGAGGTATGCATACCGACAATGCAGTGCGCGGTGTAGAATGTTTACAGCCCTGAGTGGAATTGCAATCTAGGCAATGATTCCAATATTGAACATTATTTGGTGACACTGCACTGGCAGTGGTGCAAAAGCACAACAAAAATCACATTCGTCAATAACGCTGTGGCCTTAAACAATTTAAAATGTAGAATGTGACGTTTCAGGCATTGGCCCTTCACAGCACAGGCCAGAGAGGTGTGCTGTGAAGAATGGCCATTGCCCAGAAGGTCGCGTATATATTTTCTATTTAAGGCCACAGTGTTATTGACAAAAGCGTTGGGAGTTTTTGTTGCAGTATTGAAATTCGTCGCAAGTTTGACACGAGAGCCTTGTTTAACAGTTACGACAGCGTGCTAATCGGAGGCGCGGGAAAACCAAAATTAAGTACAACTTTAAAGAGTGTATTCTGCAATCCTTGGATGAAGGCACCCTAAAGCTGCCACCATCTATTGCAATCCTGTGATATATTTCCATCTTGCAAGTGACTTAAAAAAATGGGTAGGGAACATTGTATTGATAATAATAACAATGTAGAGCCGTTTCTCAGTTTACTGTTGGATGATGGCTATATGATGAATCTATATATAAAAGGGAAATTTGTGAATGTGTTTGTTCGAAATGGTTCGCATACTTCCCAACATGCAACAAACTTGAAGTTTGGCATGTGGGTAGCTTCAAGACTGTACACAATGCAAAAAGTATAAAAATATACTTTTTTATTTTGGATATATTTTGCATGGCAAGTGAGCGCGGTGACGTCACATCTGTGACGTCACCCGCATGCGGCAACGTCACGCAGTGTGCCTGCTGACGTAGCGCCTCCCCCCCACCCTCCGCGTAGGCCGTGCATTAATCTAAGACAAGACTCCAAGTCTCGGGCGAAGCCGGGTAGTAAAGCTAGTACAGTATAAATTAAAGATATAAGGAATGTTACTTTGGTAGCAAGTCACGTGTTTACATGTTTTAATACAATTAAAATAAAGGAGAATGACAACTTGCAGGTGCAAATTTTGATATATTAAGTACTGTAGTACTTTTTAACGTTGAGCAGTTGGTACGTAAATATAAATTTATATTTAGTTTAAATGAGAAACGAGACTCCGCTTGTTTTGGTCACAAAAATATATGCATTTGTTTAGGTATAAACTTTTATAATGAATGCATCTTCAATATGAAAGAAATAAAATGAAAATATAAAGATTGCATTTTTGGCCAAAATTGGTCATACTTTTTTCTGCCTTTTTTCTGCTTTATTGTTGATAAAACAAAATTATGCTACATCTCTGGAACACAACATAAAATATGGAAAATATTATATTTTGAAAGCTCAGAATGAAAAACGGCTTGTGTTGTGTTGGCAAAACATAATTCCTCATTTCGTTTTTATCAATTTGAAATATAATTTTCATCTTAAACATTGTCTGTATACCTACAGTGTCAATTAGCCTCAATAACGAATTAATGTTTTACCAAGTTTTTAATTAATCATTTCGTCATGGAAAATTTGATCTTCGCAACTCATTGCTATTTTCTTTAAATTAGAACATCAAACTGCTCACAATATAATTGTAGCAACAACAAAAACCCCAAAGACAACATTTGCGAAAAAAACAAAAATATATTATACATTTGTGGGTACTCACGAAGAAAATGTCAGGCAATTTGTTGATACTGCAAGAGCCAGGAGCAATCTTGAAAAGGTGTTAAACAAAACTATACAAACCCTATTGACAGCACAGCATGTATGGACCATTTTGCCACTATGTCACTGAATGAATTCTGAAACAGTCAAAACTTGGAATGCCCTCTTAAGATTCACAGCCCAGACAAGCGAAGGGTCAGCGTCGTAATCCATTCTTTGCTAATGCCTGCCGACAATAGTTCTACTCTGCGGGCACGGCTTCTAAATTATTTCCGGGAAGAGGAAACTCGTTAAAAGGGTTGCTATTTTTAGGCTCTATTAATTTTCTGTGCATGGCGTGAGTTGCGGTTGGTTGTGAGCGAGCATTAACGATGTACCTTCTGATGCTGGTGCTGGGCTTGTGGCTCTGTCCGACGAAACCCCACGATACCTTTTCGCTTGCCGTTCATTATCTGCAAAAAGGAAACGTTTGAGAGCATCGCATAATTGCGAACGTGTTGATAAACTGGTGTTAAAATCGGTAAAAGGCGCTGCCCTGCAATTGCTTACACATGCCGCTGTTGCCAGACGCGCCTTCACTCCCGCGAGCTCTGGAGAGCATCTCGAGAGAGTATTTACACGCTTTTTTAATTACACGCTTTTTTATTACACGCTTTTATTTAACTCACTCTGTTGTATCCTCAACTCTGTCTGTTGTATCCTCAAATCTTGTAACTCAATTTTAACCCACTTCCCAATGTCGTATCGACTGCAAACTCGGTATACGTATGTCATACTGATGACAATACTATCTTCTATCATTAAAAATATATATTTTTAAACAATTTTTTTTATATGTTATGTTTCGGCTTGGGTCTAATTGTCCACGCTCAACTAACGTTGGCTGTAAATCACCACGGTTCCCCTTACGTTATAGCAAGCTTCGGGGCCACTTCCTGGAGTCGTGGAGTTCTGCCATTACTTGTACTGTACATTTCAATTAGCGTGTTTAAAAAAAAAAGTATTTTTAAATATTACTTATTTGGCACTACAATTCCACAAATGACCTGCCAATCAACTAGCTGTGGTGTACCATTCACACCGCTGGATGGACAGGAAGTGGGATTTTTAAAAACCTCCACTGCTGTGCCAACCGCCGCGCAAGTAGATCAAAGCGGCGGCCTCTGGATTGTCTCAAGTCTCAGCGACCTCGCCGTTACACCAGGGGTCACAGCATCACAGCTTGATTACCGCGGTTTGCTAAGCACGGTTGCGAAATAAGTTCAACATGCGTACATTTTGAGTGAAATGTCTTTTTCATAAAATATTTAAATAGCATACCATTACGTTGAGGGGCTTAGATGTCCGTAAACATTTAAAAAAAAAAACTTCATGCAAAAATTGTCTTGCGGGTTTTGGGCGCACGCCAGTGAGCACCTGAACAGATGAAACCAAGGTCTCCTGCCCACGCACGGCACGGCGATGATGTTTTCACACAGGGCAACAACACAAGACAACCGAAGCTGTAACTAAAACACGTCTAGGCACTTCCGATTTAACGTGGGGGCGAAACCCAAAATGCAATGCAGATAAAAGCCACAGTGATGTTCCGCAGTATTTCCAGTCGGTTTTGTAAAAATTCCACAACGGCGGCTCCCACCGAAGTCAACAGCAGCAGCATTTTGTTAGCGGCGGAACCGAATAAGAAGAGCACAGCACTTATAATATATTGTTTTGGAGACAGCTGCCTAAAAATGTTTGCGTGCTGCGCCACGCCACCTGACCCAGAATTCCCATCGCAATTTTGCACAAAAAAGCGACAGCGCAGGACGACCGTCAGTCAGTCAGCCGCAAAGGATTACGCCGATGATTTTAATCTCAAACCTCACCTGCTCGCATCTTCGAAGGGATTTTTTGTTGTTGCTACATATATATACACACACACCAAATCCTGGGCTCATGAGCATTCATGAAGATTATATTGGATATAATAAGACAACATACTTCATTGGCTGTTAAGACTGTAATACATTTACAGTATTGAGATGCAGTTGTATTTAGATGCGATATCAACCTGAATTGTATTTGTGCAATTTTTTATTGAGTAGAGTGGTGCACAATATAATAATTATTAACAATAATGTATTTTTACGTGTATATATAATGTATTTATCCAGGAGTTAAATGACTTTTGCAGGAGGATCCCACTCTATTGGGTTTTTATTTTACGATGTGTTCATACAAGTGGGAGGACTCTTGATTTGAAGCTTTCGTGGAGGAAACCGGACCAGAAAAGCCAAGCACACGATGGGGAGCGGGGGGGGGAGCAACGCTCTATCCCCATACAGATGGCGATTAGTCCACTCGCTGTACCGCCTTCTCCTGGCGAGCCAGGGTATGGCACCCCCATCGACGCCCACGGGACGGGAGTTGTGCAACATTTGTGCAGTCCACCAAACCCCCTCCACGGTGCTGGATTACAGGAAACGTGGATAGCTACGACCGCCCGGCATAGCGGTCAGCGCACCGCAATATGAACTCGGCTACGGACACTAACATGACGCCTGAAACAATTCCGGGTCCCTAATCCCACCTTGACCAGTTGGGTGAAATATGGTCAAACAAAGCCCATGACCGACTTGCCATTGGAAGGGGTTCATCCAGCAGTGGGGTTTATAAGGGGACTCTAAATGAATAATATTGTCCTGCTGTGTAGTATTATTATTGTTGTGTGGAGGAATGCAAAGTTATATCGAGCAAGTATTTAAATTAAATAGCCAGACAATGAATTTAATTGCTTGCTCTATGCATGAGCCAAATTTGAATTGCAAATGGTGTTCTGTATGAATGTGAAAGCTGGACAATTGGAAGCGACATAAATGATTGTATTCAAGAAGGATGTTAAAAATTGTATACGGATAGCAGGTAGTCGACAAGAAAATGTATGAGTTTTAATTCGAGAAAGGCTAGTTTGATTTCTTGCACATGTTAATGAGAAATTAAGAGACTGAATATGAATGTGTTTTTGACTGGGACAATTATAGGTACGTGAAGCCGGGGTGAAGACAGCGAATTAAGTGCATTGGTAATTTGAACAAGTGGGCTGCAACTGGGAGGAGTATGGAAAGCAGAATGCTCGAGTAATCTCACGGACAGAGCTCGACGGAAGGCCGTGATCGGCCAACCACTTTTTTAAGAGAGGCCGTGGCACAAAGACCGGGAGGGAGGCGGCCGCTTGTAAAGCGTGCGGGCGGCGGGCAACACGAACGTGGATGCAATGCTGGTGACTTATGCAAATGAAATATCCATTTAATATGGCACGCGGTTGCATTTCATTACATTTGTGATCCCGTCTCTGAGCCTTCACGAGCACCCGCCACACACAAGCCGTGCAAGACACTACAACTCGGGCAGCTTTTGAATTATATTAACGGTTAAGCTAGCCCAAGTTTAATATTCTCCAATATAGCTCTCACTCGTTCAGAAAGTGAAATATCACTGACAAGGCCTGAAATCGAATAACATGGTCCCGCTTGAATACGCTTTTGGAGTATTTGATATTCTTTACAGGTTTACATTTTAACCCAAAGGTAGAATAATTTACAATGTCACGCAAGGCAATGCTCGAGTAACAATTATATGACGTATGTTTTTGTAAGAAAGTTACAAAAAAACTACAGGATGAAGGCGTCTGCACGCTAAGGTCATACTTCACCACAATGGTCAATGCGGGTTGGTGAAGGCTGGGGGAGGTTTGGACAGAAGTGGTACCGAATTCAGTCGCCACTGATATTCGCCATGGCCACAAACGCTAGAAGCACAGTGCAGTGCGCTAACCACTGCACCACCGGTTTTTAATTGAATACATTATTTGACAGTTTTACGATTTCACAGCAACAAAGACCAACAGACAGTGAAATGTGTTACTTTGTTTTCTTTTCTTCACCACGAGGTGACAGCGACGTCACTTACAGCGTTTGGTGCCGGGGCTGCTTGCACTTCGAGGCAGTCACGTGGGGGTGTCACTGAAGGCTCGCTGACCGGAGGTCAAGGGACAAACTCAGGTGTTATGAGTTAAATATTTTCCAAACCTACTCATTTCAACGTTTTGGGTGCAAATTATTGAAACGAAAAATTCCATCCAAATTTTTAATTATTAACAAGCGATACGATAGTTATCTTTGAAAATAGCCATGTGGCAAAAAAGGGTTTAAAAGTCGGCAGAGTATAAACGATGTGGTAAAAATTTTGGCAACTATGGAGCTCATGGGTTAACCTTGCTCCCTTGTCCATTTAAATATATATAAAACTAGGCCACGTTTCTCAAACATCACACTTTATGTGGGTGGGTGGGTGTATATACGTGAGCCCAAATCACAAGAAACACATGAGCAGCGGCAGGAAGACAGAGAAAAGATCCTGCAATGTGAGGTCTTTCAAAGTGGGTGGGGGAGGGGCATGCAAAGGGGTGGATGGGGCGCACGACAGTAAATGTTACAACAGACTTTAAACAAATGTTAAACGCGAGAACAGAATGAGTAACGGTGCCATCCCGCTATTGTCTCTCACGCCCTCTGCGTAGAAGAAGAGGCCTGGGGACCCCCGTCGCTTCATGGACTGCAAGAAAACTCGTGTTATCCGTGACCCACTATTACCCGTGGAAACTCCCGTTGTCCGTGGATGCCGTCGCAGAAACGTCCTGTTAAGCGGGCCTCCCCTTCCATCATCGGCACTCTCTCTCTTTCCATCACGGAGGTGATTTCTTTCATGCCCAAAATTTTTCACCGAAAGGAGGAATCGTCCATCAGATTGATCCAATTTTCTGCTGTTGCCCCTCCCCCTCCACCCCAATACCCCCCCCCTCCACCCCCATCGCGGATATGTGAGCAATTCTCGAATAATATCCGCGACATTAGTCCGCACCGCATCACCACGGATAAGAGGAGTTTTATGTTTGGGGGAGGGAGGGGGGGGGCACTGAGCTTTCAGTATTCCATCAATTGGAGGGGGGGGGCCTCAGCTGGCTCTAACCCTCACCAGCCGCCCCCCCCCCCCACGCAAAACAGGGGGGATGCCACGGCGAACACCAGAGGCGCGTTCGCGACGCGTCTCCACGTGCGTGCGGGAGGATGAACGGCGGGCGGTGGGGTGGCGAAGAAGAGCTGCGCGCACGCAAAGGGTTAAGCACGAATTGTTGTCCATCACCGCCGATGGGCGCGTGGGACGTCCGGAGAGAGCGCGGGCGTTAGCCACCGCCGCCGTCTGTGTCCCTCCGTTAACCCCGCCGGCTCAAAGCGGCGAGCGAGCGAGCCAAGCAGCCAAGTAAATAATTTGTCTGCTTTTTCTTTCAAAGGGACAGCCAGAGACGTACGTGGGTGGTTGGATGGGTGGGTGGTGGGAGAACCCGCGCGATCTCGGCCGAATGTGGTTCATCGGACAAGGCTCCGGTCAACGAAAAGTAATGCGCACTTTGCATGTTTCTCAGAAAGGGAAAAAACATTTGTTTTTGCTGTTTATCACAACTTTGTTACGCGCCTTCGGTGGGCGAGTGGTAGGGTAGTGGCGCTACAAACGGTGAGTTCGATTCCCCTCCACGACCAACATCAGCGACCAATATCTGAACCGGTTTTCGGACCCTCCCACAGGTTAGCTTGGCTTCAGGTGATTGTTTACCTGCTGCGGAGTGTCAACGTCAGCACTGCCCGTGGCCCGTGTCGGCCTTCATCGGTGCTCGCTCACGGCACTCGTCCCAACAGCCGGTTAAAGGCTACACTGCCATCGGTGGCCAATATAGGAAGAAGGGGCTGCGTCTGTCTACCAGAGAGGGCTTATTGGAGGATGGAGTGCGTGCTTGCGATTTTAATGCACGTATCGATTAATTCCACCACCGTGAAATTGGGCCACGCTTTAAAATATCCTCTCGGCCGGCTTCTGCAGACCGCGGCCCCGCTTTTACGCTTCGTGATGAGTGATGGTTCCAACCCCACCCTACCCACCTTTGTGTTCACGTAACGTCCATCTGCACATTGTCATTGTGCTTTCTTGCATTGCCATCGAGAAGCAGGGGGCCCAACTCTGCTTGCTCCGTTCGCAATTGCTGGCCGCTGCATTCGTTGGGGTTGCGCCACACGTCGCTGTTCGGCAATGATGTCCGACGTTTCGCTCCGCATGCCGGGAGCTTCCTCGGCGACTGAATGACATCGTTCAGTTTCCCACCCCACCCCGCGGAATGATTTCTGCTGTTGCTGCAAGAATCCAATATCGTTCTAAACGCTACCTCCATCCCATCACCAACTCGCACTGACCAGCGTGGTGAAGTATGGATAAAATAAGACTGAGGTGGTGTGTGGGGGTGGATTTCATCCAGCGGTAGATTGAGAAAGGGGCTCTCCCATGTCCATAATACAACTATCATCAATACGCTCCGAGAAGCAACCTCATGAAAATGAGTCTCGAGACTCAATGTAATAAAACAAAATGACAACTTCTTCTTGGTTCTTTCGGTAAAGTCACGTAGAATGGAAATAAAATTATAAAAATAAAACAATAAAATGAAATTCTCACGTTTCGGCCACAACACAAGTAGCCTTCTTCAGGTGAAGGAACACAACTGTCGGGACGACAGCGCTTCAATGAACACTGCTAAGCTTAGCAGTGTTCTAAGCTTAGCAGTGTTCATTGAAGCGCTGTCATCCCGACAGTTCTGTTCCTTCACCTGAAGAAGGTTACTTGTGTTGTGGCCGAAACGTCGTGAGAATTTTATTTTATTATGTTTTATTTTTATTATTTTATTTCCATTCTACGTGACTTTACCGAAAGAACCAAGAAGATGAATCCCTGCAGTCACGAAAGCTTTAAATCGAAAAATGACAACTGATAGGAATGATCACAATTGCAACATAGTGTTATACTGATAGTAACATTGTATACACATGATAAGCAGAATGTGTCAGTATAACTTTCTGAAATGTGAAGTTGCTTATCATAAGTCCAGAGAAGGCCCACTGAGCTATATGCAGTTATTTTTCAGAAGCGACGGGGCTACAAATGATGGCTCAACGAAGTGGCTTATCACGTGGACATTTATAGCAGCCAGATATTCTAAAACACATGTTGATTCTAAATGTGGAGAGAAAAACCGGAGGACCCCGAGAAAAATCCAAACAGCCACGGGGAGAGAGACACGCAAACTCCAAATATACAGGCGTCATGGTCGGGATCGAACCCACGTCCTCTTATATACCAGGTGAGGGGGGAGTTAAAATCTCACCACCGTGCCCCCCCCCCCATCCCACTTAACCATCAACTTGCGAGTGGGGATATCGCCAGCTGTGTACGGCTCGCGTCTCTCGTCATCGATTACACAACGTGATGTCCACAAGCTGCAGTGTTAAAGCTCTTGCAATATTCCCTTGCAAGGCCACCTTGGATGATGATTGATCAATGATGGAGATATTGATGATGATGATGACGATAACGACAATACATGACGATGGTGATGCTAATTTGATCAAGAAAATATTACGACGAAGAATAGGGATGATGGAATGATGACGATAAAGACAATGGATGATGCTGATGGTCTGGCACGACAAAATTGACATATTTATGGAGAAGGAAATGGATGATGGTTATGAGATCGATGGATTGATGATGGTAATAATAATTATGATGAGTTGAGATCCCATTGCTCTTCAGTGGTAAATAAGAGAAAGCTATCATTTTCATGATCTTCACAATCGTCTACTCAAAAAACTAAAAGTAATCAGATTTTTTACGTCATAAAACTCCAAGATAATACGCAATGTGACGACCTTCTTTTTCTATTCTCCAGGATTCAAGAACTATTCTGGCGGAAAACAAAAAAACATAAATAGAACAAGTTGAACATTTACATCAATTTCAAGCGAACTCTGTGAATTCATTATGGCCACCGCTTCAGTGTCACTGTCCATTCCCCGTCTTTCGAACGTCTTCCATCGTTTCAATTTTACGCAATGTTTATATGTTACAGCGAGAAAGATAAAAATGTAGCCAGTTACCCAGCTAGCTTCAGTTGCAACGGCCCCGCAGCAGGCACCGACAGCGGCAGAGCTATCGTTGGGGTGGATATAAACCCAGCCAGGACACTCGAGGCCATAGATTATTTTAAATCGTCGCATGCTTGATTGGCAATGATGATGATGATGACAAATAAAGTTTTCTTTCAGTTCTTCCCATTAATTGCATCCAATTTACGGAGTTAATATCTTCAATTTAAAGCACTCAGGAAGAGCATCTTGGCAAGTATGGTGGCGCAGCTTGGCGATTTAAATTCAAACAGCGCTCATTTGTCGAGAACGTAGCCGAGGGAGCAACTGAAACTGAAATGCGATTAAAAAAAAATCCTTGCTCAATAAACCCTGAGCTGGCAACGTCAGATAATTGCCCATTTCGTCTGTACCTTTCATTGCACGGCCAAGTCCTGAACGTGCCACTTCCGCACACGTAAGTGTCAAGCGTGAACTAGACGATTGTGGAAATGTTTCTGATTAAGTGAGCGTTGTAATTAATATTTGTTAAAGCGTGTATAACAACTTGCAATGCCGTCGTTGTCTGCTGGCCAAGTGGCCCTTGAGACAGAGAGCCGCATAGGTCAATGAGGCTTTGCTCGGGGAAACAAAACTCCTTAATTCTCGAGTGTGACCAGCTGAGAGACGCACATAATCTTGACAAAACAAAGTCAAAGCGATCTTCTGCTCAAATAAGCATGTGAGGCGTTGCTAATCTCTTGTTTCACAGCCGTGCACGGCCAGTGGTGGAAATGCAGCGTTCCTATGGCAGAGTCGAGTGTCTCCATTGAACAGCCACTGGACTTCTTTGCAAAGCGGTGTTCATTTCATCGCCGCTGGAGGGGCAGTGAATGAATTCTGGAGCTTCCGTTTGTGAGCCGCTTGCTCGACAGCTGAGCCAATTGGCCAACAGGCTTCTTCAAATCACGACCAAACCCGGAATAAACACACCTGTCCGGCATTGCGCAAGCGGCGCCACGCTAAAAAAAAAAAAAATTCCACGCAAACGTATGTACGTTGAACTTCTTTCGCACCGTACATAGCCAACTGTGCTAATAAAAATATATAACTAAACTATTTTTATTTGACCAGGTAAGGCCCATTGAGCGATATAGCTGTTTTTCAGAAGTGACGTGGCCAAAAATGAACATGCAAACTCCAAATATACAACAGGCATCAGGGTCCGGATCGAACCCACGACATCCTGTACACCCGGCGAGGTAGTTATAACATCTCACCGTATCTCGCCACCGCAATCGGAGGTGCGGGGATCTCAAAACATCGCGATTAGCGACAGCAGAGGGGTGACAACGGCACTCAAAACGCGTCCTCAAAACGCGGCCCTGCCACCGTCGACTCCACCGCGGTTCAAGTCGGCCAGCGGCGTTCCCGGCACGCCGCGCCTCTTCAACCCGTAAAAATAATTGCCCCTTCGTCTCCTCCTCCTCTTCTCGTGCCGAGCAGCCGGCGTGGGCTTCGTGGAGCGTGTCACGTCGCCACGGAGACGGTTGCCATAGCCGCCGGGTCCAGGCGGCTGCGGAGAGGCTCAGGGCCTCGGGGCTCATTCCGCAAAAAAAAAAAGTCCACCCGGGCCGCACCGCGGGGCGGCCGTCAGGGCGGCTGTGGGTCCGTGACGGCGGCCAGTGACTCGGAGGGGCACCGCAGGTTGCCCGGAGGCCCGGGGCAGAAAGTCACGAGGGGTTTCATCGTCCGCTATACTCACACCTACATCCCAGGTTCGTTTTAGGCAAAAGGCCACTTAGTTTATATTTTGTTTTAAATATGCTTCTATAGGTTTTGTTCCTGAAATGCATGAGTGGAGTATTAAAGCTTGCTTGTGTTGCGATCGAAACGTGGTGATATTGTTACTATTTTTATTATTTTTGTTCTATCTACGTGGCTTTACCAAAAGACCCAAAGAATATGAGTGGAGTATTCTTCTTTTGGCCTAGTTACTTACATTGGGGGGGAGGGAGGCGGGGAGGGAAAGGTCCCTTGGTTGTGCAGCCTTCTTCCGTGCGATGCTCCCCGGCAAATTGGGCCCACGGACACGGCCACCCCCTCTGGGCAACTCTGCGGGGGGGGGCAACATCGGTGCCTCATGGCCGTGGGGCTGGCAAGGGAAAATGTGCAGCGTCCTGGAATTACAGCGTTCTCCGGATTACAAAACGTTCCGGACACTTAAGGCGCCCGCCAAACCGCGCGCTGAGGGTTCGTCAATCCCACCCGCGAGTGCCGAACGCTGACATCAGCATCATCATGAAATAATTTGTTTTTAATCTGCAGCAGCGTGTTCATTTACGAAGAGCTTGACGGCACAGGGTACATCAACAGCGCCAGGCCGGTGCTTTCCTCTCATCTCCGGCGATGCGGGGGGTGGGGACGTTGCCAATCTGATAACGCGAACATACCCCACGGAATCCTACTCCCGATACACAAAATGAACGCAACGTGAAAAATCAATACGTCGATGATCACCAACGATTGCATAGGGGGTCGAGCGACGAGCTCCCCCTCTATCCACGCGTGTCTATCGGACATTCGCCGCCACCCACCCCCACCGCCTCACACGATGCCCTGCCGAGAATTGTCTTCGGTGCCCCCCCACCCCATCCCGAGTCGAGGCACAGGTAGGGGAGGCACGTGAACGACCCGCTCCGCTCACTTTCTCAACCGGACGCTTGCGGCGGCTGCCCCCCCCCCCCCCCCTCGTCGTACTGTGTCGCAGGAACCGCTCCGCTTGTCGTCGACTCGTTTCTGATCGGAACCCAGTCGCTTCCCCCCGCTCTTCCCTTTCGCACGTTTCTGCCAGGCACACGGACGCCGTGCGCGTCCCCGGCTCCGTGCCGGGCGATTACTTTGACAATGTGACAAAATATATACAGGGTGCTTCAAAAAAATGTTAACACTTCCGAGAATTTGCAACAACGCCACGTGACATGTTCTGCTGCCCCCGGGCTCAGGAGACCACCTGGAGAAGATTCCAGGCCACGTGTTGACAACGATGGCGAACAAGTGGGAGACTCTTTGACTTTCTGAAGCTATTAACATTACATTTGTTATCATGTTACATGATAGTCCCATGTAAGTGTTAACATTTGTATTGAAGCACCCTGTATATGGTCGTGTGTATGGGTGTTGAACGTCTTTCGCAACGTATGTAGGCAAGTCGTCTTGCGGGGAGAGCAACTGTCTCGTTTGTTCCTTTGCCCGCAACCCAAAGCCCGCCACCGACGCTCCCTCTCACTCCGATTTAAAATTTCTCGCTCGTGCGCGGATGAAATTATGTCAAAAGTGCAAACACCTCGTGGTAGACGGGCTCGTGAGCCTTGCGAGGTGCATTTCACAAATCGTCCCCGTATCGTAGCAACGGCAGGAAGAGGCATGTTTTCAGACGGTTATTTGAACATCTGCATCCGCAAATAACCATCTGAAGAGTGGCATTTTCTAAAGGTTGCCATGTTAGAGGCAATTTCGGAGTTGTTAAAAAAATTCAACTACGTTCTGTACGCGGCGTTAGTTTTGCATCCCACGGTTGACCGCGGTTCGAGACCCCATGAGGTCGCTCCCGTGAAGCTGCGTGGGACAGGGGACCCTTGAATAAAATAATACAACTCGGCTCGTGCTCAAGTGCTCCGATGGACTGTCGCATCGCAGAACCACGAGGGATGGTGGCAGCTTGGGGAGGGCCTTCGTGCAGCAGTGGATTGGTCGTAGCTGATGGCGGTGATGATAGAATTTACAGGAGGGTGAAAAGCAGGGCAGTACCGGAGCAATAAGTCGGCAGAGAGAGCGAGAGAGAGAGCGTGAGAGAGCAAAGGACAGCGAAAGAGAGCGGGAGAGAATGAACCAAAAACAATTTATTGAGTGTGCGACGAAGAGAGGTGAACGAGATGATGGGGGTGGAGAGGAGGGGCGCGGGGTACAGAGGTGAAGGGGGTGGGAGAGAACAGGAGCGAGGGAGGGAAAACGTCGAGCCAACGCGCAGCTAAAAATAAAGCGCACGCGTTCGTGCAAAAGTCTAGCGGGGGATACGGAGAAGCGCAACCAGGCAAGGTTAACCTTCAACCCTGTAACGTGCCACGTTCGTATCACTCCTCGTGCAGCTGAACGTATTAATAATGTACATGGGATGCTGCCACTGTGGTGTGACGGCGAGCCCAGTGTGCTCGCAATCCAGAATCCAGAGGTCATCGGATTGATTCCATCTACCAGCGTGACGGTTGAAACGGTGGAAGTTTCTTAACCACCCCCCCCATCACCACCACCTCCTTGCACCCAGCAGTGCATCAAGCAGCGTAAATGGGTATGGAACAATCAGAGTTCGTCTGTGATCAGCAGGTCACGTGTGGTGTTGGGTTGCATCGAGCAGCAATCCTGAATCTTGACAATTCATCGAATAGTGGTGGCGGAGGTTGAGAGATAGGACATGAATGAGAAATAATCCCACGTCCTATCCCCTGAATCTCCAAGCAGGGCAAATAGGCGATGGTCTGCCCAAGGGCAGTCGGTTATCCCCGTTTGACATAGGTCGCTTAGGTCTCGCTCAGGTCTCGCTCTGTCTCTTGACTCGTAATGGCCAGCGGTAGGGACGCTTTGAAGCTGTGCTGCTGTGAATCCCCTGGTGAGCGGAGAGTAGAGCACGGCACCACCTGGCGTAACAGAGGACGCGAGCCTTTTGAAGGGGAACATATTTATAGCGCATGTAAATACTCGGCAGGTCACGCGTTGGTTGGGGTAAACTGAGGGTGCTCCCACCTCTTCCAAGACATCTGGGTCAGCGTGGAAGAGTTTGTCAACTATCGTCAGAAGCAGCTCTCTCGAGCTCTCCAGAGCTGCTTCTCGTGGAGGCCCTTTAGTCAGCAGTGGCGCGGGCAGCAATTGCAGTGCTACGCCTTTAGCTTTCTGAAGATGTCAAGCCCTTTGTCGGTCGCTGCTAAACAGAGGCCTCTCCATGCCACGTGGGTTAGTGAAGGGGGGGAGGTGAGGGAGAGGGGACCCATAACCAGGAAAGATATTAACGCTCGCCACTGATGTTAGTCGTGGCCGGGGATTGCACTCGGGTCACCGGGTAGTATGCTAACCGCTGCGCCACCACTTCAGCCCTTTAAATTCATGATTAGGCGCAGTGTAACCAGCAAGGCAATCAGCAGTTTAATTCAAGGGGCATTTTAATCAGGAAGTGCTGCGATTGAAGGGCAATTTACTACATACACAAAAGTGGCAGTCAAAATGGTTAAGAAACAAGATATTAAAACTCATTATTATAGTCTTACAGTTTTTCAAATACATTACTCATATCATGAATTCACTTATTTCCAGGATATGAATAATACATATCAGTTCATATTGAAAATAAATGTGATATTTAGGTCAACGCGCCCTTAATAGTATCTCATTCTCTGGGATTAGACAGCTCCATGTGCCCACTTGATATTAAATTAAAGAACTGCGAGAGATCGCGGTGACTTGGGGAGGCCTTCATCCAGCAGCGGCTTGATCAAGGCTGCTGCTGAGAGTGTGAATATGTACACAAGAATTGTACGTATGCTGTGAAAAATATGGATTTTAATTTGATCATGGAAAAGTAGCATACCATTGTGGCCGCATTGTAATATTTTACACAAGTGCCTATTCAGAATCAGAATATTTAGACGAGAGGAATCCGATGAGCTATGAAGCTCTTTTTCATGAATGTCCAATAGGGGCAGTTCATAACGTGACAACAATACAAAAAAACACGATAGGAGTGAAAAGTATAGGAAAGATAAGCAAATCACTTTAAAATATACAAATAAAACTTAAAACATTTATATTTCCAGGTAAAGCCCACTCAGCTATTATCGTTTTTTTTTTCTTCCAGAAGCGATCTGGCCACAAATGACAGCTGTGACACACGAATCGCAAACGTGGACAAACGTGGACAAACAAAACTGAATACAAACTGAAGAGCGCATGAAGTGATGACCCTTAAAACTACACGGGGGAGAGTAAAAGAGAGATGCATGTATCAGAAAACATGCAAATCAGAAGTTGTCATGTTGACTGTTTAGAAATGTAAGTGGCTTAGGCAGGGCACATCATGGCCTAGAAGGGATGACAGGTGATAGACCAGACTCACTACCGGGTCAGTTATTGTCAGCGTGTAGGCTCAAGTGGACTCAGGAGGACTCAGGACTCATGTGAACTCAGGTGGACTCGGGGCCTTTCCTCCCTCCCCCACGCTGCTGATGAAGTTTCCGTTGCCTGACTCGGCAAGACGACCGTATAATAATAGTTATGAGAATAAAACCTCTATTCACACATCATTAACACCGAGGACTGAATTTCACTTAACGTAATTGCAATTGCTATTTAGAATTTAACCGCGGGTCTGCCAAGGTGGAATCTCAATGATACGCATACCCGACGAAGTGACCAACACCACCACTATGTTCGTCGTTTGTACCCCCCCACACCCCCCCACACCCACCCCTCATACCCCCCCAACCCCCCCCCCCCCCCCAGGGTATGCGTACCACCGAATTTGAAGGCCGCTATTGTATTCGACAGATATCCATGTCCATTCACACAGTACAATCATCACCCACGGTCTGCATCTCGAAGTTTAAATTGTACTCTGAACGGTTTTAAAGTATATTCATATTCTTAGCTCTTTCGGTAAAGTCACGTTGAAGGGAAACAATAAAATAATAAAATATATAAAGCAAATGTTTCTTGCCGTTGGTTTTTCACACCTGATGATGACCGTTTGTGTAATGGTCGAAACGTCGTGAGAATTTTTATTGTTTTATATATTTTATTATTTTATTGTTTCCCTTCAACGTGACTTTACCGAAAGAGCTAAGAATATGAATTACTGCAGTCACGAAAGCTTTAAATCAAGGTTTGAAAGTAATTTGTCCGAAGCGAATTTGATTGCGGGGAATTTCTTTAAACTTAATATTGAGTTATATTTCTGCAGAATTTTCAATTTCCCTTATGAAGGCGTTTGTTGTTTTTGCTTGCTCCGATTCTATTTGGTTGTCTCCGCTCCGATTTCTAATCAGTTGCTATTTATAAGATTTGCATCGGCCGTTTATGCCCTGATTTCAATTTGCTTCATCGTCGTACTGTGATGTCATTCTATTGTGACGCAGAATAAACACCTCATTCGAGATCCAAACATCGCACCTCCCGGCTGTGACTTTCCTCCTCCTCCTCGCAGACACAGGTGTAACCTTCATATGCATCAGAACAACTTCAACAGGCCGATGCGCGCATCTCCTTCATGAATGAAATATTAAAGAAAATCCACAGTCGTGCGATTGTGGCCATGCGACCCAAACTATGGACCCTATAAGTAAACCCACTGTGTTCTGCGCTCCTTCTACGGAAGAGGAGGACGTGGAGGAACAGAAAAATGACGTGAACTCTCTCTCTCTGCTGGAGCCCTCTCGTCGCGACTAGCAGACCTCGACATTGGCATTTAGCTCCTGCACATATTGCCATACGTTAATAGAATTTGATTGAATTTTGATTTAAAGCTTCCGTGACTGCAGGGATTCATATTATTGGTTCTTTCGGTAAAGTCACGTAGAAGGGAAACAATAAAATAATAAAATTATAAAACAATAAAATTATCACGACGTTTCGACTGCAACACAAGCAATCATCATCAGGTGTGAAAACCACAGCAAGAAAATTTGAAAAAAGAATTTGATTGCTTTGCCAGTTGGTGGCCCACGTCCATCTTGGCAAATCAGACTCTCCGCTGGTCTCGTCAGTGCTCACCTGGTTGAACAAAATACACCTGAAGCACCGTCTGTGTGTACGTGTGTTGAACTTCTTTCGTGCGTCCAGTCAAACACAGCAAATCGGAGTACAAATCTGCCCACAACCAAAGATTCCATCTTCCCAGAGAGCCAGGATAGATTCCGAGTTAAAACTTTAGTGACTGCAGGAATTCATATTCTTGGTTCTTTCGGTAAAGTCACGTAGATAGAAAAAAAAAGAATAAAATAAAAATTGTAATAATTTTAAATAAAAGCAAAAACCCGACGACGTTTCTATCGCAAAACAAGCCGTCTTCATCAAAACAAGCCGTCTTCATCAAAACAAGCCGTCTTCATCAAAACAAGTGGTCTTCATCGAAACGTGTTTTTTTTGCTTTTATTATTTTTTATATTTTCTATCTCCATGACTTTACCGAAAGAACCAAGACTAGGATAGATTCCGTGTCGAGGTTTCTGCGTGGCGTTCATCCCTAAGCAGCGCAAGCCCCATGGCCCCCCCCCCACCGCTTCCATCGTTTCCACACAGCAGCTAAGGGCATAAATAACAGCGCAAGGCCCTTCCCCCCCTGCCTTTGTGTTCTTTCTCTTGCCACCCCCCCACGAACCGCCGCTAATCCCAAACGCAATCACGGCACGCGGGACTAAAAAAAAAACACTCCGCGTCATGAATTCGTTTATAAAACTAAACTAGCCGAGGTGCCCTTGTGCAACCTGCCTCCAGGTAAAATATGCACGTTCAATAAAGGTCCGTCGCAGCTATTATGCCTCTTATGACCCTTAACCACCCGTTCATTTTGTACTCGGGCGATCAGGGGAGCGCGCGAGGGGGCGGGGGACACTTGATGATTGCATCGGAGCGTTCAGGGCTTCTGCAGAGCATTACGCTTGTGACCATCTCGTCAAGAAGGCACCCAAATCCCGCCAATACAGCTTGGCAAGCCCAAAGCAGTGTGCTGAGTTTGCATCGATGCTTGGATGGGTGATCGCCATGTATGACAGGCGTTGTTAGGCTGCTGCTGCTGCTGTACTTCTATTGCTGACCTGCCTATACTGGACAACTGTGAACAAACAGCTTCATAGCTCATCGGATTCCTCCTCCAGTCTAAATAAAGATTCAGATTCTGATTCTTCCGATTCTATGCTCCGGCATCTACTTCCCCCCACCCCGCTCCCCACCACCACCGCCTTCTTCGACCCATGCTGACCACCGCGCTGAAGTGTCGTTAACTAACTCCTGCACCACGACCTGCACAGCACGGGCGAGGGATTGCATCCAGCAGCGGATTGACAAAAGGTCTGCACGTGTGCTGTATCCTCCGGGACACAAGATGCTCCGGAAGAGTATGGGCGCACTCCCGAACTTGTGCCCGCCGTCAATGCCGTCAAACTAAAAACCGGCCAGACGCGACTTACTTTTGCCTTAAAAGAGGCATTCCGCATCCATTCAACGCCACACTCATTGGGTGGCCTCATCGGTTAACTTGTATTGCCGTGTGCACAGCCATGTTGAAGGCGTCCTCCAGAGAGACGGAGCGGTGAAAATCCACGTGTGTGCAGGTGCTCGGTGAATCCTCACACCATGGGACAGCGAGCGGTGGCAACGACTTGGAGAGGTCTTGATCCAGCAGTGGATTGACCGTGGCTGACAATGATGCTATATTGCCCGGACGCGGTGGTGGTGGTGGTGGTGGCTACGCACGTGGCTGCCTGTAATCCAGTGCCGTGGAGGCAGCAGCGAGGGTTAGTAACACGAATGCCAATTAGTAACAAAATGTCAATTTGTTACTAGTTCAGCACTCCGGTGTGTTGGAGAGTAAACCCACCAAATTTACAATTCGAGTGCGACATGTCGCCGGTAATTACAACCAGCTTCATCAGGCGACAGCCAGAATTGTGGAGCATTCCTCCTGTTTCGCTCTTAAATAGAGGGGGTAAATGCGATGTCGTCACCGTGAGCCTATCAGGTGTGAAGACCAGAGGAGGGGTTAATGTAGTGCAGGGACTCCTCTACTTACGAATGAGTTACGTTCCAGAGGTCTGCTTGTAATTCGATTTGTCCGAAAGTCAAACTTCACTCCTGTCGATTCCAACCAAGTTGTCGGGCATGTACACTGAACACGGGAAATGGCTTTAAAAGTTGTAATATCGCCCGTAGATGCAGACGCCACTGGTAATTCACGTTCTGCAGATGTAGATGCCACCCCCGCCATCTATTGCGCGGTGGTTGAACTTATGACTCTCGATCCGAACAGGTAACTGGACATATTTGTTCGTATCTCTGAAAGTTCGTAAGTCGAATGTTCATAAGTAGAGAAGTCTCCTATATATATCTTGAAATACAGAGGCACAATTTGACCCTCGCGGAAGCCCTCTGTGGGAATTTCGCGACCGTGGGGGGGCTCGGCGGGGGGGGGGGTGGAGGGGGTCGGTGTCACCACCACGAGTCACTGGCCGTGGGGGGCTTGGCGGGGGGAGGGGGCTGGTCATGTGGCAGCACCTCGAGTCGCTGGCACCCCGCAGCGACAATTAAACAGAGCTTTGATTGGCAAAACGAGCTGCAGTGGGCGGTCTTAGGCCACCGCTCACCCGTGGTGGTGTGGCTCTGATACGCAGAATTGAAAGATCGATCATCTGCCGTGCGGTTTACATTAACCCCCACCAACCCCCCCCCCACCACCCACAGGTCACTTGGAGGAAAAAATAAAAAGATTGAGAGCCATGCTGACTTGATTTTCTAATGTCGGTAAAAGTGCAGCGCTGCAAACTGTCGGAAAGGCCTCCACTATGTACGTACACGTATGTTGAACTTCTTTCGCACCATATGAGGCCAACCGTGCTCATCGGGTCTTTTCTGGGCCCCAATCAAAGGGTCTGTTCTGGCCTATTCTTCTCCACGCTGGCCAGCCGTCCTGGGCAAAAAGCAGAAGCATCCCACGCATTACCCCTCCACACGCAGACCTGCCGGTCGTAGACCAACCATGGACTGAGCACCCGTTTACACCGCTCGCTGGGCAGAGACTGAGGAGGTCGGATTGAAGAATAAACTTGCGTTATCGTGTCAACTTGCCACGCCGGGGAGATGGAATTGAACCGGCGACCTCCGGACTGCAGGCCCGGTGTGCTGCCCGTTACACCGCTGTGGCAGCATCCCTCTCCCAATACGGGGACTCCTCCACATACTAACGAGTTAGGTTCCAGAGGTCTGTTTGTAAGTCGATTTGTTCGTAAGTCCAACTTTACTCCTGTCGACTCCAAACATGTTGTACGGCATGTACACTAAACACGGGGAATGGCTTTAAAAGTTGTTTAATCTCCTGTAGATGTAGATGCCACTGATTCTTCATGTTCTGCAGATGTAGATGTCACTGGTTCTTCATGTTCTGCAGATGTAGATGCTAACCCTCTGGTGTTCATGTTTCCTCTCAACTCTCTTGAAAAACTTAACAAGAAATGTCTGCACAGTTGCTCTCTTCTTCTCTTCATAAATCAACTTGTAGCAGTCAATAGCATCGTGAACAGCTGCCATCACCTGAGTAAACCTTTCAGTGTTTGTGTCCCTAGAACCAAAACCAAGCCAGTGCCGTCTCAATCATGCCAAAACCTTCAGCCGGCTGCTTGGTGTTGCAAGTAGAGGAGTTCCTGTACAAAGATAATTTATATCTATGGGACCTTTTTTGCGAGTAACAAACATTCTGAAAAATAAGAATAGGTTTGACCATTTCTGGAAATAAAACAGGTGTTAAGATGTTCAAAAACACCACATAGACACCGTTTGCAAGGCACCAAGTCTGCGTTAACCGATACTTGCATCAGCTTTGAGCTGTTCGCCTCTTGGCATTGTCTGGTCTAATACTGGTGAGGCAAGGCAATAAAGAAGGCGGTCGCGGGTGTAGGCCAATCAGTTTCAAAGACAATGCATATACTATCATATGCGTTGGTTAATGCAGACTTGATGCCTTGCAAAAGGTGTCTATGTGGTGTTTGAACATCTTAACACAACTCCTGTTTGATTGCCATGAAGGGTAAAACCTATTGTTAAAAAGAATGTAATCCGTCACTGGTGTGATGAGACAGGCCTTTATATGTGCAAATGAAGCACCTATGCCAACGGCTTGCACACGTCTGTGTACACAGACATCGAATGCCCTGGCCTTTGGAGAAAATAACCATCATAGTTATTGAGAGCACAATATTGCAGCGGCACATGGCTGTCCCGAAACCCATGGTGGTAGCTGGGCATGGGCAAAACAAGCAAAAGCTGAGGCCCCAAACAGCTAAAGGGGGGTGCTCTAATATATGGGCCCACACTCACATCTCAAAGAGGGCTCTAGACTTATGACAAGGGTCCATGGACTAACGGCTGAAGCCCAAATCCTCATAAACATGACAAGAGAATTAACTTTAAAAAAATCTCTCCCATCGCTATTTGGCACCGTATGTCGCCGACCGTGCTAATCGGAGGCGCGCGGTGTCAGCATCTCTCTTCTGTCATCTCACTTCCCTATTTTGGTTTAAATTCTTCTCATCTCGCGACATGTATATCTTGAATTTCGATTTAAAGCTTTTGTGACTGCAGGGATTCATTTTCTTGGTTCTTTCGGTAAAGTCACGTAGAAGGGAAACAATAAAAAATAATAAATGTTTATTATTTTATTATTTCCCTTCTACATGACCTTACCGAAAGAACCAAGAATATGTATATCTTGCCTACATGTCGTCCGTCATCTCACAAGGGGTTTTATAGACCCAAGAGGTAGGGCCACCCCACAGAACAATATCTGCTCAGGGCCCCCCAATTGGGGAGCGCCAGGGCTTAGTTTCTCACTCGGTATTTTCCGAAACGCTACTCGGCTTGGCTTGGAGGGGGAATTATCGGCGTAAGGTACTGCCACTCGAGCAAAACGTACCTTTTATTCATAATATCCATATTTAATTGTACCCTATATTACTAAAATTATATGAAAAGATACAAAAATAATTCCCGGAATAGGGTTCCAGCTGATTGTTCCGGGTGAAACCTCGGCACTGGCTATTGCCAAGGAGCATAAACTATCACGCAAACTCCGGTCATCCTCACAGCAGTGATTATTGGCAAATCATCGAACAAAGAGAGTCACTGCATCGCGCGCTTTCAGATGCGCTTTAAGTGGCCGTCTGGAGCGGTCTTCCTTACGATATTAACAAGCCACTGGAGCTATGCACTTTTAAATCGTCTTGATAGAAAACTAATTTCTTTAGAACTGCTTTTTATATTCTTGGTTCTTTCGGTAAAGGGACGTAGAAGGGAAACAATAAAACAATAAAAATATGAAACAATAAAGTTCTCACGACGTTTCTGCTTTTTGTTTAGTTTCTTGTCGACCCCCCCCCACACACCTCTGATTAGGACGGCTGGCTACGTACTATGCGAAGGAAGTTCAACGTACTGTACATTCATACTCGCCCACCACACTGCACTGAGCGGGGGAGTTTATCGGCCAAGCTGAAACTACCGTGTGATTTAAAGCAAAGGGAAGAAGTTCAACATACATATGTACATTACTGCCCCAAAACATGCAGCGAGGTAGCGAGCGAGCGTGTGTGCGTCACGTGACATCAAGGCAATATAAATAAAACGGTGAGCAATGAATCGTGGAGAGAGTTGAAATACGCGCGAAAGCAAAAGCGCGAGGAATTGTCATCAACTGGTGCGCGTTTCGAGCAGACGAAACGTTTCCCGTGAATGCGATGAATGAACACGCCGTTGGTTTAATCTCATCCGGGAAGAGAGGGCACGAGGTGAGAGCCTGTCTGCCAGGGAACGCCCATCCATCACCTTCACGGCTTCTCAGATGGGAACGTAAATTGTGGTCAGCAACTTACGAGAGAGAGAGAGAAAGAGAGACAGAGGGTGCTCACGAGGTCCGCTCGGCTTTCCCCCCGGAGCGACGTAATGCAACGTAACGGCGACGCACGTGCGATTAGAAGTGAAAGCCCCCCCCCCCCCCCGCCACATCTACCCTCCAGCTAACCACCGCTGGTCCAAGCGTTGCCAGAATGTTCCAAGCGTATTCAATTAAATCCAACGAGCTGCAGTCTCTCTCGAGAGAGGAGTGCCACTGGCAGGTGAAAGCAAAGCTATCGCAGCTCGGGCAGCAGTTGTCAGACTGACAGCCCTTAGCCCCACAAACCGAGGCTCGGAACCACGTGGGGGTGGCAAATGCTGCGTGTGTCCACCATTCGGCAATGCCCACCATGGGCCCCTCCAATTGGCACGGTCGGCTACGTACGGTGCAAAAGAAGTTCAACATAACATACATAGGTCCACCACGGACATGGGGCAGCTTCCTATGTATTTTCTCATATTATTGGATGTTTTATAGCACATAGCTTCTTTTTCCCAAACGATATTCTCTATCTAACACACTACCGGTACAATTATTTTAACGGCATTTAACGATATATATGAACCTACCACAACGACCTCGCTAGCATTCATTTAAATTTGTGAAATAGACATTAAACGCTTCATGGGCGGTACCAATAAAATACATTTTTTGAGGCGATAGCTCAATGACCAGCCACTCCAAAGCCTTGTACACCTAGGGTGGCGACAGTTCGAGACCAGTAGCCACCCTGGTTAATACTGTGGGTGCATTAACTGCACATAACGTGGCGTCTGCTCCGCCGCGGATTTTAAAAGATCCCGTGACGTCATTCGACAAAAACATCGGGCCACGTGCGCCAATGTCACAGTTCGAAGTCGACAAAAATTTGAACAAATCATTCGCCAATTTTACGCCGGAAGATTACTCGACGAGGTAGAGTTCGGCTCGGTCAGCAGGGTCACCACTCGCCGGGGGGGCGCGCTGATTTCTGTGCGATTGTGCCACCCCCACTCCACGCTGCTCGCATCTCCACGCGGATCGGCCGCCCGATGAGTTTCCAACCGCGTCGGCTTTCATATTTCGTCATCACAAGGACCGCCAGTTCACCCGCGCTGTAGCGACATCGCCGGACATGCGAGCCTGTGCACTGGATTCACCATTACGCCTGCGTAGGGACAGCTGCCACTTAGTGTCCCCCTAGGCTAGACCGCCGCAGGGCGCCCCAAGGTGTACTGCATGGGAGGCGCGGTGTAAATAATAAGTGATGATGATGAGAGCCTTTTGTTAATCCGCTGCTGGATCAGGGTGTCCTTCAGGCCATCGTGTGGGTCATTCATGGGGGTTATTTGACCATACTTCACCACGCCGGTCAGGTGCGGATGGATGACGGCAAAAGAGCGGAAAACGTACACTCATAAAAGGAACTGGCCAAACATCCCAATGCATGACCCTCTTTAAAGAAAAAGGTCTTGCGACTAATCCACAAGAATGCAAGTCTGCGGTTAAACATATATAAGTGGAAGGTTGAGTTACATTGTCATTCAGTACCAAAAGGACGTCTCTATATAGTTCAGTTAGTGCCGACATAGCCACAACCAAACGTACCCAAAATAAAAAGGCGGAATATAAAAATCCAGAACGGACACCTTAGCCGCGTATTTGGCCGACAGGCCTTTAGCAGGATTGATGACTGGCCTGCTCGCTCTGACAGTCAAAGTATTTCCCTTCTCCGTTTTCAATTCAGGATTCATTATTTATATTCATCTGTTTTTATTATTTTGCCACTCGTCCAACGTGGCCAAGTGAAATAATGTGAATAAATAATTTTACACGGAGACTGTATGCTAATTAGTTTGGCATATGTACTGATTGGTACTTTATCCCCAAATTCTTATTATCCTTACCAGCCATGAGTTATCCACTGCTGGATGAATGAAGCCCAACCTACATAAGCCATCATCACCCCCTTTTTGCATGTGGAAAATCTATCACTTGAAGGGATCTCAGAAGTGGTTCTGCAACATCTCAGTCAGCGGGCCATTGTCCTGCGAGAGTTGTGAATGGACATATTTCTTCATTGCATTGTGTGCAGATGAAAGGAGGAATGAATGTGCTTACTATTTTCGGATCTATCCGAAAAATCTGAGAATCGGGCATAGGTATGAAGAACCCGGATTAAGCAGAAAAAAACATTATATAGCTTCAGATGAGAGTATGAGTCAACGCTGCCTGTCACACGTGGCATTCTGAAGCATCGTGTTGCGTTATTTTTTTTGGCGTCACCAAGATACGTTATATTCTTTCATAACGCAAACAATCTGAAAAAAATATCCCAAAGTTGCCTTTACAATACAAATATCAGAATCTTTTTTGAAATCTCAAAATCATTCCTACATGACAGCACAACTGGAATAAATGACAATGATTGGAAAATATATATTTATATACGAGAGGACACAATTGGACCAAGGTCAGGCCTGGTCGCGTCAATTTAATTAGAGTGGTGGCGCAAAAAGTACCACATCCGCCCGCCGAATAACACGTGTTGTTAAGGAGGTGCACTCCTTAATCAAATGAGAAAAGTGGAGTGAGCAATAAAAAAAAATTTGTCCGAGACCGTATGGCTTGGGCAAGACAATCTGGATCTCTGTGACTCACTGAAACACAGGAAGGAACGCGTGCTCGAGGTTCACTCAATGTGTTCCCTCGTTTTTGCCGGCTTTTGGGTAGAATTTAATACACGACTCAGATCGGTGGCCAAGCGGTTTAAACGCTCGGGCGCTGGAGCCAGAACGGCTGAGATCCAGAATTAATATTTGTGTTTCAGCCGCCTGTGATTAAAGCACAGCGAGTCGGTGATCCCAGCCCCCAGTCACTATTAACTACACACAAAACTACAGGATGGTTGGCTACGTACGGTTCTTTCAAACCGTAATCGCCACGGTGGTGAGATGTTAACTACCTCGCCTGGTATACAGGTCGTGAGTTCAATCCCAACTCTGACGCCAGTATATTTGGAGTTTGCATGTCTCTCTCCCTGTGGTCGTGTGGATTTTTCTCGGGGACCTCCGGTTTATATCTCAACATTTAGAATCAACATCACGCGTGTACACTGTTTGGCTGCTATAACTATTAACATAACTGTCAAATCGCTCTCCGTGGTGCTAACGTTAAATATAACCGCCACTTTTTCAAATTTTCTTGCTGTGGTTTTCACACCTGATGATGACTGCTTATGTTGCAGTCAAAACGTCGTGAGAATTGTATTGTTCAATTATTTTGTTTCCCTTCTACGTGACTTTACCGAAAGAACCAAGAATATGAATCCATGCAGTCACGAAAGCTTTAAATCAAAATATAAGTCACTTTGTTGAGCTATCATTTGTAAGAGCTATATAGTTTAGTGGGGCCTTACCTGGTCAAATAATAGTTTAGTTTGAATAATTTCGAAGTTCACCATACATACAACATACATACATCATGTTAATAAAAAATTTGCTCTGAATTTGGCTTCTGACTGGAGTCAGAAGGCGCCCCAGGTCTCCCCCTCCCCCGGTCGCTCAATGACTCATCGCCCTCACCTCACCACACTCACCTCACCACAATCAACGGCGGATGGCCAAAATCTCTAAATGAAGACTCCCAATAACGGTCCTAACGTCGCACATTAGCGCTTTTATGCACGTGGTATACACTGTGGGGCGATTTGCATGGAAAAAAACGAATGCATCGCTTAACTACTAACTAAAGGCCACGTGGATTGCAACTGATATTACCGTTATTTTTCTCCAATATAGCTTCATCTGCAATCACCCGATCTCTCCGTATCAACCGCAAATACATTCCGTGCAATTGGGGCCCAAATTCCTCATTGAATATTTTGCGGGTCGCTGGTAGGCTGGAGTCGGTGTCACGTGACTGGCTGTAGACAAAGCAATAGTGAGACGTATACTGGTTACTGCGTGTCAGATGCGGGGAATATTTTCTAGATCGCCGGACCTGGAGAAACCTGTCTCAAATGAAGCCCCTGCGTATACACGTCACTTAGAAGGGTTGATGGCCAGGTGAAGGATAGTGACAGAATGGCAGCCATGGAATGGGACGCGACTCGTGCGCAAGTGCTGGGCCGCATTGTGGGATTATGGACGATGGCTATGGCTTGGGGAAGCCTTCATCCAACAAAGGATTGACCGTGATTGATTACGATGACGATTCAGAGTCACTGATAAATCGACGCATTGATAGGGATCGTTGTACGCTGGGGCAGTGGAATAATTAAGAATGTTACCTTCGCCACCCTTGCATCCGTCTTGTCGTCCTCCGAGGGGACACGCGCTTGCAAACCGCAGGTGAGGAAGAACACCGCAGAGCTGCAATTAACGACATCGTTAGGGAGTGAATTAAATTATCCTGCATGCGAAAAAGGAGACGCTCTTCTTCGGTGGCTTCTGTCTGGGTCTGTTCTCACAAGGATGAGGATTTGCCTTGCCTCCCCCCATCTCGTCTCGACTATTTCGGCGCCCCACGGCGGTCCAGCCTACGGGGGACCACGCAGTGGCTGCCGTCCGTACGCGGAATAACGGCGATGGCACCGCCTGCGTGGAGATGCGAGCAGCGTGGAGTTTGAGGGTGGCACAGCCGGACAGAGAGCAGCGGCGACCCAGCTGATCGAGCCGAGCGCAGCTGAACTCGTGGCCCAACGGAAAGCGAGGTTTTTTTTTTGTTGCTGTGGTTCGAACCCTGGCGCACGCCCTGGTTAATACGGCGGGGCGAGGTAAACCGTAAAAACACTTAGCGCGCCGTCTGCCTCACACAGCTGGACGTGGCAAGTTCCCCCCACGTCATTCCCAATAGGTCGGCCAATGTGTTGCCACCGTCATAGTCCGAATGTGCATAATCATCTGCGAATTACTCAATTGGCATTACAGTTGTCCCTCACTATAACGCGGTTCACCTTTCGCGGCCTCGCTGTTTCGCGGATTTTTTGTTAGTGTAATTGTGCATGCTTTTTTTTCCTGCGTACAGTATGAACGCGCATTGTGTTCGGCGTCCTGATTGGCTAAGGGAGAACCGCACATGTTTTCTGCGTCCTGATTAGCTAAGGGAGTACAGAATGCGTTCGGCTAGCCAGATTTACAAAAATGCTTGGGCTTGAAAACAGGCTTCGATTTTTGGTTTCATTTACTAATATTGTACTTATTTTTTTAAATCTGCGAAAGTTTGAACTTTGAGAGTGTTTAAATAAGAGAGAAATGTGAGAAAATGTTAATGCCTGTCTGAGAAAAGTGTATAAAAGTGTGTGGTTAGGGGTTTTACGGCCTTAATACATGTATAATAATTGTAAAAAAATAAAGCTGATTACTTCGCGGATTTCGCCTATTGCGGGTTATTTTTAGAACGTATCCCCCGCGATAAACGAGGGACCACTGTACACACGAGCAGAAATCATCGCCCCCCCCCCCCCCAACTGGCAGACGAATGTCCATACTCTTTGGTTCTTTCGGTAAAGTCACGTAGATAGAAAATTAATAGAGCATGACGTTTCGATCGCAACACAGGCAACCGTCACCAGGTGAGACGAACACAGCAGGAGAACTGCTGACACAGCTTGTGTTGCGATCGAAACGTCGTGATCTATTAATTTCCTACCTACGTGACGTTACCGAAAGAACCAAAGAGTATGGATTCCTGCAGTCACGAGAGCTTCAAATCAAGAATTGAGACGAATGTCCGTTTACTTTTTGCTGTGTTTCGTTTGTCGTCTTTCCCCCGCCCCATACCTCCGATTAGCACGGTTGGTTACGTTCGGTGCGAAATAAGTTTAAAATATACATACTGAGTCACCTTGTGCCCCACAGCGACAGCTGCCACTGGTGGGTACCCTTTGGAATGTGTTTAGATTAGACGAGATGCGAGCCGCTTATCGCCTAGACACCACTGCATAAAGAGGAGGGCTGCTCCATCAAAAAGCAAAATTCCTTCTCAGTGGTATCATGAGCCACTTAACACGACCCACTGCCCCAGTCACGCCCGCTCACTCACTCGACAAAGAAGGGGACAAATTCGAAGAGCCAGCCTCTTGACAGGGAGAGCAGACCCAACAGCTAGAAGGGAGGGAAGAGGCAGTAGAGAGTGTTAGTGTGTATGGGGAGTGGAGTGAGATGAAAGGGGAGAGGCAGGAAAGTGTGTGGAGGGGAGTGGAGTGAGATGAGAGGGGAGAGGCAGGAGTGTGGAGAGGAGTGGAGTGAGATTAGAGGAGAGAGGCAGGAGAGTGTATAGTGGGAGTGGAGTGAAATGAAAGGGGAGAGGCAGGAGTGTGTAGTGGGAGTGGAGTGAAATGAAAGGGGAGAGGCAGGAGTGTGGAGAGGAGTGGAGTGAGATGAAAGGGGAGAGGCAGGAGTGTGGAGAGGAGTGGAGTGAGATGAAAGGGGAGAGGCAGGAGTGTGGAGAGGAGTGGAGTGAGATGAAAGGGGAGAGGCAGGAGTGTGGAGAGGAGTGGAGTGAGATGAAAGGGGAGAGGCAGGAGTGTGTGTGTAGTGGGAGTGGAGTGAGATGAAAGGGGAGAGGCAGGAGTGTGTGTAGTGGGAGTGGAGTGAGATGAAAGGGGAGAGGCAGGAGTGTGTGTAGTGGGAGTGGAGTGAGATGAAAGGGGAGAGGCAGGAGTGTGTGTAGTGGGAGTGGAGTGAGATGAAAGGGGAGAGGCAGGAGTGTGTAGAGGAGTGGAATAATGAGATTGTGTGGAGGGAAGAGGCAGGAGAGTGTGTGGAGGGGACTGGAGTGAGACGAGAGGGGAGAGGTAGGTAGGTGCGAGTGTGTCGGCCGGTGGGAGATGCTCGCCATGACGAGAGAAAGCGAGAGGGTGAGAAGGATGCACACCGAGTCGCGTTGCCCCCGTGCACTTCGCAAGTCACATCACAGCACCGCTAACGTAATGAAAATTCTAATGCCTCACTGAGTGAATTGCAGCGTGAATCGATGGGGCCCAGAAATAGCAAGAGACAGCCATTAACAGGAAGATATACTTTGCAGGATATCAAAGGCCAGAAGGCTTTTAAATACTGCCTGTATTATACCCTAAAGACGTATGAGTGCACGCATACAAATGGGATTTTTTTTCTGAATGGACGAGGCTTTCAAAACATTTATTTAGGAGAAATATCGCTCTCTCAATCCTCGGTCTCCCTTGGAGAAGAAACAAAAGACAGAGTGTGTGATACCACGCTGGCTGGCAGTGATGCACGCGGACAACTGACAATTTAGCACCATGGTGGCGAGATGCTAACTTCCTCGCCTGGTATACAGGAGGGTGTAGGTTCGATTCCAACCCTAAAGCTGCATATTTGGAGTCTGCGTGTTCTCCAAATGGTCGCGTGGATTTTTCCCCGGGTCCTCTGGTTTTTTTCCCCTCCGTATTTAGAAACACACGTTTCGAGTAATTGGCTGCTATAAATCCCCATATGATAAGCCTCTTTGTTGAGCTATCGTTGTGACAAAGTCATTTTTTTCAAAAAGAGCTATACAGCTCAGTGGGCCTTAACTGGTAAAATAAAGACTTTAGTTTGGATATAAAAATGCTCAAAACGTTTCGGACACCATCCCAGCCTCTCGTCCACTGAGAGACGAATCAGCCCGACTGAGCGTCCCTAGGAAGCACTGACAACGTTCCCGTGCAATCAGGAGAGCCCTGTTTGTTCTCGTTTTCATTCCCACAGGGCGAGGCCTGCACAAACACCAGGGCACTCCTGCAGCCAACGAGCAGCATCTGTAAACTGCAACGCTGAGGATGAACGCAACGACTCGGGAATGCTGCCGACGGGTTTCCAAGTCTAATTGGTGACTTTGCTTGTTTTCCTAAGAGAGCTGTTGTTGAGATTATGTTTTCCTGACCGAAATATTGTTGACATTTTTATTTGTTACACATCTGTTGAGCAAGACGTACACACAAAAAACACATGGCGATGTGTTTTTGTTTGTTTTTAAAACAACCAATTTCAAAGTCGATATGTATGTGCGCTCTCCTGTTGTTCGGCTAAATGCCCAACGCTCTTCCATCTGCTTTATTTTTTTCCACAGGAGGCACGGGCGCAACGACATCAAAGAGCCGGAAGCGTCATCACCGCCGTCGTCGGAACGCGACCGCCACGGAGCCCCAGCTCTTCTAGGGCAACGAAATCCGCTGTGAATTCCGATAAACAGTGGGAATGGTGGCGCGCGACGCAAATGCACGGAAGGTAAACTGGATGAAAGTGCGATTTTTTTTTTTTTACAAAGTCCTGTTGAGTCACAAATACAATTTCAGTTTTGAAAACACAAACCATCAACGCGCTCCGTTACGACGCGTGAACAGAGCCCGTGTGGTTCTGGCTCTGTGCGCAATGCGCGTTATGCAAGGGGGGGGGGGGGAAACGCGACGCAGATTTTCAATTTGCCCAATTTGATCAGTTTCAATTTCCAGCATCCCACGCAAATGGACAGACGCCGGGTGGCCGTAAAACACAGCGCAGACAGGAAAATCATGATGACGGCGCTCCGGCCGCCGTGGTAATGGCTCTGTTTGCACCGCTGGCGTTCACAATCAAGTGCCTGGAATCCGACACGATATCCCCCTTCCCAGCCCAGTACCACTCAGCGGCAGTAGCAGGATCCACAGGCCTCTCCCAGAGCACGATCTCGACTTTGAACTCTAAACTGAACGATAAACTATTTCTATTTTACCAGGTAAGGCCCACTGAGCCCTGGAGAGCTTTTTTTCAGATGCAACCAGATCGCAATTTGATAGCTCCAACTCTGTTGGAGCTATCAAGTGGAAATGTATCGTAGCCAAATACTCTAAATGTAGAGGGAAAAACCGGAGGGCCCGGAGAATTCGTTATTATCATTATCAATCCACTGCTGGATGAAGGCCTCCCCAAGCCACTTCCACCTCTCACAACAACAACAACAACAACCGCCATTCGCCACTAAGTGGCGGTGACGTCACCACGACGCTTGTGCCAGGCTATGTGCACCCTGAGGCCACGTGAAGTGTCGAACGCCCGCTGGCAGGAGGTCACGGGGCAGACCCAGGTGCCACGGGTCGACTGACTGAGATGACTGGCTGATGCACCACCTGTGCCCCCTACTGTGCCAACCTGCTGTGCTTTAGCCACCCGGCGCTCCGCTCGCTGTTGTGAGCGTCGCTCCTCCGCCCTCCGTTGTTGTTGGAGGGCGACTGCCTCCAACTGCCCAGTAGCATCCTTCACGAGCCTCCTCCACAGAGGCCGATCTTGACACCGCTGGTACCAGTCATCGGCAAGTCCACTCAGCTCCACGTCCTCCTGTACCACATCACTCCATCTCTTCTCTAGCCCGTGCCGCGCCCGCTTAGCCCCCTCAATCCGGCCAAACAAAAGCTGTTTCTCACAATCCACCTATACACAGGATTATTTCATTGTCCGATCGCACCGTGACCTATATCATCATCATCATCGTGATCATTCGAACAACTGCGGCCAACCCATCAATACCGCGAGGGGAACAGAGGCAGGAGATCGCATCGAGCCAATAAACTCTGGATTGCCAGTCCCGGTGAACTATCACACCACGGCATCGTCACTAAAACCTGTGCGTTAAAATACGGAACACAAAAAACAATTACACGTACGGACAGGTGGCATTAACTGACCTCTTGTCATCTCTCACCACTTTCCATTCTCTAGTCCACGACAATCATGGGTGATGCGACAGGCAGCGTGGCGTGCTGGAATTCGAGCCTATTCATCGCCACACATTCCTTGGCAAGTGCCTTTACCCACACAACCTAAATCGGCTACATTTTATAGACACCGTTCCTGCACAATCTAAAAACCATGCGAACAATAAAATGAATTACCGAGAAATGTATTCTTCAATTCTGTTCTGCGGCTGTGCAATGCGAGGGTAACGTGAAAGTCATTGCGAGGTTGTGGACGGGGGACGGCGGAGGGGGGGGATTTGGGAGTTTGCTTACAACAAAAGATAGCGGTCAATGTGCACCAAATTGTACAGCTGTGATTCATCGCGCAAAATTGCACGCGCAGGCCAGTCTTATATTGTATGTTACCTCCCCCCCCGCAATGTTTATCGCGATTGCGCTATCGACGTTAACATCAGGAGACTAATCAATTCAAAACTCTCGCAGAGCAGACCAGCGTGGCTCTCGGCCCCACATAAGCGGATATCACGGAGCTACATCCGAGATCCCTTCAAGTGACCTCTGGTCCACACAATAGTGGGGGGGGGGGAGAGGGGGGGCAGCACTTTTTTCCAACCAGACCCTGCTCCTGGCAGTAAGTGCCCATAGCGTGACGGTCAAATCAACGATTATAATTCACAGAGATGGAATTGAGCCAAATTAAGTGCAGAGCCAGATTTAATGAGTCTTGTTTGTGTACCAACTTCTGAAGTCTGAGGCATTTGTCTCTCTCTCTCCTCTCAACCCCCCTCTCTTCCAGATCCTGTGAAGGCTGCGTGCAGTTATCGTGTTGGCAGGTCCATATTTCCGATTGCTCTGGCCCAAATGTGACATGTCATACAGCCAAGACCTCTCGGGAGTCCACCGCAGCTGCACAGCATCAGGGCTTCTCTGCCACAAAGCAATTGTTGCCAGGTACGATGTACAAATAAACCGATACGTAACCATGAGAAGATGAATATCTCCGGAACACCGGAAGAGGTGCAATCATTAGGCAACTGACAACAACAAAAACGGCACCGTTAATGCCCTGGGAAGACTCACAGATTACCCAGGACAGCAGCCATCTCCTCAACAAGAGAACGATGCCTGAACAAAAAAAGACCAGGACAGGTGGGAATCCAAATCACAGCTCAGATCAGCCCAGGGCTGAACCTAGAGCCGAGCTGGCAAAGTCCATCAGCACCCGCTCACTCAGCTGGTGGCAATTTAGCTGGCGTTGTGAATAACCAGTCGGTGAATGGTCGATGACAACCTGCGGAATATCAGCCAAGTCCCCGTCTCTGGATTTCATCCGCTCATTCTGTTGGTTTCGTTGACTTAAAGCAGTCAACTATTATATATTCTTGGCAAGAAAATTAAAAAAAGTGGTTTTCACACCTGATGATGATTGCTTGTGTTGCAGTCGAAACGTTGTGAGAATTTTATTGTTTTATATTTTTATTATTTTATTGTTTCCCTTCTATGTGACTTTACCGAAATAACCAAGAATATGAATCCCTGCAGTCACGAAAGCTTTAAATCAAAATTCAGTCAACTATATTTAGTTATGCAATATTGGGGGGGGCGGGTGATGGGTCTGTGGTTTCTACTCCGTGACTCTTGTCAGGTCAGCCAATTGGCGAGTTAAATCTTGTCACATCCAAGAAAAGTCAATTACCTTGTCGAGTCTTCCTGAGTGCACTCGCAGCCTACAATAACGAAATTATCTCAGTCGGAGTCTTCATCCAGCCTCGTTAGTTTTGTCCAGTCATGGTCAGTCATGCCCCAAGTCTCTGGTGCGTAGTCAGTCATCGCCTTGCACAAAGCCATCATCATCCTCAAAGTCATCGTAAGCCATGGCCGATCCACTGCTGGATGAAGTTCCTCCCCAAGCCACTGCCTCACGATCCTGCAAAGTAACAATTCACCTCGGCACCTGCACGTGGGAGTGCTCTCATCGCTCCAGCTCCTTGCAGGAAGGACTCCCCGGCGAGTTCCCTCCCTCGGCTGCCACTCCGTCGTAATTATTCTCACCGTCATAGTCGACTATAAAACGACAAAACACATGAGTGACGAACACTTTCGCGACCAATTCCGCGAAACAAATTTACAAATCCCATTACCCAGCAGCCAGAGCAGGACTCTTGATTCGTTGCCCATCCCGGCCGCCCGCCCCCCCCCCCCCCCCGGGACTGGACTGGGGGGCCTCAGAGGGGTGCGTGACAGTGCAACAAGCCACTGCCCAGGCAGGGGGCCCTGCTTGGGGTGCTGCGATTGTAATCGAGCGCAGTGCCCGGCTCAAGCGACGGGAACCCCCCCCCACCCCGTGTGCGTTTGAGAGGAGGCGAGCTCCTGCACCTTGATGGTGGGAAATCATGTCGTGTCGATAGTTCGATTAAAAATAAGAAATTGCGATTTAATTGAGGGAATGCGTGTCGTCTTCTTTGTGTGATCTGAGACTGTTTATTTGTTGCTGCTGTTGTTGTTGTTGCTGCCTTGGCCACCTCCGATTAGCACGGTTGGCTACGCACGGTGAGAAATAATTTCAACATGCACGATTGTAAATTGTATGTATTTATAGTACTTCCTTACCTTTTCTCTATTTTTCACTCTTATTGTATTGTTTGTTGTTGTAACTTGCTGACCCAGCCCTACTGGATATCATTAAAAAAAGAGCTGTATAGCTCATCGGATTCCAACCAGCCTAGATAAAGATTCTGAATGAGAGAGGATCAGGTTAAGAAAAAAAATTACTCGTCCATCAAGCGTGCCAGCTGAAGTGTTGTACAGACACCTAGTGGCAAAGGCAGGAAGTGTGCGTCGACCTTGCCAGAGTGAATTCCTGCTCAAACGCGCATCGACGAGGAAGTTCTCTCACCTACCGTTAACAGCCCCCCCTGAGTCAGTGTTGTAAATTCCACATTACTATGGCAGGGCAAGTAAATTGGTGCTCTCTTCTAGGACAACCACTGTTCACTTTCTCCCAAAGCGGGTATCTATTTTAGCGGCCCTGGTGGAATGATGGGCTGAGTCAACCACCCAAGCAGGATTTTAGCTCGCAAATCTTAGCATTGCAAGCCGCCAGTTTCTACCGCTCAGCAGCCTCGCAGGTGGACCTTGACCTTTGCAAGAATGCATCATCTCTCGTCCTGACGATCATTCCTGGCCTGACCCATCAGTAATTGCCCACCAAGGTCAGAGGCTGCTGCAATCGTGGTTGCACTGCTTTGTAAAAACCCGACATGAGCTCTGGTGTTACGCAGCCACCAACCTCCCCCCCTCCTCCCCCCCAGAGAAAATAATTGTTTCAGTTCAATGAGATTTAAAGGCTGCATTTATTACATTGATTATATATATCCACATCTTCAGAATCTTAATTCGTCCCTCTCTGAGTGAAGCATCGCGTTCGTACAGGAGATATTTGAATTTTGGTTCAGCGGTAGGAATCTTAATAAAAGACGCTCCAGAAAGTAAGACGCTCCAGAAAGTAAGACGCACCAGAAAGAAAGACGCACCAGAAAGTAAGACGCACCAGAAAGCAAGACGCTCCAGAAAATAAAATGCACCTGAAAGTAAGACGCACCAGAAAGTAAGACGCAACAGAAAGTAAGACGCACCAGAAAGTAAGACGCACCAGAAAGTAAGACGCACCAGAAAGTAAGACGCTCCAGAAAGTAAGACGCACTAGAAAGTAAGACGCACCAGAAAGTAAGACGCACCAGAAAGTAAGACGCTCCAGAAAGTAAGACGCTCCAGAAAGTAAGACGCACCAGAAAGTAAGACGCACCAGAAAGTAAGACGCACCAGAAAGTAAGACGCACCAGAAAGTAAGACGCACCAAAAAGTAAGCCGCATAGCTGCAGTGGCTTCCTCATATCGGATGAGCGTTGACAGATGGCCGCAGAAGCGCATCTGCAAGCACGCGATGCAGTGACTATCTTTGTTGAATGGTTAGCCAAAATCTGCTGCGAAGATGACCGGAGTTTGCATGATGGTTTATGGTCCTTGACGAGATCAACCAAAGGCATTGTGGTTCATATAACGGTAACGAGCGTGTTCGGTGGCGAGTTAAACACAGCCACGTAGAACAGGACGTGTTAATAGTGCCAGAATGCACAGTCCCACGTGGAATGGGTGAACACTGCCCACAGTACAATACAATTCGGTAGTTACAAAATGCCGAAATGTGACTGTATTTATTACATTACTATACATTATATATATAAAAAAAAGTTCATAATCATGTATTGGTAGTTAATGATATTATATTAACAGTGCCAGAACGCAGTCCCATTAGTAGTAGTATTTTCGGTAATAATGTTTAATAGTTTCTTATTTATCCAGGAGAGCCATACCGAGTTCAATGACTCTCGTTCAGGAAGTGTCCTGATACTTTGGGGTTTTTTATTTTAAAGATGTTTTTAGCCAATAAACAACGAGTGTTTATTATATAAGTCGGAGGAAACCGGCACACCCAGAGAAAAGCCAGGAGAGCGATGGGGAGCAACGCTCTATCCCCATACAGATGGTGATGAGTCCACTCGCTGTACCACATTCTCCTGGCGAGCCAGGGTATGGCACCTCCTCGACGCCCACGGGAAGGGAGTTTCGCATCAGGACAGTGACACATTGTAAATGTTGTGGCTTTGTTCTCCAACACACCGGTGTGCTGTACTTATAACGAATTGGCATGTTCTGTTCACATGACAAACCTTACTAATTGGCTGTCGGGTGGTGCCGGGTTGAACGACACATTTATATCTGTACGCGATCTAACCCAAAAAAACAGTATTTATACACTGACACGTGGGTGGGGAGGCGGAAGGGAAGAGGGGGTCAATATTTCTCGGGAGATCGAAGAGCGGTTTTACTTTTTCAAAGTTATTTTTCAGACAGAAGCTGAGGGGGCAAATCGAACGCCATCGATGCAACTCGCTGCACTTAGCCACCGCTACTTCCCTTTTTGCCAGACCCCTTAGTAAGTAGCTGTTTGTTGTTTGCAGGTCTCCGTTGCAATACTCGGGCTCCTCACGAATCAGACATCAGTTCAGAGCGAATTGCGTTAGAATTTTTTTAAAAACTATACTAAACTACATTTATTTTATACTCTTTGGTTCTTTCGGTAAAGTCACGTAGGTAGAAAACATAATAGATCACGACGTTTCGATCGCAACGCAATCTTCATCAGGCGGAAGATGAGGGAAGCTGCTGATGCAGGCTGCTTTTAAAAGTTAGAGATGGCCGTAGCCCCAGAGTCATAAACGAAGTGGGGGGGGGGGGGGCTAGTGATGTTAAAGTGAGAAATGTGCATGTAAATGTACTGTGTAAATGTGATTGGCATGTCAATGTAAGCTCGCAGCACGCCGTCACATCGAGGACTGCATGTAAAAGATGGGAAAAAGCTCGAAAAGCACCACAGCCACATCGGAGCACGACAGTGGCTGTGTTAAGTCGCAAATAACTGCTAACAACAACCGCCATTCGCCACTAAGTGGCGGTGACGTCACCACGACGCTTGTGCCAGGCCATGTGCACCTTGAGGCCACGTGAAGTGTCGAACGCCCGCTGGCAGGAGGTCCTGGGGCAGACTGACCGAGATGACTGGCTGATGCACCACCTGTGCCCCCTACTGTGCCAACCTGCTGTGGTTTAGCCACCCGGCGCTCCGCTCATTGTTGTGAGCGTCGCTCCTTCCCCCTCCGTTGTTGTTGGAGGTCGACTGCCTCCAACTGCCCATTAGCGTCCTTCACGAGCCTCCTCCACAGGGGCCGATCTTGACACCGCTGGTACCAGTCATCGGCAAGTCCACTCAGCTCCACGTCCTCCTGTACCACATCACTCCATCTCTTCTCTAGCCCGTGCCGCGCCCGTTTAGCCCCCTCGATCCGGCTGAACAAAAGCTGTTTCGGCATGCGGTGGCTGGGCATGCGAGCTACATGACCCAGCCAACGCAGCCTTGCCTGCCGGAGGAGCTCACCGATGGGACCTTTCCCAGATTTTTCAAAGATTTGTGAGCTCCTCACACAATCCAGCCTGGCTAAACCCAGGATGGATCGTGGGCAGGCTAGCCTAAATGTTTCTAACCGGCGAAGATGTTCCATTAGGAGGGTCCACGTTTCGCAAGCGTAGAGAATGGAGGGAATGACCGTGGCCGAGAAGACCTAAAGCTTAGTGCGGAGCGACAGGCCAGGTAGCTTCCACACAACGTTACGCAACCGATGAAAAGATATTGCCGCTCGACTGATTCTGAGTGAGACCTCTGCTGTTAAACTGGAGCCGGTCATAAGCACACTGCCCAGGTATGGGAAACTCTCCACTCTCTCCACAACTGCCCCATCACCGATTGGGAGTTGTGGGGGTGGAGTTCCGATGGTACAAAATACCCAGGCAGGTGCTTAGTTTTGGTGGGGCTGATGGTAAGGCCCCATCTCTTAGTGGCACGCTCCAGTCTCAGCAGCAGCGTCTCCAACTCCTCCTCTGAATGAGCAGCTATTACCAAATCATTGGCATACATGACGTGGTTGAGCAATGGGGAGCCATCCCTTGACCGCACCCGGGCATCAATCAGCCTCCCATTATATCTGTACCGAATGGAGATTCCCCCGGTACAGCTATTGAAGGCTTCACGAACTACGTGGTCAAAATAGATGTTAAAAACTGCTAACATAGGCAGGTAGGAAGGGAACATCACTGCCAAATATGACCTAAACTGGTTAATAACGTCCTTATTTTATCAGGTAAGGCCAACTGAGCTATATAGCTCTTTTTCAGAAGCGACCTGGCAACAAATGATAGCTCGACGCAGTGGCTTATCATATTAATATTTATAGCAGCCAAATACTCTAAACACCTTCGTCAATAATTCTGTGGTCTTAAAAAGACACAAATATATAACAGGTGACGTTTTGGGCAACAGCCCTTCTTCACAGCACACAAAATACTAGACATTACCATGATAATGAAATACAGGAAATGTTTGTGAGAAATCAAACAATTAAACAAAATTAAAATCAGAAATAGAATTCTGATTCAGCCTGTGAATTTATGATTATAGATGTTATCTATTTTTTCACACTGGTCGTTAACTTGACGAGATTATATGGAAGGACTTAAACGCACTGTTGTTCATCCATCCCTATAAAGGCTACAAGCAATTGCCCAAACAACACTCACATGAATAACATTCCCATCGAAAAAACGTGAATTATAAACACTGCCGTGTGTTTCTGATCGGTGGTTTGCATCCTGCTTAACCACGTGGCCACCATGCCTGTACAGAACATCACCAACAACAGGCCACATGCCACACAAATCCTTCATAATTGGGAACTTAAAAGACACAAAGCCACAGTAGTGCGATTGTGGCCATTAAACACAAATTATGGACCATACAGTAATCCCATTGAGGACATGAGATAAAAAGATACCCAGATAAATACATAAGAGACCCATATAGATACATACTCACATAGATACATAGAGACACATCGATAGATCCATTAGACACATAGACAGTCTGGACGAGATGTCTTGTGACGCCCTCAATTAATTGACCCCTAAATTTTTGTTTTCCTATACTTATTTGTTTTCACATCCATTGGTATTGTATTTAAAAAAATGACGTTTTAAGATAACTAAATGGTGGCGGTCGGGGGGGGGGGGGGTAGTCACGGGACATCAGGATCACTCTGTCCATTAAAGAAGAGCCACGTTAGTGCGATTGTGGTCGTGCAAGCCAAACTACGGACCACACGAGAGTAAAACTAAAAAGAGGTAAAAACAAAGCTTTTCAATGCAAACACTTTTATTTGCACTCAAAAGTAGAAAATACATTATTTTGACACCACAATTAATCTAATTTGATGTGCTCAATGAAAGTGGGTTTAAACAAGCTTTCGCGACCAATATTCAGCTTTTTTTGGGGGGGGGGGGGGGGGGTTATATCTCGGAAATATGAACGTGTCGTTAAACCCGCCGTAAATGTTGCGGGGTTTACTCCCCAACACACCGCTGTGCTCTACGAGTAACGAATTGGCCACGTTTTACGTGAGAAACCTTACTTAATTGGCTGCATCGGGTGGTGTCGGGTTTAACGACGCATTTTTATTTATGTGATCTAACCCACCCACCCTCCCCACCAAAAAAACACAAAAACCTCTTATCATGGATAAAAGTGGGTGGCTTGCACAAAAGATAATTAAAACATATCAAGGGGAAGGCCACTCACTTTTATTAAACGCATCAACAATTGATCCAATTCCTAAATTTACCGCACCTTAGCAGTACAACAACAATCGCCATTCGCCACTAAGTGGCGGTGACATCACCACAACGCTCGTGCCAGGCTAGGTGCACCTTGAGGCCACCACGTGAAGTGTCGAACGCCCGCCGGCAGGAGGTCACGGGGCAGACCCAGCAGGTGCCACGGGTCGACCGACTGAGATGGCTGGCTGATGCACCACCTGTGCCCCCTACTGTGCCAACCTGCTGTGCTTTAGCCACCCGGCGCTCCGCTCGTTGTTGTGACCCCCCCCCTCTGACCCCCACCCTCTCTATCCCTGGCTCCTCCCACTTCTATACAATCCCCTTGTTACTAGCAACTCTTTTGCCTACTTCAGCAAGTGTCCCTTGCTGTGGTTGTCCCCACCTGATGACGGACGCTTGCGTTGTGCCCAAAACGTCGTGATTTTTGTTTTAATTTTTTTTTAGTTTATACCCCACGTGGACTTTACCGAAAGAACCAAAGAGTATGGATCATTGCAGTCACCAAAACTTCAGAGCTAGATTGTTGAGTGCAAATAAAAGGCGTGCGCGTTGATGTAAACTTGTGGGTGTTTTGTTGTATCACCTAGTAATAGTTATTTGCTGTACTGTTGGTCTCGCGCTAAAGGAAGCAAAGAGGCAGCCGGCGCCATGTCGAGCGGGGATAGAAGCGCCGCCTCCCATTGGTCAGAGGCTGGCCAAGCAACAGGCGCTGTGATTGGACACAGAACGTTTGCATTCGTGGGATGGGCGAGAACATTTGTGGTTTCAAAAAAAAATGGGGGTGGGTAAGTGTGGAATGTACGATTATTAATTAGTAAAAACATTGTTAAAAAAATGTTTTGATTAAATCTTTAATTTTCACACGAGTCTGTTTTGAAAATGTCAGCTCGTTAGGAATTCGTAGATTCGGAGATACAGCGGTACCTCGGTATACATCGTTAAATCGTTCCAGAAGGTAGGAGGACTTATACCGAAAATGACGAATATAACAAACGAATTTTTCCCATAAGAAATCAAGGGAAAGGAAATAATCCGTTCCAGAGTATAAGAAATTATATTTTATATGGCACATTATACATTCATGGGGTCGTATACAATAATGTAGACACTACTTAGTACTAAAATGCATACATACATTAAAATAAAAAAACACGTGAAAATTCACGGAGAGTTCTAGCCCTAAGGGGGTCGTGCACTGAACGAGATCTACAGTCAGACCGAGCTGTGTGACGCCTTGTGTCGTCATCTGGTCGAGCACCAATTGGGTTGATGACGCCTTGTGTCGTCATCTGGTCGAGCACCAATTGGGTCGAGGCTCAAAAGAAATCCGTCCCTTGGTGTGGACCAATCAGTTTCAAGGACAATGCATATATGATCATAGTATGGTTTTTGCTTGCATGTTGACTGCAGGTATTGTGGTTAATGCAGACATGAATCCTTGTAAAAAGGTTTCAGTTTTGTTGCCAGAAAAAAGAAAAACCCTATTTTTACATTTTGGTACTGGAAAAGGAGGTCTAATGATGTAGATACTCACCCCGAGCCCTCATTACTTTGATAGTGCATTGTCTTTGAGCTGTGTGACGCCTTCTGGCGTCATCTGGTCGAGCACCAATTGGGTCGAGGGTCAAAAGAAAGCCGTCCCTTGGTGTGGACCAATCAGTTTCAAGGATAATGCATATATTATCATAGTATGTTTTTTGTTTGCATTTTGACTGCAGGTATTGTGGTTAATGCATACATGAATCCTTGTAAAAAGGTTTCAGTTTTGTTGCCAGAAAAAAAGTGGGAAAACCCCTATAGTTATTAGTAAGGGTTGTCACGTAAACATAACGTGGCCAATTCGTCGCCAGTACAGCACACCGGTGTGTTGGAGAGCCAAGCCTCAACATTTACAATCTGAGTACGACGTTTCGCCAGTAATTACAACCAGCTTCATCAGGCGACAGCCAGATTTGTGGAGAAGTCCACCCGTTTCGTTCCTTACATGGAGGCGTAGATGTGGTGACCACGCTTCGGCGCTCGGGTCCCCTGCTCCTACCAACTTGCAAGTTAATGAGTAACTTTGCTTGATACTACCATTGTTGTAGGAACTACGGCGTTTTTACAAGTTACCGCTACACCGTTCATCATGCTAAGTCGGCCAATCAAATGCTATTTTTAATGCTAATTCCTTTGTCAAGGCACCTTGTTTCCTCGCTCACAGCTTAAAGGTCGCGGTCTGAGCGTGGCTGTGTTCCACTCCAGCGCTGTCCTCGAGACAGCACGGTCCCTTCACCTGATGAAGGCCGCTTGTGTTGTGGCCGAAACGTCGTGATTTTTTTTGTTTTATTTTTTTACCTACGTGACTTTACCGAATAGAACCAAAGAGTATTACACATAATTGCCCATATGGGGGGGGGGGGGGAGGTTACAATATGCCAAGATTTGTCTGCAATGTAGTGTTGGCCTAGTGGTTTCTCAGCTGATAGGAAAATCACGAACTCTGATCCGGTCATTGTTTTCCTCCTGGTGCTGTGGCAGTCGGGGGCTCTTTGTTTAACCCCCCCCCCCTCCACTTCTTTTTCTATCATATGGCCGATGATGTAGATAGCAGAGCAACAACTACAATTTCACATTCAGGTGGTCAAGCCAGCAGCTAACTGCGTTAGGTGAAGCGAGCGGAGTGGTATCGCTGTGACGTCCCCTTTGTATTTGTGGATCAGAGGGCATTGCGTCGTTACACGTTGAACGGTCTGTTCTGGATTACCACAGTCGCACGCTAACGGAGAGTTTTTCTTTTTATTTTCTTCCTAATGCTACCCCAACCCCGCCACCTCATTCGATCCATAACCTTCATAGTTCAGTGCTTCGTAAACTATTTAGGCCTGCGGATCACTTATTCGATGCCATAGAATATGAATTCCTGCAGTCACGAAAGTTGAAAGTCAAAATTACGGAGTCTTTTAAGCTGTCACCAACCCCTCGACCGCTAGGTGGCAGTAAGCATCCAAACAAATACCCTAGGAAATAACTTTTTGACTGTGATTCATTATTATTCTTGCCACGAGGCAGACTTGGCAGCAGTGAGCATTGGTGATCGTACTGATGAGTCCTAATGAAGATGAAACGGGCCTGCAAGTTGTCTGTCTCAAGGCTGCCCAGTTGGTTAGGCGCAAGTTGCTCAAAGTATTGCTGTTAACTTAAGACAAGTGGACCACAATGCAGTTCTTCGGGAGCTGGTGGGTTTTTTTTCATCGTGGCAATACTGTAACGTATTGTTGAACAGTCACAGTTCCTAATCGGGGCTTCTATTCTCACTGAGCATTTGCCCGCGTCGTGCTGGTAGACCGGAGTCGATGGCACGTGACTATAAAAGCCACCGGGAAATGTGTCCTGGATGCGGTGTGATTGGTAAGTAAAATAATTTCCCCGGTCGCCGAGCAGGATTGAACCGGACAGAAATGAATCCCTCGTAGAAGAGGGGCTCTCAAGAGCTCCCTCTAGCGGAAGGAGCTCTCGCGGCGTGAGCGTGCACTTGCAGGGCTAAACCTTTGTTTTTTTTTGTTACCTAATTATGAGCAATACTACTACAATGGCCTTGTTAAGGCATCACTTGTTCTGTCCAGCGAGATTAACACTGACATCCTCCTCGTTTTCTGATAGGTTTCCCCTTGCTCAGTAGTGAATACAATTGTCAGAACGAGACTGGGCATGACTTAAGCTGCCATTCGCGTGCACTTTGTGTGCCCGGGACGAAACAGTTGGGTCCGTATCCTTGATGTGTACGACCCTCAAGACTTGGCCACTATTTTAAGAAAAATCAAATAACACATTGTATCCCTCTTGTTAAACCAATGCTGGATGAAAACCACGTCTTGTCGTCCTGGTGAGAGTTGTTAGGCCATACTTTACCGCACCTCGATTGCACGGTTGCCTAGAGGGGTGGAGCAGGGTATCACTCACTCGTGATGTTTCATGATGTTAACTATAGCCGGGAATCAAACTCAAGGGAGTCCGTGGTTCGTCGTGCAAGTGCGGCAATGCAGGCATCACCCGCATCCGAGATGTTGCGCCGTCGCCGTACATCGAACGCACGTCACCGGTTCGTGACGCCGGTGCGTTAACCACTGCCCCAGAATCCCTTAATGCCCATTTAATCATCAACAGTGAAAGCCCTTTGCTCGATCGAGCATAGGAGGCGGTACTGATCACTTATTTACAGCACTCTGCCAGTGGTGGAATTCCACATTCATACGACAGAGACGAGCGTTTCCATTGGGCAACCACTGTGGTTTTTTTTTAAACTTACAAAGCGATACTCATATTTAGCGATCCCTTCTCCCGGGAGAGGGTGATGAGCTGAGTCAACCCAATTCCCACCTGCCCCCACCCCTCCCAGCCGCGATTTTAATTCACATCCTTCCGATTGCGAACTGCTCGCTCTCCCGCTGAGCAGCAACATCAAGGGAATTGAAATTGGCCACAGTCGCCCTGTGACACGCAGCCCTGGCCACTGTATAATTGTGCCGATGATGCAGATGTAATTATTGGGGGAGGCGGGTGGGGGGAGGTGTTGGAAGAGGCTGCATTGCCTCGCTCGCCTTCGCCACCGGAGGGAAATTATTGGGCAGCCGTGACTAAACGGAGATGCCGCGTCCAGACGTTTCCACGCTCCCGGTTCCTCCCGAGGAGTCCAACTCGAATCCCCGTTGCATACGCAATGATATTATAGGTTTTGTCGTTTGCTTCCCAAGCCTCTGCTTGTATAGCACATGTTATTAGTAGGGTCACCGCGTGGCCTGGTCTCTCCTTGTTAACATCGCGATACGCAAAGGCACTATTGCTGCTCTGCGCGGCGTATACGGCTCGTGTTATTACCATCACATGGCCGCTTCAAGGAGCAAGTGCACATCTACAGCAGCAGGTTTGTGTCATTCCACTGCTGGATTGGGGTGGAGGGAGACCTCCCCATACTTCACCATTCTGGAGTGCAGAACAGGAACGGATGGATTTTGTTTGTCTCCACTGCGCTCAACAGCCAACAAAACACATTCAGCGCTTGTCTTTTGAATGTGCCGGTCACCAAATCCAAGCACTCTCCAGGCTCAACACCCGGTTAGCTTACCGAGATCGGATGATTTCGGGTGCATTTCGGGTGAATGAGTCGAAGGCAACTCACAGTGCAATGCCAATTTAATACCCAGGGAAGCCTCCCTGAGTCTCAAGACTAATTTAAGGAGGGTCATGCTACGTCGGGATGTTTTGTTTGGCCAATGTGATTAATAAGTATCTGGGATGAAAGTGGAGGACCCGGAAAAAAACACTCCATCATAAGAAGGGGGGCGGGGGGGGGTGACACTGGCCACACCTCGTAGCCCCACTGGGGCTGTGAATCTATCGAGCTGAGTTCGATGCAGCGTGATGGTTTACATCGGCGGTGTCATCCAAACCGCTCCGGAGACACTTCGTAGGGGGGGGGCACGTCTTTATTATCCACACGTACCCTAACCACTATACATCAGTTCTTTATACAGTTGATCTTGAAGACCTCTTCCACTTGGTATATTATACGCCTCCTGTGTAGCGTGCCTAACCCGACTACGCTCCAGGTCCTCCGGCTATAATATTCTGTGAGACTACCTGACCTGACCCAGCCAAGGTACAGGTCCAACACTGACCTCACAGAGCTTCGGCCCTTAAAAGGACGGCGAAGCTAGGGGTTCAGAGTCCTACTCTAGCAGGTCTTCCTTCTTCAACTGGTTATCTTCAACTTCTCCGGTTTCCAACTGCTTCCGTCTCCAACTGCTTCGGTTTTTAAACATTTCCACTTCATCATGCAGCACTGACCAGCGTGGTGAAGTATGGTCAAACAACCGCTTTGACCCGCATGACCTCGGGGTAGGCAACCAGCAGTACCTTCACACACACACACAAACTAATCATATATGTATGCGTGTTTAAGACTTTTCACACGGAATGTATGAACACGTGCAAAATTAATGAATGAAATAAATTGTACCCTTTAGACAATTCACACGGCTACAAAACGGAATTATGTACGACCAGAAACAATGGCGCACGTGACCACAAACGTATAATTCACAAGCACACCCATACGACACAATGCTTGTACACACACACACACACGACCGCTTGAAATATGATAAGCCATTACCGACAGATCATCGTAGCCAATATTTGGCGAGACATTGCAACAGCCAACTTCGGCCGCGAGAGGGGGTCGCCTGGATTTGTGCGCAAGTGGCCAGAAGATGGCAATAGAGCAATGGGTCGTTGAATCTTAACTGTGCAGCGCTTTCACACGTTATCCCCCTCGTATCTGCCGGTGGTGGTTTTCTCCGGGTTCGCTGATGTTTGTTTTTGTCCTCCACGAAGTCAAACACTCATTTATGAAATTGGCCAAGCATCTCAATGGAGCCGAACCTTCACAATAATGACTCTTGAGGCTTCGGTGGCGAAAGAAGGGGCATCATTTACATCGACTCCTCTGAACCAACTAAATGAGCTCAAGCCTCCCGTAAATCACGTGACTTCCGTGCGGCCACTCCCACTCTGAATCCTCCCCATCTCTCCGCGCCCCCGTGAAAACAGACGTCGCTCCTCCATGCAGCAGTAGCAGCAGGGTCGAAGCCGTCACGTTTAGCCTCTTCCTCCCTCATCCTCATCTCTCCTGACCCTTGGCTCTCGTTTCTCCGTTCCTTGCCCATAATTTTTCTTTCATTCCATAATAAAGGGTTTTGGGTTCGATCGTGGGTTAGATCGCGTAAGTATAAATGTGTCGTAACCCTCCACCACTCGACAGAGCCAGTAAGGTGTGTCACTTACACAACGCGGCAATTAGTTTACTACTTCAGCCCACCGGTGTGTTGGAGAGTAAATCCACAACATTTGCGAAACGTCGTACTCAAAATCCAGCTGGGTGTAATTAGCAGCGAAAAGTCGTACTACTCAAATTGTAAATGTTGTGGATTTACTCTCAAACACACCGGTGGGCTGAAGAAGTAACTAATTGGCGTTTTGTTTACGTGACAAATCCCTTACTGGGTGGTGAAGGGTTACGACACATTTATGCTTACGCGATCTAACCCAAAATCCTTTATTACGAATAATATTGGTCGCGAAAGCGTGCTACGTGTTAAACTGAATTAAAAAAAAATCCCCATTCTTTCTCTTCTCTCTTTCCTTTCCTATTCCCCCCATTCATTATAACTGTGATTCTTCTTCCCCATCCCGTGGGGTGTCACAGGTACAAAGTGTTATAATTAGATAAATTATCATCAGCCATGGTCTATCCAAAGTTGGATGACCCACCTCCCCCCTCCAACCGCTGTCGCTAACCCTCGTCCTGGATTGTCACGACTCACAAATCATCTCACCCGTGCACAATAACTCATCGTAGAGTTACTTTTCTTTTACAAATCGTTATTTGACTTTAAATAATGTCGGTTAAGTTCTAAAATAAACTTACACACCATGGAAACACAAGTGTCCTTTTTCCGAGAAGCTATACCAAACACAGTGCCGGAATATCCTAGGAGCAAAAGTAGCTACAAATGTAGTAGCTACGGACCCAGCACTTTCAAGGGCCCCGTGCTAAACGCTTTCAAGCTATCAATTTCGGTTCAGTGATTCTGCACTTGCTCATTCACTATAGTACTATACTGCCTTCAACTTTTATGAACGACTGGGTGTTTAAGGTTAGCGATTTGTCGTATTATCTGGCTGTATAGAAAATGAAAAAAATACATTTACTTTACTATGCAAGTAAAAAAATTGTCTTTTAATATTTGTGTTTTATTTTTTAATTTAGGGTCCCTTTATAACAAATGCTACAGGCCCCGCACTAACTTAATCCGGCACTAACCCAACACTGTATAGAGCACGTGTTTTCAGAATTGCGGATTTGCATGTTTACAACTATTTGTGAATGTGTGTGCACGGTGCTTTGTATAGCGTAGGTGTGTCTGTGTTTGTGTGTGTCTCTCTCTTTCTGTCTGTGCGTGCGTGCATCTGCACGAAGTGCAGTGGTTAGCGGGGAGTGGCAGCGTGGTGGTTAGGACACTGCGCTTCGAACCCGGCGACCCGAGTTCGTTCGATTCCCGCTCACAGCCAACATCAGTGGCGAATATCGGAACGGGCTGTGCCTCCCACCCCATCACCTCTCTCGGTCGACTCAGCCTTGAATTAAGTGGCTGGTACGGTGTGCGTAAGCATCAACGTTGGGGTGACAAAGGCGGCCAGGCCCTGGTTCTGGACACACCATCTCCTCGTACGCCGTCCCGACCTTCATAGGTTCTTGCTAACAGCACTTGCCCCTTACAGCCTACTTAGGATAGACGGGGGAATTTCTGTCTCCGTGCGAGAGGTGTTAAGAGAGGTGTTAATCTGTGTGTACGTGTGTATGTGTATCTGCGTGCTGTGCATATCAGTTTGTGTGTCTCTGTTCATTCGTCTACACTCAGATGGGTAGCTGGTGTGGTGTTTGACATGGCCACTAGGGAGACAAAGGCGGCCAGGCGTGGTGCTGGCCACCCACCCCCTCGCGTGCTGTTCCGGCCTTCATGTGTGCTCGCCATTAGCACTTTCCCCAACATCCTCTTGAGGCTATACGGGTGATATTTATCTTTGTGCGGACATAAACACGGGAATTGAATAATCCGTGTTCTCGTTTCCACCGTTGTATTTTTTCAACCAGCACACACACCTCCGATTGGCTCGGCTGGCTACGTACGGTGCGAAAGAAGTTCAACAAACTCACACACCAACAGCGATCTGAAGTGTAACCCAACTCCGTCGGGTTATATTCACGGCAAGGGGCGGTGGCGTAGCCGATTGTCTTCACTGCCTGAGTTCGATTCCAAGTCACAGCCAACATCAGAGGCGAGCGATATTCCATATTCATGAACCGGTCCTGGGGCCTCAATCGTACACCCCCCCCCCCCCCCCACTATCACTTCACTGACCATAGTGGTGAAGTATGGTCACCCCCCCCACCACTTTACTGACCAGGGTGGTGAAGTATGGTCACCCCCCCCCACTACTTCACTGACCAGCGTGGTGAAGTATGGTCACCCCCCCCCCCCCGCCCAAGATAAACACGGCGTAGGGAGGCCTCCACCTAGGAGTGGATTACATATAAAAGCCGTGGAAATGATTAACAATGTTAACATTACATTAACAATGCTAACGTAACGTAGTGCCTGGCGTAAGTCCATGTTTAGCAATGAGTGCAGGCTGCTATATGACGGTCCTGTGTAGCAAACAGGCGTCGTGTTAATAAAGAACATTCAGGCTCACCCCGAGCTCTCAATGTCCTGATAGTGGCATTGTCTTTGTGCTGTTCGTCTTTTGGCGTTGTCCTCTGGTCTAACACTGTTTGAGACCAGGCTCTAAAGAAAGCTGTCTCTGGTGTGGACCAATCCGTTTCAAAGACAATGCGTCACATGCGACCATAGCATGTGTATTTTTTTGCATGTTCAACTCAAGTATATGTGATCAATGCAGACATGATTCCTTTGCAAAAGGTATCCGTTTGGTGTTTTAACATCTTAACACAACTGTTTTATTGCCAGCAAGGGTATTAACCAATTCTCATAGGCTTGATGATTGCCTACGGACGAGACTGGTGACGGAATGGCAGCTGACGGAGATGGGGAACGCGTCCACCACGAACACGGCCACTGCCGTGACGGGATGAGCTGATGTGCAACAGGAGAGCGATGAATGGTCGGGACACAGCGCTGCATTGCCAGGGATGGCGACGGTGTGGGTCGGCTATCATCCGGTAGCGGATAGACCGGCTGATGAGATAATGCGGTAATAGTACAAGATGATGATCAAGATGGGGATGTATTTGTTTGCGAATTTGTTTTGCTCCGTATATTCTCGACAACGACGAGAATTTCTGTTTGGTGTTATGTGTAATATAATTTCGCGTCGAACTAAGACATATCCTTACCTCTAGACATCTGGCTGTTCATCAGCAGTTCATGAGCATCAGAAACAGGCAATTATGCCTGTTTCTGATGATGAGGCCCTGTACGTCAAAACCGGTCCAGAGTTATTTCTTGTATTACTAAAACAATTTGCTGATCTCTTCGAGAAACTTAAACCATCATCACGCGAACTGGGGTCATCCTCGCAGCAGCAGCGACAGCGGCTTTTGGCTGCTGGCCATTGAACAAAGACGGTTACTGCATCGCGCGCTTTCCAGATGCCCTGCTTCCGCGGCCGTCTGGAACGCTTTTCCTTCCGATATTAGGAAACCACTGGGAGCTGTGCACTTTTAAAAGCATCGCCGAGATTGAAAACTCATTTCTTTAGAACTGCTCTTTGTGCTTAGTCTGTTGTGCTCCCCCCGCACCTCCGATTAGCACGGTTGGCTACGTACTGTGCGAAAAAAAGTGCAACATACGCTCATTGTATCGCACCAATGTTGCTGGAATGACGCACTCGCGGAAGGCCTTGTGGTGGAAGCGATGTTTAAACAGAAAATACTTTTTTTTATTGTAATCACAGCGGAGGGGAAAATTTATACGTCCGCTCATCCGAGTTGTTTACTGTGACACGTTAACAACGCAAGGGTATATCGAGCCGCCTTCCCGCTCGGTCTGCGTAAGTCTCCACGCAACGAGAACCTTGGCCAAATAAGGTCACGCCGCATACCGCGTGCAGCCCTCACTTCACTCAGCAGGGCACGTCAACTGCAGCGCTCACCTGGTTTCGCTTACCTTCTACAGATCCAACGTTACCGCCTGATAAATGACCGCCAAAAATACAACAACAAACCCCCCCCCCCCCCACACGGAACGATATCCCTTCGAGTCGGTCAGCATGGTGTCTCCCCTCCACTCTCCTCCTTCTGGAACTACGTACCGCTTATACACACTATCCCCCACCCCCCCGTCATCAACAACATCGTGAATGTCAATAAGATAAAATAATTTGTTTCAAACTTAGTATTGCTACGCAATTATCCTGCTGCTGATGCTGCTGCTGCTGCCGGGAAGTGGTGGCTGGCGCAAGTGTAGAGGCAGAGAGAGAGAGAGAAAGATTGGCGGTTTTATTCAATTCTCCCGGCGCCGCAGTTGAAACAACGGCCGGGTTTTATTCCCTTCGGAATCCCCCGTCTCCTACGATGGGCAGGTTGCGTGTGGCAAAAGTGAGGTGAGAGCGGTGGTGCAGCGATTATCGCGCTGCGCTACGAACCCAGCCAGCCGAGTTCGATTCCCCGCTCACGTCCCAACACCGGTGACGAATAACTGAACCGGTCCGGAGTCTCCCCTAGGTCGACTCAACCTCAAAATGAGGTACATGGTGCGGTGCGCAAACATCGGCGGCCGAGCGTGGTGCTGGAAAACCCACCTCTTCCTGTACCGTGCCGGCCTTCATAAATGCCACTCGCGAACAGCACTTGCCCCAACAGTCTCGCAAGGCTACACAGGGGGGGGGTACCTTTATCTTGTGTAACTCACACCTCCCCCGAGGTGTTTGGTCAGTGTGGAAGAGTAGGCCAAATGCCCTCGAGATGCGCTCTCTAAAACACCCTCGACCAGCGCGCAGAATGGTTCTTCCGCCAACTATGGAGTGAGCAAGCAATTGCAGGGCTGCGCCTTTGCCTTTGCATTCCCCACCGGGCGTGAGAATGCACGCGAGGTGAACCGGGTACTGAATGTCGGCTCAGTGCTGCGAGGTGGACAAGGAGATGGCAGCGCTGAGCGTCACCCCTCGAATCCAGTCACGGGTTCTTAAACGCTACCATAACATCCCCAAGTGTAGCAGGAGCCTCCTTAAACATAGTCTTGAGACTCAGTGAGGCTGTTGCTGCAGCGCAACAATTGATTATTGAAGCCATCTTTACGGAGTTGTCGGTTATTGTTGTTGTTATTGTTGTTGTTTTCCCCATCAGGCTCTTTTGGATTTCTCCGACACTATCAATGGAACATCCCCAAGTGCTGCAGGAGCCTCCTTTAAATGAGTCTTGAGACTCAAGACATCCTTGCCCGGGTCTTCTTGTTTTGACAACGCGTAAAACCTATACACATACACACGTGACCCGCGAATTAAGAACATGCCACAATGCAACTGCGGGCATCGATCTCAAACCGTGGACCACATAATATACACGACTGTACGTGAGTCCATGAGTCTCTATGCGAGTCTTTGGGCGTCTATGTGAGTCTACGGGGCTCAATGCGAGTACACACATCACAGCGTGGACCACACAGTAACAGCAAAGCCCACTTCTATCATACACACAGCAGATATTCACCAAGCTCGTCGCGCAGCCTGGTCAATTCAAGTCTATGGGTCTCTATGTATAATGTCTGTGGACCAGTAAACCATTGCAGCCTGTGCTCCTTCGACATAGGAATAGCAAAGCTACACCAACGCTCTCCAGAAGGCCTCTCGTGACCAGCAGACCTTGACATTGGCATCGAGCTCCTGAACAAATTGCAACAAATTGCCACACTCAAGAACAGAATTTGTAAGTCTACGAGTCTCTATTATGTCTATGAAGCTCAATATGAGTCTATATATATATCTGAAACCACATGGACCACAAGGTAACTATATCTATGAATCACAATACGAGTCTGTATATATATCTGAAACCATATGGACCACAAGGTAACTATATCTATGAATCACAATACGAGCCTGTATATATATCTGAAACCACATGGACCACACGGTAACGCCACTGCCCCCTTTCTATCATTCACTGGCAGCGTCTCGAAGACAAGTCACGGGGGTACCCCTGATCGCGTCCACTTGGCTCAACTCAGCCAACCTCGACGAGAACTATGTACTCCACTGACGGCAACGTCCCTGACACACGAACGAACAACGAACGCCACGAATCGTCGTTAGCGACACAATACTCGAACGTCGCAAACAACTGGCCAGTCGACAGCACTTGCAAGACGCCGTGCATGGTAGAAGCAATAAACTAAACTTTTTGGTTTGTTAAACTAAACTATTGTATTTTAACAGGTAAGGCCCACTGAGCTATATGGGTCTTTTTTTTCAAATGCGACCTGGCCTCAAATGACACCTCAACGAAAGTGGCTTATCGCGTGGAACTGTATAGCAGCCAGATGCTCTGAACGCGTGTTTCTAAATGTGGAGTGAAAAACCGGAGGACCCGGAGCAAAATCCACGCGATCACGGAGAGCGAGAGAAACGCAAATTCCAAATATGCAGCAGCAGGCATCGTCAGGGTCGGAATCGAACCCACGACCTCCTGCATACCAGGCGAGGTAGTTAACATCTCCTAGCCACCGCTGCACTATAGATATGAGTGTCGGGCACTCTGTGAGGTCTTGCGTATTCACTGGGGGAGCATATCGAGAATGCTGCACCGACAGGGGTGTAGCGGTTAGCGCGTTGGACTTGCGATACAGAGCGGTCGCTCGTCCGATCTCCCGTCGCGGCAGTCGAGACAATGGGCAAGCCTCTGATATCGCCGCATCCCCGTCCCTCCGCGTCCGCCCGACCAGCAGGATGCATTCATAATAAAGGTTTTTGGGTTAGATCGCGTTATTTATAAATGCGTCGTAACCCTCCACCACCCGACACGGCCAATCAGCAAAATGAAGTGTCACGTTGACAAAAGACAATTAGTTCACTACTTTAGCCCACCGGTGTGTTGAAGAGTCAATCCACAACATTTACAGTTTGAATACGACGTTTCGCTGGTAATTACATCCAGCATCATCGGGCAATTCGCCAGAATGGTAAAGCCCTCGCTTGCAGCAGGATGCATTCGCACGTCGCGTTCGGGCGAATCGGCTCGTCGCGCGTGGTGGGATAAAGTGTGGCTACCCCCAACTTCTTCCAATACGGTCTATCCATCGTGAAAGAGCGCGCCAAATACCCTTTAACCGACGGCTCTCCTAGGCTCCGTCTACAGCAGCGGAGGCCATCTCAGCCAGCAGTGGCGCGAGCAATACACTGCAGGGCTGCGCCTTTACCTTTTCACGTTTTTTTTTTTTATTTACAAGGGCACTTATCGGGGGTAACTCTGTGGGCTTGAGGTTTTGTGTTTCCAGGGGAGAAGCCCGAGATTTTATGGAGATAAGTCTCCTCGCTGCGTGACGTCGTCTCTCCCGCCTCGCCTGGCCCTGCGCACGGCGCTGGGGCTGCTGTATGGCCCGCGTACAAAGCGGGACCCCCCCCCCCCCACCACCTCCCCCCCCCCCCCCGTGGAGGAACATGACCCCCACAGTCATTCAGTCGGTGACTGCTGCTGGCCACCCCGGACTCCTGGCACCGTGGAACGAAGCGGTCAAACGATCACAGGCGCAGCGGAGCGGAGCGTGCGAGCCGCCGGAGTCTTAGAGTTGATATTGGTTGAATTGTTGTTGTTGTAAGCGAAGTGTGATTTCTTCTTAATTTCTTAATTCACACCTCCCCCCGCCCCTCCTCCTCCTCAACACACAAGCCCGACCCCCACCCCTAACACCCCCCCCCGCACCATCACCACCCAACGCCCCCACCAGCCTTACACGCGTGCGTCACTCTGTTGATCAAACAACGCTGTCGGCAACTGCGCCGTCACACGCTGGTCGCACACGCACGCGAGCGAGCTCTCTCTCTCTCTCTTCCCCGAGCTCGGCGGGACTATGACGGGCGGCTTCGACCAGCAGCAGTTGCGGAACTTCCACGCCGCCGCCTCTTCCTCTTCGTTCCATGGCATGCACCCGCTGCATCAGCAGGAGCAGCAGCAGCAGCACCTGCAGCAGCAGCGGCAGCAGCAGCAGCAGCTACAGCCCGAGAGCGCAGCGACTACGGGCGTTGGATTTTACGCATCAGCGCCGTACGCCGCTTACCAGCCATCCCCAGCCGCCTTCTATGGCCCGCCACCTCCGCAGGGCCAGCCGGCTATCTACAGCGAAGGGAGCTACTTAAACCATAGCCACCACCACCACCAACAACATCACCAGCAGCAGCAGCAGCAGCACGCGCACCATCATCAGCAGCAGCAGCAGCACCAACAACAGCAGCACCAACAACAGCAGCAACAGCAGTTGAGTGCGTATTACGCGGCTGCCGAAGCACTGGATGCGCCCTATGACGCCAAGGAGCGCGGCGACTACCCCGGGTATAACGCGGCTGCCGGAGATGCGCAAGACGGCAAAGCATTCGACAGAGGTAATTACCATAATCATCATCATCATCGTCGTCGTCGACATCATTTATCGTCGGTTTCCATTGCACGGTGATTCGTAAATGCGCTTGTGGTAGTGTCAACAACCACCCTTTCATATCCTCTGTGTTGTGTAACCTGAATTGTTTTGTTGATAAACAAGAAATACTTTTGGGGGGAAACGAATGATACATCATTATAGACAGTTGCAGAATAATTAACATAATCGGCAATAATGTCAACAACGTGGTGATCATCATCAACATAATCAGCAGAAAGCGGCAATATGATCACTGCCAGAAGCATCAGCGTCAGCATAATCAGCAACATCAACGTCGTGATCATCATCAGCAGTAGTAGAATGAACAACATGATCAGGAGCGCCATCATCATCAACATCACCAACAATTTTCTGATCATCAACAACGTTCATCGTAATTGTCATCATCAGCTGCGCGTACATTGATATCCATTGTAATCACAGATGGATTAACTTTTGTATTCAATGTCGGACGATGTGTTTGGCTGGGTGAGCATTCGTTCATTTATCATCACGTTAAATTCGTCGTCATCAGCAGCAGCACCGCCTCGTAAATTGGAATATAACTATACATGGCTTCAGTTGTTATTCGTTTGCTAAAAGTTATCGTATTTGTAATTGACTGGTTGGTATTAATACACTCATCATAATTAACTTACTTTCACCACCACCATCATCTTCACCCTCCTGTACCATGATATACAGTATAGCCATAAATATCTAAACTTTTTATGAGTATTATTAAATATTGCAGAGTGGTTGTAACTGGCTGCGGAGCATACATTAACCACCATGAGTTACACTCATCATAATTAACTTACTTTCACCACCACCATCATCATCACCCTCCTATACCATGGTACATAGTATAGCCATAAATATCTAAACTTTTTATGAGTATTATTAAATATTGTACAGTGGTTGTAACTGGCTGCGGAGCATACATTGTATGTCCTGTAAGTTGAACCTCTTTCGCACCGTACGTAGCCAACCGTGCTCATCGGAGGTGCAGAGAGTCAATTAACTTCATCATCAACAACAACGCAATATTGCCATCATCGCTCTCAGCCATACATTATTACTATTGTTATTATGACTATCATCATTCACTTTAATCCACCAGGCAGGCTGCCCCTGAGAGATACCGACCCACCGAGGGTGTGTGAGGGTAGCCGGGCCCGGCCTGCCTCAGTGGGGCCCATCTCCATCCTCGCAGCCGCAACAGCAGCGGCGGCTTTTGGCTGCTAAGCCATCGAACAAAGACGGCGGTGGTCACCGCATCGCGCGCTTTCAGATGCGCTTCTGCGGCCGTCTGGAACGCTCTTCCTGCACATATTAGGAAACCACTGGAAGCTGTGCACTTTTAAGTCATCTAGATTGAAAACTCATTTCTTTAGAACTGCTTTTTTGCGTTTAGCTTGTCCCCCCCACCCCACGCACCTCCGATTAGGCTACGTACGGCGCGAAAGAAGTTCAACATAAGGGTGAGGGAGGTACGGTAAATGCAAGAGCGTGCAGTAAATCGTTCTACCAAACTCCTGAAAAGCCATCGTCCTCCCTCCATTGAAATTTTAATTGCTTTTTTTTGTTTCGATTTGAAGCTTTCGTGACTGCAATGATTCATCTTCTTTGGTTCTTTCGGTAATATTATTGTGTTATTTTATTTTATCAATTTATTATTTTATTCTCATTCTACGTGACTTTACCGAAAGAACCAAAGAAGATGCTTTTTTTTTAACCGACAAGACTTTTTGGAAGTAGTGTTGTTACACAAATCATGTGTGTGGTCAGCTGCTCTCCCTCTCTCCCTCTCTCACACATGCGAATGACGGCAGAGGACGCCAAATCGAAAACACGCTCCCATCGTTCTGGGAATTCGCCCCAAAAAATGTTTTTAAGTCGTTGGCGATTGAGACTTCAGCGCGGGTGGAAGCCAAGAATCGCACGGAATGGAACATCGGCCAAAAAAAATGAACGAGAGTCTCAGTGATTTTTAAAAAAATAATAATGTAACACGTAGGCTTTTGCGAGCAATGATATAATGAAGGAACCCGGTTATACGAGTTCCTTAACCCACCAACACCCGACACTGCCAATGAGTAAGGTTTTTTTTAAATTAAAGTAAGGTTTATCACTTTTGATTTAAAGCTTTCGTGACTGCAGTGATTCATATTATTGGTTCTTTCGGTAAAGTCACGTTGAAGGGAAACAATAAAATAATAAAATATATTGTTATATATATTTTATATATATATATTTTATTGTTTCCCTTCAACGTGACTTTACCGAAAGAACCAAGAATATAAGGTTTATCACGTAAACAAAACGTGCCAATTAGTTACAGCCTCAGCACACCGGTGTTCAAAATAAGAAATATATTTTCATGTTAATAGGAAACATTTATTAAACCCTTCTCGCCAATACGACGTCTTCATAACATATACGCAAATTTTCAAATGAATGTTCAACAGCAACAATGAACCATTCAACACATTCGTCAATAACACTCTGTGGTCTTAACAATAAGTATATATGTGGCGACGTTTGGGGCAATGTCCCTTCTTAATAGCAATTGTTGATAATAATCGTTGGAGACTATGATCAACTACTGTATTCAGATAATCGTCAGTGATGTTGGCCGTGAGCGAGAATCGAACTCGGATATTCGGGTTCGTAGTGTAGCGCGCTAAACCGCTACACAGGGTAAACAAAAAACAAAGATCCCCCATATAGCCCGTAACAAACTGTTGGGGCAAGTGCTGGTAGCGAGCGCCTATAAACGCCGGCACGGCACACGAGGGGGTGGGTGGCCAGCACCACGCCCGACCGCCTTTGCCTCACCACACCAGATACTCATTTGAGGCTGAGTTGACCTAGGGGAGGCCCATAACCGGCTCAGATAATCGTCACTGGTGTTGGCCGTGAGAGGGAATCGAACTCGGGCGGCCTTAATAGACTGTAGGGGCAAGTGCTGTTAGCGAGTAGCATCTATGAAGGCGGGAACGGTACACGAGGGGGTGGGTGACCAGCACCACGCCCGACCGCCTTTGTCTCCCCAGTGGCGATGTTTACACATCGCACCGCGTAACTCATTTGAGGCCGAGTCGACTCAGGGGAGGCGCAGTACCGGTTCAGATAATCGTCACCGGTGCTGGCCGTGAGCGGGAATCGAACCCGGGTCGCCGGTTTCGTAGCGCAGCGTAGCGCTAACTGCTGCGCCTACCGCTCCCTAAGGGGTAAACAGACACACGTGCACGCACACTAAAGCCACGGGGGGTGCTTTGTTGTTTGGAAAACGCGATGGGCATCAATAATTTAACTCCGAGCTGTTCTCCGAAGTGTTTTCGGGCCTGTACCGCGTGGTGTTCTACACGGTGTCTGACGTTTCGCTCCACGGTGCTGGGAGAGAGTGGGGGGGGGACACACGTGGAGGAGTGGCGATGAAGCCACGTGATACAACCTCGCTACACAGACGAATCTTCAAGTCGACAACTGCTGCTACTTTAATGTATCCAGTATTTTTTAAAACAAATATATATATTTCGAATAATAATAACAGCGTGTTCATATAACCTCGAGAATACATTTTCAGGAGGGTCGTCCAACTGGATTGCCTAGTCATTTTCCTTTCAATCTGACATGGTGTCGTACTTTCATGTTACGTATAAATACTTTCATATTTAATCTTATTCTGGAAGTTGCTATAATTATCCAATATAGTGATGTTAAACGAACAACAATTTAGAGCATTTAGTCAATCCGCTGCCGGATGAAGGTTTCCCCATGCAAGTGTGGGCCGGGGTTGTTTGTTTGACCATACTTCACCACTGCCACCAATTTCAGCCATGACCTGGGATCGAACTCGAGGCAGCATAGCATAGTGCGCTAACCACTGCGCCACCGTTCCCCAAAAGGAGGGCTGAGCATGATGTAATTTATCATAAGCTACGTTGTTGCAATTACATTTAATTATTATTTTTTTATCAGAGAAGTCAACTACATTATCGAATATTTTGACGTTTAATTTATTCACTTAACTGCGTTTCCAAACCACAAATATGTAGTTAAAGTCAATTTCACATTGGCTTAAGTACTTAGAGGAATTATGTTAACGTAATTAACTGCACATAAACAACATTCCGCATTACTATATAGGTACGTAGACCCATAAAATAAACGTACGTTTACATATGACGTTACGTTACATATCGTTAACGCGTAATATACATATTCTGCTTTAGAATATAGCAACATGTTCTGTTTTAGAATATAGCAAAATTTCGTAAAATCATAGCGAAACGCTTGGTTTAAGATATCACATTCCCGAAATGTTTATCTAAGGACTGCCGAGTCTCAAGACTCACTTTGAGGAGAGTCCTGCATTGGCACGTTTAGGCCAATTCCCGAATCAATATACGTATAGTATAATTAATTTTACATATTTTACAACACGTTGGACGCACCAACGCTGATTTAAAAAAAACATTAATGCTCCACCGTATTAGCCTGATTATATCCATTAAAAATTATCCGGATAGTAATACGCACCCCCAACTTTTGCTTTAAATCACGGATAAAATGTGCACCTTATGATCACAGTCATCGGTGCATACAAATGTACCCAGTTGTCCTTGCTGCTAAATGGTATTGCACACACACAACACACACACACAACACACACACGTACATTATACGCGTTCATAAGCGGCACATGTGCACATCTAAAAAAAAAAGATCCCTTTGCATAGCCGTGCAGATTGTTGGCGCGAGTGCTGTTAGCGAGCACCTATTAAGGCAGGCCGTCGTGGCCTACGACGGGGGTGGTGGTGTTGTGGTGTGGCCTAGCACCTGCACGCACTTCCCGGGTGCCATCGTCTCAAGAGCTCGGCTGTGCCAATGAGACTGCTGACGTTTGCAACGCACCATTTTGCCAGCTGCTCGTTTAATGCTGAGTCAACCTAGGTGGGTGGGGGGTGGTTGGTGGTGGTGGTGATCGGGTGAATGGAACTCGGCTCTACGGGATTAGTAACGTGGTTTTACGGGCTGCGGGCACGGAGACGGACGTGACCGATTGATAGGGGTTCTGACGATGTTCTAAAAAGGGTGGTGGACAGCTGAACTCGTTAATGCACATACTACAATAACATCAATAAACTAAGACTCGTAACTTTTACTCCACGGAGGTTGATTCGACGTTTCACGCCAAGTCGTCCCACTCTTGACCAAGGGGGAGCCCTCTCGCCCCCGCACCTACGATTAGCGCGGTTGGCTACGTACGGTGCGAAAGAAATTCACGATGCGTGCGTACAATAACACGGTTGGCTACGTACGGTGCGAAAGAAATTCACGATGCGTGCACGCGGTAGCGCGCTTGGCTACGTACGGTGCGAAGAAAGTGCAACATGCGTTACGCACATTCAATAGTACGGTTGGCTACGTACGGTGCGAAAGAAGTCCAACATACGTGCGTACATTAACACGGTTGGCTACGTACGGTGTGAAGGAGGTTCAACATAGTGCGTATCCTTGGCGCGTTCTGCTCCAAGTGCACAGTGTGATTGACGCCTTTAACCGGAGTGCGCTTTCAAATGCGCTTCTCGATTTGTTGTTGTTGTTGTCGTTCTCGCAATGCTATTCCAAAAGAAAGTCACGGAGATACAACAAAAAAACAACTCACGATGTTTCGATCGCAACACAAGCGATCGAAGCGTCGTCAGTTTTTATTTTTTATCTACGTGACTTTACCGAAAGAACCGAAGAATATCTATTCCAAACGAGTTTGCGTCTTCTCTCCATGCCTCATTTTCGCATTCTCTCCAGTTTTCGTTGCTTGAGAGTAGCGACCACACGTGCAAGGGTTGATGTGTTGACAGCACGCGTGCATGCCACTTTACATCACCATACCGCGTGCGTACTGTGTATGTGTGTGTACTGTGTGTATACTGTGTACGTGTGTGTACTGTGTGTGTACTGTGTATGTGTGTGTGTACTGTGTATGTGTGTACTGTGTATGTGTGTGTACTCTGTGTGTGTGTACTGTGTGTGTACTGTGTGTGTGTGTACTGTGTGTGTACTGTGTATGTGTGTGTACTGTGTATGTGTGTGTACTGTGTATGTGTGTGTACTGTGTGTGTGTGTGTACTGTGTATGTGTGTGTACTGTGTGTGTATGTGTGTGTGTGTACTGTGTATGTGTGTGTACTGTGTGTATACTGTGTACGTGTGTGTCCTGTGTGTGTACTGTGTATGTGTGTGTGTACTGTGTATGTGTGTGTGTGTACTGTGTATGTGTGTGTACTGTGTATGTGTGTGTACTGTGTATGTGTGTATACTGTGTGTGTGTGTACTGTGTATGTGTGTGTACCGTGTATGTGTGTGTACTGTGTATGTGTGTGTACTGTGTGTATGTGTGTGTGTACTGTGTATGTGTGTGTACTGTGTATGTGTGTGTACTGTGTATGTGTGTGTGTGTACTGTGTATGTGTGTGTACTGTGTATGTGTGTGTACTGTGTGTATGTGTGTGTGTACTGTGTATGTGTGTGTACTGTGTGTGTGTACTGTGTATGTGTGTGTAACGTGTATGTGTGTGTGTGTACTGTGTATGTGTGTACTGTGTATGTGTGTGTACTGTGTATGTGTGTGTACTGTGTGTGTTTACTGTGTACTGTGTATGTGTGTGTACTGTGTATGTGTGTGTGCTGTGTGTGTACTGTGTATGTGTGTGTACTGTGTATGTGTGTGTACTGTGTATGTGTGTACTGTGTATGTGTGTGTACTGTGTATGTGTGTACTGTGTATGTGTGTGTACTGTGTATGTACTGTGTATGTGTGTGTGTACTGTGTATGTGTGTACTGTGTATGTGTGTGTACTGTGTATGTGTGTGTACTGTGTATGTGTGTGTACTGTGTATGTGTGTGTATGTGTGTGTATGTGTGTGTACTGTGTATGTGTGTGTACTGTGTGTGTATGTGTGTGTACTGTGTATGTGTGTGTACTGTGTGTGTATGTGTGTGTACTGTGTATGTGTGTGTACTGTGTGTCTATGTGTGTGTACTGTGTATGTGTGTGTACTGTGTATGTGTGTGTACTGTGTATGTGTGTACTGTGTATGTGTGTGTACTGTGTATGTACTGTGTATGTGTGTGTACTGTGTATGTGTGTGTACTGTGTGTGTATGTGTGTGTACTGTGTATGTGTGTGTACTGTGTGTGTATGTGTGTGTACTGTGTATGTGTGTGTACTGTGTATGTGTGTGTACTGTGTATGTGTGTACTGTGTATGTGTGTGTACTGTGTATGTACTGTGTATGTGTGTGTACTGTGTATGTGTGTGTACTGTGTATGTGTGTGTGCTGTGTGTGTACTGTGTATGTGTGTGTACTGTGTATGTGTGTACTGTGTATGTGTGTGTACTGTGTATGTGTGTACTGTGTATGTGTGTGTACTGTGTATGTACTGTGTATGTGTGTGTACTGTGTATGTGTGTACTGTGTATGTGTGTGTACTGTGTATGTGTGTGTACTGTGTATGTGTGTGTACTGTGTATGTGTGTGTATGTGTGTGTATGTGTGTGTACTGTGTATGTGTGTGTACTGTGTGTGTATGTGTGTGTACTGTGTATGTGTGTGTACTGTGTGTGTATGTGTGTGTACTGTGTATGTGTGTGTACTGTGTGTGTATGTGTGTGTACTGTGTATGTGTGTGTACTGTGTATGTGTGTGTACTGTGTATGTGTGTACTGTGTATGTGTGTGTACTGTGTATGTACTGTGTATGTGTGTGTACTGTGTATGTGTGTACTGTGTATGTGTGTGTACTGTGTATGTGTGTGTACTGTGTATGTGTGTGTACTGTGTATGTGTGTACTGTGTATGTACTGTGTATGTGTGTGTACTGTGTATGTGTGTACTGTGTATGTGTGTGTACTGTGTATGTGTGTGTACTGTGTATGTGTGTGTACTGTGTATGTGTGTGTACTGTGTATGTGTGTGTACTGTGTATGTGTGTACTGTGTATGTACTGTGTATGTGTGTGTACTGTGTATGTGTGTACTGTGTATGTGTGTGTACTGTGTATGTGTGTGTACTGTGTATGTGTGTGTACTGTGTATGTGTGTACTGTGGGGAGCGGTGGTGTGGCGGTAGGCGCGCTGCGCCACGAACCCGGCGACCCGTGTTCGAATCTCGCTCACGGCCAACACCAGTGGCGATTATGTTATCTGAACCGGTCCCGGGCCTCCCCTAGGTAGACTCAGCCTCAAATGTGTACCCGGTGCGGTGTGTAAACATCGACCACTGGGGAGACAAAGGCGGTCGGGCGTGGTTGCTGGCCACCCACCCCCTCAATGCGCCGTGCCGGCCTTCATAGGTGCTGCTCGCTAACAGCTCTTGCCCCCAACAGTCTGTTAAGGCTATCCGGGGGCTCTTTGTCTTTGTACATACAAAACGAATTGTGAGTCTGCGTTTTGCACAAGCTCTCAAGACAAACACTCGACGCATGCGTCAGTAGCACTTGCACTGTAGGCGACGAATTACGACCTGAATAGCCGACGTTTCGGGCAATGGCCCTTTTTCACAGTAGGCCCATTTCCCGAAACGGCACATTTTTATTATCGTACGACAACGAACTTCGTGTCGCACGTATTTATCCTGAGCACAACTTGGCAGCCCTTATTTCGCCTCTCTCATTGCACACGAACGAACACATTGCGCGTGTACACAAACGAGCGTGTACACATGGCATGCGTATACATTGCACGCGTACACAATCAACGCGTATACATTGCACGCATATATGTTGTGCGTGTATACATTGCACACGTATACGTTGTGCGTGTATACATTGCACGCGTATATGTTGTGCGTGTATACATTGCATGCGTATATGTTGTACCTGTATACATTGCATGCGTATATGTTGTGCGTGTATACATTGCATGCGTATACGTTGTGCGTGTATACATTGCACGCGTATACGTTGTGCGTGTATACATTGCATGCGTATACGTTGTCCGTGTATACATTGCATGCGTATACGTTGTGCGTGTATACATTGCACACGTATACGTTGTGCGTGTATACATTGCACGCGTATACGTTGTGCGTGTATACGTGGTACCTGTATATGTTGTCACAAAGTTCAGGTAAGAAACAAGGTAGAGAGAAGCCAGCCAGCCACGGGAACAAGCGGAGTTTAGGAAAGGTTTCTCTACACATAGGGGCGGCGTTTCAGAAAATGACCCTTCTCTATAGCTGGGTCATTTCCCGAAATGTCACGTGTCATATTTATATATTCTGTGCTGTGTATATACGATGTGTTTGCGGCGATTCGGGGAATTGTCGTTAATCATTGCAGTTTCAGTGCGCAGAACGTCATTTATTGTATGCTTATAATGTTTACATATGTGTGTGAAACGTTTCGGGGAATTAACCTTATTCATAGCAGGGCCATACAAAATACAATAGACGACGTTTCGGGCAATGACCCTCCTTCAAATGTAGGGTCATTGCTCAAATCGTGGCCTATTCCTTTGTGTATCCTCCACAGGGGGGCGGGGGGGGGGGGCATGCGTTAATCGTTTGCGTTTACATCAATACCCCCATTTACGTCTCCCCCACCCCCGTTTTACGTCGTTTTGCAAATACGTCACTGCTTTATGATTAACACCGCGACTCCATTTACGTCGCTTCAACCCCCCCACCCCCCCACCAACACTTGACGTCGCCGACAGCATCGTCCGTCCGTCCTTGCCTCGTGTATCCATCGCCTCCTCAGCCTTCGTCTCCCCCACCACCACCACCAACCTCTAGATCGGTGGTCTCTTAACTGGGGGGGGGGTGCGAGGTGCCCTTTTGGGGGGTGCGAGACACGGGCAGATTTTCTTTTCAGAATGTAAATAATTCGAAAACACAAATTGAGCACGGACACGCAAGCACAACTTACTTGGTTGCATCAAACGTAACATTATTACATTTGTTGACGATTGAAAACAAAATGGGTGCAAGGCTGCAGTCAAAGTTAAGAGCCACCGCTATGCGCGAACTCGGTTGTGCGTCGCACATCGGGAAATGTACCTCCTGTAGAGCACAATATATAATGTACGTGCATCAACGTTGTGAGACCTCCTTTGCCAGTAACAAGATATAGTAATGGGTTTTTACCCTTTTATCTGGCACAAAATTGACACCTTTATACAAGGCATCATGTTTTCAATAACCACAACACAAGTAGTCAAAATGCAAATAAAAAGAGACAACTCTGATAATAATATGTACTGTCCTTGAATTTGATTGGTCCACACCCGAGACGGCTTTTCTTAGCGCCTAGTCTCCACTGGTGTTGGACCAGAAGACGCCAAAAGGCGTACAACGCCTTTTGGTACAACGCCTTTTGGCGTCTTCTGGTCCAACACCAGTGGAGACTAGGCTCTAAGAAAAGCCGTCTCGGGTGTGGACCAATCAAACTCAAGGACAGTGCATATTATTATCAGAGTTGTCTCTTTTGTTTGCATTTTGACTACTTGTGTTGTGGTTATTGCAAACATGATCCCTTGTATAAAGGTGTCAGTTTTTGTGCCAGATAAAAGGGTAAAAACCTATTACTAGTACATTAACGTGTTTTTGGTGATTTGGGAAAATAATTGCTCTGGTTTGCTCTGCGTCGTTTCGGTATTCATCAGTCGTCGCCGCACTTGTCAGGAACGCATCCCCGAAGCCAACCGGCCTGCCGCTGTATCTCTTGATTGACTGACTCATCTTGTTTCGTGTCGAATGTTGGCATTTGCACGCGCAGCACAGCGCTCCTACCCCGTAAACCGCTTTGATTGAACGTCGTTTCGATATGCGTCGAACGTCGCGCCTTGCAGAAACGCATCCCTTACGTAAACCAGGCTGCACATTCCTCCTCCTCCCCTAAAACATGAATTCGCCAACAAGGGCCGTGTTAAATTTTGATTTAAAGCTTTCGTGACTGCAGCGATTCATATTCTTGGTTCTTTCGGTAAAGTCACGTTGGAGGGAAACAATAAAATAATATATATAAAACAATACAATTCTCACGACGTTTCGACTGCAACACAAACAGTCATCATCAGGTGTGAAAACCAACGGCAAGAACATTTGAAAGAAGTGGCGGTTTGTATTTTTTTATTGTTTTATATATATTATTATTTTATTGTTTCCCTTCAACGTGACTTAACCGAAAGAAGCAAGAATAAGGGCCATGTTGCTGAGCATTGCCTCCGCCGTGCGCGCGTCTTGACGGGCAGATAAGGACGACTCTGAGCCGGAGGCGCGCCTCGTGAACGGCAAGCCCAAGAAAGTCCGCAAGCCCCGAACGATCTACTCGAGTTTCCAGCTCGCAGCCCTGCAGAGGCGCTTCGAGAGGACTCAGTACCTCGCCCTGCCCGAGCGAGCCGAGCTCGCGGCCTCTCTGGGACTCACGCAGACACAGGTAAGCCTCCCCCCCCCCCCCCCCCCCCACATCTTCAACACCCTCCTCCCGGCCCTCTCTCCTCCCCGGGGCGCATGCTTAAGCAGGGAGTGGATGGATGAGTTGGTGTGGAAGTGGGGTGGGTGGAGGGGTGGTGTGGGTTGGTGTGGTGAGTGGGGGATGGTGTTAGTGGTGTGGATTGGTGTGGTTAGTGGGGGGTGGTGTGGGTGGGGTGGTGAGTGGGGGATGGTGTGAGTGGGGTGGGTTGGTGTGGTGAGTGGGGGCTGGTGTGGGTGGGGTGGTGAGTGGTGTGGGTGGGGTGGTGAGTGGGGGTGGTGTGGGTTGGTGTGGTGAGTGGGGGGTGGTGTGGGTTGGTGTGGTGAGTGGGGGGTGGTGTGGGTGGGGTGGTGAGTGGGGCTGGTGTGGGTGACGTGGTGAGTGGGGGATGGTGTGAGTGGTGTGGGTTGGTGTGGTGAGTGGGGGGTGGTGTGGGTGGGGTGGTGAGTGGGGGTGGTGTGGGTGGGGTGGTGAGTGCGGGTGAGCGGTAGTATAGCGGTTAGCGTGCTGTGCTACGAACTCGGTCGACCCAAATTCGATTCCCGATCACAGACAACACCAGTGACGATGATCTGAACCGGTGCTGGGCCTCCCCTAGGTCGACTAAGCCTCAAATCAGTACCTTGTGCGGTGTGTAAACATCGACATTGGGGAGACAAAGGCGACCGGGCGTGGTGCTGCCAACCACCCCCTCGTGTGCCATTTCGGTCTTCAAATGTGCTATTCGCTAACAGCACTTGCCCCAACAGCCTGTTCAGATTATACGGGGGATCTTTGTCTTTGTGGTGAGTGGGGGAGTGGTGAGAGGAGAAGAAGGTACAACGTGGGTTTGGGGTGGTGTCAGGAAGTGGTGAGGTGGTGATGCTGTTGGCGGTGGTGGTTGAGGTGGTGGTAGTGCTGCGTTGGAGTGACTGTTGTTTTTGGTGGTGTCGTTGTTTTCTACGATTGTGGTAGCAGTGATAGTTGTAGTAGTGTTGTGATGATGATGGTGGTGGTAGTGGCGTATTTTCTGTGGTTTTGATGGTGGTGGTGCTCGTGGTAGTGGTGGTGATTGTGATATTTGCGATGGTGCTGGCAGTAGTGGCGATGCTTGTGATTGTCGTGGTAGTGACGCTGCTGGTGATTGTTGCGGTAGTGGTGGTGATGTTTGTGCTGACAATGGCGCTGAATAGGGGGGGGGGGGGTGGGGGGGTGGTGTTGTTAGTTGTAGCAGCTGCGGTAGTCTTGGTGGTAGCGGTTGTGACAGCGGTGGTGATGGTGATCGTCGTGGTGCTAGTAATTATCAAACAACACGCGGACACGTGTTTAAAAAGTACTCAGCCTTAGTGCATTATGCAAAAAAACATAAACAGTTCCAAACTAAGAGGACCACAATGCAGTTCTTCGTGAACCGTTGATGGTTTTTCACACAATGCACAGAAGCCGAGTTTCAATGTGTACACGTCTCTCTGTGCGTCGTGTTTATACGTACGTTGTGATTCTGTAGTAATGATGATGTTGATACTGAGTTTTCTCGTCACCTACATATTTTGATTGGTGTTAGTAAATGATGTCGGTGCTGGCAGTGGTGGTAGTGGTGATGTTGGACATGGTGGAGGGGGCGGGGGGGAGTGTCGGTGGTCAAAGTGCAGTGGTGGTGATCAAACTGGAAGCCCGAACGTCCTATGGAAGTGACCATCCGTCCGCCCATCCAGCCAGCCAGGAACCCAGCCAGCCAGCAAAACGTTTTCTCTCATATCGTATGATGAGCGCATTAACGGTGGTTAGGTGTGAGTGATCAAATATGTTTATATTATAACTAGAAGCCCGAACGTCCTATGGACGTGACCATCCGCCCATTCCTCCCTCCAGCCAGCCGGCCAGGAACCCAGCCAGCCAGGAAAACTTTTTTTCTCACGTAGTATGATGAGTGCATTAACGGACACTTAACCGAGCCACCAAATGTGGAAGCCGCGATACTTCCCGTGGCACCGACCACGCACGGTAACAGCCCCACTCGCTAAGGGGCTAAGAGCCAAGTAATGATACCCCACCCCTCCCCCTTGATGCTAATAAACAGTATCAGTCTGACACTATATACATATCCACAACACCGCAAGGTCTACCAACTTCCATTCGTGCGCTGCCCTCGTATGTGCAAGCTATATTCGTTTATCCCAATGACACTTTGCCTGCTGACTTTCCATCCAATTACACGAGCAAAACAATGAAATGACAACATTCACGTGAACAACAATCGTCAAACATATCAACATCACGTCACCAACATCGATTTGCAATGTCAACATGAGCGACGGCGTTATTGCCCATTTCAACAACACCGACAACAATGTTTCCCCAACAGTAATGTCAGCGTGAATATCGTCGACATGTGCGTGCATTCATTCGGAGTGGTTGCTTTGCCACCGACGAGATGGAGTTGCGGAATCAGTCCTTGTGCAAGTGCTCAGTGGAGTATTGCACTGCCAGTTTAACACGTAGGCTTTCGCGACCAATATCATCCGAATTGGCCACGTTCTGTTTACGTGACAACCCTTACTAGTTGGCTGTGTCTGGTGGTGGCGTGGTTTTAACGACACATTTATATATTTACGCGATCTAACCCAAAAACGTATATTATGGATGCATTGCCAGGATCGCGGGAGGTTGGGAGAGAGATCTTCATCCAGCAGTTAATGTACACATATGTTGAACGTCCTTCTCACCGTTACGTAGCCAACCGTGCCGGGGGGGGGGGGCAAAAAAACCTCACCATGGCTGATGATGATATCGTATTTGCAAATACACGATGATGATGATGTACAGCAATGTGTCAATCCACTGCTGGATGAAGGCCTCCCCACGCCGTGTCGGTCATGATGCGCTCTTGTTTTAACCACATTTCACCACCTTGGTCAATGCGGGACTTTGCCGGAGAAGGTTGGACCCAATGCCGGTTCTGATATCACTCCCCACTCAAGTTAGTCGTGACCGGGAATTGAACTCACGTGGCCTGCATCGTAGCGCGGTGCGCAATCCACCACGTCACTAATTCTATGACAGTGCACCATACATTTATATATAATCATCCGCTCGGTCTGCCCTCTCTAATTGAATTGTGTAAGGCCTCCATAATAGAGGTTTTTTTGATCGTGATCTAACCCAAAATACCTCTGTTATGGATGATATCGGTCGCGAAAGCCTTCGTGTTAAACTGTGTAAGGCCTGTGACTCGAAATGTACCAGACTACACACAGCGTGGTCGTGTGGCCTAGCGGCAGCGCGTTTTGCCTCGTATTATTGCGCAGGTTCACGGTTTGATTTCCAGTAGCCGTCCTGGTCAATACTCACGCGTGTATTAAAACACGTGATACAGTCCTATGACGTCAACGTTGTGCTGACGTCATTCACAAAAGCATGCCATTTTTTGTGCTGGCGTCTTCGTCCGAATTTGGCAAGTAGTTGAATCATCGACGTGCTACGACGTGTGAAGTTTAAGCTGAAATAATCATTGTTTTTGGTCAATCAGCCTTCCAGATAAATGTTTTCCTCAGCAGCTTACGTTCAAGTGACCAAACTCCGAACCGGTTTTGCCTTCTCTAAGTCTCATCAGCAGGGCCGTGGCCTGCTAAAACAAAAAGGGGCCATCATATTTCAGAAGCTTATACAAATTTCAACCCCCTAATCCACCACAAAGTTCAACGTGAAAGGGAATCTCAGGGGCAGCAGTAGCTCAGTGATATCCACTTCTGTGGGCCATTCAGTTTCCCCACTCCTCTGCCAGGGTTTCCTATGTGCCATGACGCCAGTAGCACGAACGGAAGCCAATTAATGAAAAAAATACCACAAATATATAACATCTACATATATATCTTCGTGTACATGTATAAATAAAAGAAACCCATCATCACTAAGCAACAACACAAATTACTATTTTAAACATCTCAAGATGTTCTCGGCGGGGTAGAACATTCGTGTCTTAGGGGCATTTGTATTCAGTATTAATATATATTAAAAAAAGATCACACCCTAAGACTGGTCGCGGTGGAACATTTAAATTCAATGAGCTGTATAGAGAGCACAGACTCTCCCAACTTGACTCAGATCGTCAGCTCGGCTAATCCTGCAGAATTACAGAGGCTCACGGTAGGCTGGAACGCGCTGAACGCCAATAACATATATCCATCAGTATCATGGTGACCATCATCATGATGATCATCATCATCGCTGTTATCAGTCACAGTCTATCCACTGTTGGATGAAAGCCTCCAAATGTACATACATCAAGCGGAAGAAACGTGACAGTGAGAAGGATGTATTGTATTTGAGAGGAGGTGATATCCCGTTGAGGCTATTAAGTATCTTTCTAAAGGTAATACATTAGATACAACTGGGCATCTGCGCAACTACTGGACATCTGTGAAAAAAGAGCTTCACAGCTCATCGGACTTCGCCAGGACAAATGAAGATTCTTATTCTAAAAAAGACAAGTATATATTTGCTCCGTATCTCAACGTAAATATGCAATGTCCCTTAGCCTCTCGGCCTCGCGCTGCACATTAAGGGTAACGTGAACCATCAGCAATAATGGTTAAATGGACTAACTGTATTCCGGCTTTTGCCCTCTTCAGTTTCGTCGGCAGTCATACCTGTGGCTTAAATAGTGTATTTACGAACAACCAAAAAAATGTTTCGTTGAAACGCAACTGGTTGTACAAAAACTACCGGAATGTACTGTGAATTAAATTATATATTTAACAGCTACATGCAATGCGCATTGCTATTCGTAATATATATTGGTCAGGGTACTGGAATTTGAAGTACACATTCATGTGTTTAAATATATGATAAAACAAAGATCTCCCGTATAGCATTAACAGACTGTCGGGGCAAGTGCTGTTAGTGAGCACCTATGAAGGGGCATCACACGAGGGGGTGAGTGGCCAGCATCACGCCCGAACGCCTTTGTCTCACGAGTGGCGATGTTTACACACCGCACCAGCTACTCACCTGAGGCTGAGTCGACCTAGGGGAGGCCCAGGCACCGCGTCAGATAATCGTCGCCGGTGTTGGCCGTGAGCGGGAATCGAACTCGGGGTCGCCGGGTTTCGTAGCGCAGCGCGCTAACCACTACTGCTGTTATTATTTTAAATTTATTTTAACTTTACATTTTATTTTTTACTATTTAATTTTTATTGTGGGTTTTTTGCTTTTATTATTTTCATTTTTTTTAATCTACGTGACTTTACCGAAAGAACCAAGAATACACTACCCTCCCGTCAATATAAAATCACACACACACGCACACACGCACACACGCGCGCGGGTACACGCTCGGTAGGGCTGAGGTCTTTACAGCTTAACCCGGTCGCATCGGCGTTGTCACTATAGCGGGGCAGTTGGACCGAGTTCAGGCCGGGGTGTCCCGCTGTACGAACTCGAAAACGGGTGATGAATGACATTGAGAGACAGGGAGAGGAGCCACGTGTATTGTGGAACGTTCCTAAGGGTAATGGCATCGCTCAAACCGTGAAGAAAAAAAAAGAAAGACTAGTTTTGGCTTGGGCGGGAGACGTCGCTTGTTAGTCGGGATGATGGACGACGGTCAAGAATAATAACGGAGTGGCAGCCAAGGAATGGAACCGCATTCGAGAGAGTTCGGAGCTGCCGACGTGATGGAGCAATGAGATCAGTCCGTATGGAGGCGCTGGGTGGATCGTTAACATCGCAGGACCGTGAGAGGGTGGCGGCGGCTGACGGAGGCATTCATCCAGCAGTGGATCGACCATGGCTGTTCTTTGTGTTTAGTTTGTTGTCCTTTCCCCGCACCTCCGATTAGCACGGTTGGCTACTTACGGGTGCGAAAGAAGTTCAACGAACATATGTGGCTGATGATGGTGGTGGTGGTGATGGGTAATCATTTACAGTCATTTGTCAATGCAAATCCTTTTGCTTTAATGGTTACTACGACGTAGTTTCTAGAAATACAGGTTATGCTATTGTTCATATTTAATGTAAGTTATTTAGGGAGGTCGACTCAATTATATAATAGTGATTTAAAGCTTTCGTGACTGCAAGGATTCATCTTCGTTGGTTCTTTCGGTAAAGTCACGTAGAATGAGAATAAAATAATAAAACAATAAAATTCTCACGACGTTTCGGCCACAACACAGTAGCCTTCTTCAGGTGAAGGAACAAAACTGTCGTCCCGACAGTCGTCCCGACAGTTTTGTTCCTTCACCTGAAGAAGGCTACTTGTGTTGTGGCCGAAACGTCGTGAGAATTTTATTGGTTTATTTTATTATTTTATTCTCATTCTACGTGACTTTACCGAAAGAACCAAAGAAGATATATAATAGTGATACATAATAAAGTAGGAGAGCCCTTTGTCAATCAGCGGCTGTATAAGGTTTGTAATTATTTATTTCGTTTTACAAATGGGGTTATTTGCGAGCCTGGGATGTAACAATTCACCCGGTACGAATTGATTTCATTGCTCCGTCTCCCTCTGATGCGATCCATTCCTGAGCTATCACCCCGTTATTATTCTGGTCCATCTGCTACCATCTCTCCCTTCTATGATCGTGAATTATTGTTATGAAGAAAATGTGTTTTTTTTATGATACCGTCACACGTACAGTGTACCGTACACAGACAGGACACACAAAGACAGAGATCCCTCGTATAGCCTTAACAGACTGTTGGGGCAAGTGCTGTTGGCGAAAACCAATGAAGACCCGTACGGCGCGCGAGGAGGTGCGTGGCCAGCACCACACACGTCCGGGCCGCCTTGGTCTCCCCAGTGCCGATGTATTATACACCGCACCCAACCCAGGTACTCATTTACGGCTGAGTCGACATGAGCGAAGATAATTATCGTCACTGGGTGTTCACCATGAACGGGAATCGAACTCGGGTCACCGGGTTCGTAGCGCAACACGGTAACCACTACACTACCGCTCCCCATGTAGGGCACAAACAGGCAGAGATCCCCCGTATAGCCTTAGCAGACTGTTGCGGCAAGTGGTGTTAGCGAGGAGCACCTTTGAAGGTCGGCACGGCACGCGAGGCGGTGGGTGGCCAGCACCACGCCCGCGGCTTCCTTTGTCTCCATAGTGGCGATGTTTTTACACACCGCACCAGGTACTTATTTGAGGCGGAGTTTACCTAGGGGAGGCCCAGCACCGGTGCAGATAATGATCACTGGCGTTGGCCGTGAGCAAGGAATCGAACCAGAGTCGCCGGGTTCGCAGCGCAGCGCACTTAACCGCTACACTACCGCTCCCCAGATAGGGCACATACACACACGCACACACGAATCTATAGATCCCACTGCTCGCGATGTTGGCCAATGTTTCCTTTGCGCCCGATTTTTTTTATTCCTTTTCTCGCGGAAGCGCGCGACACCCGAATAAAAATCGGACACTAATTAACACAGCGATTAGACCAGCAATTAATTACACACGGAACAATTCGCCAAGTCGATCAAATGTCGGCCGTTTCATTTGCGCGCGTGGACCCGCGAGCAAATGCGTTCCAAAAAAAAATAACCACTCGGCTGTCGAGTGATATTTTACTGTTGTTTGAAAATTAATGTATACATCAAACATCGCGCTTTCAGGAACCTAGTTCATTAGGGTCCGATATTAATTAGTGCGTTTCCATTCGGAACACGAACGATGCCCTTTTGATGTGTTTTTTTATGGAAGACGGATTTTTTTTTTATAATCGAATCAATTATATTGCCTTGTGGAATACGTTCATGCGTATATATTGTATGTTATTATATAATATATTGTATCTTATTATATATACTGTATCTTATTATATAATATATACTGTATCGTATTATATATAATATATACTGTATCTTATTATATATTGTATCGTATTACATAATATATACTATATCGTATTATACATAATATATACTGTATCTTATTATATATAATATACACGCACACGCAATTCCCAACGAACAGCTGGTGAGAGGTGGAGGAGACTTGGGGATAAGTCTTCATCCAGCAGTGGATTGACCATGGCTGCTGATGTGTATTTGCTAACGCACGATGATTTTAATTGTGATACTTTACAATCCTTTTGTCAATCCACTGCTGGATGAAGGCCGCCCCCATTGTCCCACTCTCCCCGCAGGGACTACGGACCCATTTAAAAAGGGTGTTCAAAAAAGTGGTTTAATAAAGCGTGTAGTTTTAAAGTCAAGGGCGTACCGTATATCGCATTTAACATGCCATCCCACCGATGGACGAAGAGACGGACGGATACACGTGTCAACGAATGCAAAATACGAAGGATCTTGATAGATGAGTGAAAGTTGTGCTCTTGTGTATATATATAAAATATACTGGCTGAATGTGTACCAGTGGCGTGTGCACGCGGGGACACGGGCAGCAGCAGATTAATGGGTACACGGGCAGCAGCAGATTAATGGGTTTGTACTCGATGGGTTGCTAGACATAACTCTGTTGGTATAAAAATGTCGAGTACTCGACAGAGAGTCCCATTCAAGTACACCTATGCAGTATAAGTACGGCTATATATTGCCAACAAAACTACTAAACTTTTAAAATTGACCAGGTGAGGCTCAGAAGCGACCTGACAGCTCAACGAAGTGGGCTCAACGAAGTGGGCTTAACACGTGGAAATTTACAGCAGACAAATGCTCTAAACGCGTGTTTATAAACGTGGAGGGGAAAACTCGGAGGACCCGGAGAAAAATCCGCACGGTCACGGGGAGAGAGAGACGCGCAAACTCACAAATATACAGCAGCAGGCGTCAGGGTCAGGATCGAACCCACGACCTCCTGTATACCAGGCGAGGTAGTTAACATCTCCTAGCCACCGTAGCGCCACCACTGTACATATATAAGCGTCGTCTTTATGATCTGAGATCGCATAGAACGGACCATTACAAACACACACAAAGCTGAAGATCCCCCCCGTGTAGCCTTATAAACTGTTGGGGCAAGTACCGTTAGCGAGCACCTATTTAGGGCCGAACTGCGCGCGTATGGGGTTTGGTTTGTCGCCTTTGTCTTCCCCAGTGTGCTGCGTTGACCCACCGCACACCAAGAACACATTTAAGGTTGAGTAGACCTAGAGGAGGCCTAGCACAGGCTCAAGATTAAACACTTGCCACTGATGTTAGCTACAGCCTAAATATGAAATCGTGGTTTTCAAAATGTGTTGTTGTTGTCGGTATAGACCAGGGGTCGAAACCCGAAATAACAAGAACAGCCATTTTTTGTTGTTTGAATTCGGTAAAAAATTGAAAAGACATTCGTTGATATTTCTAGAGTCGCAACTGCAATGTGAATGCGAGACGGTGGTCTTTAACAGACGACGGTCACGGAGCGGTCCTTCAAGAGCTGCCGACTCCCTGTGACTATTAGACTACCACTCGACTACAATTTGTGGTAAATTGCCAGAGCGCTCTCTCTCTGTCTCGCTCTCTCGCTCTCTCGCTCTCTTCACTAAAACGTGCATCACGAGTCATCGCCGTTGACTTTACGCACGCGTTGGGCAATACACGTCAAAGCTGTCAGCCTCAAAAGGTGTATAAAGTATGGGTTTTGGGCCAGGTTTGATTGATTGCTGCAGATAGATAGGCTGCTGTTAGTATAATTACCAAATGATACGCGGAACATAGCCCCAGAGCTTAGGAACGTCACGCTACGAATGATTATAGCCACCACCAAACATCGGCCCGACGTCGACACGCAAATATATTTACACGCGCTACTTTCAGAATGCAACGTTTTGCTATCGGTTGTGAGTATACATATTGTATATAAAGACACCGAGGGCAGTGCTTACGCTACATTCCACACGTATGTTTACACGCAACATACGAATGGGAGCGGTGGCGCAGCGGTTAGCGCATTACGGCTAACATCAGTGCGGCGTGAGGAGGGCCTTCAGCTCGCAGTGGATTGACAAAGAGCTGAAACGTTACTGGAACCTTTATAAAACGTACGGTAATTACACACGTGCGTAAATAGTTAAGTATTACCTCACATAAATATATATGTATATAGGCCTGCTGTGTGTGTGTGTATAGACATAAGTACAACATAAATGGCTGCACTACTATAACATGTTTTATATTCCATACAAATAACCATAATAATTTACATGACCTTTTAACAAATCCGCTGTTGGATGAAGGCCTCCTCACGCGACCTCGGGCCATGGGGGGTTGTTTGACCATACTTCACCGCGCTGGTCAAAGCGGATTTCGTGAGGTTTGGGCAGGGGGAGGAGGAGGGAGTTCAGACACCTCACGACCAGTTCAGTCGCAGCTCGCCACTGATGGTAGCCGGGAATGGAACTCATGCAGCCGTGAGCATGCTGCAGTTGCGCTAACCACGGCACACTCTGTTATATGTGTCCTATGAGAATAATAATAAAGACAAAGATCCCCCGTTTAGCCTTAGCAGACTGTTGGGGCAAGTGCTATTAGCGAGTTACACCTATGAAGGCCGGCACAGAAAATACGGTTGGGGGGGGGGGGGCTGATCAGCACCACACCCGGCCGCCTTTGTCTTCCCACACAGCGTACCAGGTACTAATTTGAGAATGAGCCGACCTCTGGGAGTTCCAGGACCGGTTCAGAATAATCGCCACTGACGTTGTCCGTGAGTGGGACTCGAACTCGTGGGGGCGGGTTTCGTCACGCAGCGCGCTAACCGCTGCACCACCGCTCCCCCACTTACACACACACACGTAGACAGAGTTCACGCACTAACAGAGAAATAGCTACCACCGTCGCTTAATGCGCAACGGATCCTTGTTCAGCGCACGCGTAAAGCACAGCTACAATATAGCTCTTCACGCTGGCACGTGGAGCGAAGCGTCAGACATCGTATCGAACAGCGGGCGTTGCAACCCGAAAATACATTGTAGGTGGGGGGTGGGCTATATCCTACAGCACAACGTAGTGGTACAGCTGCAATCTGGTCTCTAAATATTGCAGGTTAAATTATGTTGACTCTCAATATAATGTACTGGTGTGTTCATTGAATTATAGTTTTTGTTGTTGTATTCCAATGTAGGTTTATATCAATGGGATTTTGTACATGCTAATGAACGTGCCCCTTACACAGCGGATGCGCGAGATCACTGCTCATGTATGGATGGTGATATATACTTTTAAATGTAGTAAATTCATGATTGAATTGGTTCATAGTGATGGGATATATATATACGCACATGAATAAGCTGACGCAAATACACACACACACAAATACGCACATATACAAACACGCACGCAAACATATATACATACACATATACACACACAGGCACAAACATACACAAACACGCGTATACACAACTCACATGCTCACAACACACAAATCATATACAAGGGTCGGTGACGTCATCACAGCGATTGTGCCAGGCTAGGTGCACGGGTGCGCTCACATGCACAGACACGCTCACACACACACAAAGACTAAGATACCCCGTATAGCCTCAACAGACTGTTGGGGCAAATGCTCTTAGCGAATAGCACGTATAAAGGCCCAATTAGTACAATATACACGCGTACTCATAAACACACACACATACGTCCGTGCTATCTTATATATTGTAGTTTGCTACGTTTTAAATACTTCTAGCTGTAAATAAAATGGGTTGTGTTGTAACGTTTTAAATCGTATCAATGGTTTACAGCTCTTTTTTATATATATGATGATCCTTATGGCGGTACCCCGGGGTTTCAAATAACACAGAATGGCCGAGGCAATTAAATATTTAATTTCTAGGACACATTTTTTTCCCAGGGGTGTACTTCACTCCGCGACTGGGGTTACCAATCAATCCGAAATCGGTGGTGCTACTCCGCGATGTCGAAATGCAGCGAGGACGATTGTGCCGAAACCCTGAACGCTCGTACGCACCACAGTGGTGCATCGTGAGTACAGCTCATAGTGTACAGCTCGTCGAGATGGTCGATTGCCGAATCGCCGACCATCAACAGACTAAAAATGACTGCATCACGGACATTATGCGAGAGCCGGGGTACTATGGTAGCCCTGCATAAGGTGCATATAATGTACACAAACACGCATTGGATATTGCGAGTCTCTACCTGTGTTATGGTAATGTCGCATTACGATAACGATGACAAGAATGGCCTCCGTTTAGCCAGCCGTGCCTCATTCAGTTTATTCTCAAGCCACTTTTGCAATAAGCTCCATGAGATGCGATGTTTGACAAATGTTATTTTTGTTTCAATAAGGCGCTTATGATCAGCCACTTCGTTGAGCTATTAATATTTTTGACCAGGACGCTTCCAAACAAGATCTATACTGTATAGCTCAGTGAGCCTTACCTGGCAAAAATAATAAATAAAAATGTGTTTAGTTTAGTTCGCTTGGGTGTGTGGAGAACTCAGAGCGAGGTGGAGAAACCTGATGTCGCATACGAGGAGATACCAATCACAAGTTGGCACAGACGGGTTCACGAGCCCGCTTGCTCGACTCGAAACTCAAGGCCACCTCGCACCTCGGCTCGGTGGCTGGGTGGGTTTGGGAGTTCCATAAATCTCCACGTGATCCACCAACTCCTAACTCCAAAGCGCTGGATCACAACGATGACGATGATCATAATGAGGATGGTGATGAAGATGATCATGGCGATCGTTACGATGACTGGAGTGATGACTATGATTATGATGATGATGAGAGAACTCACGATGATGAATCCAGCAGATGACGTGTGTGTGTGTCGAACTTCTTTCGCACCGTACATAGCCAACCGTGCTCATCGGAGGTGTGGGGGAAAGACCATCGACATGATGATAACGTCGAGTGTCACACTGATAACCATGGCCAATATGATGATGATGATGATCACGACGACGACGACGACGATGATGATGACTATCACGACGACGTACCCAGAGTGCGCATACCATCAACGAGCATCTCCGCGCGTGTCTCATCATCGTCGCTCTGACATCCCCCGCCACCCCCGCCCCCCCCCCCCCCCCAATCTCGCAGGTCAAGATCTGGTTCCAAAACCGGCGCTCCAAGTTCAAGCGCCTCGTCAAGAGCGGCGAACTCGGCTCGGAGCACAGCCCCGGGGCCAGCGATTCCATGACCTGCGACTCCCCTCCCTCGCCGGCCCCCTGGTCCGACGCGATCCCCCACGGAGCCCCCGCGCCGCAGGGCCTCCCCACGGGGGGTCTCCAGACCCCGTCGACGGCGCTCGGCCTGCGCACCCCGTCGCCGACGCGGGCGCACCACGACGCGCCGCTGATGCAAGTCCACGTGGCGCCGTCGTCGACTCCCACGGCATCTTCCACGTCGTCGTCGTTGTCGTCGTCGTCGTCGTCATCGTCGTCGTCGTCCTCTTCGTCGACGTACCAGCCGTGGTACCGGCCGCCCCACAACTCGACCTTTGCTCCTCCGTCCTCGACTGCCGTCGCCGCGGCCATGCAGCCCCTGTGCGGTGGAGCTGCTGTCAGCGCCGCGGTCATTTATTGATGCGGCGCTGATCAACGTCGATTGCGATGGATCAATACCGAGCCTTTTTTTAATTTTCATCGGTAGCACTTTCAAGTGCCCTGTTCAGTACTACTACGACTAGCGCATCATCATCATCGTCATCGTCAATTTAACCAGCCACGATTGCTCCGCTGCTGGATGAAGTTCTCGCCATCAATCACGATCCATTGCTGCGACGGTGCAAGCAACAATGCGTGCACCGCCCGCGGCAGCAAGTGCGACGCGAGTCGATGTTCGTCGCTCCGTCTCACTGCGGCACCGCGCGTGCTAGTGGACGTTGACTGACTGCCAAAGCAGACGATGCGCCGAGAAGAGGAAACGTGGAGACATCACCGTCGTTGTGAAAAAAAAAAATCTTGGGGCCACGTTTTTTTTTTTGCGATGCATGGGCCGAAAATGCACGTCTCTTCCGAATTAAAAAAAAAAGGTCCTGATAATAAGTCGTAAACACAGCGACTTCGTTGGCGATTTCACCCATGGTTGTGGTTACTGTGCACAGTAACCACTTAGCAAACAAAAAAAACGGACGAGAAAAAGCACACGAAATCGTCAGCGACGAGTAATCGTCTTCCTATACATTCAAGTTGGTGTGTGTGTGAATGTGCGTGAGTGCACCTAGCCTGGCACAACTGCTGTGGTGACGTCAGTATCACGGCGGTAGCTGTTGTTTGAGTGCCTTATCAATGAATTTATCCTGTATATATATACACACAGAGGCCAGTAATTAAATATATTGTACATAAAATTTGCGACGGTTATAGGGAAGGGTTAATGACTATAAGATTATATCCAAGGGTATATATATAAAAACTACGATCTCGTATACACCATTTGCGTGTGTGTGTGTGTTGTGTGTAATCGCGTAGTGTAACCTATGTTGATTGATTAATGTTCTCGAAGGCTCTAGAGAGTGTGCAGTAGACAATGACTCACGCGACTGTGGCGTGCGGGAGTGTGTATCGAACTGTTGATGTTGTTGGTGGTGCATGTTTGGAATGAAGTTATTTTTTTCATAGCCGGTAGGGAGAATCAAAGATGCAAATATTTATAAGCCATTTCTTTATCTTCGTTGTGTAACTGTTTGTTTCCACTCGTAAAGCTTGCTGTGTGCCTACAATCAATGCCGTGATTTCATAGACACCACTTTTAACCAAGTTAAATAAATCAAAACCAACCTCTGGATCTCAAAGTCATTATTATTTTTGTGAGTACATCGGCCCCAGCGAGCGACCTTCATCGTGAACACTAAACCAGCACGCTTTTTTGTTTTAAATGGGCAAATCTCTGGACTGGTTTCGCCCTTTTTGAGACTCATCAGCAAGCGTCAGACGTGCTAAACAAATGCTTTCGGATTACCGAATCGTTATTGGGACTCTGCTGATGATGAGACCCAGAAGGGCAAAGCCGGTGCACGTTTTAAACAAAAAAAACGCTGGTTAGGGGTTACGTCTCAGAAAGGCCAATAAGCGGACGGACTGAATCAATGATTATTTGTCTGCGGCGGAGTTACGCAAAAAATATACTTGTGTACATGTATTTATTTATCTATCCATAATTCTCCACTCACAGCTGCTGGGTACAGTTAGCCGATGATCAGCAAATCGCGCTGCAACAAGGGAGAAGGAGGGGGTGGGTGGGTGACTTTCTCCTCCCCCCTTTCTCTCTCCAGAGATCCCCTTGAGCGGAGGGAGCTTCTGTCAGCAGTGGCGTGACCGGCGATTGCGGGGCCTGCGCCTTTAAACCCTTTGCGTGCCCGCTCGGCGCAGAGTGCGACGACTCTTAACGGGCGTCGCGAGAGCTCGTTCCATCCTCGCGCCTGTCGATTTATATACACACAGAGAGAGAGAGGGGGTGGGGTGGGGGGAAACACAAATTTGGTTAAACAGAATTTGGTTAATAGGGGGTGTGTGTGTGTGGGGGGGGGGGGGGGCAAACGACTTGGCTTTTTTTCCCAACCCACCCCCCCGTAAAAAGGAGGAGCGTTTCGCAAGGGCAATCGAATTCCGCAAGGATTGCGTAAAAGATTCCCAAAGGAGTTGCGCACAAGTTCACCCACCGCAATTAGATTACACACAGCAACGCACGGGGAATGTGCCATCGAATTCCCCTGCCGTTACATTTGTTTCTCCCATCCATTCCAAGACGTCTCGGTCAAGAAGGGCCGCTCATAGTTGGAGGTGGGGGGCGGAGAGATTTGGGGGGGGGGTGGGGGGCAAACGTGGAGAATTTTCCCCCCAAACCTCACACTAGCATGGGTCCCCCGCGGCAACCCGATAACAAGGGGGACTCCCACGTGGCTTTCTGCCCAGGGACCTCCAGCAACCTCTGGGTGGCTTTGCTGACCAGCGCAGGAAGGAGGGAGAAGAGGGCAAAGTGCGTCCACTAGAGAGACCCCTGATGGGAAACCCATCCACTAGCAGCAGTGGTCGCTAGCAATTGCAGGGCTGCACCTTCACCTTACTGGGGTGGTTGTATTATTATTATGATTAATATAGTGCGGCCACACGCGTGCTTGTTTTGCTATAATCAGAAACGTGAAGTCGGGAAAAATTGGGTCAAATACGGTGACTTACAACTGTCTCCAGCACGATTGCCAAGCCAGCGGTATTCATTTATTCCCCGTATTCTGCGGATTATATGACGCCCTATTCCGTTGCCCTGTATGTTAAAGCAAATGTTTGGGGTGCGCATTAAAATCCGGAGAATACGGTATATACCCAGTATTTGTGTGTGTGTGTGTGGTGGGGGTGGGAGGGTCTGTATGTGTATGTATGTGCGATAGTGTAGCGGTTAGCGCGCTGCGCTATGAACCTGGCGACCCGGGTTCGATTCCCACTCACGGCCAACACCAGTGACGATTATCTGAACCGGTCCCGGGCCTCCCCTAGGTCGACTCAGCCTCAAACGAGTACCTGGTGCGGTGTGTAAACATCGCCACCTACTCCCTTGAGTGGCGTGCCGTCCTTCGTAGGTGCTCGCTAAGAGCCCTTGCCCCAATAGTCCGTCAAGGCTATACGCATGTGGGTATCTGTGCCGCAATGGTTAGCGCACTGTGCTGCAAATCCAGCGAACAGAGTCCTGCTCACGGTCAACACCAGTGATGAATATTGGAACCGGTTCTGGGCCTCCCCTAGGTCGACTCAGCCTCAAATGGGTCCTGCTGGCCACCCACAGCCTCGTGTGCCGCGCCGTACTTCATAGGTGCTCACTCGCAGCACTTGCCCCAGCAGTCTGTGAAGGCTATACGGGGGTCTTTGTCTTGATGTATGTGGGGGTGTGTTTATCGCGGGCGAGTGTGTAGCATAGTTGTTAGCGCACTGTGCTACGTACCCTGCGACACTGGTTCAATTCCAGTCTACGGCTGACCTCGATGGCAAAATTGACATCTGAACCCGATTCCCTGGGTCTACCCGAGTTCGACTCAGCCTGGTGCGGCGTGTACACGTCAGCATTGGGAGAGAGGCAAAGGCGGCAGGGCGTGACTCTGACCATACCATCACCTCGTCTACCTCCGCTTAATAGGTGCTCGCTAACAGCACTTTCAGCAACAGTCTGTAGGATCTTTGTATTCAGCGTGCGCGAGCGTATCCGCATTTTGTGCATCGCATGTGAGTGCGTGTACTGTGGGGAGCGGTAGTTCAGCGGTTAGCGCGCTGCACTACAAACCCTTCGACCCGAGTTCGATTCCCGCTCACGGTTATTTCAATCGGTGCTGGGCCTCCCCTCGGTCGACTCAGCTTCACATGAGTATCCGGTGCGGTGTATTGAATCATCGCCACTGGGGAAACAAAGGCGGTCGGGCGTGGTGCTGGCCACCCACCCCTTCGTGTGCCGTGTCGGCCTTCATAGGTGCTCGCTAACAGCACTTGCCCCAAAAGTCTACTTTGGCTCTGCGAAGGATCTTTGTCTTTGGGAGCGTGTTGTGTTGTACGCGTGTGTTTGTGGTGTGTGTGTGTGACCAAGCAGAGTTGTGAGTGACTCTCACGTGGAAAGCACAAATGCCCTTCTCTAACCGAGGAGTGAAAGACCTCGCCAGTGGTGGTGGTGGGGGGAGGGGGTCACACGGAGGGCAGCACAAAAAATACGCACGAAAAACGACCACAATACCGCTGTTGTGAAGTCTCTTTTTTTTCTGATTACAACTAATGGCTGTGTCAAGAGCGAGTCCAGCGTTCTATTTGAACCGTCCCTGGTGTGTTTAAATCTATACACATTTATACATCGTGCGCAATGTGGTGTGGCCCACTTACCTTATGGGCTCCCACCCCATTCCCCTTCCCCTAACAAAGAATGACGTTTTGCACGGCAGCTCAGCGCCCGCGTGCGCAACGTTCCAGATAATTCTCTCCAATACACCTAGCATCGCGATCCATTCTGCTGGACCTCGACGCGCCCTGCCATCCACCAGAACTGCTTTTGTTTTGTCTGTGTTTAGTTTGTTGTCTCATCCCCGCTCGCCGCCCAGTCGCACCTCCGATTAGCACGGTTGTGCTACGTACGGTGCGAAATAAGTTCAACATATATGCATACACCAGCACCTACCAGAAAGCCACAAACAATGAGCCGGATGATTTAACCCTGTAGTGTACTGTGCTGTCGACACACTGAAGTGCTCGTGCCATATATTGATTTTGTTTTACGCATTCATTCTTAAGTCGAGGGATTTTGTTTTATTTGCCATCAGCCGTAACGAGAACTATCTTAATTTATATGTGTGTGTGTGTGCTTACGTTAGAGGCGTTTTTTTAATTACGATTTGTCCTGAGATCCACAATTTAAAGAAGAAAATCTCCCAGAGATCATCCACGTCTTGGGTCTCGGCAAAAGGTAAAATCACAACACATGGGGGGGTCTCTACGTTGGTCCGTGAATTGTGCCCGTCCCAAGCTTCGTCATCGTACGCCAAGCTCAATCCACGTCTGGTTATTTCTCCGTGAATTGTGCCCGTCCCAAGCTTCGTCATCGTACGCCAAGCTCAATCCACGTCTGGTTATTTCTCCGTGAATTGTGCCCGTCCCAAGCTTCGTCATCGTACGCCAAGCTCAATCCACGTCTGGTTATTTCTCCGTGAATTGTGCCCGTCCCAAGCTTCGTCATCATATGCCAAGCTCAATCCAAGTCTGGATGAAAGAGCTCGCTCCCCCCCCCATTCCCCACCACCACCTCCCCACCGCCACCTCCGACGATGTAATAATAATCCACCTAAGTGCCTCGACATGAGATGATTTTGTCGGTTGACATCCTCTGTCGCAGACACGTGCCAATTCCGTTCTTTCACCCCCCCGCCCCCTTGGCCATCGGCTGCTGTTACCCCTTCTGGCCATGATGGTGTGTGGTGTGTCCCTGTCCTGTCTCTTGAGTTCCAATACCTACGAAGCTTGCGTCTCTCCACGTGCCCTGTGCCCTCCCGCGCTGAGCCGATGTAAATGTCCGTTAAGTTATGATTGATGTCATTTGACGCAAGGTGTTGTGAGTGTGTGTGTTTATGTTTGCCGAATATTATTATATATATTGTGTGTATATATGCATGCATGGTGAACAATTTATAGATACCCCACTGGCTTATTGAATATTGTTTCGTGAAAGTGATGGCCCCGTATCTCGCAGAGGAGAGTGTTCTTTGATGTAATAATACAAGCGGACTGTGTTGGAGATTGGTGGGAGGCCAGTGTAGGCTGTAAACGTGTTGGCTTACAGTAATTACTCGACCCGTTCATTTTAGTGAGGGTATCTACAAACGCATCACCCTCTCCTAATGTAATGTGCACAAGTTCAGTCCTGCCCGGTGAACGTGGAGCGTCGGGCTAAGGTTGAACCAACGTTGGGCCAACGGTACCCCGCCACGTGCCAACGTTGGACCAACGTTGGCATGTTTACTGGGTTGTGGATTGCACTCTCGCCTTAATTTAATCCATTCTTTAGAAACAACTGTACTGGGGATGGTGCAAGGTGTGGTCCCTGGAGAGTAAGCTCCCTTTGTATTTTATTCCGCAGATAATCGTCAAAGAAACTGACAATGTGGCTGTCCAGAGGTTTGTGTTTCTTTTTCTTCCAGTGCTATCGATGACATCAGGCAAACGGTTCAGGTTCATGCCATCACGTCGACGCAAAGCAATGCGGTGGTGCGGGGAGGGGGAGGGGAATGTTGCATCTTGCTGTTGGTGCGATGACGTTGCTATCGCAAAGGTAAAAGGCGCAGCCACCGAAAGGTCCCGTCCACGCCACTGCTGGCGGTAGAGCCTCCAACGCAGGCAACTCTGTAGTAACGGCTAGCACGGTTGGCTACGTACGGTGAGAAAGAAGTTCAACGTACAATACCCCCCCCCCCCTCCTCCTTCTCCCCCCCCCATAACCCAACTCCATTCCCCCAAAGGTCCTTTGGCCTACTCTTCCACCCTCGAGTACCAAGAGCTCAGGTTTACCTTGCCACGTACACCGACGACGCCTGTATGTGACGGTAACTTGCATTTGATGTAACGAATATTTGTAAATAAATAAATAAACCCGCCATGTAATCCTTAAAAAAAGTCGAGGGGTATGATTTGAATGGCTTTCTTCCAGTTGTGATTGCATTGAGTGTATATATATCCTGTGCATGTGCCAAAGAGAGGAAGTAATTCATTATATATTATATATATGCATGTGTTGCTCTCGCGAGCATTCTTGTTGCTTTACATCATTGGAATGACGCAAACATGGGAATTGGAAACATGAGTAAACAAGAGGAAAATAATATTAAACGTTAAGAATAACAATTACTATTATAATAAACAAAAGAGTGTTAACCCTTTGTCAATGTGGTTAGACTGTAGGCGTCTCCGCACTTTGCCGGTCCATTAGGGTCGTTTGACCATACTTCACCAAAAGAAAGGCAAAGATCACCCGTATAGGCTTTAACAGACTGTTGGGGCAAGTGCTGTTAGCGATCACCTATGAAGGCCGGCAAGGCAAACGAAGGGGTCGGTGGTCAGCACCACCCACGGCCGCCTTTGTCTCTCCAGTGGTGATGTTTACACACCAAACACTCATTTGAGGCTGAGTCGTCCTAGGGGAGGCCCAGGACCGGTTCAGTGCACACACACAATAACGACGACAGCCTCCATTTGATACGAAGTAGACGTCAACAGAGCAACAGCGCTTGTGCCAGGCTAGGTGCACTTCGAGGCCACGTGAAATGTCAGACTCGCGTGTGTGTGTGTGCATGTAACCGGGTTGGTTAGGTACAAAGCTTCAGCGTCCTAAAAATAACCGACACAATGCACGTAAACACATATATATTACTATATACACACAGTTACACATCCACACATCTGTTCCAGATATTATGATAAATTTTGTTGTTGGTTGTGCCTTTCTTTTTAACGTAATTTCTTTACTTGTTTATTCATTGGTAGTAGTAGTATTTTTCATATTATTGGTTCTTTTGGTAAAGTCACGTAGATAGAAAATAAAAATAAAACACCGCTTGTGTTGCGATCGAAACGTCGTGGGTTTTTTGCTTTTAATTATTTTACATTTTTATTTTATTTTTATTTTCAATTTACGTGACTTTACCGAAAGAACCAAGAATATGAATTCCTGCAGTCATGAAAGTTTTAAGTAGGGTTTTCATTTGCTGAGTAGTAGCTGCATATAGGATTTGGTCCTTATACATTAAATAATTAATGTACAGCGTTATGGGATGCAATTAACATGAATGACGCGATATGATATTCAACGGAGTCATTGGGGAATAAGAAACTTTAAATGCCACGGGCATTCGTTAATTACCATTATAAATAATTCCCAGCCCTTTCTCGATCCACTGCTGTATGAAGGCCTACCCACAGTCGTTCATGTAGGCTTTTAACCATACTTCACCAGGCTGGTCAGTACGGGTTGATGATAGGGGGGGGGGGGGCAGGGAGTGGGGGATCAATTCAGATAACACTCGCCACTGATGTTAGCCGTGGTCGGGAATCCAACTCGGGGGCTCTGCATTTTATCCCCGTCTCTTTTTCGAAACTGATCAAAAATGAAAACGTATTTCTGCTTTTTTTCTCCTGTTTAATTTGCTATCCTTTTCGCGCACCTCCCATCAGCGCGGTTCGCTACGTAGGGTGCGAAAGAAGTTCAACGTACGCCCATAGAATCGAGCGCCCGTTCGCTCCAGTCGCTCGCTCACCAGCGGTCAATCGCATCCGTAAAACTCTCATCACGCTACTGCCACGGTTACTTTGCCCGAGCACTTCGCTCTTTGAATTCCTCTTTCCATGTTGAAAAGTGCCTATCAGACGGACTGTTTCATCCCGTATGTGGAATTCGCTCACTTTTTTGTTTAATAACCTTGCTCAACTCCAAAAAGAAAGTATTTCCTCTCATCTATCACGGTGTGTTGCTCACCTCTCGGCCTGATGGGCCCGTCCTCAGAACCCATGATAAATAAATGTATAAACAACTCAACATATTCGTCAATAACACTGCCTGGCCTTAAAACGAAAATAAATCTAGACGCGCGTCGGACAATGGTCCTTCTACAGAGCACATATTTATAGCAGGCGACGATTCGGGCAATGGCCTTTCATAGCACGTGCACGAAGAAGAGCCATTGCCAAACCGGTGCCTTTTATACGTTGCGTTTTAAGTAAGAGTGTTAATGATGAATGCGTTAATTTGTTAACTGTGCCGACGCAGCAGCAGGAACAGCATCGCCAAAAGAATTGAACTCGTTTAAAACAAACATACGTCTCATAAAAGAAAAAAAAAACTTGCTGGGTGGAACGTCCAGCTTATTTCCTTTCCGTGGTGATGATGATGATGATAACGGTAATGATATTAAAGCAACTAAAACTTTTGAATGTTGGCCGCCTTTCTGCCCGCAGCCACAAGCGACGGGTTGTGTGCACACTCAGGCATCGTCGAGACGCGGGGTCGGCCGCGTGGCGTAGGGGTCACGGCGAGGTCACGACGAGGTCGCCTCGGGCCGGACTAAGGGGTCACGACTTCCACGCTAGGTCACGAGTTCCTGGGTTAGGGTTCGGGTCAAGGTTCGCCACCGGTTCGGGGTTTGTCCCCAACAGTCCGGGAGAATGGGCATCGGTTGTTCGAGTGGCGGCCGGAAATTGATTTGTGCCGATCTCCGTCTGGCACCGGCAATCGCGCTGTGTTGAACTTCATCGCAGAAAAAAAACTTGCACGGTTTTAATCTTGATTTGAAGCTTTCGTGACCGCAGGAATCCATACTCTTTGGTTCTTTCGGTAAAGTCGCGTAGGTATAAAATAAATCACGACGTTTCGGGCGTAACACAAGCGTCCATCATCAGGTGGGAAAGCATGGTCTGCTGTTGAGGCAGACTGTTTTAAAAGGTCTGCCTTAGCAGCAGACCATGCTTTCCCACCTGATGATGGACGCTTGCGTTAAGCTCAAAACGTCGTGATTGGCACGGTTTTGGGAAGAGACTTCGCCTGAATGAGAACTTATGTTCAGGGTTTGGTTGATCACGGTTGGTTACCCTACGGTGCGAATGAAGTTCAACAGACATACAACGTTCAGAGGAAAGCTCGTGTCCCGTGAGTCTGGAGTTAGTCGGATTTGCGATGCAACGATCCATCTCACCCCACTGCACGTTAAACTGATCTCATCACTCCATCTCCACGGAGATTGTACTCTATAGGTAACGTGCAGACGAAGAGGATGAGGGATACATCGCGTGTCCGTATATATAACTTCTTTTGCACCGTACGTAGCCAACCGTACAATCATCCCGCCTAAATGTATACTGTATACAGTACTTTAATCAGTGTGGGATACTAAAACTATGAATGAAACTATTTGAATTTTACCAGGTAAGGCCCACTGAGCTTTCTAGCTATTTTTCAAACGCGACCTGGCCACTCAACGAAGTGGCTTATCACGTGGAAATCTATAGCGGCCAAATACTCTAAACGCGTGATGTTGATTTTTTCAATGTGGAGGGAAATACCGGAGGACCCGGACAAAAATCCACGCGACCACGGGGAGATAGAGAAAGAGACGCACAATCTCCAAATATACATCAGGAGTCAGTGTAGGGATCGAACCCACGACTTCCTGCATACCGGACGATGGAGTTAACATCTTCTAGCCACCGTGACGATGATGATGAGAGAGAAACAGACGCGCAAACTCCAAATATACAGCAGCAGGCGTCAGGGTCGGAATCGGAATCACGACCTCGTGCACACGAGGCGAGGGAGACGTCTGCTAGCCACCGTGGCGCACCTGGAGCTCGCAACTCACGCAACTGGCTTCTGGCGTCATGGCCTTCACTGCAGGGCAGGGCCTCTTCATTGCAAGGCCTGAGAGCCACTGCCGGCCCCTGATGTTCTTTAGTGCGGCCCCTGACAATACTTAAAGAGTGAAAACACCCCCTCTCCATCCCATCATCATCATCGTGCTGCTGTCAAACCCCCAATGGTTCCAAATGTGTGGCGGCCCTCCCACTTGACGATGTCTTATCGGCGAAAAAGTGCCCCCCCCCACCCCCCTCTGAAAATTAGTTTAAAAAAAACAACCCTGCTGTTGGGAGCTCTGGGAGAATCCAACTGGAGGGGACATTGGCCTCCTCTTCCACTGTGGCGACACTTTACACCACTCCGAGCTACCCGCCGATCGCCTCGGCGCGTCCTGCCTGTTTACCCAACGCCACCGATAAACATAAAGTGCCAGGAAACCAACAACAACGACAACAACACTTCTGGGTGGGGGCGTTTCAGACACTGAGCGCCCCGTTGCTGTCAACTGCCGCCGCGCCGACAGATGGAACCCCACGGGTGTCGCCGTGCGGGAGACCTCGGCAGGAGGAGGGGTGCTGAGAGAGTTTCCATCATCGCCGCGTGGTTGACGACGGTATTTCGCGTCTCGCCAAGAGTGCCCATTGGACGCACGCATTCACTCGTACGTCCGGGAGAGACACGCCGAGTCGCATGGCTCTCTTTCAGGAGGGTCCTGCCGACGCCGCCGCCGCCGCTGCATTGGGATTTAATTTTTGTTTAAAGATGTTTTCAGCCAATTAATGACTGCAACGATAGATGTATCGTGGGCGTTTTTTTTTGTGGTATCAAAGTATGAGAAATAAATTTTGACTTAAAACTTTCGTGACTGCATTAATTCATATTCTTGGTTCTTTCGGTAAAGTCACGTGTAGATAGAAAATACAAAAGATAAAATAAAAATTGTAAATAATAATTTACATTTTATTATCTACGTGACTTTGCCGAAAGAACCAAGAATATGAGAAATAAGAGTAGGGTTTACCAGGGGCAGAGCCAGGATTTTGACTTTGGGGGGGCTGACTTCAATATTCTGAGATATCCAGTGTTTATGTTTTCCAGTGGGCGCCACAAATGTATAAAACAAATTTTATTGGATTCGAACGCGGAGTTTATTAATAGGTCGGAGCTGCTGATGTAGCTAATAAGTTCGATAAGTTCGAAAGGCTGCCGCTCAAGCAGCCTGCAGGGCAGCACAAGGTGGCAGCCTGCAGGGCAGCACGAGGTGGCAGCCGGCAGGGCAGCACACAAGGTGGCAGCCTGCAGGGCAGCACGAGGTGGCAGCCTGCAGGGCAGCACAAGGTGGCAGCCTGCAGGGCAGCACAAGGTGGCAGCACGAGGTGACAGCCTGCAGGGCAGCACAAGGTGGCAGCCTGCAGCATTTTTCAGCAGCCGGATATCAGGTTATCCCGATTACCGACTTTCCCAAAATTTCAGGGGGGGCTGAACCCCCCCCCCCCCACCCAGTCCCCCCTGTGGCGATACAAGTGTTAAGATGTTCAAACACCAAATAGATATATTTTGCAAGGAATAAAGTCTGCATTAACCAGACGTACTTGTGGTAAGGTACGACCCGTTGTCACCGCAAGTACGTGTGGTTTGATTCCTTGCAAAAGTGATCGATTTGGTGGTTTAGCATCTTAACACCTCTTGTATCGATTTAAGGACACATTAATATATTTACGATATCTAACCCAAAAAAAAGCCTTGTATTCTGAGGCTCTTGTACTGTCAGAAAGGGTAAAACCTATTCTTATTTCTCAATGACAAATTGTGTTTGTTATTGACTCGTGGGAGGAAAACGGAGCACCCGGAGGCAACCCACGACTTGTGCGAGGGTGAAACACTCTATCCCCGTACACATGGAAACAGATGGAGATTAATCCGCTTGGTGTGCTGCGTTCTCCCTTTAGAGTTTACCCAATTTGTCACACGGGTGATGGTCCCGCTTAGCCAGCTGCCCGGCTATTTTACAAGGCAGATCCGTGGAGCGTAAACACAGCAACAACAAGACAGAGACAAAAAAAACATCAATATTTCAGAGAACGAGAACCGGATCCTTAAGGGATATTGCACGATTAACGAGCTATTTAACGGTCATGAACCAAACACGCGCGAATACAAAAAAAACAGTGCCAACAGAAGGCACCTCCTTGACTCCCACGCGAAGGGAGTTTCACAGCATTTGCGTGTGTCATCCACCAACCCTCGCTGCTGCCTCTGCACTTGTGGATTATCAGCGGTAAGTCCACGCTTAACGCGCGGTGTTCACGCACGGTGTTCACGCAACGCGATTTCGCTATGACGCGGTTCTTTCCATTCGAGAGCACTTTGGAGAACGCGGAACGCGCTCCGTTGTGACGCGCTCCGTTGTGACGCGTGACGCGCTCCGTTATGACGCGTGACGCGCTCCGTTGTGACGCGCTCCGTTGTGACGCGCTCCGTTGTGAAACGCTCCGTTGTGACGCGTGACGCGCTCCGTTGTAACGCGTGACGCGCTCCGTTATGACGCGCTCCGTTATGACGCGCTCTGTTATGACGCGCTCCGTTATGACGCGCTCTGTTATGACGCGCTCCGTTGTGACGCGCTCCGTTGTGACGCGTGACGCGCTCCGTTGTGACGCGATTTCTGAGCGGTCGACGACGAACTGCTTTCCTGAGCTGCGTGGCTGAGTGGCACAGTAACAATGTACGCGTAATGCTAGAGCGAGGCGGCGGCGACAACCCACAGATATTCGTCCCCGTCATTTCACTGCGCGCGCGTGTGCGCGTGTGTGCGTCGCATCTCGCCAGACGTTATCGTCACATTCTTTTTGTTTGTTTTCTAGAAACCCGCTTTTTTCGCCTGACACGTTTTCCGCTCAACGCCGCACGTTTCAATGAACGCATCTACCGCGTCAAACGAGGACCTGCCGCGCGGGCGAGCCACGCGCAGCCTGAGCCGCAACCGCCACCCGGCGACCCTAAGCAGGGGTCGGCATAGGCGAGCTATTAGGCAGGCACGAGACGCGCTGCATTGTAAGGCAGGATTTGAATGAGATACGACCGTCGAGTCGCGTGCTACGGTGAAGAGGCCCTCTTGCCGGGTGCCCAACAATAACAGCGCTTCAGCATCTTCTCGGTTTCTTTCGGTAAAGTCACGTAGATTGGAAATAAAACAATAAAAATAAAGCACAATAAAATTAAATTCTCAAGACGTTTCGGCCACAACACAAGTAGCCACCTTCAGGCGAAGGAACAGAACTGTCGGGACGACAGCGCTTCGATGAACGCTGCTAAGCTTCGCAGCGTCTTTTAAGCTGGGTGGGAGGAGCAGAGCGCCTTGACAAAGGAGTTTACATATCAACAGGAGAGCTTTGTTCAGACGGACGAGTCCATCTATGCTCGGAACGGAGGAGGGGGGAGAAACAGCCACGATGTGCTGCTCTGTCCTGTGTTGCGCTACAACTATGTTATAAACTAGACTACTATACATTGCAATGTTATACCTTCCAATCTAAACTACATTGTATAATATCGTATACGCAGCCCAATGTAAGCTCTAACATTATGCATTATATTGATATGTCTCCAACTAAGCTTTTTTCTACATTACACGACTATACACCGTAATATACACTGCCATAGACAAACCCACCCTTGAATTATACAATGCGTTACTATACACTACCCTATACTTTAGACTGTAAAATATTAGACTTGTAATATTACACTATGTATTATTCTACCAACCCTACTGTATACCACACTGCTGTATATTCACTATATAATTACGATACTATATATTGCTTTATGAATTATGTTAAACATTACACTGTTATACTATTTATTATTATACAACATGCTATAAACCATACCATTGACCGTCGTGTGAAAGGTATTAAGAGGCAGTGCCAGCGAATGGACTGTGGTCTGAAAGTCACCGTAAAATACAATCAATTAAGAACCGAAATGGTTTATTTTTATTACTTAATTTCCATTCTACGTGACTTTACCGAAAGAACCAAGAAGATGAATCCCTGCAGTCACGAAAGCTTTAAGTCGAAATTTAAGCGTTTCAGCAGTCGAGCACCGCGCCTCCGCGTCCAGAGACGGGGGAGAAACGTTGGAAGGGAGCAGTGATGACACACGGACAGACGCGTGTCGGTTGTAGTTGCGAGCGCGCGCGCGTGTGTTTATGGGGAGCGGTAGTGTAGCGGGTAGCGACCCGAGTTCGATTCCCGCTCACGTGCCAACACCGGTGACGATTGTCTGGACCGGTCCCTGGCCTCCCCTAGGTCGACTCCACCTCAAAATGAGTACCTGGTGCGGTGTGTAAACATCACCACTGGGGATACAAAGGCGGCCGGGCGCGGTGTTGGCCACTCACCCCCTCGTGTGCCGTGCCGGCCTTCTTAGGTGCTCCCTCACAGCACTTGCCCCAACAGTCTGTGACAAACTATATGGGGAATACTTACTCTTTGTTTTTTTCGGCAAAGTCACGTAGGAAAAATCAAATAAATGAAAACAACTAAATTAAATCACGACGTTTCGGAGGCAACACAAGCTTGTCATTCCTGACTTACAGTACCCCGGTGTTTACAAATTGAGTTGTACCTGTGGTGACTGTTATATCGGGGAGACGAAACGACATATTTCTGACCGAATTCGCCAGCACAAATCAGATTTGAAACACGGCAGAACGAATTCTTCGGCCGTGGCTGATCATTGTCTCAACACAGCGGGTTCTCATGACATTGTTTTCTCCGATACCAAAGTACTAAGCAAACCTCCCGGTTATTACCAAACATTTGTCCATGAAGCCATCCAAATATACAAACATATACACAACTGCAACCGAGAGGATGGTTTCAAATTGAGCAACTTTTGCAAAGATGTCATCAACCAAGTCAAACTTTAGCTGCCTTATAATTGTACAGCCATTTCCGTTTCTACCAGGATTGTACTCGCTCTCGTGCAGCACGCCATCACCCTCCCCCCGAACCCCCTGCAGCATAACAAACGGTGGTTTTACGTGCAAGTACACCACCGCCTCCCCCAGAACCCCCTGCAGAATAACGGAAGGCGGCTTAACTTAGTCCCTCCCTCCCCACCCATCGTCCCTCCCTGACTCCCCTCCCCCCTTAACCTGTATATAAACCCGTGTGTCCCAGAGCTGTTCACTTGATACAGCTAATTTTGCTGTGTCTGTTCCACCTGAAGACGGAAGCTTGTGTTGCCTCCGAAACGTCGTGATTTAATTTAGTTGTTTTCATTTATTTTATTTTACCTACGTGACTTTACCGAAAAAACCAAAGAGTATGAATCCTTGCAGTCACGAAAGCTTCAAATCTAGAATATACGGGGGATCTTTGTGTTTCTGTCGCTGAGTTGGAAGATTAATTCGTGGTGGATCGTACAATTAGCCACGTACAGTATCCGTAGATGTTGAACAGCTGATGTATTTATATACAGTATAAGTCATCATGATAAGCAGCAGCAGACATTGTCTTCATGATAATTATCAATTATCATTCATTAATGATAGTACGTGCTATTAATAAACAATGATGATCATTATCGTCACCACCTATATTACCATTATCTCCATCGGCCATGCCAATACTCAACATTAATTGTCTTAATACCATCGTCTCTCTCTCTCTTGTCTACCCACTGTTGGGGAAGTCCTCTCTCATCATCAATCACACGATGTAACACGGTTTTTGTCCCTGTGTAGTAAGTGTTATTTTTTAATTGCTTATAACTAAAAAGTATAGAAAATGGCTATTATTCCCCACAAACTTTGCTTGTGTGACCAGGACTTTATGTGGAGGAATGACACGAATGCACACCACGTTTTCTCATTGAAAATAGGTCAATTTCAAAATATCACTGTCCTGGTCACAAAAGCAAAGTTTGTGGGGAATAATAGCCATTTTCTGCACTTTTGAGGCATATGCCTCACACAATGTTATTAATCGAGTGGATTATTTACTTTTCTTTTGTGCCCTGGTCACAAAAGCAAAGTTTGTGGGGAATAATATCCATTTTATGTACTTTTTAGGCATAAGAAATTAGGAAATACACTTACTACCCAGGGACGATTATTTTTTATTACACAGTGAATTAGCTACCGTCTGTTGGACGAATTCACCAGCATCACCACCACGATCATCCATTGTCAATCCACCGCTAGATTGTTAAGAATATGTTGCTGCTATAAATGTCCACATGATAAGCCAATTTGTTGAGCCATCATTCGTGACCAGGTCGCTTCTGAAAAAATAAGTTAATAGCTCAGTGGGATTTACCTGGTAAGATAAAAAAAAATGTTTAGTTTTATTTGTACATATTTTAAATCATTGTTTTACCTTTCCTGTAATTTTCACTCCTATCGCGTTTTTTTGTATCGTTTGCTGTTGGGACGTTCTGACCCGCCCCTACTGGACGTCAGTGAAAACAAAGAAAACGCTTTATAGCTCATCGGATTTCTCCCGTACAAAATAAAAATGATGATTCTCAGATAAATGAATGTCGTGCCACGCCACGACTTCTGCAAGCCAACACGGTATCGTTGCACAATATATTTTTTTTCAAGTAGTGGTATCCCAAACTTTCACAACTGCTTATTTCTCTCCACTCACTCACTCCACTCACTCACTCCACTCACTCACTCCACTCACTCACTCCACTCACTCCACTCACTCCACTCACTCCACTCACTCACTCACTCCACTCACTCACTCACTCCACTCACTCCACTCACTCACTCACTCCACTCACTCACTCACTCCACTTACTCACTCACTCCACTCACTCACTCCACTCACTCACTCCACTCACTCCACTCACTCACTCCACTCACTCACTCCACTCACTCCACTCACTCCACTCACTCACTCCACTCACTCCACTCACTCCACTCGCTCACTCCACTCACTCCACTCACTCACTCCACTCACTCACTCACTCCACACTCACTCACTCCACTCACTCCACTCACTCACTCCACTCACTCCACTCACTCCACTCACTCCACTCACTCACTCACTCCACACTCACTCACTCCACTCACTCCACTCACTCACTCCACTCACTCCACTCACTCCACTCACTCACTCCACTGACTCACTCCACTCACTCACTCCAGTCACTCACTCCATTTCCCCCCCCCCCGCTGCTGGTCCGTCATGGTCCCTACCCGCTCCTGGTCCATCATGGCCCATGCACCTCCTACGTACATTATGCTCATTTTTATGCTAATTCCTTTGTAAAGCGTTTTGCTTCCTCCCACACAGCTTAAAGGACGCTACCTGGGCTTGGCTGTTTTCACTCCAACGCTGTCCTCATGACAGCACGGTCCCTTCACCTGATGAAGGCCACTTGTGTTGTGGCCAAAACGTCGTGATTTTTGTTATTTTATTTTTTTACCTACGTGACTTTACCGAATAGAACCAAAGAGTATGGATCCTTGCAGTCACGAAAGCTTCAAATCTAGAGAAGCTCCCGTCGCCACGTTCCAAAGAGCCATGGAGGGGGCACCTCTACTGTTGAGAACAACCTTCGGGACAACTTTGTGCGGCAGTAGTCGCCGCAGCATTCGCCGCAAATTTATAGACGCCACGGCCGTCAGTCACTCCGAGAGTGTGTTCAGTTCCTTTCGAACACTTTTAAGAGTGCTGTGTTAAGTCGCTTTCAAAAACCTAACGCATTCGTCAGTAACGCCGTGGCCTTAGAATGATAAAACAAATGCATGCAATAGGTGACGTTTCGGGCAACGACCCTTTTTCATAGGATCCTTGGTGGGGGTGGGGGGTCCGTTAAAAATCGGTTATCGTCAAAGCACATTTCGCAGCTGTTGTCTTAATGATTTAACACGATTTGATGGTGGTGATGTTGCTGCTGCGTTTGCAGTGGTGTACACAAGCACAATTAACAATGAGCTTGCTGCAGGACCGTTTCTGGGATCGTTTTCTTTGTACGGCCGATGTAGATGTTTAGAGCAACGACTATAATAATATCACAACGAGGTGGTTGAGCCAGAGAATTGCGTCAGGAGTAGCAGAGTGCATCGCCGTGATGACGATTGAGTTATTCTATGTTCCGCGGCTCCGTTCTTGGGTGGTGACCACAGTATACCCACGCTGCCGGAAAGTTTTATGTTTTTTGTGCAAATGTGCATCATCATCGTCGTCGTCGTGATCAAGTATCCACTTCTGCTAACGTGGTTTGTGCGGGACGCGGTTCATAGTACGAAACTCTGGATCGCTTCGACTATTCCTCGCTGGCTCGGTCAAGTTACGGGGCGGTTGCTACTGGATCCTCAAAAACCCACTTCAAAAAGGCAGCAGCAGCAGCAGCAGCAACAACAACAATAACAACAACGCCACATGCTGGGTCTGGCTGACATGCTGGCCGTAGCGCAACCACGCACTAACTCAGCTGGCTGGATCACTCACAAACTCGCGCAACCCACCACCACCAACACCGCCACCCCCCTTCCCCATGCGTTGGCTGATAAAGAGGCGTGAGCCAGTCCCCCCGGTGCCCGCCTTGGGGACGTGCGCGGCGCATATAATGGATGCCGTTGAGAAATCCGTCTACAAAAGCGCAGTTTGCCCCCGGGCGCGGAATGTAAATTGCCGAGTGTGTGCGCGCGCTGGGGTCCGCCCGGGCACGCGGGCCAACAAAGCGCCCTTGAGGACTGGCGCCCGATCCGTCCCGCCGCAGACAGGCGAGCCAGCCACCCCCCTCCGCCCCCCCCGGGTCAGAGCGGGAGGGAGGGAGGGAGGGCTGCCTTGGGGTGGCGGGGCGTTTGGGTGTGGGGAGGGTGTTGTGGGCAAGGGAGGGGTTGAGATGATGAGTTGGGCTGGGTTGAGTTGGGCTAAGCCGGGCTGGGCTGGATGGGAGGAGATGGAGAGAGGGGGGGGATGGAGGAGGAGGGGGGGATGGAGGAGGAGGAGGGGGGGATGGAGGAAGAGGGGAGAAGGGAGCGGAAGGGAGAAACTGGGCTCGTGAGCTACCGACCCAAATTTGACTTTGCGCCCGTGCGTAAAAGCGCGTGGTTTAATCCGGGGCCGATCCAGCCATTATTACTCGCGAATGTGTGCGCGAGTGTGCGTATGTGTGTATGTATGCGCTGTGCATATTTTCATCGGCTGTTTAACGCTGTGTGGAAGCTACCTGGAATGTCGCTCCATACAAAGCTCTGGGTCTTCTCGGCCACAAGTTATGCCCTCCATTATTTCCGCTTGCGAAACAGGCGACCCTCTGAAACGAACATATGAGCCGGTTTGCAACATCCAGGCTAGCCTGCCTGGTTTAACCAGACTGGACTGTGTGAGTTCACATAGCCTTGAAAGATCTGGACACGCTCCCATCAATAAGCTCCTCCGCAAAGCGAGGCTGTGTTGGCTGGGTCATGTAGCCCGCATGTCCAGCCACCGCATGCCCTAAGCGGCTTCTCTTCGGTCAAATAGATGGGGGCGAAACGGGCGCGGAAAGGGCTAGAGAAGAGATGATTACTGATGTGGTGTACAGAATGATGTTGGGAGCTGAGTAGACTTGCCAATGACTGATACCAGCGGTGTCCAGATCGGCCTCTGTGGAGGAGGCTCGTGAAGGACGCTGCTGCTGGGGCAGTCGCCCTCCTCTCAGTCCGTCAAACCTACGGCCCGTCGGGGTCTGTCCCGTGACCTGTCGGCAAGCCATCGACACTTCGCGTGGCCTCGAGAGTGCACCTAGCATGGCACAAGCGCCGTTGTGACGTCACCGCCGCGGAGTGAACGGCGGTTGTGTTGTGTATGAGCGCGGCCGTGTGTGTGAGTTTGCGTGGTGGAGCATCAGTGAGAGAGAGAGTGTGTGCGAGTTTGTGTGAGTGCGAGCCTGTGTGTGAGTGTAAGAGAGCACGCTGTGTGTGTGTAAGTCTGAGTGTTTTCTTGTGCATGTGAGCCGGTATGTGCGTGCTCACGTGTGTGTGTGTGAGTTTGCGTGCTCACGTGTGTGTGTGTGAGTTTGCGTGCTCACGTGTGTGTGTGAGTTTGCGTGCTCACGTGTGTGTGTGTGAGTTTGCGTGTTCACGTGTGTGTGTGTGAATTTGCGTGTCCGCGCTCACGTGTGTGTGTTTGTGAGTTTGCGTGCTCACGTGTGTGTGTTTGTGAGTTTGCGTGCTCACGTGTGTGTGTGAGTTTGCGTGTTCACGTGTGTGTGTGTGAGTTTGCGTGCTCACATGTGTGTGTGTGTGAGTTTGCGTGCTCACGTGTGTGTGTGTGAGTTTGCGTGCTCACGTGTGTGTGAGTTTGCGTGCTCACGTGTGTCTGTGTGTGAGTTTGTGTGCTCACGTGTGTGTGTGTGAGTTTGCGTGTGCGTGCTCGGCCTGTCATCTCAGTCAGTCGACCCACGGCACCTGGGTCTGTCCCGTGACCTCCTGCCAGCGGGCGTTCCACACTTCACGTGGCTTCGACGTGCACGTTGCCTGGCACAAGCGCCGTGGTGACATCACCGCCACTTCCTGACGAATGGCGGTTGTTGTTGTTGCCGTGTCCGTGTGCCCGTGCACTGTGTGTGCACCCGTGCACCTAGCGTGGCACGGACGTCGCTATTAACGTCACCTGCATTCATTTCGCGTCGCGTGGCGGTTGTTGTTTGCTGGGTTGTTATGACGCTCCTTGTGTTCGTGTGCAAGGAGCGGTGGGGGCACTGGTTTGGGCACTTGCGTCCATTAATGGCAAGCGGCGGCCGGATCTCCAGCATTCGAGGCCTCTCCGAAGTAGGTTCACCATGATGACGAGTAGCTGTGCACGACAGAACTCGCGAGAGACGGCGGCAGCCGGGTGCCGGTCGGGCCTTTACAGCTGCTAACTTGGGACATTACATATTACATATCCCAAGATATAGTGAGCGGAAAAAGTATTTGATCCCCTGCTGATTTTGTACGTTTGCCCACTGACAAATAAATGATAAGTCTATAATTTTAATGGTAGGTTTATTTTGAAGTGAAAGACAGAATAACAACAAAATACAGAAAAACGCATGTCAAAAATGTTATAAATTGATTTGCATTTTAATGAGGGAAATAAGTATTTGACCCTCTCTCAATCAGAAAGATTTCTGGCTCCCAGGTGTCTTTTATATAGGTAATGAGCTGAGATTAGGAGCACACTCTTAAAGGGAGTGCTACTAATCTCAGCTTGTTACCTGTATAAAAGACACCTGTCCACAGAAGCAATCAATCAGATTCCAAACGCTCCACCATGGCCAAGACCAAAGAACTCTCCAAGGATGTCAGGGACAAGATTGTAGACCTACACAAGGCTGGAATGGGCTACAACACCATTGCCAAGCAGCTTGGTGAGAAGGTGACAACAGTTGGTGCGATTATTCGCAAATGGAAAAAACACAAAAGAACTATCAATCTCCCTCGGCCTGGGGCTCCATGCAAGATCTCACCTCGTGGAGTTGCAATGATCATGGGAACGGTGAGGAATCAGCCCAGAACTACACGGGAGGATCTGGTCAATGATCTCAAGGCAGCTGGGACCATAGTCACCAAGAAAACAATTGGTAACACACTACGCCGTGAAGGACTGAAATCCTGCAGCACCCGCAAGGTCCCCATGCTCAAGAAAGCACATATACATGCCCGTCTGAAGTTTGCCAATGAACATCTGAATGATTCAGAGGACAACAGGGTGAAAGTGTTGTGGTCAGATGAGACCAAAATTGAGCTCTTTGGCATCAACTCAACTCGCCGTGTTTGGAGGAGGAAGAATGCTGCCTATGACCCCAAGAACACCATCCCCACCGTCAAACATGGAGGTGGAAACATTATGCTTTGGGGGTGTTTTTCTGCTAAGGGGACAGGACAACTTCACCACATCAAAGGAACGATGGACGGGACCATGTACCGTCAAAGCTTGGGTGAGAACCTCCTTCCCTCAGCCAGGGCATTGAAAATGGGTCGTGGATGGGTATTCCAGCATGACAATGACCCAAAACACACGGCCAAGGCAACAAAGGAGTGACTCAAGAAGAAGCACAATAAGGTCCTGGAGTGGCCTAGCCAGTCTCCAGACCTTAACCCCATGGAAAATCTGTGGAGAGAGCTGAAGGTTTGAGTTGCCAAACGTCAGCCTCGAAACCTTAATGACTTGGAGAAGATCTGCAAAGAGGAGTGGGACAAAATCCCTCCTGAGATGTGTGCAAACCTGGTGGCCAACTACAAGAAACGTCTGACCTCTGTGATTGCCAACAAGGGTTTTGCCACCAAGTACTAAGTCATGTTTTGCAGAGGGGTCAAATACTTATTTCCCTCATTAAAATGCAAATCAATTAATAACATTTTTGCCATGCGTTTTTCTGGATTTTTTTGTTGTTATACTCTCACTGTTCAAATAAACCTACCATTCAAATTATAGACTGATCATTTCTTTGTCAGTGGGCAAACGTACAAAATCGGCAGGGGATCAAATACTTTTTTCTCTCACTGTCTATATACTGTGTACATAACTCTACGTAGGGAGGGGGAATGTCAGCTCATTTGCAGGAGCGAGCCGTGAGAGGTGGCGAAGGCTTGGGGGGGGGGACCATCCAGCAGGGGATAGATCATGGTAGATGATTTTGACGATGAATGTTCCAAATCGCGATTTAAACCACATGCAGTGGGACATGAAGGTGTTTGATTTGAACAATTTACTTCTATTATAGATGGGTTTTGGGGGGGGGTTAGAACGCGTAAATATATAAATGTGCCGTTAAACCCGCCACCACCCGACACAGCCAACTAGTAAGGTCCATCACGTAAACAGAACGTGGCCAATTCGTCACTAGTACAGCACACCGGTGTGTTGGAGAGGAAACCCACAACATGTACAATTCGGGTACGAAGTATCGCCTGTTGATGCTAGCTGAACTAGTACCAAATTGGCATGTTCTATTTCCATGACAAACCTTATGAATTGGCTGTGTCAGGTGGTGGCGGGTTTAACGACACATTTATATATGTACGCGATCTAACCCCAAAAAACCTCTATTATGGATAACATTGGTCACGAAAATCTACTGCGTGTTAAATTGACTGAAATTTTGTCATTTAAGACGCTGCATTTAGAACGCTTACACATGCGCAAGTCAATTATAGTTGTACTGACGTGTCTATTAATCAATAAATAAAATCGATTATTCTGAGCTGTTACTCCCTGTGTCTGCCTGAGCTGCTGCTCCCTGTGTCTACCTGAGCTGCTGCTCCCCGGGTCTACCTGAGCTGCTACTCCCTGTGTCTACCTGAGATGCTGCTCCCTGTGTCTGCCTGAGCTGCTGCTCCCTGTGTCTACCTGAGCTGCTGCTCCCCGGGTCTACCTGAGCTGTTACTCCCTGGGTCTACCTGAGCTGCTGCTCCCTGTGTCTACCTGAGCTGCTGCTTCCCGGGTCTACCTGAGCTGTTACTCCCTGTATCTGTCTGAGCTGCTGCTCCCTGTGTCTACCTGAGCTGCTACTCCCTGTGTCTACCTGAGCTGATACTCCCTGTGTCTACCTGAGCTGCTGCTCCCTGGGTCTACCTGAGCTGCTGCTCCCTGTGTCTACCTGAGCTGCTGCTTCCCGGGTCTACCTGAGCTGCTCCCACGGCTCCCGTCATGCAGCGTTCGCAGCGCCACTGTCGAAAAGCCGGAGCGGCGCCTGAGAGCCGTGGACGCCCTCCCATTTACAAGACACCGGGCATCTGGGTACAAGCTAGTGCTAGCTCCACACCTGGATAATGCCACCGCTCCACTCCACCACCGACTTTCACTCAATCAACAACCACCTTAATTTGGACTGCATTGACATTCACCGAGAAACTGGACTAATTCGCCGTCCGCTTCACAGAGGCTCTGGTCGTATGTTCAATTACAACTACTCAACCCCAAACTCCATTCCATCAATCTGGTCCTGTTTGCGCCTCACGACTTCCTTAATACGTCATCACAACATACGACACGTGCACCTAACCAATCTCCGCCCCATCCCTCGGTCCTCTCAATTCACCACGAAGCAAAGTCACCTGAAACTGGCTTTGCTCAACACCCGCTCACTAAACAATAAAAGCCTCATTTTAAATTAATTCATTACTGACAATAACCTGGATTTTCTCTGTATCACTGAAACTTGGCATAAACCTATGGACTATTTCGCACTCAACCAGACTACACCTACAGGATATACATACATGGACAAACCCCGATCTGAGGGGCGGGGAGGTGGTGTCGCTGCAGTGTACAGAAAGGACATTAAAACATCCACCATCTCCATCCCTGCTGTTCAGTCCTTTGAACACATCACTTTCAAACTCCCTGGTCCCACTCCTCTGGTCACTGCCATAATCTACCGACCCCCCAAGCCAAATCATTCCTTTCTCTCTGACTTTTCTGACTTTTTAACTCAGTTATCTGCCATCTCACCTTTTGTTCTGCTCCTGGGAGATTTCAACATCCACATTGACACTGACTGTAAATTTGCTACTGAATTCCTGGAACTGCTACATTGCTTCAATTTCACCCAACATGTCAACTTTCCAACCCACAGCCGTGGTCACATTTTGGATCTGATCTGCTCTACTGGTCTCACTGTACCACTCCTCGAGCCCCACAACCTCAACATCTCGGACCACCTGGCAATCACCATGAACATTGATCTCCCCATTTCTACAACCAAGGACAAAAGGACAATTTCTTTCAGAAATCTTAAATCCATCTCTAGTCCTGCCCTTTCAGCCTCTCTTGCCAGCAAAATATCCTCCTCCCCCCAACCCGTGACTGACAACCCTTCCGACCTCACCGACTACTACAATGAAACACTTTCCACCAGTCTCGATCATCTGGCTCCCATCAAAACTAAAACTGTCTCAGTCACTCACTCTGCTCCCTGGTACACTCCTATTCTGCACAAAATGAAATCCCGTAAGCGTCAGCTTGAAAGGCTTCATAATAAAACTGGTTTAACTGTTCATCTACAAGCTTACACAGATTACCTTCAGCAGTATAAGGAAGGTCTTAGCACTACCCGGTCCACCTACTACTCACACCTCATACATTCTGGTTCTACCAACCCAAAGGCTCTTTTCTACACAGTAAATAAACTTCTCAAACCCAGTGACAATGTCGTCAACTCATTCACAACTGATAAATGCAACACCTTTCTATCATTCTTTCAGACCAAAATTGACACCATATACACCAACCTGTCCTCTTCTTCTGCTACCACTGTCTGCTCTGTCATTCCATCATGTGCCCCCCCCCACCACACCTCTCAGCCACTGCCTCAGTTCTCCCCAGTGTCGCCGGGGGAGCTGTTTAAAATCTTGACAGGGATGAAAACATCAACATGTGTCCTGGACCCCATCCCATCCCTCCTCATCAAAGACTGTTTACCAGCTATCTCCACACTCATCACAAAAATAATTAACTCCTCTCTCAGCTCTGGCTCAATCCCACGTTCACTCAAACTGGCTGCTGTCACTCCCATTCTCAAAAAACCTGGACTTGACCCCAACATTATGTCAAACTTTCGGCCCATTTCCAATCTTCCCTTTCTGTCTAAGATACTGGAACGCACTGTCGCCAAAGAACTCAAAACCCACCTCTCCTCAAATGACATGTTCGAACCATTTCAATCCGGCTTCCGTTCACAACACAGCACTGAAACAGCCCTCCTCAGAGTTACCAACGACATCCTCCTCTCTGCAGACTCTGGTCACCTCAGCATCCTCATCCTCCTGGACCTCACTTCAGCTTTTGACACTATCAACCACACCATTCTTCTCTCTCGCCTCAAATCTACCCTCAACATCACTGGCACCGCCCTCTCCTGGCTCCAATTTTATCTCACTGACAGACGACAGTTCATCCACATCAACAACTGCACCTCCTCCACCGCTCCATTGTCCCAAGGTGTCCCCCAGGGTTCGGTGCTTGGTCCTTTGCTCTTCATACTATACCTGATTCCCCTTGGCAACGTCATTCGCCACCATGGTCTTAACTTTCACTGCTATGCCGATAATGTCCAGCTCTACATCTCCACCAAATCCATCACCTCCGCCACCCACTCCACTCTCTCTAACTGCCTCGCTGACATTAAATCGTGGATGCACACCAATTACCTTAAACTTAACTGCGACAAAACAGATAGGATCATCGGTCCCAAATCTATCACTAAATCCATTCGCAGTTTCTCCGTCACTGTCGACACCTTCACCCTGTCTCCATCCCTTCAAAGTCGCAACCTTGGAGTCATTTGTGACAATAACCTCTCCTTTGAACACCACGTAAATCAAATCACCAGAACTGCATTTTTTCACCTCGAAAACATCTCCAGACTTCGCCCATCACTCTCTTTCTCCGCTGCAGAAACACCCATCCACGCCTTCATCACCTCCAGAATCGATTACTGCAACAGCATCCTTTACGGCACCTCAACCAAAACATTAAATAAACTCCAGTACATCCGGAACACTGCAGCTCGTCTGCTCACTCACACCCGCACCGGTGACCACATTACCCCTTGTCCTCAAGAAGCTCCATTGGCTCCCGGTCCCACAACGAATTCAATTCAAAATCCTCCTCCTCACACATAAAGCCCTTCATAACCAGGCCCCTTCCTACCTCACTGACCTGCTCCACCGCCACAACCCATCCCATAGCCTTCGCTCATCTGACGCCAACCTCCTGACTCCACCTCTCAGGACTAAGCATCGAACCTGGGGCGACAGAGCCTTCTCTATAGCTGTCCCCTCACTTTGGAACTCTCTCCCAAAACAAATCCGTGACTGCACCGACCTTCCAGCGTTCAAATCATTGACTAAAACTCACCTTTTAAAAATTGATTTTAATGTTTAGCTAAGTTTGATGTGTTTTTAGTGTTTTTACCATTTGATGTTGTTTTTTGCTGCTTTTATGATTTTATGTAAATGTCTTTGAGTATTCAGAAAAGCGCTCACAAATAAAATGTATTATTATTACATGCGTAGAATCGCGCGTGTCTAAGAATCGATAATTTTTGTTGCGCGGGGAAGGTTGTTAATTGGGTTCACGCGAATTTCCTCCCGCCCCTCGTGTGCGCCCATAGCAAATTGCTCACACATGTTGAGTTGCAGGCCACGTGCTGCTGTTCAGTGTCACGAATGTGTGTGTGTGTGCGCACGCCCGTGTATACAAAGACTATACACAATCACACAAATCCATATACCCCCCACCCACGGTCTCCACACCCTGCAGTCATACAGACTGTGTTGTTAGCGAGCACCTATGAAGGCTCGCTACGGCACACCAGGGGGTTGTGTTGGTGGGCAGCAGCCACGCCCGTCGGCACGTGTCCACCCAGTGCTGATGGTTTACACACCGCGCTACGAGGTAATCATTTGAGGCTGAGTCGACCTTAGGGCGCAGGCCTCGGGACTGATTCAGATGTTCGGTCACTTAACGTTCGTCTGCGATCGGGAATCGAACTCGGGTGGTCGGTTAATCGATACAGCCTCCCCCCCCCCGCCCCCCACTTAAGTACAAACATAAAGATCCCCCCCCCCTGCATGGGGCGAGTGCTGTTAGCGAGTGGTGCCCATTACGGCAGACGCGGCACACGAGTGGATGGAAGTGGGGTGGTCCAGCACCACGCCTGGCGGCCTTTGTATTCATTACACCAGCCCACACAAAGCCAAACAAAGTGTTGATATTGAGATATACTGCCGTGCTAAACTTGAACAGCCGACCGTTTAAATCCGGCAATCGATTGACCTTGGCTCATGATGAGGATCACAATGAACAGAAAGACCGAATGAACGTGAAGCTCATTTTAAAGAATCGCCCGCGTTCAAACGGCTATGAGAAAGGTGCGAACTTGTCAACGTGTTGATTATTATACTTGGCGAGGGGTTAATTGACCACACCTTCACCGAGCTGGTCAATGCGGGTTGGCGAAGGCGGGGAGCATAGACGTTGGAGATGTAGTACAGCCTAACAATGGGTTCACTTCTTTGCCCGCTACCGCACCTCCGATTTAGCCACGTACGGTGCGAAAGAAGTCCAACGTACGTACGTAGATACAACAAAGCCCGGCATTGTTTGTACAAAATGCCGAATTCAAAACGTTACCCACGGTCTACCTTAAAAAAAACCTCCTCAATAATTGCAATTCATTGCAAATGTCCGAGGCATCAGAGGTTCCGACACCAAAAACTAAACTCCGACACCCCTCCCGAGACCGATGACGCAGCGCCTATTATAAAAACAAAACACCGACGCGTTACCGGCAGAGAAACACCACCGGTGGTTTCGCGATTCGATAAATGAATATTATGGCGGGACCACGGGGTCCCATAGGCCCCCGGCTCTCGCATAAACTGCGTTGCGACGTCATTTTACGCCTGTTGAAGGCGAACGACACGGCGATCTTTTCCTCTCGACGAGCTCTACACGATGCGCTAATCAAAGTTTCAAAGTTTTGTTTATGACTACGGTAATTTTAGCAACGACCCGGGTGCTTGGTGAAGAACACGAGGATTGATTTCTGGTGGGTCGCGGCGTTTATGTGCGCTGTGGGACGGAGTCGCCAAAAATGAATTTATTAACTACGCTTTTGACTTCAGTTTATTCGGTGACCACTGGGTCCCGCCATGAGGTTCAAATCCTCATTTCACGAAATTTAATTTTCATCTGTTTCACCCACCCCCTTCGCCACCGCGTACGGGACCGTGTGGGAGTCTGTCAGGGGCCACGTCTTGCCACTATCAAGCCCCCCAAAGTGTGAGATTGATGATAACGCCGTCGCGTTATCGTTTGACGCTGCCACGCGTGTCCTTGTGAAATGAGAATGCCGATAGTGAATCCCCCCTCCACTCCCCCTGGCCCGTTGAGCGCCTGTGCAGTTGCACCGCCTGCACACTCGATAGCTGTGTCTCAAGGCAGGCGATCGGGTTTTTTTTAAATATACAATTTGGCTTGCACGTTCTGCGCATCCCCCACCCCACCCAATATAATAATGACTAATAATAGTCCAGTAATAATGCTATTTGCCCAGAAAAAGACTAACTGAGTCTCAAGCACACACTCTCTCTCTCTCAGGAGGGTGCTGCCACATTGGGATGTTTGACCAATGCCACGAATGTGCGTGTTATTTATTTTTTTTGGGGGGGGGTGGGGGGTCTTTAGCGTGGAAGGAAACCGGAGAGCCCGGGAGAAAACCCCCCGCGCAGTGAGGGAGCTGACACTCACAGCACGGCCACCTCCTGGCCACACGCTCACAACACCTGGCAAGCCTTGGTTGGCGGTCGCCCATCCAAATACTGCTCTGGGCTTTACACCGCTTTAGCCCCTGGTCATAGGCCAGTCTCAGTCGCTCACATATGCACTACGGTACTGTATTTTCCAGAAACATGAGACGCGCCCACTAGACCTGTGTGCCGTGTCAATAAATGTACACAAATCCGATCTGAAACGGATTCGAACCTGTGCTTTAAAATATAGGGGGCGTGGGCGGTGGGGTTGAGTGCGTCCTATGATCCGGATAATATGGTAATTGAGTGGAGAATGAGGCTTGGCCTTAAAAGAAAATAAAAATATATAATAGGCGACGTTAGAAAATAAAAATATATAATAGGCGACGTTTTGGGCAGTGGCCCCTTCTTCAGATTATATCGTTACAGGCATTCCCTAACGTTACCCAGCATGGAATAATCACCACGGTGTCCCTTTTGGGCTACGCACGTAAGTGGACGCTAAGGTACAATCAGGGCTTCATCTATCACTCGAAATTTCCCGAAAATTGTTGCTGGGCTGGCTTGGAGTAGGGGATTATTGGTGTAAGGCACAGCCACTCGAGTACAAGACACGCCGATCCATAATAATCCAGTTCGATAATCCTCTCGGCAGTTTTATACATTTCAGGGCAATATAAGGCGATATCGATTGTGGCGTACAGACAATTACAGGAACAGCATTGCGGATTCTCCCAGCTGACAAGAGACCCTGGATATATTTCAGGGTTATGCTAAAACATCAGTCCACGCGATCCTCCGCGGAACACCTTCCCACGGCCTCAAGTCTCCTCCGTTCAAATAGGAATTAAGGCGGTACACGCTGCACTTGTCTGATGATTGCTACAGAAGTGTCACGTATCAAAGAGAGCGTTGATTCAAATGAAGCTATAGATTACGTGTGTGTACGTGCGCCGATATCATGTGACGTAAAAAAAGTCAACACATTCGTCAATAACTCTGCAAAGCAAAACACTTGGAATAGGCGACGTTTCGGGCAATGACCCATCTTAAGAGCACATATACCGAGAGGCCAGAGAAATAGAGTGGGTACTAAGAGTTGGAGACTGCACTTTACACCATGGGGCCTGATGAGAATTACATTTTAATGTGTTTTCTGATAAAACAGTTCTTAAATAGACATATGAATACCATTAGTGGATATCGAGTAACAGACAAACCGTTTGTAATAAAAAAAGGTATTACTCCACGAACTCATTTGTATTAAATTTGATGTCCAACGCATTTTGAGGTCGATGCATAATCGATTCTTGTGGAAACAATCGATTTTTAAATCTAAACGCCATCGGCAAATCGCAGATCTGCAAATAACGAGGAAACTCCATCATGACAAAATAATAGTGCACGCCAGAAAGCCAGAGCGTTTCAAGCAAGACGCAAAACTGTGTAAAAGGGAACACATCCATTTGTACATATGCAAAAAAAAATAACTAATTGGGGAGTTCTTGTCCTGAACTCGAACCTCTCCAATGTGTGTGGCTCTCACTGCATCACTGCCGCTGGCCGTCGTTCACATTTGATCCCATTTTATTTCGATGTACGTATGTTGAACTTCTTTCGTGCCGTACGTAGACAACCGTGCTCAGCGGAGGTGCGGGGGAAGGACGACTTAACACACACAAACAAACGAAGGTGATCTCAGACAACATTACCCACAATGCAATTTTTTTTTGGTGTTTCTTGTTGGAAATTTCTATCAGAATATAAATTTTTACCGGAGGAATTCGATGAGCTATACAGCTCTTTTTTTTACAGATGTCCAGTAGTGTGGAGAGGCGCTTATGACGCCACGCTGGTAAGGTCGAGGGGAGGGGTTGATAGGACTGCGGTGGAAGAGGGGGGGCGGGTTGATGACCTCACAGACACTGGGATGATGTGAGGAGGACGGGGGGTGATGACGTCACGCGACACTGGTGAGTTGTGAGCAGAGGTGTCATGACGTCACGCTAGATTTTTGGGTGCGTTGGAGAGGCGAGGGGGGTGACGTCACCAGGCGCGGGGGGTGGTGAGGGGAGGGGTAGATGACGTCACGCGACACAGGTGAGTTGTGAGCATAGGGGTCATGACGTCACGCTAGATTTTGGAGAGCGTTGGTGTGGAGAGGGGGGTGACGTCACCAGGCGCGGGGGGTGGTGAGGGGAGGGGTCGATGACGTCACGCGACACAGGGTGAGTTGCACGGCAGGGATTGATGAGGTCAAGAGACGCGTGAGTTGTGAAGGGAGATGGAGCGGGTTATGGCGTCACGCGACATCGGTGAGGTGTAGGTGAGGTGTAGGAGAGGGAGCGATGATACAAAAAAAGAACCGCACATGTTCGCCCTCCTTTGTTGTTGTTGTTACCGCGGAAGTTGCGCTCGACCCTGCGAAGCGTTGCACTCTTGGTTGTGCCGTACTTGATACGCATTTTTCATAGTTTCGTAGTTCATAGTTTCATTTATTTGGTATAGCCCTGTGAGCCATTCGGCTCTTGAATCGGGTGCAACCGCAACAAACAAAAACAAAAACATGAACAAGAAAACATCTTAAAGTGACTACGTGACTGTGCAAACAGAAAAGCCAGGAAATAACATCAAAATATTCCTGAAATAACACCGTACACCAATGCTGTGTGCAAAAATCCCAGTGGGATGCAAGTCAAACAACAACAACAACAAGAAAACTTAGATTAAGGCCATCAGTCTAACTCCGTACTACAATAAACAAAAACATGGCTAAACCAAAAAACGTTTAGAAATCACCAAAATAAAGGCATAAATGCAATGTAACAGTGATCATAGGAACTGTGACCAAATTTTTAACAATAAACTACATAAATAACATGTAACACCAAACCCTAGAGCCATAGCTGGCTGCATGAGTCACTCCACAACAACAGGAGCATCAGTCGGAGTATCACATTTTTCAATGCACCTTTAAGATCAGCACACTAAATCAAAATACAGATAATACTTTGCAGCGTCATCCGGAGCGAAACTGGAGGGCCCAAAAAATGGTCACGCACCCCCATCTCTGGCAGGAAGAGACGTCTGTAAATCTTTCGTCTCAATCGGAGGGGGGGAGGGGGAGAGTTTTTTCATTTTCTTTCAGCGGATGTGCCCCTGCCAACGAAATGAAGCATGTGATTTATTACACGAGACATTTGTTTGGCAGCGGTCTCAATAACAATGTCGAGATAATGTCTTTATTCATCCAGGAAAGCCCCGAGTCTCACGAATTATTTGATATTTATTTAGCAGGACTAATCCTGCTGTGGATCTTTGTCCAGTTTCTGTCGGGAGATTCATTTGCATTTTTTTGTTGTCGTGTGTGTCTGTGGGAATATTTCAGCGTGCTTGCCCTGAGAAATCCCACAAGTGGTGTTAGTTATTTATATATTTTTCCCGTGAAAAAAAGATCACGAGATCTGAGCAAAAGGGTCAGCGGGCAGCAACAATCAGCGCCCTTTGAAGGTTGTAATCGAGAAGAGTTTAACGCGTTTCCTTAGCTGAACAAGGCTGCACAAAACTCGGGTGGGAAAGATGACGAGAAGGGAATTCCATAGCGAAGGAGAGTGGTCGGGAAAAAAATAAATCAGGAAGAGAAAGTGTTGCGACCTGCAGTGTGGTGATGGGTGAGTAAGTAATCGGGTGAGCGAATGAACGAGCGGGTGTCTTGAGTTAGTGATTGTGGGAGTGAGTGGCCGAGTGTGTGCGTGTGTGAATGGGTGAGTGAGTCTTGTTGTAATCTGCAGTGTGGTGGCCGAACACAGTGTGATAGATGAGACGAAACAGCAAGTGGTTTGGTAAGAACCGAGTTTTCAACATTGGTGGAGCAATCAATGAGTGGCTTTCACGGGGACAGTAACCCTTGCAGCAGTAGCGATAGAAGAGTGATAAGGAGGTGAGCGAGTGGCTGGTGCAGTGCAATAAATTCACTACCCGAAGAAAAACAGTTGTTATATTGCAGATGGCACCAAAGGAACGTGAGTCTCAGGCTGATCCTTCGACCTTAATTCCCGACCTTATTGAGCAATGGAGTTGGCTGATTCCATCATGCATTTGGTCTAATTCTTCATCAAGTGAATTGCTGTAAACTACTTTCATGTTGTGACCACGCGGGCCAGAATAAGAGCTCTAGTGATGTCACAGGGACACTTCTGAAAGTCATTTGAAAGTCTCCAACAGCCTCAGACACCCAGCCTATAGAAGGTGTGTGTGTGTTTATATTAAAGACAAGAGGGTGTTTGTGTTTGGGGTTGTTGTTTTTCTGTCAGTTTGACCGAGCGATCGACACAGCCTTTTCTCAAACATCCTCAGCGTCATTCGCCACGACCGATCCACTGCTGGACGATTGCCTTCCCCTTATCCGGCACCGTCATTCACGATCACGCAGGTAGCGACAATCCAACCATAGCTCCCTGCAAGCGACTAGATCTCATACGTTGGTTCGTAACCCGTACACTGCAGCCTGCCCCCCCCCCCCCCCTTTGGCTCTCAATCGTAAACAAAAAGTACAATCTTAATATAAGCTTGATGAAACAAAGTAGTTGTTACTTACGTGTCCGTGCTTAATTTGTTGTTGCGATGATTTGCATTTTCCAACAAAAGCTGGCCACGTCTTGCACCCCCAGAAAGGGCATCTCGCACCCCCAGGTAAAGAACCACTGCTCTAACCACCCCCATCTGCTCGGCGGAGTCGAGCACGGTTGGCTACGTACGGTGCAAAAGAAGTTCGACGTACCTACGTCACCTGCCTACGGAGGGGGGGGGGGGGGCGGATTTTTCCGACTGCCAATGACCAGTCGTGACTCGCGGTTGATGCGTCGACGTCTCTAACTTTCACGAACGTTCTTGAATGCAACACGCACCTCTATCTCTCTCTATATATACACTGGTTTGTACACATTGCCCTCAGGCGTGTTGTCGTCCGCTTTCACAAAACTGTGGTTGAGAAATATCGACTCAGACAACGTGAATGGAGTGAGGTGCTTGCTGAAGGGGAGGGGGTGGTGGTGACGCTGCAAAGTGCGCAAAGAAGCCTGTGGCACTTCATCTTTGTTCGTTTATTATTCAATTCAGTCGGTCACCAGCAATAACGTGGCTGAATTTAATATTTGGAGAGAAAAAAACAACGCAGGATATATACGTCGATTCGTTAATATGAAGTACACGGTCAGTTGTGTAAGAACGCATCTGTACGGAATGACGCGTAAAGCATAACTTAGCGAATCGACTAATACAATCAATCCCGAGTTATACAATAAAAAACACGTGCGAATTAAGGATGCATCTACAGCGGTGCCGTCGCACGAGCTGATTGCACCGCTCCATCTCCTTTTGCAGACGTCCTGGAAATTATCTACAAAGATCGCCCTGGGAAAATCTTTAACAGACTTTGTCTCCCAGGTTATCGATGTTTACACACCGCACCAGGCTACTCATTTGAGGCTGAGTCGACCTAGGGGGAGGTCCAGGATCGGTTCAGATAATCGTCACCGGTGATTGGTTGGTGGCCGTGATCGGAAATCGAACTCGGGTAAGCCGGGTTCGTAGCCTCACCACAACACCCATCACGCACGTGGCAGCCTCTACATCATCCACCGCGAATACAAATAAAGAGATCACATTTGTCTCATTTTTAGACAAGCGTGGAGGACTTAACAAGATAAACGGCCGTGTCGACACGTCGTCGTAGTAGTTAAAGTCGTGTTAGCTTGGGGCTACACACACACACCAAGAGGAAGACAATGATCCCCCGTGTAGCCTGTAACAGACGGCTGGGGCAAGTGCTGTTAGCGAGTAGCACCTATGAAGGCCGGCACGGCACACGAGATTGGGTAGGTGGCCAGCACCACGCCCGGCCGCCTTTGTCTCCCCAGTGGTCGATGTTTACACACCGCACCAGGTACTCATTTGAGGCCGAGTCGACCTAGGAGAGGCCCAGGACTGGTTCCGATAATTGTCACTGGGTGTTGGCCGTGAGCTGGAATCGAACCCGGCTCGCCAGGTTCGTAGCGCAGCGCGCTAACCGCTACACCACAGCTGCCCAATACACACGCACACTCACACACGCGCGCGAGTGCGTTATTAGGTCTTGTGCTGGCTCTCTCCCGAGGCGAGTGTCCGAGCGTGTGTGCGTGTGTGTGTACAGGCAGGTGGCTCTGCATTGCACAAACACACGTGGGCTGCCCAGAGCTGGACGCGGAGAGACAGAAGCTTGTCCCGTGTGGCGTCTTATAACACGCGTTTACAGTATTGTGTACACACATTTGGGGGAGCAGGTGGCCCGGCAGTTGAGCGCGCTGCGCTCATCGATTATTGCAGTTGCTGTTTAGTCTCTTGTCCGTCCACCGCACCTCCGATTAGGACGGTTGGCTACGTACGGTGCGAAAGAAGTTCAACGTGCGTACATAGAAACGCGCGCCCGTTCACTCAAGTCGCTCGCTCGCCAGCGGTCAGTCGCATCTGTATAACCTTTATAACGCTACTGCTACGGTTTAATACTGCACAAGTTCAACACGCATACATTATGTAAAAAAACATTTAACAACCCAAGTAAATACATGTGCTATGCAGAAGGATGATGCCCCGAAACGTTGTAATTTTAAGGCCAAAGTTATGTTTTACGAATGTGTTGAATGTGTTGTTATCTTCGCTTGAGCATCACTGTCGAGTGAGTGCCGAATTGTCCTAGTAGTAAAAGTAGCTACACATGCTACGGGCCCCGCACATTCAAGGGCCCAACGCTAAACGCTTTCAAGCTATCAATTCCGGTTCAGTGATTCTGCACTTGCTCTATTACTATAGTACTATAGTGCCTTCAACTTTGATGAACGACTGGGTGTTTAAGGCTATCGATGTGTTTAAGGTTATCGATGTGTCGTATTATCTGGCTGTATAGCAAATAAAAATAGAATTACTTTACTATGCAAGTAAAAAAAATGTGTGTTTTAATATTTACGTTGTTTTTATTTGGGGCCCCTTTATAACATGTGCTACAGGCCCCGCACTAGCTGAATCCGGCACTGCGTCTAGTATATACACAGGATGCCCTCGCCGTATGCGGTAGCAGCCGCGTTCCAAAAAAAGGGTCGCACAAAGCGAAACGGCACAAGACAGCTTCCTGCCGCATCGCGCCGCAGTGCACACACTACACAATGCCGTTACCACGTCCGACCGCATAGCATGGTCGAATTAAACCCGCATATAGCGAATTTTGGGGAGCAATAGTTGTGCCGCGTGTAACGCGAATTAGCGCAACCTGAAGCCGCATAAGGCATGGGAATCCTGAACATACATACGCATTGTTCATAAATGTCAGTTACATATACACACAGTAGATGCATATTTACATAGTAACATAGTACACCTATACAGCATACATACATGTAGTCTACACTGCTCACAATAAAGTTTTGATTTACATAGCGTCGATACACACACAAAATACAGAGTCATATACACACACACGTAGTTACAAAGATAACGATCCCCCGTATAGCCCGAACAGACTGTTGGGGCAAGTGCTGTTAGCGAGCACCTATGAAGGCCGGCACAATTTCAGTCAGATCAAAACGTGGCCGACCACAAATATAATTAATGTATCCAAACAATAGTCGCGAAAAACAAGGACGTGTTACATATATGCCCGACATCAAATGACTCACGCGCGAAAACAAATAGTTTACATGAATTACAGATATTTTTGGTTCTTTCGGTAAAGTCACGTAGAAGGGAAACAATAAAATAATAAAAATATAAAGCAATACAATTATCACGACGTTTCGACTGCATCACAAGCAATCACCAGCTTTAAATCAAAATGAATTACAGAGTTACATAGTTTGCAATCCTGCTAGTTTATACATTACGTCTGGTAATGTCCATTATTTTTTATCTTTAAAGGTGTGGAGTGGTGGCGCAGTGGTTAGCGCACTGCACTTTTGAACCAGGCTTGCCGAGTTGCAATGCCTGTGAGCGGACAAGGTATAGGGAGGGCCTTCATCTAGCAGTGGATTGACACATGGGCTGGAAATTCATGGAAGATTTTTTTTGTAGATCATTATTTATTAACGAGTTATATAATGAACACACATATTTGAGTACGCTGCTGCAATAACATCATGGAAATTAGATTTAATTTGGTCTCACTTTTATACGTCTGTGCTGACTTGATTATTTAATTTTGACGCTTTTATGCTGGCTAATATTTCTATCCAGAAATAAACTTGTAAAGTGCGGGCACTTTAAGCGGTGCAACAACGGGGCATTGAGTTGCAAACGTGGCATGATCCAAACGGATGTTATTTTTAATTGGATTAAAACAAAAAATATATTACATAAAATATTGTTAAACCAAACATCTTAGCAACCACAGATGTTTGGTTTCTCTGAAGGAAAATCTGCCAACGAACAACTTCCGAGGAACACGTGACGACCGACTGCGTGTTCTCTTCTTTCACTTGCCCTACAAAGACAAAGATCCCCCGTATAGCCTGTGTTACGGACTTTTTGGGGCAAGTGCTGTTCGCGAGAGGGGATGGGTGGCCAACACTACGCCCGGGTCGCCTTCGTCTCCCGAGCAACGATGCTTGTACACATCAACACCAGGCCATCATTTGAGGCCGAGTCGACTAAGAGAAGGCCCAGAACCGGTCAGAGAAAATCGTCACCGCTGTTGGCCCGTGACACGGGGAGTCGAACTCGGGTTGGCCGGGAGTCGAAGCGCAGCGCGCTAAACGCCACACTGCCGCTCCCTATAGAGGAGAGAGAGTTCGCAACAACTGCTTCGCGTAGTCTTGCTGTTCGCGTCGTCTTGCTGTTCCTCCTCCTCCGTTGAAGGACCCGCAGGATGAACACGTGCCTTAGTATGTGTTTGGCGAGAGCACTCGATATGAACGATGGCACTCGGTTGAACGCAAAAAAAAACAACGGTAGAAGAGGCCTTCATCCACGAGTGAAGTTCCTAAGCGGCTGCGTGTCGAGTCCGCGGTCTGTATTCACAGAACCACGCTTCTCCTAACGCAGCGCACATTCCCCCAATTCATTCATTCGCCCCCCCTTCCCCCTAACCCCCCCCAAAACTGCTCCCCCCCCCCACCAACAACTGCTTCCCCCTACCCCCCCCCAACAACTGCTTCTCCTATCCCCACTCCACCAACAACTGCTTCCCCCTACCCCACCAACAACTGCTTCTCCCACCCCCCCCCCCAACAACTGCTTCTCCCACAACCCCAACAACTGCTTCCCCCTACCCCCCCCCCAACAACTGCTTCTCTCACCCCCCCCCCCAACAACTGCTTCCCCCTACCCCCCCACCCAACAACTGCTTCCCCCTACCCCACCAACAACTGCTTCCCCCCACCCAACAACTGCTTCCCCCTACCCCCCCAACAACTGCTTCTCCCACCCCCCCCCCCCAACAACTGCTTCCCCCTACCCCCCCCAACAACTGCTTCTCCCACCCCCCCAACAACTTCTTCCCCCCACCCCCACCCCACCAACTACCCTTTAATGACCGCGATCAGTTTAATTATATAATTATCCCGTTATTTGCGGACACGGCGGCGACCAACCGTGCGTGCTTTGTCGGGTGCAGAGGCAATTAAGGAGAAGGCGTTCGGACAACAGCCAATTAAATTGCTGCTATAAAAATGCGAGCTTAAAGAACCGAATTTGAGTTTACGGAGATTCAGATTGCACGACGCAACGGGGCTATAGGATCCGTGCTGCTGTGGGCTATAGGATCCGTGCTGCGTGGGCTATAGGATCCCTGCTGCTGTGGGCTATAGGATCCCTGCTGCTGTGGGCTATAGGATCCCTGCTGCTGTGGGCTATAGGATCCGTGCTGCTGTGGGCTATAGGATCCCTGCTGTGTGGGATGTAGGATCCCTGCTGCTGTGGGCTATAGGATCCCTGCTGCTGTGGGCTATAGGATCCCTGCTGCTGTGGGCTATAGGATCCCTGCTGCTGCGGGCTATAGGATCCTTGCTGCGTGGGCTATAGGATCCGTGCTGCGTGGGCTATAGGATCCGTGCTGCTGTGGGCTATAGGATCCCTGCTGCGTGGGCTATAGGATCCCTACAGCTGTGGGCTATAGGATCCCTGCTGCGTGGGCTATAGGATCCCTGCTGCTGTGGGCTATAGGATCCCTGCTGCTGTGGGCTATAGGATCCCTGCTGCTGTGGGCTATAGGATCCCTGCTGCTGTGGGCTATAGGATCCCTGCTGCTGTGGGCTATAGGATCCCTGCTGCTGTGGGCTATAGAATCCCTGCTGCGCATACCATTTAGCGGTGCGCCGCTCGTGTCCCCGTGCATGCTTGCTGTGTGGGGAGCGGTGGTTGGCGCGCTGCCGCGTGGACTCTGCGTTGTGATGTGTGAGCGGCGCCTTCCCGTGTGTGCGTGTTCAGTTTAAGGAGCGGTGGCGCAGTGGTCGGCGCGCTGCGGTACGAACCCTGTCGTGCGATGTGCATTTGTTTGTTCAGGGAGCGGTGGCGCAAGTGGTTAGTGCACTGTACTACGAACCCGGCGGCGTGATGAGTTTGCGTATTTGTGTATTGGGGAGCGGTGGCGCAGTTGGTAAGCGCGCCCCCTAACGCGATGGCCTTCGCATGTATTGCGGACCTTCTATCGCACCTTACCTAGCCAACCGTGCTCATCGGCGGTGCGGGCGTTCTGCGTTGGCGTTCGGGGAACAGTGACGCCGTGGTTGGCGCTCCGGCTCTTGCGGACCCCTGCGGGTGCGCGCGATCGTCTTCGTGTACAGGGGAGCGGGGGTGCGATATGCGTCCCGCACGCGTGTGTGTGTGTGTGCGTTTGCGTGCGTTCGGCGGAGAGCGGTGGCCAACAACGGTGAGCGCTCCGACTCGTCTCGCCATCGGTGGCGAGCGGTATCCGGATCAATCCTCGGTCTCTCTGCCCTAGGTCGATTTCAGCCTTGAATTATTGCCCGGGTGGGTGCGTAAAACATCATCGCCCTTCTCGTGCGCCGTGCTGGTCTTAATCGATGCTCGCTGTCAACACTTACCCCCAACAGTTTAGAAGGCTATACGGGGATCTTTTTACTTTGTGTGTGTGGAGCGGTGGTGCAGCGGTTAGCGCGCAGCACTACGAACCCGGCAGAGCCGAGTTCGATTCCGGCTCACGGCCAAACCCCGGTGACGATTATCCGAACCGGTCCTGGGCCTCTCCCGCGGTCGACTCGGCCTCAAATGAGTGCCTGGTGCGGTGTGTGTAGTAAAACATCACCATTGGGGAGACAAAGGCGGCTGGGCATGGTGTTGGCCACCCATCACCAAGCCCCTGTGCCGTTGCTGGTCTCTGTTAAGGTGCTCTCGAAGAGGAACTTGCCCCCCAACATTCTGTTGAAGGCTACACGGAGAATATTTGTAGTTGTGCGTGCGTGTGTGCGTGCGTGTGCGATGCGAGCAGTCAGTATACATGACAGTAATTATGTTGTCTGTTACTCTGACGAAATATATTGCTGCTGCTGCTGTGATCGGTGCAGTTAAGAAAATACCATTTGGAATGTCAATTGCAGAAACCAAAGGTAGGGAATAATAAGTGTGTCGACATTTCTGCAGACGAAAACAAATACGTTTTGCAAATTGCCAATGTTCAGTTCTTTTGTATACTGCGCTATGATTGAATATACGATAGGCCTAGAACTCTATTCAAGCGTAGGGCAGCAATATATTCCGAAGCTAAATGGCGAGGTCTTGGTAGTTTAAATTCAATTTCGCTAAATAAACATCCAATGCACTCGCTGGACCACTTTGCTGTTGTTACTGCACTACACATCGGCCCCCTCACGGCGTTGGTGGGGTAGTTTAAAGCTCTTACCTCCTGAGGACATCATCAGGCTAACCGAAGGGGCATTTGTTTTAAACGCAGGCTTATAGCGAACCCGGCTGATGAGACTCACAAGTCCAACCCGCGCTTCAGAGTTTCACTTCTCTTCAACGTTGCGGGGAACTAACGCTGTGTCACTGTCGGTCCCCAAAGGCGTCCAGAGTCGATGAACAGCGTGCTTTGTAATCGTAGCACGCACAGGATCCGTCCGTTATTAATCTAACAGTGCAGACTTAAAGAGTCGATCGTGACTGCCCCCCTGTCGTTTAATTCCGATGACGTTCTTCCGCGTCTTACACAACGGAATGGGGAGAATCGAGATGTGGCAGCAACATCGCTGACCAGGCATCGCCACCGCCACCACCATCATCGTCGTCGTTGGTCACGCTCTCTCCACTGCTGGATGAAGGTCGCCTCCCCCCACCCCTCCTCCTCTCACCCCACAGTCGCAATAACTGTGGTCGTCTCGCCGTGCAAGAATCCATCTGTGCCGCGGTAGTCCTCTTCCGCGGGCTACCCCCTTGGCTTCCAAATTCAGTGACGAACAAGTCGTCGTTTTACCCTGCACGGCCTTTCAGACTTGATACACGACGAACAAATAGAGTGGCTATAATTTGTCCCGAAAAAAAAACATCTCTCAGTAGAATTGTGCGAGTAAAATACACGGCATATATGTGTTACGGGTACATGGTCATGATTGAGGATTTAAAATAGACTTTGTGTATATATAATTTCATCAAACGTTTAGCCCTACCTTCAGTGTACAGCATACACAACCCTATGTTTATACACTGTAGTGCACACAGCAACGTGTTTTAATGCATTATATATACAAATTATAACACGTTTTATAGCAAGGGCACGCTAGTTTAACTGCATTGCAAAATATTAGGAGTTTTTAGGCAATTGCTCAGAAGATTTAAGGGCCTAAATTGTGGGTGCATTGCACCGTACAGTGATGTATCATTAAAAAGTATCTCAAATGTGCATCTTAAATTCATTGTAAACATTGTATTCCCGCAATAAGACGGCATATATTTTACAGCTCACAAATTCGCTTCGTCTGTACGCCCCAATGCGTACAGACGCAACAATCTTCATTCATCCTGGGGAAATCCGACGACGAGTCACAGATTGCCCCACTACCTCCATCCCGCTCGCAATCATCGCCAGCATTTGCGGGCGGGCAGAGCAAAATTACGATCGGGGGGGGGGGGGGTGAACGGTGCATCGCCGAATCATTCTTGCTTTGCCGCGCTCGTGATATGAACACTGCGCATCGATGGCTTTAACGGCTTCGTGTCAAGATTCCCGATTTAACAGGGGCGGAGGAGGCAGTGCGCACTGCGAATGGCAGCCACGGCTGACATCTATGGCAAGCGATATCACATCGGCGGTGTCAGCCCCTCCCCACCTCTCCCAGCCCTTCTCACCAACCCACACTCACCAGCGTGGTGAAGTATGGTCATTAAAACACACACAAAAAACCCCACCATAACCAACGTCTCATTCAGCGGGGGTAGGAGGGGGGGGCCTTCATCCGGCCAGAGTATTAACGATGTCCAACATTTATTTCACGTTTATTTTATATTTATTTTGAGCAAACCGCACGTTGACAACGACTCCGACGCATCGTTTTCTTTTATCCTTTCGCGGTCACCTTTTTCGCGGCACTCGCCGAGAAAAGGTCACTGGCAAAAATTGTAATTAAAAATTAAGGTACCAGTGCACACACACACACGCGCGCGCACATGTTCTACATGCGTATATACTTGTGAACTTTGACAACCGGCTCTTCTAGAATGTGTCCATCTCTCTATATATATACACACAGGCAAAGATCCCCCATATAGCCTTTAATAGCCTGTTGGGACAAGTGCTGTTTGCGGGGTAGCACGCATGAAGGCCGGCACAGCACGCGAGAGGTGGTTTGGCTGGGACCACGCCCGCCAGGCCGCCTTTGTCTCCCCAGTGCTGATATTTTTACACACCGCACCAGGTACTTATTTAAGGATGAGTCGACCCATCTAGATAATCGTCACGGATGATGGCCGTGAGCGGGAATCGAACTCGGGTCGTCGGTTTTGTGGCGCAGTGTGCCGCTCCCCTCTCTACATATATAAAGACAAAGACCCCCTGTATAACCTTAAAGGACTGTTGGGGCAAGTGCTGTTAGCGAGCACCAATGAAGGCCGGCACGGCACACGAGGGAGTGGGTGGCCAGCACGGCGCCCGACCGCCTTTGTCTCCCTAAGTGGCGATGTTGTTCCACACCACCCCAGGTATCCATTTGCTGCCGAGTCGACCTAGACGACCGGTTCAGATAATCGTCACTGGTGCTGGCCGTGAGCGGGAAACGAACTCGGATCACTGGGTTCGTAGTGGAGTGTGCTGAACGTCTACGTTGCCTCCCCCCCTCTCTCTCTACACACACACACATTCACGTGTGTGGGCTTCATGCATTGCATTGAGTTGATGTAATCACACATGACTATCAAAAGAAGACTTCTTCAGTTCAAAGCAGTCCCCCGTGGGCAAACATCAAACCGATGGCAGAGTGGCGCCCGTGGCGCCCAGTGTCCTTAAGATGCCGGGCCACGAGATGGATCAATTGAGAGTGAAACTCTTGACAGTCATCAGAGCCATCGGCTCACCTTTTACCTGCACTGCAACAATTGGGCAGGGCCTTTGTCCAGCAGTGGATCGATCACGGATGCTGCGTGCTGCTGACGATGGTGTCATTCCAACCGAGCATTCATATCGAGAGATTTCAGCGTCCGATCATGTCAAACCGTCTGTAAAGTCCTCTTTTTCAATAGCTTGAATAATTGACAGGGCCTTCATCCGGCAGTAGATTGGTCGTGACTGCTGCTGATGCTTCTGACGCAGATACAGATGAAGTCATGCGAAACAAAATCAATATTGAGACATATCAGTATCCAGCCATATTTAACATTCTGCAACCTCCCCCATCAATCATTGTAAATAAGGAATGGATAGGGCCTTCATCCAGCAGTGGATCGATCATGGCTAATTGATGATGATGATGAAGTAATTCCAACCAAAATGTTACTCTTGAGACATTTCAGGGTCTTTTCCTCTCACCGTATTCTCCAGATGTAATAATTGCACTCTTGCCAATAACATATTGTAATTAAGCAGGATTAGTTTGACAAGTCTGACGCTGCTGATGAGATCCAGGCGGTCAAAACCTGTGCAGCGTTTGCTTGCTGACACAAATGCGGTTCGATAATATTCTTCTGAAAAGGCGATAGGGTAATGGACTAAAACAAATAATTTCTATGTATGCGTATTGTACCCATAATACCTCATGTAACGCATCATGACTTTGCATTATGATCAGATGCTTCGGGAAAGAAAACCGCATCCCAAACTTTGTGGCTGGTGACCATAAATTTAAACAAATCTGCTCCCAAGACAAAGATCCTCCGTATAGCCTCAACAGACTGTCTGAGCAAGTGCTGTCAGCGAGCACCTACGAAAGCCAGCACGGCACACGAGAGGGGGGCGGGGGGGGGGGTGCAACACCACGCCCGGCCGATATTTGCCTCCTGAGTGGCGTTGTGTATACACCGCGCCAGCTACTCATTGGAGGCCGAGTAGACCTAGGGGAAGCCCAGGACGGATTCAGGTGATCGTAACTGGTGTTGGCCGCTGCACTACCGCTCCCCCCCCCCCCCACATATCGGCTGTTAAAACGTACCCCCCCCCCCAACTTTGGTTTGACTATGCAGGGGAAAATAATCCAGGGGGTATAATGGAACCATATGCACATCCGATATCAATCTCTGGGATGAGGATAGCGCCTTTCCCTTGGCTTTCTTCACCCCCATGAGAAGCTCATGACATCTCAATCAGATGCCGTTTGTCCAGCCGATGTATTCTGACATTCCTTTGCTCGCAAATCACAAACTATTTCCGCACCTGTCCTTAAGAATGACGCCCTCTTTTAAGGGATGCTTCAGCAAACGCTTTGGTTTTAATTTTCCTTATGCTCCTTGGAATTTTCTTTTTGTTACCACTTCTAAGTGTCCTTATTACAATTCCAAGTTTCAAATCCCATGTCTACCCCGACACACACACAACCAAAATTAAATGCACTGTGGATATCTGTAAATAAATGACATCGTACTTTAAAGCTGTATTGTCGTGAGCAGACACAGCTTTTAAGTCGAAAATATAGTCAAATTAGGTCATGTGTTTTGTGGCTTTGCTAAGTTTTGTGATGATTCAAGTTTTTTTTTTTAATGCGGCACTTACGGAGGATATATAAACGGCACGGTCATTACTCAAAACGTTTGTCGCCGTCATCACCGTCAGCCATTGTCGATCCACTGCTGGATGAAGGCCTCCAACAAGCCCCGCGCACCACCGCTCGTGATCACCCGTCAACGCAACAGCTCAAGACACGAACGTTCGTGTAATCGCCTCTGCTCAAAAAAACAATCGTGGACAATGAGCGATTGACATTTTGAACTGCAAATTAGTAATGCTTTCGGCAATGACAATATAATGATATGCTGTATATCCCGAATAGGGATGAACTGTGCCTAGCGCACTCTGCTACAAATCCACCGACCAGAGCTAAAGTAGTCCCAGTGGATGGTGATACCTCCAATGGCAGGTGATAGCCCCCCTCCACCCTCCCCGCTCTCCCCACAGCCCACCTCTTCGTCCACCCTCCCCACGTCACTTCACCGACACAATGTCGGGGAGAGGCCTTAGTCCAACAGTGGACTGAGCCGATCACTTTCAGATTAGATAGCAAGCCCCCCGAGGTTTGAATAATAAATATGAATTGTTGCAAATTGCAACGCGCCGCTGCGCAGCATCGGTTGACTCTTGCGGAGAGAGACGGCGGCTCGGGGGTCACGAGGATGCTCGGACAAGTGGGACGGCAGCCAGGCGTTGAGCCAGCGCTACCGACAATTGTCCAAGCTCTGTGGACCTTTAACTATAACTATTAACCCTTTCCCGTTCCGATGACGTACGCGTACATCGTCCAGTTTTTATTCCGGTTTTTGTTCCTTCCGATTCGGAACGGAATCGGAAGAAAAAAATCAAATCAAATGACTTCATCGGTACCGAGGCTCTCGCAAGTCCATGCGGCACAGTTTGGTGCCAGCTATCGTAGAGAGTGCGGTCATGTCGCTACGGTTCTCTGCAGGAAAGTAACAACGTCTTTAAAAACAGCATTACGCCTCTCTAAATAACAGTAACGCTAACTGCGTTCTGAGATCCAGCGGTAAACGGGACCCACCCTGCAATTTGGCAGACGCCTCGGAACGGGAAATGGTTAGGATGTTATCGGCAAATTAAAGCGTGCTTACATGCGGGAGGAAAACCGGAGAACTCTAAAACCCACGCGTGCGAGGGGGAAACACTCTTCATGCATTTTTATTTAAAGATCTCCGCTGTATGTGCATTTGCTTGCCTCTTAAATGTTCATAAAGTACGCTTATTAACTAAAACAGTGTGCGACCTTAATTCACAATCTCTTCTCGATTAAGTACGTGTTGAGGAGATTGGTGCATTCCTCCCAATGTGAGGCGTGGAGAGATGCACGCTTCGGATTACACAGAGAGAGAGAGAGGAACATGTCAATTGGAGAACATACACGGGTTAAAGACATCATTACATTCACTTTCCAGCCAGCAGTGAATATACCATGATGAAGATTACACTGAGAGACAGAGAGATACACTGAATCCCTGCAGTCACGAAAGCTTTAAATCGAAATGTAAATGTTAACTGTTAAGGAATGATTCCAAGAATGCTCGGAGGTCGATTTCAACTAAAGAGTGCCAGCCAAAGCAGCGGCTCTCCCGCCATGGCGATGGAGCGATAGGATCAGAGCGTGCGCAGGTTCTGCGTCGATTGTTGCATCGCGGGATCGTGACAAAATGGTGACAGTTCGGGGAGGGGCCTTCATCCAGCAGTGGATCGATGAAGGCTGATGATATTGAGGAAGTCATTCATCCTCGCAGCGGTTTTTTGGCTAACCATCGGACAAAGACGGTGGTCACCGCATCGCGCACTTTCAGGTGCGCTTCTGCGGCCGTCTGGAACGCTCTTCCTGCCGACGTTAGGAAGCCACTGGAGATTTGCACTTTTGAGTCCATAATAAAGGTTTTTGGGTTAGATCGCGTTATTTATAAATGTGTTGTAACCCTCCACCACCCGACACGGCCAATCAGCAAAAAAAGTGTCACGTTGACAAAAGACAAATAATTCACTACTTTAGCCCACCGGTGTGTTGAAGAGTGAATCCACAACATTTACTCTTCAACACACCGGTGGGCTAAAGTAGTGAATTATTTGTCTCTTGTCAACGTGACACTTTTTTTGCTGATTGGCCGTGTCGGGTGGTGGAGGGTTACGACACATTTATAAATAACGCGATTTAACCCAAAAACCTTTATTATGAATAATATTGGTCGCGAAAGCCTACGTGTTAAACCTTTTAAGTCCAGATTGAAAATGCATTTCTTTAGAACTGATTTTTGTGTTTAGTTTGTTGTCTTTCCCCCGTACCTCCGATTACCAGATTACCATGGTGGGCTTACATACGGTGCAAAAGAAGTTCAACCTAAATTAAGTCCCAACGGGTACGGTGTTCGACGCGACACAAACCATCGGCAGCTCCTCTATCAACCAGCTGGACAAAGGAGTTAGCCGACAATTTCGTCTTCCACAATCATCCCCGATCGCATTTCCCAACGTCAAAACTATCGGCACCACGAGAGTGTTTGACGTTGGGGGAACGTTGGGTCGTGCGCGGTATTCACACGGCGCGGGTAATGTCGACAATGATAAGGGCAAGAAACCAACTTTCTATTTTATTTTTATAAATGTCTATTTTATTTTACCAGGTAAGGCCCACTGAACTCGACAGCTCTTTTTTAGAAGCGACCTGGATAGCAAAAAAATGATAGCCAAACGGAAGTGGCTTATCACGTGGAAATTCAAAGCAGCCAAATACTCTAAACGTGTGACGTTGAGTATAAATGTGGAGGGAAAAACCGGAGGACCCGGGGAAAAATCCACGCGACCACGGGGAGAGAGACAGAGAGAGAGAGAGTGAGTGAGTGAGACACGCAAACTCCAAATATACAGCAGCAGGCGTCAGGGGTCGGGGATCGAACCCACGACTTCCTGTAGACCAGGCGAGGTCGTTAACCACAAACGAGGGTCGCGGGGACGCGAAGAAGGCGATGGCGGTGAACAAAGTCGCCGCGCGAAACACGGCAGAACACGGCATCACTTCCTCCATACCAGAGAAAGCGATGCCAGATGGGGGATCCCGTTACCGGTCGGCAGAAGGCCCCCCCGCCAAACGCCACCGCCATCACCACCACCACCACCATCACCACCACCACCATCACCACCACCGCCGCTGCCGCCTTCCCACGGACGGACCCGGTATCGCTGCGTTTCACTGCAAAGCCAATATTTGCGTTGGGTGGTGGTGGTGGGGGAGAAATGGCGAGACATTATCTGGTTGCTCGCACGCGCTCCCAAGGTTAGTCACCCCCCCACGTGTATATCTGTGAAGAGGAAGAAGAAGAAGAAGAAGAAGAAGAAGAAGAAGAAGAAGAAGAAGAAGAAGAAGAAGAAGAAGAAGAAGAAGAAGAAGAAGAAGAAGAAGAGGAAGAAGAAGAAGAATAAGAAGAAGAAGAAGAGGAGGAGGAGGAGGAAGAAGAAGAGGGTGCAATTAAAACGGAAGTAGAATTGTAATCGGGAAGATCCCAACCAAATTGAGTCGTCTACAAAAAATAATTCTTGGGACTACATCGAGGTTTTTTTGAGACTGCACGCGAGATGTTATCGGAATCAACATCTACTCTCTTCAACGTGTTTGTCAAACGTGGGTTGCTAAAGGGTCAGAAGGATTTAACTTGATTAAATGTGGCCTTCTTTGGTTCTTTCGGTAAAGTCACGTAGAATGAGAATAAAATAATAAAATGAAACAATAAAATTCTCACGACGTTTCATTGTAGCTCTGTCGTCCCGACAGGTTTGTTCCTTTCACCTGAAGAAGGCCACTTGTGTTGTGGCCGAAACGTCGTGAGAATTTTATTGTTTTATTTTATTATTTTATTCTCATTCTACGTGACTACCGAAAGAACCAAAGAAGATGAATCCTTGCAGTCACGAAAGCTTTAAATCGAAATTTAAATGTGGCCTGCCACTGATGTTCGCCGTGGAGGGATAGCGAACTCGGGGTCAGCAGTGTTCACAGCGCAGAGCACACACTCGAACCCACCAAATTATAACAGAGCTAAGTCCAAAACCATCGATTCCTATGGATGAGACTTGATGCATCCGGATCTACATTCATGCATCGATTTATACACAGAAAGTAAGTCTGAGCATTGCTTATTACGCACTCTTACGAGTCCAGTCCGTCGCGAACGCGCACTGAATCGCACACGCGCACACAGTGCAAGCTCTTTGGAACAACACTGGATTTAAAGTCTCTTGCAAACCAAATGAAAGCTGACTCGGGGCTCAGGGGATTGACCCCGAACGTGAACCGGCAACTCGTTCCGGAGCCGGAGACCCCCACGAACCGTGGGCTGGCCCGCCGTGTGGCCGCACCGCGAGGCGGTTCCCCGCGCGGTGCCTTCAGCGGATCGGCGTGGCCCTTGCGGGTCGTAGAACGGCGGCGATTTGGCTCCGTTGAGACCGACAGCTCGCCGTGTTTGCGATGAACAAAGTGATGTCTGTGCAAGACAGCTGCATTCCATAGGCCAAGCTTTCACGACCACTTCGCACGATTCTCAACCAGTGTTCTCCTGTGGTCAGATCGTCGTTGTGGGGTGCAATGTAAAATCTTCAACTGCGCCCCTCCACACAACGCAGCGACGCAGAGCCAATCGAATCGAGTTGGCAGGTGGTGGGCAAAGGCGCCGAAACGTTTATATTTTTTTTCAGCCACAACTGAGAGCAAAGCAGCGTTCGGGCGATTGCCGAAAGGTGTTGACAATGTGTGTCGCTCGCTTTTCAACGCTCCTCCCGGTTCTTGCCGAAAGACAAACATCGGTTGAACCCGATTTGATTGGTCCCTGTGGCTGGGCGATGGGAGGGCCTTAAATAAGAAAGTGCCATCACGCGCCGGCCGACGCGACAATCGAACCAAAGGGAAACCGAACCGCGAATCACAACCCACGAACTGCGCGTTCAACTTCTTCATTACGCGACGTACACAGCCAACCGCGCTAAATCGGAGGCGTGCGACGAGGCTGAACGGTTCAATCTTGATTTGCAACTTTCGTGACTGCAGGAATCAATACTCTTTGGTTCTTTCGGTAAAGTCACGTGGGTAGAAAAATAATAGATCACGGCGTTTCGATCGCAACGCAGGCAATCGTCATCAGAGTGAGGATGAACGGATTGCATCAGTCTCCACGGAGCAAGGGTACGGACTGCGAGGGGTGTCAGTCATCATCGTGACCCGAGTCACGTATACGGCTGGAGGAGAGGAGGGCGTCCCACGAGTGGGTGGTGCAGGGGGGGGGGCTGTGGGGGTGGGCACACAGCAAAAGGCCCCAGGGGCAGTCACCCTTGGAGCGGAGTCTCGTGCTCGGGATGCGGGGAAGATCGGAATCCGAGGAGCGGCGGATTGTAAAGTATTCTTGGCAAGCAATCCCAATGGTAGCATTGTGTGCGCTGCGATATGCCAACACTGCTTACACGTGCCAAGAGCTTACGAGAAGCGACGTTGATTAACGAGTCACAAGACAGCGGAGTCCCCCCCCGTCGCTCAGGCTGCACAGTACCAGCTCTTGTCGGGGCGGACCAGCGAGACCCTTGTGCACGCTAATTGTTCACGCAGAGAGGGTCCCCCTCCCCACACACACTCCCCCTTCCATAAATATTGTCAACTCCGATGGGGGGGGGGGTCAAGTCTGACGACACGTGACAGTGGCAGTCGTTTTCAAGCCCCTCTGTTTACCCAGAGAAGCCGAACGGAGTCTCAAGACTCTTGTGTTCGGGGACGGTCCTGGCCACCTTGCGATGTGCGGCCAATTCCAAACGCGCGTCGGGTTTTCGTGGCTGCGCGGTGCAGCTGTCAGCTGCGGGCGCGTTTCGTTGTGGTTCGTAAACCGCGCGCGCTGCTCTGCGCCACGTCCGACGTTTCGCATGCACGTTTGCTGGGGGAGCTTCACGCGACGGAGAGAAGCGTCGGGACCCCGTGCGGAACATCGTGCGGCGCAACCGGAAAACTTGCCCGACGGCTGAACGGCAGTGTGGCTTCGTCTGGGAGGGAACCGGGGGAACCAGGAAAAAAACACAATAAAAACTCCCCCGATGTATACTAGGGCGAAACGCTCAATATTTCCACATACATAGATTTAATGCGCTTGCTGCGCTCCCATTTCCTGGGCCACCACGCAAGCCCAGAGGGTTTGGGTGTCTCGCAAATTCGGGATTTGCAGGCGAGCGCCACCGCCGCCCGGCCGAACGCGAGGTAACGCTACGGCGCGGCTCTTCAAACTCAACTGTGAACAATTTTTATTTATTTTATTTTACCAGGTAAGGCCCACTGAGCTACGTAGCTCATTTTCAGAAGCGACCTGGCCACAAACGAATGATGGCTCAACAAAGTGGCTTATCACGTAGAAATGTATCACAGCCAGAGACTCTAAACGCGTGATGTCGATTATAAACGTGGAGGGGGGGGGGAGGGAAACCGTAGGACCCGGAGAATAATCCACGTGGCCACGGGAAGAGAGAGACACACAAACTACAAATATACAGCAGCAGGCGTCAGGGTCGGGATCGAACCCACGGCCTCCTGTATACGAGGCGAGGTAGTTAACATCTCCTAGCCACCGCCACGGACTCTGCTGGATCAAGACATCCACCGGTGGATCTCTTTTCGTTTTTATCCAGTTGTATTTGTCAAGAGTTTGTTCGAGGCTTTGTTCATTATTTTTTTTTTGCAAAGCGCTGCGAGGCCTCGCGTGAATGGCGCTGTATCAAATCGGGTTTCACTTCAGACACACTTCACCACACTGCTCAGTGCAGGTGGGTTAAGCGAGGGCAGAGTTTGCCGGATTCTTTGTGCAGCGCGCTAGCCACTACACCATCGCTCCTCACCCCCCCTCCAAAACACAATTACCTGTCCTGCACCTCCTAACCGGTAAGGATGCACGAATACATTTCGATTTAAAGCTTTCGTGCCTGCAAGGATTCATTTTCTTTGGTTCTTTCGGTAAAGTCACCACGTAGAATGAGAATAAAATAATAAATTGATAAAATAAAATAACACAATAATATTCTCACGACGTTTCGGCCACAACACAAGCGGCCTTCATCAGGTGAAGGGACGAGACTCCAGCGCTGTCCTCCAGACAGTCTCGTCCCTTCACCTGATGAAGGCCGCTTGTGTTGTGGCCGAAACGTCGTGAGAATATTATTGTGTTATTTTATTTTATCAATTTATTATTTTATTCTCATTCCACGTGGTGACTTTACCGAAAGAACCAAAGAAGATGCACGAATAGTTCGGAGTCAACGAAACAGGCGGTGGATGTAAGGTGGGGCGCGGCGGAATGCAAGGACCAGGAGAAGCAGGAGGAGGGGGGGGGGTGCTGGCGATAATTAAAGTACCGGACGCCTTCAGTAAAATCACCGTCGCGTTCGCCTTCGGGTATTCATTTTCATTACAGGAAAAAAAGTAAATATAGTCAACTCTAAATTATCTGGGTTCATGGAGTGGGGGTTGCGTGGGCTGGTTTGAGGGTGATTGGTTTGGGGTGAGGCTACATGGTGGGGGGGGGGGGTGAGGGGGGTGGGTGAG